>NC_136059.1:256590284-257790284 GCF_964261635.1 Lissotriton helveticus
TTAGGCGTTTGAGATTAAGGCAGTGCTTAATTTGTAACAAACCCTAAAAAAAAAAATAGTTCCAGGACACTCGTCAGGAAGCCACTGCAGTTTGCACCACACAATCCCCCTGAAATGTTGCCCGTGATCATAACAACACAACTGCTAACCATCACACTCCTACAAGTGGGACAGCTCGGATTATGTCAGGCCTCGAAAGCTGTAGGGCGGCAGGTAATTGTCATTTGAATGTGTACTGATTTAATAATTACCTGTTGTTGTGGTCGTCCCTAAATTAGCCAGACACTGCCACCTTGTGGCAGACTGTCCCAAGCAGTTGACAATTAAGTGCTGTTACCGTGCACCAGAAACCATCAGCTCAAATTAAGCACAGGATTATGGACGTTTGAAGGGTGATTTAAACATCCCCAAGGATAACACCAGTAGTAAAATTGTAGGTGGCGGAAAGTGTACACTATAGTGCAGGCGCGCAACACCAATTGGGCTCACGGGGCTTCAGACTTCAGGTTCTGTTTTCAAAACCAACACATAAATACAAATTTTGTCATTTACAATGCCAATAGCTCTAACTTTTTCAAAGGCGAAACCATTGCATTGTAAATGCTTGTTTAATTGAGTGGTCCAACGTACCACTGTCTACTCTTAAAAAAATTAAACCTAAAGTTTCATTTTTTTCTTTTTAAAATCAGCCTGTTTTTCCTTAAGGAAAACGGGCTGCATTAAAAAAAAAAAAAAAAGTTGCTTTATGTAAAAGCCATCACAGACATGGTGGTCTGTTGATCCCATCACGCCACCATCCCTGTGATTTTAGCGATTCCCAATGGGTCAAAAACCAAGAGCTACCTCATTAATATTCATGAGGTAGGTCTATTTGTGACCCGCTGGGAATCGCTGAAAGTGTAAAACACACTTCCATACATTAGTGTTTGCGATTACCAAATGGCAAATCACAAGGATTCGCTATTTGGTAATTGCAAACTCTTTTTCGTATATGTGGCCCTAGGTTCAAGGCTCAACAACTTGTGATTCTGGGCAAATCACTACATCTTCCCGTGCCTGAATAAAGAATGAGTGTGACCTTTTGCAATGAAACTAGTGCTTGTGTAAAGCACTTTAATACCTTCAGATCGAGTTTGTGCTATAGAAAACGGCAAAAAGAAATAAAATAAATACAATTTCACATAGCTGTGAAATATTGAGTTACTAGTACTTGACATCACAAGCTCCTCGATTTAATGTTAGCCAAGTGTATATTTCGCGCGTGAAATTTGATCTTTCTTTTTCCCCCCGAACTCTGTTTTTTTTAAAGAATAACAGTGTGTTTTCAGAAGTACATGATATTGGATACGTCGATACTTACATAGCTGTACATAATACCAGGTTAGAAGGCAAAGTAATTGTTCATTTCTATTCGATGCATGTTATCTTACTCCATTAAAGTTTGATCTTTCTTCGCGTGACCAGAACATGAGTGAGATGTCTGCAGTACAACAGCCACTGCTGCCTTCACCACTGAGCCACTTCCTATAAAAATAGCTCCAGGGCCGATATTGTGCTGTTGCCTATGGAGCATCCGAGCGCCCTGGCGGTGGTGAGAACCGTGCTTTTAACGCCTGGCTCTTGTGGCACGCAAAACGTGTTCCTTTTCCAAAGTACCCTTTGAAGTAGCAAGGTCCATGTCCTATGTCAGGGACCAGAAGTGTCCTGTTACTGTCGCCGCCTGTCATGGCATCCTACCCGAGTGCAGGGAAGTGCCCTCAGTCTTAAATACCACTGAAAACACTTCCAGTCTTGGCTGACTGAAGATTGCTTCTCTGGCACGCAATAAAAGAAGAGGTCCCCCCTGGCAACCCCTCCCTAGCATCCTTTGCTGCTCCACCCCATCCTGTGATGCCCCCTTGAATCCTTTGATCCCCCCTCCTTCCTTCTGCGCCCCTCATTCTTCTCCGCCCCTCGTCTTTCGCAGTCACCCCTGCGTCCTCAACGGTCTCCCCTTGGCACCCTCAGCTGTCTCCCCTTGGCGCCCTCAGCTGTCTCCCCTTGGCGCCCTCAGCGGTCTCCCCTTGGCGTCCTCAGCGGTCTCCCCTTGGCACCCTCAGCGGTCTCCCCTTGGCGCCCTCAGCTGTCTCCCCTTGGCGCCCTCAGCTGTCTCCCCTTGGCGCCCTCAGCTGTCTCCCCTTGGCGCCCTCAGCTGTCTCCCCTTGGCACCCTCAGCTGTCTCCCCTTGGCACCCTCAGCTGTCTCCCCTTGGCGCCCTCAGCTGTCTCCCCTTGGCGCCCTCAGCTGTCTCCCCTTGGCGCCCTCAGCTGTCTCCCCTTGGCACCCTCAGCTGTCTCCCCTTGGCGCCCTCAGCTGTCTCCCCTTGGCGCCCTCAGCTGTCTCCCCTTGGCGCCCTCAGTTGTCTCCCCTTGGCACCCTCAGTTGTCTCCCCTTGGCACCCTCAGCTGTCTCCCCTTGGCGCCCTCAGCTGTCTCCCCTTGGCGCCCTCAGCTGTCTCCCCTTGGCACCCTCAGCTGTCTCCCCTTGGCACCCTCAGCTGTCTCCCCTTGGCACCCTCAGCTGTCTCCCCTTGGCACCCTCAGCTGTCTCCCCTTGGCACCCTCAGCTGTCTCCTTTGGAACCCTTAGCTATCTCACCTCGGCACCCTTAGCACTCCCCCCTTGGCACCCTTAGCACTCCCCCCTTGGCACCCTTAGCACTCCCCCCTTGGCACCCTTAGCACTCCCCCCTTGGCACCCTTAGCACTCCCCCCTTGGCACCCTTAGCACTCTCCCCTTGGCACCGTTAGCACTCTCCCCTTGGCACCCATAGCACTCTCCCCTTGGCACCCATAGCACTCTCCCCTTGGCACCCATAGCACTCTCCCCTTGGCACCCATAGCACTCTCCCCTTGGCACCCTTAGTGGTCTCCCCTTAGTGGTCTCCCCTTGGCACCCTTGGCGGTCTCCCCTTGGCACCCTTGGCGGTCTCCCCGTGTCACCCTTGGCGGTCTCCCCGTGTCACCCTTGGCGGTCTCCCCGTGTCACCCTTGGCGGTCTCCCCGTGTCACCCTTGGCGGTCTCCCCGTGTCGCCCTCAGCGATCTCCCCTTGATGCCCTCAGCGATCTCCCCTTGATGCCCTCAGCGGTCTCCCCTTGAGGCCCTCAGCGGTCTCCCCTGTGAGCCCTCAGCGGCCTCCCCTCTGAGCCCTCAGCGGCCTCCCCTCTGAGCCCTCAGCGGCCTCCCCTGGGCGCCCTCAGCGGCCTCCCCTGGGCGCCCTCAACGGCCTCCCCGGGGCGCCCTCAACGGCCTCCCCTGGGCGCCCTCAACGGCCTCCCCTGGGCGGCCTCCCCTGGGCGCCCTCAGCGCTCTCCCCTGGGTGCCCTTAGCGCTCTTCCCTGGGCGCCCTCAGCGCTTTCCCCTGGGGGCCCCTGGGCGCCATTAGCGCTCTCCCCTTGGCGCCCTCGGCGCTCTCCCCAGGACACCCTCAGAGGTCTCCACTGGCACCCTTCGCTGTCTCCCTTGGGCGCCCTAAGCTCTCTCTCCTGGCACCCTAAGTGGTCCCCCATGGCACCCTCTGCGGTATCCCCACGGCCCACTAAGCTGCCTCCCATGACACCCTTCACTGTCTCCGGGTAAGAGGGAGAGAAAGAGCTGGAAGGAAAAGTAAAAGGAAGGACATAGAAAAAGAAAGTACAAACCCTGGACCCCAGCATCTTTTGCTGCTCCCCTCATCATCCCCTGCGAATCAGTAATAGTCTCATTCCTCAAACCAGGTAGGAATCCATACCACTTAGGATCAAACCGTCCCATAGCCTTGCTACCCCCAGATTATAAAATTTATGGGCAAATCTTAGCAGATAGATATTACACAATCCTCCCAATGATAATATACCCGGACCAATGCAGTTTTGTACCGGTGAGGAACGCTTCCTATAATATCCGGCGGCTGTTTCATGTCCAGGATCAGGTCCAGAACCATTTCCCTCATGCGGCATGCTTGGTCCTGGATCTTTAGATGGCCTTTCATACCTTATTGTGGTCATACCTCTTTCAAGTCATACAGTGGATGGAAATTGGGCCCCGCCTACTGGCCCACACTAAGCTCATATACACCAAGCCGACCTCCAGAGTAAAGCTTGGGCACCACATATCGTCCTCTTTCCCGATATCAAAAAGTACAAGACAGGGCTGCCTGCTCTCCCCGCTGCTATTTGCCAAAGCAATGGAGCCACTCGCGATCTGGCTTCGCAGAGAGGGTGAGCTGTGGGGAATCCCAATAGCAGGTACTACACATGCGGTATCGCTGTACGTTTACGTCCGAGAAATTGCATTGGACCTCACCCCAATCCTCACTACTCTGATGGAGTTTGAGGCCGTAGCGGGCCTAAAGGTCAATTGGGCCAAGTCTACATTGCACTTTTAGCCAGACAACCCCCCCGCCCCCCCATTCTCCCCCCCCCGAAAGTGGACATAGCATGGAAAGGCCAGGCAACACGCTACAGTGCGCCTATACCACACGCCACAAGACATATACGAGGGAAACCACTGCAGGGCGCTAGCAGGTACCCAATACTCTGTCAACTTTTGGAAAACTCTTCCACTGGCCCCATCAGAAAAATCGTGGTGGATATAATGATTCTAGTCCTGCAATTGCTCTACTACTTCACTAACCTCCCAGTGGTTCCTCCGTACTTTTTTCCAGGAATTAGACACCCTCTGCTGCACTCTCATTTGGGGGACGGGCCACAGACGGATAGCCCTGGCCAAACTACAGCTGCCAATGGACAACGGGGGGATTGGGAGCCCCCTCCTTTTGAGGCATATTTCCTAGTGGCCCAGCTGCAGTGGATGTCACATTGGACAGCAGGTCGCGCACTGAGAGAGACGCACACAAATGAGGGACCAATCTTTGTCCCAGTGATCCGCCGCATGCTACTACCAGGAGCTAAACCCATGCTGAACTGCCTGCTCCAATTAACCATAGCGCACACCTGTATGAAACGTGAGCATCAGATGGCACGTGCAGCCCCTATGTACTCTCCCCCACAACCCTTGGCCAGTCTTCCCAGAGGCCGCACACACTATACGGAACGAGCTCTGCACGCATGGACCGAACATTCAATCACTGAAGCAGGCTCCCTGTTTGCAAACGGCCAACTACTGACATTCACAGACCTTTACATAGACAACTGTTGGCAGAGTGTCGCTGCGTCTGGCACACAATAGACCGCATGCAATCCTACAGATGGGCTCTGGACTGCACTTAGTGACATGGCTGTATAAGGCAATCCAAGCGCTGGGCGCGGTCACACTCACTCCACTTCACCAAAAATGGGAGGCAGAGTTTCAGCGGTCCCTCCATGACAAAGAATGGGTACCAGCACTAGAATTCCCTAAAAAAGTATCACACACCTACAGGCTTCAAAAACATACAATATTTCATATTACACTGTGCATACTTGACACCTGAAACCCTCCAACGCTATTACCTGGACACACAATTCACTAGCCCTAGATGCTCAGAACCAAGAGCATATTTTCTCCACATGGTCTGGAGCTGCCCGACACTCCAGACCTACTGGACTGCGATACATGCCACACTACTCGAGGTAACTAGACTCACTGATACCAACACATGAGAAATGTGTGCGCTAGGCATAGTCAAGCGTCGAAATCACCACAGAGGGGAGGCGTGGTTCGCGTCCTTAAGCCCTTTTGCTGGCCAAACAAAGTATACTCTAAAAATGTAAGGAGGTCCCCTCAAATCCATACAGGGACAGGGTGCATAATTACAAAAATTCACAACAGTCCCTCAAGCAAGCTACGTATTGGACAATCACTAATGCACTACTCCTGCCTGCCACAGTAACACTGTGGGAGGTAAGGAGCTACTGTAGTTCAAGACACAGTGTTCTATTCAAAAACAATAACTCAACAGTCCCCTATGGGTCAAAAAGTATACAATGAAAGAAACGTCATAAGAGCTCTGGTTACACAATGAAAAATGTAAAATTAAAAATTGTGACAATTTATTCACAAAAACAAGGTATAACAATATACATTAAAAATTACACAGGTATACTCTAGGTACAAAAAAACATAAAAAGTCGACGCAACGTAAAACAAAGTATAGCCATGCATTGGAGGACCCCAGCAGGACCCCCGCTGGCGACCTGGAGGGGAGCAGTCTGTAAATGGGGGGCAACAGAAGAGGAAGCACTGAGGCTCAAAGAAATCCGGGGCACACGCAAACGCAACATATCTATGCAATGGCCGACACTACCACACACATTCAAACAAGAGGTGACCAAGGCATCAGCCACACAGCCTACCCCATCCCCCTCTCAAACCACACGTGAGGAAGCGCGTCTGGACGATACTCGGGATTCCCCCCTGACGACAGCTAACCCGCAGAGCGGGGACACCAGTCAAACACAAATATTAGCCCTCATGCCCATCCCGGCCACTCCCTCCTGAATCTATGCCCATAATGCCTAGAAACTGAACCCTATCACAGAGCTCACCCACCCCAGTACAAAGCAAACCCTACAGTGTATCCCAGTTGTATTCACCCCAGTTAAATGCCACGTCCCCCACTGCGATACACTTCGCCGTGTCTTCCAATATCCTTATAGCTGATAAGTACTGCAACTGCAGTACCCATGTGGACAAATGCTCGTATTATCCTAACGCACCCTTTGCCTTCCTACTTTTTAAGCACAAGATGTAACAGTACTACAACAACTATTGATTATTCTTGAAGTTGGCCCGACAATACGCTGCATTGCACGTACAAACTCTACTGTGTAGTTTTAATGATCATTTACAGTGTTTGTAATCTGTATACAACAAAATGCTAATAAAACAATTACAAAAAAATAAATCCCCCTGCTCCCCTGCATCTTTCGCTGCTCCCCAGCATCCCCCCCTTGGTCCCCAGCATCCTCCCCTGGTCCCCAGCATCCTCCTCCGGTCCCCAGCACCCCCCCCCCCATGGTCCCCAGCATACTCCCCTGGTCCCCAGCATTTTTCGCTGCTCCCCATCATCCCCCCTTGGTCCCCAGCACCCCCCCTTGGTCCCCAGCACCCCCCCTTGGTCCCCAGCATCCCCCCTTGGTCCCCAGCATCCCCCCTTGGTCCCCAGCATCCCCCCTTGGTCCCCAGCATCCCCCCTTGGTCCCCTGCATCCACCCCCGGTCCCCTGCATCCCCCCATGGTCCCCAGCATCCCCCCATGGTCCCCAGCATCCTCCCCTGGTCCCCAGCATTTTTCGCTGCTCCCCAGCATCCTCCCTTGGTCCCCAGCATACTCCCCTGGTCCCCAGCATACTCCCCAGCATCCTCCCCTAGTCCCCAGCATACCCCCCTGCTCCCCGGCATCTTTCGCTGCTTCATCATCCTCCCCTGGTCCCCAGCATCCTCCCCTAGTCCCATGAATCCTCCCCTGCTCCCCGGCAAATTTCGCTGCTCCCCAGCATCCTCCCCTGGTCCCCAGCATCCTCCCCTAGTTCCCAGCATACTCCCCTGGTCCTCAGCATCTTTCGCTGCTTCATCATCCTACCCTGAGCCGCCATCATCCTCTCCTGCTCATAGGCCTCGAGTTGGTGATGGCGTTGTATGTTAGCGGCGCCACCTCCCTAAAGATGCTCAGTTCGGGCACACTGACAGAGCTGATGTCAAAATAAAAAGTGCCGTGAACTAGAGGACGGAGCGTCGGGCCGCTTGGCAGGCCGCAGAAATGACTGTAATCTACTGAGAGCGAAATCTGCCGATCTCGTCGTTTTCGGTATCCCAGATATGTGCTATATTTACTCGTATGTCATAAGCACAGCTCTGAAATAGTCTTATCACTTAATTTCGAGTTTTTTATCTTGCTCTTTCAATTTTTTAATGGAGTGAAGTGATATCGGACGTACCACAGGCTCACTGTGTTGTAGTAGTACTTTTTTTCAAAGAGGAATTTGTCTATTTCTTGGCCTTTTAGCTAATGATTACAGTTTGTTTCTTTATATTTGTTTTGGCACGGACACCACCCATACCGCCTTCTGGGTACCTCACATTTATTTAAAGGTAACCTTCAACATCTGGCACCAGGACCTTTGACCTTGAAAGCATCACCTACTTAGGGATGTCCAGTGTAGGCTCAGGAGAGCAGGAACCATGCCATATTTTCGGGGTCATTATAGGCAACATAAATGAGTTTAAATGTAGATCTCCTGTTTGCAAATTCACATTACATGGATTGCCTGACTATCTGGCGAGGATCCGACATTGCCTGATTATCTGGCGTGGATCCTACGTTGTCTGACTATCTGTCGTGGATCCGACTTTGCCTGACTGTTTCGCGTAGATCCGACATTGCCTGACTGGCTTGGATCCGACATTGCCTGACTGGCGTGGATCCGACATTGCCTGACTTTCTGGCGCGGATCCGACATTGCCTGACTATCTGGCGTGCATCCGACATTGCCTGACTATCTGGCGTGGATCCGACATTGCCTGACTATCTGGCGTGGATCCGACATTGCCTGACTATCTGGCGTGGATCCTGCACTCATGGTCCTGCTTTGAACAACCCTGGTGGAGATGATACTTTCTCAAGTAAAATAGTAACTAGATCCCCCCCCCCCCCCAACTCCCCCTTCTGTCTTCCACCCTTGAGCTGATGTCATGGACAAGAAGATTACATTGGGAGGGGAGTAATAAGGTAGGAATACATTTCCAACTAATTTACATAGTGTCATGTGTCCCCTTCCTCACTCGGGTAGTGCCTAGGAGGCTTGTATCCCTCCCTCACCTGGGTAATAGCTCTGCCGCCCCCCCCCCCCCCCAGCTGTTTCCTTCCCCACATCCTACAGAGCTGTGCAGGTCCAGGGGAAGCTGTGGAGCAGCAGCAAGTCCTGCAACATCTCACCAGACTCAACTTTGTGTTGCAGTGGTGTGACTCCATGACAGTAGGCAACACGTGCGAGAGCAGTGCGTTTTGAATAATAAATAAGTGTCTGAGCCATATGCTTTGAGTGTGTCGATTTGTACAGTGCAATCTGTGCACCGAAAGTGTCCCTTGGCCTGGGAATTGGCTGCACTGAAGATCTTCTGGTGGCCGTAAATGAAGGCCTGATTTCTTTCTGTCCAGGGGCAGACACAGTTGGCTGTATGATTATATCCCATCTCTGTGTGGCCAAGGACGGATAGTGCCAGGATTTTACTGCTTAGAATGCTGCTGCTTATGAATACTGCTCGGATCTGTTTATACATCCAAAGCACGTATATAGAATTAATTCCACTTCTGCGTGCTTTCATGCATGTTTGTCAAGAAAGCTAATTTTTTTTTGTGTGCAAAATCCAGTTCAATGGTGGGATTCCTGTGACTTGTGATCGTTTGCCTCTGTGTGTGCATTGTCGCAGGCCTCTTTATATACACTTCTAACCTTTCACCCCATGCAGCTGAGACCAGTAAGGCTAATGCACATTAAATGTATTGATCATGTTTCTAGGACTCTGATCCATACTGGTTCAGCCGGTAGGTGCCAAGAAAGGTTATATACTTTTTTAGGTCTGGTTTTTGACAGGGCAACTATCAATACACGTATTGTTTACATACTAACACATTTTTTGGGCTTTATATCCTACCCTTCCAGCCATTGGCTTTCTCCAATCAGCCTCTTTCAGCCATTGGCTTCAGACAATAACATTCTGGTTCACCAAGTGGAGTAAACATTCATCATCTGTTGGCTCTTTGAGTGTATCCTTCCACCTGCACTCCAGCGCTTGCTTTGAGCTGCACAAAGGCCTGCTGGCTTTGTTATGATTATGCTGCATTTTAGCACATTAATCACAGACATATTGACTTTGCCAATACTCGTTTTATTTTTTCACATGTACCAAAAAGTTTCCATACCATTTGATGTACCACAGACACATTCGCATCAGTTCCCTCCCCCCTTCATTCCCAGGGCCTCATGCCATTGCAAAACATTCTGCATTATGAACTCGCACTGTCCAAGCTACACAAACCTGGGAGGAGAGAGTGCAGTTACCTTCTTTTTTTTCTGAAAGGTTTTATAAAATGAAACACACCAACATTTTCTGGGACTGCCATTTCAACCCTGCTTAGTCATCAGTCCTAAATAGTTCCTGATAATTGCCATGGGTGCATTCTATTGTTGACGGTGTATTGAACACTGCCGGGTGCCTGGGAAGCCTCCCTGGGCGGGCCTCATCTTCAGTGTTTGTAGCAGGTTATTGCCTTTCCTTCGGGCTTCCAGGCCCCAACAGCCGCCCTGCACACACACTTTCCTGTGTCTACGCCCTTCACTTGGCCTCCAGTCCCCCTCCGCTCTCCACCATACCCGGCTCTCTCTTCTGACCTTTGACCCCTGAGTGTCTTATCAGTTAAGCAATTTTAAATCAATAAAGTACGATTCTACAATACCAGTTCTTTTAAATACCTAAATTGTTTCTCAATGTCTACATGCAGTCGTTACATAAAAAGGAAGAACCCTTAGTAGAAAAAAAAATCACTTTTTAAAAAAAACATTATTGTTAAGAGTTTATTCCATTCGGCCAACACATGTGTGGTAAATAAATAAATAATACCCTATTTTTGAGTGCATGAATGAATAAATAACAGATAGCTCAATAAATAAGAGTCAAGATTCGAGGTAGTAGGAGTTTCTGCAGGTTTATTACAGCATAAGGACAGGATCAGGACAACCTGCATAGAATGAACAGAATGACAGGGCCCAGCAGGACAACTGGGACCCAGTAGGGGAAAAAGATGCCCAGCAGCTGCTGGGGCTAGGTCTGGGATGAGCGCGCTAACATTCAATAACAATGCAGGAACATATATACATAGCGCGAACACATAGCATTACATTGCAGTAGGCGTAACAGTGGGTGGAGTAGAAGGCGTGACGCGTAGCAGTCGCGAGAGATAAGAGTAAAAGTAGGTGTAACTGGGAGTATACATAGACATGTGATGCGAACGTAACAGGATATGTCATGAATGGGCGGAAACATAGGAGGGGGCTACCTAAGAAGCCGGGACCTCTAACCTAATGGTGCGCGAAAACTAGCAATGACGTGTTACTAGGAGAAGCTGGGGGCTACGAACTCTGTGCTAGGAGCAGAGACTAAAGTCTGGAGGGTCGGAGCGACATGTACCTAATCCCTATCTGGTATCTAATGTTTAGGGAACATGTTGATATGAACTAGAAGTCATGAGGGGAAAAGCTAACCTGATTCTAAGACTGGACCATGCATTATTCTACATGTAGTGCGTGAAGAATATAAAATGACCATTAAATACAGTATTTCTCTAACGTGGAGACGAGAAGACTAGACAATGACGGAAACTATTGATGCAGTTCAGTAGCTTAGGAATGCAGAAGAGGAGGACTGAACTGATAGCAGGAACTATAACATACTTTTGGCAGACTCAGAGGCAGAGCCGGGCTGCACCGGGCACTGCGAGGCAGGAAGTAAGTGAAAGGTCGAGGATACAGGTGGGGGCTGTATCGCTCCTCAGCGAGGCTTTCAGGAGACAGGAGCTGAATCTGTGGTCCGGGCCCTTTTGAGGCCTAGAAACGGGGACTTTATAATGGAATAACGTGCACACTGAGAAACGTGGCAACATTACTTACATAGGCCTGATATTCGTAGTATTCACGAGGACTGGAAACTGGCATACCAGAGGTGGACACAACTGTAATTGCGTCTTAATCAGAAATGGGGAATAACATATGCATATTGGTCATGCACACATAACATATGATGGGTGGGGCGTAGGGACACAGAACATGGCAAAATTTACTTTTCCACATTCCCTCCTTGTCACTACGTTTCCATCAGGAAACATCAATATTCATGATACCGTCTATCATTTCATACAGTACCATTTGCTCGTCTCGAATTGTCTTGGAACGGGATTTAGAACGGGGCTTGGGACGGGGAATACAAGAGGTAGCACACATGCTGCAAATCGCAGGGCCACATTGTATACAGAGGCAGCAGCTAAATATGATCGCTACTGCAATACCTAGGAAGGACAGGACTTTCCATCCCCATGCGGAAATTATATTCCAGAACCAACCGGACCATGTCCAGGTGCCTGGATCTTGATGTAACAGATGGGCAATTTTATGAAGTCTGGTTATAGCTGAATAAACAGACGGCGCGTTATTTGGAATGAAAATGCAACAACTAGATCCGAGAATTCTACAGGCCCCGCCCCTATCGGCCAGTATGACGTCAAGGACGAGACGATTTTGCAAAACGACAAATCTCATAGCAGATTGTTCTTCGGTTAGGTTACCTAGAGCAGAGGCAGTCTCATTTACTACAGCTTCAAGGGTTCTTGTTAACCTACGGATCAGTTTACTATTCTGGACAGGTCCTATGAAGAAGAAGAAACCTTTATTGAAATCTGTATACTGTTCTAGAGTAGTTTCAGTTTGATCGACAATTGGGGACTCCCTTCTAGGTCTAGTGTGTACTAAGAAAGAATTCCTATGATAATCAGGTGGGGCTAGGAAAACAGGTGGCAGTAGGAAGGCAATGTAACAGGTTCCCTCCCAATCGAGGGGCAGACGGACATATGCAGTTTGACCACAAACAAAATAAGAATGACGTGAAGCTTTAAAAATAGATTTCCTACTGTCACTATACTGGATAACAGTAGTACATTCACTATGACCTATATGTACAGAACCATAACTACGGACACATAATTCGCCTTTGACTGGTAGTACTGAAATAGCAGGTGAGTCTGGAGTAGTATCAGACTGAACATTCAGGACCATGAAATTCGACGAATAATTTCCTAAATTATATACCTCATTTTCTAAATCTAAACCTGTTCTGTGGGGAAAACCTTGCTTGTCTGGAAAACATGTACTGTTAAGAAAAGACATATCTGTTGAGGATGACGTTAGCGTGGACCATGCTCCACACGAACCATTGTGTGAGAATGGATAAGGAAAGAGTGGCAGAACTCCCTTCGATGTCTGGAAAGGGGGGAGTCGACCACACACCCAACAATTAGTGGCATTGCTGGTCTGGTGTGAATAATGTAACATACGGATGAATGTGTTATTACGCATGGCAAGGCGGTATGAATATTCGTGAGGAGGCAGATCACTAAACGTGTGCTCTACTGTAGCATTAACAGACATATTTACATGAGGAACTGGTAAATACAGAAAAAATGCGTAGCTGGTGCAGGAAATCATTAAGCTGAGAAATAATATGAAACTCAGAAAAACGATGCATTGTAGTGAACTGCGACTGACTCTCTCACTATGGGGGTCTATTTTATACATGTCAGAAACAGTCTAACCGTTTCACCTAGGGGAGGACTTATACAATCAAACTGGCTGACTTATTAGACCTGAACTTTAACTTATACTCCTGTTGCGGAGTTTTCTCTAACAAGGGAGGGGTTGTAACAAAGTCTGGTGCGGGACAGTCCTTTAAAACAATGTTCTGGCAATCCTTCGAATCCTGGGAAATGTTCTTGGCAATGTCTTTGACGACTGGCTTTGATCCTTTAAAAAGTTTTACATGAGAAAGGTGGACCCACCCCTTCCTGCCTTCTAACTTGACGGCAGTTCGGGTGGTCAAGAGGACTTGACGTGGCTCTTTCCAACGTGGTTCCAGCGGACTTGATCTGTCAAAGTTGCGGATCATCACCAACGATCCTGGAACGATCTCGTGCGGTGCCACCTCGGTATTGTCTGGAAATGCGGCGGCAACCTGTGAACGACATGAGTTGAGGGCAGACATCAAGGAAGCTAGGTAATCTGTCAGCATATTACATGAAACATCGGTAATACTTCGGGGTCTAGGAGTACCCCACATGTTAGGGGGGCGGCCGAAAACGACCTCATACGGGGACAGACCTGATCTGGAATGTGCGACCATGCGCATGTAAAACAGAGCGACTGGCAAAGCTACTAACCAGTCTACACCTTTGTCTTTACAGACTTTTGCTATACGGATTTTCAGAGTCTGATTATGTCTTTCAACTAATCCAGCTGCTTCTGGATGGCGTACACAATGAAATTTCCACTGGTACCCTAACAACAGGGAAACGTGCTTCATGAGTTCTGATGAGAATGGCTGACCGTTATCAGAATATACGACTCTAGGGAGTCCGTATCTAGGGAAAAATTCACGAACCAACTGTTTGGCAGTGGTCGCGGCTGTGTAATCTGGGACTGGATATGCTTCCGTCCACCTGGACAAAGCGCATACTACTACAAGGACATACTTGAAACCTCGACATCGCTCCATCTGAATATAATCCATCTGGAGGACCTCAAAAGGGTGGTCAGGGGGCTGGAAACCACCTTGTTCCACCGGGACACTTTTACCTGGATTAAACTGACAACATATCATACAGGTACGGACTTTCTGCTTGGCTGCAGCTCGTAAATGCTTGTTGAACCAAATGTTCTGGATACTGTCTAACATAGCTTTTTCTCCTAAATGTGCTGGACTATGTGCGGTACTGATAATGACTTGAACCATAGAATCGGGGAGAAACCATGTGGCTCTACCCTTCGTTAACCATCCTTGATCTGTCTGGACCCCTCCTTGTACAGACCATTTCTTGATTTCATCGGGAGTAGCATGTAACTGGATATCTATGACATCTTGAGTAGGGTCCTTAACTGTCATGCATGTAATCAGATCTGGAGTATGTGTCTGTGTCTGATTAACTGGAATGTCTGGTGTCTGTGCTGTAAGCTTGGCTGTACGGTCTGCTAGATCATTACCTTGGGAAATAATGTCTGTGACTTTCGTATGTGCTTTGCACTTCATGATAGCAATAGATGTCGGTAAATGTATGGCATCTAACAGGGCTTGAATAAGGAGACCATGCTGAATCTTGGTTCCATGAGAAGTCATAAAACCTCTCTCCTGCCAGAGCACTCCGAAGTCGTGTACAACTCCGAATGCGTAACGTGAATCCGTGTAAACATTAACTTTCAGGTTCTTGGCATGTATACAGGCTTGTGTCAGAGCAACTAGCTCTGCTGCTTGAGCGGACAGAGTATCAATACGGTGTGTTTCAATAACTTCAGTGTCAGTAGTCACTGCATACGCGGCGACTAGTTCTCCTGTACTAGTTCTCATACATGAACCATCCACATAAAGTGTCAGGTCAGGATCTGGTAACGGAATGTCTGTCAGGTCTTGTCTTGGCTTTGTCGTAATATTAACTACTTCCACACAATCATGTGGGTCTGGATTTGAATTGACTGATGGTAACAGTGTAGCAGGATTCAGGACGTTGCAGCGTCTAATTTCTATGTGTGGCTGGAACAGTGTCAATTCATAACCTGTTAAACGTGCAATTGTCAAGTGCTGAGTCTGTGTTCGGTTTAAAAGAACTTCTACTGAATGTGGAACTTGTACTGTCAGGGAATGTCCTAAAACTATGGAATCACTTTGTCTGATAGCTAGTGCTGTGGCTGCAACTGACTTGAGGCACGCAGGCAACGCCTGGGCGACTGGATCTAATGTACTCGAAAAATAAGCACAGGGCTTGTATTGACCTGCTTGATCTTGTGTGAGAACAGATAATGCTGTACCTTCACGTTCTGTAACGAAAAGTGTAAAAGGCTTACTGTAGTTCGGTGTAGCTAGAACTGGAGCTTGACATAGGGCTTTCTTTAACTCGTTGAAACTAAGTGTATGGTCAGACGTCCAAGGGAGGACAGTCGATACGGCTGCCTCCTGTGTCGTTAACTGTATCAATGGCTTGGCTAGAAATGCATACTGGGGAATCCATTGTCTACAATAAGAAGTAAGGCCGATAAAAGCACGTACCTCCTTCTGGGTTCTGGGCTGGGGAAGACTCGCTATTAACTGGATACGGTCGGGTGTCAACTGCCTACCCCTCTTGGACAGCAAGTGTCCTAAGTATACCACTTGCTGGACACAGAATTGAAGCTTCGAAGGTGACACCTTGTGCCCCATCTCGGCTAGAAAATACAGAACTGTAAGTGATGCTCGCTCGCAAGCACGTTCAGAACGGGCTGTGATCAGTAGATCATCGACATACTGGAGCAGGGCAGTGTCAGTTGGCATGTGAATGTTGTCTAGTTGTCTCTTGAGTGCTTGACTGTAAATACTAGGGCTTTCTGTGAAACCTTGAGGAGCGCGTGTAAACATATAGCTCCTTCCATTTAAACAAAATCCGAAAAGAAACTGGCTGTCTGGATGAATTGGAACACTAAAAAATGCATTCTTGAGGTCAATAACAGTGAAAAACATGGCTTCGGAATCAATGGCAGTTAACAGAGAAGAAATGTCTGGAACAACTGGGTACTGAGGAATAATACATTTATTAAGCTCTCGTAAATCAATCACTAATCGATATACTGGGGGTGCATTCGGATCAGTACGTTTCATGACTGGAATGATCGGGGAATTGCATACATTGGAGTCAGTTTCTACAACTACTCCTTGAGCCATGAGCTCGTCAATAATTTTGGATAAGGCTGCTACAGCCCCAGGTGGCAATCTGTACTGCCTGATTCGTGGTAACACTACACCTGGTTTGAGAGTCACACGATAGGGTGTGATTTGCATGTAACCTACATCAGTTGGACCTTGCGCCCATAAATGCTGCGGAACATTAGACAATCTTGAATCAAAATCTCGTAATACATAGTGACCTTTAAAGTCACGTAGGAACAGACGTATTCCCTCTGGGGAACAACAAATAATTGCACCTAGTTCTTTCAATGTCTTAATGCCTAATAGATTTTCTGGACATGACTTAGTAAGTAACAGGTCAGTAGTACGGGACAATGGACCTACTTCTAAAGAAACTGGCTGAGATATTTCATTAACTATGGGTTTTCCTGAAAATCCAAGGGAAACATTTCTTGAGCCTGAGAGCGGAGCCCCTGGAACTTCGGCATGACTAATTGTGGTCCTACTTGCCCCTGTATCGATCAAAAACTTTCTGTCTTTACCTAATACTTGACTATGAACATAGGGACCTTCTTGGTCTACAGGTATCTCGATGAGAGGCAAGCCTACCTCCCTCTCTAGGCTGTTTCATGAATATGACTGGTACTCTGGATACTCAGACTGTGCATACTGGTACATCTGCGATGTAACGTGCTGTGTTGCAGCAATAGGCTGCGGTACTGTAACTGTCTGTGGTGCATTCTGTGGCTGAGGAATCTGTGAAACTTGTTCCTGTCTCGGCGGACGTGGTCTTTCTTTAGTCTTACCAGTAGCTATGTTGTGCTTCAGAACTGCACACTCGTTTATAAAATGACCTGGCTGTTTACAATAATTGCAGTTCCCTTTAACGGGAGCCGCAGGATGACTGGCTTGATTCGGACCCCTCTTCTGACTGTCTTGAGGAATAGATTGTGCAACTAGCACTTTCATTTTCGTGTCTTTCATACGTTTTCTCTCGTGTTCTTGCTCTTCTCTGATTCTATTCTGGTGATACTGAAGCATCTGGAGCATCTGGGACGGAGTATTTGCTTGCCAGGTGCTTTCGACTTTCAAAACTCGGTTTTTAATTTGTGGACTTGAATTCTCGACCAATTTGGTAACGAAAAGATGAGGGTATGACTCACTACTTGTCTTGAGACCACTATTAATACTGAAACATTTCTCGAATCTAGAATAAAAATCACTAATGTCTTCATCTTGTTTCTGTTTACAGGCTGAGATTGCATCCCAGTCTTCTTTCCTAGTTGTCAATAATCTGGGTAAAACTTGAATCAATAATTCTGGTAATTCTTTACATTTATCTCCAAGACCGGTACCTGGTACTCGTGCCTTGTCTTCAGCTTCTAGAGCTGTCCAATCGATCTTTTTCTCTCCCACCTCCCATTCTTTTTCCTTTAACTTTTCATACACCCCTGCGGGTAACAGGACCTTTAACATTTTAATGATATCTGGGTAGGTGTATTCTCCCATACGGAGCATGTCTTTTAATTCTCGATGGAACCCTGCTGGATCTTTGTCATGACAGGGAATTAATTTCTTCATCTCGAGGAGTTCCATCTTTGATATCGGAGTGTATACAAACACTCGTTGCATGTCGCCACCCGCCCCTTGGACTGGGTGGACTTCTCGTAACGGATTCTGTCTGTCTATGTAAAACGGTTTACTTTCTGGGGGTGAGACATGAACAAAATGCGGGTTCAGGAACGTTCTATACTTGTGGCGCTGTTCTAGAATGACACTAATTAAATCGGTACCTAGACCTCTCCATCTATACTGGAGTAACTCGTTCAGGATATCATGTAACGGACCTGGATCAGAATGCTGACCCTCATACAGGGTAATGAGGTGCTGGATCATATACGTACCCACCAGTCGTTGCTCGGCTGGGGGCAGTTTCAGAAACATTTGTGCCACTATTTCGTCTGGAAAAGTGGTAGAATCAGTAATCCATCGGACTGCTGATCGGGCTAGTTCTTGTTCGTGCATAGTACTTAGTTCGCTATAACCGACTCGTGATTTCAGGATGTGATCGGTAGCTTGAAATACTTGTTCGAGAGAGCGAGGCTCTCGTGCTGGATGATGAAAAACAGACTTAGGTTCTGGACGTAAATGGCGATCTGGAAATCTGGATTTTCCTACATACGCTATTCTGACGGGATTCTCGTCTTCCTCTTCAGGATCAGAGACACTTTCTTTCTCACTTACTTGTGCTGCTTTACGTTGTTCGTGTAACCTTACTATTTCTTTACGAATTTTCTTGTACATACTTTCCATGGCACTAATGGTCTTGTGCTTACCCTCGGCTATATTATCACTCCACCTTGTTAGGATTCTCATTTCGGCGGGATCTTTAAACGGGTAATCTTGTTCTCTTATTAGACAATTGATCAGGAACTTTAATATCATGAGCTGAATCTCGGCTTTCCTTTGGGACATAATCTCGCCAATACTTTCTGGATCATCCCCTGTACGGATGAAACGATATATTCTGTCTAGATCTTCTTTCATATTCGGTAAGGTGACTAGATACTCGGTCACTCTTCTTACACGCAAGGAATATAAAACCATAGTATTTTCGCCTGGAACTGGATCATAACTACATTCGTTAAGGGCTTGCCTGATTTCTGTAACAGACTTATTACTCTTGGGAGTACGCTGTGATGCTTGAGCATGTAATTCGAGTGCTGATAAACGCTTGTGTGGCGGCGGGGTTTGAGGAGGACCTCCTCCTGCGGCCCCTAGACTAGAATCGTCAACTGACATTCTTCGTGCTTGCAGGGTCGGTAATTGTAACGTGGGCTGAACTTGTATGGCGGGCTGACCCGGGGGTACCGTAACAGGTACTCCGGTGCCTGGAAGAGCGGGAAGTGCCTGATTTACAGGGACAGGTGGAGCGCGAACTGGATTTGCATATTCTGGAACTGTGTCGTCCAAATAGGACGAAATAAAAATATCAGCTGCGGTCGGTTTGTGACGTAGCTTGGTCGGAACTAATGGTGGCGGGAAATTACTGGATGCCTCCGGGGTCGCTTTTGGCACACCTTCGGCAAGAAGAGGATACATACCCTTAATAAGGGCATGCCTCTGTCTGTCTGACTGTTCGGCTTTGACTTGTTCACCTATCTCGATTAATTCTCTTTCTTGGGCTCGTTCTTGGGATTCTCTACTTAACTCTGACTTTCTGACTTCCTTTTCCGTTCTTCTATGCGCTTCCTTACGCCATAACTCGATGGCATCTTTCTGTGACTGTCTGGCTTTCTTTTTCCATAATACTTCTTCTACTCGCATGATACATTCGGCATCCCATGTACCCGATACGGGCCATCTATACTTTTCTTCTAACTGTTTGGTATACTCTACCCATAAATCTAGATACAATATGGCGCTTATGCCATGTTTCTGATACATAAAGTGACCTGGACTGTCCCTTGGCGGAACAGGAACTGCTGCTTCCAGCAGACCCTTTCTAGTTTTTAACTGACGTAACTTGGAAAAGAGCGGCATTCTAAACTTGAATCGGAACACAATACAATACACGAAAAACAATAACAATTGGGAAAACAATTCAGGCATACCACGACATTGAAAATACATTAAACAACATCATAAATAACAGTTCGAACAGAATACTACCTGAAAATACTGAAAACAGAAACAGAACAGAATTCTCGAGAACGGAACAGACTAGAATTACTGGATGCACTGCTATAACAGTACGGAACATACCGGTCCCATAAAGGAACACATCAAGACCCGTATCCACCTAGGTGAACACTTCGTTTGCGGGCTTGGGTACCACCAACCCACGGACCAGAGTCAATTTAGACTGACCCTGTCTAGACACTACCCCAGCAATGGTACTCACCGGGCAGCACGGAACGGAAGGCCTCGGACGGGACTGGACTACGACGACGAACTTCGGACTTCGGACTTCAGTTACGGGTGGACCTCCGGATACCTCGGACCTTGGACTCTCGGCTTGGGCTCTGGTCGGGACTCGCCGCGTTCCTCCACCGTCTCGTTCGGATGCTGGACCGCCTCCTCCGTCTCCTCCGTGGGCCTGAGGGATACTTGAAGCAGAAATATCTGCACTTGGCCAGAAGAGTTCCGTCACGACTGCAGAGGGTCAGGGGGTCGGCGTGGCTTCACCGACGCGTGGGGAAAGGGCAAGTCCCTGTTCGGGCGCCATTATGTGGTAAATAAATAAATAATACCCTATTTTTGAGTGCATGAATGAATAAATAACAGATAGCTCAATAAATAAGAGTCAAGATTCGAGGTAGTAGGAGTTTCTGCAGGTTTATTACAGCATAAGGACAGGATCAGGACAACCTGCATAGAATGAACAGAATGACAGGGCCCAGCAGGACAACTGGGACCCAGTAGGGGAAAAAGATGCCCAGCAGCTGCTGGGGCTAGGTCTGGGATGAGCGCGCTAACATTCAATAACAATGCAGGAACATATATACATAGCGCGAACACATAGCATTACATTGCAGTAGGCGTAACAGTGGGTGGAGTAGAAGGCGTGACGCGTAGCAGTCGCGAGAGATAAGAGTAAAAGTAGGTGTAACTGGGAGTATACATAGACATGTGATGCGAACGTAACAGGATATGTCATGAATGGGCGGAAACATAGGAGGGGGCTACCTAAGAAGCCGGGACCTCTAACCTAATGGTGCGCGAAAACTAGCAATGACGTGTTACTAGGAGAAGCTGGGGGCTACGAACTCTGTGCTAGGAGCAGAGACTAAAGTCTGGAGGGTCGGAGCGACATGTACCTAATCCCTATCTGGTATCTAATGTTTAGGGAACATGTTGATATGAACTAGAAGTCATGAGGGGAAAAGCTAACCTGATTCTAAGACTGGACCATGCATTATTCTACATGTAGTGCGTGAAGAATATAAAATGACCATTAAATACAGTATTTCTCTAACGTGGAGACGAGAAGACTAGACAATGACGGAAACTATTGATGCAGTTCAGTAGCTTAGGAATGCAGA
The DNA here is from genome assembly GCF_964261635.1 of Lissotriton helveticus. NCBI lineage: Eukaryota > Metazoa > Chordata > Amphibia > Caudata > Salamandridae > Lissotriton > Lissotriton helveticus. The sequence continues at coordinate 256,611,760 of NC_136059.1, forward strand.
AGAGGAGGACTGAACTGATAGCAGGAACTATAACATACTTTTGGCAGACTCAGAGGCAGAGCCGGGCTGCACCGGGCACTGCGAGGCAGGAAGTAAGTGAAAGGTCGAGGATACAGGTGGGGGCTGTATCGCTCCTCAGCGAGGCTTTCAGGAGACAGGAGCTGAATCTGTGGTCCGGGCCCTTTTGAGGCCTAGAAACGGGGACTTTATAATGGAATAACGTGCACACTGAGAAACGTGGCAACATTACTTACATAGGCCTGATATTCGTAGTATTCACGAGGACTGGAAACTGGCATACCAGAGGTGGACACAACTGTAATTGCGTCTTAATCAGAAATGGGGAATAACATATGCATATTGGTCATGCACACATAACATATGATGGGTGGGGCGTAGGGACACAGAACATGGCAAAATTTACTTTTCCACACATGGGCTGCTGTCTACTTCATTTAGAGGTGGGTGCTACTAAGCATACAGTTCTGTGGCAAAACTAATATTTGTGCCGCTTTCCTGTCAAGTGACTCGAGGTAATTCAGTGATTTTTGGCACTTTCAGCTAGACATAACACGTAGCGCCATATTCGAGATAGTCACTGTAGTAAAACTGGTGCATGGGTATAAATTAGGATTTTAGTGCTCCCTTTACTCTCGCTAGGGATGTGCACACTTTTTATTACACAAGAGGAGACTTGTGTAATTCCAGATAGTACACCATCTTGTATTATGCTGGGTTTCCGCTTTCCCTTCGCTTACACCAGCATCAGGGGGTCATTTGTAGGTCTCGCCTAGCATCGCAGCATATGCGCTGCTCGCTCTGCGAGATCGATCGTTGGGTTACATTCGGAAGTGGAGTCGAAGCTCCGCCCATCCTTCCTATTTGCCGGCGTCATCCTTTATGATAAACGCTGGCCTCCGGTAGAAAGTGAGACTTTTCGGTGACCGCCCTGTCTCCTTTAGGCCCCCACCCACTCGGACTGGATCTTTTAGTCGTCTGTTTCTCGTCATGCGCGCTGCGTCTCTTTTAGTCGTCTATTTCTCGCCATGCGCACTGCATCTCTTCACTTCTCCCGCCTCACGAGGCGGTGGGCGGGTCAGCACTGTAACTCGCTAGGGTTTTCCTTTGACTGACCTGGACTGTTTAATACGGAGATGAAATTATCTGAAACTGGCAGGGAATTGTCTGAAAATGATCAGAAATTGCATAAAGTTGTTTTTTAATAGTGCTATAAAAATGACAAGGGTTTCTCAGGAATGTAGCATTTGTCTGAAAATGGCCTTTATTTGTCCGAAACGTCCCAGGATGTGTCTTAAACTGACAACAGATTTACAGAAACGTACCAAAGAGCACCTGAAACTGACCTGGGGTTGGCTCATTCAGACCCAGGAGCACCATGGCATGTCCATGGATCGCCGGCATCTGGCCCTGGACTCGCGCCTCCTGAGGCCACTTGTTAGTTAATGGAGACCAGTTGAACTTTTCCGAACGTCTCTTTTATTTTCATTTATTTGTTCATTGACAAGTAGTTTGCTTGTTTTCTGGACACCACACACAGGGAAAAACAAAATCAAAAGGCGCTTTTGGGTGTTCGACTACACCCCCTCAGCCTTGGTGGATTTACACGAGTGGGCATTTGTGCCTCCTTTGGAGTGCTTGATGGCTGACTCTGGGATAATGTGGATTTTTTTCCCGATTATTTAGGAATGATGGATTTTCTCTCCTTTTTTCGTGGAATGCTATTCACGGGCCATTTGGATTTGCAATTCTGGGAGCGCCAATTCCTCAAATTAGGTAAGTGACGCTTGTACCAGGCAGAGCTTAGACATATGGTTTAAGGAGCACACAGAGCTAATTGTTTCTAACAACCCATTGCAGATGGACATTAATCCACATGCAGCCTCTGCCTTTTCAAGGAATTCCTGCTTGCCTCTCAGGTGGTGAATGGCTGTATTAAGTGAACATGCTGTTGTTTTAGCAGGCACGACTTGGACTCTAGCTGCCAGGCCTTGTGTGGGTAGTGTCCTCCGCGGGAACGTATAAAGTGTCACGTTGCAAAGAAAACCACATCCAGGCGCTTCTTGTAAATTCCTTGTGGTGTCGGAACAGGTGCACAGGCTTTTTTCTTTTCAATGTCGAGGAAACGCTCTCTTTGTCAAAAGTGATTTTGTTCACCAGCTGTAGCTAGCAGTAATAAGAACAAGCATTTGCAATGCAATAGGTCTTGCATTTGATAGAGTTTAAGCTATGGCAATGCCTTTTATTTATGTTTTAAAAACCAACACGTAAATAAAAGGCATTGCCATTTACAATGCCAAAGCCCAAACTCTTGCAAAAGCGAGACCTTTTGCTTTGCAAATGCTTGTTTGTTTCCAGTCTTAGCTAGTACCGAAACTACATGTGCCTGTTTGTCATGGACCCTGAAACTGCACCACCTCACTAACCCGTGAGCATTTTGGACACAAGTACTTACTTTACACAGCTTAAATGTCACCCACAATTGAGGAGTAAAATGTGCATACATTTCAACTCCCTTCGGGCTCCATGAGGCCTTTGGTTTGTAAATTATAATATTCAGCCCTCTAGGGGCTGAATGTTCTAATAGCCTTAGAGTCCTCTGTAGTGGGCTCTACCAGCCATTAAAGTCAAGAACTTTGTGTCTTGAGCCCCCATAGTCTCTGCCTTCCTTGAATACATCATAGTCACTTGTGAGCTATACAAATGGCGCATAGCAATAACAAAATGGAGTTTCAGAAAGACGCCCTTCGTATCACTTCTCAAGAGAATTTACTAATGGGGAGTAAAATGTTGCTCGGACAAACTAAAGAATTATTGGGTTTATCCAATTGTTGAACAGGTTTCCAACTGCTGTAGGTTACACGGTTGTGAGGTCAACAGTGACCGGGTTACATCTGTTAAAGCTTCTCCCTGGAAGTTCCTCTCCCTAGACTACCACCTAGAGAGGGTCACAGCAAATTGTGCGGCTGCAGCGTTTTCTACATAATTATTAATGTACCTCACTTGCAACACATAATTGTATTTATATAGCGCTTACTACCCCTGACGAGGCATCAAAGTGCGTTTTGGTGAATAGCATGCTGCTCCGGAACCCATAAAGGATTAGTGGTGGGTTAGTATATGGAAACGTGTCAATTGAGTGGCAGACATGTGAGTTTGTTAGTTGTATTGAATAGGATAATGGAGGGATAGAAGAGGGAAGAGTCTAGAAAGTGTTATTTGGGAGATCATAGTAAGTTGAGGCTTGGGGTGAGTAAAAGGAGAGATAGAGGAGGGACAAATCTCTAGAAAGGGATTAGGGAAATCATATTGAACCTTGTGCTGTACCATATGCAGATCTCAACAAAAAATATTTCTCATAAAAAAAAAAGAAAATGTGCCTCCTGTGGCCGACAGCTTTGCAGAAGCTAACTGGTCGCCTTAAAGTTGATTTCTGCATTCAGCTACTGAACCGCTTATAATTAAGTGGAACGTTTCTTCAGGTGCTGTCTATGTTCCTGGGGGATGGACTGATGAAGGCTTTGGTCTGCAGCATGATCAACGTTGCGCTGTATTTAACTCTAATTAAATTAAGGTTCCCTTATTTGTAATGAAATCGTTTTCCCTCGTTAGCCCTGCAAATTGGAGTTATACCACATATGCTGTACTCAAAACAGCAGTTATTTCAAGAGTGCACGCTATTAGGGAGGTAGTTGTGAATCTGACAGCGACTCAAGCGAGACACTTCGGGCCAGATGTATCAAAGGGTATTACCCAATCTGTGTCTATTGCAAAATGTGTTCCTACATTTGACCCCAAATGTGCAGTGGTTCCTAATCTGAAGAGCAGTTCAAAAATATAATTGAGTTATGCAGAATAAAAAGGGGTGCCTCTTTTATTACATGAAGTGTGCACATGTAGGCTTATATTCTTCTGAGTGTAAAATTAGTTTGTAAAATTTAACATTTTACCCTGTTTCTTGAGGTCAAAAGGATCAGTGTAAAAAAAATGGTGCTCCTGTGCATCTGTGCCTAACAAATGAATTATGTGTTGGTGAATAACATTTTCAGTAGAAATTAGTGAATGTGCGTACTTTTTTCCTTGGCAAACCGTGTGTAATTTGCACAGCACTGGCTTTGTTTTTTTTATTTACCGAAATGAGTGAAAATCACGCGATAAAGCTGCTGCATAATTATGCATGATTTTCTTTTCTTGCCGCATAAATGAACAATGCCTCATATTTGGGCCCTCCACGCTTGACTGATACCTTTGTCTCTTAGAGATACCTCCCTGAAGAAAGCCGTCGGTGTGAAGGAACACACTTATCTGCAGAGTTCGGAGGGGAAGGAAATATTTGACTGGCTCCCTTCCTTGCATTGTTCGGCCTCACTTTCCTCCTCCCCTTTCTGGGCATTTGATGAAGGTCAAGGATTTAAGCTTCTCTGCTGCCTTTCTTAAAAAATAGAAGTTTATGCATTCTTGGCTAGCTGTCCAAATGCCCTGGTCGCGCAGGCCTTCCTAGAGAGGAGTGGGACTCCTGTACCCAAGGCCTCGGTTGACAAGTGTATAGCAAGAAGGGATACACGACCAGCCCGGCCAAACACTGAAAGCAAAAGGACAGACCGCTTTCCCTTTCAAGCAGGGGTTTAATAGGAATGAAAAAACTGGGGGTGGTGGTCTCTCAAAGGGGCGAGGTCGATATAATTAAGGGCGTGGCTTAAAAACGGGTAGCTACAAATCTGTGTTTAGCATAGTGTGGCGCCCGACTGGTATTTTGCCACTTCTGTCATTGTATCTATCTATCTATCTATCTATCTATCTATCTATCTATCTATCTATCTATATATATATATATATATATATATATTACACTACAATAACATTACACCTACAACATGCCAGGACTATTGGCTTTATCAATGGTTGTTTGTTGCATAAGATAAATAAGCAAGAACTATGGCTTTGTTGTACAGCATATTGAAAATGTTTCCGTTCTCAAATGATGAGACTGTGAAAGAACTATAAGAAGTCTCTTTGAAGTTGCATAAAAGGTAGTGAAGGGTGGTACTGCTGCAGTATTGAGATTTTCTTTTTTCACCCTACAGATTAGGGCAAAAATGGAGAGTTCGATAGGGACCCATCTCAACATCTGCTTTTTTAGAACTGCTGGTGCTGAGCACTGGCAAGGCCCGGCCCAGGAGAACGCGGGCATACCTTGCCAGCACTTAACCAGGCAGAAAACTTTTCTCCTGCCTGGGGGGGAGCAAAGCAAGAGTATAATTGTGTCGGCTATGCCCAGCACAACAATGGGTGTTGACTGGAGACCCTGCTAGGAGCCTTGGTGCTCTCCCTGGAGCCCCCAAGACTAAAAAAAAATGTGGGTGCCCCTGGTGGGCATCGGGGCACCCAGAAAGACAATTAACAAAAAGGAATAATAAATTAGCAACAGGAGCCATTGATTTATTAACCCCTTCTCCAGACAAGGAGCACCCCATAATTAATGGCCAGGGCATTTTTTTAAAATATTTTTGTGTCCTGGTGGTGCCCCTAGAAGAGACAAGGGCATCACCAAGCTTTTTTTTATGTTGGGGCTGCATGGGGTGTAGCATTAAAAGAACAGTAAGTCTCCCGGGGCCTTAAATCCATAACTCAAGGAAAGCTTACCATATTTTTTTAAAGCATTCCAAGCTGGAGCTTTATGCTCTTCAGCTAGAGTGCTCGACCCTCTTGTGGTTGTTTTTATGGCTACATTTTTCCACCTGAAAAATGGTAAAAGAATGACTCTAGGACATGTTGGGGAAAAAAAAACCTTGAGTAAACGGTTTAGGACAATTGCTTTTATTAAACATTACAATGTGTCAATTACTGAAATATACATTTGATTATAATTATTGGTGATTTTTTGGCAAAGACAATAATTCTGCTATATACATGTTAATATACTGACCCCTTGATGAAGCCAACATGCCCACTTTATATATTTTGGTGTTCTGCCCTTTGACAAAGTTAGTAGATCCTCCTTACTTAAAATGACACCCTTTATATTGTAACTTCACATAGTCAGCTGTGGGTGTTTGCAGGCATTTGCCACTCTTTTCCCAGCCTCACGTGGCGCATGGGTGCCAAAGGCCGTATGCAGTGGGGTGGCGAATGGTTGTGTGCCAGCAGAAGTTTGGGCACACGGCCTGGCCGCAAGACTGCCCTGCGCCCAACCCCATGACGCACACATCAAAGGACATCTTACATTTTAAAAAAATGCATAGAAATTTGCTTAATAAAAACAAAAGGTTAAAAGTACGTTATAGTTAGAATTTTTTACATGTTACTTTACATTTAATAAAAGCTTAGAAATTCACTGCATGCACTGCTAATTAACTCCCATATTACATCATCCATTCATGGCTCAGTGACATCACTGCTACATCTGAAATTATATCATTGATAACAATGCTGTGCATTGAGTGGGTGCAAGTTATAGTTTCTTAAGGGCATGAGGTATAGTTATACTGTATTTCCCTTTAACCTTTGCTTTTTGTCAATGTTTTATACCATGGAAGAGTTAATGACAAATTCCTTCATTTCAGGCAACAGGTGATAATATCTCTCTCTCTCTCTCTCTCTATATATATATATATATATATATATATATATATATATATATATATATATATATATATATATATATACATATATACATATATACACACTGAAAAAACCAAAGGTTAAAAGGACGTTATAGTTGGGCTCAGATTATACACACACAAAACCATAGAAATTCAGCAGTTATAGTTACATGAGCTTACTATAACTTACTCCCCTGCAATGCACTGCATATGACCTCCCATATTACATCACTCATGACCTGGTCAGTGACATCTCAAATGACATTACAAATTGGTTCTTGCAGTGAAGTTAGAAGGTTTTTTAAAATTGTATTTTCAAACTGTGACCTATAACTTTAGAGGATGCTTGTGTGAGTGGCTGTAGGGGTCTGTGAGTGGGCGTGTGAGTGGTTTTGAGGGTGTGCCAATAGATGTGCGAGTGGCTGTGTGGGTTTGTGAGTGAATATGATAGTGATTGTGTGGGTCTGTGTGGGTCTATGAATGGGTGTGTGAGTGTCTAGGTGGATCTGTGGCTGCATGTGAGTTCCTTTGTGGGTTTGTCACTGGGTGAATGAATGCCTGAGTGGCTCTGTGAGTGGGTGTGTTAGTATCTGATTGGATCTGTGAGTGGGTCTCTGAATGGGTGTGTGAGTGTCTGAATGGGTGCGAGTGCTTTTTTGGTGTGTGTGAGTGGTTGTGTGAGTGCATATGGGGGTGTGTAAGAGGATGCATGGGTGAGTAGGTGTGTGAGTAATTGCATGGGTGTATGAGTGTCTCTGAGTGCCTGCATAGGTCTGTTAGTGGGTGTGTGAGTATCTGCATCAGTCTGAGTGCCTGTGTTTAACTCTGAGTGGATGTGTGAGTCCTTCTGTGGACCTGTAAGTGGAGAATGGTATAAGTGAATCCATGGGTCTGTGAGTGCTGTGTGAGTACCTACATAGATCTGTGAGTGGGTCTGTGAGTAACTGTGTGGGTAGGTCTGTCATTGCCTGTATTAATTTCTGAGTGGGTGTGCCAGCATGGCTTTGTCAGTGGGTCGGTGAGCGTTGGTCTGTGAATGGGGTCTGTCAGTGCCTGCATGGGTTTGTGAGTGAGTGTGAGAGTGCATGTGTGGATCTGTGTGTGAGTGGGTTTGAGGGAAAGTAAATGGGTGTGTGAGTGCCTATGTGGGTGTGTGAGTGGGTCTCTGAGGGCCTGTATGGGTTTGTACGTACCTGCAAGGGTCTGTGACTGGGTCTCAGAGTGCCTGTGTTGGTCTGTGAATGGGTCAGTCAATGCCTGCATGGGTGTGTGAGTGGCTCTGTAGGTCTGTCAGTGAGAGTGAGACTGCCTGTGTGGGTCTGTGAGTGGCACTGTGCATCTGTTCGAAGGTGGGTGTAAGAGTGCCAGTGTGGATCTGTGTAGGAGAGTGAGTGGGTGTATGAGTGACTGGGTCTGTCAGTAGGTGTGAGTGCCTGCATGGGTCTGTGAGTGTGTGTGAGAGTGCCTTTGTGGGTCTGTGAGTGGGTCTGAGAGTGCATGCATGGCTTTGTGAGTGGGTGTGTGAATGCCTTTATAGGTCTGTGAGTGGAAGCGTGACTGGCTGTGCTTGACTGTGGGTCTGTAAATGGGTGTGAGAGTACCTGTTTTGGTGTCTGAGTGGGTCTCTTTAAAGTACGTCAAGATTTGCAAATCTCAATTTTGAACCCGGTATAGGTCTCTCTGACACTCTTCTAACACACCCATGGGTCAGGTTATCAGGGCCGGACTGGCTACCGAGCAGTTTGGAATGCTGCTGAGCTGGTGGCTGATTTTGTTGATGGAGACCTGCGGGTACTAAACAAAATGGGTTTTGCTTTGATTATTTCGAAGTACACGCAGATCTCCAAGAACGAAATCAGCCCCCACTGCAATTAAATCAGCCCCCAGCTAGGCAGCATTCCAAACTGCCTGGTAGTCAGTCCGGCCCTGCAGGTTATCTCTACCCTGACTCCTTTAATCATTTTGCAGATAAATATTCAGGCACCAAGAGCATTCTCCGATACTTAAAATGGCAGCTCCCGGTCATCCAATCACGGCGTTGCTGGTGGCGCGTGACTTTTCGGATTCCCGCAGGAGAACCACAGAGGGTCTGTGTTCCTAGATATATAATTTTGTCTTTCCTTTAAATGCTCCACAACTACTGAACAGATTTACTCCAAATCACTAAAAGGGCTCTTTCTGGACCAAGAGGTACATTGTCAAATTTGGTATAATTCAGTCAAGTAGTTCGGGCTGTAGTCGTGTTCACAATCCCTATGGGAAATTGCATGGGAGACGCACATTTTTTTTTACACCCCCCCCATTTTCCTCGGCCCCCATTTGAATGATCACTCTGAAACTGCCAATGCATAACTAGACAAACCGTTCCGCTTTTTTAGGTACATTTCGTGAACATTCGTTAAACGCACCCAAAGTTATAAGCTAGTCAAAAAGACACTGGTTGCTGCGTCAAAAGCTTTTTCGTTTTGTTTTTAAAACTTTAGCCATAGGGCCCAGCATCAGCGATACTGTGTAGAATGGCTCTAAACCATAAGCAAAGACAGTAGTTCCCAAAGCAAGAGCTATTGGTTTTACCAGTGCTTGTTAAATCCTTGCGTAGTATTTACTGCAGTATTATCCTACATCCTCCTTGCTCTCATGAAATATACTCTCATAAATTAATCGGGTCTTTTTAGTGAGTTGATAACTCACTAAAATACATTCGTTTACATATATGTGTTGCAGAATCACATGTTGTGCACACACACGACATCTACAGGCTGTAGTGAAATTACTGGTTATTTTTTCAAATTTTCACGTTTGTGCGTGTTGGTTTAATTAAGCTCCCACTCGAGCATGGCCCGACCTTTCGTTTACCCCCAACAGTGCCTGTGTGTATAGTTTTCCAGGAGTAGGTTGAAGTAGAGTTGCCTATGTGTTAGGGAAGGGAGAACAGTGGACGCCTGAGACGAGAGGTCCCTATGGACCCTGTAGGCTTCCAGGTAGATGCTGCCATAGCAACCCCTGTTCTTTCAATTCCCATTGGCTTCTTTTCACCTGCAGCAATTTTCTCGAATGTTGACCTGTTTATCTTAGGAAAAACATTTTAAATAATACCAGTTAGATAACTCAGTGGACTGATGCATTTATTACGGAGATCTGTGCGTTACCTGAAGGTCACAGATTTCAACAGTCATGGCTGCTCCAAAGAGCCATTCATCCTTCCAAGGCCAATAAGAGAGCACCACCGAATGAGTTCATATAGCACCTTCTCATTACTCAGTATGTAAAAGTGTGCTAAATAGTGGTGCTAATTGTTAGGTTTGCTGAAGGCCTTCTTTCCCACAGTATGACTTAGGCGTTCATTGCATCTGCTCTTTTGACTACTGCTGAAGCCTCTTCAGAGTAAGTACAGGGAGAAACCTGCCCAGCACAACATTTTGTATGTTACTTCTGTCCATCTTTTTAAGTTTGCAACACCAATTAAATTCCACAGATTGGGGACCCGCACATTACTGTAGGCGCGTCTCATTGGGCGGTAAATATAACCATATTGTCAAATCACAAGCTACAGTGCATATATTATTTCACTTCAGACTTGGATTGTGCCACTTTTGCTCAGGTCACTGAAATTCTGAATTTGGAATGATTTTCGTGACCTTCTCTTAGGCTTCCATACTAAACATTTCTACAGAATTTGGGTTCAGGTGTATCAAGACAATCCTTAGATTTGTGTCCGGTTGTTGCAGCTTACTAAATGTGTGAAGTTTAAGAACGCATGGTACTCTTTTATAAATAAACAACGGATTAAGATAGCAATTGTTTTCTTGTCCATGCTCCATATCTTCACAATTTCTTTGACGTTACTACTGCTGCGCTCCTGTGGTTGACATAGCAATACATCCCTCGTGACTGCTGAGTTCAAGGGCCTCCATTTCCCTTGAAAGAGTTCATTTTATTTTTAACTGCCTTGGGTTGCGTTTGTTTTGGTGTTCACACGTTGCAAGAGGAGTTTTCCATCAGGGCCCGCTGCTTTGTGTCCACATTAAGTCTGCATGAGTTGGAGTTTGAGCCCCGGTTGAAGAGGATTTTGAGGGAGTTGAAGTGGAAGTACATGCAAGCACTTAAGCTGGCGGGAAGGCTCAATGAATTAAAGGGGTCACGCAGTGAAAAGAAAACGTTTTCCCTCTTACCCATTCTTACATCTTCAACAGTCGCCAACAATAATGGTTCTGGAACTTCCCTTTGATGATGTCTGGCTTTTTTTTTGTAAAACCTATTGTGATGTCATGTGTGAGGTGGCCTCTTTAAATGTTCACAGAAGGTATATGTATACCGTGGACCATAAGATCCTAATACATAGGCTCAAAGAGATATGGATTAAGGAGAAAGCCAATCAATGGCTGGCCTCTTTCCTCAGTGACAGATCATTCCAGTGTATGGAATTGGCCATCCTCTCAGATATTTTCACGGCTCCCTACGGAGTACCTCATGGTTCGGCACTCAGCCCGACCCTGTTCAACATGTATCTGAGTCCCCTTGCACACATTGTACAGGAGTTTGGCTTGTCAATTGTTTCCTACGCTGATGATACTCAGCTTGTGAAAGAAAGCCCACCCTTGGTGACAAGGACGGAAGGTGTCACCTGCCGCAGAATACAAATGGAGCGTAATAACATCTCTAACGGATAAAAATTGATACTTCACTTTGTTCAAGGGCGAACCAACTGCATAGCAGAATTACAGACAAACAAGGATACAATCCAAAAAATATTTATTTAGAGTAAATTAATTTTTTTGAGTTTCAAGTAATAAATCACGGAGCAAAAAAGAAACAATGTACACAAAAGTATTTACAATAAATATATACAACAAATATGCTAGAGCTCTTAAGCAAAGTTAGTTTAACAGGCTTAGTCTCTCTGTACCCACAAAAGAACTCTAAACAATAAAGCAATCCTACAAAACAAAAACATACACATATACTTCCACCAATCTTACCATTCATGCACTCCACATTCTCACGGATGTCAAATAAAACAGATTATATACGAAGAACAAACAATATATATGAAAGGCAGAAACCTGATGCAGATGGAGGGCAATAGTGCATCTAGATGGAATTATCAGAGGTTTGTTGCCCAGTGGTTTCTATCTTGCACACTGCCGACGTGCGTTTCGGTGTTGGGCTAACAAGTAGCTATCACCTTCATCAGGGCACTAATGACTAGAGGATCTAGAGAGAACACTAGGGTGGGGAGGGCCAATGGGGGGTGGGGGTGTTCAGATACAGCCTGGATTCCAAATGTATGCTTCTCATAAACAGCAGCTCCGACAAGGCTATAAAGCAAAAATGGAGAACAATTAGAAAAGTTCACCCCGGAGCACAGATTGAGCAAATGTAAATACTTCACCTGGAAGAAATGTGCAAAGAAGGAAACATGTGAATAGACCCCAAGCCTTTTAGAAGGTAAAACCAATAGTGCCCCTATGTGGAACCAGACAAGCTGGAAAGGATTCACACTAAATGAACGACCAGATGAAAAGAAAGATCCTGCATTCCTGTGATGGTTTAAAGACTGAACATGCAGAGGTTACAATAAAGAGTAAAAAGATAAGGTCATACGCAAAACACACACACAACAAGAATACTAGAGTAGAAAAAATGAGTGTATCGTAGGTACTAAATGACTTACTGAGGAACCAGTGGCAGACCTGTCCTACAAGGTTTCTCTACAGGCAAAAGGCAGGATAAAATGACGGTTGCGAACAAATGAGTGGAACCTTGAAGTAGCGATAGTGAACAAATGAATGGAACCTTGAAGTGGAAATGGTCCAAGGCCAGAGGGTCTGAATATAGAACAATCAGCAAAGTACAAGGCCAGACAATACAAGCGCTGTTCATAAACACTAGTCTAGAGCAAGAAAAGTCCGTAACTCCCATTAAAAACAGGCTACAGTCATAGACCGGCAAAACCGGGTGTTTTACCTGGGGAAACGAATCACCAGAAGAAAAAAGAGAATGAGTCCGGGTGGGCTGTCGGCAATGGGCACTGATCTCTCCTTTGGAGTCACGTGTTAACAGACGTTTGGAGGAACAATACTCTGCAAACAAAATAATGATGTGAGAAGGATATCCGGTAAAAAGTAAGACAAAATGAACCGCCACCTTCCGTAATGGAAAGCTCAACTGCTGGAGTAGTAGGAGCCAGCTGAAACCCATTAAAGAGGAGTAATGTATGCAAAGTGAACATGACGAGGTAGAAAACAATCACATAAGGTAAAACCAAAAGTATTAGTGACCTCACTAGAAGCGGGCTCGCAATCCAATAAATTAGTCCTTCGAAACTAGATCGAAAAAGTAAACCTGAGGCAAGCGGTCTTACCTCCAGAATAGAAACTGTCTGCGATGCCGCCCCAGTGCTAATTTCGAGCAAATTCGGCTGGTGCAGAAGTTAGTCCCAAAGAGCAGGAGGGGAAACAGCGTCCTCTTCCCAGCTATTTATTGGCCTGCTCTGAATGACTGCGTGGTCCGGAGGGGGCGGTAGTGTGTGATGAGTACTGGAAGTGCTGGAAAGTGAGGGCAGACTGACTAACAGCTTGTGGTCTCTGTGTCAGAAGAGATGAATTCGAACCATCTGCAGCGTGTACCAAGTATGGAAAAAATTGGAAAATGGATGGCTAACTGTAGCCTAAAACTGAATGGCGACAAAATAGTTTGATGTTCTTGAGTAATGGCCCGGGTCCAGTTGGCTTGAGAGTTGGGGTCCTTCCCCCACTACTAAAACAGGGATGTGGCTAGACCAGAATCTCTCCATGGAAACATAAGCCAAAAAAGTATCGGTAACTTGTTTCGGTATACTACGGATGATACATAAGATCATGGACCTAATCCAAGAAAAGGCTCGAAGACGGTGGTCCAGGCCCTGGTGGTCTCGGGACTGGACTACGGCAACTCCCTGTATCTGGGTTCTCCTAAATATGTGACCAACAGGCTACAGATGGTCCAAAATGCTTCAGCCAGAATGCTTCTGAAGATCCCTATACACGAATCTGTGAGATCCTCTCTGAAAAAGCTGCATTGGCTACCCATTCTATCCTGGATTAAGTTTAAGGCCCTCTGCCTCGCCCACAAAGCCATGCAGGGGAGAGGTCCGGCCATGATACGATCCCTTGTCTCCCTGTACGTCCCTAACAGGTCTCTCAGGTCCTCATCCGATTTCCTGATGAACACACCAAAGATAAAGAGATCAAGAAGGGGTGGAAGATCCTTTTCACACCAGTTCCCAAAACTTTGGAACTCAATGACCGCAGAACTGAGACTGATTAAAAATTAATGGTGTTTCAGGAAAAAAACGTAAAACGTGGTTGTTTCCATGATGCCTCACCTACCTACTGCCCCTCTCGGTACTGCTGGGAAACCCTCGGGTAGCCATGTGCTTTATAAATCCCATAAACATAAACGTATATGCGGTGAACTGCTTTTTTTAAAACATTTTTTGTGCTTTATAAATCCCATAAACATAAACGTATATGCGGTGAACTGCTTTTTTTAAAACATTTTTTTCCACAATTTTATTGATACATAAACAAGGCGATTTATAATCTAGTCATGTACTCTTGCTTTATTTGCATTTTCTCAATTGTCTAGCACACATGCAAAAAGTGATTTACAGGTGAAAAGTTTAGGAATGAGACCAGTGTCCTTAACCACCTGGAGGAAGCTTAGTAATAGCACTACCTCATTTGTAGCACTTTTCTTTTACCACTTAGCACTTTAGAAGCAGCAGAAATGCAATGGGAGCAAGGGCTGGACTGGCCTGTAGAGCAATCAGGCAGTGGTATCACAGGTCAGTGTCTGGGCTCTTTTTTGGCTGTTTGTGGGCCGTTTTATGGTCTTCTGGGCTTGGTTTTACTATTATTTCCCCTGATATTAAAGCAAAGATTCCCCACAGCAAGCTCAAATTGATGCAGTCTTCCATATCTTGTTTTTTCAAGTTCAAATGTGACCTGGCTTGCAAACATGACTCTTTTTAGGTTGAAGCCTACCAGAGAGCACAGTGGTCTGGTTGCAAAGACATATTGGGGACATGCTGAAAGCTTCCTTAGGAATGCATTCCGCCCATTGCTTACCATTGACTTTGTGTTTTGCAGCACACATTTGCTTGCTTTATATTTGCTGACTATTTTAGGCTGTCCAGCATGTCTTTGTCCCTTCCGCAGAGCAAAGCGTGTTTTCCACCTCTCTGACTGGCTCTTTGTGTTCTACCACGAGTGCTCACTTTCTGCAAAATCTTTTTTTTATTTTTTGTATATGACACTCGACGAGAGTAAGTGTATTTTCAGTTGTCTCCATTGTATACTAGTTCACAGCAGTAAACATGCTGTATTTCTTTGAAAACTTTCCCTGCCTCCTATTTTTCTGCTTGACTGATTCTATTTATCTCTGCGCCAACCAGTTCATTGCATGCCTGAGAAATTGTTCTGTCTGCGAACTTGTTTATTTTGGTCAGTGCTTTTTACTAATAGCTTAACTTAAACAATCCTCTTCCTCAGTTGCAAGCCCACACCATAGGCACTGGGAGTGGATTGGCAATAGATTGGCAATAAGCAGGCCTTTACATTTTTTTTTTATCTCGTCAAATTTGCTGTGCATTCAAAGACATGGGTCAAATGTTAGTTCCTGTCTTCTGAGGGAGCTTGGTGTTTACTTTTCTTTCTCTGACTGCAAAGTGAGAAGATTTATGTGACAATCTTCCTGGGTACTGAGGGTGTGAAAGGGAAGGCTGCAGCATGTTATTTTTTTCTAGTACACATCAACATTTTAATGGCAGTAAATTAACTGTACAAATAGTTCAGAAAATAGCAAAATTCGTAAAGCACAAATGAACCACATTTTGTGTAATTCCAAATTGTGGTGATGACAAATATTTTAATACAATCAAAACAAATCAACACAGTAGGTTTTGCTGATTTCCACACATTATTGTTTGCCCTCTGTATAGTTTTATCAGTAAAACTGTGTGTCTGTGCAAATGTAATGGTAATTTCAATTGAAAATGTGTTGTCTGTAATGGCACCATGAATACTCCCCTCCGCTCCACTCTGTGCCACTCTGTTGAAAATTAGTACGGTTTGGTGAACATTATCTGCGCCATCTTGCCTCTTCCCCTGATGCCACACTTTTGTCGTACGCACCCGCCATTTTTTAAGATGCCCTGATCAGAACGAACCCTTTTGCATGCCGCTGGCCCCTGACATAGCCCTTCGCCCTCACTAAGCCTGCACGCTGACCAACCCCCTGCTTGCACCTGCCTTGAATCATAAACCCCTCTTCGGCGCTGCTCTGCCCCAGGCCCTCATCCTGTTCCCAGCGCGACACCTCCCTCCTTCCCTTTCATGATCCCCGGCCCTTAGACGCAAACCCCCCGTGTGCCCGTTCGTCTTCCCCGTTCCCAGGCCGACACCCAGCTCTGCCGATACTATTCCTTGCCCCTCCCCGCACAATAGAAAGCTTCCCCCATCAAAGGATCCCCGGGTTGATCAAAGCCCCCTCCCCATGAGATCCGATCGACCCCCACATTCCACGAATCGGCGGAATATCCAGCTGCGCGATACTCATCACCTATTGTGACTAGGGTGGGGACTTCAACTGTAAATGTGTGTGGGAACGGGCCCAAAGGGGAGTTCCGGGAATGTCTTTTTTCATACATCAAAGCTTTAACATGAATATGTAATCTGCAATAAAGTCATAAAACAGTGTATAAGAGGCCAGGCCTCAGAAATGTAGCTAGAGCACCTCAGAACGATACCTTCTGCCCGTTTTGTTGTGTTCTCCTCCGGAGAGAATAAAAAACCTTGTTTCCTGCCTTCCAGTCTCCAGCGCCTGCCTCTTCATTGATTAAATAACTAGAGGGTCACAGAGGCAATACCGCCGGGCAAATACCGATTGTCCCCGACCCGTCCCAGGTTTAACAACTCTACTTCACTCTACACCATTCTAACCCACTCTACTCCACAGTATTGCACTTCACTGTACTCCGCTCCACTCTACGCCACTCCGCTCTACGCCATACCACGCCACTCTACTCTACAATACTCCACGCTGCTCCGAGCCACTCTACAATCCTCCACTCTGCGCCACTCTACTCCACAACAGAATATGACACTACACCATTCTATTCCACGACACTCCACTCTTGCGCTCTGTAAGACATAGTTGGGCGACCCTGGGGAGAGAGGCCCAGGGCTTGGTCTTCAGAACCTCAGGGATGACGTATCTGCACTTCCTCAAGTCTCAAGCACCAAGTGAAAAAGGGGTACTCTACCCTCATAACTCTATCCCTAAATTCTACTTCACTCTAATGCCTCCTTCACTTCCGGATTCTGCAGGTAACTGTGGCATTCAGAGCATTATATCGTCATGCTCTATCTAGCAGCTATTTTTTTTATCCCCCCTGGAATGATTTTCACAGCAGTGGTGCCATCATGAGTAAATCACCAAAGTCATAGGGACTGTGAAAAATTCAAGTGTCATTCAAAGAACATGTATACCAAATGAGCCACGCCTTTTCAGCAGGAAAGTGGTATGTAGACGATGGTGCATTGTGGAGAACACTGTCAGAAATATGTTAATATAGCATGGTGTGTTAGCACACTCATTTACATTTTCAATTGAAGTGGGCACTCAATTTTCACAGATGCGCAGATGTACGGGTAAAATTATATATAGCCAAATGACAATGTGTGGAAATCGGTTTTCAGGGACTAATTATCATGTGTACATCACTAAGTAAAGTGTTTTGATTTGTTTCGATTTTGATCGAAATCTGTGCTTCCTTCACACTTTAGAATTACAAAAACAGTGCTTTGAATATGCTTTATTAACTGCTGGTATATTTTGAAATATTTGTGAAATACATTTACATCTATTTACATTTTATTGTTGTAGAAAAAGATTGACATCCTACAGCCTTTCCTTTCTAACTCCAGCAGGATTGACAAATAGTTCTCTTTACAAAATCCTATCACTTAGCAGTCAGAGAAAGAAAAGTAAACACCAAGCTCCATGTCAAACGAATAAGAAGAAATTTGTCAGAAGACATAGTCTAACATTTGACCTCTGGCTTTGAAGCACAGCAAATGTAACAAGATAAAGACAAACTTTCAAGGCATCTTTTATTGCTCATTCACCTTCCAAACTCCAGCAATGTTATTTCTACTTGTAGTAGGAGTGTTGGCGTGTAATCTGTGTTTGCTTTGTTTTTACAATTTCCATTTACAGAGTTGATCTAAAGGTAATACCCGTAGGATGTAATTATTGATTTAAAGATTTAAGGGGTCCAATGTGAAATAATTGACTTTGCTCAGTATGTAATACTGGTGGAAGTTTCATACTGGAACTCTGTTGTATTTGCCAGATTCGAAACATTATTTAAGTACAGGGGAGCCCTTCACTTTTTGTCCAATGGGAAAAATGCTAAAAGGTAATGCACTCTATCAATTAACAGGCTCCTTTAGTGGGTAACTTGGGTGCTTGTCCCACTGAGGGTGATAAGATTTTACTGCCTCAGTGAACGCTGTTTTTACCAGCCCCATCAGCAAAAAGATAGGGGTAACTAGAGGAAAGGAAATGTCTGGTAACTACCTGTTACTGTCAAAGCTTCTAATGTAGAAGCGGATGCACTCCTAACTGTGGCTGCTAACAACAGACTTAGTAATACACAACATTTTGTAGTCTCCCTCAAACGATTTACTCTTGGTAATGGGGAGCTGGTGTATTGCAATGACTGTCTGCTGCTCTAATGGAATGGCAGTATTTTTCATTTGTTACATCACTGCTGGCAACGCTGCCTAATGCACTGATGTGCTCACTGCTGGCCGCCTTGAATGGGTGGTCACTATTACATCACTAATATTAGTAGCACGGGTGATTTTCATTGAACATAAGTAGCTAGTATTACAGAAAGGGTAGGAGACCTCTGGTGTATAGTAATGGCCATCTACCTCTCTAATTAAATGGCAGTCGTTTTCAATTTCCGCCACCTCAGTTTACTTGAATCGCTGAATTGGTTTAAAATATGGAGTTCCGCGCTGCAGGCGAGGCGTAGGCCCTCACCCGTTCTGTGCTTACCCTTTTTAGTGAACTGGAATGGGTTTGGCTACGAGTTGCTCCAATGCAAATTGTATTTTTCTGTTAGTGCTACAAGACATTGTTGGTTTGAGGTTTTTCTACTGCCTTTCTTAGACTAACGCCGCCACTGGAAAAAAATGGCAGCGTGCAGCTCACAACGCACAACACTGGTACAGAATTGTTTCCTGACAATAATATCTTATTGAGAGAGCTTGGCTGGTTAAGCACTTAAAAGTCAATGTGTGTTGGGTTCCAATTTCAGTTTGCTGGTAATATTTGTATATCAAAAATGTTCTCCATGAAGCTTTTTTTCCAAGAGCTTTATAACGAAAAAATTAATAATATTATTGTTAAATCAAAATGAAGAGTAGTGTGAATGGGGTCTCCCAGGTGTTAATACTGGGCCACATCCAAGTGTTTCAGTTTGGAACAGAGGACCGAATTTGTTTGGGTCTTAAATGCCCTGATGTTGGGTGGGTTAAAAATGCTGTTATTTGTATGGAAGTACACACTTGAACTTGTGTGTAGAAAATGTTCCACCTTTGAAAATGAAATAAACAAAACGTAAACATCCAACATTAAAAGGAAATATTGCCTCCATCATTAGCTTAGAGTAGATCAACCAGAAACAGCGGCCAAAGCTCAAAGACAAATTATCAACAGCTGGACGTTTGCACCAACAAGTAAAATACATGCTCTCTTACTCAACATTCAGTGAAGTAAATATATAAAGTACCTGATTCGCAAAAAATATGTGTAAATTTGTACCCACAGGATTACATCTTTGTATGGGAATTCACAAGGGTGCGACTTTTGTAGGTTTTCAGGTGAACTCCCTGAAAACAGTACATTTGCACTTGTAAATTTGCTGAATTGTGTCCGCATGTACAGTTGCTAATAATTCACAATTGCTTAAGGATAAATTCTGTCACATTTGTGCATTAGTAGTTTCCCCATGGAGAAAAGTCTTCCCCTACAATCACTCTGGGGCCATTTAAACCCTAAAACTGCATTTACTCCTCCAGTTAACTGTAGTAAATATCTGACCACTCCCAGGGTGCGAGCAGGCTCAGATAAGGCCTGTTAATGCTAAAAACTCTATATTGTACGTGTTGTAAGATGCTGCTGGGGCTTACATTCCCCGCCCCGTAAGCAGAATTTACTCCTGCACAGTAACATGCCATTGTCTGGTTATATTACACATGTAAATGGATTTGCAAAGGCAAGATCACTTTTTAGGTCAAACATTCGAGACATCTTGTATATACTTTAGTATATACTTATATGTGAATGTACTTTGTGGGCTCTGGAGATCAGCCCTAGACTTGTCTGCTTCGGCTTAGGGACTTTTTTTTCTGTTCAGCTGCCTCTATTTAACTGTCTTGATAGAAATAACCAGTAGAGGTCAGTAAAATACCAGAATTGATTTCTGCTGAGGGACTTTCTTTTTTTTAATTTTTCTGGCAACTGCCTCTATTTAGCTTTCTTGATAGAAAATGACCGGCAGAGAGCACGTGTAGGTGTAGAAGTAAACATGGCTGCTCTGGTCTGTTACCGAGGCTATGCGCAGGGCCTGTGCTGCGTTATGAGTGACACTGATGGGCAGGACAGAGACTGGTCTGTGCTGCGTCATGTGTGACACTGATGGGCCACCCCATCGCTGGTCGAGCTCTTCCTTGGGCTGGGACGTGCTCCCTCTCGCTGCCGTTCCCGCGAACATCACGCGCACGGAGGGGCATTCAGAGTGAGGTCCACCCTGGTTGCCCCCACCGGCAGGGCTGCTGGTGCCTATGTTTGTCCTCTTCTGCTGGCCCCCTACAAGGGCCATTTCAACTCGCTCCACCACTGGCAGGGCTGATGGTGCGAGCGTCTCTGATTGAAGTGAGGAGCCTTTCAACACGGACCTCCGCCTGAACTCCTGGGCCTAAGCCGAGGCGCCCCTACGCACAACCGTCTGCCTCTTCCTCCCCTCTCTTCAGGCACAGCTCCCCGCTCATCTCCGCTGCCAGAACTTCCTCCTCCCCGCCTTTTCACCGAATTTACCCGGCGACCAGTTCTCAGCGTATTCTGTCACAGCGCTGTCGATGCCTCTCTATTTTCTCCGGATGGCTGCAGAGGAGGCGATCTGAGGCTCTCTCTCCCTGACCCTCCCCCAGACTTGACTGCCGCTACTTTTTCCTCCTGCTAGCCCGCCTGCCTCACCTCCCGTAAGACGTCTGGAACTATTTGGAGGTTTATTTATTTTATTTTATTTGAGTGGAGGTAAGAAGTACTCTTTCTGAACTTTTGGACTATGACGCCTATGCACCCTGCTATTTTCGGACCATCTCCTTAAGACACTTTTATCCTATCCGTCATCTTAGTGACTTTGGTCCGTACCTCCTGTCCCGCTGGTCTCTAGCTGGGTGACCTTTCGATCGTCTTTCATCTCCACGGATCTACTCATCGTTTGTGAATAATGCTGATGCCCCTGATTCCATCACTCCCTCCACTACCTCTTCCCTCCCTTACTCTCTTTCTACCTCCCCTATTCTTTCCTCTCTCCCCAGAATTTCTCACCCCTTGCCTGCTTTTTCCCTACGCCTGAGCCATGCTTCTGTAACTCAGAAATATATACATATGTAAATATGTAATATATAATTGTCCAAGCCTAATCGCTGTTAAATGTAAACCTGAGTGAATTTACTATTTGTATATATAGAACTCTAACCACTAGTATATGTAGTAGACCTTTGTACTTACTACCATTCCTGTGTGATTTTAGAGTTTATCCGTTTGTATCTATTCCTTGAGTGACTCTACAACTTGTAAATTTGCTATATTTCTTCTGTTTATATCTTATCCTTGAGTGACTCTACAACTTGAGCATTTGCAATTTTTTTAATGTTTGAATCTCTTATATAACTCATGTAATCCAAAGTCCGTATGTAACGCAACTGGTTCTTTTGTAAAGCGCTCTGACACCTGTCGGGTAATGTTCATGCTATATAAAATCGCATAAAATATCAAGTAAAATACCAGAATCACTTAAGCATTCTCTAGATTCCAGTCCATAGAAATTGTCATCCACGAGCGCCCGTAGACAATAATATTTTTTTCAAATCTTGTATTTTCAGTGATATGATGACCGAAGGCCCTGATTTTATATTAAAAACAGAGCTTTGGACTATAACATTTCCAGCTCAAAGGCAATATTTCTCTCCATCTGTTCCCATACCTGGCATGTCACGCAGTTTGGTGCCTACTTTCCCTCCATGTAAAGAACAGTAGATGTTCAGCACCTAGGCTAATTTGCTGTATAGCTAAATACATATAAAGTTCCAAAGGCGAGAACAACTGCATTGCAAATGCTTGTTGCTAATGACCTGCACTGGAATGTGGAGAAGGCTGTATGAATCAGCCCGTAAACTCTACAAAAAGCCTTCTTCTATTACGCTTCACAATTCTGCATCATGCTCTCAAAGTTACTCTACACCACTGTTTTCGAAGCTACTGTTATGAATGTAAACCGTTCTAATGGTGAGGATAACATCATCTAAAAACAATTGTAAATAAGTAAATGTTAGGCATTCCGATTGATGTGTGAAGTTCTTCATGATATATAAGAAAACTGACCCCAAATGAATGTATGAAAAAACATGGTGGGTGTACCTTGCTATTGTTTTCTTTCTTGCGTTTTGATCATGAACGACTCTGAGGTATTCAAGGGATTCTTAAGAAAGTAGTCCACTTCAGTAGCAAGGCTTTTGGCCCAATTTCTGCTTTCATTATTTTTTGCTATATGTCATATTTTGCTTTTTTTTCAGGGATATGAATGCCAACTTTAGGTGGTGGTATTTTTTTAAAACTTTTTACTTTGAAGGTTTTAATGCCTTTGGCATATGTTGTAATACATAAAAAATAACAGAGGGCTTTCCAAGGCCCTATTGGCTTTGACATTACGTGTCTATTTTAGAGGCATGGTGGATGCAGGAACACTGACCTGGTCAGTGTGACTGCTGTCCCCCTGCTCAGCTCTACCACTAAGTGCTGCCCCCTGAGCTCACAGTTGCAGGGTGTTCAAGGCCCTCCTTCACTAGCAGGCTCCTGCCTGTGCCTCATCCCTGGTGGTCCAGTGGGTGAGCGCTCTCCTCTTCTGCTGTTCTGCCTCTGCCTCTCTTGCCTCTTTCCTTTTGTTGCCTCTTTTTCTCTTTCCTTTCCTTCCTTTTTCCTTTGTTTGCCTTTCTGTCACTTTTCTCTTTTTCTTTTTTCACTCTTCTCACTCTTTCCTTATTTTTTCCCTCGTTTTCCCCTGCCACTGCTCCCCCACGGCCCGTCCCCCAGTGTGTCCTTCTCGCTCCTCTCTCCCAGCTGACCCCCCATATCCCGATTCCTACTTAATGGCAGGCGCACAGCGGACTCGTGCAGCAGGTGCACCGCTAGCATGCCAAAGGCAAGCTCCTCATCTGCGCCTGTCCGCGACCAGCGCCAGGGACCCTGGCCCTCTGATCCGCTACAACTCCAGCAACCTCCACGATCTCAACCCCGGATGCAACAACTGCCAGCTCTCAACGCTGAGAAGCACCCACAGCCCCCACTCCTGTCTACACTTGTGCTGCACCTTCACCCACCTCCATGCCCCAGCAGCATCTAACAACCTACCGTAGATCAATGCTCACAAACCGCTCAACTGCATCCTCCTCAGCGTACGTTCCCTATACAAACACGTCATAGAAATCTGGGACCTCTTCAACACCTACTCGCCCAATGTCGCCTTCCTCAAGGAAACCTGGACCAACGCTATCTGCACCCGAGCGCTATGAGACCAACGGGTGATATGGGCGCTTAACAAAAACCAATGCATACATACATACATACATCGGCAGCGCCATTCCCGACGGATACAAGATCTAGCACAAGGACCGCCCCATCCGTCCAGGAGGTGGCATCGTTGTCATCCACAAAAACACCCTCCACACGACTGCCCGCCCGGACAACACAACGATCCTCATGGAGCACCTCCACTTACAGATCCAGACCAACTGCAAAACGAATCTTAGTGGAATCTTCATCTACAGGCCACCCAGCCCCTGTGCTCCCTTTACAGACGTGATTACCAACTTCATCGCACCCCATGCCCTCACATCCACAGAATGCATCCTACTCTGATACCTAGGCTTCCACCTGGACAACCACGACGACTGAAACACCTCCTCCCTCCTAGAGAACCTCGCCAACAATGGACTGAAATATCCTGTCACCGCCCCCACGCACACAGCGGGGTACACACACACACACACTACCATGTCTTCACTGGAGGAAACAGCATCTCCTACAGCCACACCACAGAACTTCTCTGGACAGATCACCCCTGCATCTACATCTCCTTAAAAATTCCACTGTACACAAGCACTCCCACTGCCTCCCCCGGAGAAGCTGGAACAAAATTACCGAAGACAAGCTCACCTCTGCCCTCGTCAGCACCCCACCACCATCTACATCAGATGCAAAAACTGCAGCACATAACCTCCACGGCTGGATTACGAACTGCACCGACATGCTCTTCCCCCTCAAGAAAACCACCGTAAGGCACAGCAAGAAAGCAAGCTGGTTCACCACATCACTCCAAGAATCCTGACTCTCCTGCAGCCAACTCGAAAAGACATGTTGGACCAATAAAACCACAAACACGCGCCACCTACAAAGCAGCCTCCACCTCACACCATCAAGTCATCAAATCCACAAGGAAGAAATCCCTCCTAGACCGAATCCTCACTAACGCAAGCAACCCCAAAGAGCTCTTCTCCATCATCAAGGAATTCACCAAACCCTGCAGCGAAACAAGATGTCCCACCCTCCCAAGACCTCTGCAACAGACTTGGCACCTTCTTCCACCACAAGATCAAGATGATTTACGACAACTTCGAAAAAAAAGACAACCTCACCGCTCCAGCCTCCACCTCAAGCGATGCCACTCGACAGACCCTGCTCATATGGATCCAGCTCATGACACAAAACACCTTGAAGACCATGAAAAGCATCCACTCCGAATTACTTTCAGACCCATGCCCACACCACATCTTTCACAGAGCCACCTCGGCCATCCCACCCAAACTACGTTGGACGATCAACTTCTCCTTCGAGACCGCCACCTTCCTCGACGAAGGGAAACACACCGAAGTCAACTCTCTCCTGAGGAAACCCTCTGTGGACCTAACGGACCTCAAGAACTTCAGGCCCATCTCCCTGCTTCTCTTCACAGTCAAGGCCATGGAAAAGGCCATCAACACCAAGCTAACAAACTTCATCAAAGCAAATAAAGTCCTGGACATCTCCCAATCTGGATTCTGAAGCAACCACAGCTCCGAGACTGGCCTACTCGCTGCCACTGACGAAGTCGGCTCCCTCCTCGACCAGGGCGATATGGCAGCCCTCATCCCCCCTGGACCTCTCAGCTGCATTTGACACCGTCTCCCACTGCACCCTAGCTACCAGACACCACAATGCCTGTATCCACCGCAAGGCTCTTGACTGGATCCGCTCCTTCCTCACCGGGGGAACTCACCGGGTCGGACTCCCTCCCTACCTCTCAGAACCAAGAGAGACCAACTGTGGAGTGCCCCAGACCTCCTCTCACGGGCCCCACTTTCTTCCACGGCTACATGGCTTCCCTTGCAACCATTGTCAGGAACCACAGGTTCAACATCATCTACTACCCCAATGACACCCAGCTGATCCTCTCCCTCAACGGCGAACCCAACATCACCAGACAACTTCCAAGAAGGGATGAAAGCCATCGCCATCTGGATGAAGAACAGCTGCCTGAAACTCAACTGAGAAAAGACAGAAGTCCTCAGCCTTGGCACCACCCCCTGCGCATGGAACGATTCCTGGTGGCCCTCTGCCCTTCGAAATCCCCCAACCCCGACGGACCATGACCGAAACATCGGCATCATACTGGACTCCATGCTCACAATGAACCGCCAGATCAACGCTGTCTCCTCGACCTGCTTCAACTGCTCCTCATGCTTCGAAATACTTTCAGATGGTTAACAACTGAAACCAGAAAAACTGTCACGCACGCACTCATCAGCAGCAGACCGGACTATGGCAATGCTTTATGTGCTGGAATCAACAAGAAATTCCGTCGCTAACTCCAGACTGTCCAAAACGCCGCAGCCAGACTGATCCTCGACATCCCCCTTCGCAGCCACATTACTCACCACCTCTGCGATCTCCACTGGCTTCCAGTCCAATGAAGAATAACCTTCAAACTCCTCACCCATGCATACAAGGCCATTCACAACACCGGACCTGCATTCCTGAACAGCCCACACCTTCCACACACCCAAAAGACACCCCCGGTCTGCCCAGCTCTCTTTGGCCACCTTCTCACGTATCAGCAAGACCAGAACGGGAGGAAAGTCCTTCTCCTAACCTCGCAGCCAAAGCCTTGAACACCCTCCCCCGCCACATCTGGCAATCTCCCACACTGCCCCAGTTCAGGAAGGACCTCAAGACCTGGCTTTTCGGATGACCGCAGCACTCAACCTAGCCACCCCCATCCCGCCCAGGGCCTTGGGACCCTCATGTGTGAGTAGTTGCGCTTTACAAATCCCCGATTGATTGATTGAGAGAGCCCGGTGCCATAGTGAACTGCATGGCCTTTTTTGTTAGAGCATTTCACAGTGACCTACTCCAAGTTGGGAGTGAGTGCTTAAAAAAGAGGGGTGCATTAGCAAAAGACTAATTACCTTGCCTTTACCGTAATGTTTAATTATGTTATGGTATTTAATGGTGCAGAAATAAAAGGAGTGTCACAAAACAACATATGAAAAATTGTATTGCCTGATATATTATCAAAATACCAAGTTGCAAATTGACTTATTTGAAGTAGAACTACAAAGATACTAGTGTTTTGCTGTCCTTAAGATGTTCTCTGCGATAGGTTGATAAAATACACAGAAAACAGTGACATCATAGCAAGGTTAACTAACTGGAAATATGAGATGTGTAATGCAGGTAAGATGTGTAAATAAATGTTTCGGACCCTGCATGGCCATGATTTGCAACCCAAGCCTTCTTCAGGGCAATCGGTATAAGTCTAATTAAAGAGATTAACAGTGAAAAATCATAAGCCTTAATACAACTAACATCCGATTTCAAATCGCAAGTGTTTTGCTGAGGCAGACTTTAGGGGGAAGCAGGCTTTCATAATGGCTCTACAACAGTAGTGGCGTTGCAGACGTGCAATGTAATTCACTTTATTTATGTATTTGGGGCACACCAGTAGGTGGGGGGGAAGCACTGACACAGACACCAAATTAGTGTGATAAAGGCCGCTTTATTGGAATCAGGTGCACCTAAACAACACCCACCTGGCCTGTGCCGAACAAAACTAATGCTCGCTAAATAACAACTGCCTGACAGCCCCCCCACCCCCACCCCTAAACGTATCCCCAACATTGCAACAAAATATCCACATCCGCTCAGCAACCTACCCCCCTACCCCGACTGCAATGACCTCAGTGACCTTACTGACCTCAGCCCCCCAGTTGCCAATACAACCCCCAGGCCTCCTGCGAATACCCCCCTTTCTTCTTAGGAAAACGCCACCCATAACAGCACCTGTTCCAGCGACAACACAACTCTTAATGCCCTAACATCCTGGTGCACCATCAACCAACAATGCCCCTCTCGCAAACCCAAGACCCCACCTGGACCTACAGTGGAAACAACACCCCCCCCCCCCCAAAACCACAGTGGCAACAGGGAGGGAGGTAGGGACAAAATCTCAAGTGGCCACCCTGGCTGCCGTGTCACTGCACCACAAATGGTGGTCAGTTACACAAAATGTCCGGTTTTAAACCCGACCGCCCAAAAGGAGCCCAAAAGGAGCCCAACCAGCCCAACTACGGGAGCCCACAGTGCTCCTATCCCCCCCCCCCCCTGCTGCCCCAAATTTCCCCGGCTGTGACAAGCCTCCCGCTGGTCGGCTGCCCCCCCAAATCCCCATTGGGGCACACCAGTAGGTGGGGGGGAGGGGGAGGAAGCACTGACACAGACACCAAATTAGTGTGATAAAGGCCGCTTTATTGGAATCAGGTGCACCTAAACAACACCCACCTGCCCTGTGCCGAACAAAACTAATGCTCGCTAAATAACAACTGCCTGACAGCCCCCCCACCCCCACCCCTAAACGTATCCCCAACATTGCAACAAAATATCCACATCCGCTCAGCAACCTACCCCCCTACCCCCGACTGCAATGACCTCAGTGACCTTACTGACCTCAGCCCCCCAGTTGCCAATACAACCCCCAGGCCTCCTGCGAATACTCCCCTTTCTTCTTAGGAAAACGCCACTCGGAAGTCGTTTACGACTTTCGACCCCCCCTTAGGACTCCTGCCTCTTGGGGATACCTGAGCACCCCTAAAGCCCCATGCAGCGCCTCCTTCAACTGGCGCTGGATGGGGCTGAAAAAATACACCGCTCCATAGCGCAACTCCGGATGCTCCATTCCCCCACCCCTTCTTTGGCACAGAAATCCCTCATCTTGCGGTTAATCTTCCTCCGGGCCCTGTCTATAGCTCCTGGGTGCTCAGCTCCCCTCCACACCCGCCTGGGGATAAACTCGGACCAGATGACATGACAGCCCGCCCATTGCCGTTTGATTTCCCTCAGGTCCCTCTTCACCAAGTCGTTTTCACCCAGATGAATCACCACTACATCCGGGCACCCCATGCCAACGCCTACCCCTTTTGCCCCTCCAATGACAACGATACAGTCCTGAATCCAATCCCAAATTGAGTGCACGATGACGGTCCCACTCCGCCTGTTCTGCCCTCTTGACAAATGAGTGTCCCACAATATACACATTCAAAACCGCCACCTCCGGCCCCGCCCCAGCACCTGGAAAGAGACACATATTAAAAGTCGGAAATCAAAGCCTTACACACCATCCACCTCCCGCAGTCTGACGTAGGTTCGGTAACAGTCCGACTTCCACCTACCCAGCTTCTGTATCTCCTCCTTCCCCCACCCTCTACGCGCCGCCTCCGTCGCCGCCCCTATCCGGAAGGAATGCGTCCCGAACGCCCGGGGGTCCTCACCCAAGTACCGCAGGGCACGCCGAAGAACCCACAACGCCTGCGCCGCTGTCACTCTGTCACCCCCACCCCGACCAAACACCTCCCCCTCCTTCTCGCGCCGGCTCGCCATCATCCTACTTCCCCACGCCGCGGGACACACACCCTCCCGTTCGCCGGGCCCCAACACCACCCAAGTTCCTACCCCCTTCTGGTCTGTTTTTGAGCGATGCAGCCGCACCGCCACCTCCCGCGCTCGCAACTCCACATCCTCCCACACCACCCCCGGAACCCCCTTCGTGCCCAACAGCTCCGACACTCGAAACGCTCCAAAAAACAGCCAAGACATCAGAGTAGAGAACCGCACCGCCTCGCCCCCATCCCTGCACACCGCCAGCAGCGCACCAATGATCCCTTCCAACAACGCCCCCGTGATAGGACGCCTCAAACGCACATTTGCACCCCTCTCTCTTGCCCACCCTTCCAGCAGCCGGGACCCAAGTTCCCCCGCCGACGGGGAGTAACCCCCACCACAACTTCCCCATGAACGCCACCGCTGACAATTTGCCCGCAATAGTCACCCGCGACAACCCCTTGTCCATGAGCGCCAACATAAACCGGACCACCTGCTCCTCGCGCTGCCACCGGTCCCCTTGCCTTACCGCGCCAGACCGCAGGAATTCCTCCCAGGATTGCTCGTAAGACTTCCACGTAGACACCGCGACAGACGTCCTCACCAGCTGAAGGACCCGGGCTCGCCCACCGACCACATCTCCCTCGGAACTGGCGTCCTGACCTCCTCCGCCGCCGTGGCTAGCCCATGGAACCTCTCCCACTGTGAACGAGACAAAGCATCCGCAATGTCATTGTCCACTCCTGGGACGTGGCGCGCCTGAAACAGTATGTCATTGTCAAAGCAGCGCAACACAAAAACCCTCATCAACTTAAGCACATGCGGGTCCCTTGCCGACTGCCTATTCACCACCTGCACGACCGCCATGTTGTCCACCCGAAACAACATGCGCTTGTGCGCCAGCTCCCCGGACCAAACTGTGACCGCCACCACCAATGGGAACAATTCAAAAAACGCAATGCTACGCCCCCCTGCCTGCCATTGCGCCGGCCACTGCTACGCGTACCATTTCCCATCCCAGTACAGACCGAAACCGCCAATGCCCGCCGCATCAGAGTACATGGTGACGTCCCACTCCCAATCCTCCGCCGGCGCCATAGGCACTCCGTTGAACCGTTCCAAGAAAGCCCGCCACATGCACATATCCTCCTTCATCCCCACCGACAAGCGCACATGGTGATGAGGCAATGACAAACCGGACAACGCCAACCCCAAACGCCGGCAGAACGTTCGCCCCGCCAGCAGCACGCAACAAGCAAAGTTCAAATGCCCCAACAGCACCTGGACCTCCCGCACCGTCACCTTCCGTTTTGCCAGCATTCCGTCCACCAACACCAACATCGCCGACTTCTTTTCGTCCGGTAGGCGTGCTTCCATGGCGACCGAGTCGAGCTCAATACCGAGAAAGGACAACACTGTACTGGGACCGTACGTCTTCTCTGGCGCCAGGGGAACACCAAATTCCCCCAGCAACCCAGCCAAACCGTCCAGCTGCCGCTGGCAGTCCGCCGCACCGAGCCGTCCCACAAGGAAAAAGTCATCCAGGTAGTGCGTCACTGACTCCGAGCCTGTGCGCCTGGAAAAAACCCACTGCAGGAAGGAACTGAAACGCTCAAATAGCGAGCACGAAATGGAACACCCCATCGGCAGTGCCTTGTCCACGAATATGAGTCCCTCAAACTAAATCCCCAGCAACTGGAAGGAGCCAGAAAGCCGACTTGACATCGCATTTTGCAATCAGTGCGCCCCTCCCTGCCGCCGCAACGAGCCTCCGCGCCACGTCCACCGACGAGTAGGTCACCGACGCCAAATCCGCCGAGATGTAGGCATTAACCGACTCCCCCTCCGGCCACGACCGATGTTGATTCAGCCGGAACTGCCCTTCCTCCTTTTTGGGCACCACCCCAATGGGGGAGATGATCAAGCCAGGCATCGGCGGCTCCGTGAACGGGCCCGCCATCCTCCCTTCTTTCACCTCCTTAAACAATTTCTCCCGCACAATACCCTTGTGCGCGTTCACCAACTTCAGATTGTCCGCCCAGTGAACAATCCGAGGGCCCTCATAGCCCAGCCGAAACCCCTCCCGAAAACCTCGACGCAGCACCTCAGCATTCTCCGCCCGCGGATATGCCGCCAACCAGGGCTCCATCCGCTCAACCCTAACCGGCGTGCAAGCCTTTTCCCAAAGCTCCGGCTCTCCCCCCTCTACCCCCTCCACTCCCGCCACCCTGCTCACCCCCGATTGAGGGACCTCCTTGCGCGGGCTGCTGGCCCGGTGGGCCCCCGAGCCCCCAGCAACGCATCGCTGGGTGAAGGCGTCTGCATTTTGAGCACTCATGCCTAAAACGGCATGCCGCCCGCCCGCACGCTCCTCTATTGAAGTCCCAACAGGCCCCAATCGTGGCCTGGCCGGAGGACTCCCCCTGACCCACCCCCCCGCGGGTGGGGCGAGCGGCAAAGGGGGGCGGCCCGGGCGGCAAACCTCTGCCCGTGTAAATGGTGCGGCCGAACTTGGCCCCGCCCATCGTCTGCTGGTACAAGTCCACATCCAGCTCCCCCCAAAGCGCCTCCGGGTCAGCCGCCATGCGTGCCCGCAACTCCTCATCATAGTGCGACCACGCAAACCCGCCGTATGTCACCTGCGCTCTCCGCAACACATCCATGTATTTGAAAAGCGCCACGGACCGGTCCGGAAACTTCTCACAATACACACTCGCGTATATGAGGAAAGCCGCCGACCAGTTGTCCAGCGTCAGCAGCACCTTCGGGCGCCTAGCTAATTCCTACTCTTCCTCCTTCGACCCTTCCTTAGGCGTCAACTCCCTGTGGAGAAGCTTCAATATGTCAATGTACTCCCCCTTCCATATCTTTTCTTTCGTCGCCAACGACAGGTGCGCCCCGAGCGGCTTCGTCAGCCCCATGTACGGCAACTTACGCACCGGCACCACACAACTCTCCTTCCCCCCCACCGGTCGTGTCCTTTCCGCCGATCGTCGCCGACTCGCCCCGCACGCCTGCCTCACCGTCCGCCGCGCCGTCCGTGCCCACTCCCGCGTCATGCACGTACCGTCCCCGCACCAGCCGTCCTCACCTTCAACCCCCGTCCCTACTGAGACCTGCACATAGCGCCGCTTGCCACTCCCCGCTCCGTCTCCCGTCTTACCTGGCGTCAAGGTCGGCGTCCTTGCCGGATCCCGCCGCCTAACCAGTGGAGCTGAGGGGGCCGTCACTCTAGGCACTTCACGCCTCACCGGAACCTGTAATATACTGCCAACAACATTACTCGCCCCCCCTTCCTCCCGAAGCTCCCCTTCCTCCGCGGACTCTCCATCCGCCTCCACACACTCCCGCCCCCCCCCCCCCCCCTGGGGAGTCCAGCCGGCTCAAACCCGCTCTCTCCCGACACACCCGCATCAAGGCACCCAAATCCACACTCCCACGCCTGTCCACAACACACGCATCAAAGTCAGAAATATGCGCATCCATCCTCACTCCCCTGCCCCCGGAACAACCCGCCTCCATTCGCCGCTCTCATTAGCCAAGTCCCTCGCTGGATCTCGGCCGCCCGCACCAGACAGAGCCGGCCCATCCTCTCGGTGGTGTGGAGCCGCATGCTGCTCACCCGAGCGCCTCGCAAACAGTTCCTGCCAGGGAAAAAAGGTGGAGTCCAGCATACCGGGGTGAAAAAACCCGCTGCCCCCCCCACGCGACCCCCCTCCCCAAACCTCCCCACTCCCCCGACCCAACGTCGCCCCCCCACCCCGCCGAGTGGCCGCTGCGCCGTGAGGGGACCCCCCCACCCCCAAGCCCCACCCACCTTCCCAGTCCCCGGGCCACCCCACCCTCCAGACCCCCAACTGTGCCCCGCACCCCCCCGCGCCTCACCTCCCAGGCCCCCGCCGCTGCAAAACCGCCTCCACCCCTCCCAACGCCACCCCCCGTCTCGCCACTCCCCCCCGCTCACCCGTCACCCCCACACCAACCCGGCCCACCCGACCCCCCACAGCACCTCCACGTCCCTCCCCTCCTCCCCCACTCCCGCCCGCCGCGCCACCCCCCCTCAGCATGGCCCCCACACCCCCCCTCCCCTGCAACACCCGCCCTGGTGAAGGCCTGCTCGGGCCCACCATACCCCCACCCTCCTCTGACCCCGAAGAGCCCCAATCCAGCTCCGTGTCCGCCCCTCCCCCCCCCATCTCCTCCACCTCTGACTCCTCAATCAACAAAGGGGAGGCCACCCCCCCCTCGTCCTCACCCCTCCCTGCCTGGGGCCCCCCCTAGTCCCCTCGCGTTACCCCCACCGCCCCCCCTGGGACTGCCCCCCCCCCCCGGCCACCCCAGGGCCACCCCCCGCTCTCCTGCCCCACTCCCTGCCTCCACATCCACCGACAGCGCCTGCTCCTCAGGGTCCGCCCCCCCTTCCCCCCGCCCTCCCACCACCGCGTCATGAGCCGGGGCCGCCCGCTCCCCCCCCCCACCCCCCCTGCCACCGCACTCCCTCCTCCCCTCCACGAACGCCAGCACCTTTTTTCTCCCTCGCCGACCTGCCCTCGCCGCACCTCTCCGCGCAGTCTTCCGCGGCGCCGCCTCCACTTGTTGCCCCTCGCACCTCCGCCCCCCCCTCCCGCCTCTCAGAGCCGGTCGCGACTGCGGCGGCTCCCACGCCCACACAGCTGCCGCGGCGCCGTTGGCAGCGCGCCGCGGCGGCCTTACCTGCACTTCGGGCTGGACGATGTCCATGCGGCCCGCCTTGCCTAAGAGCCTCAACGCCTCGATCACCCTGGAATCCTGCAGAGCCGCCATATCGCCCGACACTGCCTCACCGAACACCGGAACGAAGCCGCCCTGCACCACGGAAACGAGCGCCGACCACGCTGCCTGACAACCGCTGTCCACGCCCAAAACGGCGCACGCCACAGGCCTAATTACACAAAATCTCAAGTGGCCACCCCGGCTGCTGTGTCACTGCACCACAAATGGTGGTCAGTTACACAAAATGTCTGGTTTTAAACCCGACAGCCCAAAAGGAGCCCTAAAGGAGCCCAACCACCCCAACCAGCCTAACTACGGGAGCCCACAGTGCTCCTATCTCCCCCCCCCCCCCCTGCTGCCCCAAATTTCGCCGGGTGAGACAAGCCTCCCGCGGGTCGGCTGCCCCCCCAAATCCCCATTCTTTACTTGACTCCCTTAGGCCGTATGCCGGAGTTTACTACCCCTCACCCTTCCCCTCCTCCCGTCAGCACTCCCTCGAGGAGCCGCTACTGGTATATCCCGGACATGAACTAAGTTGAATTCCTATAAGACCAGTACGCTTGGGATCAGTTATGAACTTTCTTAATTTAATGCTGAAGGTCTGAGGAAACCAATATGTGAATGTCATTTCCTAAGCACCCAACTTCACAGAAAGATTTCTGATTTCTCCATCACACAAGTGAATCGGGCGGGAACGTGAGGAACGGAAACAGCAAGTTGAGATTTGTTGCTGACACTAGCAGTGATTTGAAGATCATGACCTCGGCATGGCAGACTCTGCCATCCATCATTCCGAGGTCAGCAAATTAAGTGCATTACATTTCAAAACTGTCCTCCTGTTATTTTCAGCCCTTAGAAATCGCAGAAGTGCGGTACGCCGCTATACAAAATAAACTAATATTAGTTTCATTCTAAGGACTGCCTTTCCCGATAATTGAAATGTCAATACATCTTTGTTTGAACTTGGAGTTCTAGTTTTTACATTAGAAAGCACTCTAGTGTTTTTATGTACAGGATATATTAACAACCTGCTGCTTCTAGTCGGAGAAGTTAGGCCTGATCCTAAAGAACATTTTACTAATGCCCTTTTTGCGCCAGGCTATTTTTTTCTGAAAACGCACTTGCCTGTTTACAGGAAGAAAAAAACTTGCAAGCCAGGATTTCCAAATAAAACCGTACAGCTGCAAACTGACATACCATGTCTGTATTTGTTTACTAATAGGCAATATGAAATAGAGCTCTCTCTCAGGATGTCAAAGAGGCCAGGTGCTGTGAGGTACCTGACCCCGTGTCCCCACACAGCCGCTGAACTCGATTTTTTTTATCAATCTGTTGCTGTGGTGACAGAATTACTTATGTCCTTAAAACCCCGTCCCTCCGTAAAAACATCCCTTGCAGAAATGTTTTTTTCTATTTCGGTCTTTTACAAATGTACACGAACATGTTTTTCTATTTGTCTGTTTGACCCATCTAAGTTTGTCGAGAAAAATGTACAAACCACGATAATTGAATATACCAGTGTCTGCAAGTTATAACTGCTAAATATCTATATTTTTATCTGTTATGTCTTGTTTTCTCTTTTAATTAGGGTAGCCAGCTGACGCCCCAAGAAGCTGAAATTGCACACACCAAAAAATTATTCAGAAGAAAGAGAAACGAAAGGCGGTAAGCGATTTATACTTTAAAACAGTTTTTGAGTTGAAACCACTGAGCCAATGTGTTGGTCCGGCTCTAGAATGGACATCGGATAAAACATTTTCACATCTCATGTTATTCTCAGAGAGTGAATTGTATACTTCATGTCAATAGAGCACACTGTAATATCATCACTAAAGACTGCTAACCAGGTGACACCTAACCTTCTGCACTCAAATTTCCAATCATTCATTAGGATAAAATCAAACAAAGATAAAAACAACTCTTTGGACCCAAATATTTATATTACACCTGTTTTATGAACAGGTGTACCTTTCCATAGTTATATAATGTAGTTATAGACATTTTCAAACACTTAAAATTAGCACAGTCCTTGCAAATGTATAATGCCATATAGGCCTCCCAGGTCACAGTTTCTGATGGTACCGTGCCCACGTTCTCCTTAACATATGATTCGGTGTTAGTTGTCATTAGCTATCTAGTATTCCAGTCACTTGGCACCCAGGGATGCAACAGTCAATCATTCAGTCCTCCTCTTGGAGGACTGCCGTTCCAGGTGTGTGTAAAGTGGGGACTGGTTTGAGATTCCACTTGGCAAATAGCAGGTGTCTCAGTACCTACCGCCTTCCATGCATGAGATGAGAATATATATAATCAAGTCTGGACACGGACCCAGCCGACCCCCGCCGCATAGAAGTATGGTCTCTCAGTGGAATGTGTGTCCCTCCAAACGTGTTGTAGTCCGATTGCCTCTTTAAATGTGGACAGTTGTGTGCCTCCTCCCATGTTGCACCCCCTGAACCAGCCTATCCAGCTCCCCATTCATTGTGAGATTAAAGTCTCCCCCTTTGATGGAAGTAGCCTGTGGAGTCTGCACTAACCATCCCCCCAGCTTCAGGAGTTGTTGCGAGGAGGCGAGCATCATGTGTTCCCACATTCCACTCACCCAAAACTGCCCCATAGCACCCTCCCGGGCCTACCCATGACTTCGAGATTGTTAATGGAAGTGACCTTGTGAGCCCGTCAAGAGCCCCAAGTGCAGCAGGACTGTCTATCTGCCCCATCCCAAGAAGGCACAATTATTGCCCGCAAGATGAGTCTCCTGCTACAGTAGAAGATCTTGGCTGTGCGGAGTCAAAGAGGGGCACCACCGCCTCTTCAATTTGCTCCCCAGCCCATTAATGGAAACGATAGTAGGTGCCTGACTACATATGGTAGGCTTCATCCCGGAGCGCAATTTCAAAAGTCAAAGTATAGTCTGCAGGTTGTTTTTGTCTGACTCTGTGTGTCTCTGCTGAGGTGTCAGCCCCAACCCCGAGGCCCCAGGCTAAGAGTGTAGAACTACCCACTACCCTAACGCTCGCGATGTCTGTCGCCCATCATGCCTGTGAAATTCCACTATGCCCCAGTTCCAGTGTCTGTTTGAGGGGATGGACAGTGTTCACAAAGTCCTGCGTGTAACTCTCCATGCCAGCAGGTGTTTCACCTCCGGTCGCTCTGGCATTGGACCTTCAAGTTAGTCACCCTCTAGCTCCACGTCTCCATGGGCCTTGCTGTTGTCTCTTGTTGCACCACTTTCTGTAGACATCACGGACTGCCAGGGGCTTTCCTCTCCCAGCATCCGTCAATCCTCCAGCCAGTCCCAGGTCTCCTCCGGTGAAGAACAAAACCAAGATTTCCCATCATCAAGGAATTTAAGTCGTTTGGGGAATAGCATTGAATATTGCAAATGTTTTTTTCTGCGTTCTTGTTTTACCTTGTCAAAGGAAAGTCATTTGGCCTGTACCTTCTGTGTAAAATCAGGGAATACCATGACTGTTTTGTTTTCATACTGTAGTGGGCCTTGCTGTTAGGCTCCTCGCAGTACCACATCCCGTTCTTTAAAGTTCAGAAATCAAGCTATTATTGTTTCTGTCTTGCGCCTTGCCTGAGACGTGCTCCAGGCACTCTGTATGCCCTCTCCATTGCGAAATGTTGAGACAGGATGCTGGTATTCACTCTTGCAGGTATAAAGTCTTCAATTAATTTTTCCAAATTCGTTCCCTCTGCCTTCTCAGGTATCCCCATAAACCTGACATTGTTGCTGAGGAATCCTCCCTCTGTGTCCTCCGGGCTTGTAGCTGACGGGGGATCTCTTTAAGCTGGTAAACATCCACAGTCGTGATCTTAATAGAGGTACTATGTTCCTTCAGAGAAGCCTCAGCATTGGTTACTTGATCCTCAATCTTTCCCATGTCTGCTCGGATCAGTGTGACATCCACTGTCACAGTGTCTATCTTTATTTTAAGGGCTGCCCTGGATTCTTGGATGGCCCCGAGCAGTTCCTTAAGTGTGGGGCCCTGATCATCCATGTCTGTATCCTCCACCTTGGGTAAATAAGCCCATCCACCAGCCTCTGGAGTATTTTAAAGGCATATTTCACCATGCATCTTTCCTGGGCCATCATGTGGTTCTTACCATGCACCATGGACTTTCCTTGTACTGTGGTTTGCCCACTTCCCCAACTTCAGGTCATGATCTTTGCCCACACCAGGTCTGGCAGTTCCACTGTATTGTGCGGGGTAGAAACTCTCTGGGCATCCACCAATCTGCCACTCCCAATACTTCGCAGGTGGCTGCTAATATACTGCCGTTGTCAGCCGCAGATGGGGAAGGCAGGACGGGGGCGAAATGAGTACCTCTGCTCAGACAAAGGGCATCACACTCCGCTGTCCCGGCCGCAGTCTGGATCCCAAGCGAGCGTCCCCTTGATCCGGGTGGTGAATGTGGTGTCCAGGGCAGGAGCATGGCAGGAGGGATCCCCCACTAAGGCACTGCTGCATCGAGAACTCTCTTGCCAGACATGACTCTGTCACCTATTGCTTCCACTGGAGGGAATCTAACACTTTTTAGATCAAGCCTGGGCAGCGCATGCGCTGCTCTGCGAGGCATGCTGTATTAGAGTATGGACTTGAAGCCCCACCCACTCTCCGCCCATATTTGTCATTGGCTTGTGTCATTGTCCTTCCTAAATGCTGGCTTATGATTCGTTAATAGGCTTGTTAGACCCTCCATAGTACGGCATTGTCTTAGTTTGTAACCTCCCATGAGGACTGGCCCTTTTACTTCGTTTGGTATACCGTACGTCTTATTTAGTGTGTAAGCACTATTTTCTTTAATGAGTTTCACCTACTGCAGGCACTACATGCTTTCCTGCAACATTCAGCGCGGCATGCGTGCTTTCACTTTGCAGACAGCCCAGGACAATGTCTGCTTCATTGAAATGCAATAGGTCTTGCATTTACAAGAGTTTGAGCTATTGGCCTTGTAAATAACAAATTGCTTTTATTTATGTGTTAATTATCAAAACAAATAATTAAAAAGTATCGTCATTTACAATGTCAGTAGCTTAACCGCTTCGCTGCGGCCGGAATTCCCCCACTGTGCAGGAGAATTCCACGAATGCGCAGTTCGGACAGCCTCCAGTCGTCCTCTACACACGCCAACTGTGACACCAGACGGCCGTGGGCCATCCGACGCACCAAAGCTGCATTAATTTGTTTGTACATATATTGGATTCAGTAATTCATTAGTAATTTAGCTTTTTTACTGTATATGCGGTAAGCTGCACCTACCTCACCTTTATCCCTATCATTCATTGTTCGCTACCTCATTTATTTGTTGGTTCTTCCGATGTAAGCTACTTCACGATGTTGCACTGATTATTACTACCTCATTCACTTCGTTCAGTCATGTAAGCTGCACCCATCCACTTTCTACACCTAGACTACACTGCTGTTACCGCGTACATTCTGATGGGTAAATTTGATTCCACCTAACCGGTTCTACCGCTCATATTTTGTACATGGTGTAAGCTGACTGCTACCTCGCATATAGGATACATTAGGTAAGCTGCACCTACGCACTGTTTGTTCTTGGATTGCACTGACTTCTACCTCTTATACTTCTGGTCACTCACTAGTGTCATTCCTTGCCTTGTAACTAGTGGCTGACGGTTTTTATTGTCGTCCTATCTCCTACACCCAACATCACAGCCTTTCTAAAATGGAGCTTAACGGCAGGCACACTTTTAGAATTAACTACCCTTCCACACTCACCAAAAAAGCCACTAAACGTTTTAAACATAACTTCCTGAGGTCGCACCCTGAAACACCCTTTGCCGACACCTACTTCTCACCGGGCAATGGAGCCCTGAATACTGATTTCATCTTCCACACCTCACGCAGAGCCCAATGGAGAAAAGCGTTCCTAACCCTACTCACCGTCTCCACCACCAGGAAAACAACTCATGGCCTAACTCTCTCTATCACACCTTCCCACCTCTTCCCTGGCAGGACTACCATTACTATCTACAATAACGGGACTGTCCTAATTCAAGCCACTGACAAGAACCTGGAACTACTAGACAACCTGTTCCCCAAGTTCAAAGAGCACCTTTCCAAGCTGCGGACCCCCACCCAGAACTCCACCAGCACTATCACCCCTGACGTCGCAGCCCCCACCTACAACACCTCTACCCCCAGCCCCCGGTAAATGGCCCACCTGCTGTTAACTCCCCACACTCCCCAAGGACAATCACAAATCTCTCCACCTCATATACTAGCCACCCCTCTTACATGACCCCTCTTATCCCCACTCATACCCCCTCCATCCCTCTCCCCCCTGACATAACAACTCCCACCCGCAACACGCCACCATCTGAACACACCACCGCTCGGAGCTTATCCACCCCCTCCTCCCATCCCCCCCACGGTAGACCCCTCTCCCTCCCCAGCTCCCTCCCCACTCCCACCCACGAGTCTCTCACACCTGACACAACAACTCTCTCCCACAACACGCCACCATCTGAACACACCACCATTCGGAGTTTATCCATCCCCCCATCCCATCCCCCCCACGGCGGACACCTCTCCCTCCCCAGCTCCCTCCCCACTCCCACCCACGACACTCTCACCCTCCCAACTAAAGATACAGAACATACCGCCTCCCTTACCCTAGCATCCCCCTCTCCCCCACCTCCTATTCTCAGCCCTCACTACCCTCCTGTCTCCCCCACTGTCTTCAGACTTCACTCACTCTTCTACTCTCCGGCACCGTCTCCCACTGACGTCACTACCTATGCCTCCCACCCACCGCCTACTTCACCTACTTCACCCACACCCCTCGCCCACAAACACGCCCACACTTTGAATGCCATCCCACTCATTAGCACAGCAGAACCTTCCAACAACGCTAGTATACCCCCCCCTCGATACCCTGCCCGCTTTCCAGCTCACTACTCAACCATTCACCAATGGCTCTCACCACCAACCCCATCCCCAATGCACCTCCTGACCTGACTTTATCCACCCTCCAACAAGTCAAAGAGGATATTCTACAAATCAAAAAAGATGTCCACGCAATCAAAGACCTTCTCTCCTCACAGCCCAGTCTACCTCCCACCATCCCTCTACCCCACAAACGACGCACCCTCCCTACATGCCCTCGCCCCAACGACACCCGCGCTGGCCGACTATCCCTGTTCGCAATAACTCCCACCGCCCCCGTCGTGTCCTCAACCCATTGTCGGACCGCGACCTATGCTCTCTCCTACGCTCTTATGGCCCAGGTCCGGTAAAACACATAGCCAACACACACATCCCCATACCCACAATTCTTAAAAACCCTCTGAGGCTCCCAACACTCAACAACAGAGGTTCCGTCCCTAACAACCTCAGAAAAGTTCCCCTCACACTAGAAAGCTCGACCACCCTTCTCTCTCCCAAACTCAAATGCATCCTACTCAACTGCAGATCGGCCCAGAGACACTCCTCCGACATCGCTGATCTCGTCTCAGCTATGGATCTGGACCTAGCCATTCTAACGGAAACGTGGCTTACTGAAGCCTCTACCCCGATTATGGACATACTAGTCCCCCCCGATTATCACATCATTAGGCTGGACAGGTCTCCTGGCAAGACGGGCGGGGGAATTGCATGCATTTTTAGGAGCAACCTCTCCGTCACTAAAGTCACCTCCCCCTCCCTTTCCTCCTGTGAACTCCTCTGCCTCGACATCACCAGCGAGGGCAAACAAGTTTGTGCTCTACATCTCATCTATCACCCGCCTGGTGACAATCTCATATTCACCCAACAACTCATGGACATGATCAC
Organism: Lissotriton helveticus; assembly: GCF_964261635.1. NCBI lineage: Eukaryota > Metazoa > Chordata > Amphibia > Caudata > Salamandridae > Lissotriton > Lissotriton helveticus. The sequence continues at coordinate 256,653,251 of NC_136059.1, forward strand.
TTCCAATGCCGGTCGGCAGACCACCCAAGTCTACCTGGGTGACTTCAATCTCCACTGGAACGATCAGAAAGACACAGTGGTGAATAGTCTCAAAACTTTCCTTAATGCGCTTGACCTCACCCAAATATGCGATAGACCAACACACGACAAAGGCTCGATACTCGATCTCATCATTGCCAAAGAGAACTCTACACAACTGGAGGCGATTCTACCCTGCGACTGGTCAGATCACCACATTATCACCTTCTTTATCAATGAAAAAGTTAAACCTAACCTGGCTCAACCAATCAAATCCAAAACATGGAAAAGGGACATGAAGAATCTTAACGCTTCTACCCTGCCTCCCCACATCGGCAATCTCCTCCTTCCCCCTTCAGGTGCCTCGGATGTTCAATCACTGACCGACCACTACCTTGACTCTATGAATACAATAGTCAATGAAGTCGCCCCACTGAAACTGAAGAGAGTCTCCACCAAAATTTCTAACCCCTGGTATGATGATAGACTCAATGACGACAGGCGTATTATGCGAATGGCAGAGCGCACCTGGAGATCTGACCCTTCAGCACTGCACCTCAAAAGGCTTAAGAACAAGAGAAATGCCTACTTCAGGAAAATAAAGCGCACAAAGTCAGACTTCTTTAGCCGCCAGTTGGACCAAGCAAAAAACAGGCCAAGAAAGCTGTTCGAACTAATCAAGACCCAAACAAAGACACAACCCTTACAATCAAACAGCACAACAAGCGACACCCCACACTGTGAAGCCTTCTTTGCTTTCTTTAAGCTAAAGACTGACAACATAAGAAATGACCTCATCATGGATGTAAGCCGATTCCCCAACCACACCAGAATGGCTAACACTCAACCTAAAAACAAGGCATCTTGGCTGTACTTCGATACCTACTCGGAAGAAGCAGTACACAAACTGCTCTGCACCTTGAAGCCCTCTAATCACCTCACAGACCCTCTACCTGCTAATGCTGTAAAAGACTTCATCCCCTTGCTCCTCCCTCTCTGGACCAAAATCATCAACAGCTCCTTGCAACAAGGCCTCATTCCAGACTCCCTGAAGGTGGGGCAAGTCACGCCTATACTCAAGAAACCTACAGCTGATCCGTCTGACCTAAACAATTACCGGCCCATCACCAATATCCCCACCCTGGCCAAACTGCTGGAGAAATGTGTCCAACTCCAACTAACAAAACACATTGACCAATTTGACCTCCTCAACCCTCATCAATCAGGCTTCCGAGCGAAACAAAGCACGGAAACAGCTATGAGACACATACGTGATGACGCCCTCCAAATTCTTGATCGCAATGAGTCCTGCCTCCTCATCCTTCTTGACCTCTCGTCAGCTTTTGACACGGTCAAACATGAGAACTTGCTGGAGCTGCTAAGCACTAGAATGGGTCTTTCGGGAACTGTTCTCAAATGGTTCTCGTCCTTCCTTCACAAACAGTCTCAGAAGTTCAAGATCGACAATGTGCTATCTACACCTGTGCCTGCAGATCTAGGTGTTCCACAAGGATCCTCCCTCTCCCCCACACTGTTCAACCTCGTCATGCAACCGCTCGCCACCTTGCTCCAAGCTTCCAATGTCCAATTCCATATGTACGCCGACGACACACAACTTTACCTAAAGCTACAATCCCCGGAAGATATCAAACATCTGAATTCCACGCTTATTAACACTCAATCTTGGCTGGCCGATAATCACCTCAAACTAAATGCTCTGAAAACTGAGTTCCTACTCATCTCACCCCCGGCGAAAATGTCCACCACCCAAACCTGGCTCAATAACCTAACAGCACTCAATGTCCAACCTACCATCGTGGATTCGGCGAGATCCCTAGGCATCACACTCGACGCCAAGCTCAACATGCAGCAGCACGTTAGCAAAGCCACAAAAGCAGCTAATTTCCAAATCAACACACTGAGGAAAATTAAACCCTTCCTCCCTGCCGAAGACTTCCAAACTGCTGTACAAGCTTTAGTCATCCCTCGAATAGACTACGGAATTGTGGCCCTCAGCGGACTCCCGCTATCCACAACAGCACCCTTAAGAGCCTCCCTGAACGCTGCCGCGAGACTCATTACTGGCTCAAGAAAACATTCGCATATATCCCCAGACTTAAAATCTCTAAAATGGCTGCCTTTTGAAGCCAGAATACAGCTAAAAATTGCAGTTATGACACACGCGGCCGTGCACCACAATGCACCCAACTACCTCGCTCAAAAGCTGTCTATATCAGGAGGTTCGAGATCCAATAGAAGTACAAAAAATCTACTCCTGAAACCTCGTAGATTCCGGAAAGAGAAAACATACAAGCGCTCCTTCTCAGGAATGGCACCCAGGATCTGGAATGCGCTCCCTCCTGAAACCAGGCTTATCTCCTCCACTGCACTCTTCAAGAAAGAGGTGAAAACCATCCTTCTGGCCAAGATCTCCAGAACCTTATAGGTGCTGAATCAGAGACTCTGCATTGCTTTGTAGCACTGTTCACCTTGTCCTTTGGCACTATACTTCTACTTGATGGGGACACTACTACGCTACTCCCTTACTACCGACCAATATATGATACACGTTGGTCTACTGATTCACTCTCCCCATGCCCCCTCTCAGTGTTCTCTCTATACTAAAACATTGGTATAAGCCATCCACACACCCAAGGTGTACCTGAACACCTCTGTAGTGGGTTCAATGATTTGTGTCGTCTTATATTACTTGTTTACCTGATTGTATATTGATATGTTTTATGTATGTTATTATTATCCTACCATGTTAGTGACTTTTATACTGCTCCCATTACCTCTGTTTCATTCCTACTGCCCCCACCCTGTCTTTGTGAAGCGCTCTGATATCTGTAAGGATCTTGTTCGCGCTATATAAAACTTTGAATAAATAAATAAATAAAATAAATAAAATAAACTCTCGCAGATGCGAGACCTATTGCATTTCTAATGCTTGTTTGAATCTGCAGCCTGCCAATTTCTTCAGCAACTTTCAGGATTATGTGTTGGCCCCGGGGTCCTACGCCCCACCTGTTGTTTCCCCTCATTCCCTGACCAGGGAGTACTGGATGCAGTCCCATAGTTGCCGGATGTGTGTTGCCACGAAACATGCTCGGTTAGAGCTTACATTCGGGCACCATGTTGCCTCGGTGTGCAAGTCAACCCCTTTGCAAATCTAGAATGCCACCACGCATGAACAAACTCCAGGTTCATTGAGTGTCATTTTCAGATAACTTCGTTCTTAAACTTTCATATTAAGTAAAACCGAATGGAAAATTAGCTTCGTCTGAGTCTTAGATCATGTTAGCATTTTGTCTCTCAAATATTTCTTATATATTGGAAAAATAAGCCTAGAATGACGAGATGGCTCCATTTTACCAAGACATCACTTACTCATGCTTAGGTTCAGTGATATATTTGTAACAACGATGACAACACCAAGGTGGGGGCTTCATGGATTTGGTCAGGTTACATTCTACATTTCCACCACAACACGCCATGCTAGTGTCGGATGGGCTGGGTGACGCCTCAAAGATGGACGTCTTGCCTGGCAAAGGCATCACTAATGTTGCATTTCTCACAATTGGAGGTCTGGCAAAGTCCCTGGTGCTCCTCAGAAGCCTAACTCTAAACAGCGTACACAAAGCTCACACATACCCACTGCCGCCATGCTCTCGATATGAGTGCTGCTGTGAAAGATTATCCGCTGTATCCAGGAGACATGGGGTAGTTTGGCGTGGGTGGCACTCTGTTGCCTGTAGTCCAGCATGCAGGCAAAATACTAGTTAGCGGGCCACTCAAAGATGGCCGCTCCTTCAAATCTAGGGTACGGAGTCACTCTAGATATGAGGTGGACTTCCGGTCTCTATTCTTTGTCTATAGATGACAACAACTCCTTCACTGTTGAAGGCAATGGGTTCAATTTGCACAACAATAGCAAATTTACTCATATAGCCTTGCAACAAATTTTGTAGTATATTTAAAGTTTAATTGGAATTCTCAAACAAATCCAGGAGTACGCTTGGGAAGCTGTCACAGTTGCAGCTTTCCAGGAGTACTCGTATTATTTATGTACATTCATGCATGTGCCAGTATTTAACAAAATGTACTTTCTGTGCTGACTTTTTATTTAAAAAAATTTTTTTAACTACACCGAGAAGATATTTTTGCTCATAGAGAAAGCACTTCCCTTACACCTTTACCAAGTTTAGTGATTATTCCCTCCCCTCTCCCATCCTGGATTGAGAGAATCTCCTGCTCCTGGCCAGAGTAAATCTCAAACCATATCCAAGGTTTGACTGGCTGTAAAACGGATTAGGAGTTCTCACAAACTTGAGAATTTGTGGGTGTTCATCAACTTTTTACATAACATTCACAACCTGGAACACCTACTCAGCACCCATGGAGAAGTTTACTCCCATGTAATTTAATACATTTTGTATAAGTAAATTGATTTCCGCCTGTAAAAGCATATTTTGTGTATCCTAATGTGAAATTGGCTCGGGTAAATCATGCCAAATTTGAATCTGTTTTGGACTTATATCTCTTCATAGCTTGGTGAATCGGGTCAAGAGTATTTCGAACAGAAAGTAGCCGGTTATCATTTACATTTAAATCCAGTCACCTTACTATTATGCTATTATCCAGGCATCGTGCACAGTTGACCCCTAAGTATTAAGACATTTAGACAGAGCTTGAATTTTGACAGCAATAATTTGATTCTACACTCCTGCAGTGTTTTAGGCGTGACTTGAGTGCAGCTGTCGCCAGATCAATAGAAAGAGTTAAGAAATTTTACTGTGGGAGGGATTTTTGCCCCGCCCGCATATTTGTTTAAGTACAGCATTTACTCGGGCACAAGCTGTATGCTGCTCCAAGAAATAGTCCTTCCTGAAATGAAATGAAAGTGGGTTTTGTAAAGCGCAATACTACCCGAAGGCCTCGTAGCGCTAAGGTTGCTTACTTCTGGAAGAATGCCGATCTATGTGGAAAAAAGAAAAGTTTTAAGGGTTTTTCGAAATTTTAAAAGGTTGGGCTCATTCCGGAGCAAGAAGGGTAGAGAGTTCCAGGTAGCGGCCGCATTGAGGGAGAAGGAGCGTCCGCCGCACCTGGCCCGTTTAATTTTACGTGTCGTTGCCAAAAAAGCTGTGCTTGAACGCAATGATCTTTGGGGATAGTAAGGTGTGGCTAAAGAGCAGATCATTGCGGGAGCATTTTTCCACATGGCTTTATGCATTATGCACATCGCTTTGAATTTGACTCTGGCTTTGATGGGCAACCAGTGTAAATTTCTCAAGGCAGTAGTGCCTGAATGACTATGGGGAAGGCCTAGCAGTAGACGTGCTGCTGCGTTCTGGGTGACTTGCAGTATTTTAAGTGTGCTGCTCGGTGCGCCCAGATATAGGGTATTCCCGTAGTCGAGGCGGGACAGGATAATGGCCTGGACCAATATCCTGCGAGCCTGAAAAGGGAGAAGAGGTAAAATTTTCCGCAGCATGCTCATCAGCCCAAAGCAAGTGGCGGACAGTATGGTGGCTTGCTGATAGAAGGTAAGGGTGTTGTCTAGCCACATACCCAAGCTTTTAATTTGTTTTTTTGGTTCTGGGGGGGGCCCATACAGGGTGGCCAAGGTAAGGTGGGGCTGGGGTGGGCTGAGTTCCCCAGGAACATCAGTTCAGTTTTATCCCCATTGAGTTTTAGATGGGAGGAGGCCATCCAGTCTGTGACTGCTACCAGACAACTACTGAGGTTCGAAGAAGTGTGACCTGGCTGATTCAGAGCTAGCACCAGCTGAGTGTCATCAGCGTAGGTCACAATTTCAAAGCCAAAAGGGTGAACAACCTCTGCCAATGGTTGCATATAAACGTTAAAAAGCGTGGGGCTCAGGGAGGAGCCCTGAGGCACCCCTTGGTTAAGAGGCCAAGTTTTGGAATGGATGTCACCCTCCACCACCTGGAATGTTCGATTTTCCAGAAAGGATTGAAGCCATAAGATGGCGCTTCCCGTCACTCCGAGTTGTTTTAATCGGGAGAGGAGGATGTTACTGTTCCCGGTATCAAAGGCGGCACTTAAGTCTAACAGCATTATTGCTGTGGTGCCGCCTTTATCCATGTGCCTGCGGGCTAATTCAGTCACAGTCAATAATGCTGCTTCTGTCCCCAATTTAAGGCGAAATCCAGCCTGAGAGTCGTGGAGCAGATGGTTCGCTTCCAGATAAGACATAAGACTGATGTTGATATGTTTCTCAAGCAGCTTAGCCACCCAGGGAAGGAGTGAGATGGGACGGTAGTTAGTCATTTTGCTGGGGTCGAGGTTGGGTTTTTTAGCAGAGCCTTAACTTGTGCACATTTCCAAATTTCTGGAACTCTTCCTGAGGTGATTGACCTATTTACAATGTTTAAAATTACTGGTCTAATGGAGTCTGCAATTTTCAAGAGCTGTCGTGGGGGAGCAGGGTCTAACGGGGAGCCTGCTGTAACATCCAGCATAAGGGAGTTAAGCCGGTCTTCCTCTAGTAATGGGAATTCAGCTAGTTGACTATCAGTGTAAGGAGGAGCTGAATCAGTAACCACTAGATGTTGGCTGACCTGAGCGAAAGAAGAGGAAATGATTTGGATTTTTTTATAGAAATACTCTGCTGAAATCCTATTGGATGCTGAAGAGTGTTCCCTTGCTTGGCATGGTTGCTAATGCAGTGGTGTGGCAGTGTGCTAGGGGACGGCCAATAAGCAGTGCTTCGTGAACCCGCAGCAGTAAAAGTGTCATAATATAATCCTTCTCGATAATGGGGACTCTCTCATACAGATTTCCGCTGTGTCCAGTCTGATACACAAGTAGCATCTGAGCCTATTTTTTTTATTTCCCTACTTAAGTTTGTGTTATGCAGAAAAGAAAGTATATTTCCCCATACTGGCAAATGCACCGGTTGCTTCACTCCTAATCTGGGGTAGGTATGTGTGTGTGTGGGTGTGTGTTTGTATTTTTCTCTCTCTAGCCTTCACCTGCTACATTCCCTTCCTTTACCACATCACCATGCCCTCAAGTCTACCCTCCCCCACCCCATTCTGCATCCAACCCACAACCTGGGCCGGACTGGGAACAGAGACCGGCCCGTAAAACTTCTCAGCAGCCCCCCCCCCCCAACCACTCACCCCCCCTCCACCCTCCCTCCCAGGTGAGGGGGAGTGCAGCCGACCAGTTTGCCAGGGCTGGTTTCGGACGATTTTGTTACCAGGGGGCCGATATTGCCAACCCCTGGTAACAAAACGGTCCCCACCCTAGCGGCCTACTGGGTAAATGCCCGGTGCCCGCTATGGCCAGTCCCACAACCTCAGTTTGCTTTCCCCAACTCCACCGGTCCCCACAGGACCATCTCCTCTCTCCTACACCAGCCTGCCTTGCCTCAGCCTGCCACACCCTCTGGTACCAACACCGCAGACCTACTGCCATAGCGGCTAACAAGACCCAGATGCTGGTATCTGTTTTGGCTTAGGCTGCATTAAAAACATCAGGCCTGGCCACCAATAAGTCCTCCTGCCCCCACAGCAGCCAATATGCAAACCAACAGGACCCAGGTTCAAAACATACCCCCTGAAGTCAGTGCCCATCTACGCACCCTCAGTCTGCAGTCCCCATTCAATTTCTGCATCAGCCCTCTTACTTTGTGGTATTACTTCACCCTTGGTTTGTTATTCCCTCTCCCACCTCCTGCATTGTTTGCCTGCTTTCCCTTCCTGTACCACATCACCACTCCCTCCCACCCTGCCCCAGCAGCCTCAGACCAATCTACCTTCCCACATCAGTCCCCACAGCCCCAGCCTGATCTCCCTTACCACCCCGCCACTGTCTCCTGCACTAGCCCCTGAGTTGCGGATGGAACTGAATAGGCATCTTGTACAGTAGAAGAGGAGGTATTCTTCTGGTGCTGTACTAGGCTTATTTTCATGTTCTCAAGTGTTCGGTAGTTTGGTGTGTGTAGTGTGCCTGTGTCAGTGCAGGATGAGAGGTGTTCCTGGGTGAGAGGTGTAAGTGGCAGATAGATGAGTGGTGTGCCCATTTACGTATGTATATGTGATTCTATAGCATGAACCTATCCAAAAGGCAGTGGAGTGGTTTACATAGTCAAATACAAGCCTAAAGTCACAGATTAGTAGGAGAGGAAGCAGGGCTTTGGACTGGTAATTTTGATGTAGTGTTCCTTAAGGAGGTGAGTCTTCTTTACCTAATTGGAGTAGCTTTGAGGCAGTCCTAATGGATACGGGGATGTTGTTATAGATTCTGGTGAATAGATGGAAAAGGCCAACAGTCTGATGATGAAAACCATCAGAGATGGTGAGCTTATCTGCAAGGCGAGCGGGGTGCTGGTGGTTATGGTTTTATAAATGATGCAGCTGGCTTTGAAGATGGCACGGGATGGCAAAGGGCGCCAATAGAATGACATCAGGATGGGGGTGATGTCGTCATATTTCTTCAGGCTGTGGGTGAGGCGTGCTGTGGCATGTCGAATGCCCATAAGAGGCGACAGTGTGGAGTGTGGGAGCCCATAAATAGGGCATTCCCGCCATCTATACGCAAGAGTAGAGGAGCTAGAACTACACTTCTGAAGTTGCTTTTTGTGAGTAACCGTTTGACGTCCTGTAGAAGAGAGCTCGTACCAAGTCGTCTTTGCTTTTTTGTCAGTGTGTTCTTTATGGGTGAGGTTGGTGTTCATTGTCATGGCTTTCAGTAAAGTTCGGGTGTAAAGCTTCATGTCATTGAATCATGTTTGTACTGTGTCTCGTTTGTTTTTCTTGACACAAATAACATGCATTCTGTCTTAGCTTCAGGTTGGCGCTAGACATCCAGGCCTTGATGATGTGAAGCAGTGTTTGAGGCACTGGATGTCTGAAGCACATGAAACTTTCAAGTAGAGTTGTGTATCACTGGCATATTGGTAAATCCTGATGCTGTAATCTGAGGGTAGAGCACCGAGTGGCTCCATGTAAAGGTAAAGATGACAGGAGACTGTATGGAACCATGGAGGACTCTACATGTGATAGGGATGCTTTGTGACTTTGTGGTGCACATATGAACAGCCTGCTGGTGGTTGGAAAGGTAGGATGAGAACCTGGTGAAAGTCATTGCTGGTGAATCCCATTCCAAACTCCAGGGTGTGCATGGGATGGTTGACTGTCAAAGGCAGCTGAAAGGTTCAACACTATTAGGAGGCAGGTGTGTCGGTTGAGGCTGATGCCTGCCTGGTGAGTGCAGGATTAACAGGATGAATGTAAGAGGAGCCGTTTGCTCATGTGAGGTGGGATTGCAGGGTGACATGAGCCGTGTGAGTGCAGGTTGAATTGTGTGTGTGTGTGGGTATGGGACAAACCATGTAGGTGTAGGATGAGTGCAAGGCAAGTGCAGAATCAGTGGTATGTATGAGTATCAGTCAAATGCAGAGTTGAGTGTTGTGACCACATGATTGTAGGTTATGCAGTTAGATCGTGTGAGTGCAGGGTGAATGATATGCCTGCGGGAGTGTAGGGTGCAGCACATTAAGGGCAAACCACTTGTTATTGCCAGTGCTCATTTAGTTATGTAACTTAGAACGCATGCTATTGTACTCTCACTTTGTAGACTTAAAAAGTACAACCTGCTGGTTCCATGAATGCACACGTCATACTTCTGCACTTACCCCTGCCCGTGGGTTGTTTTTCTCCCGCAGTGCTCAGATTACGATTAGTTTATTGAACAATGCTTCTTTTTATGATTTTTGCGCGTTTTGCCTAAACAATAGTTTGCACATGTTTCTGTAAAGAATCGTCCTGGTTATCTCGGCACTCAGTTATACAAGTGTGCACATTTTAAAGTTTAATTATTATTTAAACTATTTGCCTACGAAATTATGCCTGAGGTAACCATAACAGACTATGTGTATGTCACCTGCCTCACGGATATTCTGCCTGTAGTGTTTCACACAGTGTTGTGCAGCAGGCACATTAACCCTGCCTGTTGTGTGGGCAGCCTCACCACTACCACCTGCTACGATTAAGGACTGCCGAGGGAGCCACGCTGAGCATTGCTTCAACAAGCATTTGCAATGCAATAGTTCTCGCGTTTCCGAAACTCACATAAATGCGAGACCTATTGCATTGCAAATACTTGTTTGTAAAAGCAGTCATGCGGCGCTTTCATTTTAATGTTGGCCGCACCCTTTTCTGTAGACAAGCTGCATCTAAGAAAATGGGTGCAGCCGCCATTAAAGTGAAAGCGCGGTATGGGGCGCTTTTACAAACAAGCATTTACAATGCAATGGTCTCGGCATTGTTAAAGTTAGAGCCATTGGCATTATTGCTCATGACAATATTTTTATTTATGTTTTTGTTTTGAAAACATAAATAAATGACATTGTCATTTACAATGCCAATAGCTTAATCGCTCGCAAATGCGAGACCTATTGCATTTGCACCCACACAGAGCCACCCACACAAAGCCACCCACACACACATACAGAGCCGCCCACCCAGTCATTCACATAGTCACCCACACACACACAGATCCACCCACACAGAGCCACCTACACACAGAGCCACCCACGCACACAGACAGAGCCACCCATGCACACACAGACAGACAGAGCCACCCACGCGCACACAGACAGAGCCACCCACGCGCACACAGACAGACACCCATGCGCACACAGAGACACCCACGCGCACACAGACAGACAGAGCCACCCACGTGCACACAGACAGACAGAGCCATGTACAAATGGATAATCATAAACTAGATAATGCAACGGCTGTCAAAGAGGAGCCATCCTTGCCGGCCCATATTCTAATCTTTGAGACCCAGGCAGCCTCTGACCTCTTCTCCAGCGCCATATCCACTGTAGAGAAAAGAAGTATTTTTAAATGAAAATCTGTATATACTTAATATGACAGGGCCACTTTAAAAATAACCCACTTGACATAGTGTGGACGTTGTGCGAAAGACAGATCCATAAAACGGCTTCGCGAGGGAGTCACAGTGTATGGTCTTTGAAAAAAACAACTCGCGCTGAAAGTTTAATAACAAGCTTGCTCCGTAGAGCTGACGGGGGGAGGGAAACTGAAAGCACGCGCTGCGCGCACTACCAGCCTCCAGGGACAGGAGATGTGCACGCATACGGAGTGCACATCTCCTGCGCGTAGTATGAGTGAGGAGCCAGCCTTATGATGAAGCGTGCCATGCTAGGGTGACTGAGGACTTTGCGTCCTTAATGTAAACAAACACCACATACTGACCGAGTAATATACACACCCGAATGAGGGTTTCTTCGTTTTATTCCTTATTTGCTTTTCACTGGACTATCTATTTTGTGGTTATATATTGATAAATGTAAAGAGATCGCCTTAGGCAGAGAGCCAACAGGTAGCTTTGTATAGACAGCATTGCACAGACAGTCCTTCAAGCTGCCTCACACCATCAGCCCTAGTGACATTTGTGTGCAAATTTGGCCTTGTGCACCAATGCTCGTGCAGCTCTAAGCCCTCTCTGCTATCCTTGCACACTTGTGGCAATAAAGACAACATTGCACTCTGCCAGTCAAGCAGACGACCAGCACTCGTTAATACCAGCCATGGCCCCTTTGCAATGCCGGCAGGTACTGAGCCTTCCAGTCACGCATAAAACCAGCCATGAAAAGTTGACTGTGACAACGCCCTTGCACTATACCAATTGTATTGCTCTCTATTCCTGCGCTTCCCATCAGGCCTTTAGGCAGCCTCATTCATGCCTGTTAGCCTAGCGCATTTCCAGTTCTGTGTTGTCTGTTCACTGTAAACCATGACCGTGACAGTTTTGAAAACATCTTAGCGCCTGCCTGCCCTGCAGACTTTATGAAAGCCCTGCACCTTGGGCATGTAAATGACTACGTAAACAAACTGTGTGAAGAGCGGCGGCTGAATAGCAGTATGACCTCTTGGCTTTCGAAACAATCGCGATTTGACCATACTTTTTTTTGCAGTTCTATTTATATAGCGTGAACTCGACCTGAACACTTTACATGAGCACCAGTTACATTATATAAGGACACAGGAATATTTTTTAGAGGCACTGGAAGATTTAGTGATTTACCCATAATTTGCCACACAAAAATACATATCCCTATTAGCAGATTGGTATTGGCTATCGAAAAATAGCAGGAAGAGTATAAGGTGCTGCACATAACATGGGACCTGCGTAGGATCACAGCACATAGCGAATGAAGAGAACTTATTACGCAAGTGTTTTAGCAACATTTCCTTCTGTTATCATTCTGAAGCGCTATTATCTCTGCTGAAGAAGCAATTCACTTGAATGAGGGATGGATGTTGAAGAAATGTAGTGAGCCAGTCACAAATAAAGAGGGAAGCAACAATGCAACTTTGAGCAGCTGCTGCGCAATGGGCGGTGAAGGTTTGAAAACATTCCACTTCGCACCCAGACAGGGTTTGGCATTAGCACTAGAACGGTGTCTGGGTGTCAGACTGGGCTCTGGTCTGTCTGGACATTGAATCAATCCCCAGACAATTACTTCCTCCTCAAGTGTGCTGGCGAAACGCATCCCAGGCCGCTTCAAGGCAGAGCTGCTTGGACTGCGGGAACGCCTGAAAAAAAATCTAGACAGTTTTGTATGTGGACTCTTTTTGCGGAAGACTACAATAGTTCTTTTATCTGCCCCGCTTGTTGACCCCACGTGAGAGTTTCATCGTATTTGGCAAACCTTCAAGAATGTATTTCTTTTTCTTCACTTTGCAGTTTTAATTAGCGCGAAGTTGGCCCAAAGGCATCATAGGGCTTTAAATGAGCATTGGGTTACATTACACAATACTTTTTGGGGGTGGGGGGGGATGCGAACAGGGAGATTAATTGATTTCCTCAGAACCACTGGATGTTGAGCCGACGCCCGAGCCCCAAAGTTGGCAGCTTTGGACATAAGGTCACATCAACAGTAGTGGGCAACAGCCCTCTCTCTCATGGACGTGACCCGGCCGTGGTGCTCATGGCACAAGCTGACAGACCCCAGAGTCGCGCTCACACGCCCCTTAGTCACACACACAATTGTTTAATGTTTCAAAACTGCATGGGTGCTCCGGCCTACTTAACAGACGCGCAAACGTTGACTACTTTGAGAAGTGTAAATATGCTTCAAAAGGCGCTAGCCAGAGGCTGTAGTGCTCATTGTCCAGAATTTAAAAACTGTGTCAATTGTGATATGCAAAGTTTTTTCATACAAGAGAGCAGTTTGTTTAATGTGTTCTGGTGTGTTAGTACTGAAATCACTCTCGTGTACATGCGTACACAGTGAACTCCATATGCGAAAAGTGTCACAGCGGTCATTTTTTCAAAACCAACATGTGCGCTCATGGCTGGCCGGGGTGGGTGCAGGAGGGGCTGAGGCAGCGATGCTTCCTTCCACCTTTCCCACACTGGCCCTGGTAACCCAAACAACCACAAGGACTGAACTTGCGGTGAGTGTGGAGGCCCCGCATTCTGCCTCGACAGCGGGCACTGCGATTGAAGGGCAGGGAGACCTGTTCTGCCCAGTGCTTTCCGCCCCAGTCCCGCCGACACTCATTTAATTTATTAACAAATGTAAGTACACTAATTCACCCTCGAACTTCAATGTATTAAGCTCCATATGGAGAAATTAACGAGGTTTCAGCAGTGTATATCGGCGCAAATGGATTTCGGATGCAATCTATATTTTATTTGAGGAATGTGCAAATCTTTCCTCTGTTATAACTGATCATCATATCTTTGTAGTTCGCTGGTCAGCCAGGCAACCAAATATTTGATGATAAATATGCATCCCTTTTAAAGTGTTGTTTTGACTCTTGTAGTATGAAATAGAAGTGTAGTACCGCACTGATCGTTTCATTCACGCGTGAGACTAATTTAAAGCGCATTACATCACAAAACAAGAACGCGGCGACCCCAGGACGACAAAACAGCGTCCTGCCCGAAGACAACAACAAGCACAACGAGAAGGGGGGGCGGGCGGGCAGCACAACCTTTCTCCAGCGGCGGTCGGGGTAAATGGCAAAACAAAAGCGCCGGCAAAAAAAAAAAAAGAATTAAACGCCCACCTCCGAATGACGATGAAAAAGGGGCGGGACTTAAAAAAAGAGGCAGAAACGCCCACGGATCGCATCAAGGCGGGGAAAATAATAATTGACACTCATCTCTTCCAATGGCTATCCTCTATTTACGAAGCTAGCCAATGGAAGAGAGAGGCGTGTTAAAGCACCACTGTTGAAGTCATGAAATTTCGGCTCGTAGCCTCAACCTAAAAAAGCATTTGCTTGTCAAGTTGCCACACAATTTTTTTTTTGTAAAAGCGACGCATGCCACGGTTTCACTTTAATGGCGGCCGCACCCATTTCCTTAGACGCAGTTTGTCTAGGGAAAGGGCCGCCACCATTAAAGCGAAAGTGCGGCATGGGGCAGTTTAAAAAAAAAAAAAGAAGTTAGTAGTAAAAAAGAAAACGTGCAGCTGCGTTCGTCGCCACAAATAAACAAAGGCACGGGCGCCACTGTAGGAGCGTGGCGTGCTTTGCTATGAAAAAAACTAATTTAAAGCGTTGCGGGAGAGCGTGTCCTGCCTACAACAGCAGGCAGGAGAAAACCATTTCAGCAAATGTTACTTGGTAGGCTTTAATTACAGCACTAACATATGTAACGGGGTGTCCTCATGTGAGATTATAACATGAGACAATCCGGTACTAAGGAGGGACTACTAAGCCTTTTGACCTATGAAAAGCCACAGTTTCGAAAGGACAATCACACAAACCAATTAAAAATATGGGCGGAGAGTGGGCGGAGCTTCAAGTCCATACCTGAATACAGCATGCCTCGCAGATAAGCGCATGCGCTGCCCAAGATTGACATAAAAACTGCATTAATTCGGCACGTGTGATACTTGATGTGGAAGTAGATAATGAACTCAAAAGTGAGTACTTGAAGTGGACCGATTTTTGTACTTACTGTTCAAAATATTCACCAATCATTAAGGTTATGTGATTAATAACATGGTCTGAAATATATGGTATTTTTATAATGTGTATATTTTTTTTGCTGTTCTAAACTCTAAGCTTTGCAGTTTCACTTTTATTTTAATTCTGGGCATTCTGGGCTGATGCACCTTTGACAAGTCTGCTGCAAACATCCTTGGGGCTGCAGAACTGTGATTAAAAAAAAAAAAAAAACTCTCTATAATCACCAAACGGCATCGTGACAATGACTGGACCGGTGAGCAGAGAGTGCCTTACATGGAGCATGTAAATATTGAACATCAGGCACATAGCCATCACACCTAGCTGGTACCTACCTGGATCCGGGCCTCCTCCAATCACCCCCTGCAGTGTTACATGACCAGGGGGCAGAGAAAGAGGAAATGTTCCTAGTAAAAAAAACTGACATGGGTGTCCTGCCAGGCCTCTGGAAGATACACGGTGTGCTCTGGTTAAGTCTTTGTAGAGCTGCCAGAACCCACGGAGAGTTCTCTGTCAGATCCGATGCCACAGACGTGTGCGCCTGTCTGTTGTTATGCCAGTGTACACACATGTCCTTTGACGTCATACTCGAGCCACTGATTGTTGGCTCTCATGTCGATGTCAAGGCATCTGTGGGAGAGGTCTGAAAATACATTTGGTCGAAAACTAGATCTTGAAATATTTTTGGAGAATCCAAAATGTGTCATATTACTTTTACATCAAGAATAAAATGTTGGTATAAAAATAAAAAATAAGATGCATTTGACAAAGACTAGCCTTCTCTTAGTATCTGGATATTTACTGTGGCAGTGGGTGGCAGTAAAGAAGTCCACGCTCACATTGTCTCCACCCGCACCACCTCCCACTCGGGCAACTTCAAAATGCCAAGTCTCCCTAAATGAGGAGAAAACTCCCCGTTTTTTTTTTGTTGTTGCAGTTTTATATTAGAACAAATTCGACCCAGAGATATCTCAGCGCTTTACATGAGAACCAGTTACATTACACCAGGACACATTCAATTTTGTAGGCACAGGGAGATATAAAGTGGTTTACCAGAATCGAAGGATGTTGAGTCGACGCCGAGACTCGAACCCGGTTCTCCAGTTGCAAAGTGGGTTGTTCTGGCCGTTACGCCGCATCCTCTCCCCTCCACCTTGACCCGGATCTACCTTACCACATTCCCACCCACAGGCAGTGTGGAACGAACGCCATGGCAGGAAAATGACAACACAAGACGTAAAAAAGTTTCACTTAAAAATATTTAAAAATGTTTTTAAGAAATTCGTTTTAGGAACAGCTCTTGCTGTTTCACTTGTTATCATTAATGGACTATATAAAAATGAAAAACCTCTGAAATTGAATGGTCCTGTGTATGGTCACCTCATCCACAATAATACACCCAAACTGTGCATAATAACATGTCAGTAGGTGAGTTTTGGATACATGGGCACCTGTGAGCACAACTGGATAGTTTCAGAGGTGTTTTGTTTTTAGGTCTCGTGGCGATTACAGCGCGCAGCGCTGTCTCGCCAGAGATCTATTGTTACTGACCCAGCTTTCCAGGAGACAGCACCTGGCCGCGCGCATTTCCTCTCCGAGGAGGCGATCGGAGCGGGCCACGCGCACGCGAACGCGCTCGCTGTGGCCAGCTGCTGTCTCCTGGGAAGCTCCAACACCACACACGCATGCGCATACACAGAGACACACACACGAGCGCCGATGCACGCACATACAGACCCACACCCCACACACACATACACACACACGCGCACACACACACGAGTGCACCGCCCCCCCCGTCGTCGCACACATACACACACACACGAGTGCACCAACCCCCCCCACCCCCCCCCAGCCCTTTTGAACTTACTGGGCCAATCTCGGGGGACTCCGCTCTCAGCACGCGGCAGGGGGTCGTGCCCCCTCCGCAGAATTCACGCTGCGGCTCTTGCCAGCTCCTTTCCCGGGGCTCCCTCTTGGTCAAGGGAGCCCCGCAACACTTGCGCAACCTCCTGCTGGCGGCCCCGGGGCTCTCCACCGCTCACAGGAGCCCCGGGCCGCGATACGCATTTACTCCGCCTGCCTCCTCTTCCGGTCCGGATGCGGCTCCGCCCCCGTCACAGGCGACATTGCCTGACTTTCGGTGCGTGCACGGCGGGATTCCGGGGGCATTTTCTACCACACAAACCTTGCCAATTTTTCACTCTCTACCCCGCCCACTGCCCACGAAGAAGGCCCGGCCCCCAGGAGCGGGAGCGGGACCGGGTGCCAGAGTCCCGCTGCCCTGGGAGCGGAGACGCCACCGACGGAGCCCCGGAGCAGCACGGAGACCGGGTGAATTCCCCAAGAGGCTCGGTGAGTGCGGGCGTCTCGAGGCGGGGGCCCCAGTGTTCTTTAGAGGCCCCGTGGGGGCCCGGGCATACTCCTGGAGCGGCCCCGGAAGGCAGCGGGCCGCTCCCCCTTTAATTCCAGCAGCTCTGCGGGGCCTGTTATTTCGAGTCCCCAGAAGGGGGACTCCAATGTTTGGGGCATATTCGTTCAAAGCCCCCCAGGGGCTCCTGGCGCCATTATCATTTTGAGACCCCCGAGCGGGACTCCAGCATCACGGGGGCAGTTGTGTTTGCTTTCTTAGCCCACGAGGGCTCCGTGGGCCATCATTGTACGAGGGGGTGCGTCGGGGCACATTGCCGGTGCCCGCCCCCCTGCTGCTAAAGTGGTAGCGGCATTTGGTTATTTTAGAGCCCAGAGAGGCTCACAGCCCACCGTGCGTGAGGTGCTTCATCAGAGCTGTGTGAATAATAACAGCTGTGAGCCCGTGCCTGAGGTGCATCATCAGAGCTGTGTAAATACCTGCATCAGCCCCGTGCGTGAGGTGCATCATCAGAGCTGTGTAGAGCTGTGTGAATAATAACAGCTGTGAGAGCAAGGAAAAGTCCTCCAGCCTCCCAGTCCAGCAGGCATCCAGGCAGCCAGGGTTGCAATTAGTGTTGCAATATTTAGCAATGCCAAAAGCTCAAACTTAATAACTGCGAGACCTATTGCATTGCAAATGCTTGATATATCTTAAGTTGAACACTACGTTTTGGAGTTTTGTTAAAGTGGAACTTTGTAAAAATGTCATTCACCCTTTTCGTCTTTTTTAGACATTTAATAAAATATATATAGATAAGATTGACTAGCTGGCAGGCACGTGAGTGACAAGGAAAGCCAACCAATGGTAAGCAGTGGATGGGCTCCAAGCCCCTCTATGTTGTTTGTAAGCCACATCAAAAGGGTGTAATTCACTCCTAGCTCTGGTTTCCTCCCCTTTTGATATAAACCCTATCGAGCAGTTTATTCTAATACTTCTAGAGGAAGATGCAACTGTTTGGACCCCTCTATAACTCTGCCTTCCTCATAGTCCGCTGTTCAGCCTGAGCAAGATTTGGAAACAAATCAGAGGTTATCGAATTGTACATTGGAAAGTGTGTTGTTGATTCCTGAAACTGTGCCAAAGTACACGACATCCATTCCTGTAGAAGTTCATCTTAAGTATAACGAAAAAGCTGGAATGAATAACTCATGATACCGATCAGTAAATAAGTATACATTTATTTGTATTTATCATTTGGGGAGTAAATGTGTTGCTCTATTCCACCAGTATTTTTCCTACTGTAGACAGGCACCCGACAAAGATGTTAATGAATATTGGCCTGTGAATCTTGGCTACTTTAACACTACAGAGAATGCTATATGTCTGTGCGCTCTGTCTGTCAAGGCAATGCAAGAGTGTGATGTCACCTGCTGTCATGGCTGGAGAAAGCATTTGGATTGACTCGAGATGTGTGACCTCTTTGAATCAATGACTGATACATCTGAAAGCGCGTGAGACGATTAGTAATGTGATTGTTTGGCCTGCATATTTCCAGTGCTTTAAATAGGCTGGTATTGTCCGGTACTGAGTACCGGCACTTTTGTATTTTGAGAGGGAGAGCACCGGCACTTCTCAAGAGCGACGTAATACTTTTAATTGGAGAGTACCGGCACTTCTCAGAAACGAGCAGGTACTGTGCTACAGAGTACCTGCACTTATATTTTTCCATTTCAAGCACTGTATATTTCCCCCTTGTTTGGATGGATGCGTATATGCCTTAGAGGTCTGAATGCCTCTGGGCTTTTTGATTTCTAAATAGTGATTTATAGAATATTTGTATTATCCCTGTTTACAATCAAGATCTAATGGAATGTAATATACAGAATACACAGTATTTTACATTCAGGATAGAGCATGGCTGAACCACTGAACATGGCCACATCATAGTGGAGCTCCTGCAGCAACCTGCGTACTCCTGCCACTACACTACTGGACGGAGCCATCCGACCCTCCGCTCCCACAGCCCTGACGACACCCCTGGAGGTGGGACCCGGTGCTGTCTGCCAGTCCACCACTGCCCCCTGGTGTCCGGGAGCCAAGCAGTGAAGCTGTTCTTCCTCGTGGCCTGGGAGAGCCTGGCAGAGCCTGGCAGCTGCTCTGAGACCGTGCCTCTGCTGCTTGCCATGTAGCTCTCGGTGCCTCCTGCTGGGGTCCTGTTCTTCCCTCTCTGAGCCACACTGCTTGTGCCCCCCTGTTAATGGTCCTGGGGTAAGGAGGGACTGAGAGTCTGGGGATTCCCTGCATTTTGCATGAGGCCCCAGAATGCATCATAATTCCCAGTGACCTCTTAAACTGGCTCCTCTGTTGCTGTGACGTTGCTGCATTTCTGTACACCGTTGGCCTACCGCCTGACCCTGCCCCACACCCAGGGCCTCCCTGGGTGCTCGTGCCACCCACTGGGCTCAGGAACATTTAAGCGGGTGAGGTGGGTCATGGGCCAGGGTTACTTCAAGTGCCAGCTTAGTTTTTATCCTGCATTATTTCGTATATACAACACGCCGGCCATTTGAGATCCGCATTACGTATGCTATACAACACGCTGGCCATTTGAGATCCGCATTACATATGGGCAGACCACTCAGCACACGTATGGCATACCACGGCCAGCACACACCTAGCAATGACCTTGGCATCATCAGATCTTTCCCTCGAGAAAGCCTTGTCGCCACAAACAGTGACATTGGATATCCTTCTGATGACAATCACGGACTCCTGACCTTAACTGGAGGCCAAAGTGGATGCTTTGACTATAGACTTTACCCACCTCTGAGAAAGAAAAAAAAAGCTGATCGGGAAAGTGACTGCAAACTCTGCGGCCATTGACACAGGACATATCAGAGCATACTCCAAACGTGCTGCAATGCCTGAAAATTTCAGAGGATAGACCTGAAGACTCGGAGGGGCAATCCTGTTGCAATATCATCTTCCTTATAGGCCTCCCAGGAAGGTAAGGTAGGAGACGATCCCTCTCATTTCATGGAGGATTGGCTACAGAGGCTGGTGGCCCGGCCTCTTTGTCTTCCTGTTTCATAGTTGAAAGAGCACACAGGGTCCTGGCCAAAGCCCGCTGCCTGGGGACCTCCAAGGCCCTTGCTTGATAGCGAGGCTGCTCAGTTTCGAGGATTGAGATCTGTTGTTGTCCGAAAGAAAGATCAAATACCAGTTGATAATGTGAAAGTTATGATTTTCCCTGACTTTGCACTTTCAGTACAAAGTAAACACAACTTTTATGCAGGTTAAAAACAGGTTGTGCTCCCTGGGGTAGAAATACAAGTTACTTTCTCCCTTCAAGCTCTGAGGTACAACCGACTAACTAATTTTTGTCACGGACCCGGAGTAAGCCTGAAACTGGCTGAAGTGTCAGGAGGGCACACCCTCTTCACCAACCCCTTCATCCCAGGACCTCATTGTGAACAAGGTCTCAGGGACAGTCCAGAGCCAACGCTGTGGGGACCCCTACCCCTCTCTGGATCGTAAAGAGTAATAATGCGCAATCAAAGTGTTGGCATTACTTCAGCACTTATCCACCACCTTACCTTTTGTCTCCCCAACTACATCTCACCGTGAAACTGTTACTGCTAGGAAATATACCATCTCCTCCGCACTTTCCATTGATTATTCAGCTGTCCCGCTGGTCTCTCGGCTGTCAGACCTCGCCTTCCCCGCTTTGTTCCCCTGTTTCGTTTTGGTGATGGACTGACATTTATAGAGTTATGTGTTGGACCTTTTGCATTTGGTTTTGTTGTGGGAATTGTTTTGTTGGGGGTTTCTCTCACTCAGATGGCTTACACTCTTAGGGCACCAGAACTACCTTTTCACAACCAATCTTTTAGTTCTGACTAATTTTCCATCTCGGTCAGCTCATGGCTTCTGGCGGGGATCACTGACTTCTGATACACATTTTCTGCTACTGGTAGGCATCCATGATTTCTGCTAGGAATCCTGGCCATCTATTAGTGATACATGGCAAGGTGGCAAGGAGACATCTAAAGACAAAATTAAGGTTCCATTTCCGATTTCTTTCAATCTCAGGAATGGCCCTTGGAGCAAGAAGATACTGCGTCATGTGACTAATGCCGTATGAGTTTGAGCACATCTCAAACCTCTAGTGTTCCATGTTCTAGCTCACTGTTTGTTTCTTTGGCCCGGGTAGTGCTTAATTTGACCAGGTGGTTTCGGGTGTTTAGCGCCAGCACTTAATTATCAACACCTACACATGTGACCATCTGCTACATCATGGCGCTGTCTAGCTAATTTAGATATGACCACAACAGTTTCTCAGAAGTTCAAGATGGACAATGTGCTATCTACACCTGTGCCTGCAGATCTAGGTGTTCCACAAGGATCCTCCCTCTCCCCCACACTGTTCAACCTCGTCATGGAACCGCTCGCCACCTTGCTCCAAGCTTCCAATGTCCAATTCCATATGTACGCCGACGACACACAACTTTACCTAAAGCTACAATCCCCGGAAGATATCAAACATCTGAATTCCACGCTTATTAACACTCAATCTTGGCTGGCCGATAATCACCTCAAACTAAATGCTCTGAAAACTGAGTTCCTACTCATCTCACCCCCGCGAAAATTTCCACCACCCAAACCTGGCTCAATAACCTAACAGCACTCAATGTCCAACCTACCATCGTGGATTCGGCGAAATCCCTAGGCATCACACTCGACGCCAAGCTCAACATGCAGCAGCACGTTAGCAAAGCCACAAAAGCAGCTAATTTCCAAATCAACACACTGAGGAAAATTAAACCCTTCCTCCCTGCCGAAGACTTCCAAACTGCTGTACAAGCTTTAGTCATCCCTCGAATAGACTACGGAATTGTGGCCCTCAGCGGACTCCCGCTATCCACAACAGCACCCTTAAGAGCCTCCCTGAACGCTGCCGCGAGACTCATTACTGGCTCAAGAAAACATTTGCATATATCCCCAGACTTAAAATCTCTAAAATGGCTGCCTTTTGAAGCCAGAATACAGTTAAAAATTGCAGTTATGACACACGCGGCCGTGCACCACAATGCACCCAACTACCTCGCTCAAAAGCTGTCTATATCAGGAGGTTCGAGATCCAATAGAAGTACAAAAAATCTACTCCTGAAACCTCGTAGATTCCGGAAAGAGAAAACATACAAGCGCTCCTTCTCAGGAATGGCACCCAGGATCTGGAATGCGCTCCCTCCTGAAACCAGGCTTATCTCCTCCACTGCACTCTTCAAGAAAGAGGTGAAAACCATCCTTCTGGCCAAGATCTCCTGAACCTTATAGGTGCTGAATCAGAGACTCTGCATTGCTTTGTAGCACTGTTCACCTTGTCCTTTGGCACTATACTTCTACTTGATGGGGACACTACTACGCTACTCCCTTACTACCGACCAATATATGATACACGTTGGTCTACTGATTCACTCTCCCCATGCCCCCTCTCAGTGTTCTCTCTATACTAAAACATTGCTATAAGCCATCCACACACCCAAGGTGTACCTGAACACCTCTGTAGTGGGTTCAATGATTTGTGTCGTCTTATATTACTTGTTTACCTGATTGTATATTGATATGTTTTATGTATGTTATTATTATCCTACCATGTTAGTGACTTTTATACTGCTCCCATTACCTCTGTTTCATTCCTACTGCCCCCACCCTGTCTTTGTGAAGCGCTCTGATATCTGTAAGGATCTTGTTCGCGCTATATAAAACTTTGAATAAATAAAATAAATAAACAGTTAATATTAATTCAATATACATTAACAATGTCTATTACCTGCCACCCCCCAGTCATTCTTATAGCTTTGTGGGCTTGAAATAGCCTGAATTGTCACACTTGTTGTAGTGTGATGGTTAGTTGTTGTGTTGTACTCTCATTGGCAGCATGGTTGGGGTAATGGGTGGTGCAAGCTGCAGTGACCTCCTAATGAGAGCCCTGGCCCTTATGTTTTTTTTTTTTTTTTTTACAAATTAAGCACTGTGCCTAGGTATTTGATTGACAGTTGGTGTTGTCTATTCTACTAAAGGTTCTGGATCATGTTGCTTCCTGCCTCTGGACCACAGATGCAAACCAGGTGAGTTGGCACTGACCCTTGGGATCTGGCACTCTGGGCAGTGGCATAACCAAGGCCCCTGCAACCCATGCAGTGCCGTGGGGGCCAAGCTCCTGGGGGCCCCATCAACACAGTACCCTGGCCTGAGAATACATGAATGAGTCTGGAGGAGGGCCCCTCCATGTACTTTGCAGGGAGGCCCCCCTCAAGTTTCGTAATGCCACTGGGCCAGGACAGGTAGTTCCATATGGCAGCCAGTAAGACTTCCAAGTGGATGGAACGTTTGGCTGCTCTGAGAGTCGCACAGACATCTACGGCAAAGCTTTAAACCTTTGGACGCGGCTGAAATTCCCCTGCAGTGCGGGCGAATTCCACATGTGCGCAAATCGGACTGCCCCCGGCCGACTGACGCACACGCCCACCGTGACGTCGGACAGCCTTCTGACGCATGCAAGGGGTTAAGTTTATCCAGTCTTGGTCAACATAGGCATCAAAGTTATGTTATGTTATTTGTAGTTGTAGCGCGTGCAGATACTCCGAGGAGTTTCCCGGCGTGAACCTTGAGGAGTGAGGGAGAACTAATTAAATAAAGAGGAACGTTTTCACTTTTATTTATTTTTTAAGAATGGGGTCCTGAGTGCTACGGAGAGCAAGAGGCAACACTTTCCATGCCAGAGCAGCCTTCAAGGCAAGGGAGCTGCTGCCCATCCTTTGCAGTCAGAAGCAGGGAACATGAGCCAGAAGTTGAGAAGCAGAGCGCAGTTGTCTCGAAGGAGTGTAGAAAGTAAACTGCTTTTGCAAGTAAATAGGCCCTGAGACATATAGGGCACGGTGTGCTATGACTAGAGATTTGAATTTAACTCGTTCTGCTACGGGCAGCCAGTGAAGTGTGCGTAGATGTTGTCTCAAGCTGCTTCTAATGCGGATGTTAAAGAGAAGCCTGGCCGCCGCATTCTGGACTACTTGTAGTTTATTAAGCAGGTAGCCCGGGAGACCCATGTATAGGGCATGGGATTAATCAATAAGTAATAAAATAAGGGCTCGGTGACCGTTTCTTTAGCGGACCTAGGAACAAGTGGAAGAAATTTCCTGAGGGTTTTAAGTAACCCGAAACAGTTCCCAGCTAGCTTCTTGATCTGGGTCAAAAACGAGAGATTCTCTTCAAACCCGATTCCCAGATTGTTAGCGGGTTGCCCCGTTGAGACTTGCATAGAGAAATTAGACGGCCAGAGTGTTTCTCTGAACTGAATGGGGACGCTTCCATAAAGGAGGATTTCAGGTTTCTCCTCATTGCATTTAGGTTGGGCAGAGGCCAGCCAATGAAAAACTGTGGTCAGACAATTTTTTGCGGAGGAGGTGGAACACTCATTTTTTCCCCACATGAACGGGAGCTGGGTATCATCAGCATAAGCAATAATTTTGGCACCCAAATCCTCTGCCAATTGAACCAAAGGAGTAACGTAGATGTTGAAAAGGAGTGGACTCAAAGAGGACCCCAGTGGGACTCCCGTGGACACCATCTGTGGTGACGAAGCGAACGAGGGGAGCCAAACTGGTTGCATCCAACCCTCCAGAAACTATTTTAGCCAGCTCCAAGCAGGACCTGATCTGCCAATGTCAGCAGGTCTGGTGAGCAGCAAAGAGTGAGGAACAGTGTTGAATGCCGCCGAGAGGTCAAGCAAAATCAAGGCTGCGTTCAGTCAGCATCCAAACAATCTCGGATGGCCTCGGAAACTTCCAATAGGGCTGACTCAGTGCTGTAAGAGTCCCTGAACCTAGATTGGGCCAGATGTAGAAGGCCTGAACTTTCGATGAACTCAGTAAGCTGTTTGTTCACCACTTTTTCCTCACACTTTTGCCACACTTGGCAAAAGGGAAAGGGGACAATAGCTCACTGGGCTTAGAGGGTCTAGCTTTGTGTTTTTTTAGTAATGGTAAGATCTTGGCCTGCTTCCAGACTGCCGGAACAAGCACCTCCTGAAGGGACATATTGATGAGTCTTTATCTAGCACGGAACTCCAGAACACGCCGACAGAACCAGAGATGCAGTAGGATAGCTGCAAATATTCTGTTAACAAGCGACTGAGCGAGACGGAACTGACCCGTTATTATTCCTTACATTGGGAAGATACCGTTCTTTGGCTCTCTGGGACCTGTTTAATAACGGCCGAATCCTTTTAAAATTTCTCCTGAAATGAATATTGGTACAAATGTGTAACAACGCTATTAATATTCACTTATATACTTTTAAACAGGAAGGAGAATTAATTTTATACACACCTACGATTGTTTTCACATTACAAGTTGCAGACTTGGACATTTAGAACACCAGCTGCCTGGGAAATTAGGGGAGATTCGACTGACCCCCTTATTGTGACAGATAAACAGACAGTCTTGATAAAGGTGGTAAATATCATTAGAATCCACCGAAACGCGTCGACGCCAGCCCTGGTATAATTCAAGACTCTGCCATCGATGTTGATTCACAGATGCTGTAGTAGCAAAATATCGATGTAACTATAATGGAGTCCGAATGTACAACCTGTACTTAACAATTTTTATGTTATATTTTTTCTGTCCTCAGCTTCAATTGTGCAGGTCATAATTGACTGTTATGTACTCATGTTTTTAGATTAGCATATTAGATTAGTTTGCCTAACTAATTTGTTTTTAACCTCTATTTATCTACAATAAATGCTTTTTTTAAACTGTTAATTTTTGGTGTTATATATGGTTGCACTTTTCATCCTTTAAAGAATGTTTATGAGAATCTGTTTGTAAATTGTCTCAAGGGAACCGTTGATATTTAGGGTTGATAACCCCATTTCCCTGGACTAGTTTAAGGGGTACCTCTCTCTGTACATACACCAGATGTAGAAGGCCTGAACTTTCGATGAACTCAGTAAGCTGTTTGTTCACCACTTTTTCCTCACACTTTTGCCACACTTGGCAAAAGGAAAAGGGGACAATAGCTCACTGGGCTTAGAGGGTCTAGCTTTGTGTTTTTTTAGTAATGGTAAGATCTTGGCCTGCTTCCAGACTGCTGGAACAAGCACCTCCTGAAGGGACATATTGATGAGTCTGTTAACTTCCGGGTCAACCGTCTCCGCAACAGCGCCCAGAAGTCTGGCTGCATAGGGATCCGATGGAGAACCTGATTTCATGGCCTTAACGATTTTAAGTGAGCTTGGCAGGTCGATGGGCTCGAAGGCAGTCAAAGAATGGGGTAAGAAACGGGCAGAACCCCCGAAGACAAGGCCACTACAGTGTCCTTGCTGCAGGAAGTGAATGATGCCTGTATAGCGTGGATTTTATCCATAAAAAAAGCGGGAGAGTTTTTTGCACCAGGCGTTTGAGGATGGGAGCGAACTCAGTTCAGCTTTGGGAGCTAGAAAGCTCTGAGCAATGGAGAAAATGTCCTTGGTATTATTCCTGGCTAGATCAATGCGGGCCGAGTAGTAGAGACTTTTTGCATGGGCAATGGCGGTATAAAAGATTATTTTTCCTAAGCATAAGCTTTGCCAAAGGGCAAAATGCCTTATGCCAGCCTCGCTCCAATTTATTACACTCCTGCTTTAATTCTTTCAAATCTGGGGAGAACCAGAGTTTGGATGTAGAATCCCTGGAATGCCTATGGGGGGATCAGGGGATAGGAGAACCAATGTTTTTGAGATCCAGCTGGTAAAGCTAGCAAGTTCCCTCTCTAGGTCATTAGCAAGATCGGGTCTGGAGGCCAATAGGCCTGGCTTAAAGGCAAGAGGCTCAGTTTTGGCGAAGGCAGGGTCGCGATTGGTCCGGGCCGGGGAAGGAATATCCGCTGCCATCCAGGAAAAGTATGACCGAAAGTGGCTGCGACTTGTGCCGATTGATGGTAGGCACAAGTGCAAGTCCGAGATGGAGGCTGCAGGCAGGGCTTTAAGTGGGGGGAAAAAACTGGGGGAGCTCTAAAAGGGGTGTGGCCTATCTGAGTAGGCGCGTGGTCTAAATCGTAATTTTGTAACCATATTTTCGAATTCTGGGGAACCAGTGGCGCTCAATATTTGCCTTGCTTTCCCTTCGGAGGCCTGTTCAATCTTTTCTACGCATACGCAGTGCTTTCTATGAGGGTGCTTTACCACCGCATATATAAATCAATAAACAGAACCAGTCCGCATTGGCAGTGAGAGTGTTTTGAAAAAGATGAGTGGCGCTTTACGGCGGATTGAGAAAGCTGCGGGGAAGGGGAATAAAAAATGGCCATTAAAATACTCATGTTGCGGGCTTGCAGGCTGGGAGGGCAAGTCTTGCGTGGCTTCAGAAGGATCCTCGCTGAGGCAGCTCTGATGCGGAAGCAGGGTCCCGACGGTGCTGGTAGGGTGGGGAGACGTCACGAAGGTAAGTTTCCTTTTCACTGCTGCTGGATTCTGTTGTAGACCCTCATCCCTCGCTTGCTTTAAGGCAGAGCAGGGTCACACCTGTTGCTGGAGAAATCTTGCTGCAGGCCGTAAAAGCAGGGTTGTGCCGGTTCTAACCAGCTGTTGTTGTGGCGAGCGCTGGCACGATAACATAGGTGGCACTGCGTGCTCAAAGAGAAGGGAAATCCAGAGAGAAAGTGTATTTCTTCAAAGGATTTCCCTTCCCGCTACAAGGACGTTGCGCCTTAAGCAGGGCGCGCGCATGCTCACTTGAAACACCAACAAAAACTGGGACGTCTGGTCACCCTACCATTGACCTTTGAGGCCCGAAAATAGAGCCCCCTAGAGAACCCTTTCGAGGCGCTCCCAAAAAAAGCTGGGGGTGCTCAGACCCCTACAGTTACCTCAACCCCCTCCCCCTTTTGCCCACCCCCACACTTAACCCCTTGGCTGCGGCGGTAATTCCGCCGCAGCGCTAGGGGGGAGGGGGCCGCGAGGCGCCGCCTTGCTCGTGACGGAGCCACTCCGTCTCGAGCCTCGGGCTCTCTGTGCTTGTGACGGAGTGGTTCCGTCCCGGCCCCGCCCACTCAATAGAACGCTCAGCGCAGGCACGAAATCGCTCCCGCGCAGGCGTGGCGGCGGGGCCGTGACAGAACCATTCCGCCATTAGCACAGCCCGTCCGTGGCTGGTAACGGAGTGGTTCCGTCACTAGCACCCAAAGGGTTAAAGCCCTGGCTGCAGGCTGAGGACTGCCCTTGTTATGTCAAAGTGTCAAAGAATTAATCTCCATTCTGTCCAGGAATATTGCATTCCATACTAGCAGGGTACAAGAGGTACAGAAACTCAGAGCGAACCAGCTCATAGGTGTCTTTCTTCAGTTATGGGGGTTCTTCCTTAGAGTGTATGCATATAGTCGTTCTATAGCGCAAACCTACCCAAAAGGCAGCGAATCGAATATTTCTAATGAATGTATGAATTGCTCAGCCATTAAGAGGCTGGCAAGTCCGGAATATATATTGCTCCAGGGGGTCTGACGATGATGAGGGAAGAATTGGAAGTGATTCTCGTAGTACTGAATACAGGCTGCCTCCTCCTGCAGATGCCAGCCTTTTTTTGCAGCTTTATATGGCGCGAACTCGACCCGAAGGTATTGGAGCGCTTTACATGAGCACCAGTTACATTACACACACACACACACACACATTTATTTTTGTAGGCATGGGGAGATTAAGTGATTTGCCCAGAATCACAGGATTTTAAGCCCACGCTGAGACTCTAAGCTGGTTAACCAGCTGCAAAGTCGGCAGCTCTGGCCGTTACGCCACGCTCTTCTTAAAAACGACACTCCCATTGCTCCTTTCCCGCTATAAAAGCCAACTCAGACTCACTCCATGTCCTAGTAGGAACTGGCATGTCTTTTGTACACATAGAGCCTCGAAGGAGTGGAATACTCCCTGTAATCTATAAATTCGTCATAGGTGAATAATTGTGGAAGAGGAGAGATACCATATCCTGCATTCGGATGCCTTGTGTCCCGAAGTGTCGGCCCGGGCAGAGGTCTGAGGGCGGGTGGAATGTGTTCTCTGCGGTTCCCTCTCAGCAATAATTTTGACAATGTGTAATAATAATTATAAATCGAAGGGGCGTGGTTGAATTCCTGGAATTCCGAGGCTTTAGATTCAGGGACCGTTTCCTTGGCAACCACACTGCAAGTTAAAGAGCGTTTGTATTGTTTTCTTATGGCTTGTAAAAGCCTTAACAACCTCCGATGTGAGTTCTGACTATTTCTTAATGCCCTTGTGGGTCTGAGCACTTGATGTCTGCCAGGAGGGTGATGTCTTCCACCAGCGCGTGCCATATTGTTGAACACACACTGCCCCGCCCAGGGGTCTTTGTGGCTTTAGCAGGCCAGAATTAAACAAGTAGAATTGCTTCATGAGACCGTGAAATCCTTAGAGCACGTGGACCCGTCAATTTAAAAAAGCATACGTACGAGCGGTACATTCTGCTAAACAAATCCCCTGAGTTCTGAGTGCTTTAACACTTTGCATGTCTCGGGGAACGGTCTGTGTCCAGATTCAACTTGAGAAAAAGCATTGAGAGTCTTTCTAGCTCTTACGTCATGGAAGAAGAGATGTCAGTCTTGTTTATTGCCTGTGTGCTCTGCCACTGGGTTGTCGAATCCTGGTCGAAATGTTGATATTAAAAAAGTGAGTAAGCCAAAATGTCGAAAATGTTATGGGAATAAAAACACATAATTCTAATACTGTGTGTGTCCGTGGAAGTTAGTTTGAAAGCCGTCAGTTTGACGTTTTTTCAATTTTTCTCAATTTTTATATTATTTTAAACAGGATCTAACTGTATTGTATTTTGTCCTTTTATGATTTTTACAAAAATCGAATAAAGTGTATTTTGACTGACTGACTATAGCTTTAAAGTACATACCTTTGTACCCCTAAATCAAGTGTTAATCCCTTCGTTTACCACTTTATGTTCTTTTTCACAACCCCTAATATCAACCATTACCCTACCTTCAACATTAAACTAACCCAAAAGTGACTCCATCGTTACATCTAACAGTATTGTATTGCATTGCAAGATTCATAAAGCGCGTCTTACTGCTATGTGGGGTGCTGTAGCGCTTGCCTATGTGGATAGCGTGCAATACCTCAAGGGTGTTTGGCTAGAAGGGTATTGTCTTTGTTTTGATCCTGTGTGGGAAGTGTTACCATGTTGTGCTTGATGACCACTGGGTTTCATTTATCCTGCTATGGAACGCAGAGTTTAGCAGCGATCTGTTCGAAGCGATCGATTTCTAGTTTTCAGTAAGCTCTGCTGCTCCCTTTCTTATTTCTCATGCTCTTAGTCCTCTTAGCTGGTCAAGGCACGGGGTGTCATTCTGAGACATTTAGATATATTTATCAAAGTTTATGATCCAGAGCAGATCTAGGTTGAAGGACCACATAGTTGAAAGATCTGCTGAAGTGACCTTTGTTAATATCCACCCTGTCTGTGACATGGCACACAATTGAGGTGAGGTTAGTTTCCCAAATAGTGGAAGTGCATTGCCTGCATTCCTGTGGCTGGAGGGTGGAGACCTAGTCAATAAAGTGAGAAGGATGCAGACTTTTCTACCTTTAGCAATTCCATGAACCTTGTTAGCAGTGGGGGTGTTGATTAGTTCTTCCTTAGTTCTGCCAGTCCGTACATGGTAGGGGTGAAAGATAGAACTTTAGTTTGTTTTATAAGGTGAGGATGTTTATAGGCCAGGCCTGTCCTTTTCCTGTCTCTAATTGCTGCTTCGAAAAAGTTTAGAACCAGTGCAGAGATCTCGCACTTCTTTGTGCTATGTAGTGTGTACTCCTGCCTGGAGCCAGCGGCAGTTACTACCTTTTATGAGAAGTGTTAGAAATGGGATTGTTGGTAGGATGGGGCACGTGCCAAAGCCACGCAGAAACCACCACTCTAGTCAGGATAAGGGAGTAACACTCCTAAAATAACCCCTGCTCGCTCCCTTAGTAGCTTGGCATGAGCAATCAGGCTTATCTTCGAGGCAGTGTGTAAAGCATTTGCACATAATTAACAATAATACAGTGTAAGCACTACAAAACGACACCACACCAGTTTAGAAAAATATCTAATATTTTTATATACTTAAGACAAGGCCAAAAACAATAAAAAATCCACAATACAGTACTCAAAAATCTTCAGTTATCAAATTATGCTTGAAAAACAGTTCCTTGATGTCGATGGCTACGTCCGGGGCTATCACCGCATCGTGAGCAAACAAATTCAAACAGTTCTGGCTGACCGCGGCGTTGAGGGCTAGCTACGGTGTCGGGAAAGACCTTCCACAATTGCCGCCCATGTCTATTCTGCCCTTTCCTGACCCACCTAGACTATCTGGAGCCACTCCTGCTCCCCAGCCTGCTGTCATCTAAAACCCAGACAGGCAATCCACATTCCAGCAGAGGCACACAGGATGACTGAGGAAGAAAATACATACTTTCTAAAACTGTTATTTTTAAACACAGAATGTAAAAATCACCTTCACTAAAAGATACATCTTTAGATTCTGAGTTCAGGCATACTAAACTATATTTTCCTACCTAATTCCCTGGGCCAATCATGTTTATAAGATGTTATAAACGTGTGTGTGTGTGTGTGTGTGTTTGTGTGTGTGTGTCAGTGTCAATTAGCCCTGTTTCTATGACAATAGATATCCCGTTTTTGGTTCTGAAAAACTAAAAGTAAACTGGCTTCATACTTCCGCCCACCTCCGAGTCTCGGTAAAGGCCAGACTGTAGTTTTTGGTGGGACTGCCTCTCCACTTTGTCGCAGCGCTGGCGCCCATTGCAAGGATACACCGACACAAGGGTAAGGATTGCACGTCTTACTTTATTCCCTGCCAGCCTCACACTGGCTTACAGGCTAAGCCTTTCCTGTGTCCTCACTTCCTCTTCCTGCTCGCCTGTCCTGTACCAGACAGGAAGTCAGGCAGGACGATGCTACATCTCCCCTGTTTTGCAAAGTCTCACTTCCTCTATATCTCTTCGACCAGACGTCGAGGTTTTCTTATCAGACGTTGCGGCCGTTCTCTGTGTCTTGGCGCTGGACTGTGGTGATTTGTGATATCCACCATTCGCGTGGGGCTGTGGTGACTTGGGTCACTGTTGTCACTCTGATTGGAAGAGTCACTTGAGAGTAGGTTTGACACGGTCTCGTGGCAGCCGCGCCGGTTGCATTTTCTGAAGTGTGAGATGTTTCTTGTTATTTGCTTGTGGTCAGCTTTGGCTGTGACCATGGTTCCTTTCCTCTTGGTGACTTGCATGGGAACGTCGAGGTATCGACTGTCTGCTTTGGATCGCCGATCACTTCGCACTATCACCCAGTCTCCTTCGTGTATGTTGGAGTCTTTGGCATGTCTGCGTTGATCAGCATATGTCTTCATTCTATGCTTCTTGGTGTGATCGATTTCCACGAGGGTGTTGTGATCAACCGTGACTTTCCGTTGTTGAGGATTTTCATTTAGCATGGGCAGTCTTGTCCTAGGTGTCCTTCCTAGCATTACAGTTGCTGGGCACTGATCGGTGGTGTTGTGCGGCGTATTCCGATACGCTCTGAGTACTTCATTTAATGTCTGCTGGACATCTCGGTGAGTCAGTTCTGCTTGCTGGATTGCCCTCTTTAGTGTCCCCATAAATCGCTCCACCATGCCATTTGCCTGTGGCCACAGCGGAGTGATTTTCTGGTGTTTGAAGTTTAGATGGGTTGCAAAGTTTGTGAACTCATGACCGTTGAAGGGAGGTCCATTGTCTGTCTTTACTCGCAGCGGGATGCCCCAGGCTGCAAATATCTCATCAAGCACTGGGATCACTGTCGTTGCTCGAGTCGATGATATCAGTTGTGCGAATGGGAAACGGGAGTATTCGTCCATAGCAACAATGATATACTGTCCTGATTGTAGTGGGCCGAAGAAGTCGACCGCAATCTGTTGCCATACTCCGTCCGGCAGTTCTGACATTTGTAACGGTGCTGGTGGTTCTTCCCGGCTGACTACTTGGCATGTGATGCAGTCTTTCAGAGTTGTCTCGACCATATAGTCAAGGGTGGGGAACCAGACTCGTTCTCTCAGGGCTTTCTTGGTTGCATTGATGCCTCTGTGTCCTTCATGTGCCAGGTTGATGACCCCTTGGCGCAGTTTGAGAGGAATCACAATTCAACCCCCTCTTAAAAGAAGACCATTGTCACTGATGGAGAGTTCTTCACGCACTCGTTGGAACGCGGCTAGGTCTTGTCGAAGTTGAGCTGACTCGGAGGAGGACTGCTTCACGTCCCTCCAGGAGTTGGAGCGAATGCGGGTCATTACTGCTTGGACGAGTGGGTCAAGTGCAGACGCCTCCTGGATGGCCTCGACAGGAACGGTGGGAGGACACGCAGCGTCGACAACGAAGTGGAGATATTCGTCAGCCACAGAAAGTGCAGAACGGGCACCAGCCAGCGGGTGTCGTGACATGAAATCAGCTGGGTTGTCAGCTTTCCCAGGTTTGTGGATGATGGAGAAGACGTAGTCTTGGAGGCGCAAACCCCACCGCTCAATGCGTGGTGGCATTTTCGCATTGGGGTTACCAAAAATTGTAATGAGCGCCTGATGATCTGTAATGATCGTAAAATGTTTGCCATAAACAAACAGGTGAAAGTGTTCGCACGCCCACACCACAGCTAGGCTTTCCTTCTCCGGCTGGGAGTATGCTTTTTCGGTATCCGTCAGACTGCGGCTTGCGTAAGCAATGATGTGTCGCTGGTCTGAGTCTTCGCGGTATTGGGCCAGAATGGCACCCAGGCCCACTGGACTGGCGTCCACTGTGATTTCAGTTTTCTTCTTCGTGTCGAAGTACGCCAAGTTGATAGCCGACCCCACGGCATGTTTGATGACGGAGAACGCATGTTGGCACGCTTCCGTCCATTCGAATGGCTGACCTTGGCGAGTAAGTTCCCGCAGCGGGTAGCTGATTGTGGCGTAGTCGCGGATGTACCTCGCGCAATAGCTTGCCATGCCAAGGAAGGAACGTAGGTCTGTGACATCTCGGGGTTTCTGAGTGTCGGCCAGGGCTGCTACCTTCTCAGGGTCCGGTCTCATGCCCTCCTTCGAGAAGATGTGTCCATAAAATTTTAAGGTGTCTTCGTGGAATTCACACTTGCTGGCATTAAGTGTTAGGTTTGCCGTCATCAGTGCATGACAGACCCTGTCCAGGGCTGTGTCGTGTTCTGTTCGGTCCTTCCCAAATACCAGCAGATCGTCACTGTAGTTGAAGGCATTTGGGATGCCTTGGATGACTCGCCTGATGGCCTCCTGGAAGATCTCGGCGGCCGAGGATATGCCAAAGTTCAGGCGTTTGTAGCGGAATAGGCCTTGGTGCGTGGTAAAAGTCGTGATATATCTCGATTTGTCGTGGAGCTCCAGTTGGTGGTAACCTTTATTAAGGTCAAGCTTGGAGAATACTGTGGCGCCATTTAGTTTGGTAATCATGTCACTGATATGCGGCCCAGGATGGCGTTCCCGCTCGATGGCGGTGTTGGGCGCGCGCATGTCAACACATAGCCTGACCTTGTTGTCTTCCCCCCTTTTCGGAACTACCACGACTGGCGATACCCACGGGGTGGGACCCGTCGTGCGTTCTATGATGTCTGTTCGAAGGAGATCTTGGAGCTCGTCATCAACGGCTTTTTGTAGATGGAATGGCACCTTCCTGTGATGTTGGGCAACTGGTGTCACATTTTCATTGATGTGAAGTTTCACTTTGAAGTGGTTGAGCTTCCCGAGTCCTTTGAATAAGTTGGGAAATTTCGCAACAATGTCAGGAGTGTCCTCCGTCATGTAGAGGAGTTTTACGAGTTTGAGTCTTTCTGCTGTGGGGAGACTGAGGAGACAGTCTGCCAGATCTGGTCCCTCCACTACATGGATGTAGGCATCAATTGTCCGGTCCTTGAACGTGAGAGTGGTGCGGAAACGGCCTAAACAAGGCAGTGGCTTGCGTGACATCCACGTGAACACACGGACAGCAGCTGGTTCCAGTTTGGGCTTGTGTTTCATGTTTTGATGTTCTAAAGCACAGATATAGTTCAAGGATGCTCCAGAGTCCAGAACAAATTTAGCTGGGTGGTCGCCTATCAGGATGTCGAGTTTTGGATACCGCTTCAGTCGATCCGGGTCAGCAACCATGCATATGTACTCATCACGATCCGGGGTTGTTACCATGCATATGTATTCATCACTGTCTTGTGATGTGGGGGTGCGCGATGGTGACTCACTGGAGGTGTCTCTGCGTGACCGATAGGAGTCCGTCACATGACGCCTGGAGCGATGGCTACTTCCGGAGCGACCTCTTGACTGATGCGAGTAGGCTGACTGAATGCTGGAGTTGGACGAGCTGGAGGACCTGCTTCCCTTTTCTTTTATGGCTCGGGCGTGGTGGCGTGACTCATGCCCTTTGGTCGATGATCTGTGACTTGGTTGCTTGGCTTGACATGCAATCTCAAAGTGATTGTCTCTTCCACAACGGTGGCATCGTTGCCCGATTGCTGGGCACTGTCCTGAGTGTGGGTAATCCTGCCCGCATCTATAACAGGTGGGCGTGGCTTTTGCGGACCTCGTGTGTCGCGAGCTTCGACGTGATGGTTGAGACCTGTGGGATTTGGAGGTGGACTTGGTAGTCTTGGAGGACCTGTGTGCCTGAATGCGCAAAGCATGGTCTTTGTGATCCGATGATTTCTGTGTCCCCATCCGTTTCGCGTAGTCCTCCGCCTGGTCATTAATTCTTGTCAGTTCCTCAATTTCGTCTAGTGTGTATGGTTTTTTTAGAAGTCTCCGGCGCAAGGTTTCAGACGAGCAGCCGTCAATGATGCGGAGTCTCAGGGCGTCTTCCGTTTGGAAGTTGTCGAAGTCGCAGTATAGTGCGAGCCTACGTATGCGCATGATGAAGTCACTCATGCATTCATCTTTCTCCTGCGTGGCAAGATTGAACGTATGGCGCTCATAATCTACGTTGCGTTTGTGGAGAAAGCGTCTGTCAAGTGCAGCTTTGGTTTCATCATAGGTGGCTGTTGCAGCGTTAGGTAATTCTTTGATGATTTGTGCAATGTCTGGACCAATCAGGTTTCTCAAGGCCACAAGTTTTTGCTTGTTATCTTGTACTAGGGATCCGACCATGTAGTCCTCGAAGTCTTCACTCCATGTTTTCCACGATGGGCCCATGCTGTTGCCCGGCGTCAGTGGTAAAGGCTGAGGTTGGCGCATGAATGAGGCTCCAACTGGGTTGTTCGCCATTGTGGGTACGGTGGCTGGAGGAGCAGGGCCTCCTGTGCTGGGAGCTGGGCTTCCTGTACTAGGAGCTGGGCTTCCTGAACTCGCTGTGCCTGATGTACTTGACGCTGTGGTGGCAGTGCCTGAGGAGCTATCAGGGCCCGGATTGGACATCTGCACTTAGCTGGCTCTGAAAGCTGTATAGAGCGTTATCTAGTGCTTATTTGCGTATTATTGGCAGCATACAGTGTTTATTTGTTATCATTCAGCTCCTTGAGCCTTCATGCAGGGCCGGACTGGCTACCGGGCAGTTGTGTGTGCTGCCGAGCAGGGGGAGGATTTCTCCGTGGTGTGAGCTCATTTCGTTGATGGGGACCTGCGTGCGCTTTGTAATAATAAAAGCAAAATAGATTTCGTTTTGCACACACAGGTCTTCATCAACGAAATGACCCCCCTGCTCGGCAGCACACACAACTGCCCGGTAGCCAGTCCGGCCCTGCCTTCATGTATCTTGGTTGCCTCTTTATATTGGCAATGTCCTTAATTAACGAGTGGTGCCTGACTTTAAGATGGCCGCCATGGAGAGAGTGCAGGTTTGTTTGAGGGCGGGCGCCTGACTTCAAAATGGCCGCCGCGCGGGACAGTATGCCTCGTGTCTCTGAGACCAGGTAGACAGCGCGCGTGAGGGAAGCGGCAGGGTTTGGACTCACCCTCGCTCCTCGCGCTGCGCCTCTCGCCGGCAGCAGTCAGGTGGCGCCTCTCACCGGCAGCAGTCAGGTGTTCTTGGCTTCGGCGGTTTTTCTCCGCTGCAGGGTTCGGTGGTCGGCCACGTTGGGTGGCTGGGCAATGCTGCTTGTGGGTTTTACAAGTATCCCACCCTCGTTGCCATTGTCGCAGCGCTGGCGCCCATTGCAAGGATACACCGACACAAGGGTAAGGATTGCACGTCTTACTTTATTCCCTGCCAGCCTCACACTGGCTTACAGGCTAAGCCTTTCCTGTGTCCTCACTTCCTCTTCCTGCTCGCCTGTCCTGTACCAGACAGGAAGTCAGGCAGGACGATGCTACACACTTCATGGCCAAAAGGGATGGTGGTGAGGCAGATACGAAGGTTGAGTGGGTGCGCTGTGGCTGTACGGTAAAGTGCTGCTGAATTAGGACTGCTACTGCCTTCCCAGTTTCTTCTACTGCAAGAGTGTGGTGTTCAGACGCACCTCACATTTATGGATGGACTTTGGGAAAAGCTAGCACTGTTCTCTGGTTTTGGGTCCATGTGATAGCTTTCTCGTGTTGCAAGTTGGATTGGAAGGCAAAGCCACATGCGTTACAAGTCCTGCAATCAGTTTAAATAATTAAAACTGTACCCAATCGCCCTAAGTTTTGGCGCCAGTGCATTATCATACATTAATTCTAACCATCAAGAAAAAACCAATCTCTCCCTTACTCATTTTAATTTTTTTCATTACATTTTTTTCGAACTCCATGCTTCTTTTTGAACTTTTAGTGTTCCGTCTTTTATTTTTTTTACTTTAATTTTAGATATCTTGTTTTTCTGAATGTTTATTTCATAATTTAGGCCTAATTGCATAGGTGGACATAAAGGATTGTGACCTGCAGGATCATTAAATACTGCGTCTTTTGCATGATATGCTTTCCCTTGTTTTTTTCTGTTTGAGGCCTAATTAGGTCTTGTCTACTAGACAAGTGCATGCGCTGTCTGTTGCAGGATGTATTGTTAGTGTACAGTGAGCTTGTAGCCCACCCATTGCTTACCATTGGTTGGCTTTGTTTACACTCTCCCTTTACTTGCTTCTTATTCATTAATGTTTGTGGGCTTTCTTTTCTCTTGTGTTTGGCCCTCCCCTCGAACATGGACGTATTACTGTATCCTTACATTGCTCACTTTTTCAGGCACTATTTTGTTTTTGTGTAAGAACTCTGAGGGTGCATTTGTTTTCCAGCTGTTTTCCTATTGTGCTTCCCCTCCCCCTCCATGCTGATCGATCTCTCTCTCTCTCCAAGTGCTTCTTCTGCACCCCCTTCATAATACACTTGCCCATGTGTGCTTCCCTGCCGGCGTTGCTTTCTTGCCCAGGTGCTTCTATGCCGTGCCATCTCTGAATGCTCTCTCTCGCATCTTTGGTTATATCCCCTGCCCTCCATGCAATACGTTGCTGTTAGACGGGGACCTGGAGGGTCGGCCGAGCACAGTGATCGCACAGACAGGTAACTTCCCCCCCACAGATGGACACCACACAAAGATTAGGGTAACACCTTTTATAGGCACTTCTGGTAGTAGAGTGGTACGATACAAGGCGATCAGGACACAATGATCCTCTCACTTCTAGTCTCTAGCAAGGGAAGGGGGTAGCGGGACAGTCTTGGTACCCACGGGTACGGGTGTGTAACGGTGATAGCTCACAATCCTCGAGCTCGGTGTTCGGATGGGTCAGACCGCGGCAGTGCCGGCAGGTCCCGAAGAGGTCGTAGGTGGCAACGGGCCGCGGCAGCGCCAGCAGGTCCCAACGAGGATGAAGGTTACAACGGGCCGCGGCAGCGCCAGCAGGTCCCACGAGAATGCAGGTTGCACGGGCCGCGGCAGCGCCAGCAGGTCCCAACGAGGATGAAGGTTACAACGGGCCGCGGCAGCGCCAGCAGGTCCCACGAGAATGCAGGTTGCACGGGCCGCGGCAGCGCCAGCAGGTCCCAACGAGGATGAAGGTTACTACGGGCCGCGGCAGCGCCAGCAGGTCCCACGAGAATGCAGGTTGCAGAGGGCCGCGGCAGCGCCAGCAGGTCCCACGAGGGTGAACGTTGCAGAGGGCCGCGGCAGCGCCAGCAGGCAGGACAATAGTCACAGGGCAGGGCTGTGGCAGCGCCAACAGTCCGTCAAGGATGAGTTCGTCGCGGTGTCTCTCGACTCCAGGATACAACTGCCTTCCTGTCCTGGGGCTGCCTCAGTTATAGGTCTGGCGCCCTTTGATGTCCGGACCCTCGCTCTTGGAGGTCGGGAGGTCTGGGATGAGGGAGT
Source organism: Lissotriton helveticus (assembly GCF_964261635.1). Taxonomy (NCBI): domain Eukaryota; kingdom Metazoa; phylum Chordata; class Amphibia; order Caudata; family Salamandridae; genus Lissotriton; species Lissotriton helveticus. Next base: position 256,692,951 of record NC_136059.1, read on the forward strand.
CCAGACACCCAGCAGGGGGGTGGAGCCAGCGCCCGAGGAGGCTGGGGGTGCTCGGCACCTGGCGGGGGAGAGCCATCGACACTTCGTACTCCCATTGACCTGCCAAGTGGGCCGTTCACCTCCTGGGTGGAGGGTGGTGCCGGGATGTCGGGGCCTGGCCAGGCCCAGGGTTGGGGTCGGGCTGAGGCCGCGCGGCCGCGTGGTGCCGGGTCCAAGATGGCGGCTGGGCCGGGCAATGGTGCTGACGGTGGCCCGGGCCCTGTCCTGCGGGGAGGGAGCGAGCCCTTCATGTGGCCTGTCCAACATGCGTCCCCCCCAGCTGAAGGCGGGGAGAGTCACCCATCTTCTTGGGGACTTTCCTCGTCGAGGCGGAAAAAGCGGGACAGGCCATCCGCGTTGGCGTGGTCTTGGCCGGGTCGATGTTCCACAGTGAAGTCCATCCCCTGCAGGGAGATGGACCAACGTAGTAGTTTCGGGTTTTCCCCCCGCATCTGCATGAGCCATTGCAGGGGTCGATGATCGGTCTGGACCCGGAAGTGGGTGCCGAAGAGATAAGGCCGGAGCTTTTTGAGGGCCCACACCACGGCGAAGGCCTCCCTCTCGATGGTGCTCCAGCGTCGTTCTCGGGCCAGGAGCCGTCTGCTGATGAAAGCCACTGGCTGGTCAAGTCCTTCGGGGTTCAGCTGGGAAAGGACTGCCCCAACGCCATGGTCGGAGGCATCTGTTTGGACGATAAATTCCCGACTGTAGTCGGGGGCCTGGAGCACCGGGGCGGAGCACATGGCGGCCTTCAGCTTCTCGAAGGCCGCTTGACAGTCTGGGGTCCAGTTGACCTTCTTTGGTTGGTTTTTGGAGGTGAGTTCCGTGAGGGGCCCTACGATGCTGCCATAGTCCCTCACGAACCGCCGGTAGTAGCCTGTGAGTCCCAAGAAGGCATGGACCTCGGTCTGGGTGATGGGGGACTGCCACGACTGGATGGCAGCGATCTTGAGTTGCAGAGGGGCCACCAGACCGCTTCCCACCTGGTGCCCGAGATAGGTCACGGACCCCTGGCCAATTTGGCATTTGCTGGCCTTGATCGTGAGGCCAGCTCGTTGGAGGGCCTGTAGCACCTCTCGGAGGTGGTGGAGGTGGTCGGACCAGTGGTGGCTGTACACAGCGATATCGTCCAGGTAGGCGGCGCTGAATCCTTCGAGTCCTGCCAGGACCTGGTTTACTAGCCGCTGAAATGTTGCTGGGGCATTCTTCATGCCGAATGGCATGACCTTGAAGTGATAGTGGCCATCAGGGGTAGAGAATGCAGATCGTTCTTGGGCCCGGGGTGTGAGACCGATCTGCCAGTAGCCCGCTGTCAGGTCGAAGATGCTGAGGTAGCGGGCAGCTCCCATGCGGTCGATTAGTTCATCTGCTCGGGGGATGGGGTGTGCGTCTGTTCTGGTGACCGCATTCAAGCCCCGGTAGTCGACGCAGAACCGGAGCTCCGGCGTGGCGCCGGGGGCGGCCGCTTTGGGGACCAGTACCACTGGGCTGGCCCAGGGGCTGTCTGAGGGCTCGATGATCCCGAGTGTGAGCATCCTGGCCACCTCCTCTTGGATGCAGGCCCGTACCCGATCTGGTACGCGGTAGGCCCGATGGCGGATAGGGGGACTGTCTCCAGTGTCCACGTCGTGTAAGCACCAGGGGGTGACCCCTGGGGTGAGGGAGAACAGGGTGGAGAACTGTAGCAGGAGGACTCGGCAGCCTTGGCGCTGTTCCAGGGTGAGGGCCTCCGAGAGTCGGACCCCGTCCACGGAGCCGTCCTTCTCCCGTGACCGTAGGAGGTCAGGGAGGGGTTCGGAGTCCTCCTCGGTTCCATTGTCGGTTGCCATCAGGAGACTGAGTTCGGAGCGTACAAAGTGGGGTTTCAGTCTATTAGCGTGGAGGACCCGGAGAGGGTTTCGGGAAGATTCCATATCGATGAGATAGGTGACAGGGCTCTTGCGCTCGATTACTTTGAAGGGCCCCGTCCATTTGTCTTGCAGGGCGCATGGTTCGGTGGGAGACATTACCCACACTTGTTGGCCGGGTTCAAATTCGATGGAGGATGCATTTTGATCGTACCACCTTTTCATGTCCTCCTGACTGGCCTCCAGGTTTGCTTTTGCCATCTCTCTGAACCTTCTGGTCTGGTTGCGGAGGGTTAGGAGGTACTTGAAAACATCTGGAGGGTTCTTTAGAGGGGGCATTTCCCAGCCTTCTTTGACTAGGCTGAGCGGGCCTCGCACCGGGTGTCCATACAAGAGTTCGAAAGGGCTGAAGCCGAGGGACTTCTGGGGGACTTCTCGGTAGGCAAAGAGAAGGCACGGTAGTAGCACATCCCACTGGCGACGGAGGGGCTCTTCCAACCCCCCAATCATCCCTTTGAGCGTGCGGTTGAACCGCTCAACCAGTCCGTTCCCTTGAGGGTGATAGGGGGTCGTGAATCGGTAGGTGACCCCACACTGTTGCCAGAGGGACTTCATGTATTTTGAGATAAAGTTCGTACCCCTGTCGCTGACGACTTCCCGGGGGAAGCCCACTCGAGAGAAGATCCCCATCAAGGCTCGACCCACTACTGGGGCTGTTATCGTACGAAGGGGGACCGCCTCAGGATAGCGGGTAGCGTGATCCACCAGGACCAGGATGAAGCGATGCCCCTGTGCTGTTCGGGGGTCCAGGGGCCCCACAATGTCTATTCCCACCCTTTCGAACGGGGTGGTCACCACGGGGAATGGTTGTAGGGGTGCCTTGAGTTTGCGGCCGCTCTTCCCACTGGCCTGGCAGGTCGGGCAGGACCGGCAATGGTTGGATACGTCATTCCTCATTTTGGGCCAAAAAAAGTGAGTCACCAGGCGGTGGTAGGTCTTGTCTTGGCCCAGGTGCCCGGCCAGGGGGACATCATGGGCTAGGTTCAACAGGAAGTCTCTGAAGTGGAGGGGCACCACCAGCACTCGCCCGGCCCCCAGTTCTGCGATTTTCTGTTCGCTGTACAAGAGATCATTGTCCCAATAAACCCAGTGGGCCCCGGTGGTGTCTCCTTGGCTCTGGGCGAGCGCTTGCTGTCGCAATCCCTCGAGGGAGGGGCAGGTCTTTTGCTCCTGCCGGAATTGTTCCTGGGTGGGCCCACCTTCTTGACGCCACTGAGCCAGGTCGGGAAGCTCGGGGGGCTGTGTGGACCCCTCTGGGGTGGGGTCCGGGTGGTCGGTCTGGAGGAAGTCTTCTTCTGGAGTGATCGAGGGCGGAGGTGCTGCCCATTCTGGTTCTTCTGGTCTAGGGATGGTGCGGGTGGCCATGGACCGGGTGGTTACGCATGCCCAGTCCGGGAGACCCAACATCCCCAGATGCTCTCTTCTTTCCACAGCGGCCCACGGGGAGCTCTCGAGATCGTTCCCCAGGAGGCAGTCTACGGGGGCATCGTCACGGACAGTTACTTTCAGCATGCCGGACACTCCTCCCCATTCGAAGGGGACGCAGGCCATCCGACACAGGCTCTCCGAGTTATCTGCCGATCGGACGGGGCAAAGTACGTTTGGTAGGATTTGTTCTGGGGTCACCATGTGACAGCGGACGGCCGTCACACTGGCCCCGGTGTCACGCAGGGCCTCGGCCTTGCGCCCATTGATGCTCACCCATTGGCTGTACTTCCGAGTGTTGGCGGGCAGGGGAGTCCGCGGGACCATGTCTCTTCCTCCCAGGCATGCCAGGGTCATGGCGGCGGGTTCCCACTCGAACTGCTCCGACTCATAGGTCTCCGTGTCTTCGGAGACTTGTTCTTCTCCCAGGGCGGCGGCCGCCATCTGGCGGGGCCCGGGGGCCTGGTTCTTCGGGCAGGTCGGGTCACTGGCATAGTGGCCGACTCGCTGGCATCGATGACACGTCACGTTAGCTCGGAACCCCGGGCGCATCGGGGGGTTTCCCCGGCCTGCTGGGGCCGGGGTGGCGTTAGTGGGTGCGGCCGGGGCGGCGTCTCTGCCCCGGCCCGGGCCTCCTCCTCCTCGGGGACGATGGTGACCTGCGTTGGTTCTGTTCTGCTCATTCGGCCCACTCCGGGCCACTCGGGTGCTCTCCCACCGGTCAGCCTCGGTGGCGAGCTGCCGGGGTTCAGTCAATTTACTGTCGAGGAGGTGCTGCCTGAGCTCGACAAAGCAGTTGTTGGAGAGGTGCTCCCACACAATGAGATTGAAGAGTTGTTCGTAAGTGGTTACGTTGTTACCCTTGATCCACCCCTCGAAGGCTCGGCTGAAATAGTTCACGTATTCCAACCACGTTGTACCTGGGATCCGGGTGCAGTTGCGGAACCTCTGGCGGTACATTTCGGGTGTAAGTCCATATCGACTGAGGAGGGCGGCCTTCATGTGGTCATAGGACGTCATTTGATGGTCCGGAAGCTGCAGCAGGGCATCACGACCCTCGTTGACGAATCTCCCCCATAGACCGGCTCCCCAGTCACTTCGAGCGACCCGGTGGGCGGTCATGGCAATCTCATAGGCCTTGAACCACTGCTGTATGTCGTCGTTCCGGTGATATTCTCGGACCACATCCTTGGGGATGTGGACCTTCTGCTCGGTAGGACCCGGGGAGTGTGGTTGCTCTGGCACCCCTGGGTTTTTGTTCAGTTTGCGTATTTCTATCTCCGCTAGTTTGCACTCGTGCTCGTATGCCAGTCTTTTTTCTTCGAGGTCTCTCTGTCTCTGTTTTTCCTCTCGCTCTTCTCTGAGCCGTAAGTGTTCTAAGTTTATTTTTTGTTCCGCCAGTTTCAATTCTCCGTCTAATCTGAGTCGTGCCAAGTCTAACTCGTGTAATCTATTTTTTTCCCGCTCCTGGATCTCTTCATGGGAGGGGCCTGTTCTCCGTTCCTCCGTCCGGGTGGTGTTGACTTCCGGGGCTGCGGGGTCCCGGGGGGTTGCGGTATTTGTCTCTGTCCAGGCCTCTAGGGCGTTTTTGAAGTCTTCTTTTGTGCTTAGCCCGGTGGTAGCAATGCCTAAGTCCATGCAGAATTGTTTGAGCTCTCGGTGGTTGTATTCTTCCAGCTTTTCCATCTGGAACTTCTCCGCCGATCCGCTCTCTTTGGTCGTCATTGTGGTTTTAGTCGTAGGGTGAGTTACTGTCTGTACGGTATGCGTTGGTTCGGATCGCGCCGCTAGCCACCAATGTTAGACGGGGACCTGGAGGGTCGGCCGAGCACAGTGATCGCACAGACAGGTAACTTCCCCCCCACAGATGGACACCACACAAAGATTAGGGTAACACCTTTTATAGGCACTTCTGGTAGTAGAGTGGTACGATACAAGGCGATCAGGACACAATGATCCTCTCACTTCTAGTCTCTAGCAAGGGAAGGGGGTAGCGGGACAGTCTTGGTACCCACGGGTACGGGTGTGTAACGGTGATAGCTCACAATCCTCGAGCTCGGTGTTCGGATGGGTCAGACCGCGGCAGTGCCGGCAGGTCCCGAAGAGGTCGTAGGTGGCAACGGGCCGCGGCAGCGCCAGCAGGTCCCAACGAGGATGAAGGTTACAACGGGCCGCGGCAGCGCCAGCAGGTCCCACGAGAATGCAGGTTGCACGGGCCGCGGCAGCGCCAGCAGGTCCCAACGAGGATGAAGGTTACAACGGGCCGCGGCAGCGCCAGCAGGTCCCACGAGAATGCAGGTTGCACGGGCCGCGGCAGCGCCAGCAGGTCCCAACGAGGATGAAGGTTACTACGGGCCGCGGCAGCGCCAGCAGGTCCCACGAGAATGCAGGTTGCAGAGGGCCGCGGCAGCGCCAGCAGATCCCACGAGGGTGAACGTTGCAGAGGGCCGCGGCAGCGCCAGCAGGCAGGACAATAGTCACAGGGCAGGGCTGTGGCAGCGCCAACAGTCCGTCAAGGATGAGTTCGTCGCGGTGTCTCTCGACTCCAGGATACAACTGCCTTCCTGTCCTGGGGCTGCCTCAGTTATAGGTCTGGCGCCCTTTGATGTCCGGACCCTCGCTCTTGGAGGTCGGGAGGTCTGGGATGAGGGAGTCCAGACACCCAGCAGGGGGGTGGAGCCAGCGCCCGAGGAGGCTGGGGGTGCTCGGCACCTGGCGGGGGAGAGCCATCGACACTTCGTACTCCCATTGACCTGCCAAGTGGGCCGTTCACCTCCTGGGTGGAGGGTGGTGCGGGGATGTCGGGGCCTGGCCAGGCCCAGGGTTGGGGTCGGGCTGAGGCCGCGCGGCCGCGTGGTGCCGGGTCCAAGATGGCGGCTGGGCCGGGCAATGGTGCTGACGGTGGCCCGGGCCCTGTCCTGCGGGGAGGGAGCGAGCCCTTCATGTGGCCTGTCCAACAGTTGCTATTCCTTTAGCCTGTTTGCTCCCCGCGTCCTCTGTGTTGCTACCTCTAACCGCACAGTCCCTGTTGCTACCAGACCCTTGTGTTGCTTTAGTCCCCACTGGCACCCTATACTGCTTCCGCACCCCACCTCGTGCTGCTTTCAACCAAATACTTTCCAGAAAAATATTTCACACGTTTTTTTCTTTTTATTTACCCACCTGCATTGGACCTGCAAATAAAAAGAAAGAAAAGTGGTTGTCATTTTGTAGGAGCACTCATGCGTGGTGTACGTACCTACAAAATTACTTGCTGTACAGCATATGTAAAAAACCAAGAACAAAGCCAATAGGTCTCAAAGGCAAGACATGTTGGTCTTTCCGAATGCTTGTTTATTGTTTTGATTGGATAGGTAAATCTAAAATTGTTGTTGTTTCCATGGGTATTCTTTCCCAAAACTTCTTCTGCCTCCATGGCGTGACCTGTTTCTTTTTTATATATAATTTTTTTTCTTAAACTATGGCGGCAGCGCAGCAATGCCATGGCATGGCGGAACGGTTCACCACGTTTCCAAGTTCTAGTAATACTCCTTCAAAGTGAGTGTCCATTTCAAGGACCAACACAGAGGTCCCAGATACTCTGGAAGGTTTTTTTCAAAGCATGTCGGAGTTTTATCGGCGGCGGCTCCTCCTCTAAGAAAGAGGAGCGTCGCCCCCCTGCTCTGCGAGCAGTATAAAAAGGAAAACTAACATGATAATAACTAATGTTATTATCATGTTAGTTTTCCTTTCTGCTTAGGTGCGGGCGGGTGGGGCTGCGTGGCCAGATCAGGGACCAGGGGGAGGAGTGTTAAGCACTCTCTATAGGGCACAGGACTGTTTGTCCGGCTCTCTTGCGCCAGCCAAACAGTCATGCGCACTTTGCATCTTCCCTACCAGACTGCATTACACAGCCTGGTGGGGAACATGCACAGCCTCCCTGTCCCTGTCTGAGCGCCGAATCACGGGGCTCGGACCAATCACAACGCTGCATTACAGCATTGTGATTGGCCAGGGGATTCTGGGAGACTGTGCGCTTCCTGTTGCGGCGCGGAGGACAGGCGGCGGCACCATGGTAAGTCATTTTATTTGATTTTTTTTGTATTCCCCTCCCCCTGCTCCACACCCCTTCCTCCCCCACCCTACCACCCCAGTTCAGTACCAGCCGCTACTGAGCTTTATAAGGATTTTTGTCCTGGACGGTCATAGTTTGAGGTGATGGTCCTTTACAAAAGAAAATACCTTGTAAATGGCATCTGACAAGTACCCTTAACTGGGCAGCCCACCATACACCTGTCCATCAAATGGGTCTTCCTGTTGTTTAGTGCTGACAGTGGCTCTGCCATGAAGAAAAGGTGCCAACATGGAGGACCGGGGTAACATCTGCCTGTTTCATTGGATGCCCCTTTCCCGAATTCATCTAAATGAGGCTGTTAATTTTGAGTAATATAACATGCACTATTAATGACCTCAATATATCATTGGTTTTTTTCACGAGATACTCGTTCTAAAATGGAAGAGAGCTCGAAGTGAGTCAGGACAGTGCCTGTGTTCTGCTACATGTATACTCGTGTTTATAAACATTTTCGTGGTTCCCCATCTTTTTGCTGTCAAAGCAGGTGACTGAGCTGGGAGACTTTAAAAACTTTCGAACATGCTCTCTCCGGTCCTCGTCCCCAAAACACACGTTGTTATAGTTCCACCTGAGGAGAACCCCTGCTATAAATAACAGTTGTTTAAGAAACCTGAAAAAGGGCGGTAAAGGGTCATTGTATGTCCCCAAGGAGTGAACTGCAGCAAACCCCTCGAAGTGTTTGTCGTAGTTCAGGCAGTTTTGTTTGGGTTTATTTGCTCATCTGCAGCCGACCCGCCGAAGTCGTTTTACAATTCTTTCCCGTCCCAGTGTGACATTCTCCTCACGTCATGCTTCCCCTGCGTGCATGGTGTTTTGGGGGAAATAACACGGATTTCTGTTTGGTTTGTCTGTTGACTGAAGGAGGCTCTAAATTATTCGGTGTAAGCCAGAGAAGGATGTTGAATTGGCTTCCATTTGTCAGCTTGGCAGGAGCCCGTGTTCCTCTCTTCAGTGGCTGCCTGCCGGTACGGGCCGGGTGGCTCTGTGTGCACACAGTGCGCGCACTCAGTGGAGCACTTGGAGCTCCCGGAGGCGGTCCTCCCAGCCGCGCCCCCGCTCATTACCGTTCACGCGAAGGAAGCCCAGTTAAATGTCAAATGAAACGCAAGTTTATAGCAGGATGCCAAGGTTCCTTCCTGGCTGCACGTGGGCCGCATCCTCAGCAGTGCAAAGTTGGGTGCAAATAACACCCCAATGAGCCAAAGGATAGTGGAAAAAATGTTATTGTATATTGCATTTATATAGCGCTTACTAACCCTGAGGAGGTGTTGGAGCGCTTTGTGGCTAGTAGCACGCTACACCAGAGTAAGGGCGAGCAGAATTTTAAAGCCAAAACCGGGATATTTCCCAAAAATAGAAGAAGGACTACATTTTTACTAAAAGGCCATTTTTAAAGCCAGTGCATGCCTGTTAATAAAATTGCTTTCTTATAACAGCTGCTAACTATCCCTGGTTTGCAAAACATAAAAAGTTACCAATCACCCTTTTCAGCCGACCCTCTCAAAAAAACGGGACTTGAGCCTAATTGCCTGAAATCTGCCGGGACAGCTGGCGAAAAACTGGGACTGTCTGGGCAAATCCCAGACAGCGTCAGATTGGTAACACGGGCATTCGGGTAATGCCCGAGGGGCCGGTGTCCGAGGGCTGATGTGGACTGCTTTTTTTAGCAGTCTGGGGGGCTATTTGGGCGCTGTCTATGTTCTTCTGATACAGCCAGCGGCCCAGTAGGAGTCTGAGTGGCCTTTCTAGAGGCGGATGGGCGCTCGTTACCTCCGTTTAGCAACAGACAGAGGTGTCACTCCCTTTATCTCGCGGGCCGGCCCTTTAATGTGTGCACATACTGAGCAGGGGCAGGGGGCCTGAGTAGAAGTTGCCTCACTTGTTTCACCATTGTAAACTAACGCGTGCATTTTTTTACCCCTCACCCCCCGCCATCCTAAAGTTTTTTTATAAGATTACACCGAAGCAGTGATTTGAGGAGTGTTTATGCAAATGTGGGCCGATTTGGTTTTTTTTTGCGTGACCGGCCCGATTTTCAATCCCAATCCAACCCTGATCCCAGACGCCTGGTCACCCTAACCAGAGCACAGTATTAGAGGTTAGTAGATCAATACAAACAATGTTTTCTTTTGTTTGTGCATTAGTTTTGTTAGGTTGTGTAGTAAGTACCTCAGACTTGGTCGTAGAAAGTTTGGGTTTATTGTTCTCAAGAGATACACGGCAACGGACAGGAGGGTTACAAAGTCAGGAAAAAACTGCCGACTCCAGAACCTTACACATTCTGAAAAGGAATATAGAACAACACAGCATGAAAATTCTATCTACGGGTGCTGGGATAGCCAGGCTCCCAACTAAAGAACACTACATTATCTTCTTTTCCCCAAAACTTATAACCAGGGAAGAAGAGAGAGGCAAATATAACGGGGTAGAAGAAAGAAAAGAAAGAAAGAATGAAAGAAAGAGTGTAAGAAAGAGTGAAAGAAAGAATGAGAATAAAGCGAAAGAAAGAACAACATACAATAAGAATAACAAAAAGGAGAGTGGAAATAAACCTAACAAACATTTCTAACAAGCATTTACAATGCAATGGTCTCGGCATTATTAAAGGTAGAGCTATTGGCATTGCTCTTTACATTTCTTTTATTTTTTTATTATAAATAAATGGCATTGTTATTTACATTGCCAATAGTTTAATCGCTTGCATATGCAAGCGCCTATTGCATTAGCAACCACACACAGAGAGAGTAGTAGAGTAGTAGAGTGAGTAGTTGATAGTGAGTAGGAGAGAGTTATTAGTAAAGAGAGTATTAGAGAGCGAGTAGTAAAAAGTGAAAGAGTGAGTATTTAATAGTGAGAGAGTGAGTAGTAAAGAGTCCTAGAGCCACACACATTTACATGCACAGCCACACCCTTACATATACAAAGTGTATTTTTAGTTTCAGTAGTAAAGAGTGAGTAGTATAGAGTGACTAATTATGTGTGAGTAATGTTGAGTAGTAGAGTGTAGCAGAGTGTGTAGTGTACAGTATTACAGTAAGTACTATACATTAGATGCTATTTAGTAGAGTGAGTAGTAGCTAGTAGTTGATATTGAGTATTACAGTGAGTAGAGAGTGTTTTTGAGTTGTATACAGACAGTTGTATACAGCCCACACAGCTCTCACAGCCCACACAGCTCTCACAGCCCACACAGCTCTCACAGCCCACACAGCTCTCACATCCCACACAGCTCTCACATCCCACACAGCTCTCACATCCCACACAGCCCTCACAGCCCTCACAGCCCTCACAGCCCACACAGCCCTCACAGCCCACACAGCTCTCACAACCCACACAGCCCACACAGCTCTGGCAAAGATAATACCAGCAGCGAACAAGCACTGACAAAGACAATAACGGCAGCAAACAAACACTGGCAAAGACAATAACGGCAGCAAAGAAACACAGGCAAAGGCAATACCAGCCGCGAACAAACACTGGCAAAGATAATACAATCAGGGGGGCAGGGGCACGAAAAACGGCACAATCAGGGTAAAGAAGGCACGACAAACTGCACTATTAGGGGGCAGAAGGCAAGAAAAAACTGCACAATTAGTGGGCAGAAGGCAAGAAAAACGAGTGCAATCAAGGGGCAGAAGGCAAGAAAAACAAGTGCACAGCTCGCATAGCTCACACAGCGTTCACAGCCCTCACAGCTCTCACAGCCCACACAGCTCTCACAGCCCACACAGCTCTCACAGCCCACACAGCTCTCACAGCTCTCACAGCCCACACAGCTCTCACAGCTCTCACAGCTCTCACAGCCCACACAGCCCACACAGCTCTCACAGCACAAACAGCTCTCACAGCACACACAGCTCTCACAGCACACACAGCTCTCACAGCCCACACAGCTCTCACAGCCCACACAGCTCTCACAGCCCACACAGCTCTCACAGCCCACACAGCTCTCACAGCCCACACAGCTCTGGCAAAGATAATACCAGCAGCGAACAAGCACTGGCAAAGACAATAACGGCAGAAAACAAACACTGGCAAAGAAAATAACGGCAGCAAAGAAACACAGGCAAAGGCAATACTAGCAGCGAGCAAACACTGGCAAAGATAATACAATCAGGGGGGCAGGGGTACGAAAAACGGCACAGTCAGGGGGCAGAAGGCAAGAAAAAACGGCACAATTAGTGGGCAGAAGGCAAGAAAGCGTGGTCATAGTTAACTGTTCCAGAGCACGTATCGGGGCGGTTGGAGCTTTGCTGGCTGATGATTTATGAGATTTCAGTGGTTATTAAACGTGCCAGGACTCGTGCATTAAAAACACTTTCTGGCACATGCCAAGCTTCGAGTAAACCCGAGCGACCGCATCCACGGACAGTCACCCAGGAGAAAAAAATAACTGCTCCTGCAGATACGTGGCCGTCCCAAATGCCACCCGACGGCAGTGACATGTTTCTACTCATTCCGCAGTGATGACAAACGATTTTGAAACTCATGCTCTGCATTCAGAATGCAAGAGGTGTGTGGCTTCTGGCAGCCAATAAATAATTCTCACTGGCCCGTCGGAGTTACAACATTTATAAAGTTGCAAAGTGGAGTAAACAAACCATCTGTTTGTCTCCGCCGTATATGTCACGCTCTCTTATGAGCCTGTTACAATTCATTTAGTGCACAAATTTGGTGATTTCGCTCATGTCAGAGTTAGAGGCAGCTTGACGATGATTAACATTCGTGGGACAAGCTCGCTAATGCCACACTCCTGCTGCTAAGTCCCCCCCCAGAGAGCGACACCCCGCCTTATTGATAAGGCGAGACTGTCAATTTTGTTTGCCTGCCACATTAGGCGTCCATAAGGGGATGGGGGCTCTGTGGAGGAAGACGCAGTGTAGGCAGCGTAATTCACTGTGAATTGAGAATAGAAGGCTAATTCTGATAAATGGCCGACCCCAGTGCATCCCGCCTCTTATTACAAGAGACGTGCCCTATCTGTGCAGTAAATTAGCCAGGCCCCAGCAGAGTTTTGGGAGGAGCTTATCTTCAAGTGAATAATGTGAATGCGGAGGGAGCTGATTACGTGACCGGTGTGAAAAGTAGTTTCAGATTTGGCTATTTTTTTTTTTTAAGTAAAACTGTTTCTGTCCTCTGGCCTTTCAAGGTTACAGAGAGTATAGATTGGTGTACATTTCTCATGTCTTTGGTCGGAAAGGGAACTGTATGGTAGCACAGTCTGGAGGTGCATGTTTTGAGCAGGTCTGCACTCCTATTTGTCTCCCACACCCCGAAGAAGATGAACTCTGCCCCATAACGAAGCAAGCAGTCTCTGGTAGCACCTCCGGCCACCGTGCAGCTAGTGAGGAGAGAGAGGCTGCAGCGGTGGGGGGGAGTAAGGCAAAGGGACAGTGTGTGACCCGAGGTCGTGGAGGCGTAAAGTCACAGCATTAAGGAAAGTGAGACAATGTGCCTGGTACGCCAACCCCCGGCTGCCCGGAGAGAACTTAACAGCTGAGGAAGAAGGCTGCCGGTGGGTGAGAGAAGGAGGTGAGGCATCCCGTTTTCTGGGCTGCCAATCCATCCAGTGAGATGTAAAGCCCTGTGATGGCAGAGGAAAATGCATGCGAGGTCGGACTGCTGAGACGCCGGCCACCACAGCAGACTGCCATGAGGTGAGAGATGCCTGATCCGACATCGGGCGAAAGGTGAGCCTTGAGTTTGGGACATCGGGTCCGCGAAGAGAGACGCTTAAGGGGAGGACAGAGAGCGGAGCAGCGGCCCACGCCCACACCCCAAAGAAGATGAACTCTGCCCCATAACGAAGCAAGCAGTCTCCGGTAGCAGCTCCGGCCACCGTGCAGCTAGTGAGGAGAGAGAGGCTGCAGCGGTGGGAGGAGTAAGGCGAAGGGACAGTGTGTGACCCGAGGCCGTGGAGGCGTAAAGTCACAGCATTAAGGAAAGTGAGACAATGTGCCTGGTACGCCAACCCCCGGCTGGCCGGAGAGAACTGAACAACTGAGGAAGAAGGCTGCCGGTGGGTGAGAAGGAGGTGAGGCATCCCGTCTTCTGAGCAAGAGTGGTGACGGAGGCCGCAAAGGCATGGAGTAAAAGGCCCGGAAAATACGGTGAGGCTTGGTGGTGACAGGTGAGCCACCGAAGGAAGCCGAAAAAAAACAACAGAACTTACCGGGAGGTGGGAGGAAATGCTGCCTTCTGGTGAGAGGGCATCCTGCGGTGGGTGTTAGAGGGGGAGCCTTGGGCATCTGTGCCCCGCCCGCTGGCAGAACGAGCGAGAGGCCGGCAGGTACAAAAGTACAAGAAAAAGAAGAGGATAGGAAGGGAGAGGAAGACAGGAAAGGAACGGCTCATCTTCACTGCGAAAAAAAAATGGTGGCTGCAAGCTTCCGAATTTTTCGGATTCGGGGGCGTGTATTTGTTGTTTGGAGTGACGGCTGACGTCACTGGCGAAAGAACAGCAAAATGTACGCCCCAGAATCCGAAACAGACGAGGCTTCTTTCGAGGGACGCCTCTCTCCTCCAATGGCTGGCCTCCGTTTAGGAAGCCAGCCAATGGAGGAGAGACTAGGAGAGAGGCGGGTTTAAGCACCCTACTGAAAGACATTAAATCTCCAACTTCCGGCTGGCAAGCCAGCCTTCGGTCCGAGACCTAAAAAACAATATTGGAAACAATATAAAGTGTCCTCATCTAAATCTCAGTGGAACTGCAAAGATGCGGTACATTCTCATTATTGTTTTTAGACTTAGAAACAATCTTGGCATTTAAGTTGCCATGAGATACATTATAATTAGAATTACTGCCAGTCATCCTCGGATTCTTCTCTTTAACAACTCTACAAATGTTCCACAAATGTTTGTTGTTAACTCTAATTGCATTCACACAAACTTTGTCAACAATGCATGGATCTAAGAACTTTATACGTCCTTTGGGTGTGTGGACTGGGCTTTTAATGCGCACAACATCCCAACACAGATCTTGTGAGGAACAGCCCTTTTTCTTTCATCAAAATAGTTCTTCTGTTTTTCTTGAGCCCTACTAACATTGTCTTGCATAACCATCTACATCATCCATAACATTCATCTTAACCCATTTCGACATCCAACCTGGGCCGATTTTAGTGGATGGTTTCCTCCCTTTCAAAAGTTCAAAAGGAGAAACTCCAGTTGAGGAATGTGCAGTCGTGCGGTAAAACCAAAGCATAGAGCGCACTGCATTTTCTACAACACATTCTGAAAAGGAATATAGAACAACACAGCATAGAAGTTCTATCTACGGGTGCTGGGATAGCCAGGCACCCAACTAAAGAACACTACAGGTTGGTGCTCTTCATTTCGTGTGCGAGTAGGGATAGAATGATGGGAATGGATTTGAAACGGGGAGTAGGAAGTTGTTTTTGTAAGTAGTGATTGTGTGTGCCTGTTAGGTGACGTGGCTAAAAATGTTGGGAGTTCATACAGTCAGAAAGGTCTGGGATGAGTTAGAGAGAGGAAGAATAGAAAAAGGTGGAGAGGAGGGTTGTTTTATATGAAAACCATGAGAAAAAAGTTTCTCATGGTTCACTTTTACACATAGAGAGGGCAAGCTGCTGCGTGGTCAGTGATAGTGCAGTGTTTCCCCACTGACCGAACATATACAGCATAGAAAGTAGAACTGTGCAATCCTTTCTTGCACACGATCACGTGCAACATAGGCAACATCGGAGCATCATGCTTCCATATGCATACAGAACAGGTGTAGCCGCGCAGCTGGCATGCAAACACTCACACATGCCTTCGGGTGTTTTGAAAATCCCGATTCTGTAAGATTTCCATTGGTAGATTTGAGACTGGTTTTGTTATACAAGTACTATGCTTCACCCTCCTCCTCCTCTCGCACTAGTAAGATATAGTTTATGTGTTCTCGAATTTGCATTATTTTTTATTCAAACAACGTAACTTGCTTGTTCAGAATGCTGTGGGGTTAAACACAGGATGTTTTTATGTCTGGTGTAGCCTCAAGAAATAAAAACAAAAATCATAAAATAAAAATAGATTCTCTATCTCTCGTCAGCCTTATTCACCCATTTGTCAGTTCAACTGTCATTCCCATTGTTTTCTTCTGCCCACCACATTAAGGGGCATGAAGTCAGCCATTGGTTCTCTTGCACTGTGAGTGGTGGCATTTTTCACCCTGCTAACATTTACGTTTTCCTAAAAAGAAATGCACTTCCATGCTAATGCATGTGGGCCAATACTTGACTTTACCAACAGTTTTTTATTCTTTTCATATGTTATAATTTTTTGAGGCACTGTGTGTTAAAATTATGTCTTCAGATTTCAGTAATGCCAAGTGAATAGTGGCCTTTTTTGTGCCAGTAACAATCATATCCTGCGATGATCAGCATTAAAAGTTAAAAAGGGTTTCTATACCTGTTGTAAGTACACCTTCCACCTGGAGGCACCCAAATGTATTTGGGATACTATTTTCTTATTTCCAAATTTTTATTGAAAGAATATGGCAGCTATTCTTTATTAATTTAAGATATTTTTTTCCTTTATTTCCAAGGGCCTGGCAGCTGCTCGCTTCATTTTTAGTTGCTCACCCCACTTTATTTTTTAGGTCTCACCTTTTTCCTTTATTTCCAAGGGCCTGGTAGCTGCTCGATTAATTTTTAGTTGCTCAGTCCACTTTATTTTTTAGGTCTCACCTACCAGACAACTTTAACTGTCTATCAACAAAAAACGCTTGTGGATCATACCAAAAAACTTCCCATGATCTTAGAGCCCAACCTTGCTTACCCTTGGGTGGCTTTCTTGTCTCTCTCATTTCCTAGCTTATTGTTCAAATCCTTTCTTTTCTTTTGTGTTTGACCCTCCCTCGGAGCATAACCTCTACCATTCTTATGATTGTCTGACTTGTATTCTTCCAATGTTCCCATTTAAATGGATTCACAGATCCAAGTGGCATCTGCCATCTTGGAACGGTAAATAAAACAAAAAAATGCCCCAAAGTCTTTGCCCAGGGGCCTACGTGCACGGTGGCACATGCACGTACCTGGGGAATGACACAGCCGCTTCAGTATGCTGTTTTTATACTACACAGCATTAGCAAAGCTAATAAGGCGAGACCTGCTGGCTTTGAGAATCCTTGTTCTATGTAGGTTTACAGTGCCGACATGGCTGTTGGCCATGTTAGAATGGGAACGTAAAAATAACTGTGAAAGTTAGCATTCCAAGATGTCCGCAGTGTGAGCACATTCATGCTCCTGCTACACTGGCCACAACAATGTAAAGCAAACATTGGCATAACCAATAGGTGAGCACTGGCCTGCTGAAAGGAAGATGTATGGACTTTGAGAGTGCTTGTTTATTTTTTGTTATTGTCTTGATGGTGTCTACTTTGTCCACTGTCCGGGATATAATCCAGTAGATAGTTTATAAGTAATGGTTCACTAAGGTCTGCTAGATAGTATTGTATTGTAAATGGGTTGCAACTGGGCTCATTGATGTTGATTGGCTAATCCAGACGTACTCCTGGTCCTTCATCATTGCAAAGTTTGTCATGTTCACGATACGGAGGGTGATTAGTGAGCAGTCTGACCAGATTTAAGGACGCAGGGACAGTTTATTTACTTTAATCATATGGTTATATATCAGGTCCGAGCTATCAGTTTATTATTTTTATTTATTTATTTGGTACTTTTTATTAAAAAAATGTTGAAAGACTCTGACAGCTAAAAATAATTTAGTGATAGCCCATTCTTACCAATATGCCACAGTGGGCACACACTCATACACAAAATGTTTTCTATGCTTTTCTTAGGCTTTACGAGGTAAGTTTCTGATGTAATGTCTTGAAGCAAAGAGTTCCATTTCTGTAGACTCTGCACAGTCCTCCTGTGGTTAGTTATCCAATGGGGTTTAGTTTTTGGGTTCTTCAGAAGTATATGTACGCCCAATCTCAGCAATCGTATCGGCTTCTAGCAGGCTAATGTTTGCCAAAGGTATAAAGGAGTAGAACCTTTCAGGCCTTTAAATACCATAAACGCCACCGTTAACAGGACCCATATAGCCACTGGTAGCCAGTGAAGAAAACTTATACCAGGCTTGATTCTGTAGAACTTATCCATGCTCAAGATGACCCTAGCTGCACAGTTTGGAATACTGAGTGATCTGTCCTTTGGGTATCTTTATGATGTTTAATGCCCAAATAGGTTAGTTGGTTTCAGCTGCTGCAGGTTAAAGAAAGCTTAGTGGAGCACAATTCCTAAGCGAGCCTCAAAATGTGAACTTGAACCCCCTGAAACACCAAGGTTCCTTACTATTTTGTTAAACATGGTAGGAAAACCCAATATTACTTTCAATCTTGTGTGTACATCCTGAACCAGTTAGGAGTACCACCCTATTGGCACCTGTTGGGAACAGCCCCTTCTGCAGGCTCACCCCCCAAACAATTTTGCCTCCCTCCTTCCCTTTCTACTGCAATAGTTTTTGTTGCCTTTAGGACTCTGAGCACTTTACTACTACTAACCAGTGCTAAAGTGCATCTGCTTTTTGCTTAAAACATGGCAACATTGGCTTATTCACAACTGGCATATTTAATTTACCTATAAATCTCTAGTATTGTGCACTACATGTGCCCAAGGCCTGTAAATTAAATTCTACTAGTTTGACTGCACCACTGGTTGTGCCAGCCACTTAAGTAGCCCTTTAAAAATGTCTCAGGCCTGCCATTGCAGAGCCGTTGTATACAATTTTAAATTACCATGTCGACCTGACAATGAACCCTCTTGCCAGGCCCAAACCTTTTTTTAAATACATATAGGTCACCCCTAAGGTAGGCCCTAGACAGCCCAAGGGACAGTGCAGTGTGTTTAAAAGTAGGGCATGTATTTTTACACAAGTAAAACCAGACAAGTTAGACATGTGCTTTAAATTAATTATTTTATATATTTACACAGTCCTTCAAAGACAGAAAAAATCAATTCTCCCACATCAAGATCACCAACCCATACCTGTGACCAATGGGTTATTGACTTAGTCAAAGATGGCTGAAAGTGTAAACATCTAGTCCCTTATTATAAACCACCCGGCAACGATTACGGATTTGGAAAGGTTTTCACTACTCCAAGGCCTATTTCTCCCATAGGATAACATTGGGATTATCTTATCACTTGTAATAAGTGTACTTTCCAATTGGGAAGAGATTTGACTCTCCCGTTTGGTGTATCTGGAATACCAATTTGAAATCACAACTTATAGTGGTTGGATTTTAAATTGCAACTCTGAAAATATCTCTTTTAGAAAGTTGGCATGTTCTTACTTTACCCATTTGGTGCCTGCTGCCTGTCTCTGAATACATGTCTAGGGGTGGATGGCAGCTGGGCTTTGTGTATTCCTCCTAGACAGGCCACACACAATGGGAGCTTAGGTGTGACCTGATGGACCATCCTCTCAGGATAGGAGAGAGGAGCTGGACACAGCCTCACTTGCATCTGAATAGGTTGTGTCCTGTCCACACACAAAGGGCTGCATACATCCTGTAGTGAGTATGGAGCTAGGGCTAGAAGGGGGGGGAACTGTGCACTTCAATGGCATCTTTTTGAACTCTCCGCACTTCAAAGGCACATCTGGGTATAGGTACTAGACCTCAGACACCACCACTTCAGGACACTTCTGGACCGGTGGATACTCTGCCAGGAAGGAGGACTGCCGTGCTGTAGAAAGAACAGCCACTCTGCTGGACTTCTACTCTGAAGGAGCTGCTGCCTTGCTGTGTGGCCCTCTGCCTGCTGTCCTCTTGCCTGGGAGAGAAGAACTGGACCTGGAGCCCATCTTGAACCCAGTACCCCAGAGTGACTCAAAGGGCTAGTCTGCTGGTCGCCTGATCTGATCCTCGGGGACATAACCGGTTACCCAAAGCTTCTGGTCCTGTCTTTAATGAAACCCTGTCCCACAATTGATGCCTCTCAGGTTCGGGGTCCTTGGAAAGGTATGTGAACCCTCCTGTTTCCAGAGGGCACTGAGGAAATGCTGCCACCATCACTGCTGGACTCAAGCCGCCTGGCCTTAATGTCTAACTCCGTCAGACTCTGTTCATAAGCCAACATTAATTTCCTCTCCTCTATAGCCAATCTCTTCTCCTTCCAGGGTCTTTTCTTCTCCATTTTTATTTTTGCCATCTGTATTTTGAACTCTCTCTCTCCCTCCTCCTACGGTGCCCACATAAGTGTTTTCCAGCTCCTTAACTCAAGCTTTTTGGCTTTTCACAAATGGGCCCATTCTCTCCAGAACTGCACCGCTTGCTCAAAGAATCAGCACTTGCTGCCGCAAGCTTGTTGCTTCAAACAGCAAGCATCGTCCGCCAACGTGGATTGCCATCGCGAAGCTACAGCCCGCCTGTCCTGCTCTTTGCGCCACGCCGACAACTACCAGAAACGATCTTGTTCCTCCCAGCGACGTACTTCTCCTTGAAAGGACTCTTGGCTCAAATTCTGAGAAGGTAAACCTCCAGCAGGACTAATCTGAGACTGCATCTGACCCACGCTCCATCGCTGTCGGCATGAGCTTTTGGATTTGACCCGATATCCTCAGTTGGCATATGCTTTTAAGCACTATTTTACAGTTTATTCATTTATTCTTTAAAAATTCATAACTCCAGTTCTACTAATTGGATTTGTGTCATTTAGTTCTTGTTTTGTTAATTACACTAAGCTCTATTTTTCCAACCTAGTGTGAAATCTGTTTGCATGGTGATTACACTGTTTTACTGTTTATAGGGATGCCGAAATGCTTTACACATTGCCTTCTTACGGTTAAGCCTCAATACTTTGTGCCAAGCTACCAGAGGTGAGCACAGGTTAATTTAGGGTGTGTTTGTGACTTACCATGACTAGGATTGTGGTAACTGCTTGATTACAGCTTCCATCCCACTCAACCAGGAACTGAATTTCTAACTGCACTATTCAGATTTAACCCGCTGTCGATCATACATTATCCAATCTGCTTAATAAGGTGGTGAAATCACTTGCTACTCAGATAAAAACTTAAGAATAATACTGCACACCTCTAACCCTAGTGATTGAGAACAGCAGTTTGATAAAGATGTTAAAGAGATGTGGGGGCAGAGCAGAGGGAGCCCTGTGGGACCCCACTCTCAGCTCTCGCTACAGGTTTTTGAAAGAACCACGTTCAACCCTTTGTCCACAACCAAGTGGAAAGGACTTAACTATCCAATTGCTGCTTCCCACACTGTGGCCTACAGCCTAATAGTTTTACCAATATATCAAAGTATGCCATAATGAACTCCCTGCCATAATGTTGTACACCTTCACTCCTCTGCCATACGCCCTAAATTTACCAAAAGGAGACATATAGCATTAGCGCTTTATAAAACATCTTAATGAATGATGTAAATTAATGACAGCTGTGGCAGCCCCACTAGTGGGCAGTAGTTTTGTAAAGTGTCTGGTCCAAAATGCTTTCTAGTTTAGAGGGATCAATAAGGACTTCGTGAAGTTGCCTGGGATCACACCACTGCATAACGAGTGACTCACGAAGTTTGAGTCATGGTGCTATAATAGATACCTGTCCATTAGCTACGTGTCCAGGTAAGACACCACCATCATGGCAGGTGAGTTTTACTTGTTTCAGCAGCTTTTCCACTTCATTACCTTCATTTTGCTTCCCAAAAGGAGTGTGTCAGGACCTTCCCTGAATTAAATGCAACTGTCCCTTATCTCTGCTGTGTGTTTCGTGAGTGGTTGCCATGCCCCTTCCTCGAGCCTCTCCAGATATGGGTGACTGATCACCTGTATGTCTGCACCTAATACAAGCTTCCTCAAGGCCCATAGTGGCACCTGGATGAACACATTCACACTTTCCTTGCTAACCACCAACCACATGTTGGTCACAAAGAGCTCTTGTCAGGGGCGGATTGGCACTGCGGGCATTCGGGAATCGGCCGAAGGGCCGCTGTTTCAGTGCCCTCTGTGGGCCGTTTTTTTTCTCCCCTTTCCCAGTCCACAGAGAGTGCTCTCTGCTGTCTGCTCTCTGTCGACTGGGAAATGGGAGAAAAAAAACGGCCCACAGCACGGAGACAGAGACAGAAATGAAAGCGCTTCACTGTGCAGGCCATACAGCGATTATCAGCTGTGGCCTCTACTGCACCCCCTGCCCTGCAAAGCAATCACGCTGAGGGTGGCTGGGGAGGGGGTGATTGTTTACAAGAATCGGCCTCCCTGGGGGCCAGGTGTTTCTCAGGCCTTTTGAGCCATTTTCACCATGGCCCCCTGTGATAATTAACTCTGTGGTTCTAGGTTAACACTGCAGCTTTAATAGAATCTTGGGATGTCACTAGCCATGTCATCTCATGTTAACATTGAGTGTTCTGATAACAGTCAGTTGATGTCTGCTGGCATTGTATGTGGATGGGATCTTCATTCCTGGATTAAACCTCATTTAATCTACTTCCTGTATCTTGGATTTATTTATGGAGATACTTCACTGGCGTAGTCGGCATTGGAAACTTTAAAAAAAAAAAAAAAAAAAAAGGAATGAAAAGATCCCAACATCAGTTTTGTGAAGAAAAATTCAACTGAAGAACTTATCCTTCTCTAACTGGCAACCAGCGTTTATCCTACACAATATCCAACATCAACGACCTTGACTGTGAGTAAAAAACTATTCTTGTGTTATAGCTTTGACTTTTGACCCCATCTTTAAACAAGCTATCAAATCTTCACGCTGCAGCCTAAGACTTTGGAAATTAATCACGAGCTAAACGACGGAAAAACAATTATGGGCTAAATGACAGTGAATTAACTTTTATTCTGTTTAGCCTTATCGTGTAGCTTTATCCTTTGCAACCAGCTGTGGTTCTACCGTTTACAGCTTGACTTTCATGCATTTTGGCTAAGCGCAAGCAGCACCTGTCATCAGTTTTGTTCAAATATCGTTTATCTGCTCGTCACATGCTTTTCATATGCGTGAGGCTTCAACTTCACCCTGCTCCCATTGATTAATGCTTTAATGCGAGCAGTCAAGGGTGAGGCAACTTTAGCCAAGCCGAGCGTCAGACACCATTTGAAAAGAGACATTCTCATGCTCGAAGTCTAACGCGTGCAGCCAAAGTCTAGCGCGTACAGTTTTCAATTGTCAGTGCGTGTGTAGCTCGCGTGCAGCCCAGCGTTCAATTGTAAACAAATCTCCGCCTCGCACGAAGACCTGAAGCCGAGCGCGTTCAGTGCCTGAGTTAAATATAAACACTGGCATACGCGAGCGCGAAGAAAAACGTGAAGCGGCTGTCAAAGGAAAATAAACACGGAGCTCAATCTCATTCACGCGCTCTCATCTAAAAACGAGTTTAAACGCGAGGAACTGACAGTAATATAAACACTGGCATACGCGAGCGCGAAAAAAAAAAACGTGAAGCGGCTATCAAAGGAAAATAAACACGGAGCTCAATCACATTCACGCGCTCTCATCTCAAAACGAGTTTAAACGCGAGGAACTTACAATTTCTGACACAGGCGTCTTCAATTAACACTGCTGCTCCATAAATACAAGAACACTGAAACCTTCTCCAACAAGAGAATTTTAAAGGACGAATTTGATTGGATCTTAAACTCTGCATTTGATTGGTTCATTCTCATTTTCTTATAAGCATTTTGATTGGTTATTTTATATTTCCTCTATATTTTCACAAGTTTATAGTATTCCTCAACATTTAGGAAAATGCAAAATGTTACAGCTGCACCGTTTTTTCTATCTTGTCCTGGTGAACCTCCAATCAGATGGAAAAAATGGAAAGTAGTTTTCGAACGCTATGCTAAAGTTTGTGGGACCAATCTCAGCGCTGAGAGAAAATGCTCACTATTACTGCACTGTTTGGGATCTGAGGGCCAGGATATCTTTGATGATTTGCCTGATCTTCCTCCTGCAGAAGCTAATGGCTTAAATGAATATGAAATTAGCATAAAGAAATTGGACCTACACTTCTTACCCAAAGTTAGTACTATTCTTGAAAGGTACCAATTCACCAAATGCATGCAAAATGATGAAGAAACTGTGGAATCTTATGTGACTCGATTAAGAAAACTTGCATCTTCTTGCAAATTTGGGGCTTTAATTGATGAACGCATTCGTGATCAATTTATGTTTGGTTGTGGAATAGAAAAAGTTCGAGATGAGTTATGGCTAAAAGATGAGCCTTCACTTGATGAGGTTTTATCTGTTGCCAAGCGTATAGAGCATTCTCTTAAGTGTGTGGCTATAATTAAAAAAAGTACTGAGAAAGAGAATAAAGTTCAAGTAGTAAGGTCTAAAAGTGATAAATATGTTAAGGATCCTACCAAGGCAGATTCTAAAAAGAGTGGATATGAACTTAAATGTTTTAGATGTGGAAAATCTGGCCATCTGGCCAATGATAAAAAATGCCCAGCTCTAAAACAAACCTGTGGTAAGTGTAAATTAAAAGGTCATGTCACTGCTTTATGCAAAACAAAAGGTAGATCTAAAGTGAAAGAAGTAGAAATTTTTGAGAGGACTTCTTCAGGATCTGATTGTGATATTGAGGTGGTTCAAACTATTGGCGATGGTGGGGAAAGCCCGCATAAAAGACCTGATCCTATTGATGAAATATCTGTTGAGGGAAAAAAGACCAAGGTATTGTTTGACTCTGGTGCAAAAATTACAATTGTTTCTGATGAATTTTTCACTAAAAAATTAAAAGGGAAGGTGTCTCTTTTTAAACCTGACATCATTCCTTTAGGGTATGATAAAAAACCTATAAAGTTACATGGTTACTTTATAGGCCTTATTGAATATAAATCTAGACTAGTGTTTAGAAAAGTGTATGTCTCGAGGAAAGGGGACAGCATCATCAGCTGGATACATCAGGGTGATTTAGGAGTATTTTTAGACCCAAATGCCAATCCTTGCATTCAATTGAGAGATAATATTCTCAATGTTTTAGATGGGAAAGAAAAATCAATTGAAGTAAATTCCTTGGAAGACAGATTTTCTTGTGAATTAAAAATGAATTTTCCTAATGTATTTAAAGAAACTCTTGGGTGTCTCAAAGGTTATCAACACAAGATACGAGTTAAGAGTGATTCCATTCCAGTGAGTTGTAAAGTCCGGAGTGTACCCCTAGCAGTAAAAGAAGATATGAAGAAAGAAATTGAAAAACTCATGCAAAATGGTATAATTGAAGAAATAGAAGGTTGTGAATGGATGGCTCCTGTTGTCGCAGCGCGAAAACCTAATGGTGATTTGCGTTTATGCATCGACCTCAGACAACTTAATAAGTGTGTAATCGTTGACAGATATCCTCTGCCTAATATAGCTGAATTATTAGTATTATTAGGAAAGGCCAAAGTTTTTAGTACAATAGATCTTACTTCTGCATACCACCAGATTGAACTAGAAGAATCTTGCAGAGATTTTACATCATTTATTACACCTTTTATCTGGGATCTGGTAACTCCTTATATAGCTCCCAGATCCCTGCGGTCCGAGAATGATCATCTAGCCAACATCCCCAAATTCAAAAAGACACGCACTGGAGGCCGACGCTTCTCTGTGAAAGCTTCCACCGGATGGAACTCACTCCCCCGTACCCTCAGACTGGAACCCAGCTATCTTATTTTTAGAAAAAAATTGAAAACACTTCTATTTCCGAAATAACGTCCCCCCTTTCTCTTCTTTTCTTCTTTTTTCTCCTCCATCTCATCTGGATATCAAAATCATTACAGCGCGGGGATGCCTTCGGGTCACCAGGCGCTCTACAAGTCGTTAAAATAAATAAATAAATAAATAAATTTTGGCACATATAGATTCAAGAGGATGCCATTTGGATTAGTATCTGCTTCCTCTGTGTTTCAACGAGTGATGGAAAAAGTTTTAAAAGACATTTCTAATGTTTGCATATATCAAGATGATGTGTTAATTTTTGCAGAAAACATATCTGACCATGATGTCACTCTGAATATGGTTTTGGAAAGATTTAGCAAACACAATCTCACGATAAAAGCAAGCAAATGTAGATTCAGATCTGACTCTATAAACTACTTAGGACATAATATTTCTGGTGTGGGAGTGAAACCAAAACCTGAATTGGTGGACACTATAAACAAAATGGTGGCACCAGAGAATAAAAATGAACTCATGAAGCTTTTAGGCATGATTGAATATTATGCAAAATTTATAAAGGGTTTTGCCGAATTAACAGTAAACATGAGGTGCTTGTTGAGGAAAGGTGTGGAATTTCATTGGTCTGATCAATGTGAGAATGAATTCATCAAAATTAAGCAAAGATTAAACAGTGCTCCTGCGTTAAAAAGCTTCAACCCTAGGGTTAAGTCTATCTTAGTTACAGATGCAAGTGAAAAAGGGTTGGGTGCTGTATTGAAACAAAATGGACCTGATGGTTTACAAACCATAATGTTTTTATCTAGAAGTTTGAGAGACGCTGAAACTCGTTACTCTGTTGTAGAGAGGGAGGCTTTGGCTGTATTTTGGGCGGTGAGAAAACTGAAGAAATTTCTTGGTCTAGTTTTTGACGTCCACACTGATCATAAACCCTTAGTGGAAATCTTTAGTAAAAAAGGTTTGGATCTAGTATCTGGGAGAATATCAAAGTGGATTATTGGCTTGCAAGAATATAGTTTTGGTGTTCAATATATTCCAGGTGTTGATAATGGAATAGCAGATGTTCTTTCACGCCTTGTTTCTTAAAGTGATTTGGATGATGATGATCAATTGGAGTTAGATGATGAATTGGTTTGTTCTGTTGATTATGAATTTCTGTCAGAGAAGAAATGGTCTGAAGAATTAGGAAGAGATGATACATTGTGTGAGGTCATGTCCTTGATAAAAAAGGGTTGGTCTAATAGCAAGGAAGGTTCTTCTTCAACTAAGCCTTTTTGGACGGTACGTAGTGAATTATCTGTTGATGGTGATTTATTGTTTCGAGGGACAAGATTGATTCCTCCAACCTGTCTTAGGAAAGATTTGATAGATTTGGTTCATGTTGCTCATTCAGGATTATCCAAGAGCAAAGAAAGACTTCGCATGTCTTATTGGTGGCCAGGCATGGACAAGATGGTTGAAAGAATAATTAGAGAATGTATATACTGTAATGTTAGTGATAAGTCTTATAATACACACACACAACCCATGTGTTTAAGGAAAAGACCTAATGGTCCTTGGCAGGATATAGCTCTGGATTTGGTTGGTCCTATACAACATAAGGATTCTCAGATATTTATACTGGTGGTCATTGATATGTACTCAAGATGGCCAGAGATTTTCTTTTTGTCAGGTATTGATTCTGGTAAGATCATTAAATGCTTGGGGGAGTTATTTTATAAGGAAGGTCTTCCTGCAACCATTTTATCAGATAATGGGGTACAATTTGTTTCCAAAGAGATGACACAGTATTTATCTTCTAAAGGCATTACGCATAAAACCTGTTCTCTTTATCACCCTGAGGCCAATGGTATGGTCGAGAGATTCAACAAAGTGATCAAAGATACTATCAGTTTAGCAAAGAATTTGTCATCTGACTGGAAAAAATGTGTTATGGAAAAGATAGAGGAATACCGATATACTCCTCATGCTACAACTGGAAAGACTCCATTTTTGTTGTTTCGTGGGAGAATTCCTAACACACAAGTGGAACCTTTTTGGGTTAATAAGTATGAAGTGTTGAAGGGTAAAGAATGTGTATGTAACAAAGATGACATTGTTAAAAATGAGATGGATAAAGCTGTACGTAGGAAAACATATTTTGATGTTAAAAATAGTGCTAAAAAAAACTGTTGTCTGTGTTGGTGATATGGTCATGGTTAGACGTCCTGGCTTAGTGGGTAGTACAGAAACAAAATTTATGAAGCCTATCAAGGTGATCAAAATCTTTAACAATGCAGTGCAAACGCAAGATCATCGCATATGGAATCTAAATAGAATTGTTGTTATCAGAAAGAAATTGCAAGGTGGTGAAAGCTTGGATTCCAAGGAAGAAAATCTGACTAGTGGAAATACAATTAATCCTGCAAATATTAGGTCTTCCAAACGTGTGTCTAGGAAGCCTTCTTATCTTGCTGATTTTGTATAGTTATGTATAGGTGTTACTTTTCATGTATATTATTCATCTTATGTTGTTTGTGGAGGGAAGGAGATGTGTGATAATTAACTCTGTGGTTCTAGGTTAACACTGCAGCTTTAATAGAATCTTGGGATGTCACTAGCCATGTCATCTCATGTTAACATTGAGTGTTCTGATAACAGTCAGTTGATGTCTGCTGGCATTGTATGTGGATGGGATCTTCATTCCTGGATTAAACCTCATTTAATCTACTTCCTGTATCTTGGATTTATTTATGGAGATACTTCACCCCCCTGGGGCCCACGCCGCCTGGGAAACAGTGATAGTCTTAACACCTGAAGAATGGGTCTGGCTGTGGGGGCCAGGTGATGTTTTGAAAGCGCACAATCTTCACCTTAGGCCCCCCCGCCCCCCGTCCCCCCGTGCAAGAAGTTTAAAAAAAAAAGGGTTATAGTTCTTTCTCGGTGTCATTTTAGAACTGATGCATTTTCAATATTACATTCAAGGAAGTCATGGTTGCAGCTTTTCTATTTTATGCAACTAACAACCATTGACAAAACCTATAGTTCTGGCTTGTTGTAGGTGTAACATTACTTGCTGTATTATATATCTGAACGCAATGACAGAAGCAGCAAAATACCAGTCGGGCGGCACACTATGCTAAGCACAGATTTGTAGCTTAGGTATTTTAAGCTACGCCCATAATTACATTGAACACCCCCTTTGGAGAGACCCCTCAGTTTTGTCATCCCACTTAAAGCCCTGGAAACAACACCATGTCACAGACACCTCAGGGCCTGGCACTGTGCATCATGCATGACTCATGACTTCCAAGGTTTCAGATTGACTATGTGCAGGGGCATCTTGAACGCCTCCCTTTGCTTTAGGAACTACAGCGAGGGGTGAGTTCCTGATGAGTCTCTTCTGTCTGCAACGCTGCTTACAAAGGCTCAGCTCACAATTATTGTGAAAAGGTGGGTGAGAGAGTAAGTGAAGGGATGGCTGGATGGATCAGTGAAAGGGTGAATGGATGAATGAAAGGGTGAATGGATGGATGATGAGAGAGAATGGGTGGATGGATGAGTGAAATGATGGATGGATTGATTAATTGATAAGTGAAAGTGTGAATGGATGAACAGATGTGTGAAAGGGTAGCCGTAAGGATGGATGAGTGAGTGAAAGGGAGGGTACATGGGCAAAAGATTGGATAGATGAGTGAAGGAGTGAAAGGATGGATGGATGGATGATTGAAAGGATGGATGAGTGATAGGGTCAATGGATGGATGCATGAGTGGATGAGTAGATGGATAGTTGGGTGGATGGAAGGAAGGATGGATGGCTAAGTGAAAGGGTCGATGGAGGGAGAAAGGGGGAATGGATGGCTGAAAGGGTGAATAGGTGGAAGGATGAGTGACTGGGTGGATGGATAAGAAAGTGAAAGGATGGCTGGATAGGTGAGAGGGCAAATGGCTAGATGGATGAGTGAAGAGATGAATTGGGTGAAAGGGTGGATGGAGAGAAAAAGTGAGGATGGATGTGTGGATGACTGAAAGGGTGAATGTGTCTAAGGGTGAGTGACTGGGTGGATGGATGAGTAAGTGAAAGGGTGGCTGGATGGGTGAAAGGGTAAATGGATGGATGAGTGAATGGATGGATGGAAGAGTGGATGAATGGGTGGATAATGGGTGGATGAGTAAAAGGGTGGATGGATGGAGGGATGGATGAGTGAAATGATGGATGGAAGAATACATGATGGATAGGTTTGCAAATGGTTGAATATGTTTGGATGTGGATTAGCGGCATCTTATGTTTGCCACTTTACATCTCACAATGACTATCCAAGCAGATCTTCCCGACCATTTCTCTCACCAAACATGCCTGCTCAGAACCATGAATTGTAAACAAAATATCAGACTGGACAACCCAGTGCTGTAACCATATATATAGATTATTATCATATGAAATATCACAAAAAGACCTGCACAGTTGATCAAAGCTGCGTGCATACCGAAAAACCGTGAAGTACACGATTGGTTCAACCTGATATAAACTTATTTTGACTAGTGCTTAAATGGTTGTCTATTTACTTACTTACATAATAATGCGCAACCTCCTCTGATGGGTCTGTAAAACGTACAATTTGTCCAGAAGGTTTGTTCTGAATTTTAACCCTTTGTCCTGAATTTTTACACTCCCCATCCTGAATTTGCACCCATGCCAGTTGGTCACCCTAGTCCTGACACTCCCATACAGAACTACAGAGTGTTCACCCTGCCTTTTCTATTTGGTTACTCTTGTACCCAGATGCACCACACTGCCAAGCTCTAACTCAAGAGGGGCCATCTAATCCCCTTGGCATCCCACTCTCCACAGGGCTGACCAAAGTAGGCTGAGTAAAGCTAGTAGCTAAGTACTCAAAGCTACATCGAGTGTGCCTCAATTGTCATCCCACCGAATCCAGAAAATACTGCACTAGACTCAGTTCAGTAGGTCTTCCTCAAAGGTTTACTTGACTTGCCACATCCAGCACCCAGAAATGCAATGTGTTGCTAGCCGATCCCTTCCTCTGAAGCAAGAAGGAACCGGTAGGAACCATTTTGTTTACCATTTCTTTGCACAATTTACTGATTCATTTGTGTGCCAGTTAATAATGTAACTTTATTTTAAAGGCCTCATCCAAAATGCAGACAAGGGGCATATTTCTCTATATGGGAAACATATTAATTAGTAAGTTTTGGTTCGTTTTTGTTTGTAGTGTGTAGGTCTGACTGCACTCTATTTTAGGTCCTAGGCCAGAATGTGGCAACATGTTTGTGTGTTGATTTCAGGACATGTCTAAGACTTTATGTAATGTGATTTCTCAAAAGAGAGCTGTTTAGCCTCATTCTATGCTAGGCCTTGTTCGAGGCCTAAGCAAAATTTGCAAACTTGGCACTTCTTTCTCTGTGCAGAAGAATTTACTTTTCTAGCATGTTCAGGTTAGAATTCCTTTTTGCAGATTTTATATCATTTTCATGGTTAATTGAGTAATCCTCAGTCTCCTCATGGCCCAGACTTGAAGGCAGAAACCGGTCCCCGGAAGCTTGTTTCCTTCCCAGTACAAGAATTGGCTTGGTAGTTTGGTTTGCCCTGTTCCCATTATGCACTGGGACAGGAACAGACTAATTTGCATATAGCCAAGTTCTGAGCTGGGATGGTGCAGTGAGCTAAAAAACGGTGATGGATCAAGCCCTGATCTTTGGACTGGGTAAGAGTGGTCTGCTTAATTCAGGCACTCTGTTCATCACCACCCCCTTTTCTGAATCATCCAGACTTGAAGGCAGCAACAGATGTGAATAAAACTGTGTTTTTTGTATATAGACATCACTTGCTGGCTGTGAAATAAATTTATGACTAGATTGTACAGATACATTTTTTCAGCATTCTTTACACCCCAGACTGCCTTTTCCTCATTTGTGAATTCTTACTTTTGTTATTACATGTTCTGTTCCCAGAGATTCCAGTCTTACCCTTTCTCCTTGACTTTGTACTAGATTTCTGATTTATGTGATGATTAGCTGGTTGGGAAAGAGTATCTAACGACCTTGTGCAGGGCGTTAAGACTACATGTAAGTATTCAGTTATCAGACCTGCAGTGCTCCTAGTCTTTACCAATGTTACTTGCTCTGTAAGCTTTAAAAGGCTTAATTTACTAAATATTTCTCTACGAATTAGACCTCAAAGAGTAACCAAATAGTGTTTCATGAAAGGGCACGCCCCTTGAATGTGGGCCACGCCCCTTAACTGTAGGCCACGCCCCTTAAATGTATGCCACGCCCCTTGAACGTGGGCCACTTTTTTCGTCAGTGCCCGGGCCAAATTGTGATCCCAATCCGACCCTGGCTCTTGTGACAAGTATAACAGCTGACATGCGAACCACACAGCGTCGTAGGCGGTGCTAGAACACAGGCAATATTTTTATAAAAAAAACAATTTATTTCGTTTTTTCTCTAAGGACATAAAAAATTCAACAAGCATTGGCAAAGCCAGAAGGTCTCACCTGCTCGAGATCCATTGGCCTTGTCAATGTTTTTTATAACTGTGTTGCTCAGCAGCTCACCCACTGTGCAACATGGCTGGGAGTAAAGAAAATAAAAGCGGTGTTACGCGGTCATCGCTGGCCAACATCTTGTTTGAGTAAGTGGTATCATAGTCTGCAGACAAGAGACTTTAATACCTGCATCAAGAATCAGCATCTGTTATTATACTTGAGTTTATTATTTCGTGCAAGAGTGGGGTCTCAAAGGCTACTTGCTGGTCACACTTAAGAGCACTTATCCTTTTGTGTGCGTTTTTCATGATCTTTCACTGTGCCATTCCTAATGTAGCTCAGGCAGTCTTGGGGTGTCCCGTAAGGCAGAATTAATTTCTCGCATATTTGTATGTTAAGTGTGAAGGTGAGCAGATCTGGATTGGAATCAAAAACAGGCACGCTCACCCCCCCCCCCCCCCCCCCCAAAAAAAAGAGGCCCACATTAGCAGATTACTCCTTTTTGCGAAACTCTACTTAAGTTCTTTAAGTGGTAGGAATGAGGTGGGGATGTCTCTAAAAGGGACATGGCCAAAAAAGCCTAACTATGGATCATTTCCAAGGTACTTTGTCAGTACAATTAAAGATGTGGTTTGAAACATTCGAACCAAATGCCTGTGTGCTTATTAGAATTTGAGTAACTGTGAATTTAGTGTTACTGCATCCAGTGTTCCCAAGTTCACCATTAGAAGATGAACTGAAAAGTGTGGAAAAAAAGTATCGATTCGGTCACCGCAATCCAAGAGAGCAGTCATCTTTTTTCCTTTTAGCCACTCAGATGCAGTATAAAGGCCCAGCAGAAAAATCACATGTTCCCAAAAAGCATCAAAATATCCAGAACCTGAACAGAGGACTTTCCGCTTGTAACTGCAGTTGACTTTATTAACTAAATAATTATCTACTTAGCACCTACGTAGCAGACGAGGTCTCGCCAACCATATCACTTACTGGATATGAACAAAACACATCTCTGAAGCAAGTGCATTAACCCACTGAACTGTCACGCTATCCTTAAATCTCTGAAGCATCTGTGAAGTCACACCTTTCTTTAGGCACATTTGAGTAAATATCAGTAGGGATGACCGAACCGAAACTGACCTGCAATTATGACATATCCATACAACAAGTACATAACCTACTGGACTGTCGAACTCTATATAAAGGCCCATCAAACGTATATCGACGCTCAATTTTCTTCAGGCTTTTTTTCTTAACTGAATAGATGAATAGATGGCCTCGAGGAGATGAGTTATTGTTTGGTTGCATTGAATGTGTTTGTCAAGAAGAAGTTGTGATCTATGAAATGAGTTGTGAGTAATTTGCAGAAATACATTTCTAGAGATTAATGCCGCCAGCATGGATTTAGAATAGGTGGTGCTCAGAGAGAGGAGGCATGCAGAGTATAGAAGGGAAGGACAGGGACATGTATGTGAAAGAAATACAGGAGGGGGGACAATTGAAAGTTTAAATCAAGGTACATTTTTAATGCAGGATTTTAGGAATATATAGCGAGAAGAAACATTTTGAGACTGCATTCAATCTGAGGATGTAAAACTGTACTGGGGAACAGTAGGTATCATATTTTCTGGAAAGAGCCTAGATACTTTTTTTGGGGGGGGAGGGGAGCAGGGTTAGCGTTGGGAGAGTCAGTGGGAACGAGTGTGCATGAGTGTACGCTGCAGGTGAATGTATGCGAGTGATTGCCAGTGTGTATATTTAGTTCCAAAGCAATTCATATTTGTCGTATCACTGAATTGTAATGTATATAATGCTTATTAACACTATTACTACGTGCTTACTACAAGTAGGTGCACAAGTAGCATGCAACACCCTGTACCATTGAGTTGGGTAAC
The DNA here is from genome assembly GCF_964261635.1 of Lissotriton helveticus. Classification (NCBI taxonomy): domain Eukaryota; kingdom Metazoa; phylum Chordata; class Amphibia; order Caudata; family Salamandridae; genus Lissotriton; species Lissotriton helveticus. The sequence goes on from NC_136059.1 coordinate 256,726,450, forward strand.
AATAAACATCTGTTACTCAGCGCCAAGAGACCCCGTTTGGGTGAACATGCGCTTTACAAATACACATGTTATGTTATGTTTCTTGGAAGAGCTTTGTCTTAGTGTTGAGCCTCTGTGTGAAGTGTTTCCATGGCAAGTGTGATGACCACCGAAGGTCGGTTATGGGTAATGGGACGCAGCGCTTAAATGTTTGGTGAATAAAAGGCATGCGAGGGATAGGCACACAATGTATGTTTTGAGATACGCTAGCAGCATTACTGCGCTCTGCAGGTCTCTTTTTGGTATTTGTCATTATTATAAGAGACTCTGACCATGTTTCTCTTTTTTTTGCTTTGGAGGGGTGGTCCCTTGCAAGATAGCATTATGGCCCACTGTAGGGTGACCAGAATTTTAAAGTAAAATACCGGGACATTCACAAAAATAGAGGAAGGACTACAATTTTACTTCAAGCGGTGAGAGCGCTCCTCAGCAGAGAATTACAGAACATACATAAAATGCAATTTTTAAGCCCAGTAGCTTGCCTGTTAATTAAATTGCTTTCTTAAAACAACTGCTAACTATCCCTGCTTTGGCTTTGTAAAACATAATAAACACTTCCCACCGTTTTCAGTCGACCCTCTCCAAAAACGGGGACATGAGCTAAATTTCTTGAAATTTGCTGGGACGGCTGGTTAAAAACAGGGACCGTCCTGGCAAAACGGGGACGCCTGGTCACTCTAGCCCACTGTCAAGTATCATATCTGCCATCACAACTCTTCTCCTGAGCTATGGCAGTCAGGGCCTATAACAAGGGAAAGGGACTTTAATGACTCGTAAAGCCCGAGCTGAAGGCTAGAAATCTATTGGAACATTCCAATCATTGAGGATAGAATGCTATGTTAAACAGTCAGAAACATAAAGACAAACTTTCGAATTTTGGAGCAAAAGGTCCATTCCAGGCATTATTGGTTCTCTGGCTCTCAATGCAGTTGTCAACATTCCAGTTTTATAATAGTTTTACCCTGAGTTCTGCTCTCCCTTCCACACAGGGACGTTGTATAGACATTGCAGGATGTGATCTCCCCCCCCCCCCAGCTAGCTATTATTATTTGAGAGTTTTATGTAGCGCCAACAATGACCCTTGCAGGTATCAGAGCGCTTTACAATTATTTAAAGAGCAGAGACAATAAAGTAATAATAACAATAATATATTCGAGAAAATTGCAGGATAAGGTAATACCTAGAAAGGATGGGTACACTTTACAATTGTTCAGTGAGCAGAGGCAAATAAACCAATAAAAACGATAATAATATGGTCGAGAAAAATACAGGATAATACAGTATTCAGAAAAGGGAGGGAACAACATAATGTCAGGACAGATGAGTCGAAAACAATCAAATAGCAGGCGAGCAGTCATCTGGCCAAACTGGAAGGTCCTGATCAGCCTCTTGCCCCATCACCATCAAAATGTGTTCGGAGACTGTACTGTTTAGTCACCAAAGTTATGTTTAGTCTTCATAGATGAGCAACAACGTGAGAAGTGATGCATGCAAAGTATCAGGGAACGGGAGGGCTGTCTGGCCAGTTTCCAGATAGTCTCTCCCTATCAATGATTTTCCCAGAGACTTCACTCTCACCCTTCCACCAAGAAAACACTCCCTACGTGAAACATCTACTGGACATGGCCCTTACGAAATGATGTCAACGATAGACAGTGCTCGCGGACTGAATACTGGATTAATGTGAAATACCAAATATTGAGCTCTTGGCGCGTTTGGACTAATCTGCATCCAGAGCTTGCAAATGTCAACACGAGGGAAAAGAGCAGTTGACAAAACGCTCTTTTTACGAATCAAGTCTTTGAATCAGCGACTAAAGTATTGACACACTTGCATCCAAGGCCAATTTATTTGATGAGGGAGTCTACTAGGCTTCCAGTTCCTTAAATGTGACCGGCAAAAGCCTCGACAAGGCAAAGGTGGAAGTCAAGTGTGCCCTAAAAGAGCTTGACTTACCCTCAACTGTGATAGATGCACTGAACGTGTATATCATTATCAATGTAACAGCTTTTCCATGTCCACTTCGCTGCTGTTGGTGTCTTTAGCGATCCTCTGGCATCAGATTCAACAGTTCTGCAACCCAATTTATTTAGGTCGCATCCCAACTAGGCGAGAGGCACTGTCTTGGGCGACATCAACAGGTACCATATTGATTTTATATGATTCTGAATAATGGTGGCACCCAAGATGCAACAATTTGGCAGGTCCTAAGAGTCAATATTCCATCTTGGTTGGGAACAAGAGCGCAGATCATCATAAAAGCAACAACTCTCATAATATCTGGCCCATATTTGAGACCATTTGATAAAATGTAGTTATTCATTCAAGTATTTGAGGGTTCAAAATGCCCGAATTCCAGCATCTCAAAGTACCTTAACCACAAGCGTACCTCTTCTAGAATTTTCTGAATATAAAAACTACCCTCAAACTACTTTTGCAGGCTGTTCCGCTTCACACAGTTGGTAAAATAAATTCTCACTGGGTGAATGGTATGTCCTCCCTATGTGATATAACAAAGCATCATAGTGAAGAGTTCTTGAAGAATTGCACGTGTACTAAAACCAATGTGAAATTCGATGTGGATCTGGAAAAACTGCCACCTTAGAACAAGACATCAGGTTTGAATTTCAATCAAAGTCTTTTTTGTTTTAGTGCTACATTGTCATACAACGACTGTGGAGTTTAGTAGATGTTCCATATCAAGATACTGTTCGCTTCATGCACCGTGTTCGTACATTATGTGGAGAAAACAATAGCAAGTTTTTTTTGTGGTTTTTTTTTTTTAAGTGTGGCGGTCCCACACTTCTATATAAAAAAACAGTGTTTAGATTCTATAGCTCAACAAAAATGCCTGTGCAGCAGTATTTCCACACCAAGCTGTGCTGTCTGGCTGCTTAGGATGCTGGCATCCGTATAGTAATAAGAAAAGACCTGTAATGTGAGTATGTTCACCGACTCTTCAACAAATTGTCTAAATGAGGCACCTGAGGAAAGGTGTGGGCCGTACTGGTTTGTTTCGATACTTAGAGTGCAATAACCCCATCCGAAACTCAGGTTGGGAACGATGCCCTAGTGAAGTGTGGAGATACCCAGCCTGTGCCGATGAGTCTGTATGGGGGGGAGAGGTAGCTTGTTCTGTATGTGGAGCCGAATGGAGCACACAGTACTGCTTGAGCCAGGCCTGACCAGTGGTGCAGTGTGGTGAAAGCGTTTGCATCCGACTGCGAAAGAGGGCCTGGGAGAGCATCCTGCACCTGGATGCCATTCCCCAAACTCTTGCGTTTCCCTGGCCGGTGCATTAATAGGATCCAAACTGAAGTGGCATGGTGGGCAAAAAAACTATGGGATAGAATGCTACCTGAGCGATTGCCAGTGGTTATACTTATTGCAAGCATCCTCCCATCACCTTTTGTGTGCTTGATATGGCACGCTAATTGGCAAGGCTATGCTCAGGCGTAGGTTCTCTGCTCACTGTGCCACTGGAACCAAGCTACACCCGACTGATGAGCCCTAATCAGAGCAAAAACGGTCTTTGTTTGTATGTCCTGTTTCAGAGTGGGCCTAGTCTGGCAGCTTGGGATGGACTATTCGTGTTGGAGCAGTGACAAGACTGATTTGCATATGGTTGGGTCCAAACAGGTGGCATGGTGGGCAAAACAATGATGAGTTATAGTACTATCCAGAGCGATTTCCAGTGGGTACACATTGCAAACCTCACCTTTTGTGACCTTGCAGTGCTTTAATAGCTCACCCAGTCTAAGTTCATTGTTTGAACTCTGGGAATTGTAGTACTGATCATATAATTTGATGAAAAGTACTAAAAATTCTAGAATGCAGAAAATTTTTTTGACTGGATGACTTTCTCTCACCTGGAAAGGGGGAACTTAAAGCCACTCGGCCCATCTTCTATTGCCCGCCACCAAAGGGGGTGGGTGTCAGTGGAAGGGCTCAGCTGGTCCCAACAGGGTTGGAAACTCAGGAGTGTGTGTGGGTAATACCTAGAGCCTAGTGAGGCCACTTACATTCAGGTGCCCTCTTCATGATCAATTTTTGCACATTCAATCAATCAATCAATCACTACATTTGTAGAGCGCGCTACTCACCCGTGAGGGTATCAAGGCGTTGAAGGGGGGGGGGAGAGGGGCGCCGCTACTGCTCGAATAGCCAATAGCCATTAGTGTGCCCGTCGCTGACACAAGTCAGTCCCACACACTTATAGTCCGGCCTGGCGTGGTATAGGGAAGGACAATGATAGTTATTGAATGGAGGTGACAGAGGTCCATATGCCTCCTCTACAGGCCTTCAGCAAGCCTGCTCAGATCCCACTGTGCCACTCGCGACAGCTGATCAAGAGACAGATCTCAAATTAACCCTCAACACTCCCAAATTGCTCACGGCTTGCACTCCGTCACCAGCCCATCGCCCGGTGCCCGATTGATCGCCTCACCAACCTGACCCTGAAGATAAGGTACCAATGGCTATGGATGTTAACAGTCCGGTACCTTCGGGGACTGGCGGGTGCCTTTCAGAAGCTAGTCTCACACTTTTCAAAGCAGCATGCTGGCTGTGCAAAAGTAGGGTACATGAAAGCAATGTGAAATACAAATATTGAAATTCTCAGTGAGTGTTTGCTTCCTTTTTTCCTCTTGATTATGTACTTTTTATCATTTACACTTTCCAGCAATTCTACTACTTGACAATATTGTTTGCTATTTAAATAATATATTCACCATCACAATTTGCACACCCAGCATCCGCCATGAGATGGGGCTTCTATAACGTGGTATGGATGCCAAATTACAATAAGAGGCCGGAAATGTGTCTTTTTGCTAGTGGTGTGATGGGTCATGAGGTAAAATGTTATTTTGTCTGGAGCACTTGGCATCCTTACTTCATTCCTTCAAAGAGCCATTCGTACCTATAATATTGTGTTAGGGTTTTCACCCCGGATCACAACACACTCAGAAGCTGCAGGTTTGCAGATACTGTCTTAACGACTGGGATAGTCGGGGCTTACCTGAAGGAAACCATGAGTTGGAAAATTCAGACTCAAATCTGTTTTTTGGAAGCAGATTCACTTGCGTTAGCTAAGGTTGAAGCTGGGGGGAGTGTGGTCATTTGTGACCATACATCCACACCCCCAGATTCATCAGGGGCTGCCCTTCCATTAGGCAGATTTAGGACATCCCATAGTTGTGGTACCAAATCCATAAAAAAAGTGCTATTTTTTTTATTTTGTTCGTCTGGTGCGCTGAAAGGTTTAGGAAAACGTGCTGAGTGTTTTGAATTGAGGAATACTCAATGTTAAAATTCTTTTGTGTAAAACTGAACCAATCACTAGCTAAAAGTAGCAATATTTGAAATTTGGATTTTTCCGTGAAAGACGTGTCTTTATTACAAGCATTGGCTAAAATAATCGGTCTTTGCTATGTGAGCTATTGCATTTGTCAATGTTTTTACCGATGTTGCACAGCAGTGCGGTTGCTGTGCAGCATGGCTGAAAGTTAACAAAACATTTTATTAAGTGCTATGATGAGGCCAGCTAGCGACAATGGGACTGTGGGATGGGGGAGCAACACACTGTGGCCATGCAAATGCAGGGTGCAAAGGGGGCAAGCAATAACGGGACAATCAAAATAACGTGGTGTGTGGAAGCAAGCAACAACGCAGGAGGGCAGGGTACAAGCAACAAAAACAACAAAAAAAATCTTACCACGTGGGACATAATCTGGTGCTCGTGTGGGACATAATCTGGTGCTCGTGTAAAGTGCTCCAAAGCCCTTGGACTGATTTTGCGCTATATAACAAACAATCTGCAGCATAGGGGGAGAGGGTGTAAGGGATACGACATGCAAGCACGTGCACTCCTATGAAGTGCTGCAACTACAAGAAAAAAGTCGCTTAGAATTCACATGCAGTGGAAGGATACTGGGCGAGCACTTGACTCTGCTCCAGGGGAGGGACAAACACACAAAGAAGTGAAGCAGACACGTGCTGACCAAAGAGAAGCAAGCAAATGAGAGTTGCTGAACCCAACAAATGGTAAGCAATGGCCAGGCTCTAAGCTCCCTATAAGAAAGAGGAAAGAAAAGTCTTGCAAGCAGCAGGGCATACACTATCTAAGGTTGACCTAAAAATGTTCTGCCAGGAAATGTTCTGGATTGTGATCACATAGCCTAAAATTTCATCCTGGAAATCTTGAACCGCGACTGAAAGTTTTAGTGCCAGATGTAGAAAGACTGGTTTGCAACTCAGTTTTTGGGCATCGACACAATATTACCGGATTCTTTTATGCACTTCATCTGTACTAATTTGGCACAATGCAAAACATGCATTCACAATGACTTGCTGAACCTCTTTCTGTGATTCCTTGCAAATGCAGTGACAAAGGCATGCGAGTGGCATCCGATCTCCTTTAATGCAGCTGCATTTTCAAAAATGTGTGATTTCAGCTACTGGTTAAGGGAACTGTTGGACCCGGCCTCGTGGCGTGGTCCTACTCCTCCCACATGACGGGCCCGGTACGACATCGGCTCCCCATCGACCCGTGGCAGCCCCCCTGGCAACCCACGGCTCTCCCCCCTGGAACCCAGCGAAACCTGCTCGCCCCAACCCTGCCGGTCCGGCCACCACCCTGGGCCGCCATTCCAAGCCCGACTCCATCTTGGGCCCATCACGCCCGAGCACGTGGTCTCGACCCGACCCCGGCCCCAGCAAAGCCCCGACATCGAGGCACCAAGATCCGCCCAGGTGGTAGAGGGGCCACTTGACGAATCCAGGAGGAGGGGAGTTCTGATGGCCCTCCAACCGTCCCCGGACGCCTGGTATCGATCGCCCTCCGGCCTCCCTGGGCGCTGGCTCCACCCCCCTGCTGGGTGTCTGGACACTCTCATCCCGGCCCCTCTGACCCCCAGGCGCGAGGGTCCGGACATCAAAGGACTCCAGTCCTATATCTGGGCCAGCCCTGGATAAGGACTCCAGTTGTATCTTGGAGTCAAAGCCCTGCTGACCTCGTCGCGGCTGATCCTGATAAGAACTCATGTGCTTGGACGCTGTCGCGGCCCAACCTTGCTGAACCATCCTCGGAGCCCAGCTGACGCTGTCGCGGCTCGATCTCGCTGAACCATCCTCGGAGCCCTGCTGACGCTGTCGCGGCCCGACCTCGCTGAACCATCCTCGGAGCCCTGCTGACGCTGTCGCGGCTCGACCTCGCTGGACCATCTTCGGAGCCCTGCTGACACTGTCGCGGCCCGACCCCGCTGAACCCTTCTCAGAGCCCTGCTGACGACGTCGCGGCTCCTTGCACCCCCCCAGCTCGAGGATTGAGAGCTGTGCGCCGGGTATCCTAGTACCCGTGGGTACCAAGACTGTCCCGCTACCCCCTTTCCCCTGATACCGAGACTTTACGGATCCCTCGATCCCCCTGTACATATTGCTGCGAGAACTTGCCTTTATTCTTTGTATTAAGACTCTTAAGAATCTACTCTCGTGTGGTGTCCCTTTGTAGTGGTGTGATTGCTCGGCTGTTACGATTGTAGGAGAGGAGCCTCGCCAAGGAGGCCTCTCGACGACGCTCGGCCAATTCCATACGAAGTGGTGGGTCTCGGGGGGGGTCAGTCAGACATCTTCTGTCTCCCCTGGGATCGCCTTTCTCACAGGAACGGGCTGCAATCACAAGGAAAAGGGAGTAGGAAAAGGCTCTCCTCACACCCAGCAACCAGCAGAACCACCTATAAGTAGTTTGTTGAACAGTTCTGAAATCGCAAACCACTGACAAGTTATGGTCACCTGAAAGGAGTGCTCACCTGCTGGCATTGGAAAAACAGATTCAGATCTATGGGACTGACCAGGCTCCCTCAGATGGGCCTTTTATTGTTTGGTCCTGATGCCTTGGGCATTAAGATTTTTGTTCTGAACATTTTTAGGTCTCGACTATTCTATCCCGTTAGGGTTGAATAGGCGAGATTATAGTAAGCAGTCCAAAAAGTCTACCTAGTCTGCGGATTGCGTACAGTTCGTGTGAGTCAGGCGCGTGCACATCAAACACCATCGGCCTCGGCATCAGACTTCAAAGGAAGCCGCTCGCACACCACTATTTGTCTGAGCCTCGTCATCAGACTTCAAAGGAATCTGCTCCCAAGCCGCTCCTCCTGCCCCCCCATCAGACTTCAAAGGAATGCGCTCCCGCTCCCCCGCCACAGCAATGCCGAGAGCTTGGTTTTTTTGCATCCATTTCGCGGGGAAGCCGTGTTTTGTTCGGCGTTCTCTGCATCTTTCTCGGGTTTTTTTCTCGACGAAAGTGAAAGCCTACCGTGCTTGTTTACAGTAGCCTGCTCCTCACATGCTGTTGCTGTGTTGCCATCTCTCTAGGGACACTCAGCTTGAAAACACTCGACTTGCTAGCTGCAATGCTACATCTGCTATGCTTTGCCTCTAGACACGTTGATCCCTCGCAGACTGTGTTAACCCTGCCCCTCCTGATTCTGAAACTGACCAACGCAGTCACCACGCAGTCTCTTCTCTCTGTCTTATGATGTCTGCCCTGCCACAATTTACTTCGGACCCTCACCCTTCCTCACCCTCACACACCCTCTCACCCACTCACACACCCTCACACACCCTCTCCCTCTCACCCTCACTCACCCTCTCCCTCTCCCTCTCACCCTCACTCACCGACACCCCCTCACCCTCACACCCCCTCACCCTCACACCCTCTCACCCTCACACCCCCTCACCCTCACACACCCTCACCCTCACACACCCTCACCCTCACACCCCCTCACCCTCACACACCCTCACCCACACACCCTCACCCTCACATACCCTCTCACCCTCACACACCCTCTCACCCTCACACACCCTCTCACCCTCACACATCCTCTCACCCCCTCACACACCCTCTCACCCCCTCACACACACTCACACACCCCCACTCACACCCTCACCCCCTCACTCACCCTCACTCACCCTCACCCCCCCACCCCCTCACAACCCTCACTCCCTCACTCACACACCCCCTCACACACTTCCTCACCCTCACACCCCCTCTCTCACACCCCCTCACTCTCACACCCCTTCACTCTCACACCCCTTCACTCTCACACCCCTTCACTCTCACACCCCCTCACCCTCACACCCCCTCACCCTCACACCCCCTCACCCTCACACCCCCTCTTCCTCACCCTCTCACCCTCACACACCCTCTCACCCTCACACACCCTCTCACCCTCACACACCCTCTCACACACCCTCTCACACACCCTCTCACACACCCTCTCACACACCCTCTCACACACCCTCTCACACACACCCTCACACCCCTCACCCTCACATCCCCTCACCCCCCTCACCCTCACATCCCCTCACCCTCACATCCCCTCACCCTCACATCCCCTCACCCTCACATCCCCTCACCCTCACATCCCCTCACCCTCACATCCCCTTACCCTCACATCCCCTTACCCTCACATCCCCTTACCCTCACATCCCCTTACCCTCACATCCCCTTACCCTCACATCCCCTCACCCTCCCTCACACCCGCACCCTCACACCCCTCAATCACCCTCACACACCCTCTCACCCTCACACACCCTCTCACCCTCACATACCCTCTCACCCACCCTCACCCACCCTAACCCTCATCCTCACACCCCCTCACCCTCACACACCCCCTCACCCTCACACACCCTCTCACCCTCACACCCCCTCGCACACCATCACCCTCACACCCCTTCACTCTCACACCCCCTCACGCTCACACCCTCACCCTTACCCTCACAACCCCTCATCCACCCTCACCCTCTCCCACCCTCTCCCCTCACACCCTCTCTCACCCTCTCACCCTCACGCACCCTCTCACCCTCACGCACCCTCTCACCCTCATGCACACTCACACCCCCTCACCCTCCCTTACCCTCACTCCCCCACACACCCTATCACCCCACACCCCCACACACCCTATCACCCTCACACCCCCTCACAACCTATCACCCTCACACCCCCTCACACACCCTCTCACACCCTCACACCCCCTCACCCTCACACCCCCTCACTCTCACACCCCCTCACTCTCACACCCCCTCACGCTCACACCCTTACCCTCACACCCCCTCATCCACCCTCACCCACCCCCTCATCCACCCTCACCCACCCTCACCCTCCCTCACCTTCTCTCCTCACACACCCTCACGCACCCTCTCACCCTCATGCACCCTCTCACCCTCATGCACCCTCTCACCCTCACGCACCCTCTCACCCTCATGCACCCTCACACCCTCACTCTCACATCCCCTCACCCTCCCTTACCCTCACTCCCCCACACACCCTATCACCCTCACACCCCACACACCCTATCACCCTCACACCCCACACACCTCCCTCACCCCCCTCACCCTCACACCCCCCTCACCCCCTCTCACCCTCACCCCCCTCACCCTCACACCCCCTAACCCTCACACCCCCTCACCCTCACACCCCTTACCCTCACTCCCCCTCACCCTCACACCCTCACTCCCCCTCACAACCCCACACCCTCCCCCTCACTCACACTCACACCCCCTCACACCCCCTCACCCTCACACCCTCTCACACCCCCTCACCCTCACACCCCCTCACAACCCTCGCCCTCACACCCCCTCACACACCCTAATTCACCCTCACCCCACAACCCTCTCACTCTGACTCACCTCTCACCCTCACTCCCTCACTCCCCACCCCCACACACCACACCCTCACCCTCACACCCCTCTTATGCTCACACACCCCTCACCCCCTCACACCCCCACACCCTCACCCTCACACACCCTCACCCTCACACACCTCCTCACCCTCACACCACCTCACTCCCTCACCCTCACACACCTCCTCACCCACCTCCTCACCCTCACCCCTCACTCACACCACCTCACCCTCACACCCCCCTCACTCACCCTCTCACCCTCACTCACCCTCACTCAACCTTCTCATCCTACACCCTCACACACCCTCTCACCCTCACACACCCTCTCACACACTCTCACCCTCATACACCCACTCACCCTCACACATCCTCTCACCCTCACACACCCTCACCCTCACATCCCCCACCCTCCCTCACACCCTCCTCACATCCCCCTCACATCCCCTCACCCTCCCTCACACCCTCACCCTCACATCCCTCACCCCCTCACCCTCACTCACCCTCTCACACCCTCACTCCCCCTCTCACCCACTCTCACCAACCCTCTCCCCCTCACCCACCCTCTCCCCCTCACCCACCCTCTCCCCCTCACCCACCCTCTCCCCCTCACACACCCTCTCACCCTCACACACCCTCTCACCCTCACACACCCTTTCACCCTCACACACCCTCTCATCCGCTCACCCACCCTTTCACCCTCACACCCCCTCACCCTCACACCCCCTCACCCTCACACCCCCTCACCCTCACACACCCTCACCCTCACACACCCTCACCCTCACACACCCTCTCCCTCACACCCCCTCACACACCGACACCACCTCACACACTCCTCACACCCCCTTCACTCAAAGCCCCTCACCACCCCTCACCCTTACCCTCACCCCCTCACACACCCTCACCCCCTCACCCTCACCCCCCTCACCCACCCTCCCTCACCCACCCTCACCCACCCACACACCCCCTCACTCACCCTCACACACCCTCACCCTCCCTCACACCCTCTCTCCCTCACACCCTCTCCCCCTCACAAACCCTCACCCACCCTCTCACCCTCACACCCCCTCCCCCTCACACCCCTTCCCCCCTCACACCCCTTCCCCCCTCACACACCCTTCCCCCTCACACACCCTTCCCCCTCACACATCCTTCCCCCTCACACCCCCTTCCCCTCACACCCCCTCACACCCTGACCCTCACCCCCCCTGACCCTCACACCCCTGACCCTCACACCCCCTCACACCCTCACACACACACACCCTTTCACCCTCACATCCCCTCACCCTCACACCCCCTCACCCTCACACCCCCTCACCCTCACACCCCCTCAACCCCCCTCACCCTTACACCCCTTCACCCTCTCACCCCCTCACCCTCACACCCCTCACCCCCCCTCACCCCCTCACCCCCACCCCCCCTCACCCCATCACCCTCCCCTCCCTCTCACCCCCTCCCCCGCATAACCCCTCCCCCTCACAGCCCCACACCCTCCCCCTCACACACCCTCACCCCCCACCCTCACACACCCTCACACACCCTCACACCCTCACACACACCCTCACACACCCTCACACCCACCCTCACACCCACCCTCACACCCACCCTCACACACACCCTCACACACACCCTCACACACACCCTCACACACACCCTCACACACCCCCTCACACACCCCCTCACACACACCCTCACACCCCCTCACTCCCCCTCACTCTCACACCCCTCACCCTTACCCTCACACACCCTCCCCCTCCCTCACACCCTCTCCCCATCACACCCTCTCCCCATCACACCCTCTCCCCATCACACCCTCTCCCCCTCACACCCTCTCCCCCTCACACCCTCTCCCCCTCACACCCTCTCCCTCACACCCCCACACCCCTCACCCTCACACCCCCTCACCCTCACACCCCCTCAACCCCCCTCACCCTTACACCCCTTCACCCTCTCACCCCCTCACCCTCACACCCCCTCACCCCCACCCCCTCACCCCCTCACCCTCATAACCCCTCCCCCTCACAGCCCCACACCCTCCCCCTCACACACCCTCACCCCCCCACCCTCGCACCCCTCACCCACCCTCACACACCCTCACACCCCCCCTAACATCCCCTCACTCTCACACCCCTCACCCTTACCCTCACTGTTGGACCCGGCCTCGTGGCATGGTCCTACCCCTCCCGCATGGCGGGCCCGGGACGACATCGGCCTCCGTCGACCCACCGTCGATCCCCCTGAACACGAACCATTGACGAGAGCAGCCCCCCTGGCAACCCACAGCTCTCCCCCCCTGGGACCCCAGCGGACCCTGCTCGCCAACACTGCCGGTCTGCCGACCATGCCAGGCCACCATTTCCGGCCCGACTCCATCTTGGGCCCATCACGTCCCGAGCACGTGGCCGCAGCCACCCCTGGCCCCGGCCCCAGCGAAGCCCCGACATCGAGGCACCAAGATCCTCCCAGGTGGTAGAGTGGCCACTTGGCGGATCCCGGAGGAGGGGAGTTTCGATGGGCCGCCAGCCATCCCCGGATGCCTAGTGTCGATCGCCCTCCAGCCTCCCTGGGCCCTGGCTCCACCCCCCTGCTGGGTGTCTGGACACCTTCATCCCGGCCCCTCGGACCCCCAGGCGCGAGGGTCCAGACATCAAAGGACTCCAGTCCTATATCTGGGCCAGCCCTGGATTAGGACTCCAGTTGTATCTTGGAGTCGAAGCCCTGCTGACCTTGTCGCAGCTGATCCTGATCCGAACTCGTGCACCGGAACCACCTTCGAGGCCCTGCTGACGCTGTCGCGGCCTGACCGAGCTGGACTACCTTCGAGGCCCTGCTGACGCTGTCGCGGCGTGACCAAGCTGAACCACCTTCTAGGCCCTGCTGACGCTGTCGCGGCCTGACCGAGCTGAACCACCTTCGAGGCCCTGCTGACGCTGTCGCGGCCTGACCAAGCTGAGCCACCTTCGAGGCCCTGCTGACGCTGTCGCGGCCTGACCGAGCTGAACCACCTTCGAGGCCCTGCTGACGCTGTCGCGGCCTGACCAAGCTGAACCACCTACGAGGCCCTGCTGACGCTGTCGCGGCCTGACCAAGCTGAACCACCTTCGAGGCCCGATCGCCTTTCCAACACTCACACACCCTCCCTCTCCCCTCACACCCTCTCCCCTCACACCCTCTCCCCTCACACCCTCTCCCCTCACACCCTCTCCCCTCACACCCTCTCCCCCTCACACCCTCTCCCCCTCACACCCTCTCCCCCTCACACCCTCTCCCCCTCACACCCTCTCCCCCTCACACCCTCTCCCCCTCACACCCTCTCACACTTACAAACCCTCCCCCTCACAACTCCTCCCCCTCACATCCCCACACCCCTCACCCGCATAGCATAACAAAACATAGCATAGCATAACAAAACACAGCATAGCATAACAAAACACCGCATATCATAACCAAAAAAAGCATAGGATAGCAAAACAAAACATAGCATAGCAAAACACAACAAAGCATAGCATAGCATAACAAAACACAACAAAACAGCATAGCATAACAAAACATAGCATAACAAAACAAAGCATAGCATAACAACAAAGCGTAACAAAACATAGCATAGTATAACAAAGCATAGCATAACAAAACATAGCAGAACAAAGCATTGCATAACATAACAAAACATAGCATATCATAAAACAAAGCATAGCATAACAAAACATAGCATAACAAAACATAACATAGCATAACACAACAAAACATAGCATAGCATAACAAAACACAAGATAGCATAACAAAACACAAGATAGCATAACAAAACACAACACAACATAGCGTAGCATAACAAAACACAAAATAGCATAACAAAACAAAACAAAGCTTAGCATAACAAAACATAGCATGATAAAGCTTAGCATAACAAAACATAGCATGATAAAACTTAGCATAACAAAACCTAGCATAACAAAACATAGCATAACAAAACAAAGCATAGGATAGCAAAACTAAACATAGCATAGCATAACAAAACAAAGCATAGGATGGCAAAATAAAACATAGCATAACAAAACATAGCATAACATAACAAAACATAGCATAACACAACAAAACATAGCATAGCTTAACAAAACACAACAAAACATAGCTTAGCAAAACAAATTATAGCATAGCTTAACAAAACACAACACAACAAAACATAGCTTAGCCAAACAAAACATATAATAGCATAGCAAATCATAGCATACCAAATACAACAAAACATAGCATAGCAAAACAAAGCATAGCATAATAAAACACAACAAAACATAGCATAGCATAACAAAGCATAGCATAACATAGCATAACAAAGCATAGCAAAACATAGCATAACAAAACAAAACACAGCATAGCATAGCATAACAATTCAAAGCATAGGATAGCAAAACATAGCATGGCATAACAAAACAAAACATAGGATATAAAAAAAAACATAACAGCATAAAGGATCACTCCGCACCACCACAGCATCACTCAGGGGCACCACAACATCACGGGCACCACAACATCACTATGAGCTACCACAGCATCACTATGAGCTACCACAGCATCACTGAACGCCACTGCATCACTCGTTCGCCATCACACCATCACTAAGCGCCACCACAGCATCAATCTGTGCAACCATTCAACAACACCTGGTTCAAATTTGTCCTCTCAATGTTTCAAGCTTTATTACAAATGTAACAACAAGATGTTAATATTTCACTTCTGTTCTTGGATTTTCATCACAATAAAATACACAATAACCTTAAGCATTTGCCATTATAAATTACAATAACTTTTATTTAAATATTAATAATTGAAAAAAATTAAAAGCAATTGTTATTTCTAATATCAATACATGTAAGTCACGTAAATACAACACATATTGCATTACAAATGCTATAGGTGTCATATTTGCGAAAGTTATAACTATTGGCATTGTAAATGACAAAGCTATTAATTTTGCTCTTTTCAAAAACAAAACATAAATAAAAAATGTATCATTTACAATACCAATAGCTCAAACTTTCCTAATGCTAGACCTATTGCATTGCAAATGCTTGTTGTTTTTTATTTCAAGTTGAAACTCGTGTTCTCTCTCCCGTGCCGTACCCTTGTGGAGCAGGCTGTACTTGTTAATGTTGTTCAGAGCCCACCTCTGAACCAGTTACCATATCCCAGAAGGCCTTTCACTGAGAATTCGTTGGTTTGTTTGGTTACAAGGTGTCCATGTTTGATCTGACGCCCTTGCATGTCTGCATGATCAGTGTCCAACCTTAAAGCTGTTGCTTATTTTAAGGTATTGCCATTTTTACGAAGGACCTGTTTGTAAATGCCTGTTACACTTTTACGGTTTTGTTAAAAGGTAGAACGTATCCGAGATCAGCACTTCTGGTGTGTGCTCTTATTCTTAACTATGTACATTTCAGGTCAATAAACAGGGTTGTTACTAAAGGTCACAAAAAGGCAGTTGTGCCTACATTTAAATAAGATTCAGTTTTAGCAATGTATTACTTGCTGCGGCGCAGTTAAAACTGGCCATTATTTATATTCCAGTGCCGAAAATAAAGGGAGTGATAAGAAATTCCTGCAGTTTCTTTTAATCACTTGTAGAAATGTATTTCTCTCTTTCGCTCCTAAAGTTTGCCTCACAAGTTGCTGGCCTCATAACAAATGAAAAAACGAAATTTCAATATTGCAATCAAGTATTGGCTCACTTGTTTTTGTTGCAGATTTCCATGAATTTTATGACCATGCGTTATTTCATGTTTAATGGCGTGAACACAGTGTCCCTTTAACTTTGCAAAATGCATGCTCACCCCCTCAAGCATCTTAGCGCTAAACAGATTTTTGTTACTCAACTCAACGGTTCTCATTTTATCAACATCAAAAAGAAGAGATGCAGCCTAGTGGCTAAAGCTGCCAACTTGAGATCATGGGTAACCAAGTTTAAATGTCAGTTTTGGCTCAACCTCCTGTGATGCGGGCAAATCACCTTATCTCCCTGGGCCTGACTAAAATGTGTAAAAGTCATCTGGTTCTGTTGTAAAACACTCTAATGCCCTCTCATGAGGTACATGCTATAAAAACTGCAAAAAATAAATAAATAAAGGCTTTGGGAACCCACTGGGACTCAGAGAGGAGACCATCAGGTCAAACAGAGATTCCTGGAGTGAAGACAATCCACTGAGCTGACACTCACTCATTCTCTCTCACTGTCTTTCTCTCTCCCCCACCTTCCTCCAGTAAGTACCCCTACTTCCATCACAGACCGGATTCTGATTGGGCTTAGGGAACTGTGCAATCAGTCAAGAGTGATCCCCTGTTCGCAGAATGCTTCAGTTTTTATTAGTTGTTTGTTTGATAAGGTGAGACCAGTGGCTGCACCAAGTTCTTTATGCTCCTTTTCGGTCAATATGCAAGGCCATTGACCAGGAGGTAAATGCTTGAAGCAGGCAGCTACGAGAGGCAAGTGTTCAGGGTGATGTAATAGCCAGTTGGTTGCATTTTTGGGCCATGTGTCTAATGTATGTTCAGCGTTTTCTCTTATTGTGCTCTTTTGTGTGCAGTTCTTAAAATCTTTAAAAAAATAAAATAATGTAATGAGTCAAAGTTTTTCTCTGTCCACCGTGCAGACCGTTTCATCCTTGATTCCTTCTGTAGCCGCTGTTTTCCTATCCTTCTCTCCCTCCTTCTGTCTCCCTTTTCTGTCATCCTCTCATTTGCTGTGGATCAAAGTTCGGTGATCAAACGGAGTCCTGGTCCCCAGGAAGATCCCCAAACTGTGTTGCGTTGCCCACCGCCTACTACCACACACACACATTAAGCACTGATGTTTGTTGTGTGTCGTGTTTAGAGCAGGGTGCCGTTGTGAGCAGGGTGGTTCCAAACATGGAAGCTATGAGCTCAATGAATTTATTCAATATTCTGCTTAATGATAGTAAGTGCACACATTGTAGCACAATTGCAAGATCCATACAATAACCCATATTAGAACATTGGAATGTTGAGAGCTCCATTGAAAACAATGGATTGCTCCAGGCTTCTAATGGCAGGTAGAAACCCGGAGCTCCAGCATTCCAGTGTTTGCCAAAGACCTCATGTAGCTTAACCTGATGCGTGCGGGCGGAATTCCGCCCGTACGCTGGGAATCTGTAAAGTGCATGTTACATGACGAGCTGGGCTCGTCATGAGCGTGCGAGGAGGCTACCTCATGACGAGCCCAGCTCGTCATGAGCGTCGAAGGGGTTAAGAGGATTTCAACCCCCTCGGGCGCCTTCGAGCCGTCCAAAGCGGGATCTCCCGGCCATTGAAGGTCCGCTCCCTTGTTAAAGGCCCTCACCTTCTGCTCGGCTCTTTAACACTGGAGTGTGCCTTTAATGGACAGTAGAGCCCACTATGGTGGGATCTAAGTTCTAAATGCAACTGTGAGATGTGCACTGGAACCATGAGATCATCCCTTCTTAACGAGAGTATAATTTTCTTTTTTTAAATGTTGGGCTCTACCAGCAAGTGTATGACTATGTATGTCACGGACTGGTGGAAAATCGTGGTAGGAGTTTCACAGCTGTCTTTGTGACAGCAGAGATTTTAGAAATTTCGGGCAGCGTATCACCTTTTATGAATCCCCTCGAGGAAAGAGTGGAATAAATGGTGCAGCAGCAAGAATTGAAGAACTGTATTTGTGGTGTGTTATTATTTGAAGTTGGCATGGGTGCACACGCTTGGAATAATATGCGTTGTGATTGTTGTTGAATGAGTCGTAAGGAATACCTTTTTAACAGTATTAAAACAACTATTCCATTGCCATTTTAAAAAAAAAGAAAGAAATGTGTACAAAGTGAGACAGAATTAAGAAGTGGCGGCTATTAAGCAGGTGTCACAATGCAAACATTTACAGCACAACTGTTGTTGAAGTTACATCAGTGCATTTCATTGAAGCCCACGTTGTGGGACACTACATAGAGGGGGATCAGATTTAGTGCATTGCCCACCATGGTTCTTGATCGTTTGCAGGAGTATGTTGTGATGTCACTTCCCTTCCTGGAGATGGTCATTGCAAGCGTTTAAACATGACAGAAACTTGTTGGTCCACTTCAGAATTTCTCACCCCGGTATGCAGCCTTCAATGTCCCTGACATCATGAACTTCTCACAACTTTTCATATCAACAATGATCTTTGTTGTCCAGTGTGGATGTGATCAGATGACTCAAAGGGTTGGCGTGTTCCTTACATGAAGCATTGGTCTTGGCAGCGGAGCCCCTCTTACAGCTCTTTTATGATATGTAGTTGTGACAGTGTCAAGACTGAAGGACGAGATGAGATTCCACCAGTTTATCCTCTGGAACTGGTTCATTTTTTCCCAGGACGTTTGCCTCATAATTAAGCGGCAGCCCGCCGGCTTTCCAGCAGCAGGCACATGAAAGAAACAGGGAACCTAAATATTGACATTAACAAAGAGTGTTTGTTTCTTTTCTCCACTATATGAGACCACCCATTTTGTTTAGATATCTTGAGGGACAGCATTTTATTATGTATTAAAGTAATTAATTTGCATTAATGTTCTGCATATATGCCTGTGTTCCATAATCGGTGGCGGCTCGCGTAGGACGTGCCGCGCGGACAAGAAAACAATAAATGGCAAATAATTAATGAACAAAGAAAATGAAGGAGGCCCCCTAATTTTTTAAGGTCTGGGACCAGGAGAATAAGGGTTAGAGAAAAATGAAAGTGTCCCTAAAATCTTCCCCTAACGTGGAGATAGTGTGAGAGAAATTGATACCCACAGCAAAATAAATTTTTATGGCACAACCACCACCTATACACATGTATAAAGAAAACCTCAAATGAGTAACAGTGAGCAACAATTTAAATCAGTGACAGCGAAAAGAGATACTACAGCAAATGAATTTTTACAAAAACTATAAAGTAAAATTTGAACAAAGATTTATTGCACTTCATAGGTCTTTAAAAACATAGTTATTATACATACAACATAATTGTGAAAAATACAGTATTATACAATGATTTAAAAAAATGTTTGTTTTAAAGACCTATGAAGTGCAATAAATCTTTGTTCAAATTTTACTTTATAGTTTTTGTAAAAATTCATTTGCCGTAGTATCTCTTTTCGCTGTCACTGATTTAAATTGTTGCTCACTGTTACTCATTTGAGGTTTTCTTTATACATGTGTATAGGTGGTGGTTGTGCCATAAAAATGTCTTTTGCTGTGGGTATCAATTTCTCTCACACGATCTCCACGTTAGGAGTAGATTTTAGGGACACTTTCATTTTTCTCTAAATAATTAATGAAACCAACATTACCAAAATTCAAAGAATGTTGTCGAAGACCACACGCCTCAATACGCGGCAGCGCTGCACATCGAAGCGCGCCAGCAAACCCAAACAAGTCACAAAAATATATCGCATTGAAATACGGCAAAAAATATATGCAAAAGCACCATTCAAAAAAGGAAAGGAATGAGGCACTTATCTCGGCTGCGCAGCAGTGAAAAAAGAGGATAAAGGGCCAGTGAAGGACTATATTGGACTGTTGAGGCCCCTGATTGGACGTTCAGACTGGTTCCTATTGGATGTTTTTCTTGTACTACATTTTCCCAAGGTTTCATGGGAAACATAGTTTATTTTTTTTTTAAATGGGATGGCTGCTGTAAAATAAAACTGAAGAAAGAAGGCCTAATCCTTGTCACTAGTCCTGACAGAATTGTGTCACAGCTCTTTTGAACTTAACCTGAATGGTCATTTCAACCCAAGCATTCAGCCCTCTTTTTATATTGATTGACACTGGTGGATGGATCCTTCCAACCTTTGATGGTCTGTCCTTTCAGCCTTCTGTAGGCTTAGCTTACTGTGGTCATGGACACAGTCATAGTGGGCCTGGGGTGCCTATCTGGGTGAAATGACACTGCATGACCTTTTGGTTGGCACTGGAGCTGTGCGGCATATTAATGTACCTCTTTCAATGAAGGTGCTTCTCCCTTCCGTCTCTGGAGGCAACATTAACAATTTGTCCGACAAACCCACCACAGTTCATGATATCAACAGACCGGGTGTGGGATGATGGACTGAATGTTGGGAAGTGATTTGCCTGTGAAACTGGGCCCAGTGACTGGGAATATTCCCAGTAGGTGCTCATCTAGCAGGCTCGCTCAGTAGCTAGGCATATGCCGTCAGCTGCCTTTCACTAGCGCATCCGTAGTGGGAGCTGCACCCCGAAGTGACGGAGGTGATCTTCTTCAGATTGGGGTTTCTATTTGTGAATCTCTTCTAAATGACTAAGATCAAGATGTTTCCTGTCATCTGCTTCCCTCAGAATGCTTCTTTAGGGTAAGCTGACTTAAGGGCCTCATGTATGTTTTTCTACCAGTCCTGCTTCTGTCAACAGTAGTACAGATGGTGTGGGAGGAGTGAACACAGCTGAGTCTCATCACCTCAGAGTGGAAGAGGAGGATCTAGTGCGTCAGTGTGTTGGCACTCTGCCACTCCTTCCTCTCCGGTACAGAATGGACCTGCTCTTGCAGCAGATTGGCCAGGTTCCATCCCAATCAGCAAACCCTGTGGCTCCATGTATGTAAATTTAATGATGCCACTTAGGGTCCTCTTGCCTTCCTGATGAGGCTACAGGTATTATTTTGGCAGTCAGGAAGCCCACTACAAAATTCATCTGCGCTGACCACTGGGCTAAGTTTTTT
Source organism: Lissotriton helveticus (assembly GCF_964261635.1). Taxonomy (NCBI): domain Eukaryota; kingdom Metazoa; phylum Chordata; class Amphibia; order Caudata; family Salamandridae; genus Lissotriton; species Lissotriton helveticus. The sequence continues at coordinate 256,747,885 of NC_136059.1, forward strand.
TTGATAGTGTAAACTACTTTAAATTTTACTTTTCGACATCCGTTGATTTGAGCTACCCATTAAACTGCAGGCCCAGTGAGGCTACCGTGAAGAGCTCTCTTGCTCCTATGTGTGCCTTCATGTGGCTTCCTGACCAACCTTTCTGTTTAAATCACCACTAGTAGTGCACTTTCTAAAAGGTCTGCTTTATTTGTTTCCTTCCACTCTGTTTATTGTTCCTCAATGGAATTTGAATCTCATTTTCACTGTCTTGATGCACAGTTGCCCACTTCAATTCCTTACTTAAATGACCATCTTGTTGGTGGCAATCACTTGAGACCTTAACAGCTTGTCCACTTTCACAGTTTTCTACCCATAAAAGCTGGTTTGTCACACCTGCTCATCCTTCTTACCTAAGGTGGTTTCTGCATTTCATATAACCCAATCTATTACACTTCCATCTATCATCCCTTGTCAGCAACCAACTGAGGAAGAGAAGTGTTTACATCAACTGGACCCCAGATTGACGGTGTCTTACTATGTCATCTGCATCCTTCAGGACAGAGTGGATTATCAGCTCTTCGTGGGATTCGCTGGACTTCCGAAGGGCAAGGTGGAGACGAAATAAACCATTTCATAGTGTCATCCTCTTTATGAAGATCTGCTATGCATTATGGGCATAAATGCCCAATTTAATATAGGCATGACTGCATCCACAGCTCTCGGCTGAGGTGCTCAGTTGCTGACATCTGCTGAGTGGCTACCATACCAGATCATCTTTGCATGCCTTTACCAAGCTCTGCTGCCTCCTGTCTCAGGCACACCACAACCAGTGCTTTCCCAAGATGTGTTGTATGACTTCCTTAGTTAACCATCAATAGTTAAACCTTCCTACCAGGGAGGTATTGCTTTGGGGCTCATTCGTAAGATAGGAATCTGTGGGAAGAGGTGTCCATCAGAAATAAGTCACTTACCTTCAGTAACAATATTTCTGATGACTGCATTATGTAATGTATGTATGTAATGTATGTATACTTGTAAAGCGCACTGTTACCTCGTTACGTGGCGTCCTGGCGCTGTATACCGCTGGGGAACCCGTCCGTATTATCTATAGAACATAGCAATGACCATAAATTAGAAATTCTTATATTCAGAATTGACTACCAATCCCACCACTGTTGGAAAGGCGTACTTGTCTACTGGCCGCCTGGCCCCCTCCTGAACATTTCGCTACAGCTCATGGAGCTAATTTCCCCTCATATTATCTCCTCCAAACATTTTTTACTACTAGGAGATTTTAATGTTCATAGCGAAGGCTACCATGCTCCTGACGTATTTAGCCACTCTAGGACTGGAGAAGATTAATACTGGCCCTACTCATCTAGCAGGGCACACCTTAGACCTCATTCTGACTACTGCTCCAAATATCTGCTTCGAGGCCCCCTTCCCCCTCACATGGTCCGACCACTCTTTAGTTAGTTTTCCTATAAAAGACGTAAGGGTTACCTACACTCCTATTACACGCTTCCACAGTTCGCGAAGACAACGGCATAAAATCATGCCGACTGCTTCGCGAATGCCGAACCTACCAATATTTACTTGACACTAAATAATATCAAGGAGTTATAACAATATAGATAACATAACATTAGACCAACTGGCCCCACTGAAACCCCACTCTACCAAGTACGGTAGAACACCGACGACCTGGTTCTCTCCCGATTTACGGAAAGAAAAAAGTCATTACAAGAAACTAGAAAGGCGTTGGCGTCTTTCCCATGATAAAACTGTTAAAGAAGCCCACAAGAGCCTCCTAGCCCTATATCATAAAAACCTAAAGAAGGCACGCAGAATTCACATCGAGTCACCACTTAATTATGCAGGAAAATCTTCCAAAGAACGCTACCGCATTCTTAACTCTTTCACGAACCCCAAGGCCTTTCATAATGAAGTAACTCCTACACAAGACCTGTGTGATAAGCTGGCCAACCACTTTACTCAGACGATTGAGAGGATTTACGGCAATATCACCAAAGATAAGGACCCTCAGAAAGACATCATCGCCCTCCACACCCCACACCCTCACACTGCACACTCCTTGGACTGCTTTCCCCTTCTTACAACTGACACGATGGAGTCCCTAATGAAAGTAGTAAAATCAGGCTCCACTCACGATATCCTACCTGCTAAAGTAGCTTCACTACTTCACAAACAGCTGGCTCCCACGATCTGCTCCATTCTCAACTCCTCTCTGAGCAAGGGCAAACTACCCTCCGAATGGAAGGCTGCCCAAATAATTCCTATCAGAAAGAAACCTAATGCCCCTCAAGAAGACTTGTCAAACTATCGTCCTATCTCCCTGTTACCATACATGAGCAAACCTTTGGAGAAACATGTGAATTAATATCTCTCAGAGTATATGGAAGTGACAGGAGGCCTTGACCCCTCACAGTCTGTGTTTTGTCCCAGATTTAGCACGGAGTTAGCATTTATTACAGTCACAGACAATCTTAGGCACTCTCTGGGCAATGGACAGGCAGCATTATTGGTGCAGCTGGATCTGTCAGCAGCGTTTGACACAATATCCCACTCCGTCCTATTAAATAGGTTGAGGAACATTGGAATCCATAGTCTTGCCTTCCAATGGCTTTCCAGCTTCATAACCCATCGTACCCAAACTGTCAATCACTGCACCTTCTGCTCTCCAACGTCAGAGCTAACTAAAGGTGTGCCCCAGGGATCCTGCCTTAGTCCCACTCTATTTAACATTTATGTGGCTCCCCTTGCAGATCTTAGGGAACTGGGCTTCATCCCAATTTCATACGCTGATGACCCAGCTCCTAATGGCATTTGACAAAAACTCTACCAATTCCCAGTCAACCTTCTCTTAAGGTATGACAGCCATCTCGGACTGGATGAGGAACAACGTCCTTCAGCAAAATATTAGCAAAACTGAAATTAAGCTTTTTGGAGATGCACATCTACTCTGGACTCCGGAATGGTGGCCCACCAACCTAGGTGCTGCACCGGTCCCGAAAGCAGTGGTAAAAAACGTAGCCGTACATTTAGACCAGAATCTCACAATGAAAGAGCAAGTCGTAACCACAGTGCGTTCCTACTTCAACACATTAAGTCTTTTGAGGAAGGTCTTCCCTTTCCTCCCTATAACAGTCCGAAAAACACTCATTCAGGCACTGGTAATAAGTCGTCTTGACTATTGTAATGCCCTCCTGATCTCAGCCAAAGAATCCTCCCTCAACAGACTTCAGGTGTTCCAAAACACCGCGGCCCGCCTAGTTTCCAGTGCTCCTGCCAGGTGCGCCTCCTCGCCGCTTTTCCTTGGACTATACTGGTTGCCCATTCGCAAGCAGATTTGTTTTAAGATCTGCTGCATAGTGTACAAGGCACTACACTGCAACGCCGCAAGCTCTCTTGCAGATAGACTCGTACGTTACCAGCCTTCCAGAACCCTCCGATCTGGCTCTAAATCTCTCCTCCTGATACCTCACATAAAGAAATCTCGCACAGGTGAAAAAGCCTTCTATCATCTGGCCCCCTACTACTGGAATCAACTTCCCTTACACCTTTGTGAATGCACAAACTACCTGCAACTCCGCCAGGTTTCTTAAAATGTAACTCTTTTGATCTCCCTCATGAATCTGTAGCACTCCCGTAGCGCGGAGATACCCCTTTGGGGGTGATTCATGCCCTTTATAAGACAAATATATAAATAAATAAAATACCAAAGGTAAGTAACATTTTCTTCTGCAGCAGTCACACCAACATCTGTCGGACAGACCAGTAAATAAAAAAATATATAGTACCTTAATAGATGCAACTCCTAATCGGTATACATGCAAAGGCTGCCAGACTAAATAACACGGACACCAACAGGTTTACCAGCATTACTCTTGCTTTTTACATTTACTCCTGTGCAAACACAAGAATTGTCGTCTGCATAGGCACTGCACCTGTACCGGATATAGAAATCGAGTCGGGGTGGGACTGGAATGTAATAATCTAGGACTGGAATGTAGCAATCAAATTTTTCTAATCCTGATTACCATCAGCTCAAGGGCATCGTGAACCCCCCGCTTTAGAAGCTACAACAGGGGTGTGGTTCTTTATGATCCTCATCTATCTCCAACAAAGCAGACAAAATGGAATGGAAAGATGGATGAGTAAATGGACCGTTGAAAGGATGGCAGAGTAAAGGGATGAGTGACTGCGTGAGTGGGTGAAATCATGAGTAAACGTATGGCAGAGTGGATGGATGAGTGAATGTATGGCAGAGTGGATGGATGAGTGAATGTATGGCAGAGTGGATGGATGAGTGAACGGATGGCAGAGTGGGTGGATAATTAGATGGCTGGATGGATGGACGATTGGATGGCAGGATGGCGGAGAGGATGGATGGATGGATGAGTAGATATGTGGCAGACTGGGTGGATGGAGGGATGATGAAAATGGATGGCTAATGGATGGCTAGATTGCTGACTGGATGGATTGGGCAGTGGGTGATTGGATGGCAGAGTGAACGGATGGATAGATGGCAGAGGATGGATGGAAGAGTGGATGGGTGAATAGATGGGTGGATAGGTGGCAGAATGGATGTATGGCTGGCAGAGTGGATAGATTGATGAGTAACATTAAATGGATCGATAGCAGTGGATGCATGGCAAAGTGGATGGATGGATGGGTCAGTGGATGGATGGGTCCGTGGATGGATGGAGTGTGGAAAGGCAGAATGGTGGATGAAATAGTTAGATTGTAAAGGAGAAACAGTGGATATCAGTGGATAGGTGGAAGGGTGAAAGGATGAATAGATAAATGCTTGGATGTAAAAGACAAGGGAACTCTTCTATGCTGATATTTTTATCAGATGCTTAAACCTATGTAGACCCCGGGAACTGTTTGTACCCAGTTTAACTCAAGCATCTAAAGAACTGCACCCAACCACCGCTGTTTTATTTTGTACACTCCTGCTCCGGGTGGAAACTCCTTAAATGTTTTTAGAGTAACATATACTTAGGTTGTAAACAGGCGACAGCGGTCTCCTGAGATTTACCTCAAGTTGGCATCTCAGACTGACTGCCAGCCATTCAGAGAAGGCAGCCTGCTTGTTGAGGCACACACGTCATGACCTTGGCATGCTGTGTCATCTGTTCCAAAATGTACTTTCTTATACACAGAAACGCATTCATTATTCGCCGGATTACTGTTTTTTTTTTTTAACCAAATGGGAAACTTTGCTTTTTAACAAAGTGCTACATTACTCTTTTCAATTGAAAAACAAATGAATTTATAATGTAGTTTGTGTGTTTAGCTGTTCTTGAGAATTAACACATTTTCTGCATTACTTCGAGATTTTAATTCGCCTAATGGAAAATATTGCTGGAGGAAATTCTTTTTTGTTTGTTTGCAAATGTTAAGGGCGGAAAGTGTTTTATTTCTTCCACAAAATCGACTCTGTGCTCAGTAGCTAGAAAAAGATCTGTGATGGAAGGAAGTAAACAGTTTAATGGAGTGAGTTGTTTCTTTTCTAGGGCTTTCCATTAAAATACTTTGGGACAGTTAACTAAATGCTAGTTTGCAGCACTCTCTATGCAAAGCTGCTTTTAAGGCTTGGTGTAAATTACACCATGCTTGGTCTTGCTTAGGCTACAAAAAGAGTCTTTTTATCTCCTCGCACCACAATTATAACGGTTTGTGCAGATACAACCCACATGGTAGATTCTATGTTGCTGTAGCTTTACCACTGCGTCGTAAGTAGGGAACTCCTAGCAATAACCTATAACCCGAATTCCTTGCTTTGCCATCCCAAACTTATCCTAGAATGATTATGATCCATGGTCACATCCTGCTACTTAAATATATTTATGCAGAAGTGGATGTTCTGTGTAGCGCCAAGAAAATCTTTGGTTTTGGCGCACTATTGAGTGCTGTAACATACCATATGTTTCAGTGGTTCATATAAGTACACCAAGCATAGGTAATTTTGAGTCCTTTCGGGTTAATTGTTGTCTTTGTAGATTAGTAAACTGCAGACGAAAGACAAGACCTTGGTCTGGTTCACATTCTTCTTGTCTAGGAGAACACATTGTTTACCAATATTACTCCATTTTTGTGATGGGCAATACTTTTATATATCTTACACTAGAGTTTACACTCTGGGAGATGTCTCTCCTTTATTGATTCAGGTCGGGGTTGGTTTGGCGTTTTGCATGTTTTTATGATGTGGTGAATGCATGGGGTAGCACACTGCCTCCCTGCCCCTGTAATGGTAAGGCGAAACAATCTTTGATACATTTTATGTTTCTGTGGCTTCTCTCATACATTTTTTCAGCTTTGTCTTAAGCCCACATTGAAAAAGTTAGCCTTTCAGAAATGTATGGTGGCCTTAACCTTCCTTCAAATGTTAAGTCCTGATATCTGTTATAGCATGTGTTGTTTTCTTAAGATGACCATCCACAGTAGAAAATCCATGGAGGTTAGCCAGAGGGGTAATTGAGGCATCTAGAGGTACAGTTTTATACTCTTTTTAAGTCAATTTGTTGTATATGATGGATTGATGTGATTGTAATGTTTTTAGCTAATCATGAATGAATTGAGAATGTTATTTATAATTCTGTTTATTTTTCTATGTTTTATTGTATGTTTTTTTACTCTGTGTTTTTATGACCTTTTTAAATCGCATAAAGATTGTTTTAACTAAATTGTCTAGGAGGACACAGGCAGAAAGAGTTGCAACACAGAATCTAAATTAAATCCACTAGACTGTGATGTCCCCCAGAGAACCCTGTTGCCACCACTTCTTTTCACATCTTCCTCCCCTCCCTCTCCTCCTTGATGCTGCTTCTACAGATGTAAAACATTCTTTGTTGAAATGATGCTGATGATTTTTGGCTCATCTTTAAAATCATGACTTGCGCTTTAGAAGGAAGTCAGAGTTTTGAAGGATGTGTCCTAGACCTAGATAACCAGAAGTGTAAAAACAAGTTTGAACACTGAACCCAGCTGAACAGAGATCATGCTGGTTGGAGATCTCTCCACACCCCGACCAATAGAAGTCTGGCCTGCCACCTCCTGCTCGTATTGTATTGTATTGTAATTGCATTTATATAGCGCTTACTACCCCTGACGAGGCATCGAAGCAATTTTTCGGCAAGTAGCGCTCTACTCCAGGACCCATAGAGAATTAGTGTTGAATTAGTATTGCGAAACATGCAAGTACATTTTAAGTGGTGGATAGGTTAGACAGTTATTTGGATTTGGAATGATAGTGATAGAGCGCGCAGGTCACCCGGCCAACAATTTTTACCACATACGTGTCAGGCCCATAAAACTTTAATTTACCATATTATTAATCGGGTGACCATACACTCTACTACCAGTATCCCAGATTCCTTCCTATTTCATTTCTCGTGTACCCGACTTACCACTCCACTGCTACGGGTATCTAATGACCACGATGGATCAGGGAGCTAGCTGTGAAGAAAAAGGCAGACACAAAAACCTCTATACTTTATATATTCAAATTTATACTTTTCATAATAACCACAAACTCAAGAAGTTTTGAAAACCTTTATCTAAAATTCTTCAAGCTCAGAAAACATGAGGTTTACAATAAGCAAGCAATCGATAACCAGAATTACAAAGAGGATGTATCCATAAAGAAAATAGATCAAACCAACCATTTATGAGTCTATAGTAAGGTCAGAGCAAGGAACATGCTAGGCAGCAATTCAGAATTTTAACTTAGTAAAGGGAGACTAAAGGACGGGGAAAAATAAAGAACATACTAGAACTTCACAGAGAAATGTTTCCCCATAAAGAAGAACTACAGGTAAGGTGCAAATAGACCGTACTAATAAATCGGTGCAATTACTTGAATCAACTAACAGATGGGTAAACAAGGAACATCGATATATATTGTCCTGAAACGGAAAATGAACTTAAAGGATGGGTAAAAAGAGGAACATGCTAGAATAATGACAATTTATGTATGGCTGGTTCATTCAGAAATGCAAAAAGCATGGAAAATCAATTTGCAAGAGTATAACTTTATTAAAGCAAAAGAAAGGAAAAATATAGAAGGGGCAGTATAGAGTTTCAGCACTATATTTACCTAGAATGGTGTGAAGACCAACCCTGGCCACAGGTCAGTTAAGAACAGGAGGGACCCCAAAGGAAACCCGTCATCAGTAGGACAGCAGGTGCAGAATGGACACCCCAGGACAGGACAAGAAACCCATATTAGGATCAGGACAGGACCACCAAGGCACGACCAGCACCCGCAGTTCGGAAGCAACGCCTGCGCTCCACCCTCTCTGCAGCTATCAGTCAGAACCCCGATTGGGTTATCGATTTCCCCAGCAAAGTGCTCCGCCAGCACTTAAGGTTTAAAACCTCTCAAGTTTATGGAAGATTCGGACAGAGTGCTCCGCAGCCCTCTGTATCAAGTCACCTATTGAGTGCGTTGGGTCAGTGACAGGTCAGCTATTCGGACAAGTCGAACAATTTCTCTAGCTAAACCTAGGCTAGTTATACTGTTTTCAGGTCAGTGTACCACCCCCCAAATGTTGCAAGTGTAAGAATCCCCAATTTCGATTGGTCCCCAAGTAGGATAGGTCAGCACACCGATCACATTTCATTTCTACAAGCCTATATTAACATATTCTGGGACCGCCTATTGATTTTGGGGTTCCCATGACATACTCTACGGAATACAATGAATAAAATACATTTGTTGCATTTGTGGTACAGTTTAGCTTCTTCTGCTAGGTGAGGGTGCATCTTCCCAGGCACATCTTGGCTGAGACCTCTGGTTGGCAGGGATTCAATGCCACCGGCAGAAGACTGTCATGCGTAGTAAGCTTGTTCAAGATGGATTCACGAGTGTCTCTCAGACCCTCAAGAACGCGGTACATGAAAAGTAAGCGAAAACAAATTAAAACAGAAATAAATGATTACACTGTATACCATGAATTGCTACTCTATACCCCTTACTTTATAATAACTATAGCATTAGTGTTAGAGGCTCACGAAACAGCAGCGTAAAAGCAGCAGTGCAAGCATCGGCATGTGAGAACACAAAGCAGCCATCTTAATGCTAGTGCGCAAGTGCAAAAGATTCCCACCAGAACTGCGAGTACGTCACGTCACGTGATTGTGACCGACGCATGCGCAGAAGGAAACCCCGCCAAGCAGCGGCCATTTTTAATGACAAGCGTTGTTAAGGTTAATACACACATAAGCAAGCATCTCTCCGATACCTCAAATGTCAGAATAAGAGGGAAATTAGTAAGACAAACAGGTTGAATTAATATATTATAGTTATTCGAGGTTCATGAATACGAGCAAGTTGCATAACGTGCAAAATCTTGCTCCAGCAATAGCAGAAGGATAGAGGAGGAAAAAAGGTGTGTATTTATATAGCACTTGTTACCCCTGATGGGGTGTTGAAACACGCTACTCCAGAAGCCCATAAAGGATTTGTGGTAAATTAATATGGTGAAATATGAAAGTAATTTCAGTGGTGGATATTAGTCAGCCATTTGGAGTGAGAAGGATAGCAAAGGGATAAAAGTGGAAGAAAGGTTTGAATTCATATAGCACCCATTACCCTTGACGGGTGTTGAAGCGCTTTTCTGGCGAGTAGCACGCCACTCCCGAACCCATAAAGGATTAGTGTTGATAATTAGTTTAGTGAAATATGAAGTAATTTGAATAGTGGATATGTTATTCAGTTATTTGGGTAGAGAAGGGTAGGTCTGACTCCGATCCTTGGAATTTTGATAGAACCATCTGTGAAACACCCACAATCATCAGTGGTAACTCATGTTTTTACCATCTTCACCTGTTGAAGACAACTTTTAGTGCGGTTCAAACCAATCTAGCTGTTGAAAGATCACAATTGGATTTTAGCAGTATTACCTACCTGGGAGTAAACACGTTTCTTCTGGCCACTTTATAGAATTGTGCGACTGTGTGAGTCTTCGTCATCCGGCGCTAGCTGGACCGGGGTACCTCTACCCATAAACCGCTGTACTGGCTTCCTCTCAAGGAGAGAATTCAGTTGACATCACTCTGCTTGCATCATGACACCCTTGGACAGAGAAACTCTGCATCTCTTTTATAATCACTTCAAGAAATATAAACCTTTACAGCTGCTGAGATCTGCCAACAAAGCCATGTTGCACACTTCAAGCTGTAGAGGCGCCTGCTCAGGAGACCATGCATTTTCAGTTTTGCACCCAAGATGTGGATTACCAGACATTTTGTTTAGAAAAACTTGAAACGTTTTCTGTTCCATTAAACCTGGTCCACTATCTATTACTATCTTTGGTTTATGCTGCAAAACGTTTGCAGATGATTTCAGTGTGCCAAGAAACCACAATTCTGGTGAAAGTACTCTTTAAATATTCTTATAACTCACATAACAGTAACCGGATGTTCAGTGCAGCAGGGAAATGGTATGGTTTCCCTGGCCAGCAGAAGGTTTGCCAGGATAACGGGATGTGGGAATGGAGCGGATAGTAGCTGCAATGTGCCTTAATGCAGAAGACCAAATGCACAATGCAGGGTCTTTCCACGGAAATCTGTTGTTTGATAGAACTACCATAGTATCCCCCCGTCGCTGCCTCGGAGTACTCTAATTAAATACCTTCACCGCTGATCCTCTCCTCCTTTGCCACCTGTGGTGCACCATACTTGCCCAAAATAGATCTCTTGATCTTGGGGCTGTGGTGATGAGAAGTGAGCTTGCGGTACTAAAGTGGTGCTATCGTCGCTGTTGCCTTCTTCCTGTGGTTACCAGATCATGCAATCCCTGGTGGACACCCTGTATCCTGCCCTGGTTTTTCATGTGACGACTCCGTGCATTGTGGAAAGTGAACTCTTTTGGCTACCACCCATTGCTATAACAATAATTGAAGGGGAGGCCAGATTTGAGTGCATACACACAGGCACCTCTGGAGGCTGGCAGGCAGGCTGGTAAATGATGAGGTATGTTAATTGTATATGCTTGTATGCCAGTGCCGCACCTGGATAACCTCAAAATTCCCCTTAATGTGAGATTGGGAGAGGGACTATAAGTCTCTATGCTGCTTTAAATCAGCGGGGAGAAGAGTAGTGAGTGTCGAGCCGAAGAAGCGATCCACCCCTTCCACTGAAACCTCCACTAAATCTTGGCCAGAGCTAATACTGTAACACTGCACGAGAATTTGCGATTTTGCAGCCATGCTCAGAAGCATGCTTACACAGTACGTCCAGCCATCTTCATGAAAGCGATGCTGGTCTCCAAGAGCCAAAAATCCTTGTTAGAACAAGGATCCTCTATTGGGCCCCTGCTAGTCGGTCTGCGGAAAGCCTGGCTGGTGGGTGAGCGAGTTCATGTGTTGTTTATGGGATCTTCCATAACCAGGAACGCTGCCTTGAATGAATGTACTGCAACAGAACGTAAGTACCTGCAGCATTCTTCAACCCAACAATTGAAGGCATCAGTTGAATGGGTTCAACCACTGCCGGCGTGGCGGATGTAGAAACAAAGGCATTGTGCATCAGACTTTGTAGTTCTGGGATGTCCTTCTGAGTCATTTACATACTTTACATCCGCGGCGGTGCACTTAGAGCGCCGTCATAAAATGCCATTTAACAACCATTCTAAAAGGACGATGAATGTGCTCTATTAGGTAGCGGAGAGGGCGCCAACAGAGATGGCTGAAGTTTGTTCAGATGACTTCTTGAAGTAAGTTCACCGTTCCCTTAATGCATAGATAATTCAAATGTACATCCACTTTACAATACAGCATTTTTTCAAGGGGTTGCAAATCGTACTTAATTGCTGTTTTCTGGTTTTAAAATATATTTGCTTACAAACTCTTAAAATAAGTAAATAAACACACTCCATGCACTTTGCACTTCTTCCATTGTTTCCAAAGTCTTGAGTTTTGACCTAGTTTGCGGTTTGAGTGCTCCGGATCCATGCACCCACCCCCTTATCTTATTTCATTGTGAAATCGCAGTGTGTTACCTCTTATGAGCTTGGACCTGTCGAAGAGATTCCAGCCCATTGCGGTCTGTAAAAGTCATACGCCTCTGTCCCCCCCAGCAGAGATGTCCTATTGAAAGCCTGGCCTAAGTGCCAGAGCACTAGGCCGTGTCTCAAACCTGCAAAAGTACTCATACTTGGTATCTCGCAAGATAGCAGAGCTAGCAGTATTCCTGCCGTGGGGACGGATGTTAAAAGGATGCAGGTTAATTCATGCACACATTTCATCTTTCAGCCAGCTTCTGTCTAGCACTGAGACTTTGACAGATGAGGTGTCACATCATATATTCTTATTATTAAACTATTAATAGTCAGGCTTGTCCAGCCAAAACTATGAATAATAATCCTGCTCCTATCCACCCACAAACACTATCAATAAAAGCTGTCCCAAAAGTTCCACTACCCAAAGTTGTCCTAATGTCCCCTCCTATGGACCTACCCCCAGACTGTCACCCTTATGTCGTTGTCCTTATAAATGTACCCACCCTGACCAAAATGAATCCCCTCAAGCCTTAACAAATAAAACGTTGCCCTGGCTAGAGTCCAACAGACCCCTTCCTAGGGGCCTTGATGGATCAATTATAGGAGCCAGAAGGGTGGGTTGGGTGGGTCATGGCCACAAGCATCTGGAAGGAGACTGTGGGGTGGTGAATTTCAGGGATAGTAGAGTAGCACAAACTATTAGCAAATACAAACCTAACTCCGGGGGGCCGGGAATTGGCATAGTGGACTTAACCTTTTTTTACCCAAGACCAGTCACCCCCGCGATTGGCCGAGAGTTCGGCATGGGTTGGAGCAATAGCTCCGCCCATTCTGAATTTCCCGCTAATCCTCAATTCTATCCTCAGGCAGTCTGGCCATCGACAGGGTGGAGACCACCGGGTTATTGAACCGACCGCATCGCTGGGGAGGTCCCTGGAGTTGGTGGTTCAGGTGATGTCACTGAGATGAGAGGGCTAACCATTGACCATGGTATACTCCCTCTGAGTATGGCAGTCCCCACTCCCATACAAGAGAGTAATCAGCTTCCCGGGAGGCAGGGTGGTGTTGGCAGCCAAACGACCCAGGACCCGTTGATGGTGGGAGGAGGCCTCGACTCTGGTGGTGATCCAGCTGTGGCGGATCCAGTTCTTAGGATTTTCAGCTGGAACATCGCGGGAATCGATAGGAAATTGGGGCTGCCTGATTGGAACGCTCTTGTGGAGGGATACTCCATCTGTATATTCCAGGAGCCCTGTCATAAGGTGGGATACTCATCCCACTTTGTTCCAGCTGTCTTCCCTTTGTCAGGGAGGGGTCGCCCTTCAGGTGGTCTCCTCATTTGGGTTGCTGTCTCCCTAGATTGCAGGGTGGAGGAGCACCCAACAAACTCACCAGACATCCTCAATATCACGTTAAAGGATTCAGGGGGTTGTCTGCTCCTCAACATCTATGCTAGAGGCACTAGGGGAGGCGTACAATCACCCACCATTGCTCTTTTGGAAGATCTCCTTAGGCAGCGGCCAAGAAAATCGTGCACTCTGGTGGCGGGTGATCTAAATTGCACGTTCGAGCCCCTGGGCCCTGATGATGTGTTAGGCATAGAAGAGGAGGATTCGAGAAAGGGGATTCCGGCCCTGGCTCTGCCCCCCATCAAAAGGTGGTCACAAGTGGCGTTGCAGATCAACGCCCTCAATTTGGAATTTGATCTGAGGGCGGTCAATGGGAGGTCCAATTCTGATTTGACTGGTGCTCACACCTACAATAGGCCCAACCATACGTCTAGAATAGACTACATTCTTCTCGACGTAAGCCTATGGAGTACCCTGAGCGATATGGAGATTATTCAGACCATTGAGAGCGATCATAATCTTCTCTCTCTTGTATTATCTCCTGAGTGGCTCAGGGGCAAGGCTGGATTACATCCTCTGCCGGGATCCAACTTCCAGATGGCCAGTGTATCTAACTGTGGGAGGAGATTGAAGTGGGACAAGCTTGTTTTGTCTGTTGAGAAAGTCTCGGCCATAGGGGCACTGCTGGCTGCAGCCCAGAGTAATCTGGGCTCATTGCCCCACGTGCCTGAGGAGGCCACGCAGATTTTTTGTGATCTAACCAGGCCCCTAAGTAAGCTTTTCATCTTACCTACAAGCTTTTCTGGTGCTACTAATAGGACTAAACCCACGAATAGACAGGGTTGGTACACAACAAAATGCAGGACCCTGAAAAAAGCCCTGATAGGGGCAGTCAAATCTAAGTCCCAACTAGCAATCAGGATAGCAAGGAAGGACTACTCCCACACCTTAAGGGCAGCGAAAAAGGAGTGGGAGGAGAAGTTCTGAGAAGACCTGTTAATAGCAAGTAAGGGAAAGGATGCAAGGTGCTTTTGGAGTTTGGTTAGAACTAGGAATAGGCCAGACGTATCGCTGGTAACGTGTACCATCCCCGCCCAGACCTGGTACAACCACTTCGAGGCCCTGTACTCCCAACCTGAAGGGGTCCTTAGTAAGTCTTTCTCCCTGGAGGATGATGTTCTTGCTAGGGGCGGTGATGACTTTATCGCGAGGGAGGTGGAGGCCGTAATTAAGTCCCTGGTCCCATTAAAAGCAGCCGGGCCGGATGGGATACCAGGTGACTTGTTACGAGCCAATCCGAAGGAATGGGGTCAATTGGTCGCTACGCTACTAAGCGCAATCACGAGGGGTGCACTAGTGCCTGATTCCTGGAAGGGGGCGGAGGTTGTCCCGATATTCAAAAAGGGGTGCCGGGACCGCCCCGCCAATTACAGGCCCATTAGCCTCATCGACTCTTCCCAAAAGGTGGCTGGGAAGGTGATTTTGGGGAGGGTCCTCCAATGGGCTGATGACCACAAGATACTGTCTGACTTCCAGGCGGGATTCCGATCAGGCACTGGGACGATCGAACAGGCCTTCAGGTTGATGCTCCTGTATTGGAAGGTGGTGGTGCTGGGGAAAGGCAGTCTTTACTTGGCCTTCATTGACCTGAAGACTGCCTTTGACCTAGTGCCTAGGGAGGAATTATGGAGGGTTCTGCAGGGGCTGGGGCTGCCCCCCTACATCCTGTCGCTCTTGATTAAACTTCATACTGATAATTATGCACAGGTGCGGTGGGGCACGAATAGGGAGAAAACCAACAGGATCCCGGTGTGTAGGGGTGTCCGCCAGGGATGCGTGTTAGCTCCCACACTATTCTCATTTTATGTGAATAGTGTGGTAGAGCACCTGCTTAAAGAACCAGCAGATGCCCCGTCTCTGGCGGGCACTCGGATCCCCACCCTGCTCTTCGCTGACGACACCCTTCTTATCGCAAAGACACCCCGGGGTCTCCAAAAGCTCCTCAATCGCTTCCAGGAGTTCTGCTCTCTCAGGGGCCTGACGATTAATGTAGACAAGACCACATTTTTTACCATGAACCCTCCTAAAAAATTAGGACCCCCACGGTTTTAAACTCTGTTCCCCTGGAGAGGGTCTGTGAGTTCGATTACTTGAGGATCCGCCTTAGTAATTCCATGAGCTGGTCCCCGCACATTCAAAAGATGCTGCTTAGCCACAAAAGGGTTACTGGTGTCCTACTCAGGGAATATCGTTCATCTGCTAAACATTGCATTTCCCCGGTTATTGACATTTATAAAGCCAGAGGGGTTACTGCCGCCCTGTATGGGGCGGAGTTCTGGGGCACCTCAAACCTTGAGGTATTAGCTAAAGCGGAAAGTAAATTCCTGAAAGAACTTATGGCGCTCCCTCTGAGCACACCCACAGTCCCGGTGCTTCTTGACTTGGGCTGCAGATCAATTGCGGACCAGGCACGCCTCCGGCCTTTGCTCCTGTGGGCTCGCTTGTGGAGGGTCCCTGAGCTCGCCTCATATGCAACAGGCTTGTCTGAGGTGATCGCAATGGAGGGATGGCATCGAATCAAATGGCTAAGGGATGTTAAGAGCCTATTGGGAGAGCTGGGGTTGGATGACTCTTGGACTACCCGTTCTGCTCCCCCCAAAGCCACCCTGAAAAAACTATACTGGGAGTGGGTATCGTCCAAACTCATTGGCAATCCTCGTCACTGCAACTCGACCGCAGCATTCCTAAGAATTAAAGACGTCGTTGCATATGAGCCTTATCTGGACCTCATTTCTATTCCATTGGACAGGGCTCTCTACTTTAAGCTCAGAGTGGGTACTCTACCTTTAGGCAACCTGGTGTCCAGGTGGAAATCATCTTCCCAGTCCTCACCCTTCTGTGCTCTGTGTTCGACACGGGTGGAGACGGTGGCACACATTCTTTTTGAATGCCCGGACTATTGTGCTCCAAGGAGGCGCTGGCTTACACCAGTGTGCAGACTTTTAGGTACACGACAGCATTTGGTGGCCCTCCGTATCTTACTGACTGATACTTCATCTCCCATTGTCTGTGGTGTTACTAAATTCTTAAAATGGGTATGGGTGATCCGTTCTAAAAGGCTTTCCATTTCAATTTAATTTCTTTTTAATTATTTATTACAACAGTGTTGATTGTTTTATCCTTTTTAAATCTATCATGTATTTTATCTTTGCCTTAAGAATGTAATTTTTAATGTATGTACTGCTTTTAAGATATTTATGTATCGAATTAAAGCATATATCACTCACTCACATTATTAAACTATTATGGACCTCAACTGGTAAAAAGCCCTCAGCCCTAAACATATATTCTATGTGCAATTTGACCTAAACCTCTCAAATCAGCTTGATCCTCTTTACCTGCCTCCCCTTGAGCTGTCATGAATTGTGCAGTGAGGCTCACGCCTGTTCAGCTCCAGCTGGGTTTGTCCCATAGTTGTGCCCTGCACACACACATTCATTTGTATATATTTTTTTTTTACCTTGTTACCTTGGTTTTTCAAGTGTATATTTACACCACCGTGAGCTAATTAAATATTCATTTTGCTCAATTTAGCTATGGTAATGTATTTCTGCCTCACACTTCTGCTCGGAAAGCCATTTTCACCTCACTCCTATTGCTAATCTTCCCGAAAGGCACCTGTGCCCCAAGCTTGTAAGGGAACCCACACAGTGGCCAGCCTTAAAAGAGAAGGGCAGATGGCTTGAATGCACTGCCTAGATTTGTTAGTGAAGAGAGTAGAAAATACTTTCTACTAGGTGGCCTAGGGTCGCTTCTGCCCTGCACGGGTTAATGGGAAAGTTTTGGCAGCTGAGGATGGAATCCTTTTTTTTAAATAGATGATGCTGGCTGTTTATTTTATAGTTAGTAGAGTTCGGAAATGATGGAGTGTTTCTTAACAGTAAAGTTGTGTCCTGTTATCTTTGAGATTAGGTTGCAAAGCAAGAGCTGGTATGCCACTAGGCACAGGAACTGCATCACTTTGTAGTATAAGTAGTATGCTAGGCCCCCTTAAAAACTCTTACTTCACCTGCGGCTCCTTCAGCACTTGCTTGAAGCACCGAATAATAAGCATCTCTTGAGGTGGCAAGAAGGCCCTCTTCTGTCTGCCAGGGGAAGAGTGAAATAGCACGCCCAGAACTCGTTCCCCAACTCTGAAAATATTTCATATTTCTCCAAACCTACGCTAAGCTGAGCTTGGGAGAGTCTTTGATAGAGCGGCTTTGCATTATTGCAACATCTACGCTAGGTTCCCCAAGAAACTGTGATAGGCTGCAAGTGGTTCGAAGCAAGGCTGGCAGATTCTGCTTCAACTTTGAGGCGAGGGCGCATAAAGCTCGCACTGAAATCTTTCAGCTGGCCTATGCTTGCATCATAGGTTCTTTGCACTGGGCACAGTGAAAATGTTAAAACTTATTGTAAATGTGAAGGAATTCTACTGTCCCTAGTCCAGCTCTGAATCCATATTGCAGGTCAGATAGGATTGAGTTATCATCAGCCCAATCAAGTACATGCTCTAATACAACCCAACCAGCAACCTTCGTGATGGAGTCCAGTAGGGAAATCGGTCTGTAACAGCCCGGGTCGTTCCTATCTCCTTTTTTGAAGACAGGAACGATTACAGACTCAACCCAGGTCGGTAGGAGTCCAGCGTTACAACTCACATCGAGGCCCTGCACAAGAAGAGGCCCCCACAAAGATGTAATTGATTTAAACAAATCAATGGGGACCCCGTCTGGTCCAGGAACCTTTCCGCCCTAACTGGCATGTAAGACTCTCTCGACTTCCTCCAGGGTAAAAGCTAAGGACATAGAATGGAGAGAATCAATTAAAACTTGAGTCCCTACTAAAGTTTCACCTCCTCCATACACATGGGTAAAATGCTCTATCCACCGATTTTCCGGGATAGCTGACTCTATAGTAGGGCTAGTATTGCTGGATAAGAAGGATGTTCTGATTACCTTCCAGAAGGCTGCACTGTCATTGGTTACTGAGGCTAAGTGAAGAGCCTCCCAGGCCTCATCCCTTAGTATATTCTTCCTGTCTTTCAGCACTTGGTTATAGGCTTGTCTCACTCTCTTAACTTCTGAGGCGATCCTTGGTTTCCTGTGAAGTTCTTTTTTTAACAACAAGTGTAATTTAGTACACTTTGAATCGAACCACCCCCTCTGTGCCCTCTTGCTTTTATGTTGTCTAAGACATTCCCTAATTACCTTAGTTATCTTCTGAAAAGACACTAGTAATACCACAGGAGTAGTGTCTTCGTTAAGGCATGTCTCTATATCTATGAAAGATTTAACGATAATTTGTTTAAGCATCTCTGTCTGATTCACCATTGCCCAACGCAGAGAGTAACCGTTAGTACTGGCAATGGATAAATTCTCTAGCAGTCGTCTTTTTTATTGTTAGCTACAACATTCTTGGACGGCAATGTGACTGTTAGACAGAGCGGGAAATGGTCGCTGAGTGAATTATCGGAGACATGAAAGGAGTGAAGTCTAGAAGCATAACTGCTAGAGGCCAACATAAAATCAATGGTGGAGCAACAACCCCGACTGCTAAAAGTTGTTGTCATGGGGACGGGTGGTGAACATAATTCCTTGACAAAACCAAGATCAAAACTATTAATAGGTTCATTCAGTTGGTCCCCTAGAACAGAGTGATTAAAGTGTAGGGAACAAACACCATCTTCACATAAAGCCCCACAAAGATTGGTCCCAGCATTAACACACAGTGTACAATTAAAATCCCCCTCCAGAAATAACATGATATCTTTCCTATTGCTTTTGCTTAACAGACTCCGTGCTTTATGCATGTTCTTGAATACGATGCGCCGTAAGCCTGAGGGGATATTATTATAAAAATTAACCATAGCTATTGAAAATGTTGAGTCAAAATCCAGGACGAGCAATTGATGGTAAGAGTCACTAGCAAGCTTAGTAATCAATTTCAAGCTTAGTGTATTCGACACATACACACACAGACCACCCTTTGCTCTGTCGCTCCGGCATTCAACAGCAGGAATGTGGTACGTCCTGTACCCATTTAAATGAATGGCTTCCTTAGTCCAAGTCTCCTGGAAACAAGGGACTTCATAATGTCGGACAAAGTCCCACCATAATTGTACATTTAGTTTGGAACAAATACCAGCGGTGTTCCAGGATACAATTCTACAAACCTGATGCTCATCAGCAAGTGAAAAGGGGTAAGAGAGAGTTTACATCCTCGGTTGGAGCCATGGTAACATGTACAAATTGAGCTGGATCATTACAACTGTTGTGATTATTATGTAAAAGGTCGTTACCAGGGTCATGGGTCAATAAGACCTTCTTGTCATCCAGACTCTGGTAATCACCACTTCCATTCCATTCCTTGGATTTAAAACATGGCGCATGGTTAAGTCAATCATTATCCTCCAGAACACTGAAGACCTCAAAACGATTATAAGTAGGTAAGTAGTGACTAGGCTGCCTTATTTCCCAGTGTCTCTCAGGAGCACCTTTGAGGCCTGGATTCAGTGCAGGTTCTAAGGGGAAATAGAAATATCCTAGAGGTAGAATATTTATATTGTGTGAGGTAACCGGCCCATTCCGCCCCTCCCTATGATGGTGCGTACCAGATGTGGTGCCCTAAAGGTTATAACTACGCAATCTCCTCTTGACAGTTTAGGGGAGGGGCCAACCCATCCGATCCTGCGGACCATTTTGAATTCCGAGAAGAGGCATTCCTTCAGGCCTGTCCTGGAAGTCAAAAAATGAAGAGCCTTATTCCTTAAGGTTGACCAGTGTTCAAACAGATTAGTAGCCAATTGGGGGACATTGGTCAGAACCACCGTATACGGGGTTGCTACTGGGGGTAAATTTAGATTTTGTGAAGAATCCTAAGGAATCTCGTGATATCCCCGCTGATTTTTGTCAGTGATGGCAACATCAGTGCTTCCCCTTCCTTCCTCCCTGCAATTACCCTGCTTTCAAGGCGGTCAGGGCGATTGGTGGTTATAATAGAATTCCCGGCCCTATTCCTAGTTTGTTCTGGAATTGCCACGTTAGAGGATGAGCCCGCAATAGTCTCTTTCCCTATACCGGATGGTGTGCAAACTACTGGATTGGTGGAGGCAGGCTGTGCCAGTTGATGGCTCCTCCATCTCTGATAACCGAGATTCTATGTTAGAGATTTTTAAATAGATGGGTTCCAAAACAGTTAACAAGATAGACTTCAATTTACCCCAAAAACATCGTCCTGCAGTAAATTTGCTGAGTTGACTGTTTCCTTCTGCTTAATTGGACTGCCCAACTCACATACACCCTCTGCCAGTTTCCTTTTCTTCCCCTTTGAGCAGATAGAATTCTGGCTCTGCTTAGGGGTATGTTTTCTTTTAACCTTAGCAGAAGTAGATGAAAGTTCCGAATTGTGTATGTGTTGACGTTTACATTTAGCCTTTTGGCCTCTCGTAACAGTATGTCTAATCAGGCTATGTTCAGAAGATAATAAAGAAATGGAGTTCTCAGGTGAATCTGTTAAGGTTTGTAATGGGGGGCAAGTAGTGGATTCAAGGGGTAAGGGAGGCACATTATTAGAGTCTATGCTCGGTGCCATAAGTTTAGGAGTCAGTGCTCTGAGGGTGTGGCGGTTCTAATGACAATCTACGTTCGGTAAGTTGAATTTCTCGAACGAGGACCGACTCAGCCCTCACCAAGAAGGCATTGAGTGTCCCCACCACGGTACTACCTTTATCTTTGTTCATGATGGAAATACTTCTTACTGAGATCCCAGCCCTATGACTGCAGAGTAGCAACGTCTGGATATCACAGACCACACTATATTAGCTGCTGAGGAAAACGAGATGACAGGCCACAAGTAAGATAAAAACATTCAAAGAATAACCACCAAGTGCTTGCTGCTCTTAAGCGCCTCCTGGCGCTTCCTGTGATGCTGGTGCTGTGTGCGGGTAGGGGGCGCTGGGAACTCTAGTCCCCCCTCCTGCGCAGCCAGCGGTCTAAGCCGCGAAGTGGGCGTTTGCGCTGTGCTGGCCGATGCGTTGTCGTGGGCCCCTCAGGAGCAGTGGCAGGAGCAATGAAAACAAGACGACAGCAGGGAGCAAGTGTCGAAAGTCACTTACTGCGATCGTGACGGACGATGCCTCCTCGCTCTGGCCTCTTCATCGGGTACTGCAGTGCGGGCCCCAGCAAACTCCCTCAACCAATCCTGGCCTGCTCACGTGCTGTTAACCAGCATGTGAGCAGTCTAACCAGCATGTGAGCAGTGCCCTGATTGGTGGGAGCGGCCTCTCTTGGCGCTTCCCAGGGCACTGGAGGCCTGCAGTTGCTCTCAATCCAGCTGTCGCGAGACAACTGGATTGAGTGGTTTAACGTGTGCATGTATGGTTGGCGGTTGAAAACAGCCGTCCAAAGAGACATACGCACTTTAAACAGTGCAAAGGCAGCCCTCTGCCCACCACTACTCCCTGCTACCACTCAGCAGGCCCCGCCCCGACGCTCGGTAATGAATAACCATTTTATTTTTCATTCTGGGGCTTTGGGGGACACTTAAGTGGGGCGATGCTCTTCCGCTCCATTGGAGGAGCCATCCCTGCTTGTAGGGCCAACACCTACCGAGCGGGGTCAGCTCCGGTTCGCCATCAGTACATGTTAATACCGGCTCTCTAGAAAGCGGCGCTATTTCAAGCGCCGCCATGCCTTTCTGTTCACGACCTCAGCGTGCCCTGGCTTTCACGGTATAAATAGTCCGCGGAATGCCACTTGTAATAGGTTTTAAGATAGCTTGTTATTCTTAGTTAATGCAAAAGTGTTTTACGACTGATGGTAATGTGTAATTTTAATGCTGTTAAATTCCGGAAAAGGCTTGGAAACCAAATGCAAATGTCAATAGCTGCTTCTGGTAAAATGCTTCAGGCTTTTTAATTGTGCAATGAGAGACCAACGCAGTATTTACTTTTCCTGTTTTGCTTTTTAATCCGTTTTTCTTTCCAAGTGGCATAGCGAGGAAAAAATGAAGAAGTATAAAACAATCACTAAAGGGTGTGTATTTATGTCCTATCCTCTTTCCTTCCTCTGCGTTGCAAATGTTATTCGTTGAAAGGTACAGAGTACCTCTTTGAGGTATCACAAAAAGTGCTCATTTCCCTTTTTTCTGCACCTCCCGGATTAAACATCCTTGGAGTTTAGATACAGAAGTGCTAAACTGGCGAAAACACGTTTGCTAATAGGAAATTACCGTTTATGATTTAGAGGAAGTCTACTAACGTTCAACTTGTGCATTTAAAATACACACTCCGAGTGGGTAATCGAAAAGTGGGCTTGTTTTTGTGTAAATTGTGCAGGTGTAGGTTACGCTTATCTCATGCATGCAGGGCCTTTCTCCGAATCTAAGACGATGCAGGTGGTGGGTTCTGTCACCTTTGTCTGCAACCTTGCACACGCAGCAATCATGCCCTCACGCGCAGACTGCCATTGCAGCCACAGGGTACGCTGACGTGGCATGTCATGTCTTCACAATAACGACAGACAATTATCTTCTATGTATAAAGCAGCTTTATTCTATACATCCTTCATTGTCCCTGTCCCTACTCTAACTGCCTTAGTTCCTGTCCCCGGCTCCTCCCGTTCCTGCTCCTCCCTTTAACTCCACCCCCCAACCACTAGACTACATCACACAATCCTACAGCATGTATATCAACGTTCACTTGGTGCTGCATTTCTAATTCAATCTCGACTCCTTTACCAAGGGTGGAAGTCAAATAGCCGGCGGTACCCACGGAGTTGAGTGAAGAGGTTTTCATCAGGAGTGACTTTCACTTACCGCTCTACTCATGCTCCACTTAAAGGAACTGAAGCATAGCAACTGCTATGCATCCAGCTTATACTCTGTCCCTAGATACACCTGGAGTGACATTATGCAAATCTGTTGTCCTGTTCAGCCTGTCCTAATACTGCGACTCGAGTCCGTCTGTGAATACGGGTCCGCGTGCCGCTAGACGTGCTCGCGCTTCTTTCTTGCACATGCGCAGTGCTGGATCTTGGAGTTCTCTTGTTTGGCTTCCGTTGGACCAGCTGGACTGACAGAGGATTGATGCAAAGCACAAAAGCTGCGTCCTGTGATCGTAGTATCGGTCACGTAGAGCAAGGTAGTAACCCTCGATTGGGGAATGAATTTGTTCTGTGCTCTAGAAAATTGTGCTATTTAAGTTTCTGTTTTTTTCCCTGCAGTCCAATTCTTCTTAGGCATAGAGTGGAAACTCCCATGTTAAGGAGTTTTTGTTCTTCAACTCTTACATGATATGTCTGAATTGCACAAAAAAGGTACATGGTTGCTGGCACGTGTTTGAACTTTGTTTTTTGTTCTTGCTCTATTTTGTGACATCAGCCTCAACCTAGTGACGATGGGACTGAGGACAAACTCAGTTTAACATTTCAAAATTATTTCCTGAAGCCCTTCAGGTGGGCTGAAATTATATTCATACTTCATTTGAGGTGCGATGCACGTACATTCTGCAATCATAAAATATATTCAAAAATTGGATTTTTTGAGGATGCGGAGACCACAGCAAACCACTCGTTCAGCCCATCTGCGACTTATTCAAAATGTAGCTGGCATCTTCTAAAGCATAGAATCATTAGAATGTGATTGGTACTATTAACACATTTCTATTAAAAGGGGGACAATTTTTTGTCATTTCTACTGGGAAACCCAATTCACTAATTGATTTGCAAATACACAACTATTAAAGCTACATCTAAACATGACAAAAATACATATGTGTTTGCTCCCAGCAAAAATACATTTTTAGCTACAGTTCCTTTTTTACGCTCATGTTAAATTTCCCTCTGCATCGGTCTTTCAGAGATTTTATCGTGGCGCTCTCACATTATGAGGATAATTTAATACATTTATTTCATCAACACATTTTTTAAATTATATGTAACATTTATGTAACTCTCCTAGTGGTCTAGCAATCAGAGGTACATTTTTATATTTATCCCTAATTGATTAGTAACAGTAAGCTTTTGATCTCCCCTGAGTTCTTGTTTGAATGATTTTTTTTGTTTATTTAAAAGTAATATTACATCCATGATGTCCCTCAATAAGATGTTGTTGTCCAGGAGTTTTATGTTGACCTCCATTATTGTCTTCACTGTGAAGATTTGGGACAGAGGAAGTGATCGACTTGGTTCATGTGATGCTTGGCGTATCCTTCTCCACCGCCACATGTTGGCACTAAATTTACGCTCTCCGTTAATGCACTTAAGTGTAGTGCAGTATCCAATTTCCCTGAACTAATAGAATTTACCCTGTGAATCTACCCATAATTCCCAATCTAGTGTGTTCACTGTTGAACTAACAGGTTGAGAGACTCCGGAGTACACACATTCTCATTTATGAGAATTAAAAAGACACATGCAATTCCTTATTGAGTTTGTGTCGGCGGGCTTTCTCCTTCAGCACAAGCAAGTGGTGACCAATTAACTCACTAGGAGAATCTTACTGCAACTTGTGGATCATGGAGCTCTGACCAATGAAGGAGCATAATACTCTCTTGGTCTAGTCGTGTGACATATTCATTTGACATTTATGTATTACTGTGCTAAGTGCAGTGGTTCACACATTTGTATTGCAACCAGATATCTGTTTGGGAATTATCGCAACACCAGTCCATGCTGATTTGTGCTGTTATTTTTACTCAGTCTGTAAAGACCAACGGGTACCAATTCATATCATATCCCCAATTTCTGTTCACCCATCAATACCTTCCAGTATCATATCCCCTAATCTTGCTTGATCCATCATCGTCCTCCCTTTTCTTAATCTTAATCTATATTGATTCTCAAGTGCCCCACCACTGCCTTGAAACATTTTCTTTTGATCTACTAATTACCTCCAGTATTTTAACCCAGATCTCAGTTGATCATCAGTGCCAATCAGTTTTTTAGTCCCTTCTGTCTGTTGATCCATCACTGCTCTCTGGTACCTTAACCTCAAATATCTGCTGATCCATTAGTGACCATCACTTTCTTATTCCACAGACTCTGTTGATCCATGAATGTCGTTTGATCCATCAGTGCCCATCGCTTTCTTAATCCCAGTCCGTGTTGATCTATCAATAACATCCAGTACCTTGACCACAAATCTAAGCTGATCCATCAGTTCCAATGAGTCTCTTAAACCTAATCTCTAACGATCACTCAATGCCCCAGCAGTGTCTTCACCCAATCTGGAGTGATCCATCAATGCCTCACCTGCGTCTTAACCCCTAATCTCTGTTGATCCATCAGTGTCCCACCAGTTTCTTAATCCCAGTCTCTTTCGATCCATGAAGCAATCAATTGATGCATCAATTCACCTACACTTCCATCCACATGCATTTGCTTTTATCCTCACTTTCTCACTTAGTCCTGTCAGACATATCACCACTTCGACCTCCCTTACTGTCAATGTGATGACTTTCACACACCCCTACTGTCTCATCCTTTCTTGATGATCCACGGGGTGGTATGCACCAGCCCACCCTGTTTTTATCCTCTCGGCTTTTCCTGGTACTTATATACTCTCCGTACTCTTCCAGCATCCGCTTTATATGTCATATGAAAGCGGGATGATCCACAGTGCCCAGTCAACTGTTTTGAAATGACTGTGTCGTGCGGATATACACTGTATGGTGTATTAAGAAAGCTGGTGTTGGGTGTTTCTGATGTTGCTGAAACTGATGCATTACTTAATAAAGATGAGTTACTATTTGCTCCCTTTGCTATGAGACTAGGTAGTTGTTGGTTCCCATGTGATACCCCACTTACTTTGTTTATTTAGAAAGTATTGGATCCCCTGCTGGTATCCCCACGTCAGAGGAAGCAGGGTTACATGCTGATCAAGCTGTAGTGCTGTATGTTCACCATTACCACTCTCCAATTGTAGTCCTAACAGAAGACTGAATATAGGCTGGCCAAATCTTAATTCATGGAAGACCAATGTTATCTTCACAAAAGATTGTACTTGAATTGCTAGATGTTGAAATATTTTATCTCTAGACTGCAATCCCCTTTCATGTTGGTAAGTAAAATGCTATAAATGTACCCTTTATATTTATTTTATTCCTTAAAGGAGTTTGTATAATGCTAAAACATGCTCTTCTTAGTCACTTCAGACTTCCCGTGGTGGATTCGATCTAAGACCACGTTCATTCCAAGAACTCGAGGCAAATGGGATATTTTAGTCTCCCTGGAAGCAATATGAGAAATCCGTTCTTGGAACTGACTTGCTGGTCACAGGAAGTGGGGAGGGCTCCCTAAGAAGTGAGGATTGTCATATTCAGTCGCAGAAGTGTAACAAAAAGGTTTAGTCCTTCTCTGAGGTGCAAAAGATGTTTTTTAATTGACAGGTGTTTTGGGTTTTTCTGAAATCGGGGTACTGTGGTTGATCTCTTAAGGCTAGATTTAGTTTGTTCCAGAGGATGGGGTCCAGGACTTGGGACAATTTACCTTCATGTTTGAATCGCTTGGGTTTGCTTTTTGCAGAAATGAGCCACAATCTCGGATTCCTTATAGACCCATTATGAGGCGGAGTTTTTCACGCGGAGAGGAACTCTAAAAGTGATCTCATTTTCCATAATGTGCAATACATTAACTGGATCCTGTGTTCTACTAGAAGTAAGAAGAGCAAATTCCGAGCCATGGTGAAATGCTTGTTGTTTTAGATTGTGTTCGATTTTATTCTTGTTATTATTGAAGAAATACATAAACTATGCTGCAGTAATCCATCCTCGATAAAGCTAAAATGCTTTTAAGTCTAATAAAAGTGTTGGACCCTAGAAGTGAGTGGATTTTTCTTAGCATGAATAGATTGTGGCTTCTGCTTCCGAGTAGACATTTGTATCTTGGTTATAAGGGTTCTCATTGTGAAACCGAATTCCTAGATTTCTTTCTATCAGACCAACAGTTACAGGTACAACAGTTAAAAATACATCCTGATTTACATTTGATGGGCTGTTGCCCCTTTTCTAGGTTGAGCCTAGCGGCAACACGCATACACCGCTCTCTCTGCGAGGCATGCTGTAGTAGAGTATGCACTGGAAGACCCGCCCACTCTCCACCCATATATTTTTAATTGGATTCTGTCATTGTCCATCATAAACGCTGGCTTACGGTTCATTATTATGCATGTTAGTCTCTCCTTTGTACCACCTTGTCTGCACTTGTTACCTCCCATAACGACTGGACCGCTTGCTTGGCTTGTTTCACGGCCTGCATTATAAGTCGGTGAGCACTATTTTGTTTCTTGACACTGATGGGGACAATGGTGACTGCTTTTTCATGTTGTTGGGACACCATTCTGTACCATAACATCACACTGTGCCAGGAAAGCTATGTGTATTTTATGTCATCATCACATATGAAATCCTATAATTTAAGATTTGGCCTGAAGAAAGTTTTATTGGCTTGCAGTATTGTTAATTGGGAAGGGGGTACATTCTGATTTATGCAAGACTTCATGTCCCTTTCACCATACATTTAAAATAAAATGGTAAACCCCGCTGATGTTGGAAAATAGGACTAACAGCAGAAAAGATTCTCCTACATCATGTAAAAGTACAGTGGGAGTGAAAGTCCATTACTATATTGATCACTTCATTATACAGACATGACAGAAATGGAAATTAGCAATGCAAAATGTACATAATGATCTACTGTCTTACCTTTTTGACTCTGGGTAATGTAATATTGGTGCTTGTGCTAAAACTTTGTCTTTGAGTTCTGAAAGCGAGGTTTAATTATGATGGTGGCTGAATTGCTCGGGACATTTTTCCGAGTTTGGATTCAGAGGAGCTCAGGTTTATGACCTATGAACATAAGGACTTTTGTATTGCTTGTTATATTTTACATGGTAGTTTACACTTTCATAAGTTGATCGATTAGATTAAATTAGCATAGGGCCCGCAGTATCCTAGAATGGTTGAGAAGCGGGCTCGTTATTGGTATAACCTACCCTTATTTTTTATTCTTATTGATTTGTTTTTTAATTATTCAAATGAATGCTTTGGAGTTGAACTTCAGCATGGCTATATCATTTGGTTGTGCCTTTCTTTTTCAGTGTTTAATGTATTTGTCTGGATATTTACTATTTGATACAGTTGTGGTTCGTTTGGTCTTTGTATTTTATGGTTGCTTTGTAAGAAACGTTCATGATCTTCTGTTTTTCTGCAAAATGTAATAATATTGTTCCATAGGGTTTGTTACCTTTACTTAATTCTCCTCGTTCCGCCTCTATAGTGAGACTTCATGCATTTCATTTTGTCTCCCGCCTTAACGTTAGTGGTGCATTGGGGAGGTGTTTAAGAATCTTGATTATATGATGTTCTGTGTTTGGTCTTGGTTACTCTCCTGTATTTTGGGTCTGCTGTCCACTTTTTTCTTGGAGCTGCTCGCAATTGGAAACATTCTTAAAACAAGCATTGGAAAAGCAAAAAGGTCTGGGTTTAATGCATGCAGCGTTAAATGCCCGCAACTGCAGTACAATAGAGGGAGATACTGAATGGAGCAAGGAGGAGTGGACATGAGTAGGACTATGGTTGTAATGCAATTCCTCATGCAGTACAATGCAAGCACTCGAGTGGAAGTGGAAGGTTATACTTAAGGAGCTAGTAGAATTAGACGAGACATCAGCAAAGTATCAAGCCAATGGCTGAAAGAGGCTGGTTGAAGAAAGCCAGTGGCTGAAAAGAGTGGACTTAAAGCCTACTCTGTATTGCTAAACTTTTATCATCTTTTGTACCATGAACTGAGTCTTACCTGGTCATTGTTTGCTCAGTGATCTCCCCATTTTAGATTAATTCTTATTTGCACTAAGACTTGTGTTGAGTTATCGTCTTAGACTAGAAATGTTCCATAGTGTTTGATTCTCAGTTTGTGATGCTACTATGAGCCATATTTATGTGATTAGCTGCTAATTTAGAACAGTAGTAACAGGAAAGCAAAGCACCTTCATACATGGTTTGATATTGTCTAGCATGCCTTTCTACAGTCCCTGCTGTACAAATAGCAGAAAAAGAGAACTTTGCATAAGGCTAGTGAGTTTTGTAAATAAAACTTACGGCGATGTAAAAAAAAAAAAATGTACAGCTGTTCATTTTTCCGTGTCACTTGTGAGTTTGCACAATTGATTTTTTCATGACCATTTTTCTGTTGTCAAGCTGCCAAATAGACAAGAGAAGCAGCATCCAAAATACTGTTGTAGCCATTCATTTCCCTGAGAATGGAAGAACTGAGAAACTTCCATTTTGCATTGGGTTGTATAGAACTCCCAATCCAGTATGTTATATTGGGAATGTTTTTAGACACTCATTGATATTCAGGGAACTGTAGACAATAGGGGTCTTCGAGGGCTGGATCCATGCCAGATTTGCAAGTTAGCTGGTGAAAATGTAAAAGGGTTTCATTCAGCCTAATTGAAAGTCAATCAATCAATCAATGGCATTTATAGAGCGCACTACATACCCGTAGGGTCTCAAGGCGCTGGGGGAGGGGGGGTGCCGCTACTGCTCGAACAGCCAGGTCTTCAGCTTCTTCCTGAAGGAGAGGTGGTCTTGGGTCAGGCGCAGGTCGGTCGGGAGGGAGTTCCAGGTTTTGGCGGCCAGGTAGGAGAAGGACCTTCCTCCTGTAGTCGCTCTTCGGATGCGGGGGACGGCGGCGAGGGCGTGGTTGGCTGATCGGAGGTGGCGTTTGGGAGCGTAGAAGTTGATTCGGCTGTTGAGGTAGCTCGGGCCTTGGTCGTGTAGGGCTTTGTGTGCGTGTGCGTGAGGAGGCGGAAGGTGATTCTTTTGTTGACGGGGAGCCAGTGAAGGTCTCTCAGGTGTCCGGAGATGTGGCTGGTTCGTGGGATGTCGAGGATGAGTCTGGCAGAGGCGTTCTGGATCCGCTGGAGTCTCTTCTGGAGCTTGGCGGTGGTACCGGCGTAGAGGGCGTTGCCGTAGTCCAGTCGGCTAGTGACGAGGGCCTGGGTGACGGTCTTCCTGGTCTCGGTGGGGATCCACCAGAAGATCTTCCGTAGCATGCGTAGGATGTTGAAGCACGCCGAGGAGACGTTGTTGACTTGCCTGGTCATGGAGAGGGAGGAGTCCAGGATGAAGCCCAGGTTGCGTGCATGGTCTGTTGGTTTGGGTGCGGTGCCCAGGGCGGGAGGCCACCAGGAGTCGTCCCAGGCGGAGGGTGAAGAGCCCAGGATGAGGACCTCCGTCTTGTCGGAGTTCAGTTTCAGGCGGCTGGTCGTCATCCACTCGGCTACCTCTTTCATCCCTTCGTGCAGGTCGGCTCTGGCGGCGGCTGGGTCATTGGTCAGGGAGAGGATCAGCTGGGTGTCGTCGGCGTAGGAGATTATGCTGAGGTTGTGTTGGCGTGCGATGGCCGCGAGGGGGCTCATGTAGACGTTGAAGAGGGTGGGGCTCAGAGAGGATCCTTGAGGGACGCCGCAGATGACTTCGGATGCCTCTGACTTGTACGGTGGGAGGCGGACTCTCTGTGTTCTTCCGTCGAGGAAGGAGATGATCCATTCCAGCGCCTTGTCCTGGATTCCGACGTTGCTGAGGCGCTGTACTAGGGTGCGGTGGCAGACAGTGTCGAATGCCGCGGAGAGGTCTAGGAGGATGAGGGCCGCTGTTTCTCCGTTGTCCATCAGGGCTCGGATGTCATCGGTGGCGGCGATGAGGGTGGTCTCGGTGCTGTGATTGGCTCGGAAGCCGGACTGTGAGGGGTCGAGGGATCCATTCGTCTCGAGGAAGGCGGCCATCTGCTTGTTGACGGTCTTCTTGATGACTTTGGCTGGAAACGGGAGGAGCGAGATGGGGCGGTAATTCTTGAGTTCGGTGGGGTCCGCTGTGGGTTTCTTGAGTAGAGCGCTGAGTTCGGCGTGCTTCCAGCTCTCAGGGAAGGTGGCGGTGTCGAAGGATGTGTTGATGATGTCTCGCAGGTGGGGTGCGATGACAGCGTCGGCCTTGTTGAAGACGTAGTGAGGGCAGGGGTCAGTCGGTGATCTGGAGTGGATGGAGTTCATCGTTTGGATGGTGTCTTCGGTGCTGATCGGGGTCCAGGCGTGGAGGGTGGCGGTGGGGGGTGGTTGTTCGGTCCTGGTGTGCGTTGGTTGGTTGCTGAAGCTGTTGTGTATGTCCGCGATCTTGTTGTGGAAGTATGAAGCGAGGGAGTTGCAGAGTAATGTATCATTTGTGAATATCCCAAAAATGCTTACAAATAAGGCCCTTGAATTGTAGAAAAACACCAGTTAAGTATACTGTTGTGTTCATAATACTTGTGTCCCTCCTAGGACACCTTACCATGTGTGCCCGCCTGTGTCCCTGCGAGGACACCGTACCAGCAGTGAGGTCACCAGCTGGTAACTGTCAGATTTGAGTTACCAGCTGATCACCGAGGACTGCAGCTGCGCTCCACGCTTGAGGAGCGTACGTGTTGGCCCTTGAATAAAGGAGTTTAAAACGAACTTCTTGTTTGTTATACTTAACAAAACTGGTGACGAGGGGCCAACACGCAAGAACCCACGTAGAAGATAAAAAAAAAAAAAAGAGCAAGCAGTCTACTTTTGGAATGTCACCATTAATAACCTAAGGAGGAGGCAAGGTAGCTTCAGCTTTGTCAAGCGCACTTTTGAAGAGCGGCTAATGAAGAGATTATCATAAAGGGAACTGAAGGAAGAGGAGCCAAAAAAAAAAATATGCAACAGTGAGTGAAATGATGCGCTGACAATGTGTGTGAAACTGATGCGCTGAGGAAATCTTATGCGGCACTTAGTAGCGATATTGAATGAACAGTTAATATATACCGGGTTTCTGGATAATAGAACTCTTTGTTGTGAAGGAAACGTTCTACTGCCAAACCAACGGACAGAACTAACTGCCGCGAAAGGGAACTGTCATCGAGCAGCTGAGGTGAATTGGAGCCGGTCACCACGTCATCACGTCGTCACGTAATTGACGTTGGCGGCCATTTTAGGTGTACAAAAAAATTACACTGAACTCAGCGGTCTATTTCATTGAAATTAAAATGAGGAAGAGAGCGCAGAGCGCAAACGCTACGATTCGCAAGCACATCTTTTCAGTAACCGGAGAGTAGCTGTGCATCCATGGAACTACAGGACCTATGTGCATATATATGTCCTCATTAATGCTGGAAAGCATGAGGAAATTTGACTTTCTATCTCACATAACAAGGAAAGAACAACAGTAAACGCACATTGAAAAAGCCAATAGGATGGCATTTGTTGCCAACGTTTTGGCTTTGCCAATGCTTGTGTTGCCTTTCATTTTTTTAATAAATATTGAGAGTTCTGTAAGACCCACAACATCGTAAAGAAAATAAACATTTGCTATACGCAAAAAGATTTTTGAACTCCAAAAGCACACATACACATAGTGTTCAACAGTGAAGGGAACTATTTTGTGTACAGGTGTGTTCGTGGTGGAAGACTAGAATTCTATCACTCACTGTGAAGATAGCCAACGGCTTATGTGTGCTAACCCGGTGCCCCATACTGTAGTGGGTAGAAGAAATATGTCTATGACACAATAACAGACCAGTAGATAAAGAGGGCTGGCTATCCCTCTTTATCCCTGTATCCCTGTATGCAAAAAAACAGATCATGGCTAACACCAGACCTAAAAATGTAGAACCGTGTTAAATGAAAGAACTAAAGCAGCATGTGATCAATTCAAGTGCTAAATAACTACTGAGGTGGTGTAGTGTAATCGGTGAAGGGAATGTCAGAGCCCTAGTCAAAAGTACTTTTTGCTGTTTGGGTATTTTTTTGTGGCTTGCCATCAAGGCCATTTGTTGCCTTCCGTCTCCCTCTAGTGGCCATTTGGAGTGGTGCAGTAAGGCAGCTGCCTGCAGAGGTAAATATACTGTAGTACCGACCCTGGGTGAGGCATTTATCAGGTGTGTGTGTGTGTGCGTGTGCGTGTGCGCGTGTGCCAGGAAAGTCTCTGTAAAGAGGAAGTCTCGTCTCACAAAAACAGGTCTGCCCCTGAATGAGGAAAACAAGCACTTTATTGATCATTAAACGCTCCAGCCACCTGTCTGCCCCTCCCTCGCGCTGCTTTCCCCGTCATGAGAGGTCCGTTCTAGAATCATCTTTGTCATCGGATGACGCACATTCTCATGATCACGTGATGAGGCTGAAAGTTCCATTTGGAATACTACGCACACTGGCGGCTGAGGAAGAGTAAAGATGGAGGAGTCAAGCGCCACACTGAGGGTCTAAGCAGGTCTGGCCCTGTGTCCGGAATGGTGCATTCAGGCATGGTCAGCGACTAGCTGCCGCCTCCCCCCCAAACCGGCACCCAACACCCAGAAACGTGGACACAAGACTTCTTTACTTTTTGGAAGGCGGGCGCTAGTCGCCCGGCCGTATTTATTAAGATATGAAATTAAAAAAGGTTTTAATTGCATGATCAACAATTTATACAAAAATCAGCAGGACATTAGATACAAATTTTTTGCAACACGTTTGAGAGCCTGACCTTAACAAAAACTCTAATACATGTTGTTTCCTAACCGAGTCTAACATCCTCATCTTGATTTTTGTACATTTCTGGCCATATGGCAAGGTCACTACCGGTGTCAGGTCCTACAAGCTGCGCCTCCCCTAGAGACGTGCGCATGCGCAGTGTTACCCCGGGAATTGCCCGGTCTACGCCCTGAACTCCATTTACCCACTAAAGGAGGGCCCTTACTCTGCGCCATCCGGTGACGTCATGAGTCCACGCGCGCGGGGTGGCTACCAGCCTAAGGAAAGCGTGAACTACTCCTACCCGCGCTCCTTTGCAGCATCAATTACCTTGCCCCTGGAGTTCTAGGAGTGGCCCGCAGGCCCCTCCCCCTGGGCGGGAACCTCCATAGGATGATGCCCACCCCCTCAGACCTCAAATATGTGCTCACCGATAATGACCTTACCGCATGCCCCATACCTAATAAATACGACGACCTATGGGAAAAAATTCTAAAGGACAGCTACACTGGCTAATAAATAACAGCAACACCGTACAGCTACAAAGGGAAAAAAGGCCTAAAAAGACACTTGGCATCACAGAAAAAAGTACTTCACACACAGTTTGCTAAAAGGGGGAAAAGTTCCTAAACAAAAGCATCATCAAAATATACCGACAGATCCATTCCTACTACCATGTAAGACATGTGGACAGTACCTTCGCAAACTTACCATTAAACCAGACATGAATGCCACAAGACTTTTGTTCCAAGGGATGGTGGGTGGGAAAACAAAGAAGCCCCGAGCGCGGGGCACACCGTGCAGTGAGGGAGCGTCCAGGGACAAGGGGGTCTCCTGGGCGCTCCCCACCTCTTTATTCTCCAAGGGGCCAGGCGGGGGGGGGCACGCCCCCCCCCCCGGCCCGCCCCTCCTGTAGCCCGCGCCCCCTGACCCGGACCTTCTACCTGGTATCCGGGTCAGGGAGGCCACCGGCCAATCGGTGGTGGGTCGCGCCCCCCAGGGCCCGCCCCCACCACCGAGCGACAACAATGGGGAAAGAGGGGGAGACGGTCGCCGCGCCGCCATGCGTGCGGGGGGGCCGAGGGCCCCCCCTTTTCACATGGTCAGCGACTAGCTGCCGCCTCCCCCCCAAACCGGCACCCAACACCCAGAAACGTGGACACGAGACTTCTTTACTTTTTGGAAGGCGGGCGCTAGTCGCCCGGCCGTATTTATTAAGATATGAAATTAAAAAAGGTTTTAATTGCATGATCAACAATTTATACAAAAATCAGCAGGACATTAGATACAAATTTTTTGCAACACGTTTGAGAGCCTGACCTTAACAAAAACTCTAATACATGTTGTTTCCTAACCGAGTCTAACATCCTCATCTTGATTTTTGTACATTTCTGGCCATATGGCAAGGTCACTACCGGTGTCAGGTCCTACAAGCTGCGCCTCCCCTAGAGACGTGCGCATGCGCAGTGTTACCCCGGGAATTGCCCGGTCTACGCCCTGAACTCCATTTACCCACTAAAGGAGGGCCCTTACTCTGCGCCATCCGGTGGCGTCATGAGTCCACGCGCGCGGGGTGGCTACCAGCCTAAGGAAAGCGTGAACTACTCCTACCCGCGCTCCTTTGCAGCATCAATTACCTTGCCCCTGGAGTTCTAGGAGTGGCCCGCAGGCCCCTCCCCCTGGGCGGGAACCTCCATAGGATGATGCCCGCCCCCTCAGACCTCAAATATGTGCTCACCGATAATGACCTTACCGCCACAGGCCAGCATTGTTAACCGACGATCTGGCCTCCCCCCTCTAGCCCCTACCTAAGGAATGCTCCTACTTGCAAATCCCTCTAACCAAGCCCAGATATTGTCAGACCACAAGACATTCCCTTCTTCATTTAAGTGAACCCCATCCCTCAAGTAATACCGGTCGCCCCAGATACACCCATGAGGTATAGTCTGCAACAGGGGGGCTCGAAACAACTTGTCCAACCGTGTGTTGATCCTCTTTACCGAGTGATTCAACGCCCTGACCGAGTCCCCCCCCCGCCACTGTAATCGAGGTATGAGTTGCGACCATACTACCGTGCAACCCGGGCAGGTCCTGGCCATCCACCCCGCAGTTGAGATAATCTCCTCAATCAGAATGCGCCTCCCCATGTTGGCCAAATCATTCTCCCCCAGGTGAAGTATCACCACTGACGGGGGGATTGCCGGCGCGCTAAAAGCCCCTGGCTAAGTTGAGACCCTACTACTGTGCCACCCGGGCAAGTCCTGAAGACCCACCCGCAGTGGAGATGAACACATCACTGAGTATTCGCCTTCCAAGTTTGGCCAAGTCATTCCCCCCTAGGTGAAGTATCACCACTGACGGGGGGGGTCGGGCTGCTGAGCTAAGAGTCCCTGAAAGAAGTTCCTGAACTGACCAAGGCACAGACCCCCAAACCAGATCTTCCCTGTCCCGCGTCCAGCCTTTTGCTTGTGCTGGGAGATTGTAGCTCCTCCACTTCTAGTGATGAGTTCCTCCCCTGCGTCACAGGTTTGAGAAACTGCAAGAACCAGGGAAAAAACCAAGAAAACCTGGGTGACAATTCCCACTTCCACCTTAGGGAATGGGTAGCACTTACACCTGCCAGCACTACTTGGGCCCTTGGGTGTCCTCTTTCTCGACGTATGCTTCCCTTTTGACGTCCACCCGCTGCTGATGTTGCGGTGTGGAGCACCCTTCAGATATCCGCCATGGACCCAGCCGTGATTGACGTAAGCATCCCTTGGGCTGTCCACCTGTTGCAGCTATTGTGATGTGGAGCACTCCAGGTATCCACCACGGACCCGGCCATATACATAAATGAAAAAAGGATAAACACAAACCATTAGTGTTTCTGCGATAACCGCTGTATACATGCTCATCTTACATTGCCATCACTTGCTAAGTTTTAGATAAGATGCCCGATGCATACTCATTAACACTTCCCCTGCAAGTGTTAAGCATAGCCTTAGTTTGTGTCCCATTTAGTGTGTTTGGTACGGAGAGTGTCCTGTAGAAAACCTTTTTATAGAGAATAATAACCAGTGTGCAGTACAGCGACCCAGTGCATGTGGTCCACCGTGATTACCATAGCGCCCTCGTGACTCCTTAAGGACGATACACAATGTGAAGTGCGGTGCCACAGCACTATCATGGTGACTAAATTCTGCTGCAGACCAGGACATCACCTCCTAGTCCTGGTTTTCTACCCACGACTTTAGGCGATAGGATCTAGGTTTGAAAGGCCAGTCTGCTTGCCAGTGCAGCATCTAGGTCGTTAAGCATAGGATCAGCACCGCCCTGCCCATGGTAGGCTGTAAAATTGGCTTCCTATTTTCACATTCATTGTTACTACAAGAAAATTGTGCTGCAGGCGAGGACATCGCCTCTTAATCCTGGTTTACTACACGCGTCTTTATGCATAGGATCTATGTGTGAAAACAAACAGTCTATTTAACAGTGCCGCATCAAAGTCTTTAGCTAGAAGTATTAGCACAGCCCTAACTATGCCAGGCTGTAAGCTGGCCCAAGGGCCTTTTTCGCTCGCCACTTTGGCTTCTGGTAAATATCATCCTAGCCAACCGGACATGATCACAAGCATCCCCAGAACTATGTGATGCCGCAACTAGGCTCTTGGGCACCTTTTAGGTGTGACATAAGGGTGTGTAGGATTATCAGGACCCCCAAGTAGTCTTTCTACAGGCTCTAGGCCCTGTCTCTATGCCATTCGTGGTTCCCCTACACTTTATTCATAAATGGCTTTGGTACACCCCTAGAGCTCAACGTATATGGTGCTAAATTACTAAGTGCTCTATAGGCTTACAGACTGTAATTAATCGCCTCTAATCTCATCATAGGCTCAACGTATATTGTGCCAATTTACTTGTGTGTTAAATAAGTTTACTGACTGTAATTTCTTGCCTTTAGCCTCGTAAAGGAACTAAAGGGATGTGTTTAGAACAAATACATATATTTGTTATACACCTGTTCTCCTTTCATTTACTCATTCATGACAATATAGACTGGTAAAACAAGCTGCTCTACATTCCTTCAAGACTTAGCCTGAAGGCTGCACGCAATACAGCTACCACTAGGATAGCATTCCAATAAGGTTGACTTTAACCTATCATCAATGAAGAGTCGTTTGGACTGGTGCAATGTCCCCCCCTAGAATAATGAACAGCACCTCAGATGTTGATTACCTTCACAATGAAATAAGCCCCTTGTTTGGCTTTCTGCTTTGGTTTGCAAAGGAATGTGGGACCTGGGAAACTGGCTTTCACAGTCTCGTCAAGCCCTACCCATAGATGTGCGTTAATCCCCAGGAGGACCCCAAGAGAAGGGGGTATACCCTATTCATGAGTGGTTCGACCATTGTTCTAACTATCACCTCAGCAGACACTCATGATATTAATTCTAGAGTGTCAGAATTTGACTTATGTCAATGGCTGTTCCTTGCGTAAGATAAATAAGCAGGAACCATGGCTTGGATAAAATATTGCAAGTGGCTGGATGACATCAATAAAGAAGCCCAGGAATGAACACAAAAGACATATGTAGCCCGGGCATCGTGACGATTAAGGAATGTGTTTAGCGCCCGCACCAGGGTGATCTAAGGAATCACAGTGCCAAAGTTACAAACATGGGACACAATGAAACAGCACGATGCCGCAATACAACACGTTTAACCACTGCAGACCAGTGGTAACACGGAGCAAACTAAAGCACCGGCCTCGCTCACTGTTTTGCACTGAAACTCCTGGCCGGTGCGTGCAGCGGCTTGGCCCACAAAGGAAAAACTACCACCATTGCCGTGCACTATTCCCGACTCTGAACTGTCACAGTCCGTGTGTGCCCCCTACGCATGTGCATCTATGCTCTGTTTACCCCAAACGTGTCACTGTATTTTGAGCGTGTGTACCATATTCACCCATGTGATAGTGCAGATCCCTACATTTCTGTTTGTACGTCCTTGTAAACAGCTCTGAATTCCATAGCACTCCTTCTGCACACTCATTCTCCGTAGGTGTACGCTACATATGCAGATAAGTCAGTAATCCCGCGCAATGCGTCCGGATACCTACAGATGTACGACTAATTCTACCTATTGTATTCTATGCGCTTTTATAAAGCGCTGATTTTACCCGAAGGTGTCAGAGCGCTGTAATATAGGACCCGTTACATGAGTAAACTGTTGTAGGAATTAAACCCAATGCGACCAATTTACAAAGAACACAACGTATTTCCAGGCAGGGTCTGAGAAGGGGGGGAATTATTTTGAAAATGTCCCTAGCACCAAACATTTGCAAGTGCGCTCTGCTATGCCATATTAATGCATCATACCCTCGCTAAATTGACCGCTTGAAATGAAGTGCATGTTGCACATACGTTCTTGTCCTCACACCTGAGCGAGCTTGCACCCGGGATCCCAAGCTTACCGTCCCTACCTCATTGGCCCTGCACTCTCTTGCGGGCCCGGCCTGTAGTTACTAGACCACTAGATGGTAGCATAGGCCTCACGTCAGCTCTGTGTGCGGCAAAGTATGCCACCATAATTTTTAATATTTAAACAGTAGTGTTACCTAGGCGAAATTTACTCAAATGGAACTGCTCCCCCTGCAATGCCTCAACTTCCTATTCTGTTGGCTAGCGGGCAGAGTCTGCCTGAGCTACATTATCACACTAATCCAACCAAGACATTGTAATATGCTCATCTGAAAAAAGGGTGCCTGATAGCAGCTGCACCGGTAAGCACGAGTTAACAATGAGCGCCTTGTAATTCGCAGTGTCGGCTAAGAATGCAATCCTCGAGTTTGTTAATAATAAATGGGACTTCACATTTTCAAAGCGGACGTGGCAGGTAATGGAAAAGTGTGAGTATACATGCAAGATGTAAGATCCCTCCGTTCTCACATGTGCCACATCGGATACTGGCCAACAATTGCTTCCTTTCACCGCACGCGGTAGCGCTTACCTAGATTTTCTTGCTACAGAGCAATCTCGCCAGACCAAACATGTGGGCTGCCAGTTATAGACGGCATGTCATTTGCTTTATATTATTAACTCAAGTGCCACGCTATGGTCAGTGAGCTAATTAATTAATTTAGCGAACACTGTTCAGCGCATGTTATATAATAGCGCACCAAAGTGTGGGTGGTGCGTCATTGCACAATTCCCGTGGATGCATGGACTTGGGCCACTGACTAACCCCACAGCTTATCCATGAAACACACATTTCCCAACTAACAAACTTAGCATGTTAGGTTATCGACAAAGACTCCCAGAGTCCAATGCTGTTTACTTCTTCAAAGTTACGGCCATGGGCATTAAGCACATTAATGTAAGAGAAAACCGTTCTGCACTTGCCAGCCTACAACGCACGTTGTTTACTGTAACAACATCATTTACCCAGATGCATAAACTCGGGCTACAGAATAATGTACCGCCCTATGTGCGCGAGTAGCTCACTAACGAACGCGCGTTATTTTTACTGCAACACATCATTTATCCCAGATGCATAAACTCGGGCTACCCTCTTTCAAAGCTCCATTGCTTCCCCTACTTGCAGAGGACATTACAGTTTTATTTTTAAACAACATTACATTACAGTTTTATTTTTAAACAACCTTTTTCTTCCTAGTAGTTACCGGTGATGCTAGCTAATTGCATCTGTAATTTTGACTTGCATGCTATGTTCTTCTATAATGCCAAACTGCTTTTGTAATGCAGAAATTCGACGTAGGAGCGCGAATTTGACCCGAAATCAGGTATCAGAGCGCTTGTATGAGTAGCAGATGGACACATGCATTTTTGTTAGGCAAGGGGACATTAAGTCATTTGCCCAGAATCGTAGAATGTTAATTTGCCAAAATTCGAACTCAGTTCCCCGTATTTGAGGTCGACTACCCTAGCCTTTAGGCTACATCCTCACCAGGCCCAGGGCACCTTCCTCCCAGCACAGCATTGGCCACCGCCGTATCAGTTGTGCCCCAGAAGCACGAGCGCGTGGACAGAACATCCAATTACAATCCCAATATTTTGCCTCAAACATGCCCGCCCACCATGGCGTATCCTCGGATGTCTGATTTAAGAGAGATGCCGAAAATGTACGTTGCAACCACAGTCTAGCAGCGAGAATCACGGCACCCGCTGACCATGAGCTCACCTTTTAGCCCCATCGCCATGCTCACACCCAGTGGCTCTGTGTGACTCCGACGCTGCTCAGCACAGCTCTTCCTTCCTGCGCCGCAAGCCCTGTTCCTGCTGCGGTGCCCGTTCTCCTTCCACTCGTGGCCCCCATCCTGCGACGCTCCTCCAGTTGCCCAGCTCCGAAGAGGCCGTCCCGAAGCTGTAGTACCTGCAGAAGGGGAACAAAATGAAAAAACAAAGAAGCCCCGAGCGCGGGGCACACCGTGCAGTGAGGGAGCGTCCAGGGACAAGGGGGTCTCCTGGGCGCTCCCCACCTCTTTATTCTCCAAGGGGCCAGGCGGGGGGGGGCACGCCCCCCCCCCCGGCCCGCCCCTCCTGTAGCCCGCCCCCCCTGACCCGGACCTTCTACCTGGTATCCGGGTCAGGGAGGCCGCCGGCCAATCGGTGGTGGTCGCGCCCCCCAGGGCCCGCCGCCACCACCGAGCGACAATGGGGAAAGAGGGGGAGACGGTCGCCGCGCCGCCATGCGTGCGGGGGGGCCGAGGGCCCCCCCTTTTCATTTGTGTTGTGAGGGCGTGTAGAAATCGCTGCGAATTTAGTAGAGCAAATTCTTCTTTATTCATGAGAATAACAAGGTATGAAGGGTGCTGGCAGCACCCAGTAAGACTCTGGCAGTGGACTCGTACATTCTATGGTTCCATCTTATATACACATTCCATATGATGCACAAGTGTTTTACACAGAATATTCTACTCTAACCACAATACCATGTTACTACACATACCCTTTCCTAACAAGATAAACAAAAACAAAAAAAATATATAAAACCAATAGTCATCTGAGGACAAAACACTTCTAAATGTAAGAGGAAAACCTATTTACAAACAAAGTCTTGTAAAGTTTTAGGTGAAACAAAACGCCTCCCATATCTAGTGGAGACAGGTAAGCTATTTTTTCCACCAACCAGTGGCGTAGCTAGGGGGGGCACTCCACCCCAGGCGGCACTATTTTTTAGGCGGACAGTCTGCCCTGGAGGCCCTTTGCAGCCGCAGCGGCCTTTATAATTTATTTGGGAATAAACTAAGTATCCCCAAATAAATGATAAAGGCGGCCGCAACGGGCCTCCAGTGCCGTGGCTGCCTGCGACCCAGTTTAAAAGTCCAATGCCGCGATGCGAGGAGCGGTGTGCAGAGCGCCGTGCGTGCATGCACCTGACCGGACTGCTGCAGATTGAGTGCACACAACACAAACGTGGGACTTCGTTTGTGTTGTGTGTCCTCGACTCCTCGGACTCCTCGACCGTTGTTGGCTTCCAGCCTCCAGGGCCGTCAATCTTGTCGTAGCGTGCGCGCGAGCGCTACCAATGACGGCCCTGTAGTGACATTTTGGCCAGCCCTCGCGATTAGAACAAAGCAGTGACGCGTTACGCGCTTCACCGCTACGCTCTCTTGAGGAGGAGTCAATTCTGGCCTGGTGCTTGCAGCTTTGGGGGTCGTTTTGCTGGCTCTCTGGACTGCAGACTCAGTACAGCAGAAGTCATTAGAGGAACAAAGTTCGAACCGAACCACCCCTGCCTGGCATAGAGAACCTGCCTGGAGCGAGTGAGGTAAGAGGAGAGCAGCAGCAGGTTCAGAGGGCTGGGTGGCTGAGTCTGTGGCTCATCCATAGCTGCCAAGGTTTCAGATTGCTAAGTGTGGCACTTTCAGAATTTCATTGTAATTATGAGTGACATTTCAACGTCTAGGAGTCACACTTTCTCACGGGCAAAAATTTAAATCACTCAATAAAGATGAAGGAAAGTCATATGAATACCAGAAATTACACCCATCTTTCAAGTGCTCGCCGTCCTTTCCCCCCCCCCCCCAATCCCCTCCTCAGGGATAGCCCCGGGCACAACAAGCTCTAGATACGCCTCTTCCACCAACAGGTTCAGACTCACTTTAACTGCAGGAGGGGGATGAACATCAGGACTCTGCAAACCCACAGAAACTGGTTCGGTGTCTGAATCACCGGGCGTAATCCCATGTGCTGTCAACACATCAGAACCAGTGACAGTGTCTGAATCACTGGGTGAAATACCCTGTCCAGTCAACAAATCGTAACCAGTGACAGGACTTAACCACCAGTAATCAGCACACTTTCCTTGGAAATTTTGCTAAACGACGAATGTTGTTCCACACGGCTCATGTGATGGACGCAGCCATTATCCAACAAGATAGTATTACGCATGACCTTGGTTACAGTTCTGGGTTCAGAAAAACGAGGCTGCAGTTTCCCAATTCTCAATGCATTTTTGATTCTTACTAATT
Organism: Lissotriton helveticus; assembly: GCF_964261635.1. Lineage (NCBI taxonomy): Eukaryota > Metazoa > Chordata > Amphibia > Caudata > Salamandridae > Lissotriton > Lissotriton helveticus. Next base: position 256,791,276 of record NC_136059.1, read on the forward strand.
GACCAGCTTCTAAAATAAAATTTTAGTGCCATGTTTAATGTTGAAATACAAATTTTTTTTCTGTGAATTGGATATGCATTTTCTGACTTTTGTACTGTCCCACACATATTTCCTACTCCTACCCATACAACTTGGATTAATTATGCAGTAAGGAAATCTCCCTCTCATAAATCCAAAGGGACTCTCACCACACGTTTCATGAATTGTGATCCTATATGACCATACAAACTTGTCAAGTTCTGCATCCAAATTCTTCTACACCCTACTCGCTAATTGTAAAACACCTTTTATAACTCTGTTGACTCTTTCTACCACGGAATTACCCCTGGGATGATGAAGAGCAGCAAATTTCTGTTCCATACCGGTGGCCTCCATGAATCTTTTCATGACATCAGATTTGAATTGCACACCGTTGTCGGCTAGAATAGAAGCAGGTAACCCTTCTCTGATACAGCATTTATCAAGAAATCGAATTTCTGCAGCAGTGTCAATACATTCTACAACCTTCACTTCAATCCACCTGGAAAATAGATCGACCAAGACTAAGACATACTTACATAAACCGTCTTACCAGACTATTGATCCCATAATTTCCAAGGCCAACTCTTCCCAATGTAACTTTTTTTCTGCAAATTTACACTTGCTGCCTTAAGTAGCCAAACCATTGACGTCTAAGATCTTAAGAACTTCCCTGAGAGTAGCATCATGGGGAGATTTACTCTTCCCCATGATTAAGATGTTGTCTTGAAAGAAGACGACTTCAGGAATGTGACCAAACAGATTAGACATCAACCTTTGAAAACTGCAGACGCTAAGCCGAAAGGCATGCGCTTAAATCTGAAACAACCAAAGATAGTGCAAAATGTGGTCAAATGTCTACTCTCAGGATCAAGAACAAATTGATGGTATGCGGCAGATAGATCTAACGTTGAAAACAATTTAGCATTACGTGTAAGGGACAACATTTCATCAATTCTAGGAAGTGGGAATTGATCTACTAAAATGTTGTTAATTTAAGTATCTCAAGTCAACACGTATGCGGGCCTTTCCATTGGCCTTGCGAGCCACGACCAATGGAGAAACCCACTCTGCGGCTTCAACAGTTTCAATTACATTGTCTTTTAGTAATTTGTCCAATTCACGCTTAACTTCAGTTCTGACAATGAAAGGTATGTTGCGTGCTTTATGTATCTTAGGCACAGCACTTTTCTTCAAACGAATCCTTTAAGTTTACCCATTTGACCAGAAAAAATAGTGGGAAACTCTTCTAACACCCTTTTTTTTTTGTGTGTTTTCGCTTCACAAGAAATGAGAACCTGCTCCTTGCTCTTGGGATCAAGGATGATATTCAGATGTTTATGGTCTTTCCATCCTAGGACAGATGGTCCTTCTTTAGCAATATATAGTTTGCCAGTAGAGTGCCTACCTTTAAATCGAAACACCAGCACTCTGAAACCTAGAATATCGATCTTCTCTCCTGTGTAGCTTTCAGGAGCAATGTCACTAGGTTCCAACCCACTACCAATCTGGGAAGTGAAAAGCTCCTCCCGAACATGTTTAGAAATGATCGTATATGGAGAACCAGAATCAGCAGCCAACTGAATGGGAACACCACCTAAAGAAACTTGACAATTGGGTTTAGAGGAAGACATATCGGAGATATTCAGTACCACATTGTTCTTCATGTTGAAGTGTGTTTGAACCTCCCCATCACTTGAAGTAGAATCACTGTAGGGTTCTGTTTCCTGTACGCATGCTACCTTACCTTTGTGTTTTTTTACTGGCTTTCCTTCTGCAAACCTTTACGAAATTACCACAATGCCACATTCATGACATTTGGAAGATCTTGCAGGGCAGCTGTCAAAGTTAGCTGAATAAAAGCAACTACTACACCTGTAGCATACCAGATTGCCAACTTTCCTAGGTTAACTTATTTCTTTTTTCTTCCCATCTACTTTAAGATCTCTGTTGCCCTTGTGACTCATTTTTCCCTGAGAGATCTTACCCACAACCTCAACATCCTTTTTATCATGAGACAGAGTAGCTTTTGCACATCGTTTCGATAATTCAGCTTTTTTTTAACCATAGCAATAATGTCCTTCAGATTACCTTCGCCTTCCACCCATAACTTATCCTGCATATTCTTATTTTTTGTGTACATGACGATTTGATCCCTGACAAATTCGTCATGTAACTGAGCAAATCTGCACTTGCTAGCAAGTTTCTTTAACGCCAACACGTATTCTTCGATACTCTCATGTTTTTCTTGCTTCATTTGAAAAAAACGATGTCTTGTCACAGTTATGCATACAGTGGGAGAAAAATGATCATCAAGGTCTAAGATTGCGGCTTTAAATACATCAATATCTTTCCCAACCCTTTCATGCTTTTGTAACTCATTGTACACACGTAAACCTTAAGGGCCTAAACAGTTCATAAGCACTCCTTTTTTCCTTTCTGGAGAAAATGTTCCACTCGAATCTTCCATGTTTGCAATGCAGTTAAGAAAGTACTCTTACCAGTTGCTCCACACAACTGGTGGGTCTCCTGGAACAGCTAAAAATTCTCTCAGGGTATTGATGTGCATAGCAGAACCAATTAAGTCATCCAATGCTGTACTTGTGCTAGTGCTTGTAGACATAATTTGGAAATCAGAAGTGCCAAAAGTACCACCAAAAAAAAAGATTAGGCTAACCGTCGTGTTAGACAGCTAGTACAATGTTTCTTGGCGAACTTTAATGAAGAACTGATGAGCAGTACAGAGTAAATATGCCCTCCTAGTTAGGTAAAAAAAAATAATAGCCTTTAACTGATGAATGTGCGCTGCTCAGCACCCTTGTACAATAAATGTTAAAATGCAAATGCGGACGTAAAAATAAAGAAAATACCGTTGTCTTGATCGATGTTTGCAGCTCCGGTGAAATTCCAAGTGCTGATGCACTGTTACTATGGAAACGCTAGTTTCTAAAATGGCTGCCGTGTATGACCTCTGCGTGCGCTGATGTCACCTGATCCTGCGTGAGTAGCGTCAGGAACACAGTCGTCAGTGCGAGCGCGTCGTCACAGCAGATTGCGGGACCATGGAGAAAGAATGGAGGAGCGTGCTTTTCGCGAGGACCATGGAGACAGAATGGAGTAGCGTGCAGCCTGTGGTCTTTGAAAAACAAGATGAGGCTGTTAACCAACTGTAAGTAAGGCCTGCCAAAACGGCAATGCACTTACCTGAGATGACGGTCGGAAATGATAGATTCCTTGCAGATCGTTGTCAGATTTCGGCAGATCATCGCCCAGCAGTGTTGCGAGTAGAATCTGGTCACCCATATATTGCTTTTTTTTCAATCCCCTCTATGGCTCCAACGTTGTAGATGAACTGCAGTCTCTAGCAAAGTTAAATCCACACGTGATCAATCCGTGCTTAGATCGTCGCCATAAATCGTAGTAAATCACCGAGAATTTAGTAGAGTAAATTCTTCTTTATTCATAAGAATAACAGCAAGGTATGAAGGGTGCTGGCAGCACCAAGTAAGACTCAGGCAGTGTGACCCTTACATTCTATGGTTTCATCTTATATACACATTCCATATGATGCACAAGTGTTCTACACAGAATATTCTACTCTAACCAGAATACCATGTTACTACAGCTTGCCAGCTATGCGCACAGACTGGCACAGACCCTTGATACCCACTAAAGAATTAGAAATGGCTCCCCATGAAGTAAGATGTTGGTACGGTTTTTAGTTCACAGTGGGGGGGAGTTGACATGAGTGACATGCACGCATTGGTGTCTTGAATACTATGGGTGAATTCTGCGCCACTTCCAGTGCAGTCTACTGATTGCCTTACTGCAGACAAAGGACTAGATCGAAGACCCTGAATTCAGTGCTGATTCAAGTGACTTCTTTACCTATTATGCAGTCTAGGACAAGAGTTTTCCTACACAGATGACCAGAATTACAAGCATTAAATATTGGTATTCAATGATATGACTAGTAGCCAAATGACTTGTAGGTCTTCACAAAGCCCTTGTATCAAATAATGCAAACTCCTTGGAAAAAAGCTAGCGTCTGACTTCCAAAAGGGTTATTGGAGCTGGTTTAATGGAACATTATCATAGTTAAGATTTTCACGCGGATTATGGATGCGCTGAAACTCATCAGGGGGTCTCTCTGGCATACACACTCTTCCAAGACTGCTTGGCATCCTGTATTTTATTTTTGCCTCACGTCCTTCATGCCACTCGATACCCTGTAAGACTAATGATGTAATATTATATGTCATCTATCTAATTTCTAGTTTAAAATGAGTTTGTTTCTAGGTTTTTTATTTATATTTACTCACAGTTTTAAGTTCAACAATCGTGCAACAGAAAAGGCTGGTGAACATTGAGAGCAACACAAATATAAAATAATGGAATGACAAATAAATTTTTAGGAGATACTTAAATAGATAGGTACAAATCCTTCAATAAGATATTTAAGGGCCCTGCCAACATATACTTAGGTAATAATAGAACTCAATGCATTGCTTGTGGAACATGGGACTGGCAGCATCAGGCATTGCTGATTTAAATTGTAAACTCTGTCCACAACATAAGCGATTAGCGGCACCCAAATATTGGCAGATCCTATATGATGTAAATGTTACACAGAAACATATCGGACGGATGGGTGACTGAATGAGGAAAGGCACACTCAGTAATCTGAAATAGAACCCAGATCTGATATTTGCGGGCTAGAATTTTGTTCCCTAAAAGACAGCTCCCTTTATTGCTTGCTGTCTATTAGCACGATATTGGCAATAAGTGACTAATGAATCTGGGCTAGTAGCCAATGATGCCAAGAGTCAACTAGACTAAAACCTTGTAGAACACCATCCTTCTAAAGATTGATGGAACTGGGTATGTATGGTGCCCATAGCAGGCCGTCAATAGTCCCTCCATCATCGCATAATGGGTTTGAATTCCTCAGCAAATTACTTCACACAAGTGACTTAAATTATCCCAGACAGATCCTTTGCAATCCTTTAAGACCACTATCCCGTGTAGGATGAAAATGCCCATCTATTATTCCAATATAGCCATTACATTTTTTGTTTATGGAAAGCTTCCACAACTGACTTGACTCATAACTAACACCTATTGCCTGCGCTTTTAGTTGCATGGATAGTTATGCCTTGTCACGTGTTTATTGTACAACCCAAGGCTAGTGTATGATGTTCCAATGTTTTTTTTGCTTGGGGCGTTCCCCCGATGATGGCAAGCAGCGCATTAGTTGTTGGGTCTGGAGATACCTATATGCTTTAACCATCCCTTATTTAGACCTTGAACGTCAGACCAGTTACGAGTAGTGTGCAAACCCTTGAAAGTCTGTCAAAACTACAAGATTGAAAGGAATTAATCTGATTACCCAAAACCCGACTGTATGCATGCTCTAAAGAACACTCAAAGTCACAGAACAACACAGGCCAAACAGACTTGAGTTGTTTCTATTTTTTTTTTTTATTGGAAGTGTAAAGCGTTGTACGAATTTTTTTTTATTGAGTAGTACATTCTAGGAATAGATAAGGCAGTTGAAACAAACATGTGGGCAATGCGTAGTTGTACAAAACTGATTAACAACATGACTAAAAAGAGTTATAGCCCTTAATCCATTCGTCTAATAATCCCCATATGCTCTCTCCTCACTGCTGTCCGTGTTTACTTTTAAATAAATACAACGCATGTTCCTGTTGATAGCTTGCCAAATATCTAGCCTTCCACTGATGGACAGCGGGTGATTCACTATCAATCCAGGCCGCTACTAAACAGGTACGGGCTATGCCCAAAGATAGAAAAAGAGCATTGCAAGTTGTAATGGAATTTGTAGTAGTATTATCAATCCCAAGCAGGACACGTTTCTGAGTGGTTTCAATTGGTTTCCCCAAACTTCTGCACATGAAGCTCTTTTTCCCGTCCCAGTATGGTTGCAACCACTGACAATTGGCAAAAAACAATGTGGACGTTTGTCATAAGATCTACATCCCCATTTATTTAATATAGCAATATAGCCGGAGTATAATACAGATCAAAAATAGTTTTGAAATGTTGCATCTTTAAATTTGCTGATAACAGAAGTGTATTGCCTATTTTCTATTGGTTCTAAGAATTCAGCCTTGGCTATGTTGCTACCCAGTTTAATGCTCCAATTTGCTGTTTGAGGTTCAAAATCATAGATATTATTTTCAGAAAATATGCGATAATAATGATCAATCTTCTGATTATTAGCTATAAACTGGTAAGAAAGCAGCAGACAAATGCCCAAACTGCAAGATTTCTGATTGATTCTTAATATATAATCCCTATAATGCAAATCTTTTTTTTAACTTTTTTAACTGTCTGTGGGTATACAATATTTTTCCTGCTGTTGAAAGAAAAAAGTAATGTGTTGTCAATATATAAATCGCCTAAGTAACAAATCTCTGTCGTCTTCCATCGATTAACATAGTCTTTATATCAAATTGTTTCAATCAAATTTTCCAGAGCTTAATCGCGGTGTGAGGTACTTTGAACCAAACTTTTGTAAAGTAGCTGTGTTCATTATGAATAATTTAGTAAAAGCCTTCCCTACCCAAGCTAAGCTCGTAAACTGGGAGCGTTTGCAATGCTTTTGTGTATATGATGGACCTCCACCCCCCCCCTCTCCCCGCCCGACAATTTGATTTTGGTAACCTGAGAAACTTAATAGCTCTACGAGGGTTTCTCCCTTTTCATATACATTTATTACATATAGAAACAATCTTTTGAGCCATTTTAGATTAGGATTCAAAGGCAAAGCTCTAAATAAATATAAGAATAACGGTAAAATTGACGTCTTTATAACATTGCAGCGGCCAATGAGGGTCAAGTGTAGATTACTCCATGGTTCTAAATTAATTTTGTTCTTATTTATTTAAGGGATTAAATCAGCTATTTTCTCAATATCAATTGTTAAAGTTAACCTGAGATATTGCTGACCTTCCTACTATCTTGCAATTCAGTAAACTGGTTAACTAGATTCTGTGTATTCTGATTGTTCAATAAATATACTGAAATTTTACGAGACCTTACGGCATCTTGCTTAATGGCTTCAAAGGCTGTTTCTTGAGAGATGTCTAGGCGAGTATTTTTGTTGTATGATTCTCGCCAATACCTGGTGTTATTGATACGTTTACAGAACGTTAACATAAATGACTCCAAATATATTGCAAAGAGCAGGGGTGAACAGGGAAAACCTGTCGGGTGCCACAGGTTATCTTTATATGATCAGCTAACTTGCCCATGACCTGTAGTTTGGCTGTGAGTGTATTATATGGGATTTGAACTGATTTAATAACCTTTAGGCTAATGCCCATAAGTCCCATAGCCCTCCATAAAACTTAGCAGGTGACCCTATTGAAGGCTCTCTCGGTGTCCAGTAGGAGCATTGACGGGAGACATAGAATGCAGGATACCACACAAGGTAGAGTAACTGCACGATAAATGTGGTCTGTAGTTCCTTTCTCTGGAAAAAAAACCATGTTGCCATGGTGAAATAACCCTAGCAATGACCCCACTGAGACGGTGTGCCAAGATCTTCAGACATATTTTTGAATCGTCGTTGATTAGAGACATCATGCGATATGACCATGGTAGATAAGGATCCTTATGTTTTTTCCAGGAAGATAGCTATAATCGTCTCAGGCCATGATTGTGGCATACAAGAGCTCCTTTGTGTCTCTATAATTGCATTAGGAAGAATCAAGAAAAAACAAATGAAGAAAATCTGCGTTGATGTTAGCAACCAGTTTCAACATTGCCACCCGGTCGCAATGTAAGCAGCAGGCACGTGTTTTGCGTGAATCCCCACTGCTGCAATGATACAATATGATCAATGACATTACATTAGAATATAAAAATAATCCAGCACAAACATGCATTATAAATCATTCTTTACAAACATGAATTCATTAACCTGCTTCTTCAGAACTGCAAATTGATCAACATTACGTTACCATACATAAAGGCATAAAAATATTCCTACAAAAATATACATTATAAGCAGGGTCACTGGAATTATGCAGCATGAGAGGGCCAAATTAAGCAGCGGGATTGAGTAAATTATGTGGCATGAAAAGACAACTTTGTGGCATAATGCGGCACACTTTGTGATTGTATTACTACATTATTTTGTCATTTTTACACTTGTTTACACTATCTATAGCATTGGTTGCACTTAATATTACCGGTGTAACACCCAATATAGCAATAGGCAGCAGAAAGATGAACTGTCAGACTTTGCATTGGGCCTTCCTCTGCTCAGCAATAGGTGAAGCTGTGGGTTTAGTAATAACTGACCCGTTTGAGCCAGAAACAATAGGTTTTTGTTAAAATCTACAGATTATACAGCCAAATGATGGATCATGTGGAATATGAGGCAAATATATAATTATGCAAAAAACACAGCAGCCACAAAATCGCAGAATTCTAGTTGCCCTGATTAAAATATATTCTTCACAAACATAAGTCCAGCACAAAATAGCATTATTTATGCAGTGGACAAAAGTGAAGCCACCACCCCTCAGTTAATCCAAATTCCAATAAAAGCATTATGTTAAGGATGATTCGCAGCCAGTAATGTAACCCTACTTGAAACTTGCAATCATGAAGGCCATACTATCCGGGGCCCTGGCGGATCTCTGCCCCATCACACCTTCAAAAAAGGAGCGATCCACTTTAGTGAAGCCCTCAACCCCACCTCTATCAGCACAACCACAGCTGATGAACCATGAAACCCTTCATCAATCAATGCCCTTCTAAAGAAAGCCTTGACAGGCCTGACCAAACTCACCACCGACCATCCGATAACCCTCCTCCCTTACCCTTCCCAGTTCTTGGAAAAGAAAATCATCAAATGCTTCTCCGATTCCATCGCCAATCACCAGATTCTCTGCACCTACCAAACAGGATTTAGACCCAACCACAGCACTAAACTGCCCTCCTAGAAGCGGCAACCAACATCTGGAAAATCCTCAATAGGGAGAGGAAGCTGCAGTTCTCATCCTCCTAAACCTATCAACAGCCTTCAAGTCTCCCATCCCTTCTGATCCGACGACTTCACGAAGCAGGCATCCAAGGATATGCCCTCGATTGAGTCTGCTCGTTCCTCACCAAAAGAACCCAAACTGTCAATATGCAGCCGTATTCCTCTGCAGCACAGGAACTCCGCTTCGGAGCACCTCAAGGTTCTTCACTCAACCCAACACTCTTCAACATCTGCATTACTACACTGGCTGACATCATACGGACTCAAAACATAAATATCCTCACATACACCGATGAGACACATCTGATATTGTCCCCCTTGGGCAAAACACCCAACACCAGAAACAAGTTCACCACATGCATGTCCGAAGTGGCCACTTGAAGGAAATTCAATTGGCCTAAACTCAACTCAGACAAGACAGAAGTGGTGGTCTTCAGGAAACATTCCTTACCATGGGACTCCTCCTGGTGGCCACAGACCTTTTACCCACCTCCTAGCTCACACGCCTCTGACTCATCATAGACAACAAACTGGACATGGCCGACAAAGACTCTGTAGTAGTCCTGCTTCAACACGCTAAGGATGCTGAAGAAAATTGTCAGGTTGCTCCCAGACAACAGGAAAATGATCACCCGAGCCCTAATCACCAGCAGACTAGACTATGGAAACACCCTGTAGGCAGGGATAATCAACCAGCTCACAAGTCGGCTGCAGACATCCAATGCTGCATCCAGACTAATACTTAACCTCTCACGCTGAACCCACATTGCACCACACCTTAGAGAACTCCACTGGCTCACAATACACAAGGCAAACATAAGGAGATGATGGACAGAGCGCTGAAACTTTTCAGACACTCACCCCCAGTCACAGATCTGGGATGAATCCATCATCATTCTTTAGCTCATTATGCCTTCCCAATTCAGACACAGCTATATGCAAATCCGTCTTGACCCTGTGCCTCATGGGAACAGTCCAGCCCGAACTGTCAAACCATGTCTTCCCTGGGAATCAAGCATCCCAGGACCGGTTTCGGGCTAACAGCCCACATCAGCCAGGCAGCTTGAATCCAGTGGCAAAGTGAGCAAGGGACCCACGTCTGGGCATACCCTGCCAGCTTCCCATTACACAAGCACACAGACATGCCCTTCTCGCCCACATCTGCGAAACACTCCTCAACCTGAATAACTGCATTCATTTCCACCAACCTTCCAGACACCTCCACACTGCCAGACTCTCACTAGCACACACCCCACACATACACAGAAGCTGAGCAGGTGTCGCACCTTCTCATACCTGGCTCCTAAAGCCTGGAATGACCTAAGACACATCAGAACCTCCTCCTCTCTTCCAGGCTTCCGCAAGAAGCTGAAGTCCGGACACTTTGCGTAAGCACTCCTTGACTGCCCTCATACACTGCCTGCAACGCGCCTGGATACCGTCTCGGCTGATAAGCCTGCTGTAAAAACATGGATAACATAACATAACACATACCAAGTCCAGCGGGAGAATTTTCTTGGTCTTACTGGTAATTTTGTTTTTAAAGTGGTGAAGAGCTGATTGATTTCAATATATGTAGGTAGCATGTAAATAGTGCAAACTTAGAAAAAAGGCAGCAGAAGAAGGGTGGTCTGAGGTGGGTGTATGACAGGGTATACTGGAACAGAGGAAGTGACATATTCCACAAGTGAATCTAGGCTGGGGATGCTGAGATGTGAGAGAGAAAGGTGGACGTTTTAATGTGTCGTAGGTTAGTATTCTTTAAAGAGGTATGGCTTCCTAAATAATAGAAGTTATGGGGCAGACTTCTTGGATACAGGGATGCTTTTTCAAATCCTGGGAGAGTTGATTAATATTTCTCGCACTACCTCATTTCCACTCTGTCCTGGTTGGTGGTATGCCACAAGCTGCTAAAGGTGGGTGCCTGTCCTCATACTTACTGCCCGTTATGCTCGCTGGCATGTAGGCCAGGAATGAAGCCCCTCCACTTGTCTGTCTTGGTCAACTTTTTGTAAGGCGCCCCAGCTGCGGTTCAGGGTCTTTATTTCTGTTTCCACAGTTTGCCTCCAGGTGTTATTTGGCCTGCCTCTCTTTTGGCATTCATGGCTTTGTTGATTATGCAGCTGGTCTTAAAAGGGGTGTGGGATGGCAAGGTGAGCCAGTGTACTTCTATTGATGTGGGTATGATCTGGTCATTTCTGCTGGCCCTTTGTTGAGACATGTGGTTCCTGTAAGAAGGGCCTTTGCACAGGCTACAACCATGGGTCCCCTGATACCCGATGAAATGATACCACGCTTCTGTGCACCAAAACAGCAGTATACAAACTTAAACTGAGGACTTTGAGCTTAAAATCCAGAGCCTGATGAACAGAATCTGCACTTGGTGCGGTTTTACGTTTGTAAAGTGTGCTTGCTAATGCAGAAAACCAGCCAATATATTGGAACTAGAGCACTCCAAGTTTAAGATTTGAGGTGGACTTGTTTGTATTCGGGTGTGGGTGGCCAAGTAAATCACGGAAGAGCCCGGAAACTCGCAAATTAGTGTGAATTCTCATTCAGGTTGCAGGTAATTTACTCCTATAGTGCAATTGAGGGGAGTAGCCTCGCCATTTCTTGCCTGGAAACGTACAGCTAGATTCATCAAAGTGAAATCGGCTCGCAAAGGGCCAGATTGTCAGAATCTGGCCCTTTGCGAGCGCAATTTTTGCATTTGGGATTCATCATCCCAAATGCAAAAATCACAATTATAGAATTCGTAAATTTGCGAGGAATTGCATTTAAGGAATCTCTATTTGAGATTCCTTAAATGCAATTTATGACACATTTAAAAATTGCGAAATCGCAAATTTGGGCCGCTATTTACCGCGAAGTCAAACCTCGTGGTAAATAGCGGAAACTTAGAAAAATGCACTTAAGTGCATTTTTCTAGGTTGTATGTTACACACACACACATGTCCCAAGGACATGTGTGTGCGTAACACCAGCATCCAATGTCATTTCTGGGGTGCAACAGGGTGTCCATTGGACACCCACGCACCCTTGAAATCGCAAAATCAAAATGTGAATCGCTAATAGCGATTCGCACATTGATATGTCTTCCCATTCATTCCTATGGGCCTTTAGGCCTATAGGAATGAATGGGGAGTTATTCCTTATTTGCGATTAGCAATTAGCTAATCGCAAATAAGGAAGCTGTAGGAATCGCAATGAATATTGCGATTCCTACATGAATCCCGTTTTGCGAGTCTGTAATAGCGATTCCTTATTATTTGCTATTACAGACTCGCAAAACATGCCGATGATGAATCTGGCTGATAGTTATCCCTCCCTTTGCACAAGAAATTCTACTGTTTCCATTGTGAGCGAACTACCTGCAAAGTTTTCTCCAGTGTTCACTGTGAGCCCCGCCCACCAATACCCACACATCTGTCTATAGAACTAAATGGTGAATTCGGAAATGGAACCACACAGGTAGAATTTCTGCATTTAACAAATATACAATCCTGATTATACATGGGCGTTAATTATAATGATTCACAAGGTGGGAAATTGACCACACGTAACTTGCACTTTTTCAGCAAGATGCTTCCAGAATGCTACCCTGAGAGCTCTCCACAAGGCGGAAACAGGATAAGGAGTGTCACCGAAAGCACGTATGGTTAATAAAAGTTATTGTCGATAGATGGTACTCAGTACATGATGGCTACAAGCTTGTCCTTGAGCAAGCGCGCGAAAAACAAAGCTGAAAGGGGCACATGTCTTGTTTACCAAGAGCTGGGATGGCATTGAATAAGGACAACAACTCGAATCGCACAGCGGTAGATAACTTTATCAGACGGAAAGTTCAGATGCCAAGTCAAGATTTGTACTACAGTACGGCGTGTTCTGTTTTCAGCCTCAAAGTACTCTCAAGGCGAGAAAACAAGAAGCCATTCAAGAAGGGAGAACGTTTCAGATTTACTTAATTCTTTTTGTGTGGCCCCATGTCCATACACTGTCCGTGAACTGCAGTGTTTATCCTATTCTGAACCAGGAGTGCGCGGCGCGGATGACACTTCTCTTTTCAGAACCACGCGGAGGGGTCACAGCCTCGCGCATCGCACTGAATGTGAACCAGGCCTTGGCTTGCACGTCCGTTCTTTCGCTGCGGTTCTCTTTTCATTTCAGTGCCTGTTTCAAGGACTTGTGACATGTTTTAAAATCTTTATAAACCCGGAAAATACACACCTCATCCGCCACCTTGAGAAGCCTTAAAATGTCTTTTGTGTTGTTGCAATGCGTTTATCCGCGCACTAGTATGTTGTTACCAAGTTTTATTCTAGCTACTTTGCAGGACCAAACGTCTGAGACTTCCTTCGCTGAACCTTCCTTTGTTTCCAATGCTTATTTAATAAATTAAGCAAGTGAACACAAATATAAGGCTTAAACAAACTTAAGCGTGTGTTGACGCACAAGCGAAGCCCAGGTTTAGCAGTCGCTCAGCACATTTAAATCTAGGAGTTTACTAACTACTGATATTTGGTCTTCTTGTTATGATTTACAAGAAGGTGATCCATTGACTTCAAATCCGATGCCTGATTCTGTTTTTTTAAAAGGTCCTTCAGTATTGGCTGATTCGACAGTATTAGAAGAACCACTTTATTCATTTTAAGACTTTCGTAAAATGTTAAAAAAATAAAAACAAAAAGGGTGTGAGGCAGAGTGAGAAAAAATGACAGGGGGCGGAGCCAAGGGCCATGTGCAGCAAAGGTTGAGGTTTTGTGCACCTGTGGCATTGTGAAAACAACATTAAGTATGTCACGCAAAGCCTAACTGTTCCAAAGTTTAAAGTTTTGTCGCGTGCTCCTGAGGTATCACTCTCCAATCCTATGAAGTGTTGAATGTATGAATCCAAGTTACATCTCCTAACTAGGGGATGTCCCTCCGTGCACAGCCAACAAGCCCATGGGGGCATGTATAGTTGAAAATAAAAAATTGCATCAATCCAAGGAAGGATTTCATTGAAAAATAAAACTTTTATTGAACTTATTTATTTTCTTTGTTCTTTTTTCAAATCTGATAGATTATCTCAGAAATGTCAATTTCCATGATCCAAAAATATTAAACAAAAAGTATTCTTTGCGTTTTAATGGTGATATAGCTAGTTACGTGTAAATATAATTGTTTAGACTTGAGGAACATCATAGGAATGATTCTTCTATATTTGATGAACTATTCATCTTTATGTTATGACATCCGGATACTAAATGCATTAAGTTGAACATTACGTAATTATGTCTGATATGTTTTGATTGTAAGCGCATATTATTGGCTTCATTTACAGATGGGTCCCCTGAAGAAGGGCCCTTAGTTGCCTGAAATGCATCAGGAATATTTTTTGTTAAATATTTTTGGATCATGGAAATTGAGATTTCTGAGATAATCTATCAGATTTGAAAAAAGAACAAAGAAAATAAATACGTTCAATAAAAGTTTTATTTTTCAACAAAATCCTTCCTTGGATTGATGCAATTTCGTATTTTCGACTATATATGCCCCCATGGGCTTGATGGCTGTGAACTGAGGGACATCCCCTAGTTAGGAGATGCAACTTGGATTCACCTGCGGCATTGAACACATGGCCCGGGCACTATGGTCAGAGGCCATGCACTGCAGGACTGGACACCTGCGGTAGGTTGGATGCAGTAAGCAGGCAATCACCCTAAGCAAATATCAGAACTCCGTTCTGCCACCCTGGCCTTTTCCAGCCTGTATTCCTGCCAGTCGCCACCTCTTTTAAAAATAAATCTCTAATCTTTACGTCCTGACAAGCCTTTCATAGGTAAGGTGCCATAGCGCTGTACCTTCACCCAATGCGCTGCTGACCATCATGTAAATCTGATAATACAATACTAACAGAACTCAGCTGGTCGAGAATGTAGCCCATCTTCAGGAAGGGCTCTCTGCAGATCCCTACCAGTGAATCAACTTCATCAGCACGAAACCTAGAACCTGTTGTAAGCAAAAGTTGTTATTGGTGCATGAGAGCAATATCTACATTGTTGATGTGATCAGTGCCTCGGATTACTCCATGTTTTCTGCTGTTGTAAGTACATTGTTTGTGATGCAGAGATAGGCAGATACTTTAATGCTTTTAAAAACATATACACAGTAGTGACAACCAGTGTCCTCAATCTCCTTGTATTGCCCTAGTACAGAGCCCCAAGTGTATGTTGTAAGGTGTATGTATACCTATCCACCCGAAGTATAAACAGATATACTACTGAAATTCAGTGGCGGCCTGTACTCTTAGCAGGGAGTGGTGTGGTCGGGGCCCAAACGCACACATAAACACTCGTGCATTCATGCAAGCACACACACATCCATTCACAACACTCACTCCCTAACATTAATGCATGCACGCACTAAACATTAAAAATAAAATCATACTTATCTGTGCAGCTCTGCCTCTGAAGATCCAGGAGAGTTGAGACTGCTGCCTTCCCTCATTGGCTGACCTAGCCAGTGAGGGAATGCAACAGTCCCTCACTCATCACAGAGTGGGATGAAGTTAGTGAGACTGCTGACCACACCCCACTCTGTGACGAGCGGTCAGTGATTGAGACTCTCCCCTGAGCACTACAGGACTTAGACCTGAAGCGACCGGTCCGAGGCAATCAGTGACACTCCCCCTCGTCTCGAGGGGTAGTGCCTTGAGGTGCTTTGCAGGCTGAACAGGTCACACTCGCAGGAGCTGTGACTTCTTCAGCCAGGCAAAGTTCAACTCAGGCAGCAAGGAGCCTACACATTTAGCGCATGTCTAGCTCCTGGCCTTAAAATAAATAGTGTCTGTCAGACTTACCTTTGCTCAACCCGACACACTTTTTATGGTGGCCAAAAGGTGAGAGGGTGTGGCCCCTCAGCCCATTAGGATTGGCCGTGGCCACTTTCAGTGCGCCTCTTCAAGGCATATTTGTCTCTGCTCCCCACATCAGTAATACTACACGGACGTAGAGGCAAAGAGATTCCCTCATTTGCATGGGGTTACACCACAAGCGTTTGTGGCCCCTTCTGTAATACCAAAGTGCCCTGAGGGCCAGTGCTTAATTTGTAAACAATATATGTGCCATGGCCCTCTGCAACTTACACTACCCATTGCCCCTGCCATCTCACCCAATGACAGAACCAACACAACTACTAATCATCATACTCCTACAAGTGTGACAATACAGACTACTCCAGGCCCCCAAAGCTGTAAGAAGGGCTTGGG
Organism: Lissotriton helveticus; assembly: GCF_964261635.1. Lineage (NCBI taxonomy): Eukaryota > Metazoa > Chordata > Amphibia > Caudata > Salamandridae > Lissotriton > Lissotriton helveticus. Next base: position 256,807,565 of record NC_136059.1, read on the forward strand.
CGACAGGTACTAGCCATTTTAATGTATATTAAATTAATAAACAACAATTATGCTCATCTGTAAATTAGACAGCGCCACCATTTGGCAGACTGTCATAATCTTCGGTGTTGACAATTACTGCCGATGCTGAGAACCAGAATCCACTGCTTAAATTAAGTACTGCTGAGGGTGCACAAAGTGGGCTCAAACGCCTGTTGCGCCCCCAGGGCATTTCTTTAATACAGCCCCAGGAGTATGACGTCTGGAGTAAGGAGGCAGTGATTTAGATTCAGCATTTTCTCTGACTAGAGCCTGGAAATGCTTTGATTCCGATTAGACTACATTTTATTTCCACAATTGAAAGTCTAGTGATTGCTCTCATTTTGGGAAATCAAAAAGCTTTGATATGCTGCACCCTATTTACTGAAATTGAAGATAATTGCCAGAATTTGGACTGAAGATGAAGGACCAGATGCCCATTGATTTCTAATGAACTTCAGTCATAATTCTGCCTTTTGTGGACACTTCCCATAGAGGCATATTCAGCCTCAGGAAATTGGCCTTTCTTGCTCTTGCCCAAAGGTCTGATACCTGTCCGCTGTAGCTCCTCCTCTAATCAGACACAGGGACTTGTTGTTTGTACAGGAGAGTAGTGCTTTACTGACTAAAGTAAAGCCCCATCCCAGGAAGGAAGCTGGTGCCAGCACACTCCTGGAATCTCAGTTCCATCTCCAACACACTAAACTCTGTTCAGAGATCCCAGAAGGGATGCCACATTACTTCAATAATATTCACCTGCTCTAACGTTGTTCTACCGTGTGTCCTCATGGAGACATTTTTAATACTGTTTGCTTGCATTTTCAAGTATATAATTGTATCCATATTGGTCTTTTATGAAAGTATTGTTTGGCAATGTTTTAAATCTGATCCATTTACTCTGCTGACATTGTAATGTAATAGTTGCCACCAACTGTGTAATAGAGTAAATTAATGCACTCATTTACTGGAGGACTACCAATCACCACTGACTTCACGAGAGATAGAGTTTAAAACAACTCTCTCACCCACATTGCATCCTACTACGCATGAAGAATAACCTGGCCTCCGAACGATGAGAGACCGGCAATAGAGTATGTGCACTACGTAGAACTTACTCTTCATGTGATGGTTGTTCTATAAGGAGACTATATGTAGGTAGAGCTTGGCACTGTCCATACATTGGTAGACCGGTATACGCAGTTGTTTAACCTGATCACCCAGGGATTTCATGTAAATATTGAATAATGAAGAGGGTGGTGAAGATGGGATACCCTATTGAGAGGGGGAATGATGAAATCTGCTTATCACAGCAACTCAGTGCTGATTCTGAGTCATCTTATCACTGGTCAAGATGCGGTCAGTTTAAAATGCAAAACTCTTTGCTGACGTCTTGTATGAGCCTGAGTGATTTTCAATACTATTAATATTCCTGTTTTCCTTTGACTCTTGAGTCTAATGTACATGTCTTAATGTGAGCTTCTGTTGAAGGAAGATTTCAATGCACATGAATTTGTGAGTGTGTTGGACTTGTAATGTGTGTGTTGGACTTGTAAAGCGCACAGCTGCCCGTAAGCGTCCCGGCGCTTGCTTAGGGAACCCGTCCTGGTATTCCCCTGTGAGAAACCCCGGCAGGGTGTCCACAAGGTGAAAGCCAGGCATCCCGCCGCGAGGGGCCGTAGTGGAGATTAAGCAAGCTATTGCCCAGAGTCGCAGAGTGTAACCCCGTGAGTTGAGTAGGCACCAGAGCGAGAATTGTCGAGTCCGTGGAATTTTGAGTAGGAAGAGATTAGTTGTAAGTCTTCTGAAATGGCACACCAGTTTTAACTAACTGGGCATTTGCGTTCTAGACATTCAACAAGGGTGTGGAGACATCTTTGTCACTGCTAAAAAGTGAGGACAATACAACTGATGCGTGTCTGTGCAAACTCTCGCGCGCCTCTCTCTGTCTCTCATTACCGCCTTACTATTTTTTTTATTTCATAGTAGTTATTTGTAGACCATCGAGCTTTCCAGTGAAGCATCATAGCCCATGAGGGAGTCAGAGAGGCGGGGGCACCTGCCCCACAAGATACATTGACGTAAAGTGGGATGGAGAAGGCTTTGAATAATTAGTCCTTTTATGGGAGGCAATTATAAAAGGTAGAATAGAACGCTCCTTCCTGAAGTGTTCAAGATATAGGGCAAGCCTAAGCTGCCGTCATTCCTCAGTCTTGGAGAATATAATGAAAGAAAGTCCAATGCCTATCTCATTCTTCCTCAGACTTTGAATTTCAAAAATCGAACGGTCTGTCATTCATAATCTACTGAAAACCTTAATTCTGGTTGGGGGGGGGGGGTTGTAACAGTCAGAATTGCAAATCAGACTGCAGACGTTGTAGTGTATGTGTGCTTTTAAGGCAGAGCGAATGCAGTTGTTTTAAGGTTGGGGAGATATATTTCAGGTTTACATGATTGATGATCTGTTGAGTGACGGCATGAAATACAACCTGTAGTGGTGTCTGTATAACTCCTAGTGGATCCGTTATAGTTTTGGTTTGGTAGCGTGTCATATCTAATCCTCTGAACCATGGATTGACTTCTGTCTTAAGTAGGAAATGTTTAGGTTAGCACATTTTGCTGAACTAGAACCATATGGTAAGGACTATTTTCTTTAACTCTCCCTGCAGTGCAAGAAATATGTATTGTGAAGACTAAGGAATTGGTGTAGAGTAAGATATGGGGTGATTGTTATGCCCTGCTGCTCAGCCAGCATGAGCGTCCTGTGTGGAATGTTGGTGCATGGTGATGCTTTGGAATCTTAGGGTGCCTGGGAGTGTCAGTTGGAGAATTGGCTGAGCCATCCGGGAGCAGCTCCTGGTGAGGCTTATCATTGAAGCTTACTATTGGAACGTATTTCTTACCTGCAACTAAGACTAATAGACCATCATATATACAATATACACCTTGGCTACTGGACTTCTGATTATTACATTTTGGCGACGATTCAAAGGAAAGAAACCCTGCATGGTATAGTGGAAACTACAGAAGAAAATAAAGCCTGAGCAAATAGTTGGAAGAATTTTAAAGGAATCTTAAGCAAACTAACAGTGAAACAGGAAGTTTTGCAGCCCCACCAGTGTCTTCCACATCAGACGGCCTTAGCCAGGGTGTGCACCTGTGTGTTACATGATCTGGTTTTCATGTGGATGAAGACTATTTACAGTGTTTTGATGATTACCAGCAACTCTAAGTTTTCGAAGACGCTGTCAGCACTTGGATGCATCAAACTGGAAGCATAAAGAGTTAAAGATTTTGTGGATTGTTCAAGGGGAACTGCCAGGTACTGGGGATATTGGAATATGACTGTGTGACCAGTGACTTTAATGTATATATTTATTTTGTAAGTTTTGATAGCCCGCGAACAAGACCCAAAGGGGTATCCGAGCACTGTACAGCGTTGTCGTCAGCAATTATACAGAACCTAAAGAAGGTAATACATTCACGAAGAGTAGGGTGTAAGAGTGGTGCAATTCAGCGCTCCAAGTAAAACATCATACAAATAGATAGAACCAAGATGTGCGATGTGCATCAAGGAATATTAACAAAAAGGGAGCGAGCAAAAATCATCAGTTGATGCCGGTAAAGGCGCTATCTAGGACTCGAACAAAAAGCAGGGGAAAATATGTCATAGAACATCAGTGAAAAATATTTCAAGATTTTGGTTATTAACAGAACATACTAACATGATCAGCGCGATTAACGTTAAGTCATTTGTAGTCTTTTGCCCAGTTGTTTAAAGGAAGTAGTGGAAGGATTTGATCTGATCTCTGATGGCAAAGAGGTCCAGATTCTTGGAGCGAGACTGGAGAACACACGGTTGTACGATCTTTTCTTTTTGAAACTTGGAGGTTTCAAGAGAAGGGTGGACGTACTTCTGAGGTTCCGGTTGGAGCCCGATCGCTCAAGTTTATTAGCTAGATAGTATGGGGTATTGTGGTGTATGGCTTTAAAAGTCAGACAAGCTATCTTGAGTTGGAATCTGGCTTCAAAAGATAACCAGTTTAGCTGCAAAAGGTCTGGTGAAATGTGATCAAATTTCCTAGAACCCGTTAAAAGCCTTGCCGAAGCAGTCAAGGTAGATCTGAGAGGGACAGGCTAGCTTTGGGAAGTCCTGTGAAGGTCACCAGCCCATATTCCAATCTAGGTATAATCAGGGATTGAACCGCCGGCCTGAGATCTTCGGGGGGGGCAGAATGGTTTGTTTTTCTTCAGTGTGTTGAGTTGGAAATTGGCTCCCCTAGTTGTAGCACTGATGTGTGCTTGCATGTTTAGGTGTTTATCCACAGTGATACCTAAAGATTTGGCAGAGTCTACAACTTGAGGAGTGCAGTTCAGAGCAGTTAGGTATTTAATCCAGTCAAGGGTAGAAGCTGAGTGATTAGGTGATCAAAGAAATTCCGTTTTGAGAGTATTTAGTAGGAGATGGTTCTGAGCTAGTCATTGTTGAGTTTAAGCAAGTGCAGCATTTAAAGTTTTTATGTCTTCTTGCGATTAAATCTTCAGGTATAATTGCGTGTCATCCGCATACATGTGGTATTGGATGTTGGCTCTGTTCAGAATGACCGCAAGAGGCTCTATAAATAGGTTGAAGAGAGTGGGCGAGAGCGTAGAACCTTGTGGGACTCCAATCAGGACAGGGGTACTGGAAGCGAGGGCATGATTAACTATGAACCTTTGCGTGCGGTTGTGAAGGAAGGAGGCAAACCAATTTAGGACTTGGCCCGGAAACCCCATCCTATGTTGTAGGAGATCAATCAAATGTTCGTGTTTGATGGTATCGAAGGCTGAGGACAGGTCTAGAAGGATCAGGAGCTTTAGGCTGGTAAGTAACATATTGCGGGTGCTGAGTAGGCTCTTGCCGTGACCGGTGTGCCACATTTGAACGTTCCATGTGCTGTGCCGTTTCTGTTGTGCGACATTTGAATGGGCCGCGAGACCATCTGCGGTGATGCTTGTGGTTCTTGGGCCTGCTGCGGAATGCTGAAGAGCGTGTGTCCACTTACTGGATTGGTACCACATTTTGCTGAGGTGGTGCATGTGTTTATGGGCCACTGCGGTACGCTGTGCACTGCTTGTCTATATGTGACATTTCCTATTTCGTGTGTGTGCTGAAGTGTGCACTCGGGCATCTATGGTCGTGAGGCGGGGGTATTCCGAGGAAGCTGGAACACCGACTTGTGAATCTCCTCTGATTGTCATCGTGCTGAACGGAAGGCGCCATTGTTGAATAAGAGGTCCGGTAATTGATGGTTTTGTGCGATGGAGGCTCTTGCGCTGGAGTGCCGACTTGTGAATCTCCTCTGCTTGTCACCATGCTGAAAAGGAAAGTTTCAGCTCTATGGGGCATTCAAATTGATATTGAATAGAGCGGTATGGACAACTTCATGGTCGTTACTGCTGAATAATTTTCTATTTTGGCATACTTGTAAGACTGGATCAGTTTGTTTCATTTCAATTCAAGTGACATTTGCTCACTGGAGATACGTAGGAATATTGTTTGCTGCTCATGTTGGCAGTAATAGTGTTTTTCTCGTCATTATATATTTATTGCACCTGCCAGTACATCTTGCTTATTTTGAAATGTCCTAGCACATAATGTTTGGTTATGCTGACTATGTCTTGTATTTGCTTTTGGCATATATGTTGTGTGCTTAGTATTGGTCTGAGTGGGATTATTTGTGAGAGAATGTTTCATTTCTGATTTGTTTTCTGTGGGTAGAGGTCACCCCTTTCTTGCTGTTAATGCTAGATGCCTGTGTTTTAGGGGTGATATGTAGGGTGTGAATCACCCATTTGTTGTTGGTTACACTAGATGCCCTGGTGGAGGGATGATTGTGTGGGGTGTAAGTCATACATTTCTGATGCAGATGTTTTGTGTGGGATGACTGCTTTTATATGCATAGTTTACATATATGCGATGTCATATCGTCTTACAGTTAATATATTTTGTGCATGTCTCTTTGTCACCGTATGTAATTGTGATATGTTCTCATGTATTCGCAATGTTCTTTTATTTATTGTTTGTACATGCATGGTCTTTTATATATATATATATATGCAATATCGTTTCATTGTTTCATTCAAGATGTTTTCATACATGACTTTTGTCTTTATGAAAGTGTGACATCTTCAACTGTTATTCGCAACATGGTTGTTGTGTTTTGTAAAAGGGGGAGATGTTAGAACCTGCTACTCAGCCAGCATGAGTGTCCTGTGTGGAATGTTGGTGCATGGTGATGCTCTGAAATGTTAGCGTGCCTGGGAGTGTCAGTTGCAGAATGTTTATCTATTTATTTGTCAAGATCCTGAATCACCCCATCAGGGTATCTCCACACTAAGACAGCCATAGTTAAGGAAGGAGGGACATTTAGAACAGTGACGTTTTCAACAACTTTCTGAATGCCAGATAGTCCGTGGATTGACGCAACTGTATGGGTAGTTCATTCCAGTAGTGTGGGGCCAGGTGGTGAAAGGCTTTGCAACCTAAGCGGTTTGTTTTGAAACACGGAACTTGGGGCAGCGGAATGGGCTGAGCAGCAGGGAGGCAGCTCCTGGTGGGTCTTATCATTGAAGCATACTATTGGAACATATTACTTACCTGCAACTAAGACTAATAAACCATCATACTTACAATGTACACCTCAGTTACTGGACTTCTGATTATTACAGTGATGCCTTCTAAGCTCAAGTTATTTGGCCAACCTTGGACATGAGGTTGTATTGTGAAGTTGATGAGGATGAGTTCATCGTCGGTTGAGTTCTGTCAGTAAATTTTTGTGCAGAATACGAGATAAAAGGTAGAGTTTCACAGCTTTTAATTGTGCCTTACTTTCGTTGATGGCTTAGAGGATGGCTGCTCTGGGCAGAAGAAATAGCTCGTTGATGATTTGTGTGAGCTGTTCAGAGACTAGCACATTTTTTTGTGGGTTAGAATTTATGATGCAACTTTTCTAGTTTCAATATTAATCTTTTCTGCTGTACTTGCTGTGTCTACCGACATGTGGTTAGTTTGGATTTGACCTATTTCTTGCATAGAGTCGCAAGAATATCATCAGCCTTTGAAGCGGTCATTGAAATATTAATACTTCGCTGAATGTTATTAAATATTTTGTGCTATTTTGTGTGGAATGTTTAATTTTACAGTTGCATCTTCTGTTGTGATTATACAGAAGATTCTATAATGGATTGCCCCACGATTCTTAATGATTTCATTTTGCTTAAACACTAATATGACTGCTATTTATCACACTGTTAGTTGTTATTTCATAAAGTATCAGTAATACTGTCGGCACTAACTGTAGGCGTTGCCTTTCTAAAGAAATACATAGTGCCGTCAGCGCCACCTTTGTTTATAGTGGTTTAAAAAAAGCAGGAACTTAACCCTGTCGCTTCAGAGTGCTGTACAACAACCAGTGCTTAATTTGTAAAGGAAAGAGTGCTGGTGCCTGAAGTTCTGCTCAGAAGCCTGCAGCGGTGCAATCAAATATTGGCACCCAAACATCAAGCCTGGTAGTCTTAATCCACTTTCAGATTCTTTAATCCACTGCCAGATACTCCCTGCCCCTTTATCTCTCACTCTTGCACGTTCCTGTTTTCATACTTTTTTAAGCTCTGACAACAGCATATAAAAACAGAAAAATAATTTGTTTAATACAAAATCGGCATGTTATATCAGTTTAGTAGAGCAGACCTGAATACAGTTTGTTTAAACAGTGCATCTGAGACTAAACACAACCTGTTTAACATATATATATATATATATATATATATATATATATATATATATATATATACATATATATATATACATATATATAATATAATGACTGTACAAAACATGCATAATTATAAGATTAAATGAAAGTATATTGTGCCTCTGATAGTACGCTGATGTAAGCAGAGGGCGGAATCATGGACCAGGGTACAAGTTCTTCAGGCTCATGAGTTAAGTGTCTTTGATTTAGGAAGCAGCTTTTTTTTAGATCTTGACCAAGTCTATGCATGTGCTGTCTCTTGTGAGACCTTTTGGTACCTTACTGGGGACTTTGCGGCCCCCCCATTGCTTAACATTATTTGGCTTCATTGTCACTCATATTTGCTTTCTCTTATTTGATTTCTCTTATTAGCCAGCTTCTGTAGACTTTCTTTCTTTTCGTGTTTGTCCGTCCCCTTCGTCTTTGTGTAACCTTCCACTGCTTATTTTTCAGGTGCTAAGGTTTTCCTTTTGTTTAAGCACTCTACAAGAGTGCATGTGTTTTTCAGCTGTCCCTCTCCAGTCCCTTCCACCCACCCACCCTCCTTCCAGTCTCCGTGTGCTTGCCCCAACTACTGCCCACCCTCCATTGTCTGTGTGCTTGCCCTTTACTCTTCCTGCCAACTCCCCTTTGTCCATCTGCTTGCCCCAGCCCCTCCCATCCACCATACGCTGTCTGTCTGTTTGCCCCCAATTTCCCCAGCTTACTCTGTTGACCGTGTGCCTGCCACAGACCCTAATCCCACCATGTTTTGTCGATCTACTTGCCCTCAGACCAACCTTCCCACACTCTGTCTGCCACCAGTCCCTCCGACCCTACCTTACATTGTCTGTTCGCTTGCCCCAGCCTCTCCTGCCTACCTCCCTTTGTCCATTCATGCCCAGCCTCTATTGTCTGTCGCCTAGCTCCCGGTCCTTCCACCCCACCCTCCGTTGCCCTTGTGCTCCCACAGCCCCTCTCATATGTCCTCTTGCTGCACCTGCGCCTATCTTTGCTACCTTCCCTCCCTCCATGTTGCCTTGAATGAGCACTCCGCTAGTAATACAAATAAATTGCGCTGACATAGGCATTACTAAAGCGCTATTTTTGAAAATAAAAAATCATTAGTGCTTTTTAGGTTTTGCCTGGACAGTATATGCAGCGCATGCGCTCTCCTTGCGACACCTCTTGTTACTAACGAAAAAGCTTCAAAGGGGCTTAGCCTGCCCCTTACTTACCGTTAATTGCCATTGGTTGGCTTACACGTCGCTCTCATTTCCTTGCTTCTTATTGGTCAGTGGATTTCAGCTTCAACTCCTTCCTCCAGGGGCTTCCTGCCATAGAGCATGGACCTAGCACAGCTTCTTGTTCGTGTCCAGTGTCCTCCCACGGGCCACTGGCTCCTTTTACTTTTGGACATGCACTCCTGAAGAGCTTGTGTGTCTGCAGTCCATGTTCCTCCCTCCTCTCACTCCCTTGTGTTGCTTCTCCACCCTCTCCTACTGTCCATTGTTGGTGCTTCCCCCATCTCCCCCTCCTGCTCTCTGTTGTTGCTCCCCGCACCGCCATCATGTCCTTTTCCCTCTTTTTTCTGCCGCCCTTATGTTTAACCCACCCATCTTCCCTTCCTCCACTTTCCATTCTTTTTCAAATGATCCCACTGTCTAGTCTAATTAACCCACCCTCCTCCTGCTGTCTGTACTTTTATCCCACACTCATGTTGCTTGCTCCACCCGCCCGCCAAAATCTACACGCTGTTTTAAGACATATTGCTCAGCAGCGTGGGCTACTGTGCTTCATGAATTAAAGGGATAAAAAACACTTTGACGCGGTGAACGCAGGCCCTCTTTTTTTTTTTTAATTAATTGACGCCATGTTGCACAGCAGCTCTTAAAGAAAAAGATTGACAAATCCAATAGATTGAGACCTATTGGCTTAGCCAATGCTTCTTTGAAATAGTTTTAGCTGGGCTGGTGTACATTATGGCTTTAGAGCATTGCCACAGCGTGTTACTGGAGCAGGCGGCAATTATTGCCTTTGCCAACGCTTGTTTGCCGTTTTGTATATACCGGGAAAGAAGAGGCGCGTCTGATATATGTGGCGCGAGCGGGCCGAAGCCTCGGCCTTCAAGAGCCCCATCTGTGTCCCAGATGTCCCGAGACTGACGGGAAGGGTGAAAGGTTATTGCAATGCCGGGAGCTGATGGAGCGGCGGCTCCTTCGACGCCGCGTCCTGTCTTGGGCCCGGCAGACTCCACGACAGGAATGACAGATGCCTCTTCCCATAAAAACCCTTCCATGTAAATTCTCGTCAGCTTCGTGTTTTTCACGCCTTAGCGGGTAAATTGAGACGTGACAGTTTACTCGAAAGCTTTATAGGTTTTCAAACTCCAGAAGCGCAGCAGCAGCTTTACATCTCTGAGTCTTCAGACGTCCATGCTGGATGCAGTGGAGAGGACATACCGCTGCCGAGTGTCACTCTTCCACTCTGTCAACATTGTGTGGTCATGAAAGGCCCCCTCACTGCGGTGTTATTGCTCATTTTCGCTGTTGGTTCACGAGACCGCTGAAACGCACTATTCTCGCAAACGGATTCACATCAAGGTCTCCAAATTCTGTGGAAAGGCGTTGTCACGTCCCATGCATGCATTTACCAGCATGCTGCATTCTGGGAGTTGTAGTTCACCCCAGTTTACCCCCATTGGCGCTAGATTTCCGGACTACGAAGGCTTCCAAAAGGAAAAAAAAAATTACTGGAGTAAGGTGCCCCTGAAGACATGGCGCCATTTGGCAACCTCAACGTGCATGTGTGAAAAAGAAGTTAGATTTGTGATTACAGATGTCAGACTGATTATCAGGCCGAAGATATGTGCATTTCACGGAGGCAGATGGCAAGACTGATGAACGCTCTGCTCTGCCCACTGGCGGGGTTTTTTGTAGGTGAACAGGTGCTCTCATGCAATGGAAGTTATTTGGGGGTTCAGCACATACATTGTGTTGAACACCAATAAAGCGGTAACTTGGTCCTGTCTGTATATTCATAAGCATTGATGTATGATATATTATGTAGATATTCGTATTGTGCATTTTATTGTCTATTTCATGTACAGTATCCTGTCTTTTAGTGATTTTTTTAAAAATCGAATAAAAGTGATTGACTGACTGACACTACTAGACATACACCTGGCTCAATAAGACGTAAACAGCGCGTTGATAATCGGAAAGAGCCCCAATCATTTTGTTTCTCAAAGGATGTTAGGGAAGGTACGTTTTCCACATGGAGAAAGGTTTTTAAAAAAATTAAGCTGTGTGGACAATCTGCAGTCGTAGGTTATTAACACCGACTAACGATATGCCTAGGAAGCTTTGAAAGTTTTATTTTCCCAATTCTCCTGTCATTGCTGAACATCCCAAAACACGAATCAACCCACTCAAATGATAAGCAGGGGCCAACGACATGGACTCATTTTTTAAAACTGACCCATTCCTGTTCAATACTGTATGGAGGCGGTGCTGCTTTTTGCACTGTGAAATAAAGGTGTAACTTTAAAAAAAATATATATGGTCTCTGGAACCATGGAACCTGAAAGAACCAAATTATGTGGCAAGAAAAGTCAAATTATGTTCCATAATGTGGCACATTTTGTGATGGTATTACTGCAGTATTGTGTATTTTTAAGTCTATCTGGGCAAAGCACCTACTTCATTAGTTACAGTTTCACACTCAAATGCAGCAATAGACATTTGAAAGGCAACCAGTTGCCTTTTGTGGAGGGACTTCCACTGCGTAGCAAGTCTTCTCACAGCATTTATAGTAACTTTTGATCCATTTGAACTAAAAAACAATTTATTGGTAAAATCTGCAAATTACGCTGCAGATGATGGACTATGTAGCAAATGCATCAAATCCATATTTATGTGGAACGTGCTGCAGCGTCAGAATTGCATAATTACAGTGGCCCTGATAATATCAGAAAAAACGGAGTGCTAGAAGGGTGAGTTGATGATGCTATGATTAGGACTCGTTGAGGTCGTGGACCAGGGTCAGCGGACTCGATAATTCTCACCTTGGTGCCTACTCTAACCAGGGATCACACTCGGCAACTCAGGGCATTAAGCTTGCCTCATCTCTACAACGGCCCCCACAGACGCCGGGGATGCCTGGTTTCACCTTGGAGATACCCAGAAGGGACCATCTCACAGGGAAAGCCAGGACGGGTTCCCCAGCGCTCTTCAGCGCCGGGACGCTTACGGGCAGCTGTGCGCTTTACAAGTCCCATACATTTACATTTACATTATAACTGTACGTCTCTAACTCTCTCCTCTTTCTCTCGCTCCATATTTGTCTTCTTGCTATCAAGCGTCTCTGACCTCTGGTAGAGGTTTCAGAAGAGAGTGGAGGCTCTGACAGAGGGTCTCAGTTTAGGCCCATTTTCACTGCCCTCTAGTTTACAAAAACTTCCTGCCTATCTTCCTTACTCTCCTTCAATGGTAACACTAGGTGTCCGCAGCATGATCTGCCAACCCATACAAGACCTCTGGACAGGCCCCACCAGTGGCTGCATAGCAATGTTAAAAAGAAGACCCATGGGCAGAACCTTGTGAAAGAACGTAGACCAATGCCTCCGATATTGAATTTGAATGGAAACCCTCGAGTTTCACCTGCAATGTCAAATACAGCAAAGAGTTAACCCAACATAAAGAAAAACGTCTTAACCACTCCGACATACATATCACAGCCGTGCTTCATTAATACTCAGTGTGGTAACCTAGCCGGAAACCAGTGGAGCGCTGTACACTGTGAAAGGCAAAGCTAGTCAAGGAGGGATTGAAGGGCTACCTGGATTCTGATTGTGGTAGTTACTGCATGGTGGGTGGTAGTGTTCTTTAAAGAGATGTCTTCAGCTCTTTCCTAAATTGGAGCAGGGTCATACCTGCTGGATCAGGGGATGCCATTATAGATCCAAGGTGGTTAAATGGAAAACGCTTGTCGCCTTGTCTTGTCTTTTTTGCCTTTTTGATGGTAACCTGGCTGCAGGTATGTCAAGAGTTCCAGAGATTGAAAACGTGTCAGCCACATGGGCACTGATGCCGGTTGTGGTGATGGCAAGTGGTGTGGAAGGCAGACTTGGAGTCCGCAAAATCAGGAGTAATGGCGATTCCAGAAGCATCGCTTACCATAGACCCTATCTCATCTTGTGGGGAGGGACTCTGCATTAAATACTGACCTGGAGCCTGACTGGTGAAAATATACCTGGAGCTTGTAAATAACCAGCATATCCATTTTACTTGTGTGAGGGCCAGACCCATGCTACACTTTCAGAATAACCTCCGACTGTTGAAATAAATTCTATTTAAATTCACTGTGTGTAAATTTACTTGAAGCTGCCTGGTGAGAATCCTCTCTTTACTCGAAGTAAGACATTACATGAGATGTAGCCCCAAAGCATCCAGCTTAGAGGGTTAGTAACTTCCTATGTTTTACCTCATGGAAGTTTGCCTCTGATGTAGCAGCGTTATTTTGTCACCGCATCACTGGTGAAAATGATGGTATGTCAGCAGGAGCAGGACATCAGCGCGTCAGATTAATGATTGGCTGTAAGAAGGCACTGCCCTCCCTCTACAGACGCCATTGACGTGTATGTTAAGTGTTTGACGTCTTGTACGTTGATCACTGCTTTAATAGACCTGGGTTAGATTAGTGTCATCCAGCTTCCTCTGCTAGGCGAGCAAATTCATTTATGATATTAATAAACCCATCGCATATTACCATTAATGCAGAAAGACTACCCTCGCAATCCTGGCTCTCAAGGAGGGGGGGGGCGAAGTGGTGGGAGGGGCCGTCCCATCTTCCCCAGGATAATCCACTTATCTAGTAGAATAAGGAATAAAGCAGCTTTTTTTCACAGGTATAACGGGACAAAACTTAAGAACTGGTTGTTGGCTTTTTGTGCAGAAAAAGGTCCTATTTCGACAGGCTTGTATGGAACAATCTTTGTTGGATTGCATTTGTAATTACCAATTCTAATTATTTACAGCAGAATCATTGTTACTCGTTGATATCAAATTGCTAACAAGCACGGTTAAAGGCAATAGGTCTGGCATGATTTATGTGTGTAGGTGTGTGATGTCTGGATGCAATAGCAGAAAACTCGGAGAGAGTCACCTTAATTCTGGTCAGGCAGCATGCTGTGTAGAGCATAGGCCTGTAGTTCACATGCTTCAAGCCACACCCCTACTTACCTACCGCAGGCCCCTTTTAAAGACCTACTTAAAGCACTGTGGGGTCCTCAATAGGCTTTTACTTATAGTCAGCTGAAAGTTGTCTCATATGGGAGACCAACAATTAATGGTGATGTACAACTGTGAAGTCCTTGATGTAAAATCTAAACTCTGTGGAGCAGAAAGGAGGAACCACTTCCTCTGCAGTACTCATTTTGAAGCTTCTCTGGGGGGGCAGAAGACAGCCAGTGTTGTGTCAGAGGAGGGAGTTGTGCATTTTTATAAAAGAAAGCGAAGAGCCTGACCTCCTCCTCTGTGACACCCCAGGCCGTGACTGTAGGTTCCTGGGCTTTTGGTGTCACCAAGCCCCTTTAAAAGGGGCAAAGTTGATCTAAAAGTTGTGCAGGCCATTTGTTCTCTGTCTAAGCAGGTTAAAATATCCTCAGGGTGAGACACAGCAGTGCAGGGCTGCCGGCTGAAGCAGTAAGGAGGGCTGTGGTGGACAGGGGAGTGGTGGAAGCAACACCCACAGCAGGGCAGGAGCAGCACTGGGCCTGGGTGGAGTAAACAATACGGAGGACACGGGGAGGGATGCAAACTACTAGGGGCAGAGAGCAACGCAGAGCTGGAGGAAAAGTAAACTGGCGAGGGAGCAAAGAAGCAGGTAGGAGGGAAGCACAAGGGAGGAACAAACACAAGAAGAGGAAGGAAAGCTTACACAAGCTAACAAATAAGAAGCAAGCAAATGAGAGTGACAATGAAGCCAGCCAATGGTAAACAGTAGCTGGACTGCAAGCTAGCCTTATGTATCGTAGCAGATCGCGCTTGATTGTTGACCAGGCAAGATCTAAAAATGTAAAGATTTTATGTTCACAATAGGATAAATGCCTACCGCTTAAACTGCTAATACATATTATGCTCTCCTTGTACGGGAAGATGTAGTGGGATATTTAATGAGCACACATACATAATTAGGTTTCTCTGTGATATAAACATATGTGAGCAAGTGTTGATGCCACTACTTGCAGGTGGGGCCACACATACTTGCACCTGAGGGCCCTAGAGGACACCAGATGATTCTTTTCCAATAAGGTACACACCTTAGATGCCTGGAATCTGAACCCCTGCCTCCAACTCATTGCAGCCTAAATTTTGCAGGGTTACAAATGGAACCTTCCGGGAAAGGAATTGTTGTTCATTACTAAAGGCAGAGTATTGTTTGTTTGTTCTGCTTTCCCAATAGTTGAAAAAAACACCTTTAATATGCTTCTTGATGCACTATGTTGACCGGATATATAGAATTCCTTTATTACTATGGATCGAAAATCAGGGTGTTTACCAGATTGAAACAAAAGGAAAGTGAAAAGAAAGTGTGTAATGTGCAAAAAGCATCTCGTTGGGAGGCGGGTTTGTACAGCAAAAGCATCTCCTAGAGCTTGCACTAGTCCCTGGCGTTTTTGGGTTGCAAATAGGTATTCCTGTTTGTTTGTGTCGTAGCATCTTAGTCTGCAATAATTTTGTTAAGCACGACGCCACCTATGTTTATGTATGGAACAGGGCAGAGGAAGAGGAATGCTGCCTTCATATAAAGTGTGGATCTTGACAAAGCATGTGCATTCAGATTTTACATGTAACATGTTTTCAGTTCTGATTCATGGCTCTTCTAGACCTAGGTAAATCCGTTACTACATAAATGGCTAAAAAGAAGTCTGCCTGATGATGAAACGCACACATTAACCATTACTCTACCAATAGAGACTGTGAATCACAGCACAATGCTGGCCGTGTCATAGTGCTTGTTTCTAAATTTACTTTTAACCATGCTGCACAGCCACTCTGCTGTACAACATGGCTAAAAGACATTGGCAAAGCCAATAGCTGCCACATAGGCGATACCTATTGGCTTTACCAATTGTCGTTTTTCTGGAAGTTGTATGTAGGTCAGAGAGCTCTGAAACAGGGTCCCACGTAGACCTCAGAATAACACAGAATGTGTGTTCATGGATATTTATTTGACCTACATGGCAGCAAATGTGCCATCACTCACGTTTTGACCCACAGATTCATCACAGGAATGAGTCTTTGTTCCAGCCTCAGTCTTTTCTCAATGCTATATTACCTCCCCATGTGAATGTAAACAGGGCCCCAGAAACCTGGTTCACTTCCTGTTCATGTCCCTGTTGCGATTATCAATATGATCAGGGTTTAGAATGGCAGTGCCAGGGGGGGCAATACCAAAGGGAAAGCCAGGGATAACATCAACGACCCCTGTTTGACGTCCGTGAAGGTGTGTGGCTTAAGACAGTGAGGTGGGCTGAGTTGGAGACAGAAGGAGGGATATAGAGCAATTAAAAGTGGAGAATGTGTGGTTCACTAATCACTCACCTGCTTTTAGGCAGCTTGATCCTGCTCCATAATAGAAAAAACACCCTATGTATAGGCCTGTATCATTCCATCTCTTCATCAGTGTGTTTGATTCGCTTCCCTAGGGATAAGAGTCCAGGGGTCGTGGGGGTCTGTGTACCATTCGCTGTAGGGAAAACTGAGAAAGGGGATGGGGTCTTGCGAGCCAAGCTTAAAGCCTGCCTGACCTTAACATATATAAGGATCTGAACTGAAAAGTTTTTTGTACATTCATATGAGCAAATGCCTACAGTTAGAAACAAATGAATTCGTGCTAAGAGACATTTATCACTGAAGTGGTCCGCTTATATTGGAATGAAAAAGGAAAGTGGAAATCTTGATCCTACTATATTCATTCAAAGAGTAAACCCAAAAATGTATATGCCCGGGAGAGAGGTAGTTAGACCATGAACAACAAGAAGCTCTCTCTCAACCTGTTTTGTTTCTACTCAGTGCATCATCTGAAAGACCTGAGAGGTTGTATGTTCTTACTTCGCATTCCGTTGCAACGCATGCCTTTACCACGCATGCGTTACAACGTAATGGTATTTCTACGCATTAGCTTTTCCTCGAATTCTTCCGTTGTGACGTCATACGTCGTTAAGAGGAAGCAGAAGTTTTTTTTCCGTTTTCTCTTAAACGACGCTGATTGCCTGCATATCCCGACGTGACTTCTGGTGAGTTTTTTTTTGGGGGGGGAGACCTCCCCAAGCCCCCCTTTTTTTACTTTTAACTTTTACCACATATGCCTTTACTACATACCTCGTAGTAAAGGTATGCGTGGTAAAGCCTTTCGTGGTAACCACGCATGCGTTGTACTGCATGCGTGGTTAAGGTATTCGTGGAAACGGCCGCGTTGTAGTGGCCGTTTCCCGATCTGAGACACATGGCTCCGCATTCTAGCAAATACTGAATTTATTTTTGTACAAAAAACATAACAATTTATTTACACAGCATAATATACATTTAAATACATGAATGTAGTTAATTTCTCACAAAGTACCCCTTTATTTCTGTCCATTAACCTTTGTTTGTAAATCTATTGTGTCCTGTACCCTCGCCTCTTTCAGATGGTCATTCATAGCCCCCATCACCCTCCATATAAAAACCAAGTTTCCTGGACTTCACACATTGTCCCAACACAGAAATTGTACTGTGCAGTGGTGCGGAGTGTGTCCCAACACACACACTGGTGTACTGTGCACTGGTGCGGAGTGTGTCCCAACACATACACTGGTGTACTGTGCACTGGTGCGGAGTGTGTCCCAACACATACACTGGTGTACTGGGCACTGGTGCTGAGTGCGGGTGAAGCCATCAATGTTATATCACTGAAGCCATGGGATTGTGAAAAAATAAAATCTAAGTGTCACCCTTAGAATAAGTGTAGCAAATGAACCGCATCCATTCAGCAGGACAGGGGGTAGTATGTAGCTGGGAGTGCATTTTAGAAAACACTGTCGCACCCATATTACTACAGCATAGTGTGATAGCACACTCATTTAAAGGCAGCACGTTTTCTATTGAAACGGCCACAAAATGTTCACAAACATACAGCTGTACTGATAAAACTATATAGTGCACCATAGATAAGGTGTGGAAATTTAGGTTCAGTGAATATTTGTATTTGTGCATCACCAAGTAATGTGTCTTGATTTGTTTTTATCTATTAAAATGTGTTTCCATCACTTTTCCGAATTACAAAAAAATGCACTTCATTTGTACTTGCCTAACTACTAATATATTTTAAAATGTGTCCAGTGCCTTTACAGATATTTACATTTTGTTTTAATAAAAAAGACATTCTACAGACGATCCTTTCACGCTTCTTGTACCCCAGCAAGATTATCATATAGTTGTTTACAAAGCCTCTCAATTTGCAGTAAGAGAAAGAAAAGCATACACCAATCTCCATGTTAAAAAAAAAAAATAAGGAGCAATTTGTCAGAATACATATAGCCTGACATTTGACCACAGCTCTGAAAGCACAGGAAATAAGGCAAGATAAAAGGCCATCTTTATTGCTGACCCACCTTCTAAACGTCAGTATGGTTATTTTGTGGGTGCTGATACATCCCCTACTAAGTGTATTGCATGTAGTTGTACCACAGCCAGTGAACCACAGACAAAAGCCCATGTGGTGTCCACTGTCCTGGGGGATTGATATCATTGGCGCACAGTTTTTAATATGATGTGTTTTTGGGTTGCAGGAAACAGCAAAGGTTGCAAGGTGGAAACAAACAACAACAGCAGCAGCAACAACAACAGCAGCAGCAACAACAGCAGCAGCAGCAACAACAACAGCAACAACAACAGCAGCAGCAACCGCAGCAAAAACAGCAGCAGCAACACACCGATCAACCCCATGTCCCCACCAAACAACCCAGAGAGAACCAGAAACTATACCAGGCTGGTCAGGGCTCACATTCCTCAGCGAGGCAAGGACCCCATGGCTACAGCCAAAACAGACGATGGCACCACAACCAGAAGCATTCGCCCAACGACAAGGACACGCACAGGAACGCCAAAGAGGCTGAGACTCTGAAAAATGAGGACTCGTCTGTGTGCACTACGCACAGCCCCTTGGAAAGGCACGGAAGCCTGGAGGCGGCAGACAGAGTGTCTCAGCCGGCAGCCACCCAGCCATGCCAGTCAAAGCGGAGAGACAGTATTCATGACAGGACTGGGGAGCGGCCAAGAATAAACCTGCTTCAATCTTCCAAAGACAGACTGCGAAGGCGGCTGAAGGAGAAGGTGCGGTATTTTCACTTACTTCTCATTACACATGGTTAGAGGAATGAGAAAGGGATTGCCATCCTGAAATGTTGCCAACTTTGTATTGTTGATGACATAACATTGAAGCCAGTGAGGTCCTATTTAAGGCCATCATCTTTTATAATGAATGTATTTGTGCTCCTCATTCTGTGATTGGGTGAGACACAAAGAAACGTATGAAAACTTTGGGGATTCTAGCTTCCACTCTCCTACTTCCCCCTTCAGCCATCTTGTATCCAATAGTTAGGAAGAAGGATCCCCTCCTGTAGTGTGGGCACTACACGAAGGCCCTTATGGCATTGGTATTTGCAGTTCTCAGTTCATGTGCACTTGCTGATGCATAATGTGCCTTATGCTACCAGACAAGGTATTTATGGCCATTGGCAGAGTATGTTAATAAAGAACACAGCGGCACTTCACATATGAAAAGTGGTTACATGTCCCCTCACATGCATTTGTGCTAGAGATTCACACAAGTTGAACAAACACTGTACAGGCTAAATATTGAATGCAAAACAGTAAAAATAGGAGTTGTTGGTAGGCGCATATGGTTTATTGGCCCAGTAATGCCAGGAATAAGATCACTTCAGGGAACAAGACTAGAGCAGTTGGCCGTGCACGATGAGGGCCACTGTGTCTCCTCAGTCCAGGATGGTTCGGATGTCGTTTGTAGCTGTGATGAGTGATATGTAGGTGCTGTGTTTTTTTCTGAATCCTGATTGAGTTTTCTCTAGTAGGTGGTGGTTTTCTATGAGGGTTGTGAGTTGCCTGTTGATAGCCTTCTCTATCACTTTGTCTGGTCAGATGAGCAAGGAGATAGGACGGAAGTTGGTCAGTTGGCTCGTGTCGACCGTCAGCTTCTTGAGGAGGGCATTGACCGTTGCATGCTTCATGTCTTGCAGGCATGTGATGGAGGTGTTAAGTATATGGGTGAGGGCTTAAAATTCAATCCCTAAAAATGTGAAACCTTTTGCAAATTTTATTCAAATCATTTGGGGAGTATAGGACTTCCACCCAAACTAAATGAATGTCAAAAGTTGGGCAGGGTGCCTGATGTCATGCTCCTGACTGAATAATTTTCAGTTCGAAGAGTCACGCAAAATGTTGTGTCAATAGGGTCTGTGAGAGTCACGATATGGCGACAAGGAGTGCATGTTGGGGAGAAATTGAAGTGGAAAAAATCGTTATGTGCTAGGTTAAGAATGTAAATGTAAATGTCATGGTACTTATAGAGCGCACTGTCACCAGACGGTCACCTTGCGGTGTCGCCTATGCAGCTTCCTGGCGCTGATACTCATACCGCTGTGGAACCCCTCCTGGCTTTCCCTGTGAAGTGTCCACTCCTGGGCACCCCAGGCTGAAGCCAGGCATCCTTAGCGCTGTTGGGGCCGGTGTGGAGGCTAAGCAAGCTATTGCCCAGAGTTGCAGCGTGGGGCCCGTGATTAGAATAGGCACCAAGGCGAGAATTAACAGGTCCGAGGAAATTGAGCACGACACCCCGCCGAGGCGGGAATCGAACCCTGGTCCCTGGCCAGAACTCTGCATCAGGGTCTGCCGCTCTAACCATTGAGCCACACTCCTCCACAAGCTCAGAATGTTTTGGACGCTCTAAATCAGAAAGTCCTAATTTAAGCACAGTTCAATCTGTGGAATTCTCTGGCGACTTGGTTCATATTTCTTTAGGTTTTTTGGCTTTTCTTGTTCCTAAAAAGTCCATGTAAGGACTTCGCTGAAGTGCTGTATGCACCTTCTTGGGACATCACAGCCCCAGGAAGATAGAGCAAAGCTGGTGAGACTCCTGATTAACTACCACCTGGAATATTGCAGATTCTCTACCTCAGGCGCACAAAGTAACCAAACAGTAGGTGGCAGAGAGGATGCTGCTAGTGTATTACAATTACGCTGAGCTGCTCATATTCCCTCGATGTTGAAAATATTACACCTACTCCTTTTAGGTCTCAAGGCTCTTGTGTGTAAAGTGCCAATCCATTTATCGTCTAATACATTATAAATTCACAGACAACCAGCAATAATTCTCTTGATCTATTGTGGGCAGAACAGGAAGGCAGCAGCGAGCACTGTGTCGTTTGAAGGATCCTCTCTGCCATGTCACATCATTACTGAGAGGAGAGGGTCCCAGCGTGTTAGAGGAAATGATTACATATAATTATCCATAGAATTACTCAACAACAAATGATTTTATCCACACAGTTTAATTCACAGTGGGATAACGTATATTTGATATACATCATGTCAAAAGAATTAAATCAACTGTATTGAACATCATACAGTGCCCCGAGGAGGGAAAAGGGAACGTGATGGTGAGGAGATCGTGCAGTGGTGGGAGTAAGTGACAGTAAAATCAATCTTTAGAGCACTTATTCATGCTATCAACAAAGTAGCAACAACTTGCATGCCGCATAGTACTGTTATTCAAAGGAAGGCATACGACAAAGAGTACAGTGTATATACAATTTTTGGCGTGAAGTTGCCACAGTAAAAACAAACAGTCGACGTTTCGACCCTCTAGAAGTTGCAGGATCGATTAACCTTGCTGTGGGGTCTTCATCAGGACCATAAGGGGAGGGTTGGGGCAAAGGACCTATTGAGGGTATAAATTACGAGTTAGAGGATACTAAATAAGCCTCAGATTTAACACATAGGTAGAGACAGACTAGATTATATCACAACGTGAACAATATTAATTCAGCATTATCGCATGGTGCGAGTATTGACAGTAGTGAACACATTGACTGCCCGTTGATGCGGACAGACTAGATTATATCACAACGTGAATAATATTAATTCAGCATTATCGCATGGTGCGAGTATTGACAGTAATGAATACATTGACTATCCGTTGATGCGGACATGGGGCTTGAACAGACGCCTTGGAGAACAGGGACTGGTATGCATGGCCGGACCAGGGCCTGCTAACCGCGATACCAGAAGGAGCAAATTGCTTCTAGGTGCGCCGCCAAAAAGGTCGTGAGTGGAACAAACGGACACTGATTGCGAGGGTGTGGGCATCGAATTATTGCACCAACCAATCCTAAATCCAATCCGTCCTGTGTTATTTGAAGGATCTCCGTAGCAATGGATCTGGTGGGGTCAGATCTTAACTGTTGGTAGCAGTTGGTATCCTGTAGTTGTCGTAGAATTTCCGATTTGTAAGCTGATTGATCCTGGATGACAATGGCGCCGCCTTTGTCAGCAGGTTTGATCACGACTTTGGTATTTTTAGCCAGTGATTGTAAGGCTGTTTTTTGAAGTTTGCTAATGTTGTACCGAACGAACGTTTTGTCTGACAGGACGCCAGACAACCGCTTCATATGCCAAAATTTGGTTGGACATGCTGCTGGCATATGGAACAAATGGAAACGGCCAAAGATCAGGTGTTACTACTAACCGCTGAAATCACTGCTTTGAAAGCTGAGATATCTGCTGATACCAACTTTGCAAGCGCAAAGGAAACTTTAACGAATCTACAAGCTACACTTAAAGACTTTGACCTAACCACACAAAACCGTAAGCTGGAGAAATTGGCACGTGATATTCGTTTATACGATAAAAAGAAGACATATCCTTACCTACAAGACGAATATTACCGACAAGACACACAAGGCCGTTACATCACCAGAGGTCGTGGGAACTACAGAGGTAGACGTAATTACCCCACCTTCTCCGACTCGTCCTATAGCTCTGAAGGGGAGCAGGACTCAACAGGCCTAAACTACCAATACTTCGACTACAACTATCCACCCCAGCAATTACCACCTTTTTTAGGACAAGGCCGTGGATCTTGGCGACCTCCACGAGGAAGAGGCAATTCATGGCCCCGCGGGCAGAATCATCGTGGTCCCCAACAGAATCAATCCAACTGGAATGGAGGACGAGGCCAACCTTCCAAACAAGTTCAATTTCAACCAGAACTACATGGCGAGAGGGTGACTCGCAACAAGACTTACCGGTGGTAGGATCAACTGAACCGGTCGAAACCTTATGCCCTGTTGTGAACATATCCAGTCAACCACTCAATAACACTGAAATCCAAGTACTTAGTAAGGGACTATCATATGTCCCCACATACAATCCAGACAACTTCATGGTAAGAACGGAACTATATAAATTCTTCAGGAAAATCCGACTAAAGTATTTCTTCCGTAATTCTGACACGCAGCTGAAAGCATCTGTCACAGGCCTACGACCACCATCAACATTTGTTCCATATGCCAGCAGCATGTCCAACCAAATTTTGGCATATGAAGCGGTTGTCTGGCGTGATGTACAACGGGTCCTGTCAGACAAAACGTTCGTTCGGTACAACATTAGCAAACTTCAAAAAACAGCCTTACAATCACTGGCTAAAAATACCAAAGTCGTGATCAAACCTGCTGACAAAGGCGGCGCCATTGTCATCCAGGATCAATCAGCTTACAAATCAGAAATTCTACGACAACTACAGGATACCAACTGCTACCAACAGTTAAGATCTGACCCCACCAGATCCATTGCTACGGAGATCCTTCAAATAACACAGGACGGATTGGATTTAGGATTGGTTGGTGCAATAATTCGATGCCCACACCCTCGCAATCAGTGTCCGTTTGTTCCACTCACGACCTTTTTGGCGGCGCACCTAGATGCAATTTGCTCCTTCTGGTATCGCGGTTAGCAGGCCCTGGTCCGGCCATGCATACCAGTCCCTGTTCTCCAAGGCGTCTGTTCAAGCCCCATGTCCGCATCAACGGATAGTCAATGTATTCATTACTGTCAATACTCGCACCATGCGATAATGCTGAATTAATATTATTCACGTTGTGATATAATCTAGTCTGTCCGCATCAACGGGCAGTCAATGTGTTCACTACTGTCAATACTCGCACCATGCGATAATGCTGAATTAATATTGTTCACGTTGTGATATAATCTAGTCTGTCTCTACCTATGTGTTAAATCTGAGGCTTATTTAGTATCCTCTAACTCGTAATTTATACCCTCAATAGGTCCTTTGCCCCAACCCTCCCCTTATGGTCCTGATGAAGACCCCACAGCAAGGTTAATCGATCCTGCAACTTCTAGAGGGTCGAAACGTCGACTGTTTGTTTTTACTGTGGCAACTTCACGCCAAAAATTGTATATACACTGTACTCTTTGTCGTATGCCTTCCTTTGAATAACAGTACTATGCGGCATGCAAGTTGTTGCTACTTTGTTGATAGCATGAATAAGTGCTCTAAAGATTGATTTTACTGTCACTTACTCCCACCACTGCACGATCTCCTCACCATCACGTTCCCTTTTCCCTCCTCGGGGCACTGTATGATGTTCAATACAGTTGATTTAATTCTTTTGACATGATGTATATCAAATATACGTTATCCCACTGTGAATTAAACTGTGTGGATAAAATCATTTGTTGTTGAGTAATTCTATGGATAATTATATGTAATCATTTCCTCTAACACGCTGGGACCCTCTCCTCTCAGTATCTATACAACCCAGGTCCCAGTGACTTATATGGGTCAACCCCCCTTGTTCATATGTCACATCATTGACAGGCAAGTGCTCTTCTACTGTGCTCTCACAAGTCAATATGTATGAATATATTTATTTCCATGCATTCGTTAGCAGTTTTATATAGTGCGGACAAGACTTATTTGGATGACAGAGCCCTTAACATAGGAACTGTTTGAAAATAAAATTGTATGACAGCAGTGCAACAGCATTGGGTAAACACTTAGTATAAAGAAATTCAGAGACTAGACAAATAACTATTGCAAATCCCAATAGGTCTCGCTTATGAATGCACTGTTAAGCCGGACCTAAAAATATATTTATGTGAATGACTACCCTCCTCCTGGCTGTGCCGCTGCCAGAGAAAAATGCCATAAATTATCAAGTTATTCAAGACACTTTAGCATTACAACAAAATAATCTCCTGCCACGCACCCAAAAGAATCCTACAATCCACCGACCTCACCCTTGCCGAAACCCCGTGCATACACAGAGCCAGAACGGGTGGAAGAGCCTTCTCCTACATCCCGGCAAAGACCTGGAACGAGCTCCTGATCAACATCAGATGCGCCCCACTATGCACATCTTCAGAAAGACCCTCAAGACTTGGTTCTAAACCCTCCCGCCCCCCCAGCGCCTTGAGAACCTTACGGGTGAGTAGCGCGCTTCACAACTCCCTGATTGATTGATCCCCATTTGCAAAACACATCAGAAATGTCAATGGTTGCATAAAGGAATCTCACTTTACCGGTTACTTGAGCTTCCTTTTCTCTCAAGTTAACACTGTATTTCAAGTTCATGGCGGTGGTAGGAGCAGTTCTATACTCTCCGGGCATATTTGTCTGCTCATAGTAAAACCAAGTCTGCAGTTCAGCCTCAGCAGGAATGTGATCCTGGTTGCAGAGGCATCCACTTCAATTCACAAGGGTAAAAAAAATTGTGATCCAAGCTTCAATCTATATCTTATTGACTTTCATTTTCAAATGCTTATAAACCTAAAGAGTAAACCATCTGAGAAACAACCTATAACCCCCTAGATCAACGATCCAACCAGCCCATTCTGCAAACTTCAAGAATGCCGAATCCACCGCATCCCAACAACCAAGAAAAAGTACCTGAACAGCATGAGGAACACCCCTGACCTCACTGTGAATGACCTAGAACTCTCCCATATTACTAAGATCCTCCACTCAGCCTCAACAACAGAACCTCTCAAACTCATCCATCATCACTGTCCCTCGCTCTTCGCCTAACAAATTGTCCACATCTCCCCCCAACGAACACCTTCCATGACATTCCAGTATAGCATAGTATCCACCTTCAGAACTCTTTATGCCACGGCCTCATCCGCACTGATCACTACCTCATCTGAACACTCTTCTGAAATACATTCTCATACCCCCAACTTCACCAGTCGCCACAGCTCACGTCTAAATTTAATGCCAAAGACATTCTTCAACACACATATCGCTTTCAAGATAAACTCCTTCATTGGGCTAATAACATAACATACCATGTGTATTGTAAAGCATACATTCACCCTGAAGGGTGTCTTGCCATTGAGAATTTTACATGCTCAGTTTCCAAACTAACTACAGTAGAAGACTCACTCAAACACTATACTACATGTAACAACAATCCCCTCTGCAAATCCAAACCAAGAACTTCGCAACTGTAGGACCACGAACACTCAACAGAAAAATCTAAAGCAAACATGAGGAACACATAAGAGGACTGACCTATTTCCCTCATTTAGATTAACCCTTTGCATGCTGATGACGGAACCGCTCCGTCATCAGCTGCGGGTGCGCTGTGCTGATGACGGAGCGGTTCCGTCATGGCCCGCTCGCCGCTCATGCGCGGCGCGAATTCCGCGCCTGCGCTGAGCGTTCTATTGAGCGGGGCGGGCCATGACGGAACCGCTCCGTCACAAGCACAGCGCAACCGACGCTGGTGACGGAGCGGTTCCGCCACCAGCATGCGCCCGCCGCATTTCCGCCCCGCCCCCTTAGCACTGCGGCGGAATAGCTGCCGCAGTGAAGGGGTTAAGAAGAGGAAAGCAATGGGAGGTTATAACAAAGGCATCAGTCATAATACCTACTAAACAAGCAGCAGTCCAGGTTCTCGATCGAGTGCTGCGCATACTTCCCTGAAATGTCTTCTACTTAACTCTAGAAATGCCGTATATCATAGCCTGAGATAGGAGTAATAACCTCAAATAACCTAGAAACTATTTCCCTGACCAGAACCCTGGCCAAATGAAACATATAAGCCTACTCTGGACTTGCAGTTTCCATCAGCGTGTGTAGCAGTCAACCAGAAAGACAACATAAAATCCAGAAACCTATTATAGAATCAGTTCTTTACTGTGTAGTGTCACTCCAGCAAGATAAACATATCGAAATCAAATCCCAGTAACTTCCATATAATTTTCCATTGACAAAATACCCTTCTCGTAACATTTAATGTAAGTGCTTACTGACAGTATTATAAACTCTAACATTATTATCCTCCTCTTGGCTTTGACCCTGCATTGGGATGACCCGAATTACTTTGTATTATTTTTTATAGCCTCCTATGTAGTCAATTACAATCTCATTTAATTGTGTGACACACCTACACACCCTCCTTGCCAAAGAGGGGTCACTGAAGATAGACTCTCAGCTGGAACAAGCCTGACCATCATCTCATGCTCTTCTTATCAATCATCGAAATCTGATCCAACAGACAATGAAAAAGACTAAAAAAGGGCCTGAGACCTCAGAAACTTAGTCAGGACACTCTTTTAGCCGAAGGTCACCACATGTATATTGACGCATCCCTCCTGCAAAAGATAAACTCACAAATCACTAACATTCCTACCTACAACTTCAGAAGATTAGTCAAAAACTGGCTCTTGCCCATCTGACAGCTATACTCTCATCCAACAGTGTACCACAACAGTATTGCCGGGCATGGCAAACTATGCCTCTCACCGCATGGAGATTTAGTTGTTGTTATTCATGTTTCCATGTATATTATACCACAAGATACGTGTGTGTATATAAAGGAGTGTCATAATTGGTGCTTCAAAATACATATAGCTGCATATATTGAGGAGTTTATGCCTGCTACCAAAACGTTTAGGCAATGTCATGGAAAAATGTGCATACTTGACAACAAGATAAATGTGCACTTCCGACAATGTATATATTGCTGCTTCTATGCACATATGGGAATTTATATAAAGGGGCTTTCTCCAGCCAATAAAACCTTATTATATGACGTTTGCATATATGTATGTATTAGATAACTTTAGTTTTTTGCTAAAAAATAATCCTTCTTAAAACCTTTGTCCCTCCTCACTCTGATTAACCCCAAACCTTCCTGACCACTGTGAACCCCAAAAACATCCTTCTCCAACATTCCTCTCCTTTTTTAGCCATGTCACCCAACTAGCAGTCGCACACAACTACTATTTACAAAAACAACTTACTACTTCCCCTTTGAAATCCATTCCCATCATCCTAGCCCTACTCTAAACTCTAGTAAAAACCTAGGAAATCAAGAGGACACACCTCATGCACAAAAGAAATACTAATCTACTATTAATCTCATAACTTTGTTTCCGGAGTAGCATGCTACTCGTCGCAAAGCGCTTTAATGCATTGTCAGGAGTAGTAACCCCTGCTCATCCCCTTGGTAGCTGGGCACGAGCAGTCAGGTTTATCTTAGGGGCAGTGTGTAAAGCATTTGCACATTACAGTGTAAGCACTTCAAAAGGACACCACACCAGTTTAGAAAAATATCCAATATTTTTATATATTTAAGACAAGACCAAAAACAATAAAAATCCACAATATAGTACTTAAAAATCTTCAATTATCAAAATATGCTTGGAAAATAGTTCCTTGATGTCGATAGCTCCGTCTGGGGCTATCACAGCATCGTGAGCAAACAAAATCTTGTTGACCGCGGTGTCCTGGGCCAGCTACGGTGTCGGGAAGACCCACAAACAGTACCTTTTAGAAATTCAGGGCGTTAGCGACCTCTCGTTGAGCTTCCTAAAGCACGGCGTCCGCAGGCATCTGTTCCGGAGGTCGGTGCAGGAGTCATCTGGGCCCTCAAAGTCACATGCGTTGTAGATTGAACTCCTCTCTGTTGAAGTCAGGAGCGCTGGCGTCGGGAGTTGCGTTGCGAAGTGCAGCAATGCCGCGTGCGGTGCCCTCAGGTCACAGTGCGAGCAGCGACTCGGTGGTGGCATCAGATAGCGTCGTCGATGAGACCAGGTGCGAGGTGAAAGGCAGTGCTAGTCGCGGTCCTGGCAGGTCACGGTGCAAGCAGCGGCGTCGTCATAGCTGCAGCGCTGTCGTCGGCTGCCGAACTGGAGTCGATGGTGCAGGCATCAGTAGGCCAAGGCTGCGTTGCGGGTGGTGCGTCATGTAATATTACTAGCGGTGCCCTCGAACCACAGTGCAAGCAGCGGCGTGGATCGGTGCTGTTGGGGATACCAAGGCATCGTCGGGAAGCGAGGCGGTGTGGAGTGTGGTGCCAACAGGTCGAGGTGTGAGCAGCGGCTCAGTGGCGGCGTCCGCAGGCGGCGGCGATGAGACCAGGGGTACGGCGTTGCAGCGATGCCCTCTGCGGTGCCTTCAGGACACTGAGTCTGCGGCAGCGTTGTTGACGGCGTCGTGTTGCTCTTTCCTCTGTTGCAGCACAAAACACACAGTCCCCAGTGCTGAGGGCAGATCAGCTTGAAGTCTTTGCTGTTCCTGAGTCTTCTTGAACAGGGGGCAAGCTCTACCTCAAGCTCTTGGAGAAACTCACAAAAGTAGATTGCAGAAAGTTCAGTCCAGTTCTTTCACTGCCCAAGACAGAAGCAGCCACTGCAGACCAACACAGCAAGGCACCCAGCAATGTGGTAGTTCCTCCTCACAGCTTCTCCAGCTCTTCTTCTTGGCAGCCTTCTTGATCTAAAAGATTTCTAACGTTCAGGGGTCTGGACCCACTATTTATATCCCAAAATACTTTGATGTCTTAGGCAGAGTGTCTGTGCCCAGCCAGAACCAGTTCTGCCTTCTGTGGTGTGACTTCCTGGCAGGAGGTGGAGACGGCAATGTCAGAGGCATACCAGGCCCTTTGAGGTGTAAGGGAATCTCCCCCCCCCCTTCCCAATTGCAGCCCAGGGCTATTGAGCCCTTTCCTGACCCACCTAGACTATACGTAGCCACCCCTGCTCCCCAGCCTTCTGTCATCCAAAACCCAGACAGGCAATCCACATTCCAGCAGAGGCACACGGGATGACTGAAAACACCATTTTTCGAAAGAGGGTATTTTCTTGCTCAAACACAGAATGTAAAAATCACTTTCACTAAAAGATGCATCTAAACTTTATTTCCCTACCTAATTCCCTGGGCCAGTTATGTTTATACGGTGTTATAAACAAAACTCCCCATTTTGTCCTATGGGGAACAGGTAGCCTTGCAATAGTGAAAAACTAAATTGGCCGTAGTCCACTATTAGGACATACCACACACACCTTTGCTGTCCTACCTTTCACATACACTGCACCACGCCCACAGGGGTACCTTGTGCCTACCTTAGGGGAGCCTGACCTGTAAGAAAAGTGAAGGTTAGGGACTGGCAAGTGTGTGCACTGGCCAAGTTGACATGGCAGTTAAAAACTGCGTGCAGACTCTGCAATGGCAGGTCTGAGTTACTGTTTCAGGGCTACTCGCTTGGGTGGCACAATCAGTGCTCCAGGCCCACTAGTAGGCATTTAATTTACAGGCCCTGGCACACGCAGTGCACTTTACTAGGGACTAATAGGTAAATCAAATATCCAATCATGGAAACACCAATCCAGAACACAATTTACACAGAGGGCATGTGCACTTAAGCACTGATTAGCAGTGGTAAAGTGCCCAGAGTCCTAAAACCAACAAAAACAGGTCAGGAAAAAATAGGAGAAGCAAAATGTTTGGGGATAACCCTGCAAAAAGGGCCATTTCCAACAGTACATTTCAGTGCATTTCAGGGATAACAGAACAAAAGGCACTAAAAAAACAACTGATGATAAAAATATCAGCTCAATGGTACTTAATAAGGAAAGGAAAACCGTCAGAGAAAACAAAAGAACATGGCATTAAAACCTGTCTTCAAAGATGTAGTTATCACATCTACACATGGACAGCTAACTCTTTTTCATCAATGTAGAAGGAAGCCAAGCAAAAATGTCCCACAAAGGTTTACAAAGTTGTAAAGCAGTGTACGTGCCCCCGCCCCCAATAGTGATCATAGACTCATCCAAAAAGAAATGTGAAGAGCTTCACCCTCTTCGTGGAGAAATTGGGAAAAATGAACTCACCCTCCATAAGACTAGAGTCGTACTTCAAATAGCCAAAGATCTAAGCCCTCCTGATCTTCATTTTTTTTTTTAGAATTAAATTCTGAAGATTATAGAAAAATCATTACTAAAATCCGACCTTGCTCTCTCTTCGTCAAACCCATTTTACTCATATCTGTTAAGAGACAATCCACTTGATTATACCCGCTTGGCTGAACCTAACTAAGATATACCCCAGACTGCGTAAAAACATGACATAGTGCACCACAACCTAAAACAGTCTGACTACAAGGAAATAGTCTTCGATACAGTTTCAAAACTATCATTCCAGGCCAAAATTCTCGAAAGATGCATGGAAAACCAGCTCAAAATGTCTTAAGGTAAATACATTGTCTGTCCCCTGACTTTGCACTTCAAAGCAATGTTCTTGGCATGTTCTAAAAACAAGCTCCCCTGTTGGAAAAGTTGCCTTAAAGAGGACCTTTCAGGGACATGCCATGCTTGCAAGTTTGTGAATGCAACCATTCAGCTGGTGTAATTGATAGATTTACTTGGATGTGGAATTATGTGGTGTGGATTGCCGGTAGTGTGGATTTTTGGAGTGTGCTTTTTTTTCGGATGCTGGCTAGGGTGTTTTATTGTCTAAAAGAAAGAACCAGCTTCCTGAGGCTCCACAACTCATTCATGACCGTCATTGGAGAAGCACAGTTGAATTAGAGACAGCCGCATGGCTTCAACAAGGGTAAATCCAGGATAATGAACCCTATTTACCAACACCTTTTTAACTAAATTGTAAGATACTTAACCGTCCAAGACCAAAAGCACTCCTTCCTCCTCCCTACCGCACAAGCTTTAAGAATAGGTGTTGTTTTAGAACTGTGACAGGTTTATGCCTTAAATATATGTCTAGGCTCCTGGGAAAAATCTGAATACCAAAGTCCAGTGTTGCGTTTTCAATAAAATATTTCGGTATTTTTTCTTTGTCATAAATACAGGTGAGCAAAAGAACAGCCGACACGTGTTTCGCCCATATGGCCCATAAGCCAAGGGCTTTCTCAAGGCGAATATTCTTAATACAGTAATATCAGTGAGTCTTGTAATATTGAATATTAAGTGAGAGAGGTACGCTCCTGACCACAGAGACTATTTCTCATCACCCGTACCTCAGTACGGATGCAACTCTCTCGATTATCACTTTCCAACCCCCACTAAAAAGTCCTGCACAAGGGGGGGAGCTTTTTGTTGGAGCTGGACACTGGGACTGGATGGCGGCAGCCATAGACAACTGGAAGCAAGAACCCTATGATGCCCACCTGGAATAAGGACTCTGACTACAGTTGACCCAGGACCAGTGGGTCTCTCCCCAGGACCAGGAAACCTGGTCCCCTTCCACCCTCTAAGGCCAAGTTGAGTGCAGACCTGGACTACTCCACCCATGAGCAAAGAAGTGCCAGAGGAAAACAAGGTGAAAGGTTAGTGCAGGGAGCCCGTGGAACCAGCTCCCTGCACATGGTGTTGCCTTAGAGGACAGGAAGCCTACGGAAAATGCTCCAGGTGGCTAGGGCTTGCCACCAGGAGCACAATAAGCCCAAAACCAAGCAAAATGGCCGAACAAGCCCCGAGATATCGAAGGAAAAGGGCTTTGGACTTTAACCCCCAGCGAGTCCCTGGAGCGCATGGGTCTAAACCCCCAGGGTGGGCGGGCAAGAAATTGACGCAAGGAGCATTTCCAATTGTTAACACTGGGAGTGGGCTTTGTGGGGCCCCGTCCCCAGAGTCTAAGAGACCCAGGGATCCCAACCTCGAGCCAGTCTTTATGCCAGGGTGCCAGGATCCCAACTCCGGGCTGCTGCCTGCCAAAGAAACTGGGCAAGTCCCCTGGTCCATGAGGAGAAGGGGGACCGTATCCCAACTCCTGGCCCCGCAGAAGGAATGGAGAAGGGGGAGCGCTGCGGTGCTCTCCCAACCCCCACGCCGAATGCAGTGATTGGCCTGCCCTGCTCCATGTATACTTGTCTTGGGGGAGTGGGTGGCCACCACACCAATGCAGGCGCCCTGCCCACAGGAAGGGAGAAGAGCTGTATGCTCCTGCGGGGGTAGAGGAAATACTGCCCGCTAGGGGCGTCGGCCTTGACAGACAAGGGTGGGTTCCCTGGTCTTCCCCAATGTATAGAGACATGCGGGTGCCCAGGTGGGACCGGCCACTCCAAATGAAAAAAATAAATAAGAAGGGTAAAAGTCAAGGTGCAAGGCAGTGAAGCACATTAAAGACACACGGCTTGAGATGCTCGTTATTTATGGACTCTTCTGGAAAGCAGTGCCCCATAATGCACTGCGCGGCTTTTGCTCTGCTCAAAGTTTTGGCACTGTGGTGGCCCTAGGAGAGCATGGGCATCTTCACCGATACCAAGACAGTGTGGGGGCCGCAGGAGTGCAGCAGATCCGAGAGATCGAAATTGACTCTAGGTTTGCAGGGTCTAGAAAAAGAGGAATTCTAGAAGACTCTACTTGAGTTTGCAAGCGCTCCAAAGGCTGTAGCTTTTGCTAAACAGCTGAGAGTGCAGTGCTCGGTAGGGGCTGCTTCTATGGCTGCAAGTTAAGTGGCATGGAAGTTGTTAAAAAGGGGCAGACACCGGTGTGTTTGAAAAATGGTTTAACATTTTTTTTATTTTTCCAATGGTTTGAGCTATGCTTTATTTAAAAGTATTATGTACAATGTTTTAAGCAAGACATCGATCAAAGATGTGATTTACAGTGCTTGTTTTAATGGTGTCAATGCTGATAGTAATGCATATTACTGAAAGGCTACAATGCTATATTATTGATGATGCGAGCACATGATCCCCCAAAACAAGCCTTTCTAAACTCTTCCCCTCCACATCCCTTTTTACTCATCCCAAGCCTCCTCCTACTGCTATGACCAACAAAACAAAACAAAAGTCTAAATCCTTCACTCTTCTATTCCTCCACTATCCCTTTCAATCAAAATAACAGACTAACATGTCCACTTCTCAAATTTCATATTTCACTATACTAATTCACCACTAATGCTTTTGTTCCAGAGTAGCGTGCTACTCGCCAGCAAAGCGCTTCAACACCCCATCAGGGGTAACACGTGCTATATAAATGCAAACCTTTTTCCCTCTTCTATCCCTCCCCTACCCTCCTCAATCCAAATAACTGACTAACGTATCCACTACTCAAATCACTATACTAATGCAACACTAATCCTTTATGGGTTCCGGAGTAGCGTGCTACTCGCCAAAAAAGCTATTCGATGCCTCATCATGGGTGGAAAAGCGCTATATATATCCAATTACAATGTGTGTGCCCCTGAAAGTTCAAGTTCAGGCAGATGGATAAAACATTTTTTTTAACACACTTTATTGATGACCGCAATATAACACGCACTGTTATGTACAGGCATTTCAAATACAGTCTTTTTTGTTTTTCTCCCACCGTAATCATACCAGTGCATTTATACATTTCAGTGTAAGAGAGGCGTACAAAGAGCATCTATAGCCTGGTTCCTTCTCTGAACCAATTATGTACTTGTAGTGTTGCATCCATAATTCACAGTAGTGCATAATTAAAGTCTAATCAAGGACAAAAGTCGCACCGTATCATCGATGGTGGTAACAGGGAGTCACTATAATAGCTACC
This sequence comes from Lissotriton helveticus, assembly GCF_964261635.1. Taxonomy (NCBI): domain Eukaryota; kingdom Metazoa; phylum Chordata; class Amphibia; order Caudata; family Salamandridae; genus Lissotriton; species Lissotriton helveticus. Next base: position 256,842,258 of record NC_136059.1, read on the forward strand.
TCCCCAGGGGTGCTTTTTACATGTTATATTCATAGTATCTCCGTTCCACGGGCCGTACAGGCACGAATGGACCCACACTCTTCACTTTACTGTAACGTGGCGTCCTGTGTGGGATCCAGGTCTAGTGTCTCCAGCTCAATCAGCATGGCCTCCCAGTCCAGGGAGATGTGTTGTTCCCCCAGCCCTCTCTCTTCCTCCCTCCGGAGGACAGCCCCCTCCTCTCTTCCCCATTGGAGCACGTCCGTCTGCCAGACCGTGACCGCCGGGCATCTCGGGGACTTCCACCTCATTGTAATCACCCTGATTGCCAAGATGAGGGCCAGATCCACAAACCTTAGAGGGGCCTTCTGAACCCGGGAGCGCCTGTGAAGGCCCACCACGCAAGCCAAGGCGTCATCTGGGATAGGTATTTGTGTCACTGGGGTTAGGGAGTGTCGCACCCCCTCCCAGTAGCTCAGCAGTCGGGGACAGGACCATAGCATATGGAGGAAGCCCGCCTCATCTCCTCTACACCTGGGGCAACTATGGGAGGAATCCAGGAACATGTGGTGTATCCGCTTCGGCGTTGGGTATGATCTATGTAGCATCATCGTCTGTATGAATTTGAGCCATGCATTACATGATACTTTTTTGGGATACTCCAATATGCGCTTCCATTTTTTTTTTTTTATAATTTTTATTGCAGACGTATAGTACAAAAGTATTGCCACATATATATTACAACTCTGCTCTTCGGTTCACTTTTCTTCAATCAGCTCTGTACACAGCCTGTATGCCCACAACCCGGAGGTCGGGGGCGATATCCAGTATGCGCTTCCATGCGTGGTCTGTAATCTCTGCACCGGAGTCAGTCGCCCATTGTTCCCTAAGGGAGGTAAGAGCGATTGCTGCATGTGCCCGTACTCCAGTATATAACCAGCGCACCAGATGTCCCCCAGGTCCCATGTAGTATAGGAGGTGTACTAAGGTGTGCTGCGGGGTATCAGGCAGATGGATAAATAAACAAAATGATCACATCTGTGTGTTGGGCAAGCACAACTGTTGCCCAATCAAAACATATACTCCAACAGGTGGGTGGAGCCAAAGCCCCCCTCCTGGTGATTCTCCAGACTATAGAAAGCAGTATATACGTCTACAAGGATAAAAATAAATTAGTAGTGGTAATCTTGGAGAAGAAAAGATTTCTGATTTCACGTGACCCCCATTGTTAGTTCTTTTACTCTGTTCTTCAGCGTTCCCTAGGATGGGTTTACCCAATGGCTGATGAAGTTGAGTTTCACATCAAGGGTGCACTTTTAAAGAAGGGTTGCTTTAGCGGTATTTGTTTTCCTAAAGGCTCTAAAGGCCAGCACTTTGAGAATAAGTGTTTCAGAGCACCAAAGGTTTCAAGGTTTATGCATGCTAATTTCTTAGTATGCTTTTAGAAATAGACCATTTCTTTTCAACAGAAAATGCCAGGAACTATTTAAGCATCATCTACACTTATTCCAGAGAGGAATAAAGACAATGGAATTTCTAGACAGATCATGTTAGTATCTGCAGCATAATATGTTGCACCATGGACACACGTTTGGTAAAAATGGTAGATCTTAAAACCAATATCTTTCAATCCCTATGGAATGGTTTGTTTTGCAAGATGCAGGAATACCTCTGAAGTCTTTTATTTTTTTAAATAACTTTTTTAAGTCTTGATCTGTGATGAGATCCTATGCGGCTAGAACTAGCATACAGTTCATGGTCCGGGACAGCCTGCCTTATGCATATTTAACTTTGTGCCAATAGATGGGGGCACACTTAGTAGGACCATAGGTATTTGGGGAGGTAGCCCGAAAAATTGGATAAAATGGTGGATTTGAATGGGGAGTCTCTCCCTGCAAGCCTCAGACATAAAAGTTGCCCTCAGTAGACAACATACAAATGGTTTCAAGTATTTCCAACTTTGAACTCTGAAACAAATGTTTATTTATGTATTGAGCATGACACTGATAGCTACCTAAGTTCATGTTTGTCTGGGGTGCTGCATGTTTGCTTATGGTTTCTGGCGGGTTGCTAGGATGAGCTCCTTTCTGCCACCTGTTTGCTTGTGGTGGCTTTGCAGCCTGGTGCCACTCTCAAACATGCACAAATATTCCCCTCTCTCATTGCTACTATTCTTAATGTGCAGTGTTGTGAAAAGGCCATCGGGATGGGATGTGGTTTGATCCTCGGAAACATATTTAGCATCACACAGGTCATCCGAGAAGTAGCTCAGAAATGGAGGCTGTGGGCGGACATCCGCCCACGCTGTCTTTCTGCCACAGCCGTTTAGTTGTCTGTATGGTAACTTTCCTTTTTAGGTTTCGACTGCACAGTGCCTGGGCTGTGCTTGAGAAATCTATTGTTTTTAATATAAAGCTAAAAGCGACTAACATCCCCCATCCTCTTTTTCCTAGCTTCTTATTGGTTCCTGTGTGTGCCACTTACCTTTCCTCCATTTCTATTGGCTCTAGCATAGTTTCCTGCATTTACCAGTGCTTGTTCCTAGCCTGCTTCTCTTATCAGTTTTCCACCACCGATATACTGTTAACATAATTTTTTTTAAACTATAATTTCATAAAGTTTTGCTTTTTACTATTGCAGCACATTTATGTAACAATTTATCACCTGAAGCGTTTAAGTGATTTGCATAGAATCACAGGATGTTGCGCAGCTCACCCGAGACTCTAAGTAGGATCCCCAGCTCTCGAGTCAGCAGCTCTGGCCGATGAGTTACATTTTCTCCACGCCTGTGTTTTCTCTTTCCTTCTCCTGGACGATGATTGATGAAAACACGGATATGGACGAAACTGATGCATTACCAATGCTTATTTGCTGTGGAAGCTGCCACTCTTTTATGTCTTTCACGACTGTCCTATCCATGAAGGATACACAGCACCTCTTCTCCAGTAGTCTGGGGCAATGGGTTGTTTTCCGGCTTAGGTTGGCTTGTCCTCATCCCTTCAATTTCTGAATGTTCTGAGTGAGTAAAAGGCATTAGTATTTTAGGAACATACCTGATTTGCTGCTGTGGAGAAATAATGCTCTGGGGACTGTGCGATACCATAAGGTATTGAAATATTGAATTAACTCCTCAGAGGCGACTCTAAAAGCGATTGCATTTGAACCAATGCATCTGGAAAATGCTCCGGTAAAAAGAATTGCATGACCCAGGTGGTGGGGTGGCTTGCTTGCTATATTTGCCTAGGTGAAATGTGTGACTGGTATGAGAAGATTTTTCCACCGCTGCCCTAATTTCTCTGCCCTCCTTTCGTTCATTGCGAATCTCATTTCCTTTGCCATTGCTCTACCATCTGTCTGCCTTTCTCTTATGTGTATTTAATCTTTTGTTTCGGTCTCTTTTCACACTTTTCGCATTGTGTTATAATTTTGTTCACTATTTTCGCATGGGATATTGTCTCTTGTGTAAAAGTACCCCCACCCAGCCTCTTAAACCCACATCCTAATTGGACTCAGAATCACATTTCAGTTTTTTAAGAATTAGATTTACAATTCGTGTTGAACTACCACACTTTATCCATCACAGATTTCTCCGAGTAATAGCTGCCGAAATTGTACAGCGAAATACTGCACTTTTTCGTGTTATGTGGCTCAAAACAGCAGAAAACCTTTAGCCTTAACTCCTGCTCTTCTTAGCACCGTGTTGATCACTCATTCTTTCTTATCATTTTTGCCTTAGGCAAATTAATTTAACACATAGGGCCTAATTACGAGTCTGGCGGTCCTAAGACTGTCAGTCTTATGGTGGCGCAGCTGTGTGGGTCTAGCCACCAGTTGGGCGGCCGGACCTCCGGCGCTCCCAGAGAACCGCCTTCCCCTGGCGGTTGAGTGGCGGTCAGAAGCTATAATATGCTTGGCGCGACCGCCTTGGTTCCACCAAGCATATTACGAGTTTCCTCTACTCCAGGGTTTATATGGCGGTTCCTCCTCCATATAAACCTTGGGGTAGAGGAAACGTACGGCGCTCTATAAGACCCCTGTGCCTACTCTACTTGTGCATGCACACAAGGGGGCATAGCATGTGCCCCCCTGTGTGTTATCAAAAAAGACCCTGCCTGGGAAGGACTTTCGAGTCCATGCTGTGCAGGAACCTTGTGGGGCGATCCCCATCGCAGTGCAGCTTTTAAAGAGGCACAACCCTAGAACCACCAATCTGCCCGCCTGCCAGACTACAAATAGCTTGTAATCACGGCGGTGCAGGGGCGTTGGAGTACCGCTGGCACAGCTGAAACTCGTAATCAGCCCCTGGGTGTCATTTTCTGTTTCTCCTATCACACCTTCTATTCTTTCAAAATGTTTGCCCCTTTCTTTACTTTCCATCTGTCCCGTCTTCTTTTTTTGAGATGTCTTGGTATTTTATATACATTATACTCTTTCTTTGCCATTTAGTTTCTGGAACAGTTATGTTTTTAACCCTCTACTTGAGTGTTGTCCCTTCATATTGCCCGATTCTTATTGCCCCTTTGTTTTTTGCGTGCTGTGTGCCCATATCTTAGTTTTGTTCTATTTAAAGTTGTGCTCCTTTGTGTTTTTCCTTTTTAGGGATACTTAAAGATAGATTTATTTGTTAGACAGAACTCATGTCATTCGAAAAGGAGTTAACAGAAAGGGGCGTTGACCATACCAGATTGTTGATTACCCTCTTTTTGCAGGACAACTGGAGTTTAATTAAATGGGCTTCATTTCATTCATCAGGAGTTGTTAGTCCACCTAATGAGGTCTACTATAGGCCATGGGCAGAGAATCTTCCTTGAAATGCAGTACAGGTACATAGAAACAATGTTTCCCGCCGGTACATGGCTGAAAGAGCAGCCAGCAGCAATGCATCATGCAGCATGTGCCAGTAGTACCAGGGATTCTGACAAGGCGTAATGCTGTGCGGATTACCTTTACTAAAAAATTGACCACCCCGTCCAAACATAATTATGTGGTGGAGTGTGCGAGCTTGTGAGGGAAAACTTAAACCAACCCTTTACTGTATCCCCTGTAGGGAGGAGCTCAACAACTCTAATGCCTGGCCTGCTCTCTCCATGAATCCTGTTCATCCATCTCCAGGTCTGCCAAAGAATGGGCAACATCCTTGAAGCTGCTGCAGAGTACAACTGTACAATCCCCACCCTTTAGAGAGTCAGCCACAAACTACTTTATGGTTGTTTAGAAACTTTATTTTGCTGTCTGTGCTGTCAGTCTGGTGGCATTGAATGCAGTATTCAAGATCAATACTGCAAAGTGATGGCAGACTGAGATTTGGCATAGAAGAGCACACATTGTCACAGTCCTTTCAGTGCCTGTGAAATGAACAATCTTGCCCGGCTTCATAGCTCCAAACGTCTTTGTTAGCACTCCATAGGTTGCACCCTATTTAGACATTTTTAATGTATGTAGATCCTGTGATGGCACTGCCAGCATTGGGTGTTCTCTGCCATCTTTTGCTGCCCATGCTTACATCCTTATATGTTTTTGTGGCGAATCAGAAGGAGGGACACTGAGGCGGGAGCGTGGCAAAGAGGGTTTTATTTTTATGAATGTCTTTTTACGTCTCTGGGTGAGTCTTTCTCGGGCTAAAGCTGCCGGATCCAAGGTGTCAGCTAGGGTGTTAGACCGTCCTGGGCTTGCACGCCGGCGCTCTGGTTCTCTGTGGGCGAGGTCGTCGTCTCTCGTCATGTTCCAGCGCCACATGCGGGGAGAAAAGGAGACTCTCAGTAAGGCGTTCAATATGAGCAGTGCCCAAGAGGGGAAACCGGGGAAGTGAGGACACCGGTGCTGCTATATACACTTTGTGCTAGGCATGGTGAGGACGCTCTGGGCGGAAAGGAGGGATAGCCAAGAAGGACAGGGGGGGTTGTGTGATGGAGGAAAAGGTGCGAGGAGCACTATGAGGAAGGGGGGGTCTGTACAACTTTACACGGAGGCGTCCCGCCTCCCAAGCCACCCAGCCACCCGGTCACGCACCTGGGAGAGCCACACTCCTCCGTGAGCGTGGCTGGGCGCAGAGCGATAACGTTGGCCTCCTGGCTCGATCCCTCGGTCGGCGTCGCTTCCGTTGTCTCGCTCTCCACTCTTCTCCGCGTTGATTCTCTCTCCGCTCTCCTCCTTCTCGGTGTCGCAGCACCCCGGACTTCCTCCTTCCGGGCTTCTTAGCGGGGTGATTGGTAGTGTGTCATCTGGGGGCAGAGCCGCTTCCTCCATTCTCATTGGTAAGTACAGCGATGACGCTGTAGGGGGGTGTGTCTCTGACTCGAAACCGGCCCCGTAAAAGTTACACGCCTCTCCTTGCGTCTCGGCCCGTTCCCACCAGCTGAGAGAGCCTTTCTCCCACGGTTCCTGGGACGATGAAAGAGAGGTAGGACATGAGTTATGTGTCCACCAGTCGTGAATCGAGGTAGAGTTCAATACCTTCCCGGCCTCCCTGCTACACTCCTCCCCCCCTGGATTCTCCCGATCGGGGAGGAGTGTGTCCTGGACAGGAAATCTGCATTACGATTGTCTCTACCCTTTTTGTGCTGTATCGAAAAGGAAAAGGGCTGTAAGAAAAGGAACCACCTTAACACCCTTTGGTTTTGGGACTTCTGACGGTACATCCACTGTAGCGGAGCATGGTCAGTGAAGAGAATGAATGGCTTTCCCTCTAGATAGTATTTCAGCTTCTCCACCGCCCACCGAATGGCCAGGCATTCCCTTTCTAACGTGGGATACTTTCGCTCACGATCGTGTAGTTTTCTGCTGATATACAGAATGGGATGTTCCAATCCGTCGTTTCCCAATTGGGAAAGGACGGCTCCTATACCCCTATCAGAAGCATCAGTCGCTACCAGGAAAGTCTTCCCGAAGTCGGGGGCTATCAGTACGGGACTGGTGGTTATGGCCCTTTTTAATTCCTCAAAGGCGTGTTTCGCTTCATCCGAGGGATGCAGGATGGTTTTGTTGTTTACTCCCTTCTGCAACATGTTGGTTAGGGGAGTGGCGACCTCAGGAAAATTGGGGAGGAACCTACGGTAATAACCGATAAGGCCCAAAATGGCCCCAAGGTCCTTTTTGGAAGAGGGAAAGGGGGTGCTTCGGATTGCTTTAACCTTCTCTTCCTGAGGGGCTATGGCCCCTTCGCCTAACATGTACCCCAGGTATTTGACCTTGCCAAAGGCTACTCTTGATTTCTTGGCGTTTATGTGTAGCCCTGCTTTTCTTAAAGCGCCCATTATTGCTTGCAAGTGTATCAGTTGTTCTGCCCACGTGTTGCTGAAGATGACAATATCATCCAGGTACACCGAGCAGAACGCCCTATGAGGGAGGAGGACTTGGTGCATAAGACGCTGGAAGGTCGCAGGGGCCCCATGTAACCCAAAGGGTCACACATTAAACTCAAAGAGGCCCTCCTCGGTGGAAAAAGCCGTTTTGTGTCTATCTTCCTCCCTTAGGGGTACTTGCCAGTACCCCTTCGTGAGGTCCAGCGTGGTTATATACTTGGCTCCCCCTATGCGCTCTATCAACTCGTCCACCCGTGGAATGGGGAAGGCATCAAAGGTGGAAATGGAGTTGAGGGCTCTGAAATTAATACAAAAACGGGTGGACCCGTCAGGTTTTGGTATCATTACTATGGGAGAGGACCAGCTACTCCGAGACGGTCTGATCACCCCAAGCCTCAACATTTCCTGGACTTCTTTTCCTACTGCTTCTCGTCTGGCTGCGGGAATTCTGTAAGGCCGTAATCTGACCGTTTTTCCTGGTTCTGTCTCTATTTTATGTTCGATTAGGGAAGTGCACCCAGGTTGATCCGAGAAGAGGTCGGAAAAGGGTCTCAGGGTGGACTCCAGTTCCTGCTTCTTGTTGGGACAGAGCTCTTCGTTTATTAGTAGGACCTGTAGGGTTGAGGCTTCCGACAGGGTTGGAAGCCCGAACTGTGTGGTTCTTGGTGGGGGCCCCAACCATTTTTTCAGTAAATTGATGTGGAAACACTGTTTCCTTGCTGGGGATATTTGGAGCCGATAGGTAGTGTTTCCTATGACCTGTATTACCGGATAAGGGCCTTTCCACTCCCTCTGAAACTTATGGGCCGAGGTGGGTAGAAGAACAAGTGCCCAGTCTCCTACAGTTAGGGACCTCCATCTTTTCCCTTTGTCGTACGTTTTTTTCTGATGTTGTTGGCTACGCTCTAGGTTGGAATAGGCGAGGTCTCTGAGTTTCCCTATTTTACTTCGCAACTGCTGAGTGTATTCTAACAGTGACCTGGAATCCTCTTGCTCCTCTTTCTCCCAGGCATCTCGCGTTATTTCTAATAGGGAACGCGGTTGCCTGCCATAGAGGAGCTCAAAAGCCGAGTAGCCGGTGGAGCTTTGAACTTGGGCTCTCAGGACATATAGAGCCAAGGGGAGAAGTCTGTCCCAATCCTGACTCTCTAAAGACAACATTTTTCTGAGGGTGGTCTTGAGGGAGCGGTTATATCGCTCCACCAATCCGTCCGTCTGGGGATGGTATGCAGACGTGCGAATCTGGTGGATGTTCAACATCTGAGTGACCTCTTTCATTAGTTTGGACACGAATGGGGTCCCTTGGTCGGTTAAGACCTCCTTGGGGAACCCGACTCGGTAAAAGAGTTCCAAGAATTTTTCAGCTATGTTTTTGGCGGTGGGTGCCCTGAGTGCAAAGGCTTCGGGGAACCTTGTGGCGTAGTCCACGAGAACCAGGGCATAGGTATTCCCTTTCGATGTACGGGGGAGGGGCCCAATAATGTCCATGCCCACCCGCTCAAACGGCTTCCCTATGATGGGCATGGGGCGAAGAGAAACAGCTGGGGGTTTCTGCATATTTCGTTTTTGACAGACCTCGCATGTTCTACAATAAGCGGTTGCTTCTTGATAGACACCAGGCCAGTAAAACCATTTGAGGATGTTTTGCAATGTTTTTTCGGCTCCTGTATGCCCTGCTGTTAAATGGGAATGGGCATAATATAAAATGTGCTCTCGGAAGTCTTTGGGAACTAGCAGCTGTTTTGGCTCTCCCTCTTTTCCTTCCCTATAGAGAAGGTCGTTCATGATGATGAATTTAGGGAATGGAACATTGGGGCTTCCCTGGTTTACATGGGCCGCTTCCCAAGCATTAAAAAGAGTGGCGTCATTGGCTTGGGCAAAACGGAAATTCCTATCTAGAACCCAGGGCTCGGCTGCTATCAGATTGGGGTAGGTCTTGGAGTTCCGCTCCCCTTGGGTTTTGGCTTTCTCCAGAAAACACGCTAGGAAATCTGGATTATCTACCCCCAATATCAGATCTTCGGGTAATGCGTCAACAGCCCCCACTTGTACTACACACGGTTTCTTTCCTTCAGGCTCTATCGTGACTCGGGCTATAGCATATGGCTTTACGTCTCCATGGACACACCGTATGAAGACGCGCCCTCCCGGAAGAAGTTGCTGGGAGTATATCAGTGACTTTTGAATGACAGACTGGCGACAGCCTGAATCCAGTAAGGCTCTAACCCATCGTTGATTGACTAAAACCCTTACGTAGAATGAAGGGCCCATCTCTGCAGTGTACATGACAGCTTTCGGGGCGTAGCCCACTTCCATGGGTTCTTCTCCTTGTTTTTTCCTGGGGCACATCCTAGCAATATGGCCCCATTCCCCGCACTCGAAACATTGGGGACCCCGCATTACAGAGTATTCCATTTTAAAGGGTCGTGGTTTGGGTGGCTCGGACATGGGCCTTCCTTTTTTTCGGTTTTCCCAGCCGCTGTCTGGGGCTTCGCCTTCTCAACTTCCCAGGGCCCCATCTTGGGCTGTGCCCGTGAATAGGTGGAGGCCATTTCAATGGCTTGGGTAGGGGTAAGGCCGGCATGTTGCCGAAGCCACCTTTGTGTCCCATAAGGCAGGGCCTCCATAAATTGTTCAAGGTAAATGCATTCCATTATTTCTTCCTTGGTCTTCCCTTCCGGTTTAATCCATTTGTCGGCTGCATTCTTGAGGCGGAAATACAGGGTCTTTGGGTTCTCGCCAGGCAGGCCCTTCTCTTTTCTGAAACGGACTCTATATGCTTCAGCGTCCATTCCAAGGTGATCGAGTATTAGAGCCCTTATTTGATGGTATGGTGTGGTACCCATGTGATTAGCGACCTGGTAGGCTGCCTGGGCCTCTCCGGTCAGGAGGGGAGCAAGGAAAAATTGCCACTTTTCTTCTGGCCAACCACAAGCTCGGGCAGCCCTCTCGAAATTCGTTAAGAAAGCGTCCGGGTCTTCTCCCGGCGTATACTTCTGTAGAGACACTCCAGACGGATGTGGTACCGGCGCCCTTCTGTCTATAAATGGCCCCGCTCCTGTCTCTTTCATCGCCTTTTGGAGTCCCTCCATTTGTGATGTCATAGCGGCTTTGAACGCCTCCCTGTCTGCCTGTGCTGACGTCATCTGGCGTTCAACCGCCCATTCCAGTTTCTCCTGACCCTTTATGATGTGCTGAATGACTTGATCCATCTCTGTTACCGGGATGGGAGGGTCAGATCCCACTTCTGACACCAGTTGTGGCGATTCAGAAGGAGGGACACTGAGGCGGGAGCGTGGTAAAGAGGGTTTTATTTTTATGAATGTCTTTTTACGTCTCTGGGTGAGTCTTTCTCGGGCTAAAGCTGCCGGATCCAAGGTGTCAGCTAGGGTGTTAGACCGTCCTGGGCTTGCACGCCGGCGCTCTGGTTCTCTGGGGGCGCGGTCGTCGTCTCTCGTCGTGTTCCAGCGCCACATGCGGGGAGAAAAGGAGACTCTCAGTAAGGCGTTCAATATGAGCAGTGCCCAAGAGGGGAAACCGGGGAAGTGAGGACACCGGTGCTGCTATATACACTTTGTGCTAGGCATGGTGAGGACGCTCTGGGCGGAAAGGAGGGATAGCCAAGAAGGACGGGGGGGGGTTGTGTGATGGAGGAAAAGGTGCGAGGAACACTATGAGGAAGGGGGGGGTCTGTACAACTTTACACGGAGGCGTCCCGCCTCCCAAGCCACCCAGCCACCCGGTCACGAACCTGGGAGAGCCACACTCCTCCGTGAGCGTGGCTGGGTGCAGAGCGATAACGTTGGCCTCCTGGCTCGGTCCCTCGGTCGGCGTCGCTTCCGTTGTCTCGCTCTTCACTCTTCTCCGCGTTGATTCTCTCTCCGCTCTCCTCCTCCTCGGTGTCGCAGCACCCCGGACTGACTCCTTCCGGGCTTCTTAGTGGGGTGATTGGTAGTGCGTCATCTGGGGGCAGAGCCGCTTCCTCCATTCTCATTGGTAAGTACAGCGATGACGCTGTAGGGGGGTGTGTCTCTGACTCGAAACCGGCCCCGTAAAAGTTACACGCCTCTCCTTGCGTCTCGGCCCGTTCCCACCAGCTGAGAGAGCCTGTCTCCCACGGTTCCTGGGACGATGAAAGAGAGGTAGGACATGAGTTATGTGTCCACCAGTCATGAATCGGGGTAGAGTTCGATACCTTCCCGGCCTCCCTGATACACTTTTGTACGTCTCCTGTGGCATTGTGGTGGAGAAACATATAGCCTTGGTGTACAAAGCCACAGTCTTCCGGCCAAGGTCGTGTGGATCATCTAATATTTGGATGCATTTGAGAAAAAGACAACCTAAAATCTAGAGCCAGACTGCAGCTTGCCAGCAACCGGGTTCACCCTGTCCCACAGTGGGGGAAGCCTGTCACTCTGTGGAACTGATGGATGACTTCTTTCCATGCATTATAGATGGGTACCTCTCTTCCTGTCCAACAGTGGACCTCTCTGGAAACTTTTGTGAGGCCTTCAACTTATAGGGCAAAAAGGTCTTCATCCAGTCCATCAACCACTCCCTAGTGGTAGAGAAGAGGCCTCTGAGTGCTGATCCCCACCATGCTTCATTGTATCCACATGATCATGCGTAGGAAAGGGGCCTCTGCAGTTCTCATCTGCTCACCTCTGTAGATCACACCTTCCCTCCCCTATCAATCACACTAGCGCACCACTGTAGACCCTACCTACACACTCCACAGCGTGCCCGCAGTCTACCCTTTCTACAAGGATTATTTGGAGAATATGGTTCAAGTCCAGCCCTTTGATTACGCATGAACTTGGTCGTTAGCATTGACGTACCCCAGCGGCAGCGACAACGACAACATCTCCATAGCAACGGTAAGCCCTCAATCTAGGAACGGTTTCCTAGCAACGCATCAATCGAAGCCTCGCTGCCTGCCGCACTTCACGTTTGCTCGTCCTTTCGCAGCATGAAACGTCAGCACGTCATTACGCTAGACGTCAGCGTAAGCATGTCATCAGCCATTTTCAAAGGCTGCCTTCTGTCTGTTTCCTTGGGAACCCGCCGCTTCTCTCACTCGATGTTATTCAGAGGTCCGTAATTGTCCGGTACCTCCAACGAAGCATTTTTTATGGCGATATACATGCCTGCTGTATATCACTCTGCTCTGGCTTTCATCAACATCACCACAGGGTACTTCCTTCATTGGTCATGAACAGTAGTTCTCCTACTCTGCTGTTCTTTCTCAGTTTCAAAGACATTTTGGACAAGTTAGATGTCTTAGCTTTCATTACACAATCATTATTTTAGTACTTACCACCTACCACAACCAACAATTCGTTCTTTCATGGCATCTGCATAGACTTCGGTTGTTCCACCCCCTAATTTTTAGCGACAACCTGGCCCACCTAGTATCCCATGGGATGACTGGATCCTCATGTTTGAAAACTATTTGATGCTTTAGATGGGCAATACTTTTCATCCAAAAGGAAGAAAGCTATCCTTTTAAGTACATTAGGCAAGGAGGAACAGCGAGTCTTTCGCTTCTTACCCCAAGCACTCCAAGGAAATGGTCAAGCGATGCCAGATGAATACAAGGAAGCCAAGTAAGATACGCCAAAGAGGAAAACTTAGTAATGAACAAATACAAAATCTACACTCAACACCAGAAACAATGAGAAACCATTGTTGAATGTATTTCCAGACTTCAAGAAATGTCCATGAAATGCAAGTTTGGGTCAATGACAGATGAACTAATTAGAGATCAGCTCATCGTTCAGTGCAAGACCATGAAAATCAGGAGTGTCTCGGGGCGGCTAAAACCCCCAACCTTAAGACTGCCATAGACTTAGCGAAAGTCGTGGAGGAATCAGAAGGCTGCATGAAAGAGTTAGAGAAGAGAAATCCCAAACATGATGATAATGAGATTTCTTCACAGGAGTCTCGAGACATGGACCGTGGCTATGATGAACCAAGCTTCATTGCTGCTGTCAAGAATAGAGGAAAATTTGTGAAGAAATCGTTTAATCCCAAGGCTTTCAGTGCCAGAATGTGTAACAGGTCTGGCAGCAACGCACACACCTCAGATTCTAAATGTTGTTTTGCTTCCAAGCAAGAATATCTCAAATGTGGTCGTATGGGCCATTATGCCAGAGTATGCAGAAGCAAATCTCGCTTTACTATAGCTAGTGTACAAGATACTGGGAATGATGATGATCTAGATCAGGGGTACTCAAAGTACGGCCCGCGGGCCGGTGGCGGCCCGGCAAGCCTTCCTGGGCGGCCCGCGGACCTTGCAGACACATGTGTTAAAAAAAAAATAATAATCAATAGTGTTCGCAAATACAGCCGCGGCAGTGCAGACTCAGACTCTGCTCTGTGGGGGCCGGGGGATTCCAGTATTGTCAGAGGGGAGCTGCAGGGGCTTAAGCGGTGAAATTCAACAAAGCCTCATTAACATCTTAATGGTCTTTTAAAGACCCGTGAAGTACTTGGTGCGGCTGTGTGTGCAAGCTGAGGAACCTGTCGCTGCCCGGGCTGAGGGCTGACACACACACACACACACAGGTGAGAGGGAGGGAGGGAGGGAGGGAAACGGAGAGAGTGTGAAGGGGACATAGACGGAGGGAGGGAGGGAGACACAGACGGATTGAGGGAGGGAGACACAGACGGAGGGAGGGAAACAGAGTGGGAGACAGGGAGGGAGACACAGAGGGAGAGTGGGAGACGAGGAGGGAGACAGGGAGTGAGACACAGAGGGAGAGTGGGAGACGAGGAGGGAGACAGGGAGGGAGACACAGGGGAAGGGAGAGACACAGCGGGAGGGAGGGAGACAGAGTGGCAGACGGAGGCACACAGAGGGAGAGTGGGAGACAGGGAGGGAGACACAGAGGGAGACAGAGGGAGGGAGACAGGGAGGGAGACACAGAGGAAGGGAGGGAAACAGAGTGGGAGACAGGGAGGGAGAGGCAGAGGGAAGGAGGGAAACAGAGTGGGAGACAGGGAGGGAGACACAGAGGGAGGGAGGGAGACACAGGGATGGAGGGAGACACAGAGGGAGGGAGGGAGGGAGACACAGAGGGAGGGAGAGACACAGCGGGAGGGAGACACAGGGGGAGGGAGGGAAACAGAGTGGCAGACAGGGAGGCACACAGGGAGAGTGGGAGACAGGGAGGGAGACACAGAGGGAGAGTGGGAGACAGGGAGGGAGACACAGAAGGAGAGTGGGAGTCGGCGGGAGACATAGGGAAAGTGGGAGACAGGGGGGGAGACACACAGGGAGGGTGGGAGACACACAGAGAGGGAGGGAGACACAGAGGGAGACACAGAGGGAGACACAGAGGGAGGGAGGCACAGAGGGAGGGAGACGCAGAGGGAGGGAGACGCAGAGGGAGGGAGACACAGAGGGAGACGCAGAGGGAGGGAGAGAGAGGGAAGGAGACACAGGGCGAGAGAGGGAGGGAGACACAGAGGGAGAGAGGGAGGGAGAGGAAGAGAGAAGGATGGAGGGAGAGAGAGAGAGAGAGGGAGGGAGAGAGAAAGATGTGTGTATGCTGGGTCTGGTGGCTCAGTGGACGAAGGTGTCTGCTGCAGGGACCTGTGTTTAACCTCATGGTCACAATTTTTTTTTGTTTTCGCCCCGTCCCCTCCCCCTCTGACCCCGCCCCCACCGGTGCGGCCCTCGGCCGCAAACCACACTGTAAATTTGGCCCCCGAGAGAAAGTTTGAGAGTACCCATGATCTAGATACTGACAAATTATTAGCGATTGAGTCTAATGATGTACTTGATGAGGATGACAAGAGGAAAAATAGACCCAAAGCTATTTTTTCAATTGATGGATGCAATATATCTCTTACTGTTGACACTGGGTCAAAATTCACTATCATTCCAAATGCCTTTTCCATGAAAAGTGGGGTAACAGACAACTTCTCCCGAAAGACATTTCCCCTAGTGGCTATCAGAGTGAGTCAATAGACATACTAGGTTACTTTGAGGCACACATAACTTTCTCAAACAGAGACACTCAAGGCAAAGTGTACGTAGTGGAACATGGTCCAGCTATCCTTGGGTGGGTACACCAGTACGACTTGCTCTTCATAGTAAACCCAAGGGCACCTATGCAAGTCATGGTCATTGAGGACAAAGGTCTTGTTAGTATTCGCAAAGGGGCAGATGCAGTTTTTGAGAGGAACTTTGCCAGCTTAAGGGGTATGCCCATCGCATATTATTTAAAAAGGACTCCATACCGGTACAACACAAGGTCAGGCATGTGCCCATCGTAGTAAAGGAAGAAGTAAAAAGCCTCATTAAAGAGATGCAAACCTCGGGAGTCATAGAACTAGTGGAGGCTTCTCCATGGATGTCTCCGGTCGCTATCACTAAAAAAGCTGACAGCAAGTTGAGATTCTGTGTCGACTTGCGCTCTTTAAATCAGTGTGTTGTAGCCGATAACTTTTCACTACCCAGCATTACTGAACTTGTAACCACCCTCAAGGGCGCCAAGGTCTTCTCCAAGCTCGATCTCAAGAGAGTGTACTATCAAATTAACTTACACAAAGATTCCAAGCAACTCACTGCATTCATTACCCCAGAGGGCACATTCCAATTCACACGCCTGCCCTTTGGGCTAAATTGAGCTGCCAGTGTTTTCCAACGCATGGTCTCTGATATTTTCAAGGGTGTGAACAACACTATATATTTTCAGGACGATATCTTAAGCTATGGTCAATCTGTTGAACACAATACCATCCTTAAAATTGTTTTAGAAAGGCTGTCCGAAGCGGGGCTCACACTTCGTAAAGACAAATGGAAATTTCTCGTAGACGAGATTAATTATCTCAGCTATACTATCAGTGCTTCCGGGGTCAAACCTAAGAGAAACTTGTGCAGTGCTATAAACTTAGCTCCACCTCCTGTTGACAAAGACCAACTTCGCTCATTTATGGGTCTTATAGAGTATTACTCAAAATTTGTAAAAAAAACTTTTCAGACAAGACTGCATGTTTGTGATCTCTACTCAAGAAGAGTGTATGTTTTGTTTGGAGTGCACAACACCAGGAATGTTTTGATCACGTCAAAAATGAGATCTGTGATGCTAATGTTCTCTCCCCTTTTGATGTCAATTGTAAATCCAATCTCATGGTGGATGCCCGAGCTACTGGGTTGGGGGCAATGTTGTCACAGTGTAAATCTAGTCTTGAAAAGACAGTAGCTTTTGCCTCCAGGACATTGACCTATGCAGAAAACAATTATTCTGTTATTGATAGGGAGGCACTTGCCACTTCATGGAATACTTTCGGACTTATTTGTGGGGCACCAGATTTCTTCTTAGAACTGATCATAAGCCCCTAGTCAAAGTCCTGTCCCCTGGTGGTACTGGGATGGGATCAGCAAGACTTTCTAAATTAGCAGCAAAACTCAAAGAATTCTAATACCAGGTGGAGTACATTCAAGGATGGAGGAGCGTCCAAGCTGACTGCCTTTCCACGATGTCAGTCGATTGGCGCTCTGTCACTGACTCCAACACCCCTCCGCTTGATGAGGATATTGCTGTGGCTTCCATAGATTATGCTGTTATTGTGGGAGAAGGTGTGTTTGATGCTGATGATTGGGAGCGTGAAATGGCGAACAATCATACTTTACAGAAGTCATCAAACTCCTAAAGGCCAGTCCCAGAAGGGAAAGTTGTCTTCCAGTCTCAGTCCACCCCTATGTTAAAATTCTAGATGATTTGTCAGGGGTAACGTTTTGGTTAAGGGTGAGAAGTTAATTCCTCCATTTGGCATCAGGAGGAAACTCTTAGCACTAGCCCACAAAGGTCACCGCGGCCAAACCCTCACGCAACGTCCCCTAAAAAAATCACTTCCAGTGGCCTGGATTAGATGCTCAAGTTGTAGATTGGGTATAGAATTGTCCCATCTGCATGGAGGGTGAGATGAGACTCAAGGTTGGTTGCAAGTCCAATATCGTACTTATTGAGGACCCAGGTTTACCCAGGCACAGCATCTGTCTGGATTTCATAGGCCCCAGACAGATAGGCCCCATGGGCGAGTTGCATGAGAAGGACAGGTTTGGGATCGTGGTGGTAGATGTTTTTTCAAAATGGCTTGTAGTTGATTTTTCCAAGGACATCCCCACCGAGAGCACCATCAAGTTCTTGGGCAAATTGTTCAGAGATGTGGGCATCCCCTCTGTACTCATTACAGACAGTGGCATCCAATTAGTGGCAAAAGAAATGCAAACCTTCTTGAGGAGTTGTGGGGTCTCTCACCACCGCACTTCCCTTTATAATCCCCAGGGTAACGGTTTTTGTGAGAGAGCCAATAAGGTGGTGAAAGGGATCATTTAGATGGTTCCTGCCAATGGTTCGGTTGTACGCAAGATGGTGAATGAAATGCTTTGGGCTTATCAGACCACCCCCCCTTGTTGACGGCGATAAGTCTCCTATTGAGTTAATGAGGGGCAGGACCCCTGGCTCAAAACTTGTTTCCCCATGGATGAAATAACTAGTTACTTTACGTGGGGTTCAATTTACACCACAGAAACCTTCGGATCATACATGTCGTTTCAAAGTATGTGACCAAGTCAAGATCAAAAGTGGCAGAGTTGGAAGAGGTCTTTCTAAATGTAAAGGACCCTTCACTGTCAAAAAAGTTCTTGATCATTGTGTCATCCTTAACAATGGTGAATGTTGTAATTGTCGTCGTGTGGCTCTCTATCAGAGAGGCAGTGTGCACCATGAACAAAGTAAGCATGTACGTTCGCTGTACAATAGCGGCTATGTCCTAGCTCAGGACCCTGTGGATGCTTCTCCCTCTGGAATGTCGGGTTCTGCTTTTGGAGGGGGTGATTCTCTCATTCCTGTGGGTTCCAGCTCAGTCTCCATGCCTAGCCCTGAAAGCACTGATTCTTTTTGCTCCCTCAGGTGCAGCAGGCCTCCCATGTATCTTAAGGATTTTGCCTGTTAGTTTTTTTTGTTTTGTCCTTCTATTCCTCTCCCTTCCTTTTTCTTTTCTTTCTGGTCCTTATTGCTTTTGTTACTTTGCCTTTGGAAAGGGAGAAGATGTGTAGTACATGTCCTCAGTCTAGTGTTTATTAGAACCTATAGTTATTACAATGCACCTACATTCCTGTTTCATGATTGTACTTGTATTATCGTTCTAGTCCAAGGCAGTTACTGTCTCTTGACTCCTGCCTGGAAGGGTCTGCTCTCGCCTCTCCTCTTCCACCTCAAATAAAGGTGTTCAAGTCTACTCACTGTGTCTGCTTCAGTTCATATACCACACCTACCAGCCACTGCAAACCACAATTGAAAATTACGCCTGCCCGCCACTGCAGGCCAGTTCTGAGGATCACACATGGCCACCTAGGCAGGGCATATTTACATAATTTTATCTCAGACACACATTGGCAGTAAAAGTGGATTCGCCCCTCCCCTTCCCCCCTCGATCCCCCCCTCCCACCCCGTCTTCCTCCACGCACACACTTAGAGAACAGGAGCATTATGGCCAGCAGCATTACTGGCTTCAGCACTTATACAGGGCAGGTACAAAAAAAGAGTCACTTTTTAGCCTAATGTTGGTTTAATTTTTGTTTGGGAGTGGTGGTGCTTTGTAGGTGGTTAGCCATAGACTCACACAAGGTGCAAGGCATCTGGTGACATATTCTTACAGTAATTCTAAATATTTAAAAAATCTGTTCTCTATGCTGACATCCGTGTCAATATATCACTGCATAATATATATAGTAACCAGCTTCTCAAACCTGCAGGTGAAAAACATTATTATTAAAAAAATCTGGATTACAAAATAAAAGCACAGGAGAGAAACCTTGTGAAGTACAGAAGTGAGTCTTAGGTTGAGGATTGTGGGTAGAGTGCAAGGTTGGGAAAAGGATAGAATCAGACAAGTTGTGAGGAAAAGAGTGACTGATAGGGTTAGGATGGGAGTGGGCTTAGCATAAGAGGTGAGTTTATCTGCCCCATCTGATCCATAGGAGGCAGTGAGTATGAATTAGAAGTATCATAGAAGCTTGTACAACTATGACTGTACAGAGCAGTAATCCTCAGAGTGAATGTTTCCTCTCAGTGTCAAAATTTGACACTGCTTATTGACTGCAGGCGCACGGGCTTCCACAGGTTTTGAGGCAGGGCCACTCTACTGATGCCAACGGCTGATCAGCTGCGCTTCTGCCAAATCACTAAAACATATTGAGGAATTGTGAAAACACGTGAAATATTGAAAAAAGTGTTCCAACACATTCCACAAAGGAACTATCCACCTTTGTGGATAGTTCCTTTGAAATAGTGTTGTTGCCAACGAAAATATAAGGAAAGTGTTGTCTTCCTTAGACTTTGACCCCTTCACCAGCAGCATCACTCGAGCACTTTTAGGCAGCGCTTAATCTTGGCTTCTGATTTTTGTGCTAAACAATACTTCTAATCCAAGTATTGGGTCCATGTGCAAAGATGGCCAAATTGGTTCCTGTCAGAATGCCAAGACTTCTCACTACTCGTGAAGTCTTGGAGAAGGCAACGTAACACTTTGTATTGCTTTAGCAAAGAGTAATTTGCACCACAATAATTACTCTTTAGTGAGGCCAGTTTATTGATTCATTAAGAGGGATAGAGAAAGTTGTGGCAGGCAGTGATTTAAAAGGGTTTCACCTAAGAATAGTATCTAAGAAACCTCCTCAAGAGACATGACGTATCTAGCGTAGGATGTGGCCTGGTACAACTTGTGAAATCCTATCCTGTGCTTGACAAATTCTTTGAGACTGACTGGACAAAGAAGAACCGAAATTATCCGGCAACAAGATATTATTTTTATCAATATAGTACTATTGTACAGAGTCATAAGCAATAAAATACTTGACTAGGTAAATTTAAAAGTAAGCGCGGATATCTTGGTGATTAAACTGGAATGAAAAAGTATCTTGCACCTTAATGTCCCCATGTCCTAAAGAGAACTTCTAGTGGCCATGTGTTGCTGCTTCCTTGCATGACAGGCAGGTTAGGTACATGTTTTTATTTTATTTTCTTCAGGTGGTAACATTTTTTTTGCCCTGCCATGCCCATGTTAGCTTTGAGCATGGACTTTAAACTGTGGTGAATGGGGCTTTGAATACACTAAAAATAGTCCACGTAAGGAATAATCACGGTCTAGGGGCTGACGCATTGTAGGTGGGGTCTGATTGGCTTCTACTAGGCACACCACTATATGGATTTTAAATTACATGGAATGACAGTTCTGTAGCAAAGTGAAAATGTAGTTGGCGAGAAATTCCTGTCAGTAATCCTTCTTTTCAGGCACATTTCATTGAAAATGCCAGACTGTAGATTCAGATTTCTGCATTGTTGTGGTCTCTATACATGGTCTTCTTGCCCTGTGTCTGCATCTTGTATATCTGTTCCTTAGCACGGTCGCTGGGCAACCTGTATATTCCAGTGGTCATCAGTGACAGCACAATTAGCTGTGCTGGTGGAATCCTTTGGATTGAAGAGCTAGTTTGTACTGAGCTGCTGTTGGACTGGTGGTCTATATGCTGTTATTTAGTAAATACTTGGAAATGGTCACCGTGCATGTGTGGTAACTACAACTCAACATTGGCCGGCGAGTGGCTGCTGGCGACAGGCATCCTTGGACCATCGGTTTTCCCACGAACCCACGAATTTACGAGAGGAAGTTTTATGAAACGGCGTATTTGCTCCATACGGCATGAAAATTGGATGGCTGTGAGTACAGTGTGCTTTTGATTAACCTTAAAATCTTTTATCTGGTTGGTGTTACAAAGATTAGCCATACACGAGAAGTATTCTTCTTAGGTTTATTCTTGACTTAAACCCTCTTCAGATAGCATTAAACTATATAATAAAGAACTAGGAAATAGCGAAAATCTTAGTGAAATACAAATCACACTTAGCAACTGAAGCACTATTTATACAATTCCAAAATTAGTTGTAAATATGTGTAATATAATCATCAAATTGTTTAGGCTTGGTACACACCCGATTAGCCTGAGACATTTTCCCCATCCACCAACACGTTTGGATTCACTCTGAATGGAACATTCAGGACTAACATAAAAACTAAGAGTATCTGCCGATTGGATAGGAATGTTAACAGTATCATTAAGTGAACATAATTCTTTTACATCATCAATCCAGTCATACCTATGCGCCTGCATTTGATTGTTTTTAGTAAAGACTTCCTCAATATGTGCTTTATATAAAGCAATTCTATTTGCATTCCATACTTTTCCATCACTTAAAAGTGCTGAGTTACACAAAATTGTAATTACTTTAAGGGGATCAGAATATTTGCTTTCACCCTTGCGTACAAGCCTCCATTTCTATACTTTAACCATATCACCTACTTGTAACTTGACCATACTTCTTTTACATGCGTTGGCATGTTTTTCCGCCAAAACATTTTGTTTATTCTCGAGTGACTGTTTTACATCCTTAACTGACCATGAAATAATCTTAAAACACTTCAACCAACCCATGTTGTCTTTTGTGCGAGGTGATCTTCCCCTCATAGGTTCAAAAGGAAAGTAGTGAGTCGAAACACATTTTGTGACTCTATATGCACTCACCATTTTCCTTAACCCATCTTCCCAATCTTTATCATTGCTGTGGGCTGATTCTATGATGTTTTTAATCACCCTGTTGAAGCGCTCAACTCTTCCATTGCCTTCGGGATGATAAAGAGAAGTAGTTCTATGCAGAATGCCAGTTTCCTTGATAAATGTCTTAAAATTTTCACCAAATGCAAAGAAAAAGAGGGGGGAGAAGGAGGATAAACAAAGCTAGGTCAGCCTCCAGTTTATATCAAAAAAGTCAGGAACCCACAGTAACGGGTCCAGAGACCTAGTTTGTGTGTATGGTTACTGCGTGATTTTGTCAGTATCTACCATAAGTAGAAAGAAAAATTTCTTTCTAGAGTCCCCTCACTCACCGGGGTTTCCCCACGGTGACATGCTTCATCATTGGGGCCATCCCAGTTCTCTACGAAAAGGGGCATGCTGCGACTAGCGGACTACGCAGGAGCACTGTATTTGTGAAAGGCTATGTGTGGTGCAAAGTGTTGTGGTGGTGGAGTGGATGTGTGATTAAAAATACCGTGCTAGTGGGCCTCAACAATTTATTCTGCTCCTAGTTTGGTATGTTGAAAATGGGGTAACACTGTTATCTAACCTTAAATTGGGCTAGATCAGTGTCTCGTGGTCGACATGTTTCAAGCTCCCCAAGCTTTTCATCAGGACCATACAGGGTCCAGCCCTGTATATTCCACTCCTATATTTAAATAAATAGGATTAATATTTTACTATTGCGCTGTTAATTCTAAAACATGCTTTTTTTATATACATACGATTTGTATTTCAATGGTGTACCTGTAATAGAGAATGACACTTGATTAGTGGCAAACATCCCCCTCAAAGGGCAAGGGGATCACACATGCAGCTCACATTGTCTAGGGCGTGAGTGTGCCTTATGCACCTTATTGGTGCGTGCATGTTTTCAAATCCAGTGCAAAGATAAAAATAATGTGAAAGAAACGTGGTTTTGTGAATTCACACATATAAACAACACAGGACTTTATGTGACTATAGACAAGACACACGACATATATATACACATGGTTTTATCATGGCAGAGGGCATATTTACATGAATTGGTGCTAAATTGCACTTCATAGTCTCAGGCGAGGGCGGGATCACCTCGTGGAAACATTGCTGTAGGGTTTTTAAAATAATAATTAAAGTCGCGTTTCATCCAAAAAAACGCATTGTTAAATAAAGAGTCTGAATCCTCTTTGCGTTCCGTTTTGCTGTACTTACTTCCTTATCGGCGAAACCGCTCGGTATTACCTACTCAGTCCTCACCCGACCGCATATTGACGGTGATCGGGCAGCACGGTGTATTTAATGACACCGCTCTTCCGGGTTCAGAGTTCTGGAGGCTAGACCGTCTGACGTGTAGCGGCCATATTGGGAGGACGCAAAAGTGGCGGGACGAGTGTGTCTGTAAACTCGCTCGCAGATGCCGTTTTTCATGAAGATTTCTAAATAAAAGGTTTTATTGTTTGTCTCCCAATAGTTTGCTTCTTTTCTATGTTATTTAGAACATTTTTCGAAAAAGGAAGAAACGTTGGGTATTTCAAAACAATGATCAGTGGGAAATTGGAGTTGATAAAGACAAAGTTCCTGGTCCACTTGATTCAGTAAAGGCATGGTTAAGATAATAAGAATTCTGTGATTAGTGGGGGATCGAATTTGTAAGAGCAAGGTTATTGGTGCACTGGGTTCATTAATAGTCATTAGGTATGGAGTACTGGATTGATTGAGACTCAGTGTGATGTTCTCATAACCGTTTGGACTAGTATCATCATCTAGCCCGATGGTGTTTGTGAATAATCTCCTGAGACTCTAAACGGATACTCACAGTTTTTGAATGGTATGCTTTTGTTAATCAGGGGCCACTTTAGACTCTGAATGCACCCCATGGAATTTCATCATTCAACCCAAGGGTGTCTGTATGTAATCTGAACACCCATCTTTGTTCTCGTTCATGCAGAATCCGATCCAGGTTATCTTTGTTTTTTACAGTTTCCAACAGTACCCATGTCAGATCATTGGGTGTGTGGTTTTGCTCGATGAAGTGGTTCGTCATTCGGGTCGTAGCTCGTTTGCACCGAATATTGCTCCTATGTTCCACTATGCGGGTACTGACCTTCCTGGTGGTCATACCTACATAGTGTAAGTTGCAGGTACATGTTATCAGGTATACCACTCCACAGGTGTTACAATTGGAAAAACCTCTTAGTTCCCATTTTGTATTGTTATTGAAAATTACGGTTTTCGTTATTGATGTTAAATGACAGACACTGCAATTATTGCAGGGAAAATGTCCACTTGGTAGAGGTTGAGATCTTACTGTGGGGTTTGTGAGTGCTGGGCGAGTATGGACCAGAAAGTCTTTCAAGTTCTTTCCTCGGCGGTGGCTAAACATGGGGGTGGGTATTGTCAGTCCACCACTGTTGACCACAGGCCAGTGCTTTTTGATTATCTTGGCCACTGTGTCTGATACCTGGTTACATGTTGTGATGCAGATTGGTCTGGTGTTTTCTGTTCCAGATTTTTCTTTTGGTTCTAGCAAGGCATCTCTGTTGTTGTTTCCAGCCCGTTTCTTAGCTTCTTTTATTAGTTTGTTGGGATATTTCCTGCATCTCAGCTTTTTGCTCAAGTCTTCTGCTTGGATCATGTAGTCTTTTTTGTGGCTATAATTCCTATGTAGTCGTAAGAATTGACCAAAGGGGAGGTTCTGTTTGAGGTGGCGAGGGTGAAAACTGTCATATATTAATAGACAGTTGCGGGCTGTCTCCTTGAAATGGGTAGTAGTGATAAGTTTTCCTGAGTCTGCATATATGTTCAAATCTAGGAACACTAAGTTGGTCCTGCTCATAGAGCTCGTGAACTTCAGGAAAGGGTCTTGTGTATTTAGCCATTTCAGAAAGGAATTTGCTTCTTCTTCTGTACCTTGCCAGATTAAAAAAACGTCATCTATATAGCGTTTCCATTCCAAAATCTGGTGTCTGTGGGGATTTCTCTCATTGAGAATTTTGATTTTCTCCAGTTGGTGAACATACAGGCCCGCTATGCTCGGCGCAAAAGTGCTGCCCATGCTGGTCCCGTGTTGTTGTTTGTATAGCGTGGACTCAAAACGAAAGAAATTCTCAGAGAGTGCTAGTTGGCAACACTCCATTACCACATGTCGTGGGGTGTGGTATTCCCATTCATTCTCAAACAGTACCTCTTCCAGTATTTGTAATCCACATCCAGGCTGATGAGAATGCTGGATGTGGGGTCAAAATTCAGATCTTTTAGAAGGCAGAGTACATCCTTGGTATCTTTTAGGTAAGTGTCAGTCTTCTGTACTAAAGGTCTTAAGAAGGCGTCAGCAAACTGTGATAAAGGTTCTAGAATCGAACCTATCCCCGAGAACGAGAACAAAGATGGGTGTTCAGATTACATACAGACACCCTTGGGTTGAATGATGAAATTCCATGGGGTGCATTCAGAGTCTAAAGTGGCCCCTGATTAACAAAAGCATACCATTCAAAAACTGTGAGTATCCGTTTAGAGTCTCAGGAGATTATTCACAAACACCATCGGGCTAGTCCAAACGGTTATGAGAACATCACACTGAGTCTCAATCAATCCAGTACTCCATACCTAATGACTATTAATGAACCCAGTGCACCAATAACCTTGCTCTTACAAATTCGATCCCCCACTAATCACAGAATTCTTATTATCTTAACCATGCCTTTACTGAATCAAGTGGACCAGGAACTTTGTCTTTATCAACTCCAATTTCCCACTGATCATTGTTTTGAAATACCCAACGTTTCTTCCTTTTTCGAAAAATGTTCTAAATAACATAGAAAAGAAGCAAACTATTGGGAGACAAACAATAAAACCTTTTATTTAGAAATCTTCATGAAAAACGGCATCTGCGAGCGAGTTTACAGACACACTCGTCCCGCCACTTTTGCGTCCTCCCAATATGGCCGCTACACGTCAGACGGTCTAGCCTCCAGAACTCTGAACCCGGAAGAGCGGTGTCATTAAATACACCGTGCTGCCCGATCACCGTCAATATGCGGTCGGGTGAGGACTGAGTAGGTAATACCGAGAGGTTTCGCCGATAAGGAAGTAAGTACAGCAAAACGGAACGCAAAGAGGATTCAGACTCTTTATTTAACAATGCGTTTTTTTGGATGAAACGCGACTTTAATTATTATTTTAAAAACCCTACAGCAATGTTTCCACGAGGTGATCCCGCCCTCGCCTGAGACTATGAAGTGCAATTTAGCACCAATTCATGTAAATATGCCCTCTGCCATGATAAAACCATGTGTATATATATGTCGTGTGTCTTGTCTATAGTCACATAAAGTCCTGTGTTGTTTATATGTGTGAATTCACAAAACCACGTTTCTTTCACATTATTTTTATCTTTGCACTGGATTTGAAAACATGCACGCACCAATAAGGTGCATAAGGCACACTCACGCCCTAGACAATGTGAGCTGCATGTGTGATCCCCTTGCCCTTTGAGGGGGATGTTTGCCACTAATCAAGTGTCATTCTCTATTACAGGTACACCATTGAAATACAAATCGTATGTATATAAAAAAACGCATGTTTTAGAATTAACAGCGCAATAGTAAAATATTAATCCTATTTATTTAAATATAGGAGTGGAATATACAGGGCTGGACCCTGTATGGTCCTAATGAAAAGCTTGGGGAGCTTGAAACATGTCGACCACGAGACACTGATCTAGCCCAATTTAAGGTTAGATAACAGTGTTACCCCATTTTCAACATACCAAACTAGGAGCAGAATAAATTGTTGAGGCCCACTAGCACGGTATTTTTAATCACACATCCACTCCACCACCACAACACTTTGCACCACACATAGCCTTTCACACATACAGTGCTCCTGCGTAGTCCGCTAGTCGCAGCACGCCCCTTTTCGTAGAGAACTGGGATGGCCCCAATGATGAAGCATGTCACCGTGGGGAAACCCCGGTGAGTGAGGGGACTCTAGAAAGAAATTTTTCTTTCTACTTATGGTAGATACTGACAAAATCACGCAGTAACCATACACACAAACTAGGTCTCTGGACCCGTTACTGTGGGTTCCTGACTTTTTTTTAAAATGTTCACCCACAAATTGCCCACCATTGTGGGAAACTAAGTCTTTAGGAAGAACTTCTCTTGCAAAACCTTCTCCTAAAAAATGTAATACATTTTTAGAATCTGCCTTTTCCACAATTTTATACTTAGGCCATTTAGAGAAATGATCTATTACGACAAAAATGTTGTTTAGTATACCATCCACGGTTTTGACAGGACCAAAAATGTCTACTCCAATCCTCTACCAAGCCATACTGGGAACTACAATGGGATGTAAGGTGGGTTTAGACGTGACTAAACTCTTATCTGAGTTAATACACTCTACACAATCACAAACTACTCTTTCAATGTATCTGTCAACACCAGGCCACCAATATTACTCTTTGATCCTACACTTTATTTTAACAATCCCAAGGTGAACTTCATGACACAGATGGATGACATTATCATGGAAATGTTTTGGCGGAAATCGCTTACCACCCCTAAGCAGTAGTCTTTCTTCCAACAAGAGTTCATTTCTAACCTTCCAAAATGGTAGCAACTCACAAGATAAACTAGCCTTCTCAGGCCATCCCTTAAGAATGTAGTCACTCATTACAAGTAAGGTCTCATCCCTGGACACATTACTAATCCAGTTCTCATGCCTAATACTGGTCAATTCATTGCCAAAAATACCTGCAACTAACCAATCGTCCCATTCACATTTCAAATTCTCACACACAGGTAAAGGGCACTTGCAATTCTATTTCGAATCCCGGGCACATACACCATGTCATACACAAAGTCTAATAACTGCACAGAAAAACGAGATATCCTGGGTGACACATTATTCAAACCATGAGATGTAAGTACCTAGTGAATGGTTTATGGTCAGTTCTTATAGTGACCCGCTAACCCCACCCAAATTGTCTAAAATATTTTAGACCCCAAACGCAACCAAGGACCTCTTTCGATAACAGAGTATTTTTCCTCTGTGGGTGTAAGTGCCCTTGATGCAATTGCTATCACACACTCAGTACCATTACTCTGCAATTGGGACAGTACAGCCCCCAAACCCTGCCCACTGGCAACTGTCGTAATGAAACCTTTTTAGCTTAGGGTCAGAACCTTGAAGTGCAGGAGGGGAACAAATGTCTCTCCTAATGCCATCCATACAAGACTGACACTCTTTGGACCATTTGAAAACAGAACCCTTTTTTAGGAACTGCCGGATACAAAACATTTTACTTGCAAACATGTACACAAATTTTGAATAGAACTTGGCCAGGCCTAAAAAGGACCTAACCCATTCCTTATTTTGGGGTGCTGGGGCATTTTTTATAGCATCCACTAGATCAGATTTAGGGCGAATACCACAAGCGCTAATTCCATATCGTAAGTATTTAACACATCTCTTAGCAATTTTGCATTTGGATTTTTCTGCCGTTAGGTCTTCGCTGTCCAACATCTGCATGACTTTGAACAAGACTGTATCATGTTCCGCTCTGTTTTCCCATGACAAGGATGGCGTCCTGGAAAAACAGAACATTCGTAATATCTTTAACAATTAGGTGCATCACGCGTTTGCACATAGCAGCAGCAGATGCTAAACCGAAAGGAACTCGTCTGAATTGAAACGTACCAATTCTACGTACCAATAGGGGTGACAAAAGCACGAAGGTGTGGGTGGTAAGCAGACATTAAGTCTACGGTGGAAAACCACTCCATATTCCTAGATATCCCAGATATCTTTGGAAGGAGAAACACGTCAATAAAAATATTCTTGTTAACCACTTGCATGCTAATGACAAGGTGAACTCGTCATGAGGCACACTGGATCTGTGCTCATGACAAGGTCAACTCGTCATGTATAATGGGAAACATAAATCTCCAGCACAGGAGGGGAAAACCCCTTAGCAGCCAAGTGGTTAAGGTCCCTCAAGTCTGCACATAGACAGACCCGGCCGTTGTCCTTGCGGGCCACGACAAGGGGGGGCTACCCAGTCAGAAGACTCCACTCGTTCAATAATATTATTATCAACTAGTTTCTGAATTTCATTTGTTACTTCATCTTTGATACCAAGTGGAATATTTCTAACTTTGTGGATGCACAGACATGCATCGTCTTTTAAAATTATTTTGTGTGAAAAACCCTTGAGTTCACCAACACCCCCGGAAATACCCTGGGAAATTTCGATGTTAAGTCCTCAGTTACATCATCACTTTCCATCTTAACACTCAAAACAGAATCCGCACAATTGGGGTCCAATCTTATTCCAAGTTCACCTTGATCCCACGATCCTAAAACGCAGGGACCAGAGAGAGAAACAAATAGTTTGCACACAGCTTGTCTCCCTTTGAATTCAAACATAAGTTTGCGAAAGCCTAGAAGCTCGATGGGTTCACCTGTATAACTTACTGGATGTATATCAGGGTCTCTCCAATTCAGGACCTATAACTGAGCGGAATAAACTTTCCCATTTGTCTTTGTGTACAAAATGACCAGACATTTTACAATATGTGCATCTTTGGCCTAAGGCTGGACATTTTCTATCATTTCCTAAGTGGGAAAAGCTACTACAACGGTAACACTTCCCTTTGACGGTGTGAGTATCTGCAGATTTTTCCATAACCTTTTCTTTACCCATAGGTTTTTCATTTTTTTTTTTCTGTCATTGTGACTCTGTCATTGTGACGTGACACATTAGCTTTCACAACTTTTACAATGTCCTCACTGTTATCCAATTTGCTCTTAGCAATAACAGTTTTAGCACACCTAGAAGTTACTTCGGCCTTGCTGATGATGGCACTAATTTCTCGTAAACTGGCATCACCATTAATCCACAGCTTATCTTGAAGATTTTGGTTATTACAGTGCATAATCAATTGGTCGCGAATTAACTCCGAATTTGCACGAAAATATGTTTTTTGTGTAAGAGATGAATGTGTAGTTGATGGCAACAAGTTGGAGATGCCAGAGTGTGAGATATTAGTTGGAGGAAGACAGATGTCGGTCTTAGCTGATTCTGGATCACCTTATACTATGGTTGGTGATAAAAATTGGGAAGTTCTGTGTGGTAAGGATGGAATTGAGTTGTCCTCGCCAGATATCAACCCAGTGGGTTATGATGGTGTAAAAATGTATGTACTTGGGCATGTAGTGATGAAGATGAAATTAAATGAACAATGAATGAAATGAAAGACATTTATATAGCGCACTGAGGCATCCCAGCGCCCTGAGGCATCCGCGTTCGTCTGCAGCTACCCTGAGGAATCCCAGCGCTGCAGACGAACACGGACAAAAGGCGAAAGCCCAATAGTTAAAAGCAATTGTTAAAAAGCAGTGTTTTTAGAAGTTTACGAAAGGGCAACAGGTTAGGTTCCGCCCATACGCGTGGGGGAGATCGTTCCATAACTTGTCAGGGTTATAGGAAAAAGAGCGTCCGCCACATCTATCTCTCTTTATTCTTGGGAGTAGGGCGAGAGAAGAGGACGCCGAGTGGAGGTTTCTGCTAGGTTGAGAAGGAATTATCATAGATCGACTGATTGCTGGGCCATTCTTCCAGAGGGTCTTATGGGCAATACACATGGCTTTGAATTGGAGAGAGATTGTGGGAAAAGTTTATGTTGCGAAAAGAGGCGACAACTTGCTTGGGTGGAGACACTAAAGGTATATGGCATTACTTTGAATCCCAATACTCCTGAGAAAGTATTACTTCTGTCTACAAATCAACCACCTGAAGATGTGTGTTCTAAGTTCCCCAAAGTATTTAGTGAGGAGTATGGATTATTGAAGAACTTTGAACACAAATATTTCTTAAAGCGTGGAGCCCAGTTCTTTGTGGCCATGGTGAGTAAGGTACCACATCTAATGATGGAACCTTTGGATTGTGATATACAGAAATTGTCGAGTGTTGCAAATGATTGGCTCTGATTGTTTTGGCACCCAAAGATGGGTGGAAACGTATTAGGATATGTGTGGATTTGAGGGGACTCAACACGCACATTTGGGTAGACCGATAACCCCTGCCAAACATTTCAGAGACTTTAGCTTTAATCAAAGATGTGAAGTTCTTTAGTGTGATGGACTTGTCCTCCGCCTACCACCAGGTATTGCTGCATGCGGATACTAGGCATCTTACATCGTTTGTGACTCCATTAGGTGCCTTAAGATTTGTTTGCATGTCTTTCGGATTAGCTTCTGCAGCTTCTTGTCTCCAAAGGGTCATGAGCAAAGTGTTGGAAGGATTAGGCGAAGTGCTTTTCTCCAAGATGATATCTTGGTTACCAGCAAATTTGTAGAAGTTAAACACAGGAACACGGATCCATTTGTATGTAGAAGAACACTTTATTGCTCAACCCTCTTCATCTTCCCAGCTGCAATTGCCACCAAAAGAACATTACCGACTTAATCTCTGTGCAGTCCACATTCCAAGGTTGGACAGCCTGGAATGCGGAATACATCACATCACAACATAAAGATCAGTAAGAGCATGACAAGCTGCTGTGGGAACTTTTGCATTGCTTGCAAGATGCTGAATTGGTGATTAAGTCGGGAAAAGTGCAAGTTTCGAGTAACTTCAGTGAGCTATCTTGGACATACTATTTCTGGAGAAGGAAGTAGTCCTAAATTGGATTTGACTGAAAGCATTGTGAAGGCACCCATACTACAAAATAGGGATCAGGTGCGATCCTTCACGGTGCTGGCAGATTTCTGTTCAAAGTTTGTTCCTAATTTTGTTAGTCTGTCATTGCCCCTAAGATTATTGTTGAAGAAGAATACAAAGTTTGTGTGGTCGGAGTAGTGTACTTTTTCTTTTAAGAGCATCAAGGATATTATAGGGAAGATGCCTACCTTTGGGCATTTTGATGTGTGCAAACATACTGTACTGATGACGGATGCCAATATGAGTGTTTTGGGGGTAGTGCTCTCACAAATTGTCAATGGTGAGTCAAGGATTGTGGCTTTTCCTTCTCGTTCTCTTTGAGGGGTTGAAGAGTGGTATTCTGTAGTAGAGCAAGAAGCACTGGCTGTGTTTTGGGCAATCCTCCATTTCAGGTTTTTCTTGTGGGGTATACTTGTGGTGGTCAGATCGGATCATCAGCAGATAGGACAGATATTTACGTGCAGGGATGTGGAGAGTTTATCTCGACGGATTAAAAGTTTTTTAAAGGGGGCTGTTAAATGAGTAGGCGTATGCAGAAAGTCGTTAAAACGGGTGTTTATTCGTATATTGAATACACCCACGACCACGGCGACCTGCTGCTGCAGATGCAAGAATGATAATGATTGTTGCTTGTGAATCCGCTAACAGCAAACGACATGGAGCTTGGCACCATGTTGAATACAAACAAGTTTGTACACGAGGAGGTCGCATGC
This sequence comes from Lissotriton helveticus, assembly GCF_964261635.1. NCBI lineage: Eukaryota > Metazoa > Chordata > Amphibia > Caudata > Salamandridae > Lissotriton > Lissotriton helveticus. The sequence goes on from NC_136059.1 coordinate 256,874,607, forward strand.
AGAGTTTCTCGAGAGAAACCTGCATGCTTCCGTCTCGTGCACAAGAATGAAAGCAAAATGACAACATCTCTCTCCATAACAGAAGAGAAAACAATAGATAAAACAGCATACGCAACATGCAAACCTTAACAAAAATAGAAAGTGATCAGGGAATAAAAAAAATGGAAGATAAAAAGTAACAGTTTGTAAAGTCTGAAAAGAAAAAAGAAACAAGTTAATCCAAAACTTAATCTGCAAATCTGGCATGTAATCTTCTAATGCAAGCAACCCTTTTACCAGATGTAACACCAGATGTGGCAGAGAGCACATGTGCGGTTAAAGCGAAATTCTGTTGAGATTCTGGAACACTAACATCTTGTAACCAACTATAGGATTGTGAATGATCTGCAATGTGAGAAGGCTGATTCATAATGATGTCAACTTGTGTGTTGGAACGAAGAACAAAATTCAGTTTGTTCCACCATCCTCTGTTAACCAAAAAAAGCTGAACCCTTGTTAACTTTACAAACCTGCACAGATGAGGAGAATCTAGAAGTGCCTTTTAATCCTTTCCTCGGTTTCTTAATTAAAACCCAATCACCAGTCTTCCAAGTTTCACAGTTAAAACACTTGTTAGAATCAAAATGACTTTTCGTGGCATCTTGGTTATTTTTTACTCTGGTCTTGATAACATCCAACAATTCACTTTTGCACTTTGATTTAGAGGATAACCATGTAGGAAACAAATTGGAATGCACCATTCTGCCCCTAAGTAAGGTTAAAGGTGCAACTCCAGTAGTGCAATGGGGTGTGGTATTATAGGACCACACTTTCTCTTTTAGATATTCCCGGACGTCCAAACCTGAGGAAATGGCAGTGTGGATTCCCTCTTTGACAATTCAGTTACCCCCCTCTACAAGGCCCTTGGCGGTGGGGTATATAGAGCTACCTTAAAATGTTGAATGTCATGATGCTCTAGAAATTTCCTCATGAGTTGAGAAACAAAGTGGGGGCCATGATCAGTAACAATGGCTTTGGGAGAGCCCTCCTGACTAAAAATTTATTTTAGAAATTTGCTAGTGTTATCAGTGGTGGGACCATCATAAAACCAAAAAAATCCACTTAGAAAAAGAATCAACCATTAAAATTAGAAATTTGTGGTGTGTAGGTAATAATTCATAAGGCCCTGAAAAATCCATGCCAACCTTCTCCCAAGGGCCTTCTGGATAGGGTACAGGATGAAGGTTTTTTAAAGTTTTCCGTCTTTTGTTAGACAGAAGATACTCTGCACAAATTTCAATCAAAGATTTCACTTGAGCCTCCATGGAAGGCCACCAATAAAACTCTTTAATGCGCTGACAAGTTTCAGAATAGCCTAGGTGACCTTGATGAGCTAGCGTGATAATTTTCATGCGTAGGTTCTCAGGGGGAATGAATAATTCATGACGCATGATAAACTCATCAGCAATGGACAGTTCATCAGCTACATAAGCAAGTTTTCTAATATCACCAGAAAGAGTTATACTTTCTGGCTATCCTTCAATAATGAACTGTTTGACCCTACTCAGATTGTGATCATTGGCATATTCTTCTTTCCATGTATTCTCAGAAATGGAGGGATATTCTTTAACTCCATCTATAGCTGCAACCACACACTCAGAAATACTGGTATCACATTCATTCTCTTCAATTTTAAAAGACATTTTAGAGAGACAATCCGCTCTGAAATGTTTACCCTGGGTATGTGTTTGATTACAAAGTAATATTCTTGTAACATTGAAAGTTATTAGTCTGGAAGAAACTTTATTGGGACCAGAGCCAGCGAGAATATAGACCAAAGTCTTGTGGTCAGTGAAAATGTCGAACTCTTCCGCCCAAATATAAGATCTACATTTTTGGATGGCCCGACACACGCAGGTGCTTCTCTTGCAATGGTACTGTAGCATCTCTGCAGGTTGTAAAGTTCTCGAGCAAATGCAATAGTGTGTTCTTTGTTTCTCACCCATTGACAAAGAACAGCACCTAAACCAGAAAGACTAGCATCCACATTCAAGAAACATCTGCAGTCATCTTGCAATGGCTGTAGAGCAGAGGCTTGCTCAATAATTATCTTAACCTGATTGAAAACATTTTGTAACTCATCATTCCACACAAATTGTGCTCCTTTCCTAAGTAAAGCTCGAAGTGGTTCAACAATCTGAGCATAGCCATGAACAAAGCAAGCATAATACTCAGCTAGGCCAAGAAAAGAGCATAAGGCGTTTCTGTTCTTAGGGGGTGAAGCTTCACGTACTGCTTTAATCAAAGATAATTTTGGTTTGCTCCCTTCAGCAGAAACTGTGTGACCTAGATAGTCAAGGTTCTGGTCACCAAATTTGCATTTCTCATGCCTGATGGTCATTCCAGAGGTGGAAAGCTTGGACAAAACTTTAGCTAAGGTGAGATTGTGTGCTTCTGTAGTGCTAGCATGAACCAGAATGCCATCTTGAAAGCTTGGAACCCGGGAATATCCTTGAAAAGTGAGTCCATGAGTTTTTGGAACACACCAGCAGCGGAGGCCAATCCGAAGGATCGCCTTAAATATTTAAAAGCCCCAAAAGGGGTGACAAAAGTGGTGAGTTCTTGAGAGTCAATGCTTAGGGGAATTTGGTGATATGCAGATCGTAGGTTGATGAGTGAAAAATACTTTGATCCCCATAAACTAGCTAGTAGATCTTGGATTTTGGGGAGGGGATGGCAATGTATAATAATGTTTTTATTCAAAGAGCACAAGTCTGCACAGAGTCTCACCTCTCCAGATTTTTTTTGGCAAACAACAATTGGAGAAACCCATGGTGAAGAATCACAAGGAACAATGATGCCTTCTGAACAGAGATCATCTAGTACCTTCTTAAGATTATCTCTGGCACTGAGGGGTAAAGATCTGACTTTATGCACAACAGGTTGGGCATCTGGTTTGAGTCTGATGTGATGTTCAAAACCCAAAACAGTGCCAACCTTGTTATTAACAACTATGGGAAATTGGTTTATAATATTCTCAATATCAGTAGTAAGATCTGAAATGGAAGGGTTATTAACAGACAACATATCAACATTGTAAGAGTCATTATCAATGTAACCTGGTAAATCAACAAGAACAATAGGGTTATCGGAGCCTGGTTTGAAATATATTCCCATTTTAGCGAAGTCCTGCCAACCAACAATGTCTCTGCCCTTAATTGCTACGTACATTTTTGTAAAAACATGACATCCTAAACATACTAGTTTAGACATGAAGTAACCAAGCATATAAATTTCAGTTTCCCCAAATGCTTTGGGTTTGTTGTCAGTAGGAATGAATGAAATGGAACCATGCCAAGTATTTTGAAAAGAAATGTCAGAAAGAATTGTAATGGGAGGTCCAGAATCAGCCATAGCTATGAATGAAAAACCTGCAATAAAAACCCAAGGACCTTTGACGGTACCATTCTCATTAATAGATTTACATTCAATTGTTACTAAAATGTTAGTCAGATTTTCAGAAACAGCGTGTAAATCATCATTGAAGTCGATGCTGTTAATTTCATGGGTCTTTTGGTGCTTCTACACACTGTATGAAAGTGACCATTTTTTGCATGAGGTACACTTTTTGCCAATAGCTGGGCAATTGGGTGAGTTGCCAATATGTGATCTGGATCCACATCTGTAACATATTAGGGTTCTTTTTTTAAAAGGTCTACCAGAATTGTCATTTGAAATAGCAGAAATGGGAACCTCAGGTTGAGCAGTAAGGGAATTGATAGATTGCCCATTATGAATTGCTTTTGAGGAGACCATGGAACGTTCAATTGAGTTTGCTATGTTGATGGTTTCAGACAAAGTGGGGTTCCTGCAACTCAATATTCTCTCCTGTATCTTGTGAGAACAACACCTGAAAATAAATTGGTCTCTAATGGCAAAGTCCGTGTTTGCGCAAAGTCACAGGTCGATGCAAGTATTCTCAGTTATATTCCTCAACAGTTTCATCAATATTTTGTTGTCTTTTAAAGAAATTATGGCGTTCAAGCATGATGCTCGGTTCTTCATTGTACTGTTTTGTTAAACGAGCTAGAACCTCTTTAAAAGGGTCAAAGTCAACATCACCTGAACCTGCGTGAGTTACTTGTGGCCAGTGGTCAACTACTTTTTGTGCAGCAAGACCAATACAATTGTATACAACAGCTGCTTTGCGGGCAGGTGAAAAACTTGTGCCATCAATTGCTACGAGATAATTGTCAACTATTTTAATCCATTGACACCATTTAACAATAGATTTACCAGGAGACTGTAAAAAGGGTGGAGGAGCTGTAATTTGTTGAGCAGAGGCCATGCTTGACAGACGAAGCAACTAATGAGTAGAAACTGAATTTAAATAAAATATTACATTAAATAAACCATATACATGAGTATGTGGCCGGCAATGAGAAATATAAAGTACACAGTACCCGAGTGGAAGCCACCAATTATGCAAAGGAAACAGGCTGTTTCCCAAAATGAGCCAATGAGGTGCCTCTTATGCGTCAGCAAGGGGAAGCCACAACGTTATAACTGGCGTTTGACACACCTCTCTGCTTATGAAAATGAAGTGCGAATCCTAAAGGCGACCTTTAGAACAGACCACTTTGCCATTCTATATGGTGAAGTCTAGTTTAGTTTTAGTTCTGGCCGAAAGCTTTAGTGTTTTCAAAATATATATATATATATATTAAAGTATATATATATATATAATATATATATAAATCGACAGAGAGGGGCTTTCTTATGGTCAGTCCTCTCCATCCATTCGTCTGCTCAAGCGTCAATCACATTTTGCTTCTGCTCACTACAATCTACAGCTTGTGGTAGTGGGTCAGGCCTCTTCAACTTTCAAACTTCCAGATTTATCAAAATTAATAAAACTTCTGTGTGAAGGTGCATCAGGTACATCATTGGAGTATAAGTAGGGTGCCTCCATTGCTCTGACTGATCTAATGCTTTGGCCATATAAATGTGTCTAGCCTGACCTTTCCTCTCCTTTCTGGGGGATCCTATAAATCACTATTGTCGATCTATTTCACTGTTTCATTAATTTCCGTTTGACCATTGTTAAGTTGACTAGGCTGTGATCAAACGTGGCTCCTATAGGTATTACCAGCACGTCTCTAAGCTGCTTTAATATCCCACAGTGCGTTTTGTCGAGTGCTGCTGGCTTATTCTTCACCAAGATTCTTTTCTAAATGGACGACCATCCACCTTCCCTTCTTCCTCGGTAGCCCATCTTTGCCTCTTCATATGCATTCTCTTGCAGCTCATCTGCAAATATATTTGTTGCATTTATATGGAATCTTCCTAGACTCCTTGTACATATTACTCTTTCCCTTGTCCTACACAGCCTCAGACAGCACAAGTGAGACCGAACCTTCATGCGCCCAACACTCCACCAAAACCATATAGTTCGCAAAGCACAGCGAGACCACCAGCACAGTCATGCACCATACCAACATAAGCCGTATGATAAAAAAACTCAGATATTACTAGGATAACAATTACACACGTTTACATGCACAACTTTGTTTCATAATTTCTCGTCCACATTGTAATGTATTTAAGAAAAGCCCTTGACTCAGGTCGAGCACTGAACAATTGACTACCCAACACGAAGAAAAAACTGGAAAGGACTTTCAATACACATAAATTGCTGCAAATATCGCCCAACAAATCAAACTCATTTTACTTTTAGACTAACTGCACTAACCACTTCTAAGCTGAACATTAGACAAACCCTTTGCTAACATTACAAATGGTATGTTCGATGAGACTTAGTAAACTGAGAACAGTGGCATTTTGTTCACTATATATCAGTATGAAAAATGTCAATGCTCAAGCTACAAGAAGATTCAGCATCTGGTGGGAGGCAGCGACCATGACATCTGATACACCATGGCAGGTGAGTAACCAAAATACATGTTCATGCTAAAAAATAAGCACAAGAATTTATTTAAGCAAAGGAGTTTTGTCAAGTGCCTGCCTGTAGCTCTGGATTACGTCACTTGAGGTAATGTCTGTACTGCTTTTACTGAAAACGTGATTACCCTAACAGAGCTATTGCTGTGCGGCAATAGTGGAAATGTAATAAAAGAATGGGCTTCCATGGGCTATGTGGGTGCCTGAGCATTGTCTTTGGTCACTGCATCAGAGTCCCTTCCAGATCTTCTGGATAGTCACAGGAGGCTAAACGATAGGAATAATTGGGATAGTCCGTGGCTACCTACAAAATGTAGCTTGGATTCAGGTCTCCTCAGCCAACAGTGGGCTCCCTTGACCATTGCGCCACATTGTGTTCATCAACTCGTGCTGTTGTTCCTCTTGCCTCATACCTTAAAGCAGTTTTGTTCACTGATGTACAGGGTTTGCTACTTGAGGGTGAGAATGAACTGTATTTATAAAGAGCATCAGCTACCCTAGAAAGGCTCCAGTGCAGAGGAAATTGCTATATTAAAAGTTCCATGACCAGAGGGTGCGTGTATGTCACCCACTGTATAGATACAGGAAGAGAGAGGGTAGAAGGTAGAGAAAAGTCAGAGGGAAAGGGGGTGAAAAGAGGTAGATACTGTTCCCCGGTCTCAAGGATACACTCCCGAAGGGGAAGATCAAATCTTGCCTCTCTTTCAAGGCAGCCGCTGGAAGGGGTAGGTGCGGAAGCAAGAGCATTCCGAGACAACCTATTCCCGGATGCTTGCACGACCAGCGCAGCATAGCCTCAGGCACCTGGCTTTTAACAGAGGGCAAACACATCAGTATCTACCAACGGAGATCCTGTTATGCACCCTACGATTTAATCTAGGACACCTAACCATTAGTGACAAGGCAACTAATGGATATTCCTTTTTATGTGTGCCCCCCTCAATTTAACTAGACGTGCACTTCATTTTAGGTCCTGAAGAAACGCCATCGATCTTTCTGACACCCAGGCCTGAAACATGTCGACATTTTGACCAGTCACATAGGCACATTGAAACCTCACGTGACACACTAACCTGTTGGTTTTTTATTATACCAAGGACACCACATAAATAAAAGTATCTCAGACTGGATGCCCTTAGGTATTTTTAACTCACTAGCACGCACCTCTTCACTTAAAAGAAACCCTCCCATTTTCAATCCCTGCCCTCACACCTGCATGCATCATACGGCGTTTTCTCTTTAAAAGATCTCCGCCAAAGAGACCCTTCGGGGGCCCGTCGGACATTGCAGCGCCGGTCCGACGAGGAGCACAAAAAAGCCCGATGATGAAGCATGACATCCTTCGGGATGTGTGAGGGCGAAAGAGAGGCAAGATTTGATCTTCCCCTTCGGGAGTGTATCCTTGAGACCGGGGAACAGTACCTACCTCTTTTCACCCCCTTTCCCTCTGACTTTTCTCTACCTTCTACCCTCTCTATTCCTGTATCTATACAGTGGGTGACATACACGCACCCTCTGGTCATGGAACTGTGTCCTTTTTTGGTATAAAGAGTGAAGAAGGTACCATGAGAAATATAAGCATAGGTTTGATCTCAAGATGGGTGTGTGGGGAAGTGAATGGAAAGTTGGTGACATGGTAAATGTAAAGAAAGCAGTGTGGTCTCCGAAAGGAAAAACAAACTTCTTGGGTCCCAAATTTATTGTCGAAGTTAAGATGGATGTGGTGGTGTTAAGTGGTGGTGAAGTGTATAGTATTTCTCGGTTGATTAGATTTAGTGAGGTCGCTGGTCCTAGTGGTGTGGAGAAAAGTAATTGTAAGGGTCAAGGTGGTCATTTGTGCTGTGATAAAAGTGAGGAGATCACCTTTGTACATTCAGGATTACCTTTTAGAGTAGTATTGTCATAGTTTCTTTCTCTTTCATTGCTCTGCTCTATCTACTGTGCTACAGTTAGTAGATTGTTGCTTCTTTCCTTTTTCCCTTTTGTTATTCCTTATCCCCGCCTTACTTTTGCTTTTCTGTTATAGCTTGGTTCTCTGTACAGTAATCATATGGCAAAAACAATGTGTTGTAACTCCCTTTCCTCATGTTGTTTTATCCCCTCCTTTACTCCTTTGCTTTTCCTCCATAGTTTTGGTTTTTTCTACAGTTATCATATGTTAGTGGGGAAGATCTGTTGTAACTTACCTTTTAATGGTGCTGCACCTGTGAGAATGTTGGGTGCATCACCAGAACCTTGGGGAGGCTTGGCTTTCGGGTAGCGTTGCTAGAACAGGCTGGCTGTTGGCGATGTCCCTCGATGGGTGCAAATAAACACTGAAGTTACACAAGAAACAAGATGTTTATTTTGTTTTATTAGAAACACAAGTGGTTTATTTCAGTACGGTCACATTTTTTTAGAGGCTGAATATTCATTATGACACACTTAGAAATGATTGCCCTTGAAAATACCTATTAATATGCAATCCGTCTTTTTTTATTTTTTTATTGGCTCTAGTACTACCGGATGGGGGATGTTTCCAACTAACTGTTGATGTCAGTTCCCAATCGTAAGGTCCCTTTAACAAGGGGACCGGATAAGGGAGAGGTATTACTACTCTCAGTAAATACCATACCCCTACGGAGGGGTATTTAGCATGTATGGTACATACCTCCGTTTTTCACATGAAAAATTGGTACAATATGACTAATCTGTATTTAAATTGGTAAATACCACGTTTTTCCTGATTTCTGAGTCTTTCTGAGTTCTATTTCAACTGATATCCGTTTGGGGGCGGGGTCTGTGGAATGTATTATATATCAAATAGTTCAGAATTTCAATTCTTGTGTCAACCCCTGTGTGCCAAGGATAATAATTTTAGAAACTGCAGGTCGTAATTATAGACTCTGGATCCTGTTTAGATCTTGGAGGAAGGGTTACTCCATCACAATGGTGACGCGTTTACCATCCGCCGAAATATAAATTAAATGGGATTTATATTTCAGTGGACGGGATATCCGTTACCGTTGTGATGGAGTAACCGGTCCGCTAAGATCTAAGTCAGGGCCGTAGTATATTGTGCCCTTGAGAAGAACGCTAAGAGACTCACTTTTGATCCACTTGTGCATTGCAATAAACAAGTTGTGTTCCTTAACTCAGAATAAGGCAATGAGCTGGTTCCTACCTCTTTATGTCATCCTGTGACGCCCTCCACTTTTATTCTTGCCTACAACTTTCTTGTCTGATCCCCCTCATAAATCTCTTTGCACTATACTGCCCAGTAGGCTAGTCCTTGGTTCCGTTACCACCTTGGTGGTATTAAGAATGATGTAGCATGGATTACCACCACAGGGTGCAGGGAAAAGATGCCCTCTCCCAGAGCTGAGCTATATAATGATCTTCTGGTTAATCCCAGCATTTCTCACTGTAACCACATCATTCAGTTGGGATTGGATCTTTGTTGACCATCAAGTTCTGGAATGACAGCCAGAATCATCTCTCGCTCTGTTTTACATTTCTGATTCCTAAGGAGGGAAATGGGAGTACTTACTTGGCTTTCTTGTTTTTGTCCCCAAACCCAGGATGAAGTTGCAGTGGAAACCACTAACCCACAAAAGAACAAAATGGACAAACTGATAGATATCCTAAACAGCATGCGAAACAATCGCAGCGACGTGGATGCCAACCTCACAACCTTCATGGAGGAAGCCCAGAACTCCACCAACTCGGAGGAGATGCTAAGCGAAATTGTAAAGACTATTTATCAAAAAGCTGTGACGGACAGGAGCTTCGCCTCCACTGCTGCCAAACTGTGTGACAAAATGGCGCTCTTCATGGTGGAAGGGACAAAGTTTAGAAGTCTTCTTCTCAACATGCTACAGGTCAGTAACAATTTGAAGTTGTTAGAGGTCTACCAATGATTTCCAAAGGTCGCAATTTAAAACAGAGACATAACATTAACTGGGATATGCAAACTACAATTTCATGGGTATCTGTAATTTTATGATTTTCGATACATTTTTTAACATGTTGTTAGTAAAGGTAACCTATTTTAATTGTCCTAAACGTTATATCACCCAAAACATATGTAAATGCTAAATGGCGACTTGTTGTGTGTGATTATTTTATTTAGTGCTGGCTTTTTCTTTACCAACAGCTCTTTATATTAGTAGATTTGTAACCGGAAATTAAAAGCTTGTAGCTCAAGAACACTACGTGCTTCTGGGTGCTTACCCAGGCTTACTAATGTTATGTGTTGTGCTCTGTTATGTGTTGTGTTTTGTTTTGTGCTGTGTTATATTATGGTAATAAGGATTCATTAAGCGCGCAGCTACTCAAAAAGAGTGTCTGGCGCTAACGGGCAGTAAGAGCAAAAGTCGAATCGAGCAAACAGGCTACTGGATAAAGAGCACGGTTTTGAGCATTTTCCTTCACAGACATTCATCCTCTGTGAGTAAGCGCTAAAGGAAGATTGTTCCAGCCAACTGGTCCAAAGAGACAGAAAGACCGCGGGCTGATTTTTGCATGGCAGACTCTTGGAATCGTGGCCAAGTGGTTATTGAAGGATCGCAACTCTCTCAAAGGGTTTAGTAGAAAATCCTATAGGACAGATAATCGGGCCCAGAGTGGTGAAGCGCCCTGTACACCAGAAGAGGAGTCCTAAGTAGAATCGGCTTGTGCAGAGGAAGCCTGTGCATGTTTCACAAATGTGGAAAAATGGCTCCCTTCTAGGAAGACTAAGAGCGAGCCCGTAGAGTTGAATCCCCCTCCCACACCTGTCACAGCTGCCAGAAACCGTGGCTTCAAATTTTACTCCACACTCTTGTGCAAGGTCCAGATTAGGCATGTCTCTGCTTCCTGTTGCTGGAATCTGAAAGCCCTGCGGAGGTTCCTGCATCTTCTGCCGATGGACTGCAGGGAAAAGGTGGTCCGCACGCTGGTCACATCCCAGCTGGATTACACTAATAGCTTGTACCTTGGCCTTCCAGTGTATCTGATGAGAAAACTGCAAATTATACAGAATGCTGCGGCTAGGCTTATCAGAAATGTGCCGCTCTGTCATCATATCTCCCCTCCTCCGCGCAGCCTGCACTGGCTACCAATTAGGAGAAGAATAGAGTTTAAGGCTCTGTCTTTGGCCTCCAGAGCCTCCAGAGACAGCGGCCCAGGTTACCTGAAGCTGAGACTCCAGAAGTATAGCCTGACTAGGACCCTGCGATCCACCTCTCAGGAATTGCTCCGGATTCCTCGCTTTACTAAAACTAGGATTGGGGGCAAGGCTTTAGGGTGAGAACTGCTACCCTTTGGTATTCCATGCCTGAAAATCTTTGAAAAGCAGAGCCCAAAACTGCATTTAGGAAGGCCTTGAAGACTTGGCTATTCGATCTACCTTAGCCCGTCTTGTTCTCTCTGTTCTCCACTGGGTATTTTTTTCCGACACTTGGCGCCGGGCCACCACTGTTGGTGGTAGCTGAGCACTTTACAAATGGAATGGAGCCTAGCAGCAGCAGCATGTCGTACTGTTTAAAGTTTCCTCGCAAGATATTGCGGCAGACCTGGTATAAGACATTGGCATAGTCCAGCCTGGACTTGACCAAGGCCAAGACCACTGTAATCCTTATTGGGATCGACAGGAAGTGCAGAAATTTCTTGACAATGCGCAATATACCAGAGCACTTGCCAACCACTGAATTAATTTGATTTTGGAAGGACAATTTGTCAGATTTCACACCCAGGCTACTGTTTCCACCTGTCTGTTGAGTGAAGATTCCTCATCAGAGCAGTACACTTCCAACTTGAGGGCAAAGTTATGCCCCACACTGAGCACCTCAGTTTTCTCTGTATTATACTTCAGTTGATAAAAGCTCAACCACTGGAAAACGGCCGAAAGGCATCATTAATAACATTTTGTTCACCTGGCACCTCTTTGCCAAAGGAGAAAACAATCTAGGTATCATCGGCATAAGAGATTATTTTGGCCCCGAACGACTCAACCAATTCGGGAAGGGACTCATGTAACTATTATATAGTGTGGGGCTGAGACCCGACACCTGAGGGATCCTAATGACATTACACATGAGCGTCCTAGAAAGGCACTCATGAACTGCAGTGTGCATTTCAAAACAGGGTGAAAAAGGAAGAAACTTGGATAGGCTGGTTTGAGATCTCAGCTGCAATATGTCATTGATTTCTCTTCTAGGCATGGGTGATCCTCAAAAGCACACAGAAAACAAAGTCCATCTATACCTGTAAAATAGTTTATAGGGGACGGTCTTTGCCCTTATCCCCCTGTCCTCAGTGGGTGGCCAATCCTCATTTAAGATACCTCACCCTAACGGGGAGTGACAAAGGTGTTGGAAAGTCTTGCAGTCACTGCAGCAAGCTTATCAGCAGATGGTTTAATGCACAGAAAGATCTGCGTACGCTGCACATTTGGTCTTGGTGGAGAAGTAGGATGCTTGATTCCGGTCCAGGAAAGACATGGCTAGGCAGTTCGGCTGGACTGTTCCCATGAAGCACAGAGTCAAGGCTGATTTGCATATGGCCATGTCTGAACTGGGGTGGTGTGGAGTGCAAAAAAACGATGGATTTAGGCCCAGATCTCTGAACTGGGGTGAATGTATGACATTGTTCTGCATTCTGTCCATCAACTGTTGTTTTGCATTGGTGGAGAAGTAGAGCATTCGTTGTCCTCTAGCTGAAGAGGCAGAGTAGTGGCAAATGTTACTCTAAAGTCTGAGGACGAGTCCGGGTCTCTGCATTTTCCATCCGGTACCGTGTGACCAGCAGAGGGCCCATCTGACGTCTTGGCAGAGCCTTGTCTGCAGGCTCCTTCATTTGGGACTCCAACTCCTCCAACCTTAAGGGGACTGAGCGACCCACGAGGACTGGACTTGAGGCAAACCCCTGGCACAAGCACGCCTTCAGTCCGCATTAAATTAGTAAGCCAGCCAACCTCGCTGGCTGTGGGCTTCCCTCATTAGGGGCCAGCCAATGCCTTCACTTCTCCCAGAATGGCCTGGTCCTGGGAGGCACCAGTGCGCCCCCCACTGACCTCTCCAAGACAGCAGAGCCGTCAGTGGGGCGCTATGGCAAGCAAACCAGTGGCGGCAAGAGCTCAAGTCTCACCATCCGCCACACTTGCCCTCCCCTCACTGGGGCGCTTAGTATGAGCCACTGTGCTTAAGAGATCAGCCAGGCCCGTGTTGAGGAGGATGGTGGACCAGCATCTGCTGACCATGGGCTGGACACTCTTCCAAGCCCCTTTTAAAGAGGAAGAGAGCACCCCTTACTTGTGGGGGAGTATATTTTGGCACTCTCATGCCTTTTTGAAGCACCATAAAGATCATACATTTGTAGCAGGCTGTAGAATTTCTTAATCTTTAAAAGTGTCAATTCACAAGGCAAGCGCTTTGAACAAGAAAAAAAAGTGTGCGTTAGTGTAGCCACACTTCTATATATTTTTAGTTTTATGGTTAAGTTGTAGTTCATGGTTAAGCAAAACCATCTTGTAAATTCAACTGATATTTTGGGTTCACTATGGCCTGAAAAGAAAGAGAGACAAATTTAGCATCACTACTAGAAGAGTGGAACAGTTTGCTTTTCTTCTTCTTTACTTCCCAGAATCATAGCATTTCCCTAACAAGAGTGCACAGCTCTACTGGTGGGAAAGATGTGTGTTTCTCCTACCCCTTCGGTTGAATGCCATGATAGAATAAGCTGATCTTTTTTATTTTATTTAGATATTATATGTGCCTTGATCGGTGTATGTGCTGGAAAGAATACCCTGTTGACAAGACGGTGGGAACCTGAGTCGTGGGCAGACTTTAACATGCTGGGTCACGCTTGAGCCTGATAGATGCAAGGGACACGGCTCTCACTGGAGGGAAAACCCAGCTAAAGCCGGGACACAAATGTCCAGACGAGCGGTGCCGGAGACGGCCGGATCAGCTGTAATCCGGTTACCGCTCCTGAGTGGCTTGCCGGGGTAAATGCAACACCAGGTGACCGGCCTCAAACATTAGCTCTCGCAAAGCCCGTCTGGAACAGGAAGAGGGTGATCTCAGTGTTAGCACTTACGTGCTGGCATCAGTACAATACTACCATGCTGTGATCCTGCACTGTTCACTAGCAACAGGCAGGGCCCGGAAAGGAAATAGGCATGCCAGGGTAGGTCTGTGACTGCAGCCTTCCTCCGCCTGGCACCGCCACCACCTTGGCTGGCAGCGTGGAAAAGTAAAGTTACACAAGGGACGATTTTCCTGCTTTCCTTAAAAAAAAAAAAGGCTGCTTGTTTGCTAAATGAAATAAGACGTTGAAAAGTTGGTTAAAGGAACATTTCCACCCAACATATTTTGGAGGTGGACTTTGCCACAATTTAAAATCCCCAAATCATCCACGCATTTTATTTTTTCTAGTGTAACTTCTGTCGCTTTGTCCCAGTCGTGTCTGTTATCTGGCGCCTTTCAAGTGGAAGGCAGGCGCGCTTTACTTTGTCACTTGATTCATTTGTGTGGATGCATTGATACATGATCGTGCCAGTGAGCAATTAAAAGAATACAATAAAGTGCCACGCGAGACTAGGTGTCGTAGAGCGCACCGGCGAAGCTTCAGGGGGGATGTTTGGGTGTTACACGCCCCCTAATAAATATATTTTCTTGTTAATAGTTGGTCCAGGTGCTTTCAGTCGGGTATGGCGAGGTGTCTGTCGGATTTCACCAGGAATGTTTCCATACACACAGACAGGAACGCAGACACTCTCTCTCTCACTGTTTTGAAAGTCTTAAAATGTTTTGATTATTTTACAAAATCCTCCCCCTTAGTACCCCCACCAATCCGCATTCTAGTCCCTATCTACTCCCCCTCATAAGCCCTGCGTGTTGTATTATGTATTTTAACATTATATCCCAGTGTGATTGTTGGAAAATCTGAAGCTCCCCCCCCCCCCCCCCCCACCCCCCATTTTACTGAGCAAGCTACGCCCCTTGCAAAGCGCTTCAACGCCTCGTATGGGGTAGTGAGCGCTTCGTAAATGCAATTATAATGTGATGCCCAAAACAGTGATGAAATGAACTCTCCGTTTCAGACGTGTGTGCCTGGATAGTTTTCCATTCACGGAAATGAGGATATAAACCCAGCTGGAAGGGGGGTTTCATATTTAATGGATTAATAGGAGGTGACGGTAGTCTAAGAGACCGTAAACTACCATGTGCGTTTTTGACGATGTGTGATATTTACCTGCATACTCTACCAAAGGTTCATTTAATGAAGAATTAAGCGCCTCGTTTGGGGGTTGGCGGAGCAGGCTGAGGGCTGTAAAACACCCGTCTTCCAGCCCCAGTCCACGGTTCTATGCCACATTTAGAGGCAGGGGGTGCTGGTTTACTGCCAGTGGGCCCTCTGCGGGCTCTCCCGATGATAACCCCTGGGCCAACCCTATTAATCTGGTCCCTCGCAGTAACATTCATTCGATTAGCGCCATGAAACCGTTGGTGACCGTGCGCTTTATAAATTCATCTTAACATAACATAACATAACCATCAGTTCGTCCGCCACAGGATCGCATGCAGCGGCCGCCACCCTTCTTCAGTGCGGGTGGTACTGATATGGCCAGGTACTGCCGAGTCCCCCTCCCACAGACAGCCGCTCAACCCCATTATTTGCTAACTGAGGACAACCACAGATCTTCCACTTTCCCCCGAAGGCATCAATGTACACAACACACCATGGCTTGGATTAAGGGTCGTAAAACCCTGGCCGTATTTAATTCGTAACAAAACATTAATTTTCATATTTACACAATATGCATTAAAGTCCGGTCCATTACATTCATATGTACAGTATTCCAGTTGGCTAACCTTGACATGTTTCTAATACATAGCCATTCCTGTCATAAATTAACTAAGCAAAACTTATCAACATCATTCTTTTCCTGCGTATCCCTGTTTGAGCCTACGGCAAGGTCAATGACTGGTCCAAGATCGTGCTAGGTCCCACCCTCCTACCGGAGTAACCTTGCGCAGGAGGCCCAGTTCTCCAGAAGGTTATTCTATAGCTGGGAAGCCGCCTGGAACTGGCAACCCGGCTTGCTTTTGCTGCAATGACCCGGAAGCACTTGAGTGCTTCAGTGTCACCCAACATTCCGGCCCAATCAAGAGGCGAAGCAGCCCACCACCGTCACTCCGCGCGCGACGCCTGCCCCGCCCTTTGCCCAAAGATGGGGACCGGCACAACCGCCGTACTCTGTGACATGCCTGAGTCCCTTTGCCGTCTTGGTATTATACCTGCTCATATCACCATGTGAGAATGAAGGAAAAGGGGTCCAAGACGAATAACATAAAAATTCAAATTATTATTCACGAAAAATTCGAACAGCAACGCTAGTAAATACAAAAAAGGTTTAATCAGTTCTGCATATTTCCTGTACATAGGATATTGTTCATCATGTATAATTCATTGCAAATGAGACAAATTGTCAATAAGCATAGGTGCCCACATTCACAACGGGGAGGGGGTGAAGGTGAAGTGAGGGAAAATGATGGGATCACGTAATAGTGAGATTCATTCAGTGACACAAAATATTACAGGTTTTTAGAAAATCAATACAAATGGTCCCTCTGGACGCACAAAGGGCCAAGAACAAAAGCGCTCAAAAGAGTCCGACTAACAAATGTAACATCGCAGATCCAAAATCCCTTATAACCATTAATGTTCTGCTTGGGATAGGAGATTTGGTCGTGTTGAATATAGTCGACGTTTCGACCCGTAAACAAGGTAGGTAAATGTTCCTTACGCGGTGGGTCTTCTTCAGGACAATATAAGTTGTGGGCGGGCAACCTCCACTGTTGTGTAGTGGTAGTTGTACAACGTCAAAGCGCATGGATAAGCGTCTCATCCAGACTCACACTTAGATTATTCAATTGTCCTCAATTAGGACAGCAGAAAAAGTTTAGAGACAAATAATTCCTTAGTTGTAGGGTCAGATTCTTGATGGAAGACAAATGTTATCTCAAATTTGAAGCCATTAATCATCAAATTTGTAGTCAGAGTCACGATGAATTCATAAAGCGTACGCTGAGACTGTGGTTACTCGAGTCGTTTGGATTCCTCCGCAGGGGCATCGATTTAGATTCATTTTATCGACCCTTTGACTCGGCATGGAAACGACATGATGGATTAAGGAAGGGATCGTTTTTTGTTTGATGGCGGCTGCCTGGCAAAACTCAATTTATTTGTTTTTGCTGAGGCTCTAACAAACGATATACCCATTACAATCTAAATGAGGATTTCACTTTATGAATTCATCGTGACTCTGACTACAAATTTGATGATTAATGGCTTCAAATTTGAGATAACATTTGTCTTCCATCAAGAATCTGACCCTACAACTAAGGAATTATTTGTCTCTAAACTTTTTCTGCTGTCCTAATTGAGGACAATTGAATAATCTAAGTGTGAGTCTGGATGAGACGCTTATCCATGCGCTTTGACGTTGTACAACTACCACTACACAACAGTGGAGGTTGCCCGCCCACAACTTATATTGTCCTGAAGAAGACCCACCGCGTAAGGAACATTTACCTACCTTGTTTACGGGTCGAAACGTCGACTATATTCAACACGACCAAATCTCCTATCCCAAGCAGAACATTAATGGTTATAAGGGATTTTGGATCTGCGATGTTACATTTGTTAGTCGGACTCTTTTGAGCGCTTTTGTTCTTGGCCCTTTGTGCGTCCAGAGGGACCATTTGTATTGATTTTCTAAAAACCTGTAATATTTTGTGTCACTGAATGAATCTCACTATTACGTGATCCCATCATTTTCCCTCACTTCACCTTCACCCCCTCCCCGTTGTGAATGTGGGCACCTATGCTTATTGACAATTTGTCTCATTTGCAATGAATTATACATGATGAACAATATCCTATGTACAGGAAATATACAGAACTGATTAAACCTTTTTTGTATTTACTAGCGTTGCTGTTCGAATTTTTCGTGAATAATAATTTGAATTTTTATGTTATTCGTCTTGGACCCCTTTTCCTTCATTCTTACAATTACCCAGGTCCTAATGGCATTAGTGGGTTTAACCCTGTTTTCTATAATCATATCACCATGTGAGGCATGGCAGACACATTGTGCAGGAAAAATGTAGAATGGCCCTGACGTGAAGGGATAATCCTCCGTGTACATCGAGCCATTTGTTTTTTACGTTGTCGTAAATGGACTTTCACTTTGAGAGATTGTTTCCTCTAAACAAAAATATTTGCCAAGTTTTTAACAGGACGCCTGCTCTGCAAGCCTGTGGTGCTCTGAGAAGACCCTGCTGTGGTGGGCAGGTCACTTCACCGCCAAGAAGGTGGCATTCTCCAAACAGAGCAACAGAGGGTGTGGCCATATCCATGGCCTACACACCCCTGATGGTCTGGCTGACCATCCCACCAAGATCTTAATGACTCTCGAGGTCTTGAGATATACAAAGGATGGGAATAAAAGGAACTGGTATTTAAAAGGTCACAAACTCGAGTGTAGTTGATGAAAGACTGATTTCTCGGTGTACTTACTAGCCATGCCTTAAACTGTTATGATGGATGGGATGCTAACCCCTTAGGTGCAGAAGAACTTTAATATGAAGAATGGAGGTAATGCTCATAAGCAGCTAATCAACGCGTGTGCATCAGAGGTGAAACGGAAGTTAACATGGAGAATTGTCGCCTATGCATGCAAAGAATTGGGTAGAGATGATAAAAGGCATGGTGTATAGATAAATAACTTGTATTTGCCACTCAACTCCAATTGAGGACCTATCAGAGGAGTTGCACCAGATATCTGTGCAGAGTTTGTATTTCATGATGGGTGCAGATTTAAAAACCAATGCGGGCCACAGGCAACAAAGCAAACCACCAGATCAAATCTCTCTTTTTAGGTAATGGCTAGTGCTTCTCAATTGCCAGACCCAAATGGCTTTCTCTAGTCTCAAGGAAAAAATGTACTTTTCAAAATGTATGATCAAGTTGCTATAGCATCTAAGAGTGCTCATGTGTTGTACAATAATTTAAAGTAATTTGTCGTCCATTTTATTTAGAAAGAATTACAGGCCAAAGAATTGAGACGATATGCAAAAGGTTCAGTCTTGCGAATGGACTCACTGGGAGCATTGTGGGTCACACCTCGCATGCAACAAATGAGTAGAATTTGTGGTATTTGCTCACTTAAGACTTTTATACACATTGACCAATGTTGCACCTTCTTTGATGGCACAAGGAATATATATTCCTTGATCACTACCTAAAAAACCACAATAAACTCAATGCCTTGAACTTTATTTGTCAGACTCCAATAATCGCAGAGCTATAAAGTCAGTGTATTTTTCTGAGTGAATATACAAGCAAAAACTATATATATATATATATATATATATATATATATATATATATATATATATACAGTTTGTCTGGAGGGTTTGTGGATATATATATATATATATATATGTATATATATACATATATATATATATGTATTTTTGTTAACTGTTTTTATATTTGTAACTTCACCAGTATATTAGTAGGTGGACCTTGCAGCAGTAAGTTTTACATTATTGCATCAAATAATCACTGTCAGGGAAACAAAGATATGTGAGTATAATCCAAAAACCGCTTCTCTCTCCCCCACCTTGTTTCAGAGGCAACAGCCTACTTGTGACTTAATCTTGGGATATGGGGAAGTCCACTGATTACCTTCTACTCCTGTGTGTGTGGGTGTGTTCTATTAATCCCCGCCTCTTCTGATTCTAG
Organism: Lissotriton helveticus; assembly: GCF_964261635.1. NCBI lineage: Eukaryota > Metazoa > Chordata > Amphibia > Caudata > Salamandridae > Lissotriton > Lissotriton helveticus. The sequence goes on from NC_136059.1 coordinate 256,894,323, forward strand.
GCTGTAGTAACTCAGCCAGGGAGTCCTAATCTTGGCAAATGTTTTAGGGTATCCTCTGGCCGTGTACGTAGTCTTCTCTGCCACATGTATAGGTCAATGCTGGCTCTCCATTCCGCCAATGTGGGCAAGCCCGCGGCTCCCCAGTTTCTGGCTGTGTTTCTTTTGGCGACTATCAACTCTGGGTTGCATAATAAAAGTTTGTGTCGGCGGAGGTCAACTTCATTAGGGATGCCAAGAAATATGTACTTGAGGTCCATGAAAATCTGAGCCTCAAATATCTCGTTCAGTTCTTTTATAAAAAATAAAAAAACTATATTCTTCAATTAAGTTTTTGTTTAAGACGCACTTATTTTTATAAGCAGTACCATTTGATTATGTTTATACGCTCTGTATTTAAATGAACACTCCATGGATGTGGTCCTTTCCTTCAAAGGGTCCCTTATACCTTCCATGTGCACTGCTGCCATGCTGTGTTTCTGGAGCGGGTGCCAGTATATTGGAAAACCACATCCGACTTGGGTCAGGATTAAGGGACAAAATAGACAATTGGGATAAAGCAAGGAGCAACAGCCAAACTGCAGAGTAGGGCATTATGTGTCATTAAAGTTAGGTTGGATCACTCACATGGTTGTTGGGAAGTTTGTAAAGACAGACCAGGTCTGGAAGGCAGGGTGAAGCTGTCCACCGAAGAGTAGACTGGCTGAAAAATGTAAAGGGCTGAGGAGAACCTGGTGGTAACAGAAACTATGTGAATGATCCAGAAAGATGGTGGGCCCAGGACTTGAAAAGCAAGAAAAGATTGAAGTGATGACTGAGAAGGTTACCTGTGGAATCAGACCACCAAGATACACACCCTGTGAAGACGCACACAAGGGACCTTTTTGGAAGGATTGGCTTGCGGAGCTGCCAGATCCAGAGACCTATGAAAGCCCAATGGTTTAATCTGTTGAAAAAAAGTAGGCGAATCCACTGCAAGATGAATGCTTCTGACATGGCATGGTTCTGCAAATGTTGTGTTGCGGTGAGGCCTGCAGAGTGCTCTGATGGCGTTATACAGTAGCTTTGATCCCCTAATGGATTTACAAGGAGTGCTTCCTGAGCTCCAGGAAGTGGCTATGGAAACGAGCATTGGCAAAGCCAATACCGTAGACGTGCATTTTGAGTCCTGACTAAAACATTAGGAAAGCCTGCTGCAGTGAAAAAATATAGCTTTCCATACTCAATGCATGTATAAGATAAAACTTGTAATCTGTGCAGATTCAGTGTACTTTTGAGACAACACAGTAAAATAAAATAATAAGAGTAAAATAGTACCCCATTCATTGAAATGCAAGCACTCCACAGGGGCTGGAATGATATATCCAACAGTCAGTAGCTTGAGGTGAGAGAAAAATGGAGCCAAAGTCCACTTTTTGTATATTTAAAGAATTGGCAACGATGGGTCTTGCAGACAAGCTTTTCTGTCAAGACAGAACTAAAAACTTGTAATAACTCTATTTTTATGTATGCCCTATACTAAGATAAGGGCTGATTCACTATGTTTTTCTGCAGGAGTAAGTCAGGCTTGTGCTTGGAAAAATAATGTGTTCTTTGCTCTCAACTTGCAGAGATATAAAGCCAGATGGTGCGCGTGTGAACTAAAGGCCCTGTCTGTGTACGGTAGATACACCTACTCCTTAAATTATGGTCATATTACATGACTTTGATTTCGAGGGAGTCATGTCCCCAAAACTGTGTCAAACGAGTGGCCGGGGAAAATTAATATCAAATTAAGTGCAGACATGCATTTCTGTGCACCTACCATAAATGCAAACAGAGCTTGTAGAAGAGGTGCAAGAAATCAGGGTAAGTGCCACTATTATTTGCAATCAGGATAGTTTTCTGGTAAGCTCATTGCTGCCCCCAATAGGCAGCAATGAGCACTGCACTGCAGCAGCAATAGGAATCTCACAATTGAGGATGCTCACCACTGCCCCCTGTTAGCCATTAGTATACCGCGCATTAGGAGCGGAGGCAGTACCTTACTGATCAGGAGTGTGTGGATTGTCATTCTGTTTAGCATTTTTGTTAAGCAAGACAAACGTGCTGTGAAGAGAACATGGGTTGTAGCTAAGGACATGTAATAATATCTACAAATACTTGGGCTTATCAAGGCAGAATGTACCAGACCTCAGCACAGAGCCTAAAAGAGCTCTTGGGCAACCAGTCGCTTTGCTCAACCTTTTTCAACCGAGGCCCTGCCTGGGCTTTTGTTCTGTTTAAGTGGTTAAAATGAAAAGGCATGGCCAACATCCCTCTGTCCAACAGAATCAATAAACTGTATGCTGGATACTCCCGGTTTACTATTGCCGGGTGTGGCGAGTGATGGCCTGAAACCCAGAGATGTATGTATGTGGGTTGCTCTGGTTTAAATGCAAGACGCAGACCCTAACGTGGTTGTTCCCTCCAAGTCTTGTGTGATCCATCGCGAGCCTGGCTCCTCTCCTGGTCGAAGTGTTAATACCAGAAGGCCATCTGCTCCATCTGCATGAAAGCGTGTAGTGATGCCGGCATGTTAGAATGGTACTGGGATGTTCTACAATTCTGTCTTATGGTGTTCTAAATGGTTTTCATTGGTTGTTTGTAATATTGTTTAAACTGTATAGGAGATTCTAAACTGTCAGATTGAGGACACCTGTGTTGTGGTTGCCCCAATAGACTCCGTCTTACAACTGCATCATGTGAAGTTTACTCTTTGAAGTACTACCACAAAGTGCCTATGCCCTTAATCTAAAGTGGAATTATTTACTCAATCCATTCTGTATCTATCCTTCTCTACTGCTTCCCTTCGTCTTCTTGTTCATCCTTAATTGACTATGTAAATGAAGTCTTGCTCATGGATTCGGCAGCTTTTGAAACAGCGTCTCACCTGCCGACATAATCAATACCTGCCTGTATAATCAATACCTGCCTGTATATTCAATACCTGTCTGTTTGACCTGTTTCCAGGATTAAATATTAATTAAATACTTCTCAAGAAGAGAACCTTCTTCCCAGACTTTCATACGGACCTCTGTAAAAGACAATGAAATAGGCAATGCTTTCCAAACATGGGGCGTCATGAAATGTCATATTTGTATGATTGTTTATACTATTAATACTTTTGTGAAGTTTGATTTTTGTGTTGAGCATCAGTTTGTACATTTTAAGGTCTATTCATGGCAATGTTTTACCGACCACTACGGATTGTTACTGGCTACCAAAATTATCGAGACACTTTTTTAGGCAAGAGCATATTTGTGTTTTTCAGAACTAGTCAAAAATGATATAGTAAGGTTTAGTTAGGTGCAATGTGCTTTCCGGCTTAACAGAGATCTTCTAAGACGACCTTCCTCTCCGTGGGGGACCGGCATTTAATTTTCCCCGTGCCTATTCCCTTAGACACTAGAAAAGGCTGGAATACAAAAGGTGTATCTTTACCAACTCCTTCCAAGCCCCAACAACACAGCTAAGCCCAACCCAAGCTGTCTGTCCTTCAAATCTATGTCGCTACCAAATTAATCAATTGGTGACAATGGACGTTTAGGCATCACTTTGCAGCAATCTGCAGACTTCTTGTTACCAATTCTTCAAAATATACATAGAGAAGGATTTAGCTGCATCAAAGGCCTATTATTTACTCTCTTACCTCAGGCCATTGGCTGTTTGGTCTATTATTCTGCCATCTAGGAAGCGCTTTCATTGTAATGTGTGAGGAGCTGTTTTACACCTGCAAAGTACACATAATCATGATACGTTAAATTCTGTATCTCAAAGAGACATTAAAAACACAAAGCAATAGTTTTTCTGGTTCTTGTTCCCCGCTGCAAGCTGTTGTATTGTTTTAGTCCGGGTTCATAATGCAAACGAGATCTATTAGTCTTGCCAATGCTTGTTCTCATTCTTGCTAATGGATCCTGAAAGATGTTAAAAACCAGGGTTTTACCTCTAAAATACTGTAATCTTTATTTAAACAATTTGTACTTGATAGTAACTTGCAGAACCACTTGTCATAGTACACAGCAGATGGTGCCATCTCGGACATTCAGGAAAAATGAATCCTTGGAATGCTTTCCCACTCCTTACTTTCCAGCCATTCACCTATATTAATTGTGCCCACTAGCAACACTTCCCTCGTCGTGAAAAGTTATTGTGTACTTTTTACAGGCTGAATTGAAAATTATCATTTTTCCGCGCAAGTTGCTGTTTGGGCAGACTTTAATTTTAACGATACACCCATTTGTGTTACGCTGTTTTATAGCAACACTAATGTGATAAAATACGACAGAACCACCTTCACCCCTGTCAACAGGCTGGTGGTAATTAAGGCGGTAAAAATGGGTCAGACAGCAGGGTGAGTGTGACCGCAAGTTATGCTTCGCTTCAACCTGCAGGTGGCGAGATGGGCTCGGTGCTTCGGTATAGAGAGAGATGCAGAATGCAGGCAGCATAGGCCCGGCTGTCCATCAGTACCCATGGAAGTGCGTTGCACAATCACGTAACACGTGCGCCCTCGTTCAGGAGCACGACGTGTGCAGGGACTCTGGAAGCCCCTTCCCGGCACCGCCGCAAGACCGTATTCTTCTGTCGAAATGCGTGTGCTCTTTTTAGCAGAGAGGTGTCTCTATCCGAACTATGCATAGCGAAGTATTATTAGCGCGGCAATCGCCGGGGCTGTAATTGCACACTGCTGTCCCTAGCAACCGTTCCTAACAACAGCCCAGGCCTAAGGATGCGATAGCTTTTGGTGGGGGGAAAACCCCACACGCAGGCGCGTACGGTACGCAGATAAACACAGACTATGTGGTGAGAAATCCGTCCGTAGGCCGGTGAGAGGCCTGGCGGGGTGTGGCCGTGCCCGTGGAAAGAGAGGTTTGTCGCTGTGTGGGAGTGACGGCTGCGGGGGGCGGCGGCTCATTTCTGGGGAAGATTAGTGCGGGGGTTTCAGGAAGCGAGCCGCCACCCGGACTCATCGCTGAAGCAACAATAAACAACTCTTGTAAATAGTGGAACAGTTGAGTATATGAACGCCTGCCAGTCGCCCTTGGTGGTGGCGCTTCCCTCAACCCTCCCCCCCCCCCCCACACACACACACGTGTTTGACCTAGCGCTTCCAGCTACACGATGGTGCGTTTGTTATTTCTTAAAGTACCTTTTCAAAGACCCTGTCCTTGACATATGGCTGACCCACTAGACCTTTTAGATGCAAAGGCCCCGAGGTTATTTTCTCGTTTGCTTAGAGCGTTATGAGATCCTTAACTTGACAAGAGGCGGACTGACTCAGCCCCAGCACTGCAGCACCTTTTTAATGCTCTACACTCTTTTGATTACTTTAGAACTTCACGGAGGACCCGGTGTGTTCCGCAGGTGGCTGACTCCAATGCGGCCCTGTGCGCTGTAGCTTTATCAGTAAAACTATATGTGCACTTGTATTTGTGATTTTAGTGTAATGGCGGTGCACTTCCACATCATGCATGCTCAGCAGCACGCCACCCACTGTACAGCAAATGAAATACCAGCATTTGTAAAGCGCACAGTACCTCCGGAGAGGTGTCCCGCGCTGGGGGCCATCAGGAAGATTAAGCGAGCTATTGCCCAGCGTCACAGGGTGCTAGGCTGACCTGGCGCCAGGATTCGAACCGTGAACCCCTTGGACCGGAGGCAGGCACCCTGGCCACTGCGCCACACCTCTTCCACTCTACTCCACTCTGTGGCCCTCCATTCTATGCCACGCCATTCAACCCCACGCCATGTTACTTTATTCCAGATCACCGAGACACTTTGCACGCTGTCTAAATCCTGATGATCATCACTCAACGCCAGTCCATGCTAAGATACTTTACAGCACTCCACTCTACAGCACTCCACTCTACAGCACTCCACTCTACAGCACTCCACTCTACAGCACTCCACTCTACAGCACTCCACTCTACTCCCCTCTATGACGCTGTACTCTACACCACTCTATTCCACCCTGTGCCCCTCCACTCTGACACTTAACTCTACAAAACTCCACTCTATGCCACTCAACTCTACGCCACTTCACTCTAGGCCACCCACTCTACAACTCTGCTCCATGACTCTACTCCACTGTACGTCAGTCCACTCTACGATACTTTATTCCACTCAACGCCCTTCCACTCTGACGCTCCCCTCCGCGGCACTCTATACTATTAACTTTTAGCCATGCCCAACAGCTGCCACGCCGGTGTACTACATGGCTAAAACATATTGGCAAAGCTAATCGTTCTTGCATAAGTGAGGCCTATTGGCTTTGCCATTGCTTGTTTGAGACTGCTGCCAAACTTCCATGTTTGTAGCTATTCCCAAACTTTCAAAGCAAGTCGTGCCTTGAAATGCTCTGTTCCACGCACTTTAAGTGGATTTAGGCTGCAGAGATCTATGACCCGCAACTGGGCTTACACCATCTAGGAATCTCCGTGAATTCCTGGCATGCGTAGAAAAGGTTAAGTTTGGTAGTAAACTTAACGACCAAATGTACCTTTGTCAGTGGTGCCATAGTCTTGATAGCTGTTTTCTCTCATTAGAAGCAGATTTCTGGTCCTGCGCCATTTTTCCAGAACCTGATAACGTTCACGTTCACTGCACGTAGATGTTCTCCAGACCAGATATGACTGGTTTCCGTTCGGACTGCACCACAGGCAGCTGACTCAACATGTGACTGACTGCCCCACAGTCCTACTAGTGTTTTTAGACGCATTTGCCTCTCCATGTCCCTACAGCAGCGCGGCCGTTCCCCTACCACAGACACCATTGACTCTTCCTCAGTGCGCCACCTTTTCCTCTACTGTGTAAAGTAAAGAGATGGATCCCTCTCCAGAATATAGTAGGAGTCCCCCTGACACACTCTTTACAGATAGGCCTTGGCAGGGCTTTGAGTGGGATGAAAAAACTGGGGGGTCGGGGCGCTCTCAAACTGGCGTGGCCAATGTAATTTAAGGGCGTAGCTTAAAAAACACTTAAGCTAAAAATCTGTGCTTAGCATAGTGTGCCACTGACTGGTATTTTAACACCTTCTGTCATTGCATCCAGATATATATATAATACAAGTAACATTACACTTACAAGATACCAGGACTATTGGCTTTTTAAATGGCTGTTAGCAGGGCACACGCCCTAAAAAAAAGAAGTGGGGGGATGCTGATGTCACAACAGGAAGTGACGTCACGAAAGATGGCTTGCACTCAGTTGCAGTTTATAGTTATTGAGCTCCCGGTAAAATAAGTGGGGGGACGCTGTCCACCCGCGTGGTTAGTTACATAAGATAAATAAGCAATAACTTTGGCTTCATCTTATATAATACTGAAAAATGCTTCATTTCTGAATTGATGAGACTGTAAAAGAACAAGAGTCTCTTCAACATTACTTCAAAGGCAGTGAAGGGTGGCGCTGCTGAAGAGTTAAGATTTGTTTTTACCGAGGGAAAGGGCAAAACTGGAGAGCCCAATATGGACCCGTCTCTGCAACCGCTTTTTAAATCAGCGGATGTTGAGCATCAGCAGGACCCGGCCCACTTAAAGCCCTGGCTCTTGGCCTGAATTGCAGCCATCCCCCGCTCCACTGCGGCTGCAAGCAGTGCCTTTAAGCGCAAATATTGAGGCCCCCGGCAGGGTGTCACGAGGCATATTCATTGTCTTTGGGTTGCACTGGGCCACCAGAAGTGTCGGGGCCCCCTTGGCGGCGAGGGGCTGCAAGGGCCGGCGTCGTGTCCCCGGTCTTCCAGTGCCACAGCTCTCAGTGCCACAGGGCTCTCTCGGGAGTGTAGTTTCACTCCGGTGAGTGGAGGCGGGCTGGTGAGGGGGGTGGCCCACGCCGCTGGACCGCAGTCCCCAGAACAATCCTCTCTCTCCACACAAAGCCTCTCTTCCCGGCCGTCCATGAGGGGACGTGGGCCGGAGCGCGTCCGCCGGAGCTCCCATCCCTCGCCTGCCTGCGCTGCACCGCGGGGCTTCCTGGGAACTTCCTGTGGAGACGTCTGTCTGGAATCAGGGGCCTGTAAGGACATACCGCTTCTGAAGTTTATGGAGCTCGAGATTATAATAGCAATTTTATTCGTGACTAGCGCAGTGCTCTTCGATACAGAGGTTGCAGTGTAGAAGCGCTCCTTATTACAGGTGTACTATCGAACCCCTTTATTACACGTGTGCTATCAAACCCCCTTATTACAGGTGTACTATCAACCCCTTTATTACAGGTGAGTATTTCAAACACCCTTATTACAGGTGTGCTATTAAACCCCCTTATTACAGGTGTGCTATCAAACCCCCTTATTACAGGTGTGCTATCAAACCCCCTTATTACAGGTGTGCTATCAAACCCCCTTATTACAGGTGTGCTATCAAACCCCCTTTTTACAGGTGTGCTAACAAACCCCCTTATTACAGGTGTGCTATCAAACCCCCTTAATACAGGTGTGCTATCAAACCCCCTTATTACAGGTGTGCTATCAAACCCCCTTATTACAGGTGTGCTATCAAACCCCCCTATTACAGGTGTGCTATCAAACCCCCTTATTACAGGTGTGCTAACAAACCCCCTTATTACAGGTGTACTATCAAGCCCCTTTATTACAGGTGTGATATCAAACCCCCTTATTACAGGTGAGCTATCAAGACCCTTTATTACAGGTGTGCTATCAAACCCCCTTATTACAGGTGTGCTATCAAACCCCCTTATTACAGGTGTGCTATCAAACCCCCTTATTACAGGTGTGCTATCAAGCCCCTTTATTACAGGTGTGCTATCAAACCCCCTTATTACAGGTGTGCTATCAAACCCCATTTTTACAAGTGTGCTATCAAACCCCCTTTTTACAGGTGAGCTATCAAACTCCCTTATTACAGGTGTACTATCAGACCCACTTATTACAGGTGTACTATGAGACCCCCTTATTACAGGTGTGCTATCAAACCCCCTTATTACAGGTGTGCTATCAAACTCCCTTATTACGGGTGTACTATCAGACCCCATTATTACAGATGTACTATCAAACTCCCTAATTACAGGTGTACTATCAGACCCACTTATTACGGGTATACTATCAAACTCCCTTATTACAGGTGTACTATCAGACCCACTTATTACAGGTGCACTGTCAAACTCTCTTATTACAGGTATACTATCAGACCCCCTTATTACAGGTGTACTATCAATCAATCTATCAATCAAGAACATTTGTAAAGCGCGCTACTCACCCCCTTATTACAGATGTGCTATCGGTACTCCACTGAGTGGAGAGTAAATCCGTGTGATCAACGTGACCATTTTGCAGTCCAGTGTTCTCTGTCTGCAAGGATTGTAATCTAGCACTTTAATCAAGCTAAGGCAATACCTGTCAACCAGGACTAGAACCCCCAGAATGCATTCTGTTAATTGACTGTCCAGGGCGGAGACGTTATGTCCCTGATGACATGAATGACCCTTGTAGAGGATTTTAGAACAACATATGCAAGCCTGGAAGTTGAACACTGTATATATCCCACACAAATGCTCCAGTTGCCCCTGTGTGCGTTTGCGACACATATTTCTATTCGGCATTTGAATGATGAAGGGATGTAGATCTGGCTGGAATTCAAACCTGCGTCCTGACTTATAACCAGGCTAAAGGTGTTCTTAGCACCAGAGAAGGGGAGCAAGGATGCTCTCGCCTTTCCTCTTGTACTCTGGCCATTCACGGCGGCGCTCTTCAGTCCAGAAATGTGAAAAGCCAGCTAGTCCAACATCAGGGTTTCTTGTCTGTCAGCGCTGGTCTGGTGGCTCCACTGAAGGAATCTATTTCTCCTCCTGGTCACATTTACAAGTCCGAGTGGGTCCATTTAGCCTTCCATCCTTCCATGGTTGATAAATAGAGTACTATTGAATTGGGAGACTATACCCACCTGTTCTTGAGCTGCAGGATATCTTTACGGTCAACGTTGGTTTATTACTATACATTGCCGATCACCACACTGGTGCAAATTTCACCTAGCAAACACAAGGAGATGATGGATGGAGCGCTTAAACTACTCAGACACTCACCCCCAGTCACAGATCTGGGTTGAAACCGGTCACAGGGTGCTTGTTTCCGGTCCAGAGAAGATCTGGCTTGGTAGTTCAAACTGGACTGTTCCCTCAAGGAACAGGGTCGAGACTGATTTGCGTATAGCTGGGTCTGAACTGGGATGGCGAAGTGAGCTAAAGAATGATGATTGGATTCAACTCAGATCTGTGACTGGGAGTGAGTGTCCGAAAAGTTTCAGCGCTCCGTACATCATCTCCTTGTGTTTGCACATTTCACCTAACCAGTTAAAAGGTTTATACTGGACCCATCCATTTACTGTCAGGTAAGATATTACACAATTGCTTCTCTGCCATAGGGAGTTATCCGGTGTAAGCAAAATGCATCTTCGAACTGGTTATTGGTGTCTGAAGGTGTGTATGGTTGAACTTTTGTTCTCTTTTCAACCAATCAATCTGTACTTGTAAAACGCGGATTATCACCTGTGAGGGTATCCAGGCACTGGGATTAGTTGAAAAGTCAGGTCTTGAGTTTCTGCCTGAAGTCTATTGCTAAATATGTTTGGCTCATAGTCCACTAGCCCATATACCATAACTGGATCCGGTAGAAAGCATTTATTAATGGCCAGCTAGCACCCAAAACTGTAGTTTCACTCTGCTAGTATTCGTCTAGGTTGGCAGCAAGATGACCCCTGCCTTTCCAGGAGCCAGTAGTCTGACCTTGGATAGTCACTAAAACCACAGGCCCATGGTGATGACAGAGCACCTGGGAACTCCTTTTCACTACTCTATTTACCAGACCTGTTTTACCATTCCAGTGACACCATGGTGGTGCATTACTGAAGTAGTTAGGGTCCTCTGGGAAAGGGACACAGAAGTTAAGAAAATAGTGATGTGACAATATGGTCATCGCCCAGCCCGGCTGCCTCGTCCCATTGCCTTCATTGGGCCAATCCTCTTTACGATTCACATAGCAGAAAAATGTGCAGATTTGAAGCCAGAACATCTAATTTGGTTATCCAGGTAAAGAAATTTGACTGCCAGTCGGACCATTTTTTAGTTCTGTGGAGATTCACGATCCCGTTTTCAGATTTTGTATTCTTGATTGACAGAGCACCAGCACATTTGAAGGATCACACTGTAAAAATTAAAAATCCAGTTTCCAAATTGTATGTCAACAACAGCCAAAGTCAATCGGGATTCAGACTGTCCATTTGTGCGATGACATGTGGTTGAGTTGTATGTAGTTTCATAGAAAAACAAATTCACTGACTACCAATACTGAGAAACCATTTTATCTAACTTTACTCAAAATGTTCAAGATGAGAACTTTCTATTTGGTGGAAACCAATTTATAGAATGTATTTTATAGTTCTGGCTTGATAGTACAACTGTTTGCTGAACGATTGTTACAAATTATTTGGTGACACCCAGAGGAGTATTGCTCTCAGGTCGTGCATTTGGTTATTTGGTGTACCTTTCTGCCTTTTGGGAAAGGCTTCCATTGGAAAGCATTGCTTTACATCCTAAAAGTATAACTAGACACACTGTCTGTCACATTCCGTTATTTTCCTTCTTTGTACTTTCTGTCTAGAAAAACTACCTTTTTTCCACGTTCCCCTCACGATCTGGCTTTGAAGTGTGAACAACATTTGTGCATGCCTATATAGGCATGTGTTGGCGCACTAAATTGTTTTTGCCAGTTCTATTTCTTATGTTTAAGCTGTAAATGTAATTAATCGTGAACGTGCTGTTTTTTCTATAAGGTTTGCTCAGACACTATTTCTCGGACTCCCCATCCCATGTCTTCTCCCCAAGTGACATGTCACTTTTATATATAAATTGGTGTTCCAGGGGTTACTCATTATCCCCTTCTCTTACCCCACTGATTTATTTTCCCTTCCCAGGATCATTCACCCTCTCTTATTCTCCCTCTGCACTTGTTTTTTGGTGGGGGTAGGTGATTCCCATTTTTTTAAACTAATTTTTTTTAATTGATTGATGTACATTGTCTCTGATGTTCCTCATTTTGTTTTCTTTTTTTCTGGCGGTTCTCTTCTTTGGTCCTCGTAACCACTTCCCAAAAACGCCTACCTCTACCCTGGTCTCTTTACGTCTTTGTCTGCAGTTCAAGAACATGTTTGACACCAGCCACTTATTCCACTGAGCACGCGTAGTCTGTCAGGCCCTGTCCCGAGGGATTGGGGTGGGGTGCCTCTTTAGCCAAAAATATTTAAAAAATCTACAGTTAATTAAAAGAAAATACATTCTCCAAAATATTTTGGCTTAAAACGTTCTACGCATTACAGGCAGTTCTGAAAATACACATATTAAGTATTCCAATGCTTCAGTGTCTGGCACAGTGCGCGGCAGTATTATTTCTGCATAGCAGCAAAACGGCTGCTTCTTCCAGGTTGCTGTCAGGGGTGGGTGGGCTGAGCATCCCTTGGCCCATCAAGCTCTGGGAGCAGTCCCAGTTTATCCAGGGTGAAGGGAGGGCCCTTGTTCCATGTGGTCAGTCTTTTTGCCCAAATAATATTTGAAATGTGTTTTACATAGCACGTACTGCCAGACTTTTATGATGTGTATATATTGTAGATCTCGGCAGTCCTTCTTCCCCTGTTTAATGGCAGGCAGTTTACGGACCCCTGAACTTTGAAACCCGGGGATGATCCATAGGAGTTCGATCTTGGCATCTGCACATCTGATGTCAGCAGCGAGGGTTTCACTGCCAGTATCACTTCGCTGAAAGAGTTCCAAATATCACTGACTTCACAAGTAACCAAAACTGTATTTGGTAAAAGTACCTCGCGTGCTCGGTGGCGGTTAGGTCTTAAAGAGAAACTTCATACAGTCTTGTGAGGCCATCCTCATAATGCACAGGAGGGAAGGGGCTGTACCCAATTGCAGAGACTTCTCCTTCCTATGGGCTGATGGCCACGTAAATCACTCTCTTTAAATTGATATGTCATTCTGCCTCGTTCTCATCCACTCTACACCTATCTTCTCCCTCCCCTCAAGTTAGCCTCTCGACTCGGTGTTGCCACCGCCCCCCTTCCTTCCCCATCTTGCCGTCACCATTGTGATCATCCGCTTGGACTCCCACAATTCAGTGCGCACCCACGGGCCTCAGGGACCCAATCTTCCCACGCCTGGTGAATCTAACATGCGCATGGACACACCTGATTCTTCTTGAGCCATCTTGCCTGTCGCACCTTCACAGCATCCTTAGCGCTCTGAGGTGGCTTGGAAGCCCCGCGCAGCGCTACATAAAACACCTAAGAAGACTAATCCTTGTGGGCGCAACGAGGAGCAGGTACAGACCCAAATATTTGCCTTTAGGCATATTGGCTCACTCGGGACACGGCGGGACTCACTCACTCACGATCACTTACCATCACTGAGGACTTGGTCCTTAAGCCTCTATTGTGTGGGGTCACAGAGGGTGGGGAGGGGGGGGAGAATGGGAGAGGGAGGGGGGGAGTGGGGGAGGGGGGTTGGTGTATGGGGCAAGGAAAAACAGGAAAAACAGGAAAATAATATTTTGTGCAAACCAAATTCGAGACTTGGCCAATTTGTATAAAAAAAGGCATATTGGCTCACAGGTTTTATGTAATCTGACGTAGCAAGCTTTAACTTATGCTAACTAACGTTTAACTTTTTTTGTCCACCTTGCTTCAGAACACGAGTTGCAAAGCCAAACAAAAACACGCGCATTTCTTCACACTAATACGTTTTATTTCTATATTCCGAGTTTGTTTCTACTTTAGATACGAACAGCTTTGGGGTGTTTAGCAGCGGCCTGTGCAGTTACTTGACATAGCCTCACGATGAAAGTGCCTAGCTCACGCACTGACAGCAGATAAGGCGCTGGAATGTGGGAGCTGCGCCCGTACAAGCTGTTGCGGTGGCGTGCCGCGTGTGACTGTATTTCTGGACCTTATCTCCGGGGTGTCTGAGAGGCGGCCATCAAGTGTGCTGTCTACAGACTGGGACATGCCTCTTGTCTCCTGACGCCATGTTCTCAACCCTTGACCTCTGCCTGTCCTCCATTAACAGAGAAACTGTGGCCTGCACGCCAGGGGCCGCTCGCTGTTGGACGTGAAGTTAGTGCAGTGCATGTGGTTTTTCCCTCTCATAAGTTTGTCTTGGACAACTAGTGACACTTAATGCCCCAAAATGTTCAATTCTTCCTGCAGAACAGTGAGGGTTGCCCATAGAAATATGTTTTCCTTGTTCACCCATTGGTTAGAGCTGGCTTTACCCAAGACCTCTTTATTTTGCTACACTTATTTATATATGTTTATAGGGCCAGTCCTCTTCATCCATTGGTTTGTTGTCCTCATTCACATTTTTTTGTGCCCACTAAGCATGCCGCCTGGGGCAGTGGGTCTGTCCACCTCACCCATTAGCTAACTTCATTGTGAGTGACAGCATTCTGCTCTTTCACAAGAAGCACATCCGCAACGTAATGTTTATTCTTTGAGACCAAAAGATAATTTTGGTTTTAACCAATGCTCTTTTCATATTGGCGAGGGTCTAACGCCTCTCACAAATATAAAGTTTTACAAAAACAATCACAAAACAAGAAGTGATAAAGTCAAAGAGCTGGCAGTCCATGCCAGGCCTATTGGCTGTGTAAATGGTTGTTTTCAGGTTGCAGGGAGGGGTTAAACAGTGACCTCTTACAGTTTTCTGTTATTTGGACCCAAAGCCGCAAACCTCGTTCTAGACTCCAAACCTTGAACCCATGATTCTGGGCCAGCCTCATTTAGTTTTCGCTGAGGGTTGAGGATAATTCGGTGCTTCCTCATTCACCGCTTCGTTCAGAATATCGACTAGGTGAACATTTTGCGTTGCATGCTGGTTCGGCAGGTGAAACGTTGCCACCATAAGTCTTTTCTGCATATTGAATGGTTCCAGTCGGCTTTCATTAGGACCACTTTGAGGCTGTGGGATCAGCAGATAAAGGGGGATACTTGGCAGAGAGGTAGTGGTTCAAGAAGTCAAGATGATGGCATTCCAGTGAAAGAAAAGAACATCTTGGTGGGGAGAGTGGAAGTGGTTGACCCTAGATAAGGGGTTGGAGTTTAGATAAGGAGAGTTAGAAGAAAGGACACTGGAGGCGAAACAGAAGTAACAGTAAGTTACTGGTCTGCCAGTTCATTGCTCGCAAGTGGTGATCGACATAGGACCTTTTGATACAGATGTGGTCAATGAGCTAAAATAGACTACTATAGCCAACGTGGATCATTGTCCTTAGAGGGCTCAATATTTGATGTTTATTAGTCCGAATGTTAACAATTTAAATACTTGCCCCTTTGAGTGATTAACCACGAGGACGACTAATCAGTAAATCTAATTATGTTTGTATTGAATATTTATGTAAGGCGTGGCAACATGAAAGTATTTAAGTTGCACTGATATGTATGACTTTGCCCTCTTTGGTAGTATTTCTAAAATGTATGGAGCATCATTTTTTGTGCAAAACGATTTATTTTCCAATAAATGGGAAATAAAGTCGGTAACAGCTGGGGAAAGAGAAATGTTGTGAAATGGATATAAGGGTATATTAATTTTCTGTGATTTGTGAAGTACCCACAGTCCCATATTGTGGGAGTGATGCAGAGTACTAAAGTGGACATACTATTGCTATGATGCCATGTTGGTTGTGGCTTATGCGCCCTTAAGGCTGTTGAAAGTGCTGTCGGGAGCAGAAGAGGGTCAGGCTATGGAAGGGATTATGACACGAGCCTTCGATTTATCAGTGTTTTACACAATTTGCTTCATCTTTGACATTTATTAACAAATTGTGATTTTCCGGTAATGGCAGGCGAGTGATATACCGTTTGGCATGCGAGTCTACGAAAAGACTGCTATTCATAGAAAACGTTGGTCTGTGTCACAGACCTGCAGGGCGTGCTGGAATAGAAGAAGGTTGGTGATATCTCCTAAGGATGTGCATGCACCTTTCTAACCTACGCTGCTTGTACAGAATTTCAGTGCATATTGACATTCATGTGACTACTGCTTCTGTCCTTTTACAAGTCAGAAAACACAGGCCTAAGATAGCCATTTGACT
Organism: Lissotriton helveticus; assembly: GCF_964261635.1. NCBI lineage: Eukaryota > Metazoa > Chordata > Amphibia > Caudata > Salamandridae > Lissotriton > Lissotriton helveticus. Next base: position 256,910,440 of record NC_136059.1, read on the forward strand.
TCTAGCTCACACCTGGCCTGCTTAGCTGCATTCTAGTCATATGACACTTAATTCATCAATATATCTTGTTTTGAGCTTGCCCACTGAAGACAGACTTCTGCCTACGTCTTTATACGATTACATCATTACGGTACCTAACTCCAGAACTGCTTGTCAGTTACTGATATCTTATTTCCTGATCTTAAAACTTACTGAATTCTAGCGCTCAGAACCTTGTACATTCCAAGTCTTCCCACTGGGTGAATCTCAAGACTCCTAACTGGGTGAATCCCAGGTCTCCCCACTGGGTGAATTCCAAGACTCCTAACTGAGTGAATCCCAGGTCTTCCCACTGGGTGAATTCCAAGACTCCTAAATGGGTGAATCCCAGGTCTCCCCACAGGGTGAATTCCAAGACTCCTAACTGGGTGAATCCCAGGTCTTCCCACTAGGTGAATCCCAGGTCTTCCCACTAGGTGAATCCCAGGTCTTCCCACTAGGTGAATCCCAGGTCTTCCCACTGGGTGAATTCCAAGACTCCTAACTGGGTGAATCCCAGGTCTTCCCACTAGGTGAATCCCAGGTCTTCCCACTAGGTGAATCCCAGGTCTTCCCACTAGGTGAATCCCAGGTCTTCCCACTAGGTGAATCCCAGGTCTTCCCACAGGGTGAATCCCAGGTCGCCCCACTGGGTGAATTCCAAGAATCCTAACTGGGTGAATCCCAGGTCTCACCACTGGGTGGATCCCAGGTCTCACCACTGGGTGGATCCCAGGTCTCACCACTGGGTGGATCCCAGGTCTCACCACTGGGTGAATCCCAGGTCTCACCACTGGGTGAATCCCAGGTCTTCTCACTGGATGAATCCCAGGTCTTCCCACTGGGTGAATCCCAGGTCTTCCCACTGGGTGAATCCCAGGTCTTCCCACTGGGTGAATCCCAGGTCTTCCCACTGGGTGAATCCCAGGTCTTCCCACTGGGTGAATCCCAGGTCTCCCCACTGGGTGAATCCCAAGACTCCTAACTGGGTGAATCCCAAGACTCCTAACTGGGTGAATCCCAAGACTCCTAACTGGGTGAATCCCAAGACTCCCCACTGGGTGAATCCCAGGTCTTCCCACTGGGTGAATCCCAGGTCTTCCCACTGGGTGAATCCCAAGTCTTCCCACTGGGTGAATTCCATGAATCCTAACTGGGTGAATTCCAAGAATCCTAACTGGGTGAATCCCAGGTCTCCCCACTGGGTGAATTCCAAGAATCCTAACTTGGTGAATCCCAGGTCTCACCACTGGGTGAATCCCAGGTCTTCCCACTAGGTGAATCCCAGGTCTCCCCACTGGGTGAATTCCAAGAATCCTAACTGGGTGAACCCCAGGTCTCACCACTGGGTGAATCCCAGGTCTTCCCACTGGGTGAATCCCAGGTCTTCCCACTGGGTGAATCCCAGGTCTTCCCACTGGGTGAATCCCAGGTCTTCCCACTGGGTGAATCCCAGGTCTTCCCACTGGGTGAATCCCAGGTCTTCCCACTGGGTGAATTCCAAGACTCCTAACTGGGTGAATTCCAAGACTCCTAACTGGGTGAATCCCAGGTCTCACCACTGGGTGAATCCCAGGTCTCACCACTGGGTGAATCCCAGGTCTTCCCACTAGGTGAATCCAGGTCTTCCCACTGGGTGAATCCCAGGTCGCCCCACTGGGTGAATTCCAAGAATCCTAACTGGGTGAATCCCAGGTCTCACCACTGGGTGAATCCCCGGTCTCACCACTGGGTGAATCCCAGGTCTCACCACTGGGTGAATCCCAGGTCTTCCCACTAGGTGAATCCCAGGTCTTCCCACTGGGTGAATCCCAGGCCTTCCCACTGGGTGAATCCCAGGTCTTCCCACTGGGTGAATTCCAAGACTCCTAACTGGGTGAATCCCAGGTCTCCCCACTGGGTGAATTCCAAGAATCCTAACTGGGTGAATTCCAAGAATCCTAACTGGGTGAATCCCAGGTCTCACCACTGGGTGAATCCCAGGTCTCACCACTGGGTGAATCCAGGTCTTCCCACTGGGTGAATCCCAGGTCGCCCCACTGGGTGAATTCCAAGAATCCTAACTGGGTGAATCCCAGGTCTTCCCACTAGGTGAATCCAGGTCTCCCCACTGGGTGAATCCCCGGTCTCCCCACTGGGTGAATCCCAGGTCTCCCCACTGGGTGAATCCCAGGTCTCCCCACTGGGTGAATCCCAGGTCTTCCCACTAGGTCAATTCCAAGACTCCAAACTGGGTGAATCCCCGGTCTCCCCACTGGGTGAATCCCCGGTCTCCCCACTGGGTGAATCCCGGGTCTCCCCACTGGGTGAATCCCTGGGCTCCTCACTGGATGAGTTCTGTCCTCCTTGTTGCTTACCATTTTCATTGTGCAATAGAGGATTGAGGTCTAGGTCTCAGTGTTTGGATTCTCCTTGCATCTTCTCAAGGTCTGTCCTCCTGGGATGATGGTCGATAGAGGTTTCACACCGGAATCGTTGATGGTATGTGGAACAGCTATCTTGCTTTCCACTGGATACAACAAGTATTGGTATGGAGTACCAATACCCTGCAGCAATGGGTTAGATGGGATCTAAGGGGAGGCAAGATGATTCTAACAGACACAACACGATTGCGTTAAGGACGTTTGCCCCTCACTTGCTGGTTATCTTAAGGATACTGCTTGGTTATCTCTTATTAGCAGCCATATAAAACAAAACAAAGACTGTACCACGGCAGGACAGGCAGGCATATATTGCTTGAGGATGCTGGTTCTCTGCCCTGTGTCGGGGTGCAGCCGGGGTTTGGTCTTTGTTTCACCTGCCTCCTGTTAATGCTGTTGGTTTACATGAGGGTGTTGTCAATGTAGGCTCTAGGTTGATCCCACATGCATGGGTGTTGAGCATACTTTGCTTCTTGGATTTGTTGTGCTGGTGCTGCTCTGTTCTTGAGCGCTAGTTTCTAGGGTAGTATGGATGGTCCGTACAGGTGGTGGGTGTACAGAAGAAGGCATGCTGGAGACAGAATCTCCTCGTCCGCATCCTCCTCAACATCACTTGGTTTGCGCCATTGTGTCTGCCCTCACTGCTCTCTCAATGTTCTGCTTGCGCTCCGCTGTGCCATTTGCACCGTGTGTGGACCACTCAACAGCCTTGATGGAGTAGATCCCACATTAGCGATCATCCTACAGGAATTGTGACGCTGACTTGTTTTTTTAGGCAGGTGTTTGCCACTGTAGCTTTGTGTTTATTGTGATCCCTAAATTAGGAGTCGTCACGTTGTGCAGCACTGCTCTGATGATCCTAATATTCACCAGTTCACAGCTGTAGCGAAATGAACAACCCTGCCTGCGGAGAGGCGCGTGCCTGCTCAGCAGCGCGTGCGCCCGCCTCTGAAAGAAATTCTGGTTTGATCGAATTATCCCGCTATTTTGTCAAGTGTGCGTCACAGCAGTGTTTCGGACTGGGGACCCGTGGGTTTCTGAAATTTCATCTGTTTTGTGAAATGGATGCAGTTTATTTTAATAATTCACAACCCTTATAAATCACTCATGCATTTAAAATTGGTGAATTAAAGTCCTGCGTGTTTACTGTAAGGTGATCCCAGCAAAGTTTAGTAATAAGTTCATTTATATTAATGTATTCACTCGTTTGTAAGTGGCAGATGCCTCGAGGGGGCTCCTCGTAGACTGAATTTCCCGGTGTTTAGAAATGGCCTGCTCCCCGTGATTACAGTCAGTGTTTCCTCCACGGTCGCGCGGTCTTTGAGGAGCCCACACCCGCCTCTGCTCTGAGACCAGAATACTAAGTAAATTGTGCTCAGTTTGATGGTGTTGCTGTAGCACAGGGTTCTTCAAACCGGTCCTGGAGGGCCAGATCCATGCCAGATTTTTAAAATAACTACATGTTTCTAAATGGGGATATGCACAAAATCTGGCATGGATCAGTGTAGCATGTTATTACTACAAATGCATCAGATGTCTGTGAGTGCTGGGTGGCAGTGAGCATCCTGCAACGCTGGGTTCCAAAGCCATGCTGCTGTTGCGTGATGCCAAGCTCCCACCACCATAAGGGTCCTCTGCAGTTCTGAGGAGGTTCTTCTGCCTTAGAGGACTTCCAGCTGCCAATCCTGGATCATCAATCCCACCAATACCTCAGCATCTTAAGGTGTAATTCAGGCCAGTCACAAACCACTGTGTGGCCTGGGTTAAAATGTTTTTGTGGAGCCCCACTCTCGCTTGCATGTTGTAAATAGAAGAAAAAAATCTCTCAGAAAGTGAAAAGACTGTTAGGCGCCATTTAGTGGCAAAATCTTATCAGTCGCTTCATCATGAATGAGCAAGACATATTTTTTATTATATGCATTCATTCTGTAGCAGAAGTGTACTTAAATCGAAGAACAGCACCCAAAATAACCAAGAATTTCATATATTTAGAATGAATACTGTCAATTGTTGAAGGTCCTTTGGTGGTGGTCAGGTGTATTTCCACCCAGTCCATCAATTGAAAAAAGAGCATCCAATTCAAGGAACTTTTTTCAGGCACTTAATTCTGGATTCTTCTATTACTTATCCAAAACATACAGTTTAATCCATTTTTCTTTTCAAAAGGTGAACTTGTACAGCGGTGGCCCAGCTGGGCCATTGATAAACTGTGTGGAAATTGACCAGACCACCACCAAAGGACCTTCAACAATTGACTGTATTTATGCTAAATATATGAAATGATAGTTTATTTTGGGTGCCATTTTCCTATTTGATTAAATATTATTGTGTTGTAGGGATCTGGCGCCGTCGGACCTCTAGGAGTGTGCACCCACTTTGGAATTACGGAGCAGACGTGTGGTTGAGTGGACCCACCACTGTGCCTTGTTCATTATATATTTAGGTCAAGGCTAACGTGTGCCGTCCACTTGTGATTGCCGTGGTCGAGACTCCGACAATACTCAAAGCTTCCATCAATAGATGCCTTGAATTTTGAAATTCATTCTTACTCTGTGTGCCAGCACATCAGATGTCTAAGGGGTCTAGAAAGTCACAGACCGCAGACTCGAAACTGGAAAGTAAACTTTAGGCTGTGCCTCAGCATACCAAATGGAATCTATGTAAACAGCTCCGCCGTGAGTATGGTAGATCTCTCTACTTCATTGGCAGTACCTACATATCACACGCTAGTCTAAAACAGTGGGCCTTGAAGTTGTAAGATCCAAAGAGAGTAGGGTATCTAGAAGTAAAGTTTTCTGGGTGAGAGCTGCCCCTCTAGCAAATACTTCCTTCCAATTAGAATACTTTAAATGGTGATGGGGGAGTAGGCCAGAAAGTAGTCTGTCAGCTCTCTGCACTGTTTTTAGAAAAGATGCATCTTAGAGGCCAGATACACGCTGCAATCCTATAAGTGTGAAACCGACGTGTAAAAAACTATTCTGCACTACACAAGATGCCGGGGGAGAGGTATTGTCCGCTATCAGAAGTGTTGCATTTTATTCTAAGTGGTACCGACCTGCTCTGAGTTGTTTTAAGCTTGCATTGGATTCGAGGCCAGCCATGAGTTCACAGACCCCCCATGATCAAGGACCTAAGTTTGAACAAAATAATGGAAGCATGCTTCTTCAAGTATGTGGAAGAAACAGCTGCAGAGCAGTGCAGTATCTTGATTTTGTTGGATCACACTAGATTAAAATCACTGAAATTCTGAACCAATGGAAAGATAGTTTGAAAAAGCGTGAGCAAACTAACTGATTGGAATTGCTACCTGCCCTTCACACTGAGGGAGACTTCCTCAGTTTTAGGACCTTTAAGTTGCATGTAATTCTCGTGCATTTGTGATTCAACTTTCTTTAAGCAGGTTTGAGAATGGTTCCTAGTAGATGGTCGAGCTTAGGCCCTTCTACTGTTCTGTACACGCGTTGCCAACAGATACTGATTTCAATAGGAAAGAAGTGGACCTCAGTCCACACTGAATAGTAGTGATGCCCCTTAAAACCAGTTTTCACAAGACAAAAACTCTGTCAAAGTCCGTAGTGAATATGCTGTGACTTTCCATCCAATAAGGAGGCCGACAAGCTCGGTGCAAGGGCAGTGGCATTAGACACTGTGGACAAAACATCAAAGTTATATGACAACTCAAGTGACAAGACATCTACCCAACTGAGTACCGGAAATTGGCCATGATTTGGACTCGGAAATAGCTTTAGTCTTGTTTAGGTTTAGACACTTAGCTAAGATCTTAACCTGGCTCAGCAGAGCCTTGAAGGAAATGTACCAAGGTACAACAAAGCTGTATCATGTACACCTGTTTGATAGGGATTGGAAATGTTGTATGCTGAATTGTGACTGTTCCCATTTGTTCTTTAGTCTAGATGGCACAGGGGTGATCCATCATTTTCGTGGAGGTGCATCACTGTGCCATACCTGTCCTCCACTCCCACCATCTTATTGACGCAGGAGCAAACACGTCCTGGGTGTTGCAAAGTTAGCTGCAACACCCAAGACGCATCACACACTGGGCCCAGGCTAACTGTATGACACGCAGGAAGTGTCATATGTCTGCCGAGGCTTGCTGTCCGAAGCTCAAAAAATATTGCTCACTAGGCTTAGGCTAACTGCACCACCCAGGAAGTATCGCGCATTGGGCCCACGCCAACTGTGTGACACCAAAGAAGTATCGCACACTGGACCCGAGCTGGCTGTGCGACACCAGGAAGTTTTGCACTCTGGGCCGCAGCTTGCTGTGTGGCGCTCAAAAAATATTGCACACTTGGCTTAGGCTAACTGCGACACCCAGGAAGTATCGAGCATTGGGCCCACAGCAACTGTGCGACACCCAGGAATTATCGCACACTGGGCCCGAGCTAGCTGTGCGACACCCAGGAATTATCGCACACTGGGTCCGAGCTGGCTGTGCAACACCCAGGAAGTATCACACACTGGGTCTGAGCTAACTGTGCGACACCCAGGAAGTATCGCACACTGGGCCCGAGCTAGCTCAGCGACACCCAGGAAGTATCACACACTGGGCCCGAGCTAGCTGTGCGACACCCAGGAAGTATCACACACTGGGCCCGAGCTGGCTGTGCGACACCCAGGAAGTATCACACACTGGGCCCGAGCTAGCTGTGCGACACCCAGGAAGTATCACACACTGGGCCCGAGCTGGCTGTGCGACACCCAGGAAGTATCGCACACTGGGCCGAGCTAGCTGTGCGACACCCAGGAAGTATCACACACTGGGCCCGAGCTGGCTGTGCGACACCCAGGAAGTATCGCACACTGGGCCGAGCTAGCTGTGCGACACCCAGGAAGTATCGCACACTGGGCCCGAGCTGGCTGTGCGACACCCAGGAAGTATCGCACACTGGGCCCGAGCTGGCTGTGTGATACCCGGGAAGTATCACACACTGGCCCACACTAGCTGTATGCCTGGACTAACTGTGAAGTATTGCACAGTAGGCCCGAGTTTGGTGTCTCACTGTGCCCTTAGGAGTAGAGCTGCATCCTGTTCGGCCCACCAAGCCTTAAACAGGTCTGGGGGTTACTTGAGGTCCCATTCAGAGGAAACCCGGTCTAGGAATTCCATTTGGACTGTCCCTGGTGGGGTGGGGCGAGGACTGATTTAGATAGGGTGAGACCTGGCTGTGATGACAGTGGTAAACAATCCAACATCTGCTACAGAATTTACAGATTTCAGCAAAATAGTGTAGTTTCTACCTGCAACCAATCAAACGTTACTTTAAAAAGCGTCAAGTGTGGTAGGCACCCGGCAGTGCAATGGCAGACCCTTTGCAAGCACTAAGTGGTCACCTGTGAGTTTACAATTGCTGTTAACTAGTATACCCTTTACAGTCTTTGCCCAGGCAGTATTTGTGAAGAATGTGCGGCAATGTGCGGTATTATGCCGCTTAATTTGAATTTTCTTTCCGCATATTTTGGTCATCCTACCTCGTCTGACCCCCCCCAACCCCCCCCCCCCCCCCCCCACCCCCCCCCCCCCCACCGTTTCGTGGCTGCTATGGCCCCGCTGTGACTCCTGGTATCTGCGCTCTTGATTTCGGGTGCACTAGCCTCCTGCTCAGCCCCTGGCCCCCGGCCCGGCCGCGCAGGTGATGATGAGTCAATTAGAGTAGTCTGGGTGGGCGACGGACCGCAGCCCTCCCAAATGTTCCCCTTAAGCCCGGTCGTGGCCCCGGGCCGAGTTTTTCCGCCTCTGCTGAGAGCAGGAACACTTGATAGGCCCCGCTATGCCGGCTAATTCCAGAGGAGACGCCGCTAAGCCCCGGCTCTGGCCGGTCCCACGCAGATAAGCAGGCCCCGGAGAGCCGCGGGCTCCGCTGCAGCCGCGTGCCAGGAGCGCCGGCGGCGGAGGGCAGACGGGGCACGTGGGCTCCCCCGTGCCCTGCCAGGGCCGAGCTGCCAACATCAAGGGTGGACTGAGGGCCTGCCCGGGCATTAATGGCACGCGCCCCGCAGATGCACCCGTTTACTTCTGCTATGAACTTGTTACGCGCTCGTTAGTTTATCACTGGTGCCGTATGTTTTCTGTATTCGTTAATATTAAGACTACAGCTTCAGTAGAGGGCCTGTGTACTTAGGATGGGCCAATAATTAGGTATACTAATGCACTCACTGCAAAGATGAGCGTGTCACCTTAAGGCCGCAGGTTCAAATCTAGACTGGACCAACCAGAATCTCATCCTTCCGAGGTCGATTAAAGGATGGATGAAAAGAACACTTGTTAGACTATCTATACTTCCACATACTCTAGCGTGTAGAGTTATTCACGGTAGATGTAATTTACGATTCGTCTCATTATTCTTGTCCGCTGTCCTGGGTGCAGACGGCACAGATGTGGTGTTGATACCGTTCAGGGTGAGCAGTTTCAAAGCTTGATTGTACCCTTAAAGTTCTTGTGCTGGAGACGCCAGTCGAGCTGATCTGCATAACTATACAAAACACAAACAATTTGTTGTCCAGGGTGTGAGCTGGGATCCGAAGTGATTTGTGGCATTTCTGTGACAACCTGGTTTCCAGTCAGTCCCTCTGGTGGTTGAGGAGGGAGCATGCCACAGCTGGCTAGACTTTTAGGTGTTTTAGCGCCAAATAGGCCTATTTTGACATAGAGCGCTTTTCATTTGACTGATGGAACTAAGATGAAGGGAGATGGGGTATGAGAGCAAGAGATCTGGTTTAGCATCGGTAGGGATGGGTAAAAAGTTAACACATTATAAGGGAGAGCCGAGCCAAGGGTCTGGGTCTGCTCTTCGATCCCATGCACGGGCCGAGCCCTGAAAATGTTTGCTATGTAAATAAAACAATAAACCACGTAAGATATGATGAAATCTCTTCAAAATTCAAAAACGTGTATTTCTTTAACATTAATACATCACATTATAGCACCCCACTGAGAAATACTTATTCGTTTTTAAACATGAACTATAAGTAAACTAAATGGCAAAACTGTTGTCATGTAAACCATGTACATGACCCAGGTTAATATAGAGGAACATTATAGTCTAAGTCGAAAACAACAGTTTTTTGTATAACTGGTATTCTGAACTCTCATATTTGAAAGTGCTTTCATGAGACATATAAAAAAAAGGTTTTGGTGAAATTAAATATTTGCTCAAGTTTAAACAGATTAAGCAGGGAAGCCGCAAATTATCAAGGCTTTCTGGTTTCCATGTGTACAAATCAGCCACTAAGTGCATATCAATGTGTCTTTCTTCTTTAATATTAACCTGTGGATTTTTCAGCGTTTTGTATGCAAACCGGACTCAAAGATATTGGAGGGCTTTAGAGGGGCACCTGTTTTTATAGGAAGGAGGACCTTAAGTGATTTGCTCAGAATCAGTGGATGTTGAGAAGACGCCAAGCTCTTGAACCTGGTTCCCCAGTTCCAAAGTCTGCAGCTCTGGCCTTAAGGACACATCCTGGTTAGAGAGAGGGTGGCAGGCAGAAGTCACATGAAAGTTCAGCTCGTTATGGGCTCGAGGTTCCAAGAGGACATCGAACTGAGCCAGAATGAGGCTTCAGGCTTGAGCCTGGTTCGAGCTTTCAGTGTCTCACCAAATGAGGCGGCGATGCTGAGGTTAGGGGGCATTATTTGTGCCATAGAAGATTCTGTGTATATGGCAGGCCATTTTTGGAAAATCCAAGTTTTTACTGCTTTCTTTTTTCAAAGTTGCGAGTTGGCCATTTACCTTTCAGAGCAATCTAAATGCTTATGGTAGGACAATAGATCACCTGACCCTCCAAGTCCCTTGCATTCCATGTCCTCTCCGACACAACCCTCCCTTTCCACTCTGCCTCACCTCTGGAATAAGGAATCGTCTCTGTCCCTGTATTCAGGCCCCTTTCTGTGGAGGAGCGTTGCACCTTGGCGTGGTGTCTCGTGTGTGCTGCAAGGGTGTTCTGGTGGGATGTGACTGGTGGGCATGCTCGAGTATCATTCTTGAGTAATGGAACAGGCTCAACTAGGAAGAACATTGGCTTCTGAAGGATGGGACAGCAAGCTTTGCACCAGTCCATTGTTGAAGCGTGCCTGCCTCTTTGTTCACATTGAAGTGAACACTTGGTGGCCGCGATTAGATACTTGTAAAGTAGTTTCTTCATTGGGCCTTATTAAAAATGCACCTCACCAGGAGCTGTGAAGTTCTCCTTCGCTAAGTCCATCTCCAGGTGAACTCTACAGAGCACAAAGTAAATTGCTTACCTGCACGGTGCTCACATATCCTACATTACTCCCTCAGCCAGCAAGTTCTTAGGCATGCAACATTCCCAACCCAGCCGGATAGCACAAGAGCCCTCTTCTGGAGGCACTCTGAACCCCCTGAACCCATCTCCCAAACCTTTAAGCCTCATCCGCTCACTCTTGAGGACAAGCTTCAGTCTTAGGCTGAAAAGTTATTAGCTCATAATACATGCTCCATAGCATGAACATTGTGCGCGTAGGTACTGTGCTTCTAAAAGAGACTGGAAGCAAGGCCTACCTCAGAAAGAGGTGTGATGTCAGAGACTGACAGCAGGGCCAACCTCACAGAAAGAAGGAGGGTGTCAGACTGGCAATTGGCCTTACCTCATGGAAAGAGGCATCGGGTCAGAGACACTGGCAATAGGCCTTACCTTACGGAAAGAGGCATTGAATTTGAATTTGAATTTAAAAAGCTTGTATAGCGCATCATACACCATGACGGTTTCTTGGCGCTTTTAGCGGCACGCAGAACAGAAAATGGAGGGAATCATTAGTTTGGGAAGGCCTGAGCAAACAAGAAGGTTTTCAGGCCCTTGCGAAAAAGAGAGTATTGTTTTGTCGCTCGTAGATGGTCAGGAAGGGAGTTCCAAAATACGGGGGCCAAGACTGAGAAATTGGAACCTCCCCATTTTTTCCTGGTATAGCGACGAACCTGCAAAAGGGACTGAGAAGAAGATCGAAGGTGTCTAACGGGGACATAATCTATTAAGAGGGAAGAGATAAAGGCAGGGGCAGATCCCTGTTGTGCCTGAAAAACCATGCACCCAATCTTAAAGAGAGATCGTTGCAGAACAGGCAACCAGTGCAGCGCCTTCAGCAGTGGCGTAGAGTGGTGGAAACGGGGAAGGCCATACACTAGCCGGGCTGCTTGGTTCTGCACAAGCTGGAGTTTGCGTAGACTATATGCCGGAATGCCGTTGTAGAGGGCATTGGCATAGTCTAGCCGGGAGATCACCAAGGCAGACATGATAAGTTTAAGTGCCAGAGGGGAAAAAAACCGGGAAACAGTGCGGATAGTACGGAGCATCAGAAAACAAGAAGAGACGACAGAACTGATTTGTGAGTGGAGGGTAAGCTGATTGTTAATTTTTATGCCAAGGGTCTTGACCGTAGAAGAGGGAACAGGAGAAGAACCAAGGGTGGAGGGCCAAAAGGAAGAGGCATTGGGTCAGAGAGACTGGCAATAGGGCTTACCTCACGGAAAGAGACATCGGGTCAGAGAGACTGGCAGCAGGCCTTACCTCACGGAACGAGGCATCGGGTCAGAGAGACTGGCAATAGGGCTTACCTCAAGGAAAGAGGCATTGGATCAGAGAGACTGGCAATAGGGCTTACCTCACGGAAAGAGGCATTGGGTCAGAGAGACTGGCAATAGAGCTTACCTCATGGAAAGAGGCATGGGTTCAGAGAGACTGGCAATAGGGCTTACCTCACGGAAAGAGGCATCGGGTCAGAGAGACTGGCAATAGGGCTTACCTCAAGGAAAGAGGCATTGGGTCAGAGAGACTGGCAATAGGGCTTACCTCACGGAAAGGGGCATTGGGTCAGAGAGACTGGCAATAGGGCTTACCTCACGGAAAGAGGCATTTGGTCAGAGAGACTGGCCATAGGGCTTCTCTCACGGAAAGAGGTACAGGGTCAGAGAGACTGGCAATAGGCCTTACCTCACGGAAAGAGGTATGCGGTCAGGGAGACTGGCAATAGGCCTTACCTCACGGAAAGAGGCATTGGGTCAGAGAGACTGGCAATAGGGCTTACCTCACAGAAAAAGCCTTTGGTCAAAGAGACTTGCAATAGGGCTTACCTTACGGAAAGAGGCATTGGGTAAGAGAGACTGGCAATAGGGCTTACCTCACGGAAAAAGCCATTGGTCAGAGAGACTGGCAATAGGGCTTACCTCACGGAAAGAGGCATTGGGTCAGAGAGACTGGCAATAGGGCTTACCTTACGGAAAGAGGTTTGGGGCCTAGAGAGACTGGCAATAGGCCTTACCTCACGGAAAGAGACATGGGTCACCGAGACTGGCCTTGGAGCTTTTCTCACTTGAAGAGGCCTGGGGTCAAAGAGGCTGGCAATGCGGCTTGCCTCATGGAAAGAGCCATGGGTCACAGAGACTGGCACCAGGGCCTACATCATGGAAAGAGGCCTGGGGTCAAAGAGACTCGCAGCAGGGCCTACCTCACGGAAAGAGACGAGGGTCACAGTCTGGCAGCAGGGCCTACCTCACGGAGAGAGGTATGGGGTCATGTGTCTCAGTTTAGCAGCAAAGAAGGCCTTCGCAGAAATGAAGACGAAAACAGGTTCCTGGCTGGCCAGCTGGCACGTCTGGAGGTGGGCTATGAGCCAGGCTGGGATTAGCCCAGCTCTAGATTAGCCCTCAATCACTAAGTGGAGGAGAGCCAGAAACAGCAGTGGGCCGGGCTTCAAAGCGCTAGGCACAGGAAGCGGGGGTCTGTTATGAGCTGCGGACCGTACCCATCTACAATCCTCGCGCAGGGTCGTCTTTTTCTTTCACACTTTTGTGTGGCAGATGGTGGCATTTGTCGGTTTGTGCTAGAACAACAACTGTTTGTCTACAACCTACATCCATTTTGCTGAATGTATTTTGATTTGAAATTAACCTTTCACTTGATTTAAAATGGTTTTCAAAACACTGCGCAGAGACAGAAGACGGGTCTGGGGGCATTAAACAATGTGTATATATATTTTTTATAATCACTTAGGATGAATTTTGCTTTAGTTTATTAAGATTGTGTGAAAGAGAAACCATCCACACTGAAGCTAGAAGCGCTCTTAGTCAACCCTTCTCATGCATTGGTTTGTTTATTAAAGACTGGCCATGTCCCTGCTGCAGACTGTACTCTTAAGGGAAGCAGGACAGGAATATTGGCTGGTGGATTCTTTCCTGGTTCAGAGGCGCAGTACTTATGTATAATAGTTAACACTTGAAGTGTTCTGAAGCTTAAAGCTAGTTTGAGTTTTGATTTCTATTTTGTTGTTGTTGCACAATATGCATAATAAGTGTGAAATATGAGACCCAAAATGTAAATATTCAGATATTCAAAAACATTGTTAATGCTTTAATTGCCTTTACTCTCATTTGTGCACCCATACTTAGTGGCATAGTATTCTGGAATTTAACAGACTGATAGTAAAAAATCCTTTGACTTCACTATATTTTCTGGAAATAGAAGGGAAGAGATGTCTCCAGATGAGTACATATTTTCTGTGCTTAGTTTTTAGGTCTCGGCTAAGCGCGCGGAAGCGCATTCTCGCCGAGAACCTATTGTTGCCGTGTCTGCTTCCCAGGAGACAATCCTGGCCACGCGCATCGCCTTGGAGGCGATATGAAACTGCCACGCGAACGCGCGCTGTGGCCAGGCGCGGTCTCCTGGGAAGCTCGAAACACCACACACGCATGCGCATACACACAGACACACACACAAGCGCCCATGCACGCACGCACATACATACAGAGACACCCCCCCACATGCATACACACACACACACAAGTGCACCGAGGCCCCCCTACCCCCGCCGCCGTCACCGTCGCACACATACATACACACACGAGCATGCACACACACACACACACACACGAGTGCACCAAGCCCCCCCAGCCCTTTTGAACTTACCTGGCCAATCTCGGGGGACTCTGCTCTCAGCACGCGGCGCGCAACCTCCTGCTGGCGCGGCCCCGGGGCTCTCCACCGCTCACAGGAGCCCCGGGGCGCGAGACGCATTGACTCTCGCCTGCCTCATCTTCCGGTCCGGACGCGGCCCCGCCCCCGTCACAGGCGACCTTGCCTGACTTCCGGTGCGGCCGCGGCGGGATTCCGGGGGCATTTTTTAGTTCATCAAATACGTCCTGCAGATTAAGCGAAAACAAAGAAGATCCGGCATTTGGCCCCATCTAGTGCTTTTATCCACGTTGGCTGCCAAGTCATTAAGAAACAGCGCAGCCATTTGTTAAAAATCGCTGCAAGAGCGAAGCATGGTGTCTTGAGAAATGGCGCCCCCACTGGCCATCCTATGCAACAACACCGATAAAACACTGGTGATTACGTCTCTTGGACTTGCGCATTCCATACTGCACATTAGGTTAAATGTAAAGGGTAAATCGCCAGAAGGGTGTTGAAGGGGCCGGATGGCATGTCAGTCTAACAGGAATTTGTTCCAAGGTTTGTCTCTAAAGATAGCATCTTTCTTCCAGCCGAGTCTCGGTTGGAGAGTTTTCTACTCACTGTCAAATGTAAGAACGCATTTGGATCACTAGTGTTCGGAACCAGCTCTGAAAATAAATTTGTTCACAGTAGAAGACTTTTTGGGGGATGGAGAATTGTTCCCTACATGGCTCTGAGCAGTGTGTGCTCCTGCATCGAGTTCATCATAGTAAGGTGTTGCACTTTGACCCCACCTACACACCCAAGAGGATCATACATGTGCATTGGAGGCATGTCTGCGACAAGGACTGAAACCCAGAGTAGCGCTCTGTGGTCAGAAGGAACACGCCAACTGCACCCTCCTTTCCAAGTTCGTCTACTGTAAGCTCACCAATGTGTACAGTACTGAAACTGTACTACAGATCACAGTGGTACAGCAAGCCTTTTCACCGGTCCGTGCCGAGGAGTGTCTCCTACTGAGCCACATCTTCAGATTTCATGGAAGTCATCGGGACTACAGTAATAAACCAGAAGATTCTATGTAATGGATAGAGAAACCATTCACTTTATATAGCCCCTCGTCTAATCATTTCTAGAAGTTGGCAGTTTTATTTTGAACCAATCAAAACTCAAGACGTGTGCCAAAATTGTCGATCATATTGTAAAACAGTAATATACAAGTCCATAAAGTGGACTGATTATTAAGCTATAGAACTCAAAGGCTTTTCAACTAGTTGAGAAAATAATACAATAATCACGTCCGAAAAATCATATCATCATTTTACTAATGCAAAGATATATGATTTTATCACAAATTTAGTGGGCCTAAATAACAGTCTGCACATGTTTGTGTCTGCTTTCACTGTCCTCTGCCAGCTCCTCGGCGCTCTGCTGTCGCCGTCACTGCTTTCACTGTCCTCTGGCAGCCCGTCAGCGCTCTGCTGTCGCTCGTCACTGCTTTCGCTGTCCTCTGCCAGCTCCTCGGCGCTCTGCTGTCGCCGTCACTGCTTTCACTGTCCTCTGCCAGCTCCTCGGCGAACTGCTGTCGCCGTCACTGCTTTCACTGTCCCGTGCCAGCCCCTGGGCGCACTGCTGTCGCCGTCACTGCTTTCACTGACCTCTGTCAGCCTCTCGGCGCCCTGCTGTCGCCGTCACTGCTTTCACTGTCCTCTGCCAGCCCGTCAGCGCTCTGCTGTCGCTCGTCACTGCTTTCACTGTCCTCTGCCAGCTCCTCGGCGCTCTGCTATCGCGTGTGTGTGTGCGTGTATGTGTGGCTCTGTGTGGCTCTGTGTGGGTGCAAATGCAATAGGTCTCGCATTTGCGAGGTATTAAGCTATTGGCATTGTAAATGACAATGCCTTTTATTTATGTTTTAAAAACAAAAACATAAATAAAAATAATGTCATGAGCAATGCCAATAGCTCTAACTTTAACAATGCCGAGACCATTGCATTGTAAATGCTTGTTTTTTAAAGTTCACTGCCTTTGCGCCTTAACCCTGACAATAAACTGGCAGTTGTTCGGTCGAGCAGTCTGTTGGTTGCAGATTAGGTGTATGCTTGAAAATCGTTACACAAATGACTGTGTCTAGGGTATATGAACATTTTAGAGAAGTCTCACATTTATGAAAATTGTAATTTTAATGGGCAAGTTGCAGCCTTTCTTAAATAGTTTTTTAATCCTAAAGACGAAGCTCCTAATGCATGGTATTTTCTGATCAACCCTTCATCTGAGGCCAGTTTGAATCTCCAAGTTTGAAACTCCTTTAGATTTACATTACAAAGTGTTTTAATTTTCAAGTTTACAGTTTTTCTTTTTTTATGTACACTTTATTATTCTGCGAATCTTATTTAATTTTCGATACAGTCGCAGACTTCCAGAAGTTAGTGGATCTCACGTTAAGAACCACACTATTTGATTTGTGTGAATAGACACAGGGTGTGTGAAGGTGCAGCATGTTGAATGTCTTTTTATGGTGCACAGTTCACTATTGCTAATGAAACTCGATCAGAACTGCGCTGGGATTATGAGCACGTTTCGCTTTTTTCTAGGGTGGGGCATGGGCTGCGCGAGGTGCAAGGCTATAAGTGTACACTGTGTAAATGAGTTGATAAGCCAGAACGGCATGCTTGCTTGCACCTAATATCCTGACTGAGTATTTCTGTTCTAGACCACTCCAGACTGGCCCAGTCAAACGGACATCAGGCCCGTCTTCTTACCTATAAATAAAATGAATTTATAAATGGGTAAGGGAGCGCTTACTGTGCTAAAGGTCAAACATGGGTTGCCGCCATTTTTTGATTGAAAGATGAAAAATATATAAAATCTAATAACATATTTAGTTCTTGGATTTTGTATTTTTTATTTTGACTCAAATGGGGTTCTGTAGTTGGTATTTGATGACTTAAGGATATAAAATGTGTATTTTTACTTTGGTTCTACAGTTGGTCATGGTGGGTCTATATGCAGGGCGATGGAAAAATGTAAATGTTTCAATGTCAATACAATCAATAAATTACCACCTAGGAGCGAGGTTGAACGATAACGGCAAGGCAAACTTGCACCAGGCTTAGACGCAAGCCAAAATACAAGCCACTACGCACTGTGCAAACTACATGGTAAATTATATGGTCCTACAACAAAACCTATCAGGAGAGTAACCAAATCTGAACTGCTCACTGTTGCTGGGTACACAACACACGCATTCCCAGGTAAGAGGGTAAAGATGATGGAAAAAGCCCAGTGCCGGTGTTACAAAAGGCTTTTCAGGCTCCGTAAATACACACGAAACTCCCTGATGCGGTTTGAGTTTGGCCTGGTACAACAAAAATACGAATGCAGAAGCACATTGGTAAAATTCTGGTTTAAGACAGTAAAAGCCCAGAAAGGATCTCTTATGGAGGTATTGAGAACCATATTCGAAGGGGTACCAAACCCATGGCAGAAGTACTGTCTGGAGACAGAGGCTGAGTTAGGCATAACCACAGCGTCCTAGTCCCAAGAGGAACTAAATTATCCAGCAATAAAGAGGGTGCTAAATAATCAAATATTATTAGGATATCAAGGAACGAAGACATAGCTAAACTCAAGGACATCAGAGGGTTGGTCAGCCTAACTAAGGCATATGATTCGCACAAAATTCATTGTGAGAAAGAGGTGTGGAAAAGTCTGCGCCTATCACTCAACACATTGTTTTGAAGTCCCTAAGGTTTCAACCTTCAACCTTAGGAGCGCATAAAAACGATGTGAATATTAGGCCCCTGAGAAAAGGCCACACCTGAAATGCATTGGGCTTTCATTCATTTAGGTTACGCTTTTTTAGAAATTGAGCAATTTTGAACTGCATATGATTTACACATGCATTGCATTTAGTTTAATCTTGAATGTAGTAATATACATGGAACAATGATTGTTATCCATTTAATGTGATGATTTAATAAATGTTTTTGATCGTGATTAAAGAAGAATTGTTTTGGTTTACAGGTTCATATTGACACACCATAAAGGTTGAAACCTTAGGGACTTCAAAACAATGCGTTGAGTGATAGGCGCGACTGCTTCTGCACCTCTTTCTCACAATGTAGTAATACAGGTCTTTAAGCTGGACCGCAAGTACTCAACAGCACACCTTGAATCAATTGTTTAATCAAAAAAACCTTCAGATCACATACAGTCCGAACAGGAGTGCAGGTTGGCACCCCAATTTTTTGTCATATTAATTTGCACAAAATTCAGCCATACATGGACAACCCCCTAGGAAGGAAGTGCTTGAAAGAAATTCAATGGGTGGGCCTAGTCCCCCAGCCAGTAAAGGAACTGAACCCGGGCTGAAAATCGTTGAGCAATTTAACCAGATGCAGGTTGTGCAACTGTGGTGCATAATCGTTGGTTCACCTAATATAATATGTGGCTGCCCTGCTCTACTACAACACCGACACAAATTGCTAAAACCAATATTTTTAAGGCATGGGCTCAGAAAATGCGTTGACACAGTGGCCCTGCTCCAGTCCTGCACAGAACCTTCGGGTCTTGAAAAATGTGGCAAATTCATAAATATGATATGAAGGGTCCTAATTGAAAACAGCACCGATGAAAATGGTGCAGTTGCAGTTGTTGGGACTCCTGTGGTAACAGAAGGAGACGAACGGGGAGGAACGCCCTCCAGAAAAGGACCGCATGGTCCCCACAAGACCTTTTAAGCATGGAGTGACTTTTTTTGTCAAGGTACTGGGACTTTTCTAAACATAATTTTAAACCAATGTATTTTAGGTTAAATCCCACTTTTTACAAATGGTCCAAGACCAGTGTTCAAATGATATTTATTTTTATATATGATTTGATGTACATATTATAATGGTGTGAGATAGGTTTTTATACAATAATTTTGATATCGTACTGCAACTTTGCAATGATTTTAAGTAATTATGCAAATAAAAGAATTCATTCACAAGCAATAAATTCTGTGTAGTAAATTTATATCGGGTTATCCACTTCTGCTCCGATCATATCCACTTCTCTATGTATGCATTCTGCCACCTACAGACTTGTTGGGTGTCGCCTACCAGAGACCTGTAGGCCAAAACCACTTGTGGACCTTACAAAAAACTTAGCTTTGTCACTCTCATTGGCTTGATTCTAATTCAGTGGCTTGCTTCCCGCTTGCGTTTGTTTCTTCCTTAGAGCTCATCCTCTTTACTATCAAATTGTTTTGTATTCTTCCACTGCTCACAAACCTGGAACTACCTTTTCCTTTTTTTGTGTGCGTTATATGAGAGGATATATTTTATTGTTTTTTTATGTTTTTGAAGGGCTCTGCAGCTACCAGTTACTATCAAGCTACTCCACAATGCAAAAAGCACTTCCGGGTAACTCAGATTAGATTTTAAATTTGTTTGCAAGTTCATGTTTAAAAAACCATCACTTTTAATCAATGCAGTGATTTAAAAAAAAAAAACTTAATTCGTGATTGCATATACAAAGAAAATGACACATTCTTCATATTGTTCCACAATCCTGGTTTTCTTCTTTTCGACCCAACATCACATAAGTATTTATAAAAGGAGACTTATACCCACCCTCTCAATCCCAACTAACCCTCCCCCACCCTCTCCTGAGCGCAAAAACCTCTCCTTATCATGGTATTACAGCTTATATTAACAGGCCCTCTATTCATACAACTATAGTAACATAACTGCCTGCTCTGACATTGGCATGACTCTATTCTAAACATCTTTACTCAGTCATTGTCGTGTGGCCTGTTCATCTGCGACTGTGCTGGGTCCCACCCATCTAGATCCAGTGTCATGACCTCCCAGTCCATTGCTATGGGGATCTTTCTTTTCCCTGTGTCTTCCTCTCTCTTAAGGGCGATACCCTCCGCCCGTCCCCATTTCCCTTCTCCATGTCTCCTCACTAGGCACCCTGGGGGACTTCCATCTCATTGTTATCGCTCTGATGGCTAATATTAGAGCTAAGTCGACAAATCTTAATTTGGCTTTCAGCGACTTGCGGCGGTGTCGAGCACCCACCAGACAGTACAAGGCAGTCTCCTGTATTTGTACCTGTGTGATCTCCCTCAGCGTCTGACATACTTCCCCCCAGTATCCCCTCAGTCGTGGGCACGCCCAAAGCATGTGTAGGAGGCCCGCTTCATCCGCCTGGCATCGAGGGCAGTTATGGGGAGAATCTGGGAACATCCGATGGATCCGTTCCGGTGTCAAATATGCCCTATGGAGGACCATGGTCTGGATGAACTTGAATTTCACATTCCGGGAGACCTTTTTAGGGTGTTCGAGCATCGTCTGCCAAGTCTTATCAGTCAGTTCCCCCCCAGCCTCTTGTGTCCAAGAATCTCGTAATGAAGCGAGGGGTATCGCTGCGTGCGTCCTAATCCCGGTGTATAACCATTGCACCAAGTGGCCCCCTGTCCCCATATATTGCATCAGGTGTACTAATTCGTGTTGTGGTGGTTGGGTACGTTGTGGTCCCCCCCGCCTACGCGATCAGTCGCAAAACTGATTTCATGTAGGTTCCTGCCCGCCAACCAGTAGGACAGCCATTGGAGCTGGCTAGCGTAATAGTAACTACGAAAATCCGGAGCTCCCAGGCCACCCAGCCTAGTGCCGAGCTGGAGTTTACGGAGACTAATCCTTCTTCTGCCCGACCCCCATATAAGAGTAATTAGTAAGGTGTTCAGTGTGTTAAATATCTGTTGCGAAAGACACACCGGCAGATTCACAAAGAAGTAAAGTAAGCGGGGGAGCATGAACATCTTAGCAATCGCCACACGGCCCATGACCGATAAGGGAAGCGAAGTCCAGAAACCGATACTGCTGCGGAGACCGGTAATACCATCTATCTGATCTTCCGTAGTCCTATATATTCGGATTCCCAGATATTTAAAGGTTGAACGTGCCACCGGGATTTGGTAGGCTCCGAAGGTCACATCAGAGGGATGAGGTTCATCCTGAAAATAAAAACCAACCGATTTCTCTGGATTGATAGCTAATCCAGATACCGTTTCGAATCTACGAAAGGTGTCAAACATCAGTGTGTGGTCCGCTTCCAAATCTGGGAGATACAATAATATGTCATCCGCATATATGGAAAGCAGATAGGGCGTCCCCTCTATCAGAATGCCCAGTCCGTCCGCATGTGTCCGGAGAGCAATGGCCAGTGGCTCCAACGCTAAGACGAACAGCATCGGGGACAGAGGACAACTCTGTCGGGTGCCCTTGTGCACTGGATATTCTGCCGAGACATAATTCCCAGTTCGCGCCCGGGCAGTGGGGTCTATATACAGTAACCATATCCATCTCAACAGGGGGGCGGGAAAGCCAAAGCGTATCAAGGGTTCAAACATAAATTGCCAAGAAAGGGAGTCGAAAGCCTGATTTAAGTCTAAAGCAATGCATCCCGCTCTGTTCAACTCCACCGGTGACGCGGCCATCAGGGCATGCAGGCGTCTTGTGTTCATGGAAGTACTAAGTCCAGGAAGAAACCCGCACTGGTCTCGATGAATAAGGGTTGTCAAGTAGGGCTGAATTCGCAGGGCAATCACCTTACTTAATATTTTATATTCCGTGGACAGCATAGATAGGGGTCTGTAATTTACCAGATCTAGGGTCTCCCTGCCCGGTTTAGGTATGGAGATCACTAAGGCCTGCATGGTCGACCTCGGTAAGCGACCTTCCTCGAATGCTGTTTTGTAGACCTTTTCCAGGGTCGGTACCAGAGTCTCCGCATAGGCAGAGTAGAACTCCACAGGGAGCCCGTCTATGCCCGGCGTCTTGTTTCTATTTAAGTGCTTAATCGCGGCCCTTATCTCGTGTTGCGTAATGGGACCCTCTACTGCCTTCTGCATGTCCGCTGTTAACGATGGGATGGGGAGATCGCGCAAGAACTCAGCTATCTGCTCGGGGTCTTCCAGGTCATCAGCAGCATGCAGGACTTTCAGGAGATCATGGAATGCTAGGTTGATTTCGGCCTGAGGTCACCACCGGGCTTCGTATCTGGGTAATGATCGGTGGGTCCGGGTTATCCCGTATCAATCGGGCCAGAAGGGTTCTGGAGCGGTCCGCTTCTTTATGTTGTCTCCATAGATACATCTTATAATCTATATTGCGCAGTGACTCTAACGTTTCGGCGTGTACTATATAGCTCTCCCGCAGGTCTCTCTTTTTTTCGGGATCCACACTCGCCTCCTGCTCCAGCACCTTAAGCCGTTCCTCCACCTCACACAATTTCTTGTGTAATTCTTGTCTGGCCCCCACCTGTTGGCCTATCGCCCTCCCTCGTATTACAACCTTCATTGCTTCCTACACCACCAAGTTGGAGGAGGCAGAGTCCCAGTTATCTACCAGGTAATGTGTCAGGTTATCCGACAAAGTCGCCCTAAATGGGCCATCCTCCAAGAGGTGTGGATTGAGTCTCCAGGTGGGCACTGGGGTCGAGACTCTACTCCAGAGGAGATTGATCATTAGTGGTCTGTGGTCCGAGAAGGTTTTGGCCAGGTACTCTGAGGAGCCTACTGACCTGGCCAAGGTACCGGAGCACAGAAATCGATCTATACGGGTATGTAAGTCGTGAACTGGAGAGTAGAATGAATATTCCCTGTGTGAGGGGTGTAGTGTTCGCCAGATATCGCTCAGTCCCCAACCTCCCGCTCAGGTAGTAAATGTATCAGTCAGTTTCACAGCCCCAGTCGCCTGGAGTGGGGGGTGGGACCTATCCAGCCCTAGGTCCAGCACCGCATTCCAGTCTCCTCCGAGGATCCACGGAATCCCAGCCCAGTGAGACATCGCCAACCCCACCTTTCGTAGGAACATGTCCTGTTCGTAATTCGGGGCATATATGCTTCCCAATACTACTAATACACCATCTAGGGTGCCCTTCATAAGGATGTATCTGCCCTGATCGTCCGTCTTTCGGTCCAATTCTATGAAGGGTGTTCCATGTCTAACCCATATGATCGCCCCCTGGAGAAAACAGAATAAGAGGTGGAATAAAATGTACCTCTCCACTTAATCAATTCAGTGATGAGAGTTGATTTACTAAGGTGAAACACTTCTGCATGCTAAATACACTTCATATCATACTCTAACATGATGTTTGTTGCATGATTTACTTGCCGAACCTTTCCAGGGTTCGTCTCATGCACATCCTCATACAGCCAAGCCACACTCTTTGCTCGACTCTGGCCTGGGTCTCCCTGTTAATTGGTTGGATTACCTATGTCTATGTGAAACAAATGTTGATGAGGGGCGGAGTCATGGAAAGCAGTCTGACAGTCAACTTTTATTTTTGAAAAACGCTGTGTCACAAAGAAATTGGAGCCAAGGGAAAACGTAATAGTGAATCTGTTCTGGCTTAACTGG
This sequence comes from Lissotriton helveticus, assembly GCF_964261635.1. NCBI lineage: Eukaryota > Metazoa > Chordata > Amphibia > Caudata > Salamandridae > Lissotriton > Lissotriton helveticus. The sequence continues at coordinate 256,934,219 of NC_136059.1, forward strand.
TTGCAAAGACCACATTTTAAAATACTTTATGGTGTTAAGGCACCTGCTGCAGAGTTCTTTGTGTGCCCAGTAAATCTCAAGGAATAATAATAATGTTAAGATAACTTGGGATGTTAACACATTTTCTGGAGAAATCTGTGTTTTGTCTGGTGACAGTTTTGACTCCAAGTAGCATAGGAGGTTAATGTGTCTCTTGCAAAGCACATCATGTAACTGCAGATGACAGCTGTACCTAGCTGAAAGTGCAACCCACTTACAGCTAGGTAAGTGGGTTGCACTTCCCCACATAAGGAAAACAATGTTATTCTAAGAAAGACGAGAAAACGAAAGTAGCTCTTCACCGGCAAACTCTTTAAAGTGGCGCTAATGTGTGTGGGCGGAGATAAGCAATCTAGCCACTTTGCTTCCACTCTGTCTTGTTTAATTTAGTTATTTTTCATATTTTTTACCTTTTTTTTCTCTCCGTCCCGAAGCTGCACTTTGGAATAGAAAAATGTGAGAAAAAGACATTTCCAGCAAAAGTGTTCCTTTGTTTTTTGGATCCATTTCACAGGGGAACAAATAAAGGAAAGGAGAGGACAGAGAGGGTAAGAGCCGTTTGTTGAAGTCACAATTTTCAGCACGTGAAGAGGAGCGAGACAGAGACAGAAAGAGAGGGAAATGGCTGAAGAAAGAGAGGGGCCAGGCAGCTGCCAGCCGCAGAGCAGCAGAAGTGGAGACTACTATCATTATCTTCTCTGGGCAAGAAGGAAAAGATAGTTATTTTACTTCTCTGGCCACCCTGTCATCCCCGAATGGCCACAAACGGACAGGCCTTATCTAGGGGCCTTGGCTGTTTGTGGCATCCTGGCACACATTTTTTTAATAAAAAAGTAGGGAAAAGTAGGGGAATGGATTCTATTAAATAAAAAAAGTATCTCCCGGGGCCTGGCCATATGCATAAGCAGAAGGGTGTCATGCAGCCCCTCTCCCCGGGCCAATATTGGACCGGGGACCCCAACCCTGGGTCCTAGTCGTTTAATCATAGGAGAGGGGGAGCCACATGGCCCTGGTGGATTTTGGCCCTGGACACCTCATTTCCAGGGCCTGGCCATTGTCTGAAGGGGGAGGTGGGCATGCAGTCCCCTGCCATGGGCAATATTGGCCCTGGATACCCCATTCCCAGGACCCAGCCAATAAATGGTGGGTGCCCTGGAGCCCACTCAGCGCACCCACTGTCTCTTTGCTGCCCCAACACCCTGCATTGCTCCCGCCCGCAGGGAGCTGTTAAAAATTCTGCTCCATGCCGGCTGAAGCAGTTTTTAGGGTTCAGCTGCACAGCGCTTGCGCTGAGAAATCTATTGTTTTTAATATAAACTTAAAAGGGACTTACATCCTGCCTCCTCTCTTTCCTTGCTTCCCATTGGTTCCTGTGCATGCCACCTACCTTTCCTCCATTTCTATTGGCTGTAGCATATTTTTCTGCATTTACCAATGCTTGTTCCTCCCCTGCCCCTCTTATCAGTTTCCCGCCGTCGAAATACTGTTAGCATCTGCTTTGGTGGAACTATATTTTCATGAAGTATTGCCTTTTAATCTTGTAGCATATTTATATAACAATTTATCACCCGGAGAGTTTAAGTGATTTGCATGGAATCACAGGACGTTGCGCAGTGCCGCTGAGACTCAACCCGGGATCCCCAGCTCTCGAGTCTGCAGCTCTGGCTGCTGCGCTGCATCATCTCCACTCCTGTGTTATCTGTTAGGGAGATCTTTTTCCTTCTCCCTGACAATGATTGATGAAAACATCCCTTTATTCATTACATAGGCGAAACCTATGCATTACCAATGCTTGTTTCATCTGTTTCCCTGCCTGCTTCAGTGCGGGCAGAAAAATAGATAAAAAGTCTGCTCCCATCATTCAAGAGCATTTTTCATGCTACAGCGCGTCGCATGGCAGGAGTTTTGAAATTGCACCCGAGACGTGGCTGAACTTTCCATGGGTAATGGGGTCCCCAAGGTCAAGGGGGTAAAGGGTAAGGGGCCCTGTGTCCCCCTCCCAGGATTTTATGAGGCTGGGTCCCAGGGGATGGGGACTCTGGGGCCGATATGGACCGGGAAGGGTGCCGCACATCACCCCTAATTGCAGCCCGGTCCTGGTGACGCTCCAGGTCCGGGATGGGGCCCCGTGCTCCCTTCCTAGTATTTCAGGAGGTTCGGTCACAGGGAATGGGGTCCCGGGGCCGAAAACTGCCCAGGGCCCCCTCCCCCTTAATTGATACAGGTGGGTGCAGGGTGACTGTCCCTGGGGCTGAAATAAGCTCAGATGCCACCTTCCCAGTATTTTATGAGGCTGGACCCGAGGGAATGGGGACCCTGGGGCCAAAATCTGCAAATTCGGGGCACATTTAAAAGAGAAACACGTTTTGGGTCCCACCACCAGACCTATGGGGTGAGGGTATTTTTTATTCAACTCAGGCTCAGTCCAGAGTCCCAAGATAGCCGCCAACACTTCCTGGTTGAAGTGTTGGCAGCCAGTCAGATCTCACCAAGAGATCTGCCGGATCCACAGAGGCTTTGCGTTCCTAGATAACTTTTTTCTTTAATAACTCTAAAACTACTGACTGATTTACACCAAATTACAAAAAGGGATCTTTCTGGACCAAAAGCTAGTGTTCTGCTAAATTTGGTGTAATTCCGTTCAGCGGTTCGGGCTGTAGTTGTGTTCAAAATACCTATGGGAAATTGCTTAGGGAACACGCATTTTGGCACCCCCTTTTTCTCTGCCATCATGTGATGAATCCCCCCGAAACTTTCCAGACCGCAGTGAGTGATTGTCGTGCCAGTTTTGAAACTTTGTAAAGATTCGTCAAATTGCGCAAAAATGATTTTAAAAAAATGCTTCATCTATGGAAACTAAGTCCTAACTATAACTACCTACTGGCGACAACCATTCGCATATATATATTATATATTTATCCAAACAATCCCTTCAGTGCATGCGTTGCACAAACAGGCACGGACTCCGTTAATGCGTGCGCAAAATTAATTCTTTATTGAAAGCGTGATTCCCATGACACGTTTCGGCCACGTCCTGAGGTCGCGCTACGTGCGTTGTGCAAATTTAAAGTGATACAACACCATGTGACTAACCACTTTAGAGGACTTCGAGAAAAGACTACATTTGTCTGTTGTTAATAGCACAAATGCTTGACAAATTTCACTATGTATGCAGTAGCACATCTTTTATAATGATGACTACGCAATTAATGAACACATTGTATAAATAAAGTAATAGCCTGCAATGGTTAGATAGATATGTAAACATATACAGGAGTTAGCTAAAACACTTTGGAAAAAAGACCATGCTTAAACAAATGTAGCAGCAAAAGTACATTTTTGTCACATGTCCATTCATACACGTACTGGTTCGGAGGCAATTTAAAAAAAACATTGTTTGCTATAATGTTGTGCAAAATCACAGGTCTTGACTATACTAATACGTTGCAAACCAACTGTTATAACTTTTACACGGTTGCCGTTATCGTCTTCCTAAAAGACTATTAGCAGCATAGATATATTAGATAATAAAGTGCATAATGCAATATCATTATTTATATACCACATGTACAGATACTCCAATAGCTAAAAAGGTTTAAAAATTGCCTACACCAATACAGTCCAATTTATATATGTAAAATCAATATCGATATAAGCATGTCCTCCATAATCTAAGCCAATGTGTAAAACAAATTTGTAAATACAGATTACTCTTCACTAATCCGTAAAGATTTACAAGGCTTTCAATATATTAAATGCTCATAAAAGTACTATCGTGATGACCTGAATAAAGTGCTAAAGTGTTTGAAGTGCTTTGTTATAAAGTGCTATGTGCAGTGTGTTGTCAACATAAACTATTTAAAAGTGTAGAGACAAAAGCAGATTGGGAGTTATAGTTATTAAAATGCCGGATAGGGCAACATACTCATTCATTACTGTGCTAGAACATGAAGAGACAAACTGAGGCCTGTGATTACAAAAAGTTATGCAAGTCATCACTAGTGTTCAAGCCCATAGGTTTTTTTCTATCAAGTTCCAATATATATTTGGATTCCAGTTGCCGTAAAGTTTTTTTTCTATTGCTGCCTTTTTTGCGTGCCTGCACTGACTCAATACCAAAATACTGAATACAATTTAAATTGTTGTGTGTGGATTTAAAATGTCTCGCAACTGGATACAAAGAGTCAGAATTGACAATGATTCTCAAATGTTGTAGAATTCTGACATGCACCTGAAGTTTAGTGCTGCCCACATAACGTAAGCCTCAGATACATTGAAGAACATAGACTGCATAATCCGTTCTGCACGTATAATGTCCTTTTAATTAAATCGGTTTAGTGCAAAAGGCTGTATGTACTGTAAGAAGACGTATTGATCCCACATTTACAAGCATGGCAAGTACTACATTTAAAGAAGCCGTGTCTGGACAATAGCCAACTGGTTTTAATATCAATCTCAGGACTGTTTTTAACGAATTCACTACGCATAGATGGTGCTCTGCGAAAAGTGAACGTGGGCATGTCTGGCAAAATTTGCCCGAGTGTGGCATCTGTAAGAACTATGGGCCATTGTTTGTTGATGATAGCTCTGATATTATTAGACTGTTTGCTGTACGTTGTAATAAGTCTAGCTGTGGCATTGCTCTCGTCTTTAATTTTAGCCAACATATTACATTCTAAAGAACTTGCTATATCACATGGATTAAGCAGTTCTTTTCTATCCTTGTGGTTAGCTTTATTAATGGCCCGTTCTAAGATACTGTTGTTGTACCCTCTAAGAAGAAATCTTTGTTTAGCTTCCTGCTGATACTTGCCCAGGTCTTTGTCAGAACTGCATACTCTACGGATCCTAAGAAATTCCCCATAAGGAATACTATTGATGAGGTGTCTCGAATGGTAGCTAGACGCATGCAAAATTGAATAACTCTGTGTTGGTTTACGAAAAAGACATGATTCGATTTTATCCTAATCAACATAGATATGCTTTTTATCCTTATCAACATAGATATGCACATCTAAGAAATTGGTAGCAACTTTGTTAATATGAGCAATGAACTCAAGATTTAACATGTTTGAGTTTAATCTAGTAACAAAATCCTCAGCTTGTGTTTGTGTCCCCTTTCAGATGACAAACACATCATCTATATGACGCCAATATTGTACCACATGAGTCACCCAATCAGAAGTGTGCTCCACCCTGAGGACTCGCTCCTCCCTACAACCAGCACATGTAAACATGCGTAGCTGGGGGAGAAGCAAGACCCCCTGGGTACACCCCTCAGCTGTTGGAAAATTGCATTACTGAATGTAAAATATTTGTTATGCAAACACCAGTGGATCATCCTCCAGAGTATTTTGTTGTGACTATACATTTCTAAAGGTCTATTGTTAAGACTGTACTCAACTCCCTTCAGACCATCACTATGCTCAATGCTAGTATAAAGTGTAATAATGTTCATGGTCATCAACATGTATTCTCTAGACCAAGATTGATTGGGCTCCACATTGTTGACGATGCCCTCCAAGCCCTAAACCAAGGCAAAAGATGCCTTCTTATACTCTCAGATCTATCCTCCGCCTTTGATAAGGTCAACCATGACAAACTAATCGAACGCCTTAAACTCAGAATGGGCCTGGATGGTGTGGTCCTAGAATGGTTCAGGGTCTTCCTCCATAACCGTTCTCAGACATTCCTCATCAACGGCAGCCTATCAGCTCCCCCCCGGTCACAGTTGGAGTCCCCCAAGGCTCAACCCTGTCCCCCACCCTCTTTAATCTTTACTAAGAGCCACTTACCGAAGTTCTTCGCACCGCCAACATCTCCTACCATATGTACGCGGATGATACCCAAATATACATCAATATCTCTTCGCTCGAGGAGATCCTCTCTGAATGAGACCCTGAAACTGACTGTCCAGGGCTAGCACTAACCAAATCAAACTCAATGCAAAGAAAACTGAATTTCTCCTCATCTCCCCTTCAAAAGCCGACCCGGAGATTCAGAAGTGGATCAAGGCCATCACCGCCCTAAACTGCCCGCCAACCATTGTGGACTCTGCCAAATCCCTGGGCATAATCCTTGACTGTAACCTGAATATGCGAGACCACATTAACTCGATGGCCAAAGCAGCCAGTGTGGTGGAGAGGACCACACCCCCTACTGACACATCTTGCTCCTTTGCACACAGAAGGTCAGGAAGAGGCTCACTCTTCTCCGCCATTCCAGTATCTGTGGCAAGAAGCATGCCCACTTCAGACCTCTCAAAGTGGGGCTTCAGGCGGTTAACATGCAGGACCCGCAAGGGGTTCCTGGGAGACCACAAGTCCACCATGTAGGTAATAGGATTCTTGCGCTCCACCACCTTAAAGGGGCCGGTCCACTTATGTTGGAGCACACAGGGCTCCACTCTGGCCATGACCCAAACCTTTTGACCAGGCTGAAATTCAAATCAGAGTGGCATTCTGATTGTGCCGGTGTTTCATCTCTTCCTGGCTGGCTTCCAGATTTGCCTCAGCAAGTTTTCTGAAACGCTGAGCCTGGTTCCTGAAGGCCAGCATGTAACTAAAGACATCCTCGGGAGGTTTCCTGGGAGATTGCGCCCAGCCTTCCTTGACCAGACTCAGAGTCGTTCTTACGGGTGACCATAGAGCAGTTCAAAGGGGCTGAACCCTAGGGACTTCTGTGACACCTCACGGTAAGCAAACAACAGGCATGGCAAGAGGACTTTCCACTTATGCCTCATGGACTCTTCCAGGTCCATAATCATGCCTTTGAGGGTCCGGTTGAATATCTCAACCAGCCCATTACTTTGGGGGTGGTAATGGGTGGTACACTAATAAGTTACTCCACACTCCTCCCATAGGACTTCATAGATTTGGAAATGAAATTAGTACCCCTATCAGACACCACCTCTCTGAGGAACCCCGCACGGGAGAAAATCCCCATCAGTGCATGTCCCACCACGGGGGCCGTCACTTTCCTGAGTGGGATGGCTTCAGAGTACCAGGTAGCATGATCCACCAAGACCAGGATGAACCTGTTGCCCATGGCTGTCTTGGGGTCCAGAGACCCCACGGTGTCAATGCGCACTCGCTCGAAAGGGGTACTGACAACTGGAAACAGTTGGAATGGGGCTTTGATCTTCCCCCCACTCCTCCCAATTGCTTGGGAAGTTTCACATGTCCTGCAGTGAGCATCTGAGCTCCTGCGCATCTGGGGCCAATAAAAGTGGGTGACCAGCCTCTCGAAGGTCTTGGTCTGCCCCAGTTGTCCGGCCAAATGCACAACATGAGCCAATCCCAGTAGGAAGGCTCGGAAGCACTGGAGTACCGCCGGCACACGGGCTGATCCAGGCTCGGCAACCTTAGGCTCGCTGTAAAGGAGGTCATTCTCCCAATAGATCAGATGTGACCCTGACTGATCACCTGCTGCCTGGGCTGCAGCCTGTCAACGCAGCCTCTCAAGAGAAGGGCACGTTCTGTGTTGTTAACAAAATTCCTCCCTAGTGGGCCCTCCTTGTTATCAGGCAGCGTGGGGTTAGGGACCTTCTCAAAGTCTCCTAGCGAGACAAGGGTCAATTCCACAGGATTCTACCCACCTTGGGTACTCATCTCCTCCCCTCCCAGGGCTACACTAGCAATCTGGCGGGGGTGCACGGGGTGGTGCATGAAGTCCCTCTGGTTACATTGGGGATCGCAATACCACTTGACCACACTTAAAACAAGTAAGAGGCCCCCTCTGAACAGGCCTACCTGTCAGGGACACTGGCTTCTTCTCAGGGGGAGGCTGGGACGCCACACCTTGGTTCCCTTGGGAATTACTTTGGGGCCGTCTCTGGAACTCTCTCTGTTTACCCCTGTCCCCCCCACTGGTGGAAATCTCTAGACCAATAAGGCAGTGGAAACTGCTGTCAGATGGGAAAAATAGAATGACACATATTAGCAGATTCAGGAGTCATCCCTCAGGTGAACCCCTAATTCTTCATCCAGATTAGGCCCTTCTGGACTCTTGGTCTGTAAGTCAACAATTTATCTGATTCCTTTTTTCTCTGAGTTTCAATACTCTATCCCCACCCCAGGTGTTATGTATCTGTTCAGTGGCATAGTAAGTTAACAGAGAGCTGCTGTAGAAATGTTTGTGGAAAAAATGTCTCACTAGAGGATAACGTGGATAGTTGTTGGTGATGGCCCTCATATGCTAACACCCTTTTCTCGACCATCTGTGTTGGACTGCCCATGTATCTAAGTCCGCAAGGACATACCAAAACATATATCACAAAGGTGGAATTGCATGTGAGGGACTGTGTGATGTTTTTGGTGACATTACGGTTGGCTGTTTCAAACACCTTGCACATCAGGCAGTTCCTATACGCCTTGCAATGGCCACACAGAAAGACACCTAGGAGGTTGTGTTCTTTCAGCTGTGTAGGTATAGTGCTGTGACTCTGCACCATCATATCCCTCAGACTACGACCCCTCCTATACAGGGGGATAGGGAGCACACTGCCTCTCATCCCAGCACAGTTCACCCCATTGCATCCTGGTAAATGCAGTACGCTTACTTTCAAAGTTGCTGTAGTCCATCACCAAAGTTGGTGCAGGTAGTGATGTTATCTGTAGACACGTGTTTCTGGGTTTAGCCCGTCATCAGTAGAGAGCAAAAAGTATTAATGAGCAGAAAAGTAATCAGGGGTTGCTGAAATGGGGCCCAAGTCTTACGACCCCTCCTATAGGTAATTCTGTTGCTGTGTGTAAAGATAATCCTGTTACTTTGTCATCATTGTCGTTACTGTTCTGCACAGGATCGAACAGAGTCTGTGTTCTAGTAACACTACTGACTTTGTTCATAGCTTGTTTGAGAACCCATTGAGGATATCTTTACTCTGTGAACCTTTTACACATGACTGATTGTTCCCTAGTGAAGGTGTCTTCTGTATTTAGCCTTTAGTAATTTGCCAAAAGGCACACTCCACATAAGGGTATCCGCATGGTTACTCACAGCATGCAATACACTGTTCCCTACAGTTTCTTTGCAGAACAATTTGGTCTGTGACATCCAAATAGTCAACCATGGTCTTGCTCTTGTGGTGTGTCAAAATGAGATTAATGTTCTTGTTATGTTTCTCAATGAACCTGGTTGCCTCTCCTTCTGTCCGTTTCCAGATAAGGAACAGGTCATCTATATATCTCAACCATAAAACAACCTGTTCCAACTCTGGGAAACCATCACAATCTTTGGAAATCTCTTCCTCCCACAGGCTCAAAAACAAGTGTGCGGAACTTAGCTCAAAACAAGTTCCCATGGCCGGCCCCAATACTTGTTTGAACAGGGACCCATCAAAAAGAAAGGTGTTAGTAAGCCGATCTTCAATCATGTCAAGAATCATATGTGTGTATTTTGAATTTCACATGTCTAATTTAAAGAAGGGTTTGCATGCTCTAATTCTGTGCTGATGGTCAATAATGGTGTACAGGAAATTGGCGTCTAGAGTCATAAAAGAAAAAAATACTCCTCCCTTTGAATACCATCGAGTTTCCTCAAGAAGTCCTTGGTGTCCCTAACATACGAGGGGAGATTAGATACTGAATCTCTAAGAAAGTGGTCTACACACTTGACATATTTTTAAGTACACTACCTCTAGAAGAGACAATCTGTCTCCCTGGCGGATTGTTGGGATCTTTGTGGATTTTCGGGAGTAAGTACAACGTTGGAAGTTTAGGGAAATCTTTTTTAAAAAACAATATTCTTCCCAATCCAATATGCCCCTTTCCTTCCAAGCCGCCAGTTTGCCCCAAATGTCAATCACACTGTTATTGTATGTTTCTTTGCTGACCCTGATGTAGAAAGTTTCTTCACTTAGTTGGCGATGTGCTTCTGTGATTTCATGGCTTCCAGTAGTGTGTCAGTATTAGTATTACCATCTTGCAGATTTTCTTCAGCCTGTAACTCATTTAGAGTGAAGAGAGTCTCAATGTCCCCAATATTGATGTCAAGATCAGGGTCGTGTGTAGCGCGTTCACCAGAGTTCACCCACCTGTCTCTCTTAAGGCTATGCAATTTCTTAAGCTTGAGTTTTCTAAGTCTATACGAGTCTCAGTATAGTTAAAAGGGATAGTAGGGCAAAATGATAGACCTGGCCAAAGAGTGGTTTTCTCTCGTGACAGTTCTTGCATGTGGCCACTTTACTTCGAATGGACTCTGGTAAATGTGAACTGTAACTGCAAGTGATGTAACGCTATTAAGCATGACCGCAGTGCTTTAAATGGGCCGGTACTGTCCGGTGCGTAGTACCGGCACTTCTCAGAAACAAGCAGGTACTCTGGTGCAGAGTACCTGCACTTCTATTTTTCCATTTCTAGCACTGCATGACCGGAACATTGGAATGCAGTACCAGGCATTGCCAGAACATCATTGGTGCATTATGGGAGTTGTATGACAAGAAGCTGGTGACAGATGATTTAAATACACCTGCGTCTTCTTGAATGTGAATCGCTTACCTGTGATTAAGGCAAAGTTGTCTAAGCTAGGGTGACCAACCGTCCGTAAATTTCACGGACAGTCCGTAATTTCGGCCGTCTGTCCGTTGTCCGTGAAGGATTCTTTAACGGACGCCATTTGTCCGTCATTTTAACAGGGCACCGGTTGCCCCACCCTAAAGCCGGCACAGCTTGCACCCACCTCCCTCCTTCACTCCGATGCTGCACCAAAGCTCCTCAGATACTCAGCAGCATTGGAGAGGCACAGCGGGATGGCAACCCTCACACCTCCAGCCCTTGATGAGCTGTTGAGAGGTGCTCGAAGGTGACTGAGAGGTAGGGGCTGCAGGTTCAGGAGCAGCGACATCTATTCACATGCAAACAGCCCTGAATGCATCATGTCTTTGCTATTTAGAGGGGGGCTCACACATTCCATTTCTGCCCAGGGCCCCAAACATCCTAGACTCGGCCAGATTACACCCCTGATTACACCGAGGCAGCATGTGCTTCTCTTCACCCTTAATTACTGTCACTAAATTGTAAGCAAACCTCGGTTCTTCAAACATGCAGTCTATAATGTAATACAATAAAGAAATGGCACAATCGCACCCACACTGATTAACAAAGTATGAGGACAATCAGTTCAATCAGTTCTCTTAGAGTATCTCCCATAAGTACTGTACATCACAGTGGGGGTGGCATTTTGGACAGAGAGCCTGTCTTCTCGTTGTCTTGTGCAGGAGGGGGCGAGGAGCCCAAGATGATACTAGAATACTGCATGCCCACCCCTTTGCCCACCCTGGTGGATCCTGTTCCCTCTCCTGTGATGGCTCCTGCCCTCCCCTCAGTGATGGCTCCTGTCCCCCTCATGTGGTGGCTCCAGTCCACTCCCCGCCTGTGATGGCTCCTGTCCACCCATGTTGTGGCTCCAGTCGACCCCTGCCTGTGATGGCTCTTGTCCCCCCCCCTGTGGTGGATCCTGTCTCCGCCCTGGGTGGCTTCTGTCCCAGTCCTGGAACGGCCCCTGCAGCGAGGGTGAAGTTCCTGATGGGCCTCTTCTCAAAAGGGCTCAGCTCAAAATTAATATGGAAAGGTGGGCGAGTAAGTAAGTGAAAGGATGGGTGAAAGGCTGGTGAATTAGTGAAAGGGTGAATGGATGAATGAAAGATTGAATAAATGGATAATGAGAGAGGATGGATGGATTGATGAGTAAGGGGAAGGATGGAGAGAAAATGTAAATAGCTGGATGTATGGGTGGAAGGGTAGCTGGATGATGGATGAGGGGTAGGATGATGGATGAGGAGAAGGATGGATGGATAGATGGATGGATGGATGGAGGGGAAGGATGGATGGATGAGGGGAAGGATAAATGGATGGGATGGATGGATGGATGAGGGGAAGAATGGATGATGGATGAGGGGAAGGATGGATGGATGAGGGGAAGGATGGATGGATGAGGGGAAGGATGGATGGATGAGGGGAAGGATGGATGGATGAGGGGATGGATGGATGAGGGGAAGGAAGGATGGATGGATGAGGGAAAGGATGGATGAATGGATGGATGGAGGGGAAGGATGGATGGATGAGGGGAAGGATACATGGATGGGATGGATGGATGGGTGAGGGGAAGGATGGATGATGGATGAAAGGAAGGATGGATGAGGGGAAGGATAAATGGATGAGGGGAAGGAATGATGGATGGATGAGGGAAAGGATGGATGGATGAGGGGATGGATGGATGATGAGGGGAAGGGTGGATGATGAGGGGAAGGATGGATGGATGATGAGGGGAAGGATGGATGGATGATGAGGGGAAGGATGGATGATGAAGGGGGTGGGTGAAAGGATGGATGATGAGGGGAAGGGTGGATGGATGGATGATGAGGGGAAGGGTGGATGGATGGATGATGGAGTGGGTGAAAGGATGGATGGATGGATGGACGGATGGATGGATGATGAGGGAATGGATGGATGATTAGGGGGTGGGTGAAAGGATGGATGGATGGATGGATGATGAGGGGAAGGGTGGATGGATGATGAGGGGAAGGATGGATGGATGGATGATGAGTGGGTGGGTAGAAGGATGGATGGATGGATAATGAGGGAAAAGGATGGATGGATGATGAGGGGATGGATGGATGGATGATGAGGGGAAGGACAGATGGATGAATGGATGATGGGTGGGTGAAAGGATGGATGGATGATCAGTGGGTGGGTGAAAGGAGGGATGGATGGATGAGTGGGTGGGTGGATGGTGGGTGGGTGAAAGGATGGATCAGTGGATTGGATAGTGGGTGGGTGAAAGGATGGATGAGTGGGTGGGTGGATGGTGGGTGGGTGGATGGTTGGGTGGATGATGGATGGTTGGGTGGATGATGGATGGTTGGGTGGATGATGGGTGGGTGAGTGGATGAGTGAAATGATGGATGGATTGATAAGTGCAAGGGTGAATGAATGGACGTATTAGTGAAAGGGTGGATGTAAGGATGGATGAGTGATTGAAAGGGAGGGTAGATGGACAAAAGGATGAATAGATATGTGAAGGAGTGAAATGATACATGGATGAGTGATAGGGTCAATGGATGGATTCATGAGTGGATGAGTAGATGGATGGATTATGGATGGATGGATGGAAGGAAGGATGGCTAAGTGAAAGGGTCGATGGAGAGAGAAAGAAAGGATGGATGGATGACTAAAAGAGTGGATGGGTGGAAGGATTAGTAAGTGAAAGGTTGGCTGGATTGGTGAAAGGGTAAATGGCTGAATGGATGAGTGAATGAATGGATGGGATGAAGAGTGGATGGATAAGTGTACAGATGGATAGGGTGAAAGGGTGGATGGATGGATGATGGATAATGGAGAGTGAAAGAATGGATGAGGGGATGGATGAAGGGATGGATGAGTGAAATGATAGATGGAAGGATACATGATGGATAGGTTTGCAAATGGTTGAATATGTTTGGAAATGGCTGGGCTTACTTATATACTATTGCGCGACCTCTGATGTGTCTGTAAAACGTACCTATTGTCCTGAAGTTTTGTCCTGAATTTTGACCCTTTGTCCTGAATTTTTACACTCACCGTCCTGAATTTGCACCAATGCCAGTTGGTCACCCTAGTCTAAGCGCGTAAGGACGGAGCATGCAGCCATTTTCACTGTGAATAAAATGTTTGGTGGCTATCTGGAACTGGGACTTTTTCAATTTCTTTTACTGGATTTGCACTAACGGGATACTTTGTCCCCGTCAGCCGAAGCCGCCCACGACGATTGATTTGTGTAAATATATATATATATATATATATATATATATATATATATATATATATATCTACACACACACTGTAAAGGTTGTCTCATGTGTGTATTGTGTGAGCATTCTGTTCTCCTAATGTACCAATAGAATGCACTTCAGCCTGCCCATTATGCCCCTAATCGCCTACCTACTGTGTGTCCCCCCCCCCGTCCTTGAACCTGCGCGGGTCATTAGACAGCCTCGATGTTGCCCTTGACTGGGGTCCTTTCTTTGGCTGGTCTGTGCAGCCTGCCGAGTGTCGCCATTAGCATGCCCCTGCCAGCTCCCAGACTCTGCTAATGCGTCAGTCGCAGACAGGCCATCTGCTGCCCGGGCTGTAATCCTGGCCCGTCTGCACATGAGTTAAGCGTGTTCGCTGGCACTGGAGAGCGGGATTTCATGCAGATTACCGCCGCCGTGGCCAGGGAGAGCCTATGGCTACATTAGAAGGCAACACATTCTTCGGGAGGCGCTGGACGATGGTGAATTATTCATGCGTACGCCCGTGCACGACCACTACACATCTCATCTGTATGCTCTCCCCAACAACAAGACCCCCTTCTCCAACATGGTCCACCCTAAGCATGAGACTTATAGAACACCCCTTAAAAAAGTGTGCACCTCACCCCTACAGTAGTATCGGCGGAACACGCTAAATATATGTGTGTGTATATATGTGTCACTAAATGTCTACTTTCAACCAACTGCACAACTAAGAGCGTGCTTTTCATTCTGCCAAGAGAGTGACATCCGTGTCACAACCCGTAGGACAACTCTGATCCTGTGCGAGGCCAAACCACTCACAGGCTGAAGCATCCTACATTGATCAAACTGCTTGAAAAACTGCCGCCTTTACAGAGAACAATTCACAAAAGTTGAATGAGACCACTGCAACAGACTGCGTGACAAGTGCATGAAAATAGCACGGCACCCATGTCGTTACTATAACCGTGCAACTCCATTTGTAGGCCCCACGGAGTCGCGTGCTACTTTTGCAATAAGCGAATCAGCGTCTCATCAGGACTAGTAAGCGCTATATGAATTATGAAGGTTCCGACGATATTGTGCTGCTCACTGTCGCGCTTGAGCTTATCCTGCAGAGTTGTGGAAGGCCTGCTCCGCCCCCCACCCCCTCGCCGCGCATGGCATGCTGGGATGTGCACAACTGGAATGTGCCTGACTCTCCATTAATAGTCCCCCACCAGCGCCCTGGTGAAATGTGCCGAGGTGGCAGCAGACATGGTTATCTAAAGGAGCCAGGCCGGCCTGGGAACCTTCACCGACAGCTATCTGCGCCTGGCAGCCGCGGCGTTACAGCGGAGGTGGTTGATTGCAGGCCTCAGAGATTGCAGAGTGCAGGACTGTGGGGGAACTGCTCTGCAATGCTCAAAGCTGACCTAAAAAGCCATGCTCGTTTTGGGGGTCTGGCCTAGAGACCGCTTTATTTCAGACCTGACAATCAAAAAATATTTCACTGTATGAGGAGAGGGTAACCTTGGGGCTAGACCTATCTAAGAGGCGCTAATGCCCCCTTTTCCACCAACGCCCCCCTCCCAATTTTTTTTAAAGCTTGCTGCAGCTAGTACCAAGGTCGTGTGGTGTTTTCACACCCCTTAATGTACATCAGCAGAGCCTCTACTGACAAGCTGGAAACCCACCCTGTGTATTCGTGTCCAGCTCGTTTTCAGTCACTATGTGATTTCATCTCCTCACGCGGGGATCGTGTGAAGGGAGTTAATATCCTGTGGCACAAGGTGGCACAGTGTGAGCTAGTGAGTTTTAGATTTTTCACCAGCCTCATTTTTTCTAAGCATAAACTCCCCAGCGAAAATGAAGCAAGTGTCATTTGCTTGATTTCAGAAATGTTGTGTTTGCGAAATTAATGAAATGACAACATATTGTGTAATTAAGTCACGATGCATACAACATTATACTCCAAGACCAGGAGAAAACATTGCGAAAACTAGAATGTGAATGTCTGTTGCTTATACTTTTCATGCTATTTTTTAGCGCGACATGCGTTCTTGTGTCGGTTCACACATTTCATGCTAAAATATAGTGCTGAATCACAAATGTACGCAATTTTCCAGATTTTGCATGCAATTATGTGAAAGCAAATTATTCAATGTTTGCATCCCTCTACATATAACCATACATGCAAGGGTTTTCTGTCAGCCCTCTTCCTCCATTGGTCTGTTTAGTGTCAGTCACATTACGCTTGTGCCCTCGACTAATGAAACAGGGCATTCGTTCAGCCCATCTCATCTATTGGCCCTGTTGCACTGTGCTTGATGGCATCTTAAAGGTTCAGAAGTTCGCAACTGCCCGAAAAGCAGTGCACTTTTGAGGCAGGGCACGTTTCCGTGGTCCGCTGGGCCAATCATTTATATTATTATTTTTCTGCACATTTTTGTTATTGCTTATTACATTTTTGTAAAATATACAAAAACGTTGTACACTTGCCAAGTCCAGACTCATTGGCAGTGCCAATGCTTGTTTGGAAAGGTACTAGCCATCTGTCCTGCTGACCTAGATTTGTGTGTGCAATTCCACACGGTATTTATTTTTTATAGAGGATTGAAATTCCTGTTGACCAGTTATACATTGTCACTGGAGGATGAGAGCTGGCATATGGCTGTCGGGCTTTGCACTACTTATCTTAGGGTGCAAGTATAACTCCCACGCATGTGTCAGGTTGAATCAAATGGTAAATATGTTTGTTTGTGTTTTATTTGTTCAACGCGCTATTCACAACTGAATTGCCTCTGGAGATTCAGGCTGACAGTAACCCTACTTGTGAGAGTTGTCATAAATAACAGTTGACATGAGATCCATAATGAGGATGGGTACCTTAGAGAGGAAATTGGTAACTATTGTACACATAACTTTGCATCATGGCATAACACAATACTTATTAAATAATCATGATTACAAGATTAAATTCATTTCAAATCAAAACTGAATTCAAGTCCGCCCCAACCACAACTGACATTTGTATGGATCAGTTTAGTAGACGTCCAAACACCCTTATGCCAGCACTGGGTCCAGTAGAAACCAGTGCAACTGATCGCCTGGAATTTCAATTCCGAATCACTGATAATGGTGCTACCAATATTACACAACAGTGCCAGATAGGGGTCTGAAGTTTGATGCACAAATAGATGGAGAGAACGGGGGGAGCTGTGGTGAGATTTAACCTTAAGACGACAATCCAACGGGTATTTTCTCACTTTTATAAACAAAAAAGAAAGATAATGGTGATTGCTGCATTCTTATGTGTGGTTAAGAAGTGATTTGCAGTAATTTCATGCAGTGGTTGCTAGATTCTTATGTATGGGTAAGAAGTGATATGCAGTTATCCTATGAAGTGGTTGCTCATTCTTAGGTGTGGGTGAATAGTGATTTGCAGTAATTTCATGCAGTGGTTGCTACGTTCTTATGTCTGAGTAAGAAGTGATAT
Organism: Lissotriton helveticus; assembly: GCF_964261635.1. Taxonomy (NCBI): domain Eukaryota; kingdom Metazoa; phylum Chordata; class Amphibia; order Caudata; family Salamandridae; genus Lissotriton; species Lissotriton helveticus. Next base: position 256,951,486 of record NC_136059.1, read on the forward strand.
GCTATAATGCTATGCAGTGGTTGCTACATTCTTGTGTGGATCAGAAGTGAGGTGCAATAATCCTGTGCAGTGGTTGCTACATTCTTGTGTAGGTCAGAAGTGATATGCAGTTATCCTATGCAGTGGTTGCTCATTCTTAGGTGTGGGTGAATAGTGATTTGCAGTAATTTCATGCAGTGGTTGCTACGTTCTTATGTCTGGGTAAGAAGTGATGTGCTATAATGCTATGCAGTGGTTGCTACATTCTTGTGTGGGTCAGAAGTGAGGTGCAATAATACTGTGCAGTGGTTGCTACATTCTTATGTTTGGGTAAGACGTGATTGTAAGTAATTTCAATTAGTGGTTGATACATTCTTATGTTTGGCTAAGAAGTGCTATGCAGTTATCCTGTGCAGTGGTTGCAGCATTCCTACAAGTGTGTCAGAAGTGATATGCAGTAATGTTGTGCATTGATTGATGCATTCTTATGTGTGTGTCAGAAGTCGTGTGCAGTAAATGTATGCTGTGGCTAGTGCATTCTTTTATGTGGGTAAGAAATGATCTGCAGTTATCTCATTCAGTGGTTGCTGCATTCTTGTGTGGATCTGAAGTGATCTGCTATAATGCTATGCAGTGGTTGCTACATTCATATGTGTGGGTAAGACGTGATTTGCAATAATGTCATGCAATGGTTGCTGCAGTATTAAGTGTTGGTCAGAAGTGCTATGCAGTAATTTTATGCAGTGGCTACTGCATTCTTTAGTGTGGATCAAAAGTGATGTGCAAAAATGTTATGCAGTGATTGCTGCATTCGTACGTATGGGTCAGAAGTGATATGCAGTAGTTTCTGCATTGAAATGTGTGGATAAGAAGTGATTTACAATAATGTTATGCAGTGGCTACTGCAGTCCTATGTGTGGGTAAGACGTGCTATGCAGTTATCTTGTGCCGTGGTTGCTGCATTCTTTCAAGTGGGTCAGAAGCGGTATGCAGTAATTTGTGCAGTGGATGGTTTATTCTTGCGTTGGATTGTAAGTGATCTACAATAATCCTGTGAAGTGGTTGCTGCATTTGTACGTGTGGGTAAGAAGTGAGGTGTGATAATAATGCTATGAAGTGGTTGCTTTAATCTTGTGTGGGTAAGAAGTGATGCAGTAATCGTGGGCGGTGTGTTCTTGTATTGGCTAAGGAGGATATGCAGTGTACCTGTGCAGTGGTTGCTGCATTACTCTGTGTGGGTGAGCAGTGAGTAAAGGACACTCTTTCAAGCCAGTGATGATAGGAGCCACATTCCTTCTTATTTGGGAATTCTGCATTTATTTATTTATTTAGGAAGTTTTATATAGCGCTGCTGGACCCAAGAGTATCAGAGCGCTTTACAAGGTAGGTAAACATTTTAAGAAATAATCAATAATTTACAAATGTGCAGAAAAAAATTCACAAAAAGGTAAAACATTGACTTAAATGCTAGAGGGGGGCAGAGAAACAATCGGATAATAAGAGGGATAAAGAGGGAGTTGACATTGGGGAGAGAAGGGGGTGTAGTCAATTTGCAAGCGTTTTGAACACTGTTTGAAGCAGCTTCCCATCTGGGTAAAGTAAGTAAAGTCCACATTTGTAAAGCGCACAATCACACGTAAGGGTCTCTAGGCGCTGGAGGGCCGTCGGGAAGATTCACATGGTGCTGGGCTGACCTGCCGCCGGAGCCGGGGATCGAACCGTGGTCCCCAGATTCCAGCGTCAGTCGGCCCTGGCCGCGGCGCCACACCTCTTCCACCTGCCTTTGTGCAATTGATTTGCGCACCTAGCAGTGCTGAAAAAAGGGACCTAGTGGATCCTGGATCCGGCAGCTCTTACTGAGCCAGATTCGCGCTGGCCCCAGTGGATCACACGGACTGTGCCCTGGTTCAGTTTGGCGATGCTGGGACACATGCAGCAACAACCACATTTTCAGTGTTTGGCGTGTTGAGCAGCTGCCTGCGAGGTTTGAGATCTCCGACTTCCTTTCCAGTCAGACCCACCACAAATATCTGACATAAAGGGCAGGCAACAACTCCTTTTGTCTGAGTTTTATCATGGCTGCGAACAGTAGGAGGCTAGATGATTGCAGATGGAACTAACATCTTGCTGTAGATTCACATCAGAGCAAAATGCCCTCACATGGTGCTGATCTGAGCTGCCACCGGGATCGAAAGGTGACCCTGCGCTCCGGAGTCCGCAGCGCTGGCGCTGCGCCACACCTATCCCAATAATCTTATGTATAGTACTTCCTATTAAGATATTACTACCCGTGGAAGCTAAATTAACTTTGATTTCCGACCTGCTGATGAAGCAAGGACCTGTACTCAAAAACATCAGCTCAGTGAATTAATGAAAAAATCTGGGACTTGGGGATGCACACTATGCTCTGCATTAGGCACATTACCTCTCTATGATAGTTTATAACGAGTCAGACATATAACTTAATTGTACTCCGATCTCTCCACAAGCTGCATTAACCACCTGACTTATCTTACCACTGCTATATCCCCAATATTGCTGGCTACACAAACATCTTTGTAGGCAGGGCCTTACCCATGAAAAGTATCTTTAAAAGGCAGTATGTACTGACTAAGTGAACTTGTACAGATTTACCATCACGTTTGTCCTTGTTGGCAATTTCTTTTGGGTTCACTTTTGCCTTTAAATAATGCATATGCTGATTTACTAAGACTTCGATGCTCATGAAATGCTTTTCGTTATTCCACTCCCTTAATGCTGTCACCCTTCTTCCCCCATTTTTTTGGCTTTCTAAGTATTTTTTTCTCCATTTCCAGCACTGGTACCTGCTTCTAAACAATCTATGTGGTTTATGTAGGCACAACCGAGTGAGTGAGGAGGATACACACTTTTAATGCTGTCGTTTCAACGACATATATTACAGCATTAATAGAAGTCCTTCATTGAGGTTAAAATTAATGTCTGTTCGGCACATCCACATTGGCTGCAGCTCTTACCAATTTTTTCAAAGTAGTCAAAGAGGGCACCGCCTAAAATGTAATTTAAGGTTCGGGAACACAGGGGGAAACTGAACATCAATAAAGATATAAATATTCCCGCTTGATTTATTCCCCTACATTAATGAACAGAATATATCCAACAGAGTCACTGACCCAAATGTATACAATTTAGGTTCATTTTTATATGAATTACATTTTTGTTTTATCATTTTTTTAAATGAAAACCATATTTTTCATAATTTATTCATCAATTGATTCATATACGTCATGAGACACAATTGACAATGAACTCGATGATCAACCAGACAGAACAATACAGAAGTTAAATCATTACTATACATCCAATAAAAGCTCAGTACCTGACTTGAATCATCATCATCACTCATTCTAGACTATATCCATCTACTGTTTCCCAGGAAACCCAGAATACAATTTATTTGTATAATTTTGTTCCTTGCAGAGACCGCTTTTCATTTAGCCTTCTATTGATCTCTGGGTTTCCATATAATATTGGTCAATGCACGTTTCGGTGGGTTGCATGTTCTCTACCCCATCTTCTTCGGACCCATAACCAGTAGATTATCTTTCTTCGCCCTGTTAAACAAGCAGGGTGGATTATGTGAGGGTGCTATAACTAAACACTGTCATTAACTATAGTTAATATATATATATATTTCCTCCTGGTAAGAACACCCCTTTCTCTTAGTCAATTCACATGCACAGCTCCTCAGAATTATTCATTTATCAAGAGTGTAATATCTTTCTTTTTCATCAGGCTACATACAAAGTGGCTCTCATAAAGGTTAGCGTTATTGTTGCTTGTCCTCCATACTTAGAAAATTGCGTCTACGGGCACCAATTTTGCCTACATTTGACACTGATACAACTGTTCTGTCCTGATGAAAGACTGCTTAGTCATTCCATGGCTGAAACATGTTGACACTCACTCACAGAGTAGGTAGGCTTGACTGCAAATATAGATACGTTTAGCCTTTGTTACAATTAAGGCCAAATTGCTGTTGGTCTTTGAAATGAAAGTATCACACCTATGACATTCATACGTCTCTGCAGTGGGCGCATTCTGTGCTGCCTCTTATGTGTGTTTCTGATGTTATTTGCCCCACATGTTATCTGTCTGTGTCCAGATTAGACTGTGCATTGCATAGCAACCCGTGTGAAGCTTTCCTTCCTGCGCTGTAATAAACAAGTCCTGTATTTATTATTTCATTTTTTTGCATTGCGGAACTCTACAGAGCTAGGTGTTGATGCGCTTTACAGTAAAACAACAATGGCGATCAAGAAATCTGGTTACAGAGTACAAGAAAAAGCAAGCAACTAAAAACTAAAGTAAACCAATTATCCATAAGAGAAAACGATTGCGAAAGTAGGGAGAGGAAAAGGGAGAGCTCTAGACAAGCTTTAATGTTCCTTCTCAGAATTGTTTGAGCAGAATATATTTATTGGCGTTTTGTAAAACGCTAATTTATTTGGAAACCGTGGTGCTAAAGGGTGCTTGTGGATGATAGAGAGGGTGAATCCAGAGGGAAGTAACATTCTGCATTAGCAGAGTAATTGCTCATTTGGTTGAAGAATTTCATTTGCAACACATTCCTAGGAAATTCAAGTTGTTTGTGACGCGTTGGTGTAACAGAGTATATACTCCGTGGTGCACTGGGGAAGGGCCCCTCCTTCAGTTGAATTCCATTGATACATTTGCGCTGTATTACCTGCTCAGTCTACTGTTACTTTTTGTTTCGTTTCAAAATCTTTATTCGGCCTGTATGGATCATAAAAGAATACTCAGAATAAATACAAATAGGTAAAATAAACAAGATCCAAATTCGGCTCTGTGGAATACAATCTCTAAAAAAAAGTTTGATCTAATACAATAAAACCATGCTAATATAAAAAAGACTTCATAAGACCTAAAAACGTACTATTCTTTTTCATTTTTGACACACACAAATAGACCTCAATATAGTTAGGTAGACCTTAATATAGCTGGGTAGACATGCTTTAGTTTAAATTTCTCATCTAGACCTGTGAGAAGATGTAACTTATCGGGTACATATTTTTATTATCTGTTTTCTCCCAACACGTTAAAACCGAGTTTTTGTGCACATTTTTGGTAAGTACGTTTAATTCTTGACAGCTTCAGCACGTGTTTTTCCCTCTGACATCTCTGCACCATGGGCGGAGTAGCAGAAAGTTTATCTTGCCTCCTCTTTCTTCATTGTTACACAGTAAAACTTGGCCTCTCCGGGTCTGAACTCCTGTTTTTGTCGACCTGGTTGAGTGTTCAGCTCGGGGTGGCTAAGCCTTTATTTGGTGAGCCCCCATTCTGGGCCTGTGTAGGATGCAGCTCGACGTTCGCCTCAACTTCTGGAAAATCTTATTTAAAACACTTTTTTTGTATTTCAATTCTTTATTACATTTTTTTTACAATAGTAAGCAAATCATGATCAATAATCACGTATCTACACACAAATAAAAAACGCCAAGATACCATATGAAATATAGGCATGACTATTTAAAATACTTTAATTAAATGTCACATCGACTTCTCTTTTTTGTAGGTTTCCTTTGCCATATTTCACACGACCATCCTCCATTGGGACTCTAACTTTTTTTTTTAATGCACTTCTGAAAAAATAAATAGTGGATGGTGGGCTGGCAGGTGTGAAATTATGTGCACTCATGTGCTGTGCAGTAATATATAAAAGTAAGTACCGCTGTTACTCTGTCCAATTTGTGATCACCACACATTGCCAGGATGTTTCATGGCAGCTACATCTGCAAATTCGCTCAAAAGAAGAGATGATTGTGTCATGTAAAGCAGCTTCCATGCTTCTTGTCATGAATATCAGACACTGCTAACATGCAAAATATTTTTGGAAATGTTGTTCTCAAGAAATCCTCTCTTCTGTTTCATGCTAGGTTTCTTAGTCCTGGTGTATTTATTTTTGTTTTATTTTGTGTTTTGAGTGGCACACTTCACAACCCTTGAACATGATAGAAACCCAGACTGTAATAGAGAACTTTAGTATGGCCTAAAATGTATGTCTACGAAATAAACAATGCCTTGTATAGAAGGGTTTCGTGAATAAAAATAAATCGGGGGGAACATTTAAGTGAGAAAGAAACTTGTTGATATCTGTACTATATTTAGTCCATGGAAGCATGAATGAACTGCATGTCTGGAAACGGAATGTTCCACGATTTTTTTTGCACTCTTTATATAGGTTTATTAATTCCTAGAAAAACATAATGCACCATTTCAAGCAACTTGTTGGAGGAGTCGATTGTTTCAGATATAGCAATAAAGAGGCCGGTTATTATTGGATGTGAAGGACTGTACATCAATACCCCTGCAGGTGGCGCCTGTGCTGTAGAGATGGACTGGCGCGCACGTTGTCTGCTGCAGCCATAACACGAGTATCCTTAGATGTCTGCTGGGCAGAGTTTACAGATCTGCGATCTGAGAGCTATGACGTCTGCCCCCACCTCTTTGAGTTATTGTTGGTTTTGCGTGCGTGTTTAGTTTTGGCAGCAGTCGCGGCTGCGATGGGGTTTGCATATCTGCCAACATTCGGTCACCCAAAACACCACATGAAAAATGACTATGCAGCACAGACAACTCGAGATGTGAATGCGTTGTGATCTGTGATCTTACTGACGTAGCATAAACTAACCTCTTCCCTCCCTCCCTCGACCTCAAAAGGTCTATGCTCTTAACATACACACACACCCACACCACACACACTCTGAATGCACCCAGATTAATTTCTAGGTTCTCGCTCAATATTGTGCTAAATTTATGTAGATTCTCATTTGGTCTCTGTACCCACATTAGCTGAGTTTATTTTTTTTTTTATTTTTTTGTAGTGTTTATGTAGCACGGGCCTAACCACACAGGCAAATAAGTGCTTTACATACAAGCGAAAAAGGGAACATGTAAAACTCATTGGTGAGAAGGATGGTTAAGGGGCACTGAATTATTTAGGTAGAAACATTTTGAAGAGATGGCTTTTTTGGATTTTGTGGAAGAGTGTAAAATGTTTGATGTTTCTTAATGAAGAGTTGTTGATAAAACATATAATCATGTTTCTTCATACAGTTAACACAATTCGTGTCAGTCACTTTGAGCCAACTCACGATAAAGCCTGGACACAGTGTAATACTACACGTTCTCGACAAAGCTGTGAATAATGGGGTCGCAACCTCAGTGGATGCTGCTGTTTAATGGGGGTGGCCACGGGGGCAGCAGGGGGGCTGAAAAAAATCCACTTACCTGCAGGCCGGCAGGCGCCTCTCGGTCCTCTTTGGTTGTCGACGCAGGAAGCACACATGCTCACCAGCATTATAGCAGCGTCGTGATTGGTCTGAGCGCCGTGGTTCAGCACTCAGACAGGGACTGGGAGCCTGTGCATGTTCTCCGCCCAGGCAGTGCAATATAGCAGGGTGGAAAACTTGCAAAGTCCGCATGACTGTTTGGCCGACCCGAGACGGTGGGCCAAACCATCATGCGCACTTAGAAAGTGCTCACCACTCCTCCCCCTGGCCTCTCCCCTGCTCAGGCCAGCCCAGCCCCACGCCGCACCTAAACCAGTACGGAAAAATAAAATGATGACAACATTGGATTATTATCATTTTATTTTTCCTTTTTTGAACTGCTTACAGAGCACCACCACCTTAATGGCGGAGCCGTCGCTGCGCATTCTAGTAAGCATGGGCTAATCCCAGCCACCTTGCTGCGGCCATGCATTCAGGCACGTAGAATGTGTTCTGCATTCTGTTCAACCTATTTCCTCCCACATGTCTATATCAAACATCACATGCATGATAGCAGTGTCAAGTGCCTCACAATATGACCAGGCTACATGTTAAGATCCAAGTCTTCCTACACTGGTCTCACTCGTAAACGCATTCCTTTGCAGCCAATCATACAGGTCCACCTGTAATCGCTCCAGACAGAGTGCTACATTGCCAGATTAGTGGCACCTGGGTGCCATGCAAGTGCCAGAGAAGGCAACATAATGCTTACATTACCCAGCTCTTTATAAATCACAGACTCATTTCTAATGCTCACATTCACAAAAATCACAACTTAACCCTGACTCAGTCTAGTGCTCACATTCTCTCAGTTCTTAATAACTCCTGACTATCATGCTCGCATTCCTTCAGATCTCAAACTCGATGTAATATCCGTATGCACTAAAACCCCAAAACATCCTACACTCAGTGCAATGCTCAAGGTCACTCAAATATCAAGGGAACCCATTTTTAGTGCAAAACTTACATTCATTAAAATGCATAACGCTGAAGACTGACGACATAAGGGGTGGACATGGATGGCTAGTAAGTTTTACACCCTGGAGGATCAGACTTTGGGTGCCAAGAAATTACTGGAAGCCAGGTCTGCTTTAGAGGACTCTCGTTAAGAACATGAAGGGGTGGGAGCACACTGCTTCACCTCCCAGCACAATTCGCCCCTTAGCATTCTGGTCAATGCAGTTCATGCTACATGCTTATTTCAAATTTCACTGGAGTATTCCACCAAGGTTGTGCAGGTTAGTGCTGTAAATCGGTAGAGAACATGTTGAAGTTAGACAAATTGCTAGCAGTGCATTGAGAGAATTGGGTCCCACCTCAGGGTATTGGATACCTCATCAACAATTATTGCGGATGTGCTGGTGTCGGAGATGGACAAAGTCTTAGTGGATTTGGTGAAGCTTCAGGAGGAACCTGGGCAGTGCTTGGTGATGAAAGCGTTCTGGCTCACCTTGAGGAATCTAGGAAAGGGTATGGCATTGGGTGCACAGTATGGTGTTACTGCACTCTATGTAAGTGCAAGACGGAGCTTTTTGGATGGCCTTCCAGAAGAAGATCATGCAGGTGGATGGTACCTTATATGCTTGTCCCGCACAGCCCTCAGGTTGCTTGCCTAGTAAACTTTTTGAATTTTTGTGCAGGGCACGATAATTCAAAACAGATGGCGCCCGTGCGGGTAACCGCAAGCATTATTCCGTGGACGGAGCAAAGGCGGGAGATATGGTTCAGCCTTATAAGGCCTCCCGCTCGCTCCGTTCCGATCATCTACATCTGTTGCAGGTTCGGAGGGTGAGGAAGGCAAGAACCGGTGGCAGAAGGTTCTCTATAAATGTAGCCACCTTGTGGAATTCCCTCCCTTTGCACCTACGAGCGGAAGCGAGTCTCCTACGGTTCCGTAAACTTTTTAAAACTTTCTTATTCGCTGTCTAGTGCCTGCCCTTCTGTGGTAACGTATCTGTCTGGTTGAGCGCGGGGATGCCCAAGGGTAACCAGGCGCTATATAAAATTCATTAATAATAATAACATGCACCCAACTTTGCCCAATTGCGTGGTCTTTGTTAGAAAGACGCACGCAAAGGCCAATAGCATGTGACAAAAGCACACGCAAGAGCATGTGGTCAGATTTTTGAAGCCCTTACATAAAGTCTCTCAGTGCAGCGCATACGCGCTGCGCTAGGCTCGACCTAAAAAGGCAGGGCTTAGACTCTATATAGCAGGATACACTCCCAACCACATCAAACAGCCTACTGTGACTGCCATAAACATGATGGGTAAACTGCAGACATTTAGAACACATTACGGACGTCTTGCTCTATCTATTACTGACGACCTGCTCTAGTGTCATCTAGCAAACAGAGCAATAAAGAAAGAAATTGGGGGAAAAAGCAAGTAACTGGATCCTGAATGTCAATAGCATGGAGATATGATCTTCGAGTTATCATACATCCCCATCTTTACCATGCAGTGATGGTCAGTCCACAAATGGCTGAAAATGTTTCTTGACCCCTATACCATGCATTGCAGAAGCCGGTCCCATTATGTTCTCTATCCAGTGCACATGCATTTTCAAGATGTATTGTTATGGGCAAAGGGTCTGAAGCAGCTGCAAGTCGATAGGTTTTCCACTAAATGCACAATTGAGATAAACAAGTAAAGTGTAGGCTTCTGTGTAGTCTGTGTGCGTGCCATAGGTTCGCAGCCTTCCACTGCTGGATTACGTTTTGGGAATAATAAAGAAAATGGGGGATGAGGGGATTTAGATGTTTTCCCATTCAACCTCTGCCTGTATCTCTCCTCTGTCACTCATCCCAAACTTTTGTGACTGCTATGAATGCCCAAACATCCTCTCCAAACTCTTCCCTTTTTTATCATGTTCATCCAACTAACGGGCACATATAGACACCACCAACAATAACACGTCGAATCTTCCCTTTACTAATCCATTTCCATGTATCTATCCCTTGGAAAATAATACGACTAAATGCATGAGATCTCAGGAGCACAACCTTAACACACTTGCCGCAACTAATCCACAAGGAAGCAAAAAAAAATGGACTTCCTTTTTACCTCGAACCTTATAGCAGCTACTCGCCACAAAGCACTCTAATGTCTTATCAGGTGTAGTAAGCGCTATATAAACGCAGTTTACAGTTAGTTACATTCACCCGGAGTAGCTTGATAGTTACTATCAGAAGTTAAAAGCCTGCAGCATTTTAACAGAAAAAAAGATGAAAAACAGTTTAGTCAGAATCTCTGGAAGCAGGTCAGAGGGAGACTGATGCACGCATGGCCGTCGGGCCGACAGGTCAGGGGGCCCCTCCAGAGGTTGGCCCTGGATCTGGGCCCAAAGCTGGCCCTATGTATACTGCAAAGTTTGGGATTCGATTGCGGGAACGCTATGGGCGCCAACTCTTATTTTATTTTTTTTGCCTTGAGGCTTCTGCTGACCTGCCAGCTCCCACGGTGCCACTCACTGTGCGACACGATATCGGGCCCCGAGGAGCCAACATCACAGACAGGACTGAAGGGAAAATAAACTGAAAGCTACTGTCAATAGTGGATGTCTAGCTCGTTTTCTGAGGCTTTGAACTGCCAACCTCCATTAAGGGGCGTGGAAACACCCCAGGACATCCGCACCAGCCGCATCAGCGTCTTTTGGTGTTTGGAGGAGGGGTTTGGGGGCAAAAGTGCCACTTAGGTACTTCTCGGGGCGAGGCCCCACCCCCTCCAGACACTTGAGATTTGTGTTCACGTTGGCCAGTATGCTACTGTCCTGCTAAAAGTTTTTATTTTTGGGATAAACGGAACGCGCACTGATTACAAGTCCTGGATTACTGAGCACCGGAGTTACGAGTTTTTGAAAGCGATTGAATTTTACTCACTTATAAAGGTAAGAATCCATCAGCCCAGACGTCATCACTTTATCTTGTGACTGACTAACTGCTTTGGTGCATCTGCGAAAACATCAGCATTCAGGAATTGGCAACTCCCAGCAGCACTCAGGGCCGTAGTCCCACCCCGTAGCCGGGCGAACATGCCTGTAAACCGAGAGTGAAGCGTCAGGGAGTTTAGTAATGGCGGGGCCCCGATAAGAGATGGGCTTGGCGAGAACGGCCTTCACTAATGTGTGCCGAGCTTCGGTTACTGCCGAGCCCCGGGAGGGGCGGGGCGGGGCGGGGGACACTCTCCAGTAAATAGACCCATTGTCTCGCCGCGGCTCCTGCTTCTTGACCAGAGGAATTTAAAGGCCCCCCCTCTGGTCAAGTTCAGCTCGTGCCAGCGGGGCCTCCTCGGCTGCCAGGGCGCGCGTGCGTAATGACGCATACTCCATGTATCGAAAATCAAAACCTGATAATAGATATATATATAGTATATATATATATATATATTTAAACAGCATCGGCAAAGTCAGTGGCAAGCTTGCAATGATTAGTTCTTTGCAAACGTATAATAGGCACTAACACTTTAAAAGTAATACAAAGTAGACGTGCGGCTGTCTGAAGTGGCAAGCATGTTTGAAGAAACGCTTTGTATAAGTGAGCAAAATCTGGACGCATGCGCAGAAGCAAAACGCCGTAAATCACCATGAGTTGGGCCAATGGCTGACGCATGCTGCAGCTGGCAGAAAGACAACATAAATAAAACTTGAGCAGATCAATGAATCAAAGTTGTTTTATATATATTGTTTGTAAAACACAACTTAGACTCAACAGCTAAAGCTGCCGCTAGGAGACAGACTTGGCAATAACCACCACTCGCCTCCTGGCTCAGTAGGCAGCAACCACTGCTTTAGAGCAGGATGTGGACTTAAGATGCCTAAGCGCAAGTGCCTTATTTTCCATTTGAAAATAAGTTAAACTCTACAAATGGGATATGCTTTGAAAGAGTTATTTGTAGCCAAGTTGTATTCACCACGACCTTATAATGTTTGCAGCAAGGAAGTAAATTGGAGATCGAGAGAGAATACTGTGTATAAGGGATTTTAACTACAAGCACATAGCAGCTATTTAAAATATGGCGGACAAGCAAACAAACTGCTGGTGCACCAATCAAATTTGCTTCTACTACTATAGTGAGAACACTTTCAGCAACACAGCCGTGGAACCTGTGCCACCATATAATGCCAACCTGCTCAGCATAGTGTTTATTGTTCAGAAGCAAACCTCCCAAGTTTGGGCTTGATTCTGGAGATAAAAAAATACAATGTCCCTAATGCAGAGAGAATGTTCTCCATAAGTGTAGGAGGTATTCCAACTTTTGTTTCGTGTTTGCAACTTAAGTGCCTGGCAGTCATGAAATATCAGAGTCAAAAGGCCCACCTTAAACAGCACGATAAGAGATAGTGTAGAGGCAGTGACTATTGAAAAGGGTTAGAGTGTTTGAGTCAAGGGATAGTTACATAATCCTCAAAACCAACTAGGTGATTCTGGACAAAATATCAGTTTCGTGCAACTAAGCTAGCAATAGTATGTATGTTCAGTTTAAAACCTATTTTGGTAAATAGCAAATTTCTGGCAAAAAAAGTTTTGACCCATTAACGTATTGTAGGTCTGATAAGCACAGTAGGACAAGGAGGGATATGGGTACTTGGCAGAAGGTTGACTTTTGAAAACAGAGGTGGGTAGAGCAGCTGGAGAGGCAGAAAAAAGTGGTTTCCTGTTCTGCCCCCATTAAAGAGCAGTTACCATGATGCCGAGAAAAACTGGAGGGGGCCAGGCAACAGATTCCAAAAAAAGGAAAGGCGGCCGAGGGTATTGTCTCAGAAATAAGAGGAACTAGGTGATCTAGAAGAAAACGTTATTGATGAATATATTTTCAAGATGAAATGCCTATATCTGGTTGGATTTGTCAACCTGGTGAATGCTATTCATTTTGAAATTGTTGCGGTTATGGATACATATCAGATCTTAAAAACATTCTTCCTAAAAGTCTCGTCCCATTGAGTTAAAAGTGTAGCCTGTGAATTCCTAGATTTTTTATGCTAGGCAGCAATTAATCGCCTCCATGGACACCTTTCTGAAAGCGGACCACCATCCTCCATCACCCCTCAATCCAATAACACTGTGGCGTGCTAGGTTTGCAGTCTAGTCGTGGTTGTAGACCGTGGTGTCTGGGTTCTACCATGGAATGTTGTTTTATAAACATACTCTGGTTCTAAACTGTTGTGGTAAGTGAAGATGACCAACAAATGTGCAGATAAGCAGTACTCTTAATTGGAGCATCATATAGGGTGAGCACCAGAAGAAACTCACATCCCACAACTTAAAATGTAAACTGAGCATACACAATGGAAAGACCAATGAGAACAAATGTAAATAACAATCATGTTAGGATGTCTTCCACTGTCACTAGGTACTTGCAAACTTAGCTACAGAACTTAGTCATAGACTGCTGGCTGCGACTTACCACAGCTGTTGGACTGGGCATTGAGAGCACATAGTTGGAACCTTTTCTTTGGAGTCCGTATATGTGGGATAAAAAAATGTCCTCGCTCAGCTTGTGGTGCCCTGCGTGTTTCCTTGGACACTGCTACACTTTTGCCGACTAGGTTGGGATCCAAACCACGGGTAAACAGCACAATGGATTATCAAGCTAGGTTAAGTTTGGCACAGAGAGTGAGATGACGGGCAGTGGCCAGTGTCCCTTAAGGTGTGGATGGCTTTCTGGTTGGCCAGGAGGTGGTCTGGGAGAGAGAGCTAGAAGAGAAGTTGTACTGGTGACCGTAGGAGCCAAACAGGTGACGTGCAAAGGTTTAGGTGGTTGAAAATGAAGTAGCACAAAAACAGAGGAGATCGGATTAAAATGTTTGGAGACCTGGCAAAGTTTGGTGAACAACAGTGAATAGCAATTACGTTATTTTTGTAAAGCACACCCAAGAAAAGCACTCATGCTGCAACCAGTCTAAAAGGCAACAAAGTCAGATTCTTTAGGTTTTGTGTTATCGAGATTGTGGCAATGGCCCCCACAGAGCCATCCATTATTACATTTTGGGGTCACTAGTGGCCCACACACTCCTCTGAGCACTACATTGTTGTAGCAGTCAGTGGTACCCAGGTGAGCATGCATCACTGCCACAGTGCACTTTACCCATACACCAATACACCACCCTATAGGGGCAAGTAGAAGCCGCTGCTGAGACGTAACCTATAGAGGGCATCACAGTGGCCAGTCCCGGAGAGCCCCGGTGAGCATGAGTGACGTTTGGGGGGGGATGGAGGGGAACCGCTTAAGATGCTTATAGCTGCCATCTATTTACAGGGTAGACCTATGAAGTCAACCCACTATTTCATTCATTCATTCATTTAATCTTTATTTCGGCTATTTTTAGCCATAAAAGAAACAATTAGAAAATACACACATTTTACATAACAAATCTTCCAACAGGTCAGGTACAATGGTTTTAGGGGTAGAAATAGTCATACAATTTTTGTTCACATGATCAGTTTACGCCATAAAACCTACCCTCTAGTATCATAAATACATTAAAATTCATTAAAAAAACAGGCATTTTTTCAATTTAGAAGGAAAGTAGGTCACTACTAACACTGTAAGTAGACTAAGTTGGACAGCACGTAACAAGGCACTCTGTTAACCCATTCATCGTTGGTGTCTTGAGTATGTCTAAGTTTCTTGGGCAGCAGCCGGTGAGAAGAAGCATTTTCTTTGCATGAATCTACCCTACCCACATGGAGCTGCGTCCTCCATTGACTCGGAAACAAAGGCGCAGGTAAACATGGAATAGTTTTAGAATAGAAATACATATTTCTTCTTTTAAAGTAAATACTTTTGCCTTTGATTGATCGATTACATTACACAGTACAGAACCCGATTTGGTTTTTTTTGGGGCATTGTTCAGTCTGTTTCCTGACCGAACTTGCGGAGTGTATGAGAGAATACATTTTTTAATGCTTGTTCACAAAGCTGCAAAACCGCACTTACAAACGCCATGTAAATGTTTTATTATTATTATGAAAAAAACAACCCTAGTGGTCCCTCATTGGATGGCATGGCAGACATCCTGGCAGGAGGAGTGATGCCCCGGTGGGCGTCCAGAGTCCCTCTGCAGGCCTTGAGCCCGTCAGAGAAAGCTGCTCCTGGGAATGAAGGCGGGATGGACTGGACTTGAAAGCACAGTCGGGGGCGGCCGGGAGCGGATCGGCGTAGGTGGGCCTGTCAGTTATCTGCCGTCAAAGTCTGTCTTTCAGGACCTCTCTTCCACGGGGACTTTTTCTCAAACTCTGACGTGCAGCGTTCTGTATTTGATCTGTCTGCCGCTGTGAGCTCGAGGCAAGGTGGAGGGTGGGGAGGCGGTGTGTGGGGGGAGATTATTTTATTCCAGACAACCCAGATCATGGTAAAGGCGGCTTGTCCAAGTTGTCTGGCCCTTGACAATGCTCCTGGACTGTCCGTTCCAGCCAAATATTGTAGATCACAAATGTTTTATTTATAAATCGCCCACGAATTAGGCTAATTAGCCCTGTAGCTCTGTGTGTGAGTGTATGAGGGATCTTACTGTCTGATTTTGTGTCGGTTCCAGAATTATTTACGTATCAAAAACATGTAAACACATAAATGGCGCAGCTTTTTTTTTGTGACAGTGTACCCGTTTTCATGCGGCAGAAGTTTGAGACTAAACAGAGGATCAAAAATTAGCTAGCATTCGCGCCAAGAATTTTCAATTCTATTAAGGACACGGAGGCGAGGATTATGCTTCTCTTTCTTATATTTGCTACTCACAGCAGCCAATGAAAAACGTTTTGTATGCAAATAAAACTACATTTCCCATGATGCTTGTACATACATCACATCCTGTATAGCCCCATAAGAGCTGCTGTATCCTGTGTCTCCTCCTCTTTCTTTGCTCGAACATATACAGTCCACACATTAATAAATCCAGTCCTTTTCACAGAATATGAGTCTCAATAAACATCCTTCAACATGGAGAACCAGCATTAATAAATCCAGTCCTTTTCACGGAACTGAGTCTCAATAAACATCCTTCAACATGGAGAACGATCGTCAACTGGAAAGATCACGTCTTCTAGTCCAGAAGAACACCTGCTCCTTCTTCCTTCCTCGAAGCTGAAAGTAATGAGACAGGAAAAACCCGTAACTTCTGCTGATACAGAATATCAAGTACATGCGGGTGGGCAATTATTACCAATACTGTAATAAACCGGGTGGGATAATCCTCGCCTCCGTGTCCTTAATAGAATTGAAAATTCTTGGCGCGAATGCTAGCTAATTTTTGATTCTATTACAGGACCGGAGGCTTCGGATTATGCTAGTTTAACGCTTATTAACATAACTACAGTCTTAAATCTCCCACCGGTACATAATATACTGGTTAAATAGAGTCCGAGAAACTCCATCAGAATAATTAAAACATGCACAACAATGGAATTATCTAAACAAGAATGAAAAGTATTGTACCTGAGCGAACTGCGCCTCACAATTGGTTCTAACACCCATTCCGGCAAAAGGCCCTCAATCATCGGCTGTAATAGCCTCGTACTCACATATAGAATGTCAATAATCATCAACAATCATATGAACATCTACTCGAAAACCTCGGATAGTAAATCCGAGAATCATCGTTGTAAGCCATGAGGCATGCGAAGAAACACCCATAAAGTGCATTATCTCGAAATCGTGTGACCAGGTCCTGGCCACATGCAGTTCAGATCTCGCTGACAGAGCAACTTCCTATAGTATATACTGTACCTGTAAAACGCGGGCTTGCCTCGCCCTAGGAACACCTTAAGGTGGAATGCTTCATAACACTGCCTGACAATATGTAATGTCCAGTCGACATACTATTATAAGTATAGTAATAAAAGAAATCACGAGACTTAGTCCGGTTTGGAATATGTATGCCACCAAAGAATTCGCAAGAAAAAACCCAACGCAAGTTCAGCAACTTGCCCTGAACCGAGAATGAGCCGCAGAAAAACCGGCCAAAATGGACGCTATAAGGTGAACGTTATCGAAGTCCCCGTACAGTATTTGGTAAATAGCTTACAAGTAGAGAAATCAGTCCTCACAAAACCGCCAAAGGCGCACATAGCTACAAGCGACCCTCTATCGCCGAAAAATATGTCGGGAATGAAAGGACCCAGAATACGAAACGAACGCCCTCAGCACGTTCGAAATACAAAGAAGGTAATGTAGATACCAGAAACTTGATCGTAAATAAAGCAAAGTCTGAATACCCATCACCTAGGAAAACTGTATTTACCACATCGCCACGTGTCAAACCCAGACCCGTGCTTACTAGACGGCAACGCTGAAACTGTAGGCCGTAGCCCCTGGTGAACCATAAAGGCATCTGCCCTGATCTACATGAGTGCTAGATCATGAGAAAAAAGGGGAAAATTGGAAGGTAAGGCAGGAACCGAGCTGGCCTCCACGGACCCAAGTGACATTGGAATTTCAAATGGAGTCCACCCTGCCCGAAGGAACGACCTAGTCGCCGGAAATACAAGGAACCGGATGGAACAATCCGTCACTGTCATGTAGGTTAAGAGGAATACCGGTTCAACAATCTAAATATGAAGGTTTCGGCAGAATGGCTCGAGTCCTGGAACAAGTCCACTAAAAAATTACCTATATGCCCATATCCGCTGATCGTTCTCGCAGTCGAGATATTGCGCATGTTGATCAGTAAGCCTCCAGAGGCGTGCACGACAAGCTTGAATAACTGAAGTATCGGAAAACTGTTTGAATGACGGTGCCCAACACACCGCAACAGTGGTACTCACCTGAAGGGAAACGCATGCACTGATAGCATCGGAAGCCAATCTCGCACTGTAGATTGGGACGTACAACCACTGAGTCGCGTAAGCTTGAGATAAACCTAAAACTAAGAGCCACAAATGTATGAAGGTTATAACCGGGCTATTCCAGCACATCAATCCGATGCCTGGAAATGTGAGGCCAAGGCCTGGTAAGATAGACCTATCCATACATATATGTATCCAGGTAACTGGAAAGGTAAAATAACTCGGTACTCGGAGGGTACTAGAGAGCTAATATCTTGGCATGACCTACACTTCGCATCAACCATTGGAACCGCTACCGGAACAACTGCCATTGTGGGGAAGGAGGAGATCACCAGACACTCTCCTGAATGCTATATGCCAGAAGCTGAGGAAAAACGATGGAAAAAGGAACCGACCAACTAGTATGAATGTGACCACAAGCAAAAACAGCAACCCTTTACACACTCGACAATAATCAATCTGTCCCATAGGGGCCTGTCGCGAAAGGGCCTACCCGGATCTGATGTCCTGGGGCCCAACTGTATGAAAGGCTTTGCGCCTCTCGGACGATCTGGCGCAAACTGCGTCATACCGACGCATACCGCCGATCGTGGCTGACTACGATTTGCAGCCTGTCAAATCTGGGAATCCCTTTCCGAGACGACTGGAAAAAAGAAGATTGGCGACACCGTCGGGCAAATCCAACTATACCCAAAAGGGGGTCGCAACTCCCTAGGCTAAATCCCGTCACACGCGTCGGCTGCCTTATGTGTTGGCGAAAAGGAAACCCGAAATAAAAATAATAGATAAAAATAAATAAAATAAAAAATAAAAATCATGCTCAAGGATGTGTGGTAGCAGAAGGGAAAAAAGGGGGGGCGTCAATCAAGCCCTGTCACCCTGAGTTAGGTAACATCATACTCGAGGCCCTGTTGACCACACAGGAACGGGAAGAACCTGGGTGTCAACATAATTAGGTCAGGAGGCTCTTGCGCTCCTATCAGTAGTTGTCATCCTCCAATACATATATATCACCATCACCCTCAAGGGATATCCGTATACAACATGTATAGTAGTGCAAAGCACAACACAATGGAGGAGTAGAGGGGGAGCCAACCCTGTGCACACTGAAACAGAGAAATGAATAATGTATCGGCTCCTCAGCAAAGCTGTAGTCATTATACCAGCCCAAAGGGCGTCGGAGTCAATGTAAATTACAAGGAGCGTGTGCGCACTCCGAGGGCCAGCCTATTGTTAAATCTGAAGGCTACCAGGAAATCTGCTCAGGTAAAGCAGGAGGCACTGAGACCTCTAAACAAAACAAACAGGGGCCGCATGCGACATGCGTAAGCCAAATTGCCCAAAATTAAGCCCAAATTGTGCCTAAGTGGGTTACGCATACCGGAGCGTTATGACTCCATAACCGCACTCGGCTACTAGGGAAAGCCTTTGGCGGAGAAAGCGCGAGATCGCGCCATAATTCGAACAACCCTGTGGAAGTGATAGGAAAATCTCTTGCAATGTGGAAACAGCATCGTTGGAACGTAACTAGGATCAAAAAGTCTAGACAAAAACATAATACCCATTTCATCATGGCGCAGTGCAAGCGCCGCATTTCAGCTCCCGAGGGAGCAGTGATGTAGATTGCGGCCGAGTCCAGGCCACCCATGAGGCTTAAGTTGCCGGCAAGAGCAAAGCGACCTCTTTACTCCAGCAGGAGCGATCTGAAAAGGTATTGGTGGAAGAAACAAAAAACGCTACCAAAATCAATAATGAAACATGTACCAGGAAAATATTGAACGTGAAGTACAATAAAACACGAAAATAGAAATTATAAACCTTCAATTTCCTTTTGATAAGCAGAAAACATGACTCGGGGCACCTGGGATCGAACCCTGCACCATGGTGACAAGAGGCAACAGCCTTGCCCAGAAGCCTCGTGTAAACCAATCATGGCGAAGCTAAGGAGGCCTGAAGACCCCTGCAGGGCAGCACGGCCCTGGAAAAACCAGCGGAGTACAGGGCGCCTGATAAGGCCACCCGCGTAGCGGCTACACCGCCATAATCACAGACCCAGGAGGCGAGGCGGCGCGCGCCTGCCATTTATGAAGGGGAGCCAGAAGCTGTAACGTACAGCGGCCAACAGGGACAGAAGCCGCGCCCGAACGGGCCAACAGAGGGAAGCACAGACTCTCTGTGGGAGGCTCAACACTCATACGCCGCCCCCTCGATAAACACGGCCATGCCCGCAGGCCATCGGGGGACGGAAAACGAGGCCGGAGAGGCCGAACAGTCAAGTAAGGAAAAGCTTCCCCGGAGCACGCCGCTCCCAGCGGGAGCCGCTCCGCCTTAAGCATAAAAACAATCGATGGCGCTCACGAGCGCTGGTTCAAGAAGTATGGCAATTCCGTTTTAAGTCGGCAATAAACATGCGTTGAGTATCAAAAACACCTTAGTGTCACCAGCATTAAATACAGCGCGATAAAAGCGCAGAGCATTTTCACATAGCGCGATATAAGCGCAAGCATGCAAATTAGCGCGATATGAGCGCAAACATACAGGTAATACATCAAAGGCAATCCAACAGTCAACTAAGACATTAATCATGACACAATGTTCTGAGCACTTAACTGTCTGCGTGAGCAGCAAAGAAAGAGGAGGAGACACAGGATACAGCAGCTCTTATGGGGCTATACAGGATGTGATGTATGTACAAGCATCATGGGAAATGTAGTTTTATTTGCATACAAAACGTTTTTCATTGGCTGCTGTGAGTAGCAAATATAAGAAAGAGAAGCATAATCCGAAGCCTCCGGTCCTGTAATAGAATTGTGCTTTACGAGGGCGCGCCCTACCTCCCCTAAAAATAAGTCCCAAACTGAGGCCTGTGTGTGGGAAGCCGCGCAGCACGTGCCAGCAGTGGCCCTTAACAGATGCATTAGTTGCTGATTGCTAGACTAGGAGACCTCCAAGAGACGTCCTCATTAGATCGAAGAACGCATCGGAGAATTATAAAATGAGATGTGCATTTCTGCTGCCCCGCCGTTCTCCTCGCCCAGGCTGCACGGAGCCAGTCTCTTTTAATCTATATGTCAGACCACTCTGCAATCTCCTGAGGTCTCCCGGCGTCTCCTTCTACGTGTGCATGCTTTCGTAAGATGCCGCCTGTCTACTTTTGAAGCAGGCCGCGTGGTGGAAGCTAAACTAGCAAAACCGATCCGCTGAGGCCAGGCTTTGCCCGGGGAATGCCACGTTTGACTGATCCCAATGGGTTTATTTTTCATTTTATTTAACCCCTTCCACGCTCATGACGAGCTGGGCTCGTCATGCAGTAGCCTCCTGCTACGCTGATGACGAGCCCAGCTCGTCATGAATAATGGGGTTCGTGGAGTTCCAGCACAGGAGAAAAATCCCCATAGCATTCAAGGTGTTAAGGACACTCCAAGGAACAATCGGACTGCCACAGACCCCAAGCTGTGGCGTTGATTTTTTTTAAAATGATTATTTCAAAGAACTAATATGGTGGGTCCCGCTTCCATCACATCACTGGACTATTTTAGCATACTCTGTCTCTGGATTGTCTGCAGGTGTCTCCTGTTTTCTGGGCACACACTGTAGGTTTTTTTTTAACCACAGAATAGTATTCTTTTTTCATGTCTACCCATAATCTTCTCTTTTGCATATTCCTTTGCAGCATATGCATGTTTTTCTCTGATAAGAGAAACAAATAGTAGGCCTGTGTTTTTTAATGTAAAAAGGTCTCCCCCAGATTTGCCTCTCGGACAGAATAGGTTTAAAATGGCCAGCAGCAGTGGAAGCTTTCCTTAAACCAGTGGAGTAAGAAAACTTGAGGGGATACCCCTGTAAAGTACACAGAGACCCCCGGTGCTCCAGAACCAGTCAGAAGTTCTCAGGACAGGGGCTCGCTACCTGTGCACAGTGCTGTAGGAAGTCCCCTGAAGCTCGGCCACCCTCCCCGCGGGGTCTAAAGCTGCGCCACTGACTTACACATAGACTGAGTAAGGCACAAGCTATCAAGTTCTATCCCTTGCACTTGAAACAGGTCTTGCATGGGAGGCAGCAACAGTGCAGTATTCCTTCTAATACGTGGATAATCCCAGCAACATTTTCCCTAATAGATACAGTCTGACTTCCGTACGTTTCTTATCACAGTATCTAATTCATACCTTTAGGATGCTTTGACCAGGAATAATTTAAATCATTCCATTACATCGTTGTCCGGCCTGACGAATTGGGATTAAAGTGGTGTATGTAGCCATATGTATTAAGCACAGGATCTTTCGCTGCAGCTTGGGCTGTTATCATGGAAACTGTCCCTTTAGAACCTCTCTAGGACCCTCTGGTGGCTGTGCACAAGGTTCAGAATCCACTTTGCACCAGGAATTTATTTCATGAGATCATGAATCTGGAAGAAACAACGAATCCATCAGAAAACCCATCACGAAACGCAAGTACGTTCTTCTCTGCTACTCTTGCTAACCAAGTGATACTGAAAATAAATTTGTTTCATAAGTGCAAGAAGGTGGGGGCAACTTCCCCCACCTATCCCACTCCCCAGCCCCATAAATTAATAAAAGGGTTGTTTTGAGGCGATTCTATTACACCTGAGTTGCTTTGAAATAGCTCCACATGGATGGCGTTACTTTGGCCCCCTCTCCTCAATGCTAATGTCCAATGAGCCTTTTCAGGTTGCATAGTCCCTGATCAAACTTTTGTAGACACAGGATTTCCCAAAGACACCTGCCTGTGCACAGGCAAATGGAAAGATTTGCCTGTATATGGGCCGTGAACTATGCAAATTGGGTGTGAGCTGCGTGCTCTTAACAGAACGTGCACAATGCAAAGAAGAGCTGCTTGGATGTATGCATGCCCAAGACAGACATGTAAGGTGCCACCCAACAGTTGCCCTCGCGGATCTCTATGTGGTGGAACTTCTTACGTTGCATATAGTTCACAAGTAGTGTACCTCAAGAGTTGGAACTCCTCGTGCGGCTCAGCGTTGTTTGCATTCATTGATACCGTAAGTTTCCTTCTCACCCAACACTTAGCGAACTCCCATTAGGAACTTTATGTGCCATCAATGTTTCCGCATAGTGGGGCACGCGCACATGTGCAGGCTTGTAGAAGCTAGGTAGGTGAGATGCAGTTTGGTCATTTATGTGCACTGAAATTTCCGGTGTGTTGCGAAGGCGGGTTGTTTTTCTTTCTTAAGGAGGGTGGTGTACGGTTTCTGATGTATTCGAGTGAGGTAGAGGGCTGCTCACTTAAACAAGCATTGGCATAGCTAATGGGTCTTGCCTTTTGGGACCTTATAAGTATTTTATTTATTTATTTATTTATAACGTTTTATATAGCGCGAACAAGATCCCGAAGGATATCAGAGCGCTTTACAATATGATGGGAGGAAGAACATAAAAGCAATTTTTCATAATAATAATAAAACATTTACATGGCGTTTGTAAGTGCGGTTTTGCAGCGTTGTGAACAAGCATTAAAAGTCATGCAGCACATTATCTTGGGTGCTACAACATCTCCTGTTACTTCACATGCCACTGGTGACTGGCCATGCTGTGGCTAGAAGCAGTGCAGCCTGTGGGTCCTGTGTGTGACAATGATGGCATTAATATGTCCTTAAACGTTCCGTTCTATGATAGCAATGGTCACGTTTCATGATTATTTCTGTTTAGCAACCCCTTAATAATTCCAGCCACTGGCAAAGGTTATTTGCAAACCTTTTTGTTATTTGATTTAATCCATAACAGAAAATACAATGTTGCCTTCACTAACTGCTTGATCTGTCTGTTTTCGTTGTAACTGAGCTGTTGTTTCTATGATGACTGTTATCTATATTCTCCCTCCTGATGTCTTGTGAATCACTTTAATGCCCTAGAGATAAAGTTGTGCTATAGAAAATTGCTAAAATAAATAAAAATGGTGCCACCTTAATAAAAACAACAAGGGCCCATTGTCAGCAATACTCAAGCTACAGGCATAATTGTTTGTAGAAAATAAACTCAGATCATGACTGCTTACAAACTACATTAGTTGGATATATAAGATACCTCTGAAAAAGGAGCTTTATAGTAGTTGTGGAGACACTACACTAACTACGCCGGCAGTCCTGGGAATGGTGGAACGTCCGGTCCCCCCATAGGCACTGCATGGTGCCTCTGCTTAAACTTACTGCTGTCCAGCATGATGCCGAGCATTACCCGGCACTTGTGGTTGAAGGTGAAGAGGCTTTGAGACCGGAAAGAACCTCCTTGCGGTTGTCCTAGGCTCTGTCTGTATCCATGATCCTCCTCCTCCTGGTGCTGCTGTCCCTCCATCGGGGCTCTCAGGATATGACATATAGCCGAAGTCTATCTAATGTCCCTGACCAGTTTACTTTTGCTACTTCAGCCGTCCTAATCTTCAGAGAATGGGACATGCAAGGGCTCACAAACCAAAAGTGGTTGGGAAAGTTTGATCAATCTTGATTGGTTGGGGAAGCTTCACCTGGATTGGCTGGGAGTGTATTTGTTGTTTAGTGGCTGTGATGTCCTGGGGCCTGCATCCCAGCAACAGAAGTAGATGCACTTTCCTAAACAAAGATCTGTCAGCGCATGGGTTCACGCAGCAACACTGGTATGCAATGTTATTGATTGTTGTCTTTAAACCCATTAAGTCGCAGCAACAACAACGCACGTACATAACTTAAAGGAGGACGTCCTATCTTTTGAATATCATGGGTAAACCTGAAAATAAAACTTCACTCAAAAAATAAAACACACCCTCCAGGAGAAAACCTGCGCTTTTATACGGGGCAAATTTGCTTCACTTTCACACACGATCGTTGTTTTTTAACTGTTTAGTTACATGTTAATTAAAACCAACAGAAACTATGTTCCTAAATCTGGGGCAGCAACACAAGGAGCGCCATTACTGGTATCCCAGGTGACATTGGCAGGGATTGACCGATGAGGTGTCCCTGACTTTCCCCTCCAGAGTTACCATGTACGCCCGCAAAAAAATCCCCAGACTCAACGGCCATAATTAAAAGTGGGACAGAATACTAAAAAAAACGAAAATGTAAACGGAGCTTGGGGATACAAAGCGGAGCTCGTAACATGAGCAGGAAACTAATGGCCTCAAAAGTGAAAGCAACATCAAAGTAATTCTCGAACATTGAGGGTGTTACTGTTAAAGCCAAATGAAACAAGCGCGGTCGCATGGCAGCAAAAGTGATAATTGCAAACAGATGGCTCAGCTGCTCGCTCCCGCAAGGTAAACGCCATACATGCACGAGTGCTCATTGGAAAAAGTGCAGTACATGCATGGGTTTGCCAAAAAGTCCTGAGTGATTCCAAGAGGTCATCCTAAGCAACGCTGCGTTAGGCTCGACCTAAAAAGATTTCTGCTTTCTGTAGTGGCTTCAGTATAAGCAAGGTCTGTTACTTTATATAGAGGAGCTTCTAACTTCGCAGTGATTAGTTTACCAATGGCTTCTGTTTGGGCCTTTAGAGTTACTGTTGTACTGCATATTGTAGGAATAACTCTAATTTTTATTACATTTCGAGCAAATTTTAGTTTTAACTCCTTATCTTTAATTTCTTTTCTTCACATAATGTCTTATTTCTCAGCACTTAAGGTAAGGTACTCCTGTGGGAGTAGTTTACGTCCCACTTTTACTAGTGGTGCGTAAACGTGTATCCTGAAGGATTAAGTTTGTGTTTTTGTTGTAGTGCAATTTCTTTGAAGCAAAAATGTAGATAGTTGCCAAATGTACATTTGACTCAAACGCATTATTTAAACAAAGAGGTCGGCACGAGTAGAGCTCCTCCTTCTGCTTACCAATTCTGGTTTAAATAGATGATTTGTTTTTTTTGCTGAGTTTTATATAGCGCAAACTTGACCCAAAGGTATCAGACCACTTTAAATGAGCACCAGTTGCGTTCCATGTCAATCGTTCATGTTTTTGTGGACTGCTTGTTTTTGCTTAATTCTAACTAGTTAATTGGGCTGATAGTTGTCTTATCTGGGACCTTGACCTCCACTTCATTCCTTTCATGTTAGCTTTTTAGCATTAACTCTCTCTCTCCATCTTTTCTTTTTCCTTTGATCATTTTAATCTTAATCATTTTATCACTCTTTCTGTTTCTTCTTTCTTCTTCTTTCTCATAGACTGTATTTCTTCTGCTGTTTCTCTTACCCCTTATGTTTTTTCTGTCTGTGTTTCTCCCTGCCTTGTTTGTTGTCTCTCCCTGCCTTTCTTTCTGGTACTATATTTGTAAAACTTCAGCTGTCTTTAACATCTTATCTACACTTTCTTCTCACCCTCCTTTTCTCTGGCAGTTATCCACTTCTTAGAGAAAATTGTACTCACAAGTGAATGATTGAGGGCATTCTCCCACTGATTGACTAATTATGTTAGTGTGTGTGTATATATATATATATATATTACCTACTGGCGGTCGCCAGTAGGTATATATAGTTAGGATTTTTTCTCTATGGGTTTTTTGAAAATTCTATGTCTAATAACTTTGGCGTTTGTGGACGGAATTGGCTGAAATTTTCAGGAAAATGGCACATTTTGTTTCTGAGCAGCCCTTGAAAATTTGGGGGGGGTTCGTCCAGTGGGGGCCGAGAAAAAAGGGGGGTCCCAAAACGTGTTTTTAACATTGAGTTTTCCATAGGGCGGTTGGCCTCACTTTTAGCCCGAACGGCTGAATGGATTTGCACGAAACTTGGCAAAATTGTAGGGACTGGTAGCCCGATGTGCCTTTTGTAGGTCTCAATATATGTGCTCCAGTGGATTTTGAGAAATTAACGTTTAAAAAAAGATATATATCTGTAACAGCGGACCGGTTAGCGCTCTGGTTCGCGGACTTTTCGCGCAACGGAGCTTTGTGAAGCGAAGCTGATTGGTTCTCCGGCGTCTGTCAACATTCCAAACAGTCCGTAGCGGCCGCCATCTTGTCTCTCGGTAGGATCGAGAGACAAGAGGAGGTCAAAACAAAGGGGGAAATAACTATAAGGGGGCATAGTAGATCCTCGCTGACCCCCTAGGTTTGATGTGGAGGTTTTAAAAGGGCCCCGCGGGGCAAAAAAAAATAATAATAATAATAATTGAACGGCTGAATGGATTTGCACGAAACTTGGCAAAATATTAGGGACTGGTAGCCCGATGTGCCTTTGCTAGGTCTCAATATATGTGCTCCAGTGGATTTTGAGAAATTAACGTTCAAAAAAAGATATATATCTGTAACAGCGCTCCGCTTCGCGTAACGGAGGTTTGCGAAGCTGATTGGTCATTCTGTCACTGGGCTATAGTTGGGCTACATCTGGCTGATATTTGGGCTACATTTGTTTTTTTGTGTGTCTGGCGGCCATCTTTGGGCTACATTGGGCTACATTGGGCTTCATTGGGCTACATTCGGCTAATTAGCAAATAGCTCATCGCAAACTAGGAATGGTAAAGAATCGCTATTTATTCCTTAAAGTTCGCTATTTAGGAAATGCAAAAAACTTTGATGATATATATGGCGGTTCATCTCTAACAAGATAAGAAGCATAGGGATACATTTATGATGACTGGCGCATCACCAGGGATGTGTTAGTCATTCTGTGCCGCTGTTCCGTCACCTATGGTGTGCTGCATTTACAATGCGGCGCATCATGGGGCAAAAACAGCACAGATGCGTGATGTATCTGTGCCGTAAAGGTGGCGCATTGCTGGAGTTGTATCGCAAGTGTGATGAAGCTCCAGCAAGGGTCGGGGGTGCCCCTGTCGCAGGGTTTCTGTTCTCACACAGAACTGTGGACAGAGGATTGGAACCTCGGCGAATGCATTGCTGGAGTTGTATCGCAAGTGTGATGAAGCTCCAGCAAGGGTCGGGGGTGCCCCTGTCGCAGGGTTTCTGTTGTCACACAGAACTGTGGACAGAGGATTGGAACCTCGGCGAATTAGGGTGTCCCAAAACTCACGTTAGTAATCAAAAACTCCTTAGCAAGCTAGGTACAGTGTCACATTGGATATAACAAACTCTCAATGTTTAGACAATCCAGAATATGAACTTATAGTACCTCAGGATACGTGGAACTCATGAACAGTCGGTCGTTATAGATTTCTTAGAAACCAGAACATGGAGTTAAGAAGAACAGATGTGTATTTGAAATGTTTATTTACTAATGCCGTCTTCTCAGGCGTAGTACCTTAGATAATAAAAGTACACATATTATCAGTAGCAAAATTACCAGCATAGTTACTAGTACATAAAAAGTGAATGGTGATAGTATGTTAACATGCTGTAAATGAATAAGAGTTAGCAACACTTATAAGCAGCCGCGGGCCGTGGAGGGAGTTACGGTGAGGCAGGGAGGCGGGGAGGGGGAGAAGCAGGGTGGAGAATACAAGTACACATATTATCAGTAGCAAAATTACCAGCATAGTTACTAGTACATAAAAAGCGAATGGTGACAGTATGTTAACATGCTGTAAATGAATAAGAGTTAGCAACACTTATAAGCAGCCGCGGGCCGTGGAGGGAGTTACGGTGGGGCAGGGAGGCGGGGAGGGGGAGGGGCAAGGTAGAGAGGGCTCCACCCTGCTTCTCCCCCTCCCCGCCTCCCTGCCCCATCGTAACTCCCTCCACGGCCCGCGGCTGCTTATATCTCACCCTCCCTAATACACATATTATATTATTTGCTAAGAAGGTCTCTTTGTGTTGGTTTAGGGCGTGCCCATACTTTAGTGTCTTAGATTTGAAGGAATCACATCACCATACACCAGCTCTCTCTTCATGTGAACCGCATCAACTGTTGTGTATGTGTGTTCGGCAAAGCAATATAAAACCCGCCTCATGCCCAGAATTGGCAGAAGTTGCACTTATGTTATGAGTATGAAGTCGTGGAGATCAGACCTCATAACAATTCTGTATCGTGTTGTTCTTGAAACTTTAGCACTCGCTGTACAGATATAGTTTAACAAGTAAAGCAGATAGTAGACCAATAACATATTATTCTCATGTAAACCACGATGAACTACTAGGTGGAAAGCTAAAGCAACAACTAAGTGTCGTGTGCAGAAGTTGCAAAAAAGGAAAAATGGCGTTTAAACCGGTAATGAGCCCATGCTAACTTAACACGGTGTAAAGATATCCAGGACCTAGATGACACCTCCTCATGATCCGGAAACGAACTGAATAAGATAATAGAAGTGCCATCTCATGAGAGCAGATTGCAAGTTTATATGTGGACGGTCCGCAAGGTAAAGCATTAAAAACTAGGAAAATTTAATGCTAAAGAAAAATAAAACAGCCAAGTACTTTATCGAGTCTTAAGCCAATAGGCAAGGTAAATAATAAAAACTTGACAAATAAGTCAATGAATTGTCAATGAAATGCTAGTACTCAGCATATCAAACATGAAAAAGGTCTATGACATAACTGTGTATGCAAAATAAGCTGCAACAGCCTCCAATAGGAAGTCACCGTCTTCATCCGAAAACAGTTCAGCCATCCAATTTAAAAGCGGAAAAGAACATACGTGCTCTCCCAGCACCGGATCCTCTATCACCATCAGAGGACAGCTCGGTGGGTTTTCAAGAAAGCTCTCTTCCAAGAAAGACTGTGCTGCCGCCAGTAAATTCCAGGGACCAAGTAGTCCATGCATCAATGCCACAGCCATAATCCTTTCGCCAGGACAAACCAACTCGTGAGTAATGATAGGAGTCATCAGCTGATTAAAGTCGACGTCAGGAGAAACCGGTCCGCAGAGACACAAATCAATGGCCCAATCGAAATCACAGGTCAGGCAGTGAAATACAGGCTGGACACAGGTGAAGTAGGAGAACCGAAAAGATAATCCATATGCCGTGCTTAATATCGCCAACGGCATTGTGCCATAATATTCTAGCATGCGATTGCGGAACAGTGTCAGCAGCTGCAGGGTCGGAGGTTGCATAGGAGGGACATCCATATTTAAAAATGTAAAAAAGCACGAGCGTCCGCTGGTAATGCAAGTAAAAATGCCAATCCACGAACCAGAGTGCAGAAAATACAATGAAAGGAAGCAGGGATGACTCCAAAGATTTTCTCAAATGAAGTCACGAGACCACTGGTAACAACTTTAAAAAAGTGTGTCAGGGACTTTGTGGAGGATGCGTTAAAGATAGTCGGAAACATGTTGCTGAAATTGAAAGGCAAATCTTAATTGAAAAGGGTGTGCACCTCTGTACGGGTGTTCGCTATGTGAAGTACGAAAGTTTCACGGGCCGAACTCAAGGCCACCTCTCTCTGAGACAAAAGAGCTCTTATTCTTGCCATGCCGTTGAAACGTGTCCCAAGGTTGGTATTTGTGGCCAGATTGAAAACTCCCTATGTTCATGTGTGGGAGGAAATAGAACATTTCTGCAGCAAATAACCCGTTCACTTACTGTTACGATAAAAGGAATACTTTTAATTAACTCAGAACAATCTTCATTATTGAGCATCAAATAACTACCATTTTCCAACAACTTGAACGTGGGGATGATAGCAGGAACTGGCGTGCCTTGCAACACGCAAGCCATATTTGGTCGGTGTTTGTTGCATGAACCGTGTAACTGTATGTGCCTACACATTAGTGAATGATCTGGCGTCTCAGTGCATTCCTCTCCATTCAGATAAACTTCTTGATCATCTTTGAAACATCTGTATGTGTATAGAAGCGACCAGACCTCATGAAGAAAAGCACTACCTAAAGGTTCATAATGACCTATTGGTATATATTTCATACAATTTGAAAACTTATATAAAGCAAAAGGCAGCGTTATTAAACCGTGGCTAAGGCATGTTGTCAAAAAACCCGCAATCCTCTGCTGATGATGTCACTGAGCATGTCATGAATGATGTAATATGTGACATCATCAGCAGTGGATTACGGGTAATAGTATCTCTAGTTTACTCCCCTATAGCTGTCTTTATTTTAACATAAGTGTGTGTTTCCCTCCCTTATACTTACTGTTTTTGGTTCGCTTCCAGTTCGCGTACCGGCGAGCGAACTAGGAAGCGAACTAAGAGAAATAGAGGTTGGCACAGTTCCAAATATTGTACCAATTTTTTAATAACGGGGAGGTAGTTCTGAAAAGAACTTTTTTTTTTATTTTTCTGAACATTTTTTTACTGTTTTTGAATTTTTCGGAACAGTTTTATATTTTTTTGGGTTTTTCTTGGAGGGGGCAATGAAAACGATTCATTGTAAAGGGCTCAACAGGAGCAACAAAACAAAAAAAAGAAGTATTTATTATTTTGGGCGTTTCGGACAAACTTGCATATGATAGTCAATAGCTCTGTTGATCAGAGTGATGCTTCTTTCTCCGTAGGAAATGAATCCATCGCAAAATACGCAGGTGTGTTTTACTTCACCAAATCTCATTTGTATATTTGGCACCATCTCCCTGCCCTCTGGTCCCGTTACTTCCGGTACAACAGATCTTCTGGCCATAATAGGGAGATTATCTAGGTCGTTCCGAAACTGTGCAGCACTGTAGTTGTTAGGATGCCACCTAGTCATATGGCGATGCATTGTGTAGTTTCCGAAACTGTATTTTTTGTCGGTCCCTCTGGACAGTCTATCTTGACATATAAGGCAAGTTACGTATCTTGCATTTACTTTTTTCTGACCTTTTGGGAATTTTAAAAAATTGCCAAATGAAGTTTTCTTTCCGGTGAGACGTCCTGGGCTGCTCAGGCAAAAACTGCCTCTCTTCGTGCTCGTCCTCCTGTTCCTCTTCTTCTTCTTCTTGTTGAATTATAACTTGAGCAGGTGGTCCACTCTTCCTTGGATGTGGTGGAGGTGGTGGGGAAGCACCAGCTGAAGCTACTAAAGAAGCCATTGCTCAGTGATCACAAAGGGTCTTTCTCTCACAATGATGAAAGTCAGAGTGAGGAAAGAAGGAGGGATTTTCATCATTTGGGAAAAACAAGAGTTCTCAACCAATCAAAAGTGTTCATTTTAGATTATATGACCTAGTCTTACATCATTAGGAAACCAAAAGTGAAATGAACCAATGAAAAGTGTTATTACCAAGTCACATGACTTGCTGTGTTTACGTTAAGCGCTTTGCAGGGCCTCCCGGTTTGCTTCCAGAAACCTGCGCTTTGCGACTCGCTTCGCGTACCAGTTCGCTAACGTAGTACGTCATATGACGTATCACGCGACAACGTGAAACGTCATGCGGACGGGAGGCGTCACGATGTTGTTTTGTAACGCGGCACTTGCGGTAAAGAAACGTTTACCGGCTCGCGGTCTATTTCGCGGCATCAAGGTCAGCTAACGGGAAGCTTCCCGATTTGCGAAGCGGGAACGAAGAAAAAAAAATATTTTAAAAAAAATTATTCATAAACATATAAAATATATTTTTGGATTTAAAGAAGAATACATTTTACAGCTACAGATATTAGCTGTTAAAAAACCAATGAAATTCACAGAAAAAACCATAGGTTATGGACCATATATAGTTAGGATTTAGCATTTACAAAACCTTGAAAATTCACTGAAAAAACCATAGGTTATAGACCATATATAGTTAGGAATTAGCATTTACAAAACCTTGAAAATTCACTGAAAAAACCATAGGTTATAGACCATATATAGTTAGGAATTAGCATTTAAAAAACCTTATTTTACTCACACAAAACCATTGAAATTCCATATATAGTTAGTTGCACTAACTATATATCGCGCACCCGCAATCCACTGCTGATCATGTCACATATTACATCATTCATGACATGGTCAGTGACATCACTGATGACATCACTGATGACATCTCAAATGACATCACTGATGACATCTCACTTGACATCAATGATCACATCACTGATGATATCATTCATGTGATAATACAATGCATCTCCTCACACTCTAATATAACCTCCGTTACACCCAGTGTTAAATAGAGAGTATCATTTTTGAAACCATTGACACACCAATACTAGTTACTACATACGCACTCACTGATTCCTATGTCTACACACACATTCACTCATACAATCATTCATACATACAATCACTCATCTTTACAACACTATTGTTAGAACCGGGAGTCTCTGGTTGGCAAAGGTAAGTACCTTGGCCCAAGTAGGGACCCCTAGCTCCGGTCAGGGCGACGGAATAACCCTCTGAGATAACCCCTGCTCACCCTCTAGGTAGCATGGCGCGAGCAGTCTAGGCTAAACTCGGAGGCAATGTGGATAACATTTGCACTTAACACAACAATAATTCCCAATCCACCACAAACTGAGACCACACAGGTAAGTATATATAAAATATAACTTTATCTAGTTTCAGCATGTAAATGAAGCAGTTGCATGATAATCACTTCTTTAAAACACATAGCATTTCTAACTTAAAGGTTGCACGTTAAACACTTCATTTAGAACAAGGTTGCACTTAATTCTTAGTAGGTCTTGTAGATAGGCAGTTCTTAGCATAAAAATAAAAATAGTCTCTAGTCTCTCAAATCAGCACTTAAAAATATGCCCCTGATTTCTATGCACTTCGCTCTTAAAACGAGCCAGGAAAACAATGTCAGCGCTTAAAAATAGCCAGGTTGATCTGCCCCTAATACCAGGAATGCTAAGCGCGGCAGCGCGTCTCACCCGAAGGCTGGGGGGACTCCTTTTCCTTCCCCCGGCACTTCTTTATGCCTCAGGCGAGCCTCCCTTGCCAGCGCTCACTCGCGCTTGGGCCCGGCCGGTCTCAGCAGGTCCTCCGCCCGCTCCCAGTCTCTCGGGGGCGGCGAGGAGCAGAGACGGCAGGCCGGGGATCCGAGCACTCCTACAATTCCCTCGGCGAGGTCGGGTCAGTCTTCCCCGGTCCCGGCGGTGATTACGCAGGCAGACGAGGTCCTTGACGACGGGAGCCAATCCTGTCGCGGCCCTTCAGCCGAGCCTCCCGTGACGACACCACCACGCAGGGGGAATCAGCCAATCCGGTCGCGGCGCTTCTGCCGAGCCTCCCGTGACGTCACCGCCTGCTCTGGGGAAATCGACCAATCCGGTCGCGGCGTTTCTCCCTCAGCCTACGGCGGCAGCCAACCACAGCGCGGCCCCTTCGTGGCTGCGAGCAGACCTTCGGGGGTGATTTCAGGGCCCGGGCCCGCGGCGATACTGAGGCGGGTCAAGCGTATTTAGCCCTCACCACGCTGGAGCGCTTCAGAACCCTCTGGGCCCCACCAGCACGTGTCGATGAACACGTCGATCTTGAGATGCAGCAGTTAGTAGACAGCGCGGCGCTCTCAAGCAGAACAGAGAGCAGCCAGCGCGCTACACGGGGCAATCAGCAGGGCTTAGTCCAGCAGTCCCCGAGTTTCCCTGCACACAGCAGCTTCACGATCTCCTTGCCACACAGCAGCTTCAGGGGGGGCACCGCAGAGTCTTGTTTCCTTGGGCAACCTTTATGTTCCTGGGTTGCAGACAGGGAGCCAGCTCTTCTCAGGCCCTTGGAGATTCAAGATTGTAGACACAGCACACAGCAGAGTCTTGGCAGTTTCAAGTAGGCAGGGTCACAGCACACAGCAAAGTCCCTTTCTTCTCCTTAGCTTCCAGGTGGACAGCAGAACAAGTCAGCCCTTAGAGCACACAGCAAGGCAGTCTTTCTTCAGTTCTCTAGCTGTCCTCCTTCCAGCGAGGGTTCCTTCTTGCTTGCAGAATTTCAGAATCTAATTCTCTGCAGACAGGGGTCCTTTCCTTATACCCCCCAATGTCTTTGAAGTTCTTGGTGCATGGAGGCCCTGGGTCCAGTCTAAACCAGTTCTGGGGGTTGCGGAGCACTGAGGTGTCTCTGGCTTTCTTCTTCCTGTCAGCTTCAGGGCCAGTGGGGTCAGTTGACCACCAGGAGAGAGCTAATGTGGGGGAGGTAGGCAGGCACAGCCCAGCACTTATCTGGCATTCCTTCCTCCCTCCTCCCAGGCAGGCAGATGTGCCCTTTCATCCCCGGGATGGCTCCGACCCTCTCCTCTGGGGCTCTGCAGCCCCTTCCTGTCACATCCAGACCAGGCAGACATTCCACAAACCCAGGCACACAGAAAGGTTTAGACAAGAGAACAGCCACTTTCTAAAAGTGCTATTCTCCAACACAGGATTTAAAAACACCCTTCACTAAAAGATGTGTCATTAAATTCTGAGTCCAGGGATATCTTTCACTTATGTCCCATCTTGCTCCTATGGGGAGATAGGCTGGTATCACATGGGCCTAGCCCCCTCCATGTTACTCTATGGAGCAAGATAGCCTTACAGCGGTGAGCACACAAAATGGCTGTAGCCCACTACCAGAGCATAGTACCTGCACTAGCACATGCTCTACCTTATCCATACACTGCACCCTGCCCAGGGGGGTACCTTGAGCCTTCCATAGGGGTGACTGATGTGCACAGACAGGGAAGGATTAGGCCGAGCCAGTGGGGACACTGGCCAGGCTGACATGGCAGTCACTGACTGCACACAGGCCCTGCGCTGGCAGGCCTGAGTCACCTTTTAAAAGCTACTCATGTGGGTGGCGCAATCTGCGCTGCAGGCCCACTAGTAGCATTTGTCATCACCAGCCCTGGCACACACAGTGCCCTCTACTAGGGACTTCGTGGTAATACAAATATGCCAATTAGGTATACTCAATCAATATCACAATTTACAGAAGGAGCACTTACACTCTGACACTGATCAGCAGTGGCAGAGTGTCCAAAACATCTAAATCAGCAAAAACGAAATCCAGCACAGCATCAAAACACATGAGTCAGAGGCAAAAAGATGGGGGAAGAACCACGCCAAAAGGTGTCAGGTCTAACACGTGTCCCCTCCAGCTGAAAGTGGGGAGAGCTACCCAACCTCTTGGGAGTCCTTATCACTAAGGCGGAAGAATCTGGACAGACCGTCAGCGTTGGCGTGTTCTGTACCAGGGCGGTGCTCCACCGTAAAGTCCATCCCCTGTAGGGAAATGGACCACCTCAACAATTTTGGATTCTCACCCCTCATCTGCATTAACCATCTGAGGGGCCTGTGGTCGGTCTGAACGCGGAAGTGAGTCCCAAACAGGTAGGGCCTCAGCTTCTTCAGAGCCCAGACCACAGCAAAAGCTTCTCTTTCAATGGCACTCCATTTTTGTTCCCTGGGGATTAGCCTCCGGCTAATGAAAGCCACAGGTTGGTCTCCTCCCTCATCATTGATCTGTGAGAGCACTGCTCCCACGCCTTGCTCTGAAGCGTCAGTTTGCACAATGAACTCACTTGAAAAGTCAGGTGCCTTAAGCACCGGTGCTGTGCACATGGCAGTTTTGAGGGTGTCAAAAGCAGTTTGACAGGCCTCAGTCCAATTCACTTTCCTGGGCTGATTCCTAGATGTCAGCTCTGTCAAAGGGGCCACAATGGTGCCATAGCCTTTGACAAACCGTCTGTAATACCCGGTGAGACCTAGAAAGGCTCTCACCTCAGTCTGGGTCTTGGGGGGTTCCCAAGCCAGAATGGTATCAATTTTTGCCTGTAGGGGCGCCACCTTGCCGCTCCCCACCTGGTGTCCCAAGTACACCACAGATCCCTGCCCTATCTGGCATTTACTGGCCTTGATAGTGAGGCCTGCCTTCTGCAGAGCCTTCAACACTTCAGTGAGGTGTTGCAGGTGTTCCTCCCAAGTGGAGCTGAACACCGCAATGTCATCCAGGTAGGCTGCGCTGAATTGCTCCAGCCCTGCCAGTACCTGGTTGACCAATCTCTGAAATGTGGCGGGGGCATTTTTCAACCCAAAGGGCATGACACGAAACTGGAAGTGTCCTTCTGGCGTTGAAAATGCTGACCTCTCCTTTGCCCCGTCAGTTAAGGCAATCTGCCAGTACCCTGAAGTCAAATCAAAAGTACTCAGGTACTGGGCAGCTCCCAACCGATCCACCAGCTCATCAGCTCTGGGGATGGGTTGCGCGTCAGTCTTCGTGACCGCATTGAGCCCACGGTAGTCCACGCAGAACCGAAGTTCTGGGGGGCCACCGGGGGTAGCAGCTTTCTTAGGCACTAAGACCACTGGGCTAGCCCAGGGGCTGCTGGAGGGCTCAATAACCCCAAGCGCCAACATCTTGGAAACTTCTTCCTTGATGCTAGCTCTGACCTTGTCAGCCACCCTGTAAAACTTCTGTTTCACAGGCATGCTGTCTCCAGTGTCCACGTCGTGGACGCACCACTTGGTGACACCTGGGGTCAGGGAGAACAGTGGGGCGAACTGACCCAAGACTTGGCGACAGTCCTCCTGCTGTTCTGGGGTCAGGGTGGGGGAGAGGACCACACCATCCACTGACCCATCTTGCTCCTTGACTGCCAGGAGGTCAGGGAGAGGATCACTGTCCTCCTCCCCTCCAACATCTGTAGCCATGAGCATCGTCACTTCCGTTCTTTCAAAGTGGGGTTTGAGGCGGTTCACATGTAGCACTCTCAGGGGCTGCCTGGGAGTCTTCAGGTTAACCAAATAGGTAACCTCGCTCTTGCGCTCCACCACCTCATATGGGCCAGACCACTTGTCACGGAGCGCACAAGGCTCCACTGGCGCCATCACCCACACCTTCTGACCAGGTTGGAACTCAACCAGAGAAGTGTTCTGGTCATACCACCTCTTCATTTCCTCCTGGCTAGCCTCCAGGTTCTCTTGAGCGAGCTTCCTGAAGCGCTTGGTCTGGTTGCGAATGGCCAGCACATAGCTGAACACATCCTGAGGGGTTTTCCCACGGGATTTCTCCCACCCCTCCTTCACCAGAGCCAGAGGCCCTCTGACAGGGTGGCCATACAGCAACTCAAAGGGACTGAACCCTAATGATTTCTGAGGCACCTCCCTGTAGGCAAACAACAGGCATGGCAACAAGACATCCCATTTCCGCCTCATGGGCTCTTCCAGGCCCATAATCATGCCCTTCAATGTGCGGTTGAATCTCTCAACCAAACCATTTCCTTGAGGGTGGTAAGGAGTGGTGAATTTGTATGTCACCCCACACTCACTCCACAGGGACTTCATATATTTAGAAATGAAGTTTGTCCCGCGGTCCGAAACGACCTCCTTCGGAAATCCCACCCGGGAAAAGATCCCCATCAGGGCACGGCCCACCACTGGGGCGGTGACTGTCCTGAGCGGAAGGGCTTCCGGGTACCGAGTGGCATGGTCCACCAAGACCAGGATAAACCTGTTGCCTAGGGCTGTCTTGGGATCCAGGGGCCCCACGATGTCAATGCCCACCCGCTCAAAAGGGGTGCTCACCACGGGAAAGGGTTGGAGGGGTGCCACGCGCTTCCCTCCACTCTTGCCACTGGCCTGACAAGTCTGACAAGACTTACAAAAGGCAGAGACGTGCGTCTTCATCTGGGGCCAGTAGAAATGGGTGACAAGCCTGTGATAGGTCTTGTCTTGCCCCAGATGTCCTGCGAGAGGCACGTCATGAGCCAGACCCAGTAGGAAGTTCCTGAAGCGCTCCGGTACCACCAGCACACGGGCTGCGCCGGGCTCAGCGAACTTAGGCTCACTATAAAGTAAGTCATCCTCCCAATAGATCAAATGCTCCTTGGACCCCAGGCCTGCGGCCTGGTCGGCAGCCTGCTGCCGCACACCAATGAGAGAAGGGCACTCCTTCTGAGCCTGGCAGAATTCCTCCCTGGAGGGACCACCCTCTTGCTGCCACTGGGACAGCTCAGGCAATTCTCCTAGTTCGGCCACCTGCTCCCCTGTAGGTTCCAGGGCATCCCCTTCCGGGTCTGCCTCCTCCTGGACCGTGGGAACAGTGGGGGCCGGTTTCCCGCGCCCTCTACCCCGTCCTCTCTTGGCAGGTCCCTGGGCCATTGTTCCAGGCTCCAGCTCTGTTAGACCGCCCTCTCTTGCTGTCATTGCACGGGTGGACACACAGATCCACGCAGGCAAACCCAACATCTCCAAGTGAGTCCTGTGCTCCACCTCCTTCCATGGGGAGCTCTCCAGGTCATTACCTAATAGACAATCTACAGGCAAGGCATCACTTACAACAATCTCCAAAATACCGGAGACTCCTCCCCATTCAAATGGAACTTTCGCCAGCCTGCAGTAGCGCACTGAACTGTCAGCTGCCACCACAGGCCGGAGTACCTGGGGAACAATTTGCTCTTCAGACACCCACTGACACCTAACAGATGTCACGCTGGCCCCTGTGTCTCTCAGAGCCTCCACCACCTGTCCATTGATGGTCACCTTCTGCCCGTATTTCTTAGTGTTTTGGGGCAGCAAGGTTTCCTGGGCCATCTCTCGGTCTCCTAGAGAGACAAGGGTCATCAATGCTAACCCCTCCTCCCCACTAGAAATCAAATCCCCTCCCAAAGCTACACTGGCTATCGCCGGAGCTGGAGCTGGAGCACCAGTGGGTGCAGATTTCTTCTTTGGACAGTTTGGAGCAATGTGCCCCACCTCCCTACATGCATAGCAAGTGAGGGTTTTCTTGTCCTGCGGGCCCTTATGGGGCCAGGACTTCTTAGACTTGGGGGGTTGAGACACCTTCTCTTGGGAACTACTTTGGGGCCCTTTAGAGGACTCCTTTTGATTACCCGTGTCCCCCCCACTCTTCTGCTGGGGACCCTGTCCACCTTTGGCTGGGGTACTTACCACCCCCTTGTGGACCCTGGTGCTAGTCCACCGGTCCGCCTCTTTAGCAAGCTCACTGGGATCAGTTAACTTACTATCCAAAAGATGCTGGCGCAGCTCTGGGACACACAAACTACTTAAGTGCTCCCTACTAATCAAGTGACACAACCCCACATAATCAGTAACTTTGCTGCCCTTCATCCAACCTTCCAGTGCACGCGTGTACATACTCACACACTCCACCCAAGTACTTGAATCAAGCTTCTTGAAGTTCCTAAACTTCTGGCGGTACTGTTCAGCAGTGAGCCCATACCTGAGGCACAAAGCCTCCTTCATGGCGGAGTAGGATAAAGCATCCTTTGCGTCTAAGGGTGCCAAAACATCCCTCCCTGAGGCCTCAAAATGCTTCCACAATCCTGCTCCCCAATTCTTTTCAGGCACCTCATTCATCTTTAAGGCAAGTTCATACGCTCTGAACCACGCATAAATATCCTCACCCCTCTGATAATTCTGTACCAGATCCTTTGGTATGTATACCTTACCCGCCTGTACTGGTTGTGCGCTGCCACCATTAGAACTGGACCCCCTCTCTTTATATTTGAAGTCCAACTCCTTCATGCTCCTCTCATGAGCCAATTGGAGCTTCTTTTCCTCTAGAGCGAGCGCCTGCCTTCTCTCCTGCGCCGCTCTCTCCTGCGCCTCTTTCTCAACTTCTAGGCGCAGTCTCTTCTCTTCGGCTTCCGCCTTGAGCTTCAAAAGCTCAATCTCATGGGCCCTAGCTCTCTGATTCTCCTCCAACTCCTCTGGAGAAATCATCCTACTGGAGTGGGTGCTGCCGGCCCTAGACGCTGGCTTCGCCACTGGCAATTCACTGGGCAAAAACCCAATCTCCTGTGCGCCACCCTCTTCAATAGTAGCGTCTGGGACACCATGTTTGGCCTCCCACCAGGCCCTCAGAGCTGTCCGTAGCTCTTCCTTATTTGCGCCGCCCCTCACTGGGCATTCAAGCTGTCTGCAGAATTTTCTCAGTTGCTCCTTGTTATAGGTGAGCAACTCCTGGATTTCAAATTCCACTTCCCCTTCTGCATTCATGCTTTGCGCGTTCTGAGACATGGTACCTCCTACCCTTTTCAACTAAAAAGGTTTCACCAAAAAGAAAAAATCCTGCGCAACCTGTTCCGCTAAACTAGACTAGTGATGTACAAGAAATCACTGCCGGTCAAGTGCAATTATTAGTTCAAAATCCCACCGCTGCCACCAATGTTAGAACCGGGAGTCTCTGGTTGGCAAAGGTAAGTACCTTGGCCCAAGTAGGGACCCCTAGCTCCGGTCAGGGCGACGGAATAACCCTCTGAGATAACCCCTGCTCACCCTCTAGGTAGCATGGCGCGAGCAGTCTAGGCTAAACTCGGAGGCAATGTGGATAACATTTGCACTTAACACAACAATAATTCCCAATCCACCACAAACTGAGACCACACAGGTAAGTATATATAAAATATAACTTTATCTAGTTTCAGCATGTAAATGAAGCAGTTGCATGATAATCACTTCTTTAAAACACATAGCATTTCTAACTTAAAGGTTGCACGTTAAACACTTCATTTAGAACAAGGTTGCACTTAATTCTTAGTAGGTCTTGTAGATAGGCAGTTCTTAGCATAAAAATAAAAATAGTCTCTAGTCTCTCAAATCAGCACTTAAAAATATGCCCCTGATTTCTATGCACTTCGCTCTTAAAACGAGCCAGGAAAACAATGTCAGCGCTTAAAAATAGCCAGGTTGATCTGCCCCTAATACCAGGAATGCTAAGCGCGGCAGCGCGTCTCACCCGAAGGCTGGGGGGACTCCTTTTCCTTCCCCCGGCACTTCTTTATGCCTCAGGCGAGCCTCCCTTGCCAGCGCTCACTCGCGCTTGGGCCCGGCCGGTCTCAGCAGGTCCTCCGCCCGCTCCCAGTCTCTCGGGGGCGGCGAGGAGCAGAGACGGCAGGCCGGGGGCCCGAGCACTCCTACAATTCCCTCGGCGAGGTCGGGTCAGTCTTCCCCGGTCCCGGCGGTGATTACGCAGGCAGACGAGGTCCTTGACGACGGGAGCCAATCCTGTCGCGGCCCTTCAGCCGAGCCTCCCGTGACGACACCACCACGCAGGGGGAATCAGCCAATCCGGTCGCGGCGCTTCTGCCGAGCCTCCCGTGACGTCACCGCCTGCTCTGGGGAAATCGACCAATCCGGTCGCGGCGTTTCTCCCTCAGCCTACGGCGGCAGCCAACCACAGCGCGGCCCCTTCGTGGCTGCGAGCAGACCTTCGGGGGTGATTTCAGGGCCCGGGCCCGCGGCGATACTGAGGCGGGTCAAGCGTATTTAGCCCTCACCACGCTGGAGCGCTTCAGAACCCTCTGGGCCCCACCAGCACGTGTCGATGAACACGTCGATCTTGAGATGCAGCAGTTAGTAGACAGCGCGGCGCTCTCAAGCAGAACAGAGAGCAGCCAGCGCGCTACACGGGGCAATCAGCAGGGCTTAGTCCAGCAGTCCCCGAGTTTCCCTGCACACAGCAGCTTCACGATCTCCTTGCCACACAGCAGCTTCAGGGGGGGCACCGCAGAGTCTTGTTTCCTTGGGCAACCTTTATGTTCCTGGGTTGCAGACAGGGAGCCAGCTCTTCTCAGGCCCTTGGAGATTCAAGATTGTAGACACAGCACACAGCAGAGTCT
Organism: Lissotriton helveticus; assembly: GCF_964261635.1. Taxonomy (NCBI): domain Eukaryota; kingdom Metazoa; phylum Chordata; class Amphibia; order Caudata; family Salamandridae; genus Lissotriton; species Lissotriton helveticus. The sequence goes on from NC_136059.1 coordinate 256,993,881, forward strand.
TGGCAGTTTCAAGTAGGCAGGGTCACAGCACACAGCAAAGTCCCTTTCTTCTCCTTAGCTTCCAGGTGGACAGCAGAACAAGTCAGCCCTTAGAGCACACAGCAAGGCAGTCTTTCTTCAGTTCTCTAGCTGTCCTCCTTCCAGCGAGGGTTCCTTCTTGCTTGCAGAATTTCAGAATCTAATTCTCTGCAGACAGGGGTCCTTTCCTTATACCCCCCAATGTCTTTGAAGTTCTTGGTGCATGGAGGCCCTGGGTCCAGTCTAAACCAGTTCTGGGGGTTGCGGAGCACTGAGGTGTCTCTGGCTTTCTTCTTCCTGTCAGCTTCAGGGCCAGTGGGGTCAGTTGACCACCAGGAGAGAGCTAATGTGGGGGAGGTAGGCAGGCACAGCCCAGCACTTATCTGGCATTCCTTCCTCCCTCCTCCCAGGCAGGCAGATGTGCCCTTTCATCCCCGGGATGGCTCCGACCCTCTCCTCTGGGGCTCTGCAGCCCCTTCCTGTCACATCCAGACCAGGCAGACATTCCACAAACCCAGGCACACAGAAAGGTTTAGACAAGAGAACAGCCACTTTCTAAAAGTGCTATTCTCCAACACAGGATTTAAAAACACCCTTCACTAAAAGATGTGTCATTAAATTCTGAGTCCAGGGATATCTTTCACTTATGTCCCATCTTGCTCCTATGGGGAGATAGGCTGGTATCACATGGGCCTAGCCCCCCTCCATGTTACTCTATGGAGCAAGATAGCCTTACAGCGGTGAGCACACAAAATGGCTGTAGCCCACTACCAGAGCATAGTACCTGCACTAGCACATGCTCTACCTTATCCATACACTGCACCCTGCCCAGGGGGGTACCTTGAGCCTTCCATAGGGGTGACTGATGTGCACAGACAGGGAAGGATTAGGCCAAGCCAGTGGGGACACTGGCCAGGCTGACATGGCAGTCACTGACTGCACACAGGCCCTGCGCTGGCAGGCCTGAGTCACCTTTTAAAAGCTACTCATGTGGGTGGCGCAATCTGCGCTGCAGGCCCACTAGTAGCATTTGTCATCACCAGCCCTGGCACACACAGTGCCCTCTACTAGGGACTTCGTGGTGATACAAATATGCCAATTAGGTATACTCAATCAATATCACAATTTACAGAAGGAGCACTTACACTCTGACACTGATCAGCAGTGGCAGAGTGTCCAAAACATCTAAATCAGCAAAAACGAAATCCAGCACAGCATCAAAACACATGAGTCAGAGGCAAAAAGATGGGGGAAGAACCACGCCAAAAGGTGTCAGGTCTAACAACTATCATATGCACTCATACACCTATACAGACACTCACACTCTGCCACTCATCCATGGAGTTACTCACACACCTAGTCAGTCCTGAAAAGAATCAATCACACTTCTATTTTCTCATCTATACAGTTAAACACAGAACACCTTACATTTTTGAAACATATACTAACACATAGTTACTCTCTTATAGAATCACTGATACAAGTACACATTGATCTGCACAGAGTCACACACCTCCCAGCCAGCCATACACACACTCAGTCTCCCATACAAATACTTGTGCAACCAATCAATAACCCATATAGCTACTTATATAGCTACTGATCAACACGTGCAGCAGCTTGCACAACAACAGACATACTGATGCACACTTTTAGACAGTTTAGTCACTAACCCGTGCATTCAGTAAGACGCATTTAATCACTCACTCATACAGTCAATCACGCACCTACTAAAACCTTCATTCAGACACTTATACATCCACTCATTCTTCAATATGTAAAACATATTTAAACTTTACAGAAACACATAATCACTGGATGTTGTCATCAGTGATGTCACTGACCATGTCATGAATGATGTAATATGTGACATGATCAGCAGTGGATTGCGGGTGCGCGATATATAGTTAGTGCAACTAACTATATATGGAATTTCAATGGTTTTGTGTGAGTAAAATAAGGTTTTTTAAATGCTAATTCCTAACTATATATGGTCTATAACCTATGGTTTTTTCAGTGAATATATATATGTGTGTGCATATATGTGTATATACACACACACACAGTAACATAATAAGTCAATCAGTGGCAGAATGGCACTCAACCATTCACGTGTGTGTGTGTATATATATATATATATATATATATATATATATATATATATATATATATATATATATACACAAAACCCTTTCAAGCATAGAGTGACACATACATTATGCAAAAAAAGGAAGCAGAGAACTCTGGGCGATTCTCAAGTTTAGGTGGAAAGCAGCGCCAGTATAGAGCACTCTAAATTTGCTCACCTCAAATGTCTGCTTTTCTAGCAAAATCTTTAAGCGTAGGATTAGCACAGTGCCATCCACGCCAAGATGGAAAGGGACAAAGTCTTTTGCCATTTTTACAGCTAAGTCTTTAAGCACAGGATTAGCACAGTGCTATCCATGGCGAGCTGTAAAATGGTCAAAGCCTTTTACCACTCCAGGCACAGTTTTACAGCTTTGGATTGGTAAAATGCCATCCAAGCCAACCTGAAATGAATAAAAGCACCCTTGACCCGTGTTTCGCTCTCAGTCGAGCTCTTCAGAGAGGTATGGCTTTGACCAGACACAAACGAGCACCCAGTATAAGTCAAAACAAAACCCTTTCAGGCATAGAGTGACACATAAATTAGGCAAAAAAGGAAGCAGAGAACTCTGGGTAGTTCTCAAGTTTAGTTGGAAAGCAGCTCCAGTAAATACTTTGCTCTAGAAATGCCAAAAGACTTTGTCTCTTTCTATTTCGGCATGGATGGCACTGTGCTAATCCTACGCTTAAAGATTTTGATAGAAAAGCAGACTAGTAGTAATGATCTGGAACTAGTTAGCCAGTGAGCTTCGATCCATTTCCAACCATGTAACATTTAGACATTGTATTAAAGCCTGGTTGTTTGACTCGACCATCTGAATGGTGGAGCGGAACTTGGTTTTTTTTTTTTACAGTTTTTTTCATTTCCTCTAGTGCCAAGAGGACTTTGCACTGTATGCCGTGTGTTATAAGCTGGGCCACTGGAATTGTTATTCTATGGCCACTGAGTTTTCCACGTAACTATGGATATGTAGCATTTGATAAATAATACATCATCTGCTGCATAAGGGGGCCGTCCAAGCAGTCATGCGCACTTAGGAAGTGTGCATAACACTCCTTCCCCAGCCCCCTCCACTGGCCAGCCCATATCCGCCCGCCCGAAGCATGACAGAAAAAAAAAATTATATTAACTTTAGTTATTATAATTTTTCGTTTTCCTTTTTACACTGCTCCCAGAGCAGAGGGGTGACGCTTCTCCGCCTTAGAGGAGCTGTTGCTGCAGTTTTCCTTTATTTAGCTTGTTTGTGCATTTATTGCAAAAAAAAAAAAATCCCTAGTATCTTGCACAGTTTTTCACCAGTTTTTTTTTTTTATCTCATTGGTGGGCTATGCCTATATCATTATTTTTTGTAGCCTCTGATACACTGGATTTTTTCAATTGCCTTTTTTTGCCTGTTCCTCGTGTTACTTTTCTTAATTTTCTCGTATTTCTGTGCTTTTTTAATTGTCTTTTGACCATCCCTTTTTTTCCTGTGCTGAAATGTTCCCTCCACCTTAGATGATTAATTCTGGATGACCGTTCTCTTCTGATAAATCGAAATCATTTCTTCCTAGTGAACTTTCAGTTCTGAAAACTCAAAAAAAACTTCTGGTTCCTTAAAGTTTATCGCTTTCAGAAGCGTTTACCTCCGGTTCAGAGTTCCCTGCTGTCCCTTCCACTGCCCCCGCCCTCAGATTTCATTGTATTAGTCTTTGTATAATGCTCTCCTACCCTTTGGAAGGCCCATTGCTCATGTATGACCTGCTCTATTTGTATCATTTATGTAGCATTCATAACCCTGATGGTGCAGTGTATTCCAGAGTAATTCAGGGCCTTGGTTGTTCTTTGGGGGAGTGCATGGTTTAAAGGGAGCTCTAGAGTGCTTCGGGGTCCCGGGTGCCCTTCAGAGTGCATGGTTTAAAGGGTGCTCCAGAGTGCTTCAGAGACCCGGGTGCCCTTCAGAGTGCATGGTTTAAAGGGCGCTCTAGAGTGCTTCGGGGGCCCGAGTCCCCTTGGGAGTGCATGGTTTCAAGCGTTCTCCAGAGTGCTTCGGGGTCCCGGTTGCCCTTGGGGGGAGTGCATGGTTTCAAGCGTTCTCCAGAGTGCTTCGGGGTCCCGGGTGCCCTTGGTGGGAGTGCATGGTTTCAAGCGTTCTCCAGAGTGCTTCGGGGTCCCGGGTGCCCTTGGGTGGAGTGCATGGTTTCAAGCATTCTCCAGAGTGCTCCGGGGTCTCGGGTGCTTTTCGGAGTGCATGGTTTAAAGGATGCTCCAGAGTGCTTCGGGGTCCCGGGTACCCTTGGGGGGAGTGCATGGTTTAAAGGGCGCTCCATAGTGCTTCGGGGTCCCGGGTGCCCTTGGGGAGTGCGTGGTTTAAAGGGTGCTTCGGAGTCCCGGGTTGCCCTTAAGAGTGTATGGTTGATAGGGGGCTCTAGAGTGCTTTAGGTTACTGGGTGCCCCTCGGAGGGCATGGTTTATAGAGTGCTGGCTGTAGTTGCCCATTAACCCCTTCGGGGCTGATGACGAGCTGAGCTCGTCATGAGCGTAACCTGCCGTGCGCTCATGACGAGCTGAGCTCGTCATGTAACGGGGTAATTTTAAAATTGCCGCGTACAGCGGGAAAAGCCGCCGAATTGATGCGGGTAAGCGACCTGTCTGTTAAAGTGAGGGAGGTTTGAGGACACTAAATGTGTATAGCAAAATGTTGCTGTGCATAAGCTGAATCACAGTGCTCACTCCCAGGGCCTCCAACATTGCCACTCCACTGTAACCCCAAACCACTGTGCACTATGCACATTACACCACCTTCAGCACTGGTCTCGTGAGTTATATAACAGAATCTCCCATTAACTCCGCAGCTCAAGTTACCAGATGACACTGTGTCCCCCGGGGTCGATAATGCTTTGTGGGACTTGTAGTTGTGTTTAGTTTAAATTGAAGCAACAGAACTAAAACACATGGAAACAATGATTTGCTCAAGGAAAATTTAAGTTCTAGAGAATAGTACCACATGCAATCATCTGATTGCCTGGTCTTTTGCTATTTGAAGTAGATTTCGAAAGTTAGGCGTATGTCATATATGTACATGAAGTTGATACATTTTTGTGTGGGATACATGAATGGACATGAGCATGTCTTACGAGTACGTAATTGAAGAAAACGGTATTTATACATATGGATTGATGTATCTTATGCATTATGTAACCTTTTTCCCTGTGGCTTGTTGATCGACCTCTTTATGTTGTTATATTTTCTTATGCTCAGTCCAGAAGCCCGGGTGAAGTGTGTTTTGCTCCCCATGTGAGGTTCCCTGAGCCCATGGGTCCCTGTGGCTTCAGGGTTCTGTTTGAGTCTCTAGCGCTGCACCAAGGGTGACCCCTGGGAGGTGACCCTTGGAGAGAGGTGGGAAGGAAGAGTTGCAGCTGTGTCTCCGTAAAATGGCCAATCTGTCCCAGAGCCCTTGCCCCATCCTCTCCGTCTCAGAGGTGTTTGTGTGCAAGGGCAGTCTTCAGAGTCTGTAGGTGACTCTTCAGTGTGCGGGATGTAGTGTGATGTGAGAGGCAGATGCTGGCAGTTCAAGGGGTGCTGACATGCTCCAGTGCAGGACTAATAAACACATAGGAGTTCCTCTGCGGTGTACTACACTATTCTGTTAATTATGTGGGGGCAGAAGGTTCATATAGACAGTGCTTGCACTGTTGTAAAACTAATAGTGCAACTATGACCTTCAGTGGAGAGCTAGAGGAGCAAAAGTACTCTCCTAGAGGCAATATATATATATATATATATATATATATATATATATATATATATATATATATATATATATATATATATATATATATAGCGACATGTGGCGGCGATGCAGGTTGATTAAATAAAATACCTTGGCACGAAGAACTTTGATTCCACATTCATATATCCTGCTCCAGAGAAGGGCTACGGATGAAAGACTCTAATAAATATATATATATATATATATATATATATACACACATACACACATACACATACATACTGTTGCAGTAATAATAATAATAAATACTTTATTCGGTTTTCGTCATTGCAAAACCATAAAAGCCACAGTATAAAATTTACAACATAGCATTTTGAGAAAAAAACAGATATCTGGGAGAAAAATACATTCACTCAGTTTTTAAAGGTTCTTCCGATGCCTAATAATACATTTTAAAAAGTTCAATATATGATAACAGGTGCGCTCGGAGTCTAACATCTGCAAAGTAATCATGGCCGGACGACATTGTCTGAAACCCCAGAGTTTTAGTAATGGGAATAACCAAATCTTTCTATGAGGATGGAAGTATTTACAAAACACTATCGTGTGCATGCAGGTTTGTGGAGACGTCTCATCACATGGGCATAATGTCAATTTTGGTTCCCAAGTGTTCGTTTGTGGGAAAGCCACTAATCTGTGAAAGAGATTAAGTCTGAATCTGGTCAGAAGCATTTTATCATATGTACTGATTTCTAAAACAAGATAAGGCTGGATTTGTGGCGTTAACTGTACCATATTTGCGTGTTGAACAGATTGCTTGTTTGAGAGCAAGGTGATTCTAAGGGTCTCAAGATGACTCATTGCTTTCTGTTTCAGCTCTTTCTTGCTTATCTCAATCAAAGTTGCTGGAGTGAGGTAGTGTCTTTCCAGACCCAGGTCTGCAAAAAATCGTTTAACGTAAGTAAGCCAGGGTATTCTGTGCGCGTGGTCTAGTGCCATTGAGTCCTCTAGAATGGCCTTGGTCAGCATGTTCTTATCAGATAACCATGTGCGCCTCCAGAGTAACAGTGGCTGAATTTTTATTAGGTCCTCTATATAGGGAATTCCCAGTTCCAAATGACACGCATATGTGGATGAGCACTTGGGGGTAGATAGAAGGAATCTCAAGAACGAGTTCTCGGCTGTCTGGAGAGATCTAACGTCCGCGTGTCCCCAGACGCCGGCCCCATATAGAGCGATGGATTGACATTTAGCAGAATACATTTTTAACATCTCTACTGAAGGTCTCCTTCCAAGTCTTTGTGAAAAGTTTGTCAGAGCAATAATGGCTCTCTTAAAAAGATGTCTCCTGGACTCGATAGCTGCTTTCCAGTTTAACCTATCATCAATCGTTATGCCCAGGTAGGGGTACTGTGAAGTCCTCTCAATTTTTTGATTATTTGGGATGATGTTCTTTGTTCGTTTTCTCCCTCCACCTGCCACCATTACAAACGTTTTCTTAACGTTTATGTGCAGATCTAGTGCGCCCATGAATTCGGCGTATTTATTCAGGGATTTCTGGAGTTCTATTGGTGTACGCGCCAGAATGACTGCGTCATCCGCGTAGAGCAGTGCAGGAATCAGGCGTTGTTTTAGTCTGGGCAGGTCCTGCCCCCCCCTCAACATCTTCTCTTCCAATCCGTTTGTATACAGGGAGAAGAGGAAGGGGGCTAGGACGCAGCCCTGCCTGACTCCTCGCTCTACTTTGAATGACGCGGTAAGCTCTCCTTTAGTCCCAAAGCGCACACTCGCAGAAGTGTCCGTGTATAATTCCCTTAGGAAATCCAGGAGTGGAAGGTCTACCCCCATATTTCGCAAGAGGGTCCATAGCTTCGCGTGGGAGACACAATCGAAAGCAGAGGACAAGTCTACGTATACCATATACATTGTCCCCTGCTTCGCATGGATGTACTTTGACGTGATCAGAGTTAGATTGAGGGCCTGTTCAACGGTTCCGAACCCTTCTCTGAACCCGAACTGCAGGTCCGATAAGATCTTTCTCTCGTCTGCCCATTGTTGGAGTTGTTCCAGAATTACTCGGCCAACTACTTTTCCCACGGAATCTAGCAGGGAAATCGGACGATAACATTTAACATCTTGGCGATCCCCTTTTTTAAAAATAGGTACCATGATAGAGTTGGACCAGGAGTTTATCAGACCCAATTTCGCAGTTGCGGTGCATACTCTGGTCAGTATGGGGGCCCAGAGATCCGGAAGTTGTTTAAAAAGATCAACAGGGACCCCATCTGGTCCTGGCGCTTTGCCCCCTTTGCTTAAGTTCAGAGCCTGCAAGACATCAGGAATATCGAACTGTATGCTGATTGGAAAGTTGACGGGAGGGGAGGAGTAGATTGTTTTTTCCATTGGTGAAGTTAATTTAAAGATGTGAGAGAAATGATTCACCCAAGTTTCCTCCTCAATTGCTACGTCAATCTGGGGTCTGTTGGAGTCGGAGAGAAAGGGGGTCTTTACTATTCGCCAAAAAGTTGCGCTATTCCTTGTCAGTGTGCTTTCATGTAGATCATTCCATAGAGTCTGTTTCAGCTCCTGTTTTCTTAATCTCCTGACTTTTTTATACTGGAGTCTTAGATGTTGGATCAGTTGTTGATCTCTTTCTGGTTGTCTGAGGGCTTCTTTTAGCTTGGTTAATAAGATGGTACAATCATGGTTAAACCAACCTGGGGTTTTGGTGTTATTTAGGTTATTTTTCCTAGTCAGCATGACTTTTATTTTGTCTAGAATGGTCTTGAAATTCTCAAGGATGGCATTGTCATCTGTCTCCAAGTCTAGGCATTTTATTATGTTAGGATATAAAGTTTTTATTATATCGTTGGTTAATAGAATTGGATCTATTTTCCCCCATTTTAGCGTGAGTCCATTTACTCTGCCCATTTCCAAGCGATTTTGGGACAGGGTATGTGCAATTTTTGTTATCTGCGTTATTTGATTTGGAAGATCTATGTCCACTCTAAGCGCCGAATGGTCGCTCAGACTATTTGCCAGTAGAGAAAAATCCCTAATTTGATGACTCAACTCATCCGATGAAAGGACGTAGTCGACAGTAGTCTCATGACCTCTAGCTAAATATGTAGGGTATAAGGTATTGCTGAATGAGTTTTTCTTGTTGATTATTGACAATTGCATGTCTGTGAGTAGATTGTTCATCACCTCCCCTATTCCATCGTGGGAAAAGTGGACAAGAGAATCGTCATGCTCGTCCACTATTCCACAGTTCTGGTTGTTAGAGTGTGGGCAGGGGTGTAGATTGAAGTCCCCTCCCCATAATAAGTGGGGGGTTGTCCTTTTCCTATACAGTTGGCTATATTTATCGATTTTTTTCCTGAATTGCCAGGAGTGTTTTAATGAGCTGATCCCCCTCTAGGTTATTGTAAAAGTTTATTAAAATGATAATAACTTCTTTACCGACTGATAGAGAAAGTATTTGAAAATTTGGAGTGTTTTCTATTTTTAATAATTTCAAGTTAGGAATAGTGTTCGCTATGTAAGTAGTCAAACCCCCCTTGGGCCTACCCGCACTGCTAGGAAGGGCTGGGGAGAAGAGAGTTTTATAGCCTACGATGTGTAGCTCTTTTTTGGCCCATGTTTCTTGGAGGCATATTATTTTGCCATCCTCAAGAAACTGAGCAGCTGAACCGTCCTCTATCTTAGATCGGAGGCCCGCTATATTCCAAAAAATAATGGACAAAGATTGGGTCCTATTCTCTTGGAGTGTGGTCGTTTTCCCCTCCGTATCCAAGGATGGTGTGATCTGTTCGTCACTTGGGGAATCTATTGATGGTCAGTCTACCATTTCTAGGCTACCAAACCGGTTCATTGTTGGTATGCCCTGCCAGTTTTCCCAATATGGTGCCTCTCTATAAGTAGATCTAAATGGTCGCTGTAATGGTACACCCCATTGTTCCCAATCTCTACTTCTATTACGAGGGCCCATGATTTGCCATGGGCCATCCTGTTGATGATGATTGGGATCAGCCGGTCGCCATAAAGGTTCATGGTCGTTATGTTGTAGAGGCATATTCGGTCTAGGAATAGCAAATTCCCAGGGCTGTGGGACTGCTTTTCGCCACAAGTTGTCGGATTCATTAAAGCGGTTGTTATAATGCTTTTTGGGATAAAAAAAGGAAAGAGGCTTTATGTCGATTCCCCCACTTATGTTATGATGTTCCCAGGAGAATATATGTTCGACAACTCTGGGATCCTCAAAGCTGATCACGATGCAGTCTCCCTGTATTACTTTTTTTGTGTGTCCCACCCACGGAGTCCTGCATACTGTTGCTATTCTACTGGACCGGTTAGGGGGAGAAGGGCGATTTGTATTGAGCCAGTAATGGACCTTGTTTTTCAAGGACCAATTGGGCTCTTTTGTCTCCCCCGTTAATTCAGGCACCCCCGTCATCACGGCCACAAATGGTGTTGCTTCAGGTGGCAGATTCATGTAAGGTCTGCCCTCAGGAACTCCTCTCGTGGTTCCTTTATTCGCTGTTAAGATTGGGAAATTCTGAGCAACATTTGTGGCGGCTGCTGTTTTGGGGGCTGGCGTTGTTGTAGTTATTGTATTTGTGATAGGGGGTTTTGGGGCTGTATTGATATGGGGAGTTGGTTTTGTGGTTTCCGGGAGCGATTTTCCCGCTAAAGGATCTTTTACTACTAATTGTGGCTTCACTGCGGGACGAGTTTGACTTGTGTTTTTTGTTTGTAGCGTAAGTGTAGGTAGGTTTTCTATTCTCTTACTTTGAGATTCACAGATTTGGTTGGGTTGAATAGTTTTAGTTATTTTTATCAATTGGCTCTCGATGTTAGTTAATCTAATTTCAAGAGGTTGGAAGAGTGATTTTAATACTGTAGTGATTTTGTTTACCAGATCCAGAAAGTCTGGTTCGTTTCTGGGAGAAATTATAACAGGTGAACCTGAGACAATAGTACTTGAGATGTTATTAAATGGAGATTGGTGTACTAAAGCCTGATGGTTGGTAGTATCAGTCGTTATTGGTGGGGGTCCTTCCAAATTTAAGGGCGTACTTGGGACGGTTGTGTCAGCCGTGTCGCTGTCTATGATTTTATCTACATTTCCCTTCCCTGTTCTTTTCTTAACAGCCCCCTCCCTCCTCCCTCTTGCTTGTCTTACTTCTTCTGGTGTGTGTTCACGTAGAATTTCCGGTGTTTTTTCTAAGTCAGAAGTTGTAAGTGATAGGGAAAGTTGGGAGGCTGAAAGATCTACAATGTTCGGGAGGCTAAGTCTATTATTGCCTTGCGGTGGTTGTGCCAAGGAACTCACAAGCTCTGGTGATCTTGCTGTGGCCAGAGAACCCATTGAGGATCGTCGCGCATTCGCGAGGTCTGTGGATACTCTTCCCTCTATTAAACTAATGCTTTGGTCTATGAAGGTATTTGCCTTAGAAAGGAAATCGTCCATTGGCCCAAACAGCTATTCTCCAATTCCACCCTTTTTGGGTTTCTTGGACTTGTTGCTCCTGGTGTTCATTTTCAGAGGTAGGGATTCACCAAGTTTTGTGACGAAGGTAGTAGTTTGTATTAAATTGTAGGACCGTAGAATTTGGAGGGAGGGCCCGGCCCGGTCTCCTCGCGTTCTCGAACGGCCTCAAACGGCCCGCTCTTTGCCCGGTCTTCGCCCCAGGCTGCGCCCCGCGCGCGTCCCGCTGCGCGGGTGGAGTGATGTAAGTTAAATGCTTATGGGCGGTGGGCGTGTCCGTGGGCGTGTCCGCCGGGGGAAGAGGAACCAGCTGTGCAACGTAGAGGTTGCTGGCCCTCGCAGTCCCCCGGCTTGCTAGTAGTGTTTGAAGTCTGCCTAGCCTCTACCCAGGGGACTCAAGCTGGGAGCGCTGTGCTGGCCCTGCCGATTGCAGGGCTCGCTCACACCAGCGAGTCCTCGTAGAGGGGAGGCGGCACACAGAGGGAACAGGAACCAAAAGTGCACAGAGTTCTGCTTTCTCCCTGGATAACGCGAGCAACGCGTTTCAAATACGAGTAAGTGAGTGGCACCCGCGTAGCGGGTGTCACGAAAGGTAATAACCCGGTGGGCGTGTCCGCCGGGGGAAGAGGAACCAGCTGTGCAACGTAGAGGTTGCTGGTCCTCGCATTCCCCCGGCTTGCTAGTAGTGTTTGAAGTCTGCCTAGCCTCTACCCAGGGGACTCAAGCTGGGAGCGCTGTGCTGCCCCTGCCGATTGCAGGGCTCGCTCACACCAGCGAGTCCTCGTAGAGGGGAGGCGGCACGCAGAGGGAACAGGAACCAAAAGTGCACAGAGTTCTGCTTTCTCCCTGGATAACGCGAGCAACGCGTTTCAAATACGAGTAAGTGAGTGGCACTGTTGCAGTACTCTTCTGGCACATTCTCACTGGTTCTTCCCAGAGTCTATTCACCACCCTGTTGAGGGAGAGTTTGTGCATATAAAAAAGTATGATTTTTCGCCAAAATTCCACTGTGCACTTCTCTGCCACTCCACTGGGAACACCCTTGTCATGCGCCCGACCCATTATTGTGACTGTAGAATATCTGCCATATTGGTTGTGTTTTTTGCGTTCATGGGTATTATTTAGGGTTCCAAGTACTCGATTTCTGTAAACAGGCCATTAAATCTTGTTCTTATCTTGTCAGATTTGCTGTGCATTCAAAAACAGAGGTCAAATGTCAGGCTCTGTCTTCCAAGGGAGCTTGGTGTTTACTTTTCTTTCTCTGTCTTTAAAGTGAGAGTGTATGTGACAATCATCCTGGGAACTGGGGGTGTGCTTTAGGAAGGCTGTAGTATGTTCTTTTTTCTAGAACACAACAAAACCTAAATGTTTGCAAATTAACTGTGCAAATATTTCAGAATATATCTGAATTTGGAAAGCACAAATGAAACACATTTCTGGTAATTCTGAAGTGTGGTGGAAACAAAAATATTAGTGCGATCAAAACAAATCGATACACTAGATGATGACATTTCCACATACTGTTTGTACGTTCATATTCTACTTTATAACACTCCACTCCATGCCATTGCACTCTGCTCTGCACCACTCAACTCTACACTATTCCACTCTACATCTCTCCAATCTACTCTGTATCACTCTACTCTATGCCTTCTACTCTGCACCGCTACACTCTTCTCCACTGCACTCTACACCACTGCAGTCTAGGCCACTCCACTCTGCATCACTCCATTGGCACCCTGCGCCAATGCATTCTACTCTGTACCACTGCATTCAACACCAGTGCTCACAATTCCATTCCACTCTTTGCAACTCTAATCTACTCTGCCTCACTGCACTCTGTACCACTGCATTCCACTCTACGCCTCTGCACTCTAAAAAGCACCACTCCCCACTCCCCTTTACCCTGCACCACTCCACTCTTCCTGAAACTATCTACTCTATGCCACTGGACTCCATGCCAATCTACTATGCACCACTGCACTTTTCGCCACTCTTTCTATTCTACTCTGCACCACTGTACTCTATGCACTGCTCTCTATGCCACTATACTATGTACTACTCTACTAGTGCACTCTAAACCACTTTACTATACTCTACTGCACTCTTCTCTATGCCACTTTACTGCACGCCAATGCTTTCCGCCACTACACTCTGCCACTCTAGTCTACATCACTCCACACCATTGAATTCTACACCAATCTACTTTACACCACTTCACTCTATGCCACTCTACTCAGCCATTGCAGTCTACCCTGCACCACTCCACGCCACTCTACTCTGCAACACTCCATGTCACTGCACTCTACCCTTCAACACTCCACAACACTATACTCTGCAACACTGCACTCTCCGCTGCTGAACTCTGTTACTTTACACCACTGCACTCTATGCCACTATACTCTATGCCACTGCACTCTACTCTGCACCACTCTGCTCTACGCCAATGCTATGTGCGTCGCTACACTGTGCGTCACTCTAATCTGCATTACTCCACTCTAAGCTACTTTAATATTCTCTGCACTCTACCCACCTCTACTTTACAAAACTTCACTCTATGCCTCTCTACTCTGCGCCACTCCCCGCCACTCAACTCTATTCTACTCCAATGTACCATGTTCCACTCAAATCTGCCCTGCGCCACTCCACTCTGCTGTACTCTTCATCACTGCACTCTATTCCACTCTGTTCTATCCCACCCCACTCTACGATACTCTGCCACTCCACTCTGACACTGTGCTCCACTCGATGCCCTTCCACTCTGACACTTTGCTTCCTCCATGCCACTCTGCGCCAGGTCGCTCTGCGCGAGGTCACTCTGCGCCAGGTAACTCTGCGCCATGCCGCTCTGCGCCACGTCATACTCTGGGTCACAATACTCTGTGCCATGCCTCTCTGACCCTCCATGCCTCGCCACTCTCCTCTCTGACCCTCCATGCCTCGCCACTCTCCTCTCTGACCCTCCATGCCTCGCCACTCTCCTCTCTGACCCTCCATGCCTCGCCACTCTCCTTTATGCCACTATCATTTAGCCATGCTGAACAGCAGCCACACTGGTGCACAACACAGCTAAAGCACCTTGACAAAGCCAATAGCTCTTGCATAGGCAAGACCTATTGGCTTTTCCAATGCTTGTTTGCAGTAGTGAGTGTAACTTCCAGGAGTAAACAACACATTTTTAGATTTAGGCGCATAGTTCTCATGTTAATGTAAATTGCCAGTCTGTTTGGCTCACGCCATGACACGTTCTAATCCAGTAGTTCTGTTACAGATAGTTTGCTCCATTTAATAAATGTATGTGTGTATTTATTGCAAGTTTCTGCTCTGTAACAATCGCATCTCTGCCGTTTGATTACGGTCCTCTGTGGTATCAAACTTTTTGGTTTTGCTGAAGATCTATATGTGGTACATGCTAAGGGTCTTTATAGTCGGAAAATTCAACATCAGTAGCTGTAGTCTCCAGTGGAGTTCTCAGTTTGTGCGAGAGTTCTCAACATTCCCTGTGATCAGACACCTCTCCTCTCCAGCCCACCCATTGAGTGCCACCCGTGGCCCCTCCGCTTCCCGCTTCTTACTACTGCAGAAAGTCCTGTCACTGGATCAGTTGTCTGAATTCATAAATTATATCTGTTCCTATAAATCTCTGCGGATCCTGATAGTAGGACTAGATTATGTGCGCTCTCAGATGCCCCTTTTCTGTCCGACCTTTTCCTCAAGCAGTGTAGGCCATGTAGAGTGGCTGACAGCTAGCTGACTTGAGCTCACTGATGACTGCAACCAAATAAATGTATTTTAATGGACTAAGTTTTGAAATGGTTTTAAAAGGTCTGCCAAACGCCTAGGAAATCATGATTACACAAACAAGTACGTTTCAAGCTTTTTGCTGAAACTGAAGTTAAACTCTGACAAGACAGAGGTCCTCATCCTCGGTTCCACCAATTCAGCCAGGGACGACCCCTGGTGGCCGACCGCCCTGGGAGCAGCACCGACACTCACCGACCACGCTCGCAACCTGGGATTCATCCTCGATTCAACATTCTCCGTCACCAAGCAAGTCAACGCCATCTCATCCTCCTGCTTCAACACCCTCCTCATGCTCCGCAAGATCAACAGGTGGATCCCCACTGACACAAGAAGAACTGTCACCCAGTCTCTCGTCAGCAGCAGGCTGGACTACGGAAACGCCCTCTATGCGGGAGCCCCGGCAAAACTGCTGAAACGACTACAATGCATCCAGAACGCCTCAGCACGCCTGATCCTCGACATCCCTTACCACAGCCACATCACCCCCCCCCCCCCCCCACCTGCGAGACCTGCACTGGCTTCACGTCCACAAGAGAATCACCTTCAAGCTACTCCCCCACGCTCACAAGGCACTCCACAACACCGGACCAGCATACCTTAACATACGACTCACCTTCTACACCCGAACCGCCAGCTCCGCACTGCCGACCATGCCCTGCCTACCATCCCTCGCATCTGAAGTGCTACCTCTGGCGGCAGATCGTTCTCCTACCTCGTCGCCAAGACCTGGAACACCCTCCCCATCCTACGGCAGACCGAAGACCTACTAATCTTCAGGAGGCTATTCAAGACCTGGCTGTTCGATCAGTAGCTGCTCCCTCCACCACCATAACCCCCGCCCCACACCCCTTTACCCCCCTACACCCAGCGCCTTGAGACCCTCATGGTGAGTAGTGCGCTTTACAAATGTTTGATTGATTGATTGTTTGAGTAAATTGTCATACTGCCAGAGCACTAGAGGAAGGGAATTCCATAATTTGGGAACCAAGGGTGCAAACAAGCACCGCCCTACTCCTGGCCTTATTCGCCCTTGGGATAACCAGCAAATTCATGTTCTTGGATGTTCAATCTCTTGTGGGACAGTAGGGTGAATCAAATGATGTAGAATTTGCAGTCCCTTCCTATACAGAGCACAGTGAGCCAGGCACAAAGCTTTAAACTGAATACTTTTTGTATCAGCAGCCAATAGCGAGGCTAATGCAGGCGAAGCTGTCTGATGAGAATAGGGCATCAGCATTTTGGATCACTTGGAGTTTCTTAATCACGGATTTCTGACAACCTAACTATAACCTTGCTGGTTTCAACTACCCAGTGCTCAAATGGAAGGGGGCACAAATCTTTAATCGGGTTTGGGCAGTGGCATCTGTATTCTAGAGGCTACAGATCTAGGACTCTATTTGGGTAGCTGTGATTATGTCTACGATAAGTATGTTTCAGAGGGTGGCGGTGTTCACATGCTTGTAGTCACAGATCTTTAACTAGTTTTGGATATCATTGTTCACATGTGAGGTGGCACAGTTCTTTGGTGTTGAGTGGCAGGTTTACATTTGGAAGGGCACTGATATTTGACTGGTTTTGGGTGGCAGTGTTTATATTGGAGAGCACACAGATCTTTGGCTGGTTTTGAGTGGCGGTGTTGACGTGAGATGGTACCGTTCTGTAGTTTTGGGTGGCGCATGTTTACATTTCAGAGGGCACTGATAATTGAGCACTTCTGGGTGGCATATTTATATTTGAGAGGGCACATATTTTTGACTAGCTTACCTTCGAGGTGGTAGTGTTTCAGATTTCAGAGGGCACAAATATTTTGCTGGTTTTGGGTGGCGATGCTCGCATACCAGAGGGCACAGACCTTTGACTAGGTTTGGGTGGCTGTGTCTATATGTACGAAGGCATAGCTTTGGTTTTGGGTGGCAGTATTTATATTTGAGAGGGCACAGATCTATAACTGCGTTTGGGTGGTGGTGTACACATGCAGGGGGGTGCATATCTTTGGTTATGGGTGGCAGTGTGTTCACATTTTTCAGGGCATAAATCTTTGTTTTTTGGTGACGAGGTTCAAATATGTGAGGGCAGAGATCTTAGACGGGATTTGTTAGCATGTTTATCTTTGAGAGGGCACAGACTTTTAGACTAGTTTTCCTTTTAGGTGGCGTAGTTTTATATTTGAAAGGGCCCAGATATTTTACAGGTTTTTGGTGGCAATGCTCGCATGCCAGAGGGCACAGACCTTTCACTGTATTTGGCTAGAATTGTGTGAACGTAAGATCTTTGTTTTTTGGTCTTTTGTTTTTGGTGGCATTGATTAAATGTGAGGGGCACGGATATTTGCTTGCAGTGTTTTTTGAGGGGGCAGGGCTCTTTGGACTGGTTTTGGGTGGCAGTGTTTATATTTGAGAGGGCGCAGATATGTGACCGGCTGTGGGTGATGGCGCTCACGCATGAGAGGGCGCAGGTCTGTGACATGCGTTGGGTGCAGTGTGAATGCCTGTGACCGGTGTGGGGCGGTGCTCGCCGAGCCGCTGTTGGCCAGGCGCTCGCAGGGGCATGTTTTCATGTGCCTCATTATAGCAGCGCCCGGCTCCACCGCTCACAGTTCCTTCTCCAAAGTAAGTAAGAATTTCCCAGAATGCTTTGATGACGCGGAGGCCCTGGCCGGCGCTCAAGCGTTTTTGATGTGGTTCTCTGCAGGAAATAGCAGCATGTCAATAAAATGTTTCAGTCAGGAAACCAAGGTTTTAAAGTAGAAGTTATAAAGTTCGTGAGGGAGACGGCCGAGGCAGAGTTACAAGAGAAACCCGAGAGCGTGCAGCGGCGCAGACACCGCGACGGGGCACGCCATGGCGGGCACGAGGGGCCGCCAACTCACCGACGACAGCCAATGGACACCCGTGCCAGGGGGCGAGAAGGGGCACGATTTAAAAATCCTATTTTCGAGTATCTTAGCACAATTAGTTATTTTCAAGCAAGCGAATACTACAAGTCCCAGGATGCACTTGCCGAATGAAAGCCCAAGAGTGGAACAGTATTGTTCCGCCGTGAAGCCACTTCTTGTGCTCACGAGCCAATATTTACAACTTAGGTGGAGGGCTCACAATTGTTTAGGCTTACAGTTATGTAAGTTTACCGTGGGCCACTTATAACTTCTTCCCGTCCAGTGCAAGTTAGGAAGTTAAATCCTCTGATATTTTCCGCTAAATCTTCCTCCTCGCGGGTTCCCAATGTTGGCACCCGTGATGTGTATAGCGCTCGCCTAATGGCACTTGGTGCAGGGTCAGACACTGTCTACACCTGTGCTTCTTCCAGCCTTTCTACCCCACTGGGGTGCTTGTTGCCGAACCACGTTGTTGCAGGGGGGAGGGGGTGGGAGGGGGATGCTGATGGTGTACCACTACTGGGTAATTAGCAGCCCTTTCGAGCTTCAATTCTTGCTTAATTTGAGCCGGTGGTTTTCGGTGCTCAGCACCAGCGCTTTACACGAGCACCAGTTAAGAGCAAATTAATTTATTGTAGGCACGGGGAGATTTGACCAGAACCACTAGATGGTGTGCCGAGGCCGAGACTCGAACCTGGTTCCTCAGCTCCGAAGTCGGCAGCTGTGGTCATTACACCACATCCTCTGCCCACTTTCATGGTAGTTGGTTCTGTTTTCAGCGGCGCTAACAGGAGAAATGGGCTCGTGCACGCTGCCTCCTGACGAGAGCCTCGGCACTTACTTTTTTACAATATGAACCACTGTGTAGTGTCTTTATGGAATACACCACAAAATAATGTTGAATTCAATATCCTTTATTGGATATAGTTAACATGCATCTGGTTATGTCTCCAGCCAGTCAGTGACAACGGATAACTTTTGGAATGTAAAGACATAACATAGAATTCAATGACATGTGAATAGTTCTAAACTCTAATGAATTAAATAAATAAATACTACTTACACGCTACTACACACTGCCTTCACGGAACCCTGCAAACATCACGCGTGCGGTGGGTTCCCTTTCGTGGGCATGCAGGTCCCGAGACCCTCAGCTTAACCTGTGTCAGTCACTGCAGTGTCATCCCACAGGCTTGTATAGCGCAACACTATGAACTCAATGCACCCTTTCTCCTCCGAGGTGCTTGTTTACTCAATTAAAGGGCACAGTGATTAAAGTCTGGCCTAGATCCAGTTTAAGCTGTCTCAATTAAAAAAAAGCTATAAATAAAACATACGTTTTCATACACTTGCACAGCGGTCTTTAGGTCAGCGCTCTTCACCCATAGGTCTGTTCAGCTGTCATTAACATTCTGCTTCTGCCCACGGGTCCCTTAACAACCTTTGGAACTGCCTTTGTGACCCTTGGCCTTAGAGGTCGTATAGTCTGGTCCAAGAACACAGGGAAGGCACCCCTTCCGGGTGTTAGGGCACCACCCTCCTTGTTCTCAGGACATTTTATATAAATTACACAAATAGTGAATATTAGCTTAAGAAAAATGGAGCACTAAGAGCTGGAACAGGGCCTTCGCTAGAAGATCAGTTATATAAAATGCAATTATTTTAAATTTGTTGTGTGTATGTTAGTGCTTCTGTATATGTGAGCATTTGTGTGTGAAAATGAGTGAAATTGAGTGTCAGTATACAAAGTATGATTGAGTCCGAGCGAGCGAGAATGATTGTGCATGAGGAAGTGTTATGGAGTTTTAGTGAATTTGAGGGTTGGTGAGTAAGAATGAGTGAGTATGTGAGAAAGTATGAATGAGTAAGAGTGAATGAGTGAGAGTGAGTCAGAGTAAGACTAAGTGAGAATGAGTAAGTGTAGAGCAATTGAGAGTGAATGAGAATGAATGAGTGCATGGGAGTAACAAAGAATGTGACTGAAAGAATGTGAGTGAGTGTGACAGAGAATGTGATGTTATGCTTGTGAATCTGCTGTTGGTCCTGGCATAATGAAGATACTTTTTAGCATAGAGGGCCCGTGGCAAAATCCTGAATCTGGTATACTGGAGGCAATACTTGGCATGACGGGCACCTGTGTCAAAAGGTTGCTGCTGGCTTATTAGAGGCAATACTTAACATATGGAACACCTGTGGCAAAATGCTGATGCTGGCATACTGGGGGTGATTCTTGGCATGGGGGTAGCCATGGTAAAATGCAGAGGCTTGCACATTCAATGTAATTCTTGGCGTAAGGAATGGCCACTGTGACCTATATCGGAGAGGGTACCCATGTGAAAATGCAGGTCCTGATATACTAGAGCTAATTTGTTAACACAAAGGGTCTCCCGTGGAAGGCCATAATGATGAGATTCTGACACTGGCATATTATATATGATTTTTTGACTTAAACCTGCGTCCCTGTGTTGGACAGGCCGCATGGTCGGGCTGCCCCCTCCCCGCAATGGGACCTGGACCCTGGCTCCCCCTGCATCCCCCAGCCAGAGTCCCCGACGACCACCCGAAGTACACTGCAATTCCTCACCCACAAGACACCAGCTCCGAACCCAGCTGGCCCGGGTCACCATCCACACCACGGCCTCGGCCCAGCCGCCATCTTGGGCCACTACAGCACGAGGCCGCGTGGCCTCAACTCGACCCTCACCCTGGGCCCGGCCGGGCCCGACATCGAGGCACCAACCTCCCCCCGGGAGGCAGAGTGACCACTTGGCGAGTCAATGGGAGAAAGGAATCGTCAACGGCTCTCCTCCGCCAGGTGTCGATCACCCCCGGCCGCCTGGGCGCTGGCTCCACCCCCATGCTGGGTGTCTGGACTCCCTCATCCCGGACCTCCCGGCCCCCCAGGCGCGAGGGTCCGGACATCAAAGGGGACCAGACCTATAACTGGGGCAGGACCAGACCAGGAAACAAGTTGTATCCTGGAGTCGAGAGACCCGAGAAGAACTCATCCGTGACTTGGCCTGCTGGCGCTGCCGCGGCCCTCTGCCTCGTGAAACCATCGTCTTGGCCTGCTGGCGCTGCCGCGGCCCTCTGCCTCGTGAAACCATCGTCTTGGCCTGCTGGCGCTGCCGCGGCCCTCTGCCTCGTGAAACCATCGTCTTGGCCTGCTGGCGCTGCCGCGGCCCTCTGCCTCGTGAAACCATCGTCTTGGCCTGCTGGCGCTGCCGCGGCCCTCTGCCTCGTGAAACCATCGTCTTGGCCTGCTGGCGCTGCCGCGGCCCTCTGCCTCGTGAAACCATCGTCTTGGCCTACTGGCGCTGCCGCGGCCCTCTGCTTTAAGAGACTATCACCTTGGCCTGCTGGCGCTGCCGCGGCCCGATCCACAGACACTCCAGCTCGAGGATTGTGAGCTCGCCTGTTACCACTACCTGTACCGATCCGGTACCAAGACTGTCCCGCTACCCCCTTTCCCTACAGAGACTAGAAGTGAGAGGACCCCCGGGTCCAAGATCTCCTGTATCACTGATATCCTTGCCTTAAGAACCTTATATAAAGCCTTGAACTCGACTTGGTGTGGTGCCTGTTTGTGGGGAGGGAGGTAACTTGTCTGTACGATCGCCGGAGACGGTCCCCCTCGGGGATCTCTCCCTCGGTATCCGGCCGACCCTCAGGGTCCCCGTCTAACATTGGTGGCCAGCGACGGGATCCGAACCTACGCATAATCGTACAGAAAGTCACTCGCCCCACCACACACAACAACCATGTCAATAGAGAGCGGAACAACGGAGAAATTTCAGATGGAAAAATTGGAAGACTACAACCACCGGGAACTGAAGCAATATTGCATAGAACTTGGACTTCCAACCACAGGTCTTAGCACAAAGGAAGACTTCAAACGAGCCCTAGAAGCTTGGGCGGAAACGGGTACGGCCGTACCCCGAACACAAACAACCGAGACGAGCCCCGCACCAACTAAAGAAAGAGCGGATCTCTCCCTGGAAGAGATCCGAGAAAGAGAAAAAACCAGACTCCACGAATTAGAACTTGCCCGACTTCGCTTGGATGGGGAACTCAAGCTGGCAGAACAAAAAATAACCCTGGAACACTTACGGCTCAGGGAAGAGCGGGAAGACAAGCAAAGACAGAGGGAGCTAGAGGAAAAGAGACTAGAGTACGAACATGAGCGCAATCTCAAAGCACTGGAGGTCCAGAAACAGAATAAAGACCTCGGGCTCCCCGAACGACCGACCCCGTCTGCCTCGACCGAACCCAAGGTTCACATCCCCAAAGATGTCATCCGGGAATACCACAAGAACGATGATATACAGCAGTGGTTTAAAGCCTATGAGGTGGCAATGACCTCCCACCGGATTCCCCGAAGCGATTGGGGGGCCGGTTTATGGGGGAGGTTTGTCAACGAAGGGCGGGACGCCCTGCTACAACTCCCGGACCAGCTGATGACCTCCTACGACCACATGAAGGCCGCCCTCCTCACTCGATACGGGCTCACACCGGAGATGTACCGCCAACGGTTCCGCGACTGCAAACGGATTCCGGGTACAACTTGGGTGGAGTACGTGAACTTTTTTAGCCGAGCCTTCGAGGGGTGGATCAAGGGCAACAAAGTAACCACCTACGAACAACTCTTTGACCTTATCGTATGGGAGCACCTGTCGAACAACTGCTTCGTGGAGCTCCGGCAACACCTCCTGGACAGTAAGCTAACCGACCCTCGACAACTAGCCGTCGAAGCCGACCGGTGGGAAAGCACCCGAGTTGGCAGGAACGCACCCAGCGAATTATCCAGACCGTATCGCCCCCGAGGGGGAGGAGGAAGTCAGGGTCGGGGGAGAGACACCGGCCCCTCGTCACCCCCCAGAAACCCCTCGACCCCGGTTGGCCGAGGAAGCCCTGCCGTCCGGGCCGGTTTCCGGGCCAACATTACGTGCCACAGGTGCCAGCGACCCGGCCACTACGCCAGTGATCCCAATTGCCCAAAGAACCCGAACACTACCCCCCGCCAAGTTGCAGCGGCGGCCCTAGGGGAAGAACTAATCCCGGAAGACCAGGAAGAGTACGAGACCGATCCCTCTGAATGGGCACCCGCCGCCATGGCACTGGTCTGCTTAGGGGAGAGAGACATGATTCCGCGGGGCCCCCTTCCCGCCAACACACAGAAGTACGGTCAATGGGTCAACATTAATGGCCGCCGGGCGGAAGCCCTCCGCGACACCGGGGCCAGTGTAACGGCGGTCCGACGCCACCTCGTCACTCCAGACCAAATCTTGCCGAACATTCTTTGCCCTGTCCGATCAGCCGACAATTCCGAAAGCCTATGCCACGTGGCCTGCGTCCCCTTCGAGTGGGGGGGAGTAACAGGGATGTTAAAAGTAACTGTCCGCGATGATGCCCCCGTGGACTGCCTCCTAGGAAACGACCTTGAAAGCTCTCCCTGGGCAGCTGTCGAATGGAGGGAGCACCTGGGGATGCTTGGCCTCCCCGAATGGGTCTGCGTCACGACCCGGTCCATGACCGCCCGCGCGGTCCCCAGCCCAGAAGAGCCCGAGTGGCCAGAACCTCCTCCCGCGCTCATCCCCGAGGAGGCCGCCCCAGAAGCCAGTCCATTGACCCAAACCGAGGAAGGATCCGACCAGCTTCGGGACGTCCCTGACCTGGCCCAATGGCGGCAGGAGGGAGGCCCCACGCAGGAACAATTCCGGGCCGAACAGAAAACCTGTCCCTCTCTCGAAGGACTCCGGCAGCAAGCCCTGGCCCAGAGCGCCGGGGATACCTCGGGGGCCCACTGGATCTACTGGGACCAAGACCTGCTCTACAGCGAGCAGAAAGTTGCAGAACTAGGGGCCAGTCGGGTGCTGGTGGTGCCCCTTCGCTTCCGAGACTTCCTCCTGAACTTAGCCCACGATGTCCCCCTTGCCGGACACCTGGGGCAGGATAAAACCTACGACCGCCTGGTGACCCATTTTTTCTGGCCCCACATGCGGAAGGATGTCACCAACCACTGCAAGGCCTGCCCCACCTGCCAGGCCAGCGGAAAAAGTGGCCGAAAAATCAAAGCACCATTACAACCCTTTCCTGTCGTCACCACCCCGTTTGAACGAGTGGGAATAGACATTGTGGGGCCCCTCGACCCTCAAACAGCCCAAGGACACCGGTTCATCCTGGTCCTGGTAGACCACGCCACCCGCTATCCCGAAGCCATCCCCCTTCGGACTGTGACGGCCCCCGTGGTGGGCCGGGCCCTGATGGGGATCTTCTCCCGGGTGGGGTTCCCCCGGGAGGTCGTCAGTGACAGGGGCACGAACTTTATCTCCAGATATATGAAGTCCCTCTGGCAGCAATGCGGGGTCACCTACAAATTTACGACCCCCTATCACCCGCAAGGAAACGGACTGGTCGAGAGATTCAACCGCACCCTCAAGGGGATGATTATGGGTCTAGGAGAACCCCTTCGACGCCAGTGGGACGTGCTGCTTCCATGCCTCCTGTTTGCCTATCGGGAGGTCCCGCAGAAGTCCCTCGGCTTCAGCCCCTTTGAACTACTGTACGGGCACCCCGTCCGGGGCCCCCTCAGCCTAGTCAAGGAAGGTTGGGAGCAGCCTCCCCAGAAAACCCCCCGGACATCTACCGATATCTCCTGGCTCTCCGCAACCAGACCCGGCGGTTCCGAGACACCGCCAAAGCCAACCTCGAGGCCAGTCAGGAGGACATGAAGAGGTGGTACGATCAGCACACGTCCTCCATTGAGTTCGAACCTGGACAACAGGTCTGGGTGATGTCCCCGGTTGAGCCCTGTGCCCTCCAAGACCGATGGTCCGGGCCCTTCAAGGTAATCGAACGCAAGGGGCCCGTCACCTATTTAATCGACATGGAGACTGCCCGGAACCCCCTACGGGTCCTCCATGCCAACAGGCTCAAACCCCATTTTGTGCGATCCGAACTCAGCCTCCTGATGGCTACCGATACTGGGACAGAAGAAGACTCCGAACCCCTTCCGGACTTACTGAGGGCCCTCGAGCAGGATGGCTCGGTGGAAGGGGTCCAGCTCTCCGAAGCCCTGTCCCCGGAGCAACGCCAAGACTGCCAAACGCTCCTGAGGCAGTTCGCCTCCCTGTTCTCCCTCACCCCCGGAGTCACCCCCTGGTGCCTCCACGATGTGGACACCGGGGACAGCCCTCCTATTCGACACCGGGCATACCGCGTACCAGACCGGGTACGAGCCTGCATCCAGACCGAGGTGTCCAAGATGCTGACCCTAGGAGTGATCGAACCCTCAGACAGTCCCTGGGCGAGCCCAGTCGTCCTGGTTCCCAAGGCAGCTGCCCCGGGCGTTGCCCCTGAGCTCCGGTTCTGCGTGGACTATCGAGGGCTGAATGCAGTTACCCGGACCGACGCTCATCCCATCCCCCGGGCAGACGAGCTAATTGACCGGATGGGGGCCGCCCGCTACCTGAGCATCTTCGACCTAACAGTGGGCTACTGGCAGATCGGCCTCACCCCTAGGGCCCAAGAACGATCCGCCTTCTCTACCCCAGACGGGCACTACCACTTTAAAGTCATGCCCTTCGGCATGAAAAACGCCCCGGCAACGTTCCAACGGCTGGTAAACCAGGTACTGGCGGGCCTGGAAGACTTCAGCGCCGCCTACCTGGACGACATTGCTGTGTACAGCCACCAGTGGACCGACCACCTCCGCCACCTGCGGGAGGTTCTACACGCCCTCCAGCAAGCAGGGCTCACCATCAAGGCCAGCAAGTGCCAAGTTGGCCAAGGGTCCGTGACCTACCTGGGACACCAAGTGGGAAGCGGGCTGGTGGCCCCTCTCCAACTCAAGATTGCTGCCATCCAGGCCTGGCAACCCCCGACGAGCCAAACGGAGGTCCGGGTCTTCCTGGGGCTCACCGGATACTACCGGCGGTTCGTGAAGGACTATGGCAGCATCGTGGGGCCCCTCACAGAGCTCACCTCCAAAAAGAGCCCCAAAACCGTCAACTGGACCCCGGACTGCCAATCAGCCTTCGAGAAGCTAAAGACCGCCATGTGCACGGCCCCCGTGCTCCAGGCTCCCGACTACAGCCGGGAATTCCTTGTGCAAACGGACGCCTCCGATCATGGTGTGGGGGCCGTCCTCTCCCAACTCAACGCCGAAGGGGTCGACCATCCGGTGGTCTTCATCAGCAGACGCCTCTTGCCCCGAGAACAGCGCTGGAGCACCATTGAGAGGGAGGCCTTCGCCGTAGTCTGGGCACTCAAGAAGCTCCGGCCATACCTCTTCGGCACCCACTTCCGGGTGCAAACAGACCACCGACCCCTGCAATGGCTGATGCAAATGCGGGGGGAGAACCCGAAGCTGTTGCGCTGGTCCATCTCCCTGCAGGGGATGGACTTCACGGTGGAACATCGTCCAGGCCAGGACCACGCCAACGCCGACGGCCTGTCACGCTTTTTCCGCCTCAGCGAGGAGAGTCCCCAGGAAGATGGCTGACTCTCCCCGCCTTCAGCTGGGGGGGACGCATGTTGGACAGGCCGCATGGTCGGGCTGCCCCCTCCCCGCAATGGGACCTGGACCCTGGCTCCCCCTGCATCCCCCAGCCAGAGTCCCCGACGACCACCCGAAGTACACTGCAATTCCTCACCCACAAGACACCAGCTCCGAACCCAGCTGGCCCGGGTCACCATCCACACCACGGCCTCGGCCCAGCCGCCATCTTGGGCCACTACAGCACGAGGCCGCGTGGCCTCAACTCGACCCTCACCCTGGGCCCGGCCGGGCCCGACATCGAGGCACCAACCTCCCCCCGGGAGGCAGAGTGACCACTTGGCGAGTCAATGGGAGAAAGGAATCGTCAACGGCTCTCCTCCGCCAGGTGTCGATCACCCCCGGCCGCCTGGGCGCTGGCTCCACCCCCATGCTGGGTGTCTGGACTCCCTCATCCCGGACCTCCCGGCCCCCCAGGCGCGAGGGTCCGGACATCAAAGGGGACCAGACCTATAACTGGGGCAGGACCAGACCAGGAAACCAGTTGTATCCTGGAGTCGAGAGACCCGAGAAGAACTCATCCGTGACTTGGCCTGCTGGCGCTGCCGCGGCCCTCTGCCTCGTGAAACCATCGTCTTGGCCTGCTGGCGCTGCCGCGGCCCTCTGCCTCGTGAAACCATCGTCTTGGCCTGCTGGCGCTGCCGCGGCCCTCTGCCTCGTGAAACCATCGTCTTGGCCTGCTGGCGCTGCCGCAGCCCTCTGCCTCGTGAAACCATCGTCTTGGCCTGCTGGCGCTGCCGCGGCCCTCTGCCTCGTGAAACCATCGTCTTGGCCTGCTGGCGCTGCCGCGGCCCTCTGCCTCGTGAAACCATCGTCTTGGCCTGCTGGCGCTGCCGCGGCCCTCTGCCTCGTGAAACCATCGTCTTGGCCTACTGGCGCTGCCGCGGCCCTCTGCTTTAAGAGACTATCACCTTGGCCTGCTGGCGCTGCCGCGGCCCGATCCACAGACACTCCAGCTCGAGGATTGTGAGCTCGCCTGTTACCACTACCTGTACCGATCCGGTACCAAGACTGTCCCGCTACCCCCTTTCCCTACAGAGACTAGAAGTGAGAGGACCCCCGGGTCCAAGATCTCCTGTATCACTGATATCCTTGCCTTAAGAACCTTATATAAAGCCTTGAACTCGACTTGGTGTGGTGCCTGTTTGTGGGGAGGGAGGTAACTTGTCTGTACGATCGCCGGAGACGGTCCCCCTCGGGGATCTCTCCCTCGGTATCCGGCCGACCCTCAGGGTCCCCGTCTAACACCCTGGCATAATGATGGCCCTTAAACAAAGGACTCCTGGATTTGCTGGGACAGTCCCAGTTTTCACCACCTGTCCTGACTGATGTCAGTGAATTTAGCACCTGCCCCGTTTTTCAGAGAAGGAACACTGAGCACAGAAGTGGGCTATTTTTTTGTGTTATACCGCAGGAATCATTAGATTAGCCCTGTGTCGCTTACCATTCTGTGATTCTGGGTAAATCACTTGGGGCATTATACCGCCAAACTCGTGGTGGCAGTCCCTGGACCGTCAGACTGGTGGTCCGTCCGCCATATTACAAATACAGCGGTGGGACCACCACAGGACCGCTGCAACTTCTGGGGATCATGGATCCCGTGGCGATGGCCTGAATATGCTTGGCGGGCCGCTGCTGCACCGCCATGCATATGAGGAGTTTCCTGGTTAGCCTGCCATTAACCGCATGCGTGCGGCGGTTATTTTTGCGCTGCGCAGCTTTTTTCAAAAAGCCGCGTTACCTGACGAGCTCAGCTCGTCATCAGCGTGCGAGCGGCGCAACTGATGACGAGCTGAGCTCGTCATCAGCGCCGAAGTGGTTAAAAGTGCAGCAGTGAGGAAACTTGGGGGCCCTTTAGGGCCCTCTATTGCCTCAGGGCCATGGGATGCAGGCCTGGGGGGAGTGGTGGTCAGCCCGCTCCAGGACAGCCAAACTCGTATTCAGGCCTTGAATATCTTGTACATAAAAAAAAAAAAATCTGACCTTGTGTAATGTAATGTGGTGCTCATGTAAAGCACTCTGATACCGTTGGGCCTTGTTTGCAGTGTATAAAACTGCAAAAAATAATTTGATATTGATTCTATGTTTGGACCGGTTGCACACTCTTCATTTCACCAGGAATGGCGACAGGGCAACAGCCATTGTAATCAGGCATGCCGGTGCACACGCCTGCCCTTCTCCTTGCAGCATTCACAACAAGAAGGGTACTTCATGTCACAGAGATGCAGGGAAAGCCCTTTGACCAAAAAAAACACAATCCTGGCAAGGTTGAACCCTTGCTTTCCAAGATTGCTTGCCTTACTTTTTGGAAGTAGTGTCTTTATCTTATTTCTATGGCCACATCATCCAGAGCCATCGATTATACAGACGTTTGGTTCATGAATTTTGAACATGAGAAACACTAAGACCGGATTCAACAAAAAACAAGCATTGGCAAAGCCAGTAGGTAAGTGTAGCCCTGAATATCCACCACCCCCCTCCTGTGAGGGAGGGTGCATTCGAAAGAAGTGGCTCTCCACTGGCACATCCATCCTTTTACATCAGCCTTCCATAGCTGAAGTTCAAGTGTGTGCTAATCAGTCCTGACGCTTGCAAAGTTAAAAAACAGCCCCTGTTTCTACATATACAAGAGTTTGTGGCTGCATGTTGAGTGAGCTAAAGAATGATGATGGATTAAACCCAGATCAGTTGACTGGGGGTGAGTGCTTGCAATGTTCAACACTCTGTCCACCATCCCCTATGGTTTTGCTAATTTTGCCCCAAATTGGCAGGGTATGCCCAGACGTGGGTCCCTTGCTCACTTGGCCACTGGATTCAAGATAGCCTGGCTGATGAGGGTTATGAACCTGAAACCGGTCCCAGGATGCTGGTTTCTAGTCCAGGGAAGAGATGGCTTGGCAGTTCGGGCTGGACTGTTCGCATGAGGTACATGGTCAGACTGATTTGCATCTGGCCATGTCTGAACTGGGATGGCAGATGAGCTAAAACATGATGATGATGAATTATACCCACATCAGTTGACTGTGGGTGAGTTCTTGCAATGTTCAACACTCCGTCATCATCCCCTTTGGTTTTGCTAATTTCGCTCTAAGTTGGCAGGGTATGCCCATACGTGGGTCCCTTTCTCACTTGGCCACTGGATTCAAGATAGCCTGGCTGATGAGGGTTAGGAACCCGAAACCTGTCACAGGATGCTTGTTTCCGGTCCAGGGAAGACATGGCTTGGCAGTTCGGTCTGGACTGTTCCCATGAGGTACAGAGTCAGACTGATTTGCCTATGGCCCTGTCTGAACTGGGGTGGCAGAGTGAGCTAAAGAATGATGATGGATTAAACCCAGATCAGTTGACTGGGGGTGAGTGCTTGCAATGTTCAACACTCTGTCCATCATCCCCTTTGGTTTTGCTTGAAAGCAGGGTCATCTTTTTCAAGATTTTTCGTTTCCATATCAGTGGCCGCTATAGGCTACAGGGCTGCTGTTAAAATGGTTTGCTACCATTCAAATGCCCTAGGATTTCTGTCAAAATACTTACAAAATCCTTAAATTCTGGCTGCCTGTGACACTATAGCCCTGCATCTGCTAACCCAACAGAGATGGCGTTCATTTTACTCTGTTAGCTGATTCCTGTATTTTTGTTTTTAACACATTTTTTTTACCATTGGGACTCTGGAGACTATTCTCCCCCCCTGCCCAATGTTTCACAGAGACTTTATTTTACATCTGAGCGTGCTTATACAAGAGGCTTCTCTGAGAGATCACCCATGTTGTTGTTTGATGGTAGTTTTATAGGCCAAGTTGCACAAATCTGCTTACTTCATTACTGTGGGTAAACTCACTTTTACCTACGGATTAACAAAATTAAGAGGTTATTCGCAAAATCGGTTCAGATGAGGCATGTAACGGCAGGCATATCCTTGTAATAAAAAATAAGCACTTGCAAACCTAAAAGGTCTAGCCTTGCCAAGCTGGTGCAATGATTAATTTCTTTTTTATTTTTAGCGCAAGAAAGTGCCACACAAAGAAAACACGTGGACTCTTAAACGTGGCCACCATGATTTCTTTAAACGTGTTTAATAAAAAAAGATATTAAATAAAATGTCCTTTCTACCAGTGATATTTTTTATATAAAACCCTCTAGACATGCCATCCATGTTATTATTTGAAAGCATTTAATAAATCACCACTTAATCACGCATAGGAATATCAGGTGGCTACAATGTAACAATATCACTTAAACACTTTGTAGCATTAAAAGGAGACATAAAATAAAACACCATCTAACTGGGCATCCGAACTACAGCCAAAATAAATAGTCGCTATTTAAAATTCATGTAACAAAATACCCATCAGTTAGTTAGAAGTGTGTTAGAACGATGTTAATTGGTCATCCGAATTCAAGCAAATTTGGTAAATCTCTCGCTAATGTTTTCCCACCTTAAGGTCAGGATTATTAGGCTAAAGTTGACACTGAGCAAAATTCGTATGGTGCCCATATTGAGCTGAGGATGTCATGCATATGTGCTTTCTAATGAATTTGGATATATTATTAAATGCGTTGAAGACAGGTGCATTTTTTAAAAATAAATTCATGACTTAGACTTTTCTACCTGATTTTGATTTTGATTTTGCATAGATAATGAGTCAGGATAACCGCTATTTATGCAGTTGAGTTCCAGTGTAATACATTATACAGGTATATAATTTAAGAGAATTCGCTGAAAATCTTGAATGGATCCCGGCCATTCTGAGTCGCATTGGACACCCCTGATGTAGTTAAAGCTTAAGACTTTTAAATGTAGCTTTGAGCATTCAGCTTAAGTAAATGCATTTTTATTTTTTACTTTAATTCTTGCATCAGTCGATATATTTTCGTTTTTTTAAAAGTTTGACAGTTGTGTGCATATCCTTCTATTTATGAGACAACAAGGACCCCCTGGTTCTATAGAAACTTCTAGGGCAGGGTAAAACAATGTGTGGGTATCTTCCTAGACAGTTAAAACATTACGTTAATGTGTCATGCTAAGGCCTAGCAATTACAATGTCAAG
This sequence comes from Lissotriton helveticus, assembly GCF_964261635.1. NCBI lineage: Eukaryota > Metazoa > Chordata > Amphibia > Caudata > Salamandridae > Lissotriton > Lissotriton helveticus. The sequence continues at coordinate 257,025,511 of NC_136059.1, forward strand.
CAGACAAAGCTATATAAAAATGTTTTAGATTTTTTTTTAAAGTATTATCTGTCACAAAGTACAGTACATATGGCATTCAATCATAATATACAAAATACATTAAACCAACATAAAAATTCATCATTAAAAAGTAAATTTTTCAAACAGTACATATGTCTGATCATATATTTGGGGGGAGTGGCGAGATTGGAGATATTTCCGACGCGCGTTTCGGCGCTATACCAGCGCCTTCTACTGGGGAATCGAGCCACAGATTCCTGGATCTACAGAGGCCAGCGAGTTTTGGAAATTTAAAACTCTTCTTATCCCTGGAATATAGGAGCAATCGTTATTCTGAAAATGAAGTAGGAGGCTACCTCAGTAAATTCTGTATGGGTTCAGGTACTTCTTAATCGTAATCTGTAGGTGTACTTCTGTTTTATATTATATTGATGTACTTGTACACTTCTCCGATAGGATAAAGCTGTGAGGCAGTTTCTTATAGATAATGAATGCGCACCAGGAAAGGTCTTCTGTTGAGCATTAATGGTTCTGGCAGGCCAATAGTGTATGGAGACTCTGATAATTTTCCTTTGAGTATATCTCCAATCGCGATAACGTCTTTCCGGGCCAAGATGGAATATCCACTGTTTGAAAAATTTACTTTTTAATGATGAATTTTTATGTTGATTTAATGTATTTTGTATTTTATGATTGAGTGCATCTCCTTCTATGCATCTGGTTGCCTCGGTCATTGCAAATAAGCAAATACATCTTTGTGCTTTATTATATTTTATTTTTAAAGTTATGATCCGCCAAAGTTTGGTTGCATAATTTTCTTATTCCCATCGAGATGAGAAGCTGCTTAATTACCTTTCCAATATTTATTTCTTGATACTAGTGTTTGACTTCAATTTCCTCTTTTGTCTGCAGTCAATGTTTGTTTGACACTTATTCGGAAACACAGTGGTGCTGACTCTCTCTGTTGTCTTTTCAGAGTGATTTCACATTGCGAGAGGAGCTGCAGCTGAGTGACGTGGAGCGATGGTTGGGGTTCATCACCTTCCTCTGCGAGGTGTTCGGGACCATGCGGAGCAATACGGGGGATCCCTTCAGAGTACTCGTTGGGCCCATCTACACTTGCCTGAAAGAGGTAACAAACACGCTTCTCAGTAGAAACATTTACAACTGGTACAATGTAGTCTTCTAATAAGAATCTAACATTTGGGCACCAGTTATGCTTTCTGTATGTTCCAATCTGAAGACCCCGGACTAGAACATACAGAAAGGTCAGGCAATCTTATAGTGACTAACTGACAACCATTGCCTAGAGAAAGTGTGTCTTCAGAATCACCAGGGTGAACACACGTTAGCTGCTGTTCTAGGTATGTATACATTATCTATGGCTGAGTTTCATTCATAGAATAAAGGTAAAACCTTCAACGTTGAACTTATGAGGAAATCCTTAAAGAAACAGAAGTAAATAAGTGCCAATATGTCCTACTCTTAGCAATTGTTTAGTTGTGTTTTTCTTTAGAAAAACATTTGATCATGACAAAATTGTGCTTGGCTGAAGGAAGGTCTTTCTGTGGGATGGGTTCTGATTAACATGTTGAAATCCAACTTTGTAATGTTATGTCAAGCATTCGTTGGTCCTGTTAATATAACAGGCCTATCGCTGCTCTAGAGGCCGCCTGGAATAATGGTGGAGAGGTGAATCAAAGCAAGGTTATGTTTCTCTTTTTAGAAATGATGCAGCCACGTGATGTCGTGACTTGCACTATTCATTGAAACCCAATTTCTGTTTCAGTAGCCTGACTGCTTCTAAAAATTGAGATTTCTGTTACTGGTTTCTCACTGGAAACTTCTGATATCTAGGCACTACGGAAGCCTTTTAATTACCATTGACTAACATCTCTGAACAGTCCCACATAAGTACCCACATCTCCTTGGCTCAAACCCATACGTTGTTCTACAAGTACTGAATGCATTTTAATTTCTGTAGTACGGCAAAAACCTCACTTTTGTGGTTATCTAGAAGGAAGCTGATAATCTCACCAGAGTATCCTTCTTGGAACCGAATACAAGTCTCAGAAACTGGGTGAGTGAGCGGAATACTTCACATGACGGTGTTCTGTCCATCATCAGCTTTCACTACCTCTACCAGGTGCCCCTGGCTGCAGATAAGCCTCAGGGTCTGTACTCTTGGGGGTCACCATCTCATGGAATTAATTCACTTATTTTTGTCACTTCTACAGAATCTTCTGCTTTCAACCACGAGTTTAAAGTTGATGCCAGGTTGTTATGGTCTCCCCTTTTGCAACATTAAGAAAAGACAAGGGCCCTGTACAAAGTCAAAGCACACATCTATTCCTTCTACGTAGTCACCGTACCCTAATAGTCTCAGTAAATGTCCAGTTATTTATAAAGAAAGTTATGCATGTGTTTAGCTTTTTTCTAGCCACTCATGGGTTTGAATATGTAAGGGATCTGAGGCACAAGAAGATGAAGGGATTTTACCCAGGATCAAAGTAGTTGGCTACTTAGCTCCTGGACCATGTACAGGTCACAGACGAGGAATCCTGCCTAGGCCTGGGTGAAATTTTAATTACACTGGAGTCACTTTGCACTACTCCCGTGACACGAAATTATAGAAAACCACGTGATTTTGCCAGTCCATGTAAATCGGAGTAAATTGGGACAAAATGCACAAGCGCACAGGAACAGTGCATGAGCAGCTGATGGCTGTTACTGTCCCTGTTGCATTTAACGACATTTTCTTAGTGCAAGGTTTATTTTGGCTGTGAGGGTGCATTTTGTGCTACGAAAATATCTATGGCTAAACGCAGGGTTATGCTCTTCATGTAATTCCACAGAATCCTGCTTTATTTTTGCCATCATTTCAAGTAATCACGCTACAGCAACTACCCCCACCACTTGTCCTGTTTTGGGGAATCTGTTTTCTTCCTCAGTTGCTTTACATTTTGCTGCATTATATATAACAATACTAGACCGAATTCATTCTTAGATGGTATAAAATGCTCTGAAAATGCAAACTGGTAGTTCGGTATATCAAGAGGGTAATCCAAGCAAAAACTGCTTGGAAGAAGTCAGAAGCCCAAGTGTTTAATGGAAAAGGTCACGTGGGCGTGCCAAGCCAGAGCAGGCTTTGATTCCACCCAGTTTCTCCCTCACAAAAAATGGAGTTTGGGCCTGTTTGTCTTGGTCTATTCCTATCTTTCGGAGGGAGGCTGCTATCTCACCCGGACCCGGCAGAGAGCCGGAGCTGCAGGCCCGGGCCGACAGCCTAAGTGCCTCGTGTCTGGGTGCCGGCCGTCTGAAAGGATGATGCGCTTTCTGGCCCGCTTGTTGCGTCTCCCTCCTTCCCTCCTCCCGGGCTCCCCTCGCCGCCCCCACCAGCCCCGGCGCCCTCGCTGCTCTCTCTTAAGTCCTTGTTATCTCCCGAGGCGGTGCCGTGTAATTTAGAGAAAAAATGCTCTCAACTCACTAATTAAGGCTTGAACTTCAAGGAGAGACTCCGAGGCGCTGTACTTTTTGGCAGCGCTCAGCTTGGAAGGCATTTGATGTACTCTCAGGTGGACGAGGAGGGCGACGTTGTCGGGAGGGGAAAATTGGACTTTTTTTTACTGCTGTTTAGCCGCGTTCACGTAAAACTTTTAAATGCTGGAAGTTGCAGATGCCTAATGACTTCCATGTTTCGTTTGGCACGTATGTTTTTTTTCTTGTCTGTGAGGTGTCGCTTCTCAGACGGAGAGCATCTGCGTGGAATGTTTTAAGTTGTGTCTCGTGGCTGGGCCGGGCTGCCTGTCAGTCACCATTTTAAGGTGGTCCGCTATCCCATTCTATTCTTTGCAAGTTCAAGGGCCCCTTGAAACAAGGAGAGATTAAAAGGGAACCCCCGTCATGGTACCAGCTGTTCCTTTAGAAATTAAGGGGGAGATGGGTTGGAGGCATTGTTACACTTTGGCCCTAATGGCCCCAGGTATTATCCAAACAATGGTTCTTGAGCTACTTTAACATACTCAACCATTAAAAGAAAAATATACAATTAAATAGAAAAATTATATGTAACAGTGAAAGGGTGGGAAAAACCTCATAGTATCATAATTTCACAAATAAGCATGTACATAAGTAAATTAAATAAATGAATTTTATGAGAAACAAAGGGCGCTCAGACAATTACACTCATACGATACACTAGAGAAACATTGACATGTGTGAAATCAAAAAACAATAGCAGACAAAAATATACATATAACAATTAACACAGTACACAATCAAACGGTAATATCATCTCTGATTTAGGCCATGTTCGAGGCGTCGACGGCGTTTCAACCCGAAATTGCTTTAAGGGTCATCATCAGGACAACAGACTTCAAGAGTGAAAGCGACCACTTATTTAGGTTCTTAACAATCTTCCTGCACGTAACAGTACTCTCCCCCTATCCGACCAACATTTTTCAAAGAGTTTGGAGGGGAGTCCTGTTAGTTTGAGAAAATCCCACTGAGTGAAAAATCTCCAGTAAGAAAGTATTCAATAAAAAGGTCAATCAAAAAACTCCAGTTAGACAATATAGAGCCAGGATATCGAATTCTTGTAAAGTCACCGGGGGTAGATAATTTATTAATTGGAAACCCTTGTGTGCAGTATCCCATCCTCCGTCACAACAGCTGGCAGGGACATCAACTTGACATTCCCATCTTGTATCCTCGTGGTATTTTGTACGTTTCAGGAGTTAAACTTACTACATAACACCCCTTAAAAGTCTGGAAAAAATATATTTAGTGCCAGAGCTTAAAAGTTGTGTAGTTGGGATATTTCACTGGTGCCACGGGAAAAAAGGGTTAAGTGCTGCGAAAGCCCATTGAATACCTCTGCAGTTCTGTTTTGGCGAGAGTGCTTCAGGATAGGATGCATACATGGACTCCGAGTGCTAGAAGATATCAAAGCCGCTATTGTTTCAGTTGGGGAAGCCAGTCCTGTAATGGCCACTGAAGAAATACTACTTAGTTATCAGCACAGCGATAAAAATTATTAAATGGCCGGGCTACTTATTGTCTCATGTTGGCGTGCTAGCCATCGTCCATCCATACACTTGGTTCAGCTGAACCCTAATAATTTATTTCCCATTACTGTGTTACTGTATCTTGTACAATTTGTTGTATCAAACAATACTTCACACCGTTTATGATATACCTTAAATTCATACAACGCTTACTTCAATTGACTGGTAGGTTCCAGGTGCATTACATATAATTAACATATGTTAGTGTTATCACAAACCAAATTGTGCTAATTTTCTCCACTATTGAAGAATACTATACTATCTTGTCCTGGCAGCCTGCATACAAAACTATTTGGCAACTCTATTAATCCACAGAGCTATTTTACAGGTTTATGAAAAGTGATGTGGAGTTGTGATTAATAGTTCTCATTTGGACCGTTGAGTTTCTTTTTGTGCCAAAGCAAACCTCTCTTCCTTGTCTCCACTTTTTTATACAATTATAATGACAGGAGTTGTTAACGTTTGTAGGCATTTGGTCCGGCTCCTTAGGGTTTCACTGCTTGTTTCTGTAATTCTTGCATCCTGCCTTGTCTACATTATTAAATGTAAAAAGTGAATACAATTGCAACTCATGTTAGAAATGTGCACGAATGAATGCATTCATTACCAACATTTTAACAGTTAAAAACATTTTCAACCTACGTCTATTTCCTGAAATGGACCTAAACCAGCTGAAGAAACAGGTTTCACTATATATTTCAAAATGTTAATATATCAGCTAAAATAGTTATTTATACTGACTACAGAGCACAAGATTTTGGCTTCTGATCTGAATCAATAGGCCCAACTATTCTTCCCTTTTTCCCAAATCTGTACAAATAAATCCCACAAAGTCTTTGGCTTATTCAGAGATATTTTGTTTACTGAATATAATTGTCCACCTATTTTATTTATACACTTAGAACAATTTCTCACCACTAATCGGTGACATAATAAAAATATGACATCACATATAAAGTAAAAACAACGATCAGCAAAAAAATACATGAATTAATCAGTAGTAAATAGTTGAGAAAAGAGAAACAGCGGCTGAAATGAGAATTTCTGTGAACTCCTTCTGAATTGACTGTAGCCATACCCCCACACAACTTGAGTACTGACCAACGAGAAACCCTGAGTTTCTTTATATACGTTCCGTAGATGTAGGGCCGCAAAGCTGTGCTCCCACCCCCTTCAAGTGGTATTCTCAAGCCACGAGGTTCCAGTTTACGAAGCCTCTTGAGAGACCAGTTTAGGTTACATTCTATCCGATTTTCAAAGGAGGCCTCTTTGGGACACCGGCCCGATGTTAAGGTAGACACACACTGGGCTGTTGACAATTGAGGAAACACTGTTGTAATGCCTTCTCCCAGAGTGTAATGCAGAACCTCTAGGAAGGGCCAGTAGGATGTCCTGATGAGTGCCCTTGCTTCTCTGGCTCTCACCTGGGGAGGCGGGCAATACAGGAAGCAGCTTTTGGACGTCATCCACCAGAAGGCAGGTCAGGAAGGATGCCCTGTCAGATGCCTTAAACTCTATGGTCGGCCAGCAAGGGGGAAGATAATCAAAGTCCAGCTTCATTACTGCAAAACCCAGAAGAAAATCTACACTCAGTGTGCTGGTTTTGGAGTATGCCATGCAACTGTCATCTTTCCCATGGCTCTTGCACGACATATAGTTTTCCACCATACACAGCTCTGTCTTAGTGCTTTCGTGCCTGCCAGCAAAGGAACACTGGAGACCAAAAGCTTCGTCTTGGATAGATGCACCAAGCACTTGGTCCCGGGCAGGATGTGAGTTAGTTAAGCTCTTCGGGATATATGGAAGGAATTCTGCGTATGTCAAACCTTCGTCTTTGCTTTTCCACTGAATGTGCCACCCTTTTGAGGTCCTTGCTCAAGTCAACCCTCTGAGACCCACCAATGCTCATCCTCCTATTGCATCTTTGTCTCTTACAGCCAAGGGGAGTGTCCCTCCATCAGCAGCACACCTCCCCAAGAACTCCTCAACCTCCTCATTGACTATTACTACTCTGAACCTAAATCATCCCCACCTCTTCGTTCCTTTACTCCGGATAGTCCTCCATTTCTGTACTCGGAGCATGGGATCACATTCCTCCTGAGTAAGGGTACTGTGCTGTACACTAATAAATAACATCAGCTGAATTGACAACTATATTGGCATCCTCTTTTTGATGGACCTCTGCCTGGCTGCATTTCTTGCTTCAATCCTACTATGTAGTTTTAAGTTATGGAATTGCGAATTCTTAGAACAGCTTGACACCACTATAGATCATATGTTTGTTTTACTCCTAATCCAATTCCAAGGCCATGCACTGATTTGTTTATTTTTTACACTAATTATAGCGTTTAGCAATAACTTTCATATTATCCGTTTGGATAAAAAAACAATTTTCTTCGATCTTATTTGGGCTTCTATCTAACTATTAACCAATTGGCCAAGACAGCGTCATTGCAAGTAAACCTAACTGGCTGTTGGAGCTAATTGGAAGAGGCGGAAGAATATTTAAAGCCTCAAGACAGAACCTTCTCATTTGTATACGGAGTATATTAATACTAAATATTTGTCTAAATGAGCCACACTAAGAAAATACCATAGTCAACAAATTCATCTCCATGGATCAAATCAACTTTGATAACAATGAAAGCCAAAAGTATATGTAGAGAACCTCTGGAGTTGGAAGACGTACTCTCCATCTGGCCTTAAGTAAATGGCACAAAGCAGTCTTTTTGACCAGAAAAAACAGATGTTGGGATAACTATTTGAGGCAGACAGACTAGAAGCCAGCACTAGACCTTGAAATCTGTAAGGACCTGGTCTATCTGCACTCTAGTTCCTGTGCCCTACTCAGCTTGTAATCTCATCATACCCATCCTTTTGATGTTGTATATTAAATTCCATCCCAAAACTTACAAATGAACGGATTATCAAAGCCGAGGCGTATTAACACATCTTTACAAAACTGACCATACAAGAAGTGGTATGCCTCATGACAGTGAAAATACTGAAAATACCAGCCGCAGATAGGGACTTCAGGCCAATTGTTTAAGCAATGATTCTATCACAAATCCCTGGAGAAGGAATGCCTTCCTTAGCAGGTGTACCAAATATCTCACTTGGCCCTTTTCAGTACACTTCTTCAGTTTGCTGTCACCATAGTTATTGGTGGAAATACATTTCCACTCTGCATTCAATCCAGCGCCTACACCTTGAAGCTTAATTAACTTGCATGATCTACTGTGTAGCCTAGAGAAGTTATACCTTGGGTGGCCATCTTTGCTTAACGATATATTCATTTTTATTGGAGGAACGAAAAACATTAGTAGTAAGATAAGCCTCATGCTGTAAATCCCTCACCACATAAAGACCAGGACCGTCAAAAAGGCCTTTTTGTGCCTCACTCCTAGAACGTGGCATTTCTTTCATCAATCTTTTCACTTACCACCGCACTCATTCGCTTTCTACAAGGCCCTTGAACTTAATTTTTTCTTAAGAAGCCTACTGATTACTTAACTGTCTTTCTGTCTGCCCTTAAACACTCATCCTTCTCTATGCAACCCACAGAGTATCTTATTTACTTATCTAGGTGTCCCTCAGAGTATGGGCCCCACTAAATAATCACCCAGAATAAAAGATAAGTAGTTGTTTTATGGGGCATTAGCATGCAGGCTCGGTCATGTCAGACGGGTTATATGGCTTCTGGGATGGCTGTTTGGGTAGTCCTCGTTTGTAGCGTAGAAACGTAGCTTCACATGGGTGGTTTTTGTCATCAGGAGTCTGTGGGACAAAGGACACCACCAGTCATAAAATGCTGCTAAGCTTTGTAGTTATGTTGCATCACTTGGATACTGTTCCTAGGCCCAAAGGGTAGCGGGATTTTGTGGTCCCAATGTCTACATGAGAAGCTTTGTTTAAAAGCACATTTTCAGGCCCTTCAATAGGCTCCGATTCTCTGTTGGATTTTTAGGGATGATCTAGTTCTCCGTGTTACAACTTTAATGCACTCAAGGCCCTTATGTTTGATGGTTTTGTCTCTGTTTTTAACTAGTTGGAATTTGCAGTCTACAATGGACCTTGGGTGATCTTCATTGCACTGTTCTTTACAGTTACTTCCTCCTTTTCTTGAGTGATGAGTTTTGCACTGTGTAAATAATGTTTATAAATTACAATAGCATTGGCCTCTTGTTAAAAAAAAAAACCACTGTGCGCCCTAACGTTCTCGTCAAAAATAAACCCATCAGTGAGCTCCATCACTTGGCAAACATCAAGGAAAAAGCGGTGGTCCAGCCATTTAAATTCACCCTGATTCAAGTCAGCATCTTGCTTCTTCCAGTCAAAGTTCTGCCTAAAATTGGAACTCATAGTGCTCATCTCACACTGTTAGATTTTCTATTATTGGTATTTCAGATGCTGATCCTCCTTAATATATCTGCAGTATTTGACTTGTGAATCATTCATTGCTGCTGGTATTCCACTAGCACTCTTTTGATCTTAGTTTTTTTGTCTCAGTATAATTAAATGTTTGTTAATTGGTCTGGCATGTGTGTGGAGTAAACCAGGATGTTCCTTTACCTTCAGTATTTTTAACATCTGTATTAACCCAGTTTTCTCTCTAATCAAACAGTGTTCAGCCTTGTGCTCCTCCAACCATGAGTTCTTTCATTTAATCTGCTTGTGTCCAGTCTTTCACCTTCTTTTGACCCCCTATTATCAGAAAGCAGTCCAGTACCGGTTGACCTACAGATGGCTCCAGTTGATCTCCACCAAAATGGAGATTTGGTCAGTTAACCAAATAGGCAGTCACATCCCTCTTGGATTTGTCCATCTACATTTTCCTCTACAAAAGTCTTACCACAATTCCGAAGCTAAAATCCTACTTCTAATCCTAGATCCAGAAATGTCCTTGAAACTTCAGTCGGTGATGTTATCAGTGGGCGTTCTAAAAGTACTACTACTCACTCTTCTGCCTAAGTCTGTTACAATACACTGTGGTAAACTCCAAATGCCAGTACCTTTTGTCTACTAATCATGCCTGATTGAGACTGACCACATTCCGACTGCCAACATTATGGGCATTCAGTGCAATTTGTCAGGATCTGATTAAAGTTTCAATTACGATCTCATTTTTAAGAGGCCTTCTGGCTCTTAAGATGTCAACACACTCTGCACCCACACTAGCAGGTACATTGCCTGATTAAACCCTGTGGCGACTCCTAGGAAGTCGAAATTTCGACTCCATCCGGCATACTATCTCCTAATAGCCCTGATTTTATTTACAAACTCGCAGCTGCCAAAAGATGAGCTATTAAGAGACAAACTGTTATGTGAATCTGATGTCTCTGGTTTATGTACTCGAAGTTGTATTTTGATCCGTTGTCATGGGCCCCTAAAAGGAGTGGGGCCCAAAGGCCGGTGCCTACTTTACCTTTTTGGTAATCCGGAACGGAACCTACAGCTCAAGAACCTTGCTCAATGCTGTCCATTCTAATGTTGGTTCAGTTTTAAGACTTCACCCTTTGTGTGCAGGATGATTCAGCCATCACGGTTTCTCTCCTGTTCGTTGTAAGAGGTATTGTTAGCTTACAGATGGCTAGGAGCCCACCTACTGCTTACAATTGGTTGGCTTCATTGTCACTCAAATTTGCTTTCTTTTTATTCGGTAGTATGCATTTGTTTTCCATCTTCTTGTGTTTGTCCCGTCCTTGGAGTATATACACTGCATACTTCTCAGGTGCTACTTTTTAGGTCTCGGCTAGTAACGCGCGAAGCACGTTCTCGCCAGAGAACTATAGCTGTCGTCTCAGCCGACAACGAGCTGGAATGTGGCTACAAGACCTGGGCGCGCGCGCGCAGCGTTCTCTATGGCAGCGTCGGATTACGACGCGCGCCTTCTGATTGGGTCGCGCGCGTGAGCTTGTAAAGTAGACAGCTCACGCGCGTGACCCAATCCCAAGGCTCGCGTCGGAATCTTCCTCTGCCATGATAGGCTTTAAGATTCGGTTTTGGTCAGCGTGCGTGGGAAGGGCAGCGGGGAGCAGGGGGAGTCTGCAGAGGGGCGCGCGGTGCCGATAAGCAGGCAGGCGTTGAAAATAGCTCGTAGCGAGAGGTACACTGTGATTTCACCGGAATGAAAAGGTTGAAAAGCACATCTGACTGAGACCGGGGTTTGTGAATGCCTACATGTTAGTTATATTGAGTGCTGCATTTAATTGTTATTCCTGCTTCCGCTCATTCCGCTCTCTCGCCCTGGCGTCGCATATGTGGTATGGCTGTTTTCACAATAGCGATCGCTTTTTTATGTTTATTTATTTAATGCGATTGTATATAGCGCGAACTTTACCCGAAGGTGTTGCTCTCTTTAAATGCTGCTGGAAGCCTGAATCATTTTGACATTGACATGTAGGGCCTCTTTCTCCCTCTTCAGTCTTATCAGCATCAATGGCTCCGCATTCCCCAAGTTAACACTCTGTTCCATCAGTTGCACTATTTACATAACCTCAAAGCTTCCCCAAAACACATCAAGGCCTGGGTCACATTGACTGAACAACACCGGGTGCTTTGTCATCTGCTATGGTTTACCTGCCAAGCCACCAAGCACAGAGAAACAGCTCATATGACGATGGCAGCATCAACACCAGGTGCTCATTTACGGGCAGTTATCTCTAGCTGCCCTGAAGTACCACCAGGCACACTTCGCAGTCAGGACAAATAAATGACTAATTTTGCCTCAGCATCTAAGCTCTCAGGAATGGTCTTTAAAGACCCAGATATAACTAGCCGTCAGGATTACAGAGCCTTCGTCTGTGTGGATCTGCCTGGCTCCTTTGTATGTCGCTGTGAAGTATGAGATCTTAGAAGGTCTTGCTGCTTAACCTTCTTTTAGTATAGCTAAACCATTTTTGTAATATAATAAGAGCCACTTATGTCCAATATAAATATTCTTGAGCTACTAATATTTCTAGTGTTATAATAGTGACCATATATAGCAAGATTGCACAAGTGACCACCCCATGTAATATTATCAGCAGTTATCACTTCAGTTTGTCAGGCACGTTTGCCAGCAGTGGTATAAACAAGCATTTGCAATGCAACAGGTCTCGCATTTATGCGAGTTTGAGCTATTGGCATTGTAAATGACAATGCCTTTTATTTATGTTTGGGTTTTTGAAGCTTAAATAAAACACATTGTCATTTATAATGCCAATAGCTCAAACTCGCGTAAATGCTGAGACCTATTGCATTGCAAATGCTTGTTTCTTTTTGTTTAAGCATGCGACTAGAGTGCACGTCACCCTTGTGTGCTTCTCTTCCCAGCCGCGGCCCATGCAGGTAAGAGTGGTGGAGCGGTAGGGCCGGGTATGGGGGGATTTCAACAGACGGTTACAAGGAAAAATGAAAGACCTCATTGTCCCTCGTGGTCATATGTTAAAATCCCCCCCACCCGGCCCAACGCCCCTACCCACTTAGCTGCGCGGGCCACGGCTGTCTCTTCCTCTCTGTGTGCTGCTTTCTCTCGCACATGTGCTTCTTCCCAGCACTTTTCTTTGATGCGCTTGCCCTCCTGTGTTCTTTCCCGCAAGCCTCCTCACAACCTCTACAGGTTTCTTTTTAATTTGTTTCCCTATTAGCCCTCTTGTCATGAGTTCCGTCGCATTCCCTTTAATTCTCGCACTCTCCGCTTTGCTTCCTTACCCTTCACAGAACTGAAGCGCTGCTCGAGTCGTCTCGATTTCCCTTCAGCGATATCTAAACTTCTGAATAAAAGGAGTTTGTTTTCCCCGCCTCGAAGCTCTGTAACCATTGCATTTTAGTATTGCCCTATGTAATAGTACCTGATGTATCGACCTCAGTAGGATGAGAGCCTGAGTTCTCTTTACCAGGAGTTCAAATACTTAAAGTTATGTCGCACCTGTAGGTAAGCATCAACAGCTGAACCCAGCGAACTGCTTTACCCGTTCATGTGTTTTAATTCCTCTTGTTTTTTTAATGCAGTGAGATAATCGCTTGATGCTGACACATGCGATGATCTCAAGTGTTTGAATATTGGCAGTACCACCTCTGCCTTCTATCCTTCCAAAGTTGTTAAGAGCAACAGTAATACCTATCATTTACAGAGCTTAGAAACAACAGGTGTGCTTTGAAACACCATGTCCTTATTGTGGCCACTCATGTGCTTCACTGCAGGGCCACATATACCCTCCATCGCCTGTTACTTTCCTTGTAGCAGGCCCAGTCTGTGACTCTGTCTTATACCGCTTTTGCCTCCTTTATGGTTCCCCTATCTTACAGCTCTCCTATCTTACAGCTCTACTGTGTGTCTGCTCCGTTTCCTCCATTAAAGTGACGTGTCTGGCTGCGTCTTAGGCTTTTTTTCCTCCTTTTTAGGTCGAGCCTGGGCAGCGCATGCGAGGCATGCTGTATTGAGGTAGGGACTTTAAGCTCTGCCCACATTTTTCATTGACTTGTGTCATTGTCCATTGTAAACTGTGGTTGTTCATTGATCAAAAGGCTTAGTAGTCCCTCCCTACCTTGTCTCAGACACCCCGTTATGTGTGTTGTTGGTCGATAGGCTTTAATTACAGCCTCCGAGCACTATTTTCTCAAATAGCGTAGTCCCGCCTGCTGTTGCAGGCAGGACATATTCTCTCTTAATGCTTTTTAAAAAAAGTATAGCCCAGATTTACAATGCAATAGGTCTGGCATTTGTGAGAGTTTAAGCTATTGGTTTTGTAAATGACAATGACTTTTATTTATCTGTTTTAAAAACAACACATAAATAAATGGTTTTGTCATTCACAATGCCAATAGCTCAAACTCGAATAAATGCGGGACCTATTGCATTGCAAATGCTTGTTAGCAATTGTGCACAGTTTCAAGGATGCTCAAAGCATGGGTAAAACCATTGGCAAAGCCTATATGTCCCCAAGGCGAGATCTATTGCCATTGCCAGTGGTGGTTGTTTTTGGTCTTGTGTCCATCTGAGGCCAAAGAGCATTCTTTGTAGCACCAGCTGAAATCTCCCATTCCAGGCCTTGGGCAGTTGTCACCTTAGTTGAACTGGGGATGGTCATCTGGGTTTAAATATGTCTTGGGTTATGTGTGGAAGTTTGTAATTATGGTAGACCATGGCGGCCATTGCAGATAGTGGCCTGCAGAAGGTCTTTGAACAAAGCTAGGAAGCCGGAAGGTGTACTTAAAGCAAACACAGCAACATAGTATTGTTTTGGGGGTATGTTTACTTACTGGAAGCAGTAAAAGAATTCTCAGCAAAAAAATATAACTTATTCTTCTAGCTGATTATTCTGTGTCAATTTCTAAAGAGTACTGCAAGTATCAAAATTAAATTAACATTGCCAGATGACCCCATAATAGCAGAACAAAAAATTTCATGTTCCTGGTTTGTGTGTAACAAATGAACGCATTCTTGGGACTGCTCTTGTAGTTCATTTTACATAGAACCAATCTGAGTAATGCGCCGGAAGGCAACGATTGGTAAAAGGAATGCTCAGGGCTGGAACCATGGCATCCTTAACGACATAGAGTGACCTGGTGTCCATTAATGCCAGTCCCAAGAAGCACGAGTTGTCGTACGTGGAAAAGATGGCTGAGGAATGTCAGGAACCCCTGAGAACAAATGGATGGATAGCGCCTGATTACTCTTGAGTAGCCATGCGCTATAGAAATATGGTCATTCATTCAAAGTTAACATCACCAGCTTTCAATACCTGCACCACTTTGTCCCATTATTTCAGCTGGTGAAATATACAGCGACCCACCACAGAGTGGGTATCTGCATCTGTATGACTAACAAGCTCCATCCCTAGAAGTGTGGATCTCTGAGCCTCCTGGTGCATGATGGATATATTTGCCAGCCAATGGCTGCTGTCAGTTTGTGCTTCCTCCACACTTGGAAGGAAGAAGCTGTAAGCACTGTAAAAGGCTGTCTTGAGGAAAAGGAAACCCCATTTGCTGGTTGAAACCATTCTAATTTCACATGGTGTGCATGATGAATCCTGCAGTCTTGAGGATGGGTTGAAGTAGCATTTTATATTCCGCTCAGAATTCTACATAGATCTTACTACTCCAGGACCCTGTTAGCTAAAATTGGGAGGGCGCCCACATTGACATGTCTCCGGGGTGCGGACAAGAGGGTAAATTTTTCACATCCTATGGGAATGCCTGGCGATATAGCCGTATTGGAGGGAGGTCACTGGGGTAATGTCCCCGGTATTGTCGCTTGAGACCTCACTGGACTTAGTGGCTCCTACTGGCGGTGTCGGGGGAGGAGTCCTAGCCTAAATACTAGAAAATGGGCTGCTGCTGACTGTGGGGGTGGCCAAGCGGGATTTTGCAAGAGCGTGGGGGTGTGCTGATCCACCAAGACTGATTGCAGTCTGATCTAGATTGGTGCCAGAGAGCGGAAAAAGTGGTTTATCAGAGATGGGGCTGCCCCAAGAAATGGGAAAAGGTATGGGGGGCCTGGCAAGCATATAGAGGGTACTGACGGGCAGGGAATAGACCAAGCTAGATTGGGGATGGGAACCTGCGATATAAAGTATGATGAGCCGTAAAAGGCCCACTATGAACTATGATCCATGTCCTGTTTGGCTGCCATTACTTCCTAACTGCTATGTATGCAATCGGCTTTTTGACATGTCTTGACTGTATAAGCTGTATGATGAGCATGGTTTCAATAAAAAGAGTTAAAAAAAAAAAGAAATAGTATCTTATTTATTTGGAAAAGTCAAAGAATTGTGGTATATACTTTACTCCTAGTTAAGGGTCCCAGTTTTCCATTTTTACCAATAAATACAGACTGAAAACAGTGGGTTTCCTGTCTATATTTTTACATTGGGAAAATACATCTAATCAGGCTTTTTTTTTAATTATTATTTATACGCACTTCAAAATAATACATTAGAACTTTCATGAAGTATACATCATAAATTTAATCAGCCTTTTTTGAGTGACTCTCCAATCTGGCATTCATAATTTTCAGACCAAGAGCTGTGTAGATTGACTGCATTTGGAAATGTAAAAACATCATGAGATTTTCATACATAACTCCATATCTGAGCATTGTTTATGGCATGCTGATATTTTAATGTGGGTGTATTTTTTTAATCGTATTTGGCTTTGTAATGTGCTTAAACCATACATGGGTCGAAGTATGAGTGAACATTTGTCAGTTAAATAATTGTGGAAATATATAAATTGCAAATGTATTTGTTCACAAAAGTGAAAAGAAGTAGGGATAGACAATGATAAGGTGGGCAACAAAAATATGGACAAATACAGACAGATAGGTTTTAAAAAACCTAAAACGGGAGCTGTACTCGTGATGCAGGCCTTACTCTGGCAAACACATCTGTGCAAGTTGTTGGGTGGTTGCATTTTGTATGGGAAGTTCTAAACTGTCAAGTCATGTGACTAGGCAGCTAGGCAGGAGCCTTAATTGCTAGTGCCACCCTCAGCGAAAATGTTCTATAGTGATAAATAATAAATGTTACAGTTAGTTTACATGTGCTTTTAAATAGTAAATATGTTTAGTATGTTCATAGTGTAAGTAGACAGTAGTTTATTGATACTTCCTAAAGTCCCACAGAACCAACTCGTAAACATTCGTCAGGATTTTAAAACATGTTTTTTTGTACATTTTTAGCACAGAATTTGTAGAGCGTGGCCTGAGGAGGCCGCAGAGCGCTCGGATTTACACTGGATTCCTAGACATTGTAAAGGTTTGGAGGCAGCACTGCAATCCATCTTTAGCTGTCATATTTGTATTAATGTGGCAGTAATTAAAGGCCAATGGAGATGCAGCAGGGGAAGAGGTCAGTAGTGTGCACTGTAACAGGTCTATTTATCCCCTTTGAGTCGCAGACTGCTGTAGGTGCAGACTGAGGCTGAGAACAAGCAAGGTCTGGCGTGCCAGGACCTACTGGGAGTAGGGGAAATTATATGTCAGAGGAAAGAATTAAAGCACAAACTGTTAGCAGCTGAGCCAGTGCTGGATTTGTCAGCATCAGCACAAAATGCGCCTTTTATTTTGCTGTAATTTTCTACTCAAGGTAAAGGTTTCCCCCGAAGCCCTGCGCCTGCAGAAGGCTCTTCTGGCACAGGCTCTTGGAAATGAGAAAGTCAATAAGGTAGTCGGATTGTTCGCGTCAGACACCCTTGTGGCCTGTTTGCCCCTACGGCCGCCGAGCGGGCCCGCTCCGCCAGACAGAATGGCAACTTGAAATGAGTCACCGTTGGACTTGTCTACCTCAGCAAAAGCCGCACCCCTGAAGGTGAATTTATTTTTAAAATCCTCTATGTAAGTATTTTTCCCCCACCATCTTGCTCTCAAACTAGTGTGGTTAGAGTTGAGAAAACATCAACTCTCCCTCGCCATGATGTACCTTACAGCACCACCACAGCCAACACCCTACTATCAGCCCGATAAAGGGATACAGGTAACCCTCAACAGGACCACATCATTTCTAGGGGTGGGCGTAACTCGTGAAATTTGCTGTATTGCAATTAAGCAAAATGACAGCAGAATTATGCAATTTTATGCTGAATTACTCAAACAGTGTAACCCAGAATTTAGCACTATTTTCTTAGCAAAACATGCATCCTTCTGTTCAAAATGGACCTTTAGTATGCATTTTGCACTAAGAAAATAGTGCTAAATGCAACATACCTCTTACAGCAGCAGCCAACAGCCTCTTGCACTTGCTAAGTTTGTGGTTTCTGTTTTCCTGTGGTAGGATGTTTGTGCAAAATTACTCGTAATTACTCAAACTGGCATAATCAAGTACTTTCTGGTAATTTCATGTAAAAAAAGTAACGCAAAATTAATAAAATTGCTCAGATTACTCCATTGTAATGGTGCCTATTTAGATATTGCCCCTGCTCGCTGAAGTCACTTCTTTCTTTTTCCATGCCAGCCTAGCGCATATCCGGAGAGAGCTACCATTAGCCGGTTTTTGGCTAACCTTTTTGTGACTTTTGTCGATATCTTTTTGGAGTCTTGGCCTCCTGGTGCGCTGGGGATGTCCCAACGCGGGATCGGTTTCAAGCCCTGCGGGTCCTGCCACACGATGATGCTGGTGACAGCCGCACTTCATGTACTTGTAGTGTCTGGAGCGTGACCATTACCCAAAGTTGTGCTCTGACTGCCAGGCGATACACCCGAAGACTTTGCGGGAGCGGTCCTGAAAGTTGTTGGAGGCCCGGCGGTCAGCTCTGCATCGTTCCCGGTCTCATTCGAGAGGAAGGTCTCGAGCGCGTTCTTCGAGCCCACACTCCTCGTCACGCTCTAAATCGTCGAGGTCTTCGGGTAAGTCAAAACACAAGAAGATGCACAAGCACTCTGCACCTTCTCCTCGTCGGTCGGCTGATGCCACGCAGTACTCAGTGTCATCGCTCAAAGGCTCCATCTCCGCACCGCCAACCCTTTCTGGGAGCCAGAGCATCCCCTGCCAAACTTAAGCAATTCTGCGAGGCCTTACACCTCGTCTTTGGGGAGCACGACTCTGTCGGTGTGCCTTCATCCCTGTGGAACGGGTTGGGGTTCTTGGGCCTTCTATGCCAAGGACTCTTGCTCCAACGATCCCCCACGGATTCAGGCCTGGATCCAGATTGACACCATTCGATCTTACTCGACCTTCCCCGTGCCCCTGGCAGACGCTGTCCCCATCCTCATCTCCGAGTTGGTCCTGGAGCCAAACCAACGTCGGAACCGATGCCGAAGGGTACTTTTGTTCCCCTGTCCATCCCAGGTGTTCCCTACCGACTAGCGGGTGGTGATACTGGAAGGTGTCGCTAGATCCTTTAGCTGACCAGATGTAATAACTGGACTGGCGAGAGGACCTGGGTGATGCCAGTGGTCTGGACCCCTCTCCAGACACTGGTTGGCTTTTCCCCCTACTGTGGCTATGGAGAAGGGAGCGTCCTGTGCTGTGGTGGTGAGAAGGGCAGCCGAGGTCTTGGGCACTTCGGTGGCACTCAGGACTAACCTTCTGACAGAGGTGCTTCAACCTGCATCTTCCTCTTCTAAACCCCTATTGCCGTTCAATGAGGTCCTCACTGAAGACCTCCTGGGCCCTTGATCCAAGCCCAGCACAGATGCTCCTGTGGAGAGGACAATTGCCTTCTGCCACCTCCTGCAAGGGCGATCCAGTATTCTTGACCCAATACCCTTCCCCTGAGAGCTTGGTGGT
The DNA here is from genome assembly GCF_964261635.1 of Lissotriton helveticus. Lineage (NCBI taxonomy): Eukaryota > Metazoa > Chordata > Amphibia > Caudata > Salamandridae > Lissotriton > Lissotriton helveticus. The sequence continues at coordinate 257,044,784 of NC_136059.1, forward strand.
CCAAGCATCTTCTTCTAAAGGTGCATTCCCTTCTGCCCCTCCAGATAGGAATCCAAGAAGCTGGACCATCTATGGAAGTGTATGTTCTCTTCCTTCAGCTTGGCACTGCGGTTGGCGAATACCGCATGCCTCTTGGGCCGCTGCTCCCATACCATCTGGGATACGAAATCAAGCATCCTAGGACCGGTTTCTGGCTATCCGCCGTCTTCAGCCAGGATAGCTTGACTCCAGTGGCGTATGCTCAGACGTGAGTCCCATGCTCTCCACACCACTGGAGTCAAGCTATCCAGGCTGATGACGGCTGATAGCCAGAAACCGGTCCTTGGTGCTTGATTCCAGTCCAGGAAAGACATGGCTTGGCAGTTCGGGCTGGACTGTTCCCATGAGGCACAGGGGCAAGGCTGATTTGCATATGGCCATGTCTGACCTGGGGTGGTGTGGAGTACAAAAAAACAATGGATTTAGGCCCAGATCTCTGTACTGGGGTGAATGTATGACAATTGTCTGCATTCTGTCCATCACTTGTTGTTTTTGCCTTTGTCGCCCCGAGTGGGATGGGTATGCTCAGACGTGAGTCCCATGCTCTTCACACCACTGGAGTCAAGCTATCCAGGCTGATAGCCAAAAACCGGTCCTCGGATGCTTGATTCCGGTCCAGGAAAGACATGGCTTGGCAGTTCGGGCTGGACTGTTCCCATGAGGCACAGGGTCAAGGCTGATTTGCATATGGCCATCTCTGACCTGGGGTGGTGTGGAGTGCAAAAAAACGATGGATTTAGGCCCAGATATCTGTACTGGGGTGAATGTATGACAATGTTCTGCATTGTGTCCATCACTTGTTGTTTTTGCCTTAGTGCCCCGAGGAGGCCTGGGCCGTTCACCAAATTCGCCATTAGATGTGGTCTGGATACTGCCGAATCACTGGGCAGAATGATTGCCACGATGGTAGCCCTTCGGCGCTACGCCTGGTTGAGGACAATTGACATTTCGGAGAATGTTCAGTAAACTTTGATGGACATGCCCTTTGATGGCCGTTGTCTTTTTGGGGACAAAGCAGACTCTGCACTGGAGCGCTTTAAAAATTCTAGAGCTACTGCCAGATCTTTGGGCCTCACTGCGCCTTCTCGCCCGCTCCAGTCTGCTTTTTATTACTTTCGTTTCTACGGAAGGGCCACCCAACCACGTCCGGACCAGTTTAGCCACCGGTTCATGCAAGTTGCCCAGCCTCTGCGTGGCCGCGGACGTGGGACCCAGCGACCTCTCCGGCCTGGGACCCAGGCGGCGGCCCAGTCCACCCTCCTCAAATCCCCCTCCCCGCCGCAGCTTTCAAGCCTTCCTAGTCCGATGTTTCAGGCTCATCAATGGCCAGTTGAAGGCAGGATGCGACATCACCTCCTCCACTGGCAATATAGCACATAGGGCAGGTGAGTTTTGCAAATCATCCGAAGGGGCTACTCCCTCCCCATCGAGACTACTCAACGATCCATGTGGATGACACCCACTTTATCTGAAAGTCTCCTCCCCCGACAACATCATTTCACTCAACACTACCCTATTGACTACTCAAAACTAGTTAACTGAGAACCACCTCCTGCTCAACACTTCCAAAACAGAATTCCTTCTCAATTCTCTGCCGAAATCAGACTACTAAGTTAGACCTCTGGATGTACCACCTCACCGCCTTCAACTGCTCCCCCTCATCATTGACTTAGCTAAATCCCTCAGAATCACCCTGGACAAGCACTTGAACATGAAAACTCATATTAGCAATGTTTGCAAGGGAGCTAACCACCTGATGAGGACACTCGGGAATCTCAAACTTTTCCTCCCACAAGCTGACTTCAAGCAAGTGGTACAAGCGCTGGTTTTGCCGAGGCTAGCCTATGGCAGTGCTACGCTCTGTGGTCTCCCCAAATATACCTTGGCCCCACTAAGGGCCTCATTGAATGTGGCGGCCAGATTGGTCACGGGTACCCAAAAAAAAGCGCACATCTCCCCAGTCTTAAAATCGCTAAACTGGCTACCCTACGAAGCAAGAATACAGCTAAAGATGGCCTGCCTATCACACAAAGCCCTCCATTTCAAACCCCCCAGTTATCTAGCGCAAAAGCTGGAACTATCCAGAGTGGGTCGACCCTCTAGGAGTGCTAACTCCCTCCTCCTACCTCAGATCTTTCGCAAAAGGAGAACGTGTCACGGCGCTTTCACCAGCTCTGCATCGAAGATCTGGAACTCTCTCCCACTAGAAATTCGGAGAATCTCCTCCGAAGTTGCTTTCAAAGTGGAAGTAAAAAGATTCCTTATGAACAAGTTCTTATCTTAATAGGGTGCTGGATTGTTCTGCTCTAATGCATTGGACTTACACCTTTAAGCCCTGCGCTGGATGTTGTTCTTTTTTCTTTTCCTTCTCGAATCAATTGCTCCCCTTCTATTTCGCTATGTACCAGTTATTATCTTACTCTTTGTCAAGCCCTTGCATTTGTGTCTGTTCTTGTTCTGCGAGTTCTATTTTGATATGTGCTCTGTTTGGTATCCTGATTTGACACATGTACTGCAACTTTTACCTTCCTCTCCCTCCAATTGTAAAGCGCTCTAATATCCCCCGGGATCATGTTCGCGCTGTATAAAACTTTATAAACAAGAGATATATTGACTTATTGTATACATCTGTTGCTCCAAGGGGGAAAAAAATCTCCATAAGATCTGAGCAGAGTTTTGGCCATGCAGGCAAAACTTCATTTCAAGGCAACCACTTTCTATGAATTGACATTTTTGATTTGGAAAATTATTTTTAGGAAGTGTATTGCCATGGCATTTTTAGTGAGCAAAGACCATGGCAGTATTGAACATGCTTGTTTACTTAAAGAACTGTTTGTACTCTGTACTCATGCCCGTTTTTCATCTGGGTTTGAGGAAATGTTGCGAAATCTGCTAATGACACATGTACTGGGGTTTTACATTATACCTACCAGGCTCCGCTCCAAGGCTATTAATGACTTTCTGTGGAAATGTGCCATTCAGGAAGGCATTCAGTGCTCACTGTTCCCTCCTGTTGTCCCATGGAAGCAGAGAAAGTTGTATTCCTTAGTAAAAAAAATGTGCATCTTCATTGCATCTCCACCCATGAAACTTATGCTTTTTAATGCTTGATGAAAACTCGTGAAAGGGGTGGTGCAAGTTAGTTAAATAAAGCTTGTGCATTTATATAGCCCAGCTTAACACCCATGAAGGTATCCAGGTGCTGTCCATGGGCACGGGGAGATTAAGGGATTTGCCTAGAATCACAGGATATTGTGCCCAGACTCGAACCCAGATCTCCAGTGCCCAAGTCGATAGTTCTGGTCACTGCGCCACATCCTCTGTTGGGTATAATAGGGCATATGTTTTTTTATCTGGTTGATCAATGCACTTCCTATTGGTATGAGTAACAGGTTGGCTGGATTAGTTTTGTCTGGTTCATGCTCACTGCACCTTAGTTGACCTTAGTATGGACCTCCCCAAGGAATCAAGAGTGAGTTTTTTCAGTGGAAAAAAAAACAAAGTTAAAGCAAAGTAATGCTTAGCTTTGGTTATAAGATCTTATTGTACATTTGAAAAGACCTCAGAAATCCTCTGAAATTCACTGAAAAACACGTAGTTAAAATACAATCATGGTTACAAAACAAAACGTACCAACCAGTGAAATTCACAAATTAAGTTTAGGTAAACTAACCATAACTTGTGCCCCCATTATGAACTGCTTATGACCTTACATCTGCCATCCCTCATGACATGTTAAATTATGTCATTGATGACATTACTGTTACATCCTTCATGACAGCATCCAGCGGTACCAATACTCTGCCTTTTGCCATGTGCCTTGGGAGTTAGCTGCAGCACCAGGTCTGGCACCCAATCCTCTGTGAGCCACCCACCCATGCTACGCACAGCCTTTAGCCAAGCACCGCAAGGACTGACCAGAGAGCCTGGGCTTTGACCAGGCCTTGTGTCCACCCCTCCACGGGGGACTGACCTGCACCACGCACAGACAAAGGCCAAGCACGGCCCTGCACCGCAGGGGGTTGCCCTCAGGGCATGATCCATGGCTAGGCCATGCACCCAACCCTCCGCAGGTGGCCATTCCCTACTGCATTCAGCAATTGGCTGTGTGCAACGCTGGTTGGCCTCAAGGCCTGGCCTATACCAATACCTGCACCAACCCATTTGTGAATGACCAGCCCTTGCTGCATACAGCCTTTAGCAGGGCTTAACTGTAGAGTCTGCACTGCGGCTCTGTATTTGGTCTGAGAACACTACATGTTTTTAGTTAAAAGTTAAGCCACAAATTATGGTGTTTTAGCCACGCTAAGTGCCATAAATCTATATAAACAATGACATTTATAAAAGAAAACTAGTTACATTAAGATTGACGTGGTGTCAGTAATACTTCCATCACAAAACTTCTAAAGATATAACATTAACAAGTTAAATCATTATCTTGATCTGGGCATCGCGAAACAGCTCATGAACTTGCGACTAGAAAAAGTACCTGTTTGAATATCATAAATTAAACTCTAACAAAGAAATTCAGGGACACCTAGTGGTTAATGAGCGAATGTATAGAACGCCACATTCATTTCTGCTTTCAACTACTCTGTGATAATTGTTTATTAAAGAAATATTCACTTTCTGTAATTAAACCTGTTGAGGCATTGCTCATTATGTTGTGAGTGCACTAAATGCATCAGATTTGGAATTAGCATTCACATCACTTCCCATAAGTGAGGCCGTAATTGGTCGACCAAGCTGCTAGCGAAGGCTTTCGAGTCCCAGCTTTCTATTTCAGGCCAAGAACTCAGCACCCTTGTCAGTCCCACCTTCCATACTAGTAGAAGGCCTCAGCAAGAGCATGTCCTTTCAGGAATGCCTTGAAACTGCAAAGTTTGAAATAGTAGACATGTTTCTGTTAAGAATTCAAAGAGTCCAACAATTAACATCACTTTTTATCAATTTTATTTGGAAGGCATGTTTCCTGCCAAACCAGAGCCCCCTTAGTCAGTGACTCGCAAAGATTTTGTGATTTCAAATTCTCAAGAGTTATTGCCAGGGGAAAGGCAACAGCTACACAGAACATACATTTGAGTATGTTCTTGCTGCCACCATCTCTTCTACAAATGTTTGCTTCTCAAGCAGTATATTACACTGTAGTACATTATTTTGGGTGCAATATTAGGACTTTCTATGTCACTTTTGTGAAACTAGTTACTGCCGTTGTCGGGTTCTGGGGAGTCCTGGATAAATGCCTTCATTTAAAGAGTAAGTGTGTGTGTCTGCATTAAAACTTAGATGACCTCTTGCACTGGAGGTGCCTGTGTTGCAGAGTTGTTAAATGTTTCCAAATCTGACAAATGTGCTTTACCAAAGAGGCCTTTTTGATAAAATCTGAAGTATAATATTTGTTTTATTTCATTGTTTAGTTCTGAGTATTGACAGCACAGCTGGCAGACTTGTTGCCTCTAATATATTGCCTTTTTTTTGTTTTGTTTAAACCTGCCCGTTTCATCCATTGGCTTGCGACTTTGTCAATCACGTTGGGGCTCAGCCTAGAGAAATATTTCTCTCACCTGGTGCTATTAGGAGTGCTTGCATTGACCTGCATGAGGGACTGTTTTAACCGCATGCGCGCTAGCGGTTTTCCCGCTGTGCGCTGCGTTTTTAAAAAAGCCGCGTTACATGACGAGCTCAGCTCGTCATCAGCGTACAACAGGCGTACCTCATGACGAGCTGACCTCGTCATCAGCATCGAATGGGTTAAAACAACAGACCTATTTGCCGGCTTCTTGGTGCTCATGCCTTCTCCTTACACATTCCTCCTTTATGACTGCTCCTACTGACTTATTCTGCCCCCTCCCCCTCTCTTCTCGTGTGATGCACTCATTGTTCCTTATGCCCACTGGCGGCCCCCTCTAGTTCCTCCCTACAGCCGTTGTCTCTTTCCCCTCCGTGGTTTTCGCTCCCCGAACTGCAAGAAGCCCCTCATTCCTCCTTCCCTGGCGATCTAACCCATGTGCCTCGCTCCAGCCCATCACAGCCCGTATTCCTTCCCTCCATCACTCCTTATTTCCCCTTGTTTCCTCCTTATTCTACCTCCCTTCTCTCCCACGAGCTACTCATTAGTGCCTCTGGGCCATGGTGTATATACTTTTCGACTTAGAAATACAAGGCTGTGTATACTGAAGGCTCCCTTGCTTCAACGCAGACCTCTTTGTTTCTATGTCTTATGAAGGACAGGGGCAAGGGAGCCTGGATTTGAGTATTTCCTTACTTTCTATCTCATAAAAACTAAAGAGATACTATAATAAATGTTATATTGCTGTCGATCTTTATTTAACATAGAAACAAAAATAGGACTGCATTAAAAGCAAGAATACTTCCACTGTAGGCCGACTTTTGTTGTTTCTTAAATTAGACTAACTTTAATGTGCTAACCACTGCAAGCATTAGCACATTATTAAATTCACACCTATTGGATTTGTGAATGCTTATTCACAATGAACAGCTAAACTGGGATTGTCAGTGCAAAATTGAAAAAAAGGAGAGGGAAGAATACATTACGAGGCTTTAATGTCGGTGCCAGACGTTGTTGTGTTGATTGGCCTCTGGCAGTCTACATTTTGTGTACATTTTTTTTTTGTAGTAAAGCATTGTCAGATCTCCTGCAAATGCTGTTAAGATGCTAAAAGTTGCCATCGCCGATGCTACAGCAGAGTATATTTTTCATGGATTCTGCGAGGAAACACAAAAGGAGTCAGTCCATTTTCCTCATGCTATGGCTTTATACAGCATGCTAAAAAAAAGTATCCGTTACTTAGAATTGTTTGTACTTTTAAGATGCTCTGTTACCGAGAACTAGAAACATGTTTTAGTCTTGGATCCGGAGTGGCGCACTTGTCCACAGGATTTACTTTTTATTGGTACCCAATTAAAAGGTGTTTGAAGGTAAAATGGCCGTGTGTCCAGCTGGCCTATTTTGAGACGCGCAGAAAGAACCCAGCTCAGAGCCAAGGTTCAATTCGACTTTGTTTGCATTTCCCTCCTGTTAATGTGGTACCTCTGCAGCCCGGCGCCCAGGAAGAGCAGGCGCACAGATGCACGATTGCCGCATAATTCGACAACACTTTGCAGGCTTGTCCTAGTCGGAGACAGATTTTGTTTGGAGATTGTGGTTCTCTTTCATCCTAAAGTTCATCCTAAAAAAATGCACCCTGGTGTTTCTTGGATCAGTCCGCCACGCCGTTAGTCACTATCCACCTCGGAAACTTCTCGCACAAAAAAATGAAACCCGGCTTGCAACAAAGGTTGAGGATTATATAACGCGCGAGCCACATCCTGGTATGCAGAGCCTCCTGTTAGGAAACCAAGTAGACGATTTGTCTCCTTTCCAGCTAGTTTAGAGTTTTTTTTTCTTTCCACTTCGTGACTGAGGAACTGAGTCAGCCGGAGCAAAGGGAAGGTTTCCATTTTTAACTCCCCACAGCCTTAGCCCCAGGGCACAGGCAGTCCTAATGACGCCCTGCTCTCTGGTCTTATTGTCTGCCTCAATCATCTATGGCCGGTTTATTTGCTGGTCACTCGTGGTGTGAAGGATTCTCGCGTGAGTTGTTTTTTAGGATCAGCCCCCAGGAGTCACGTCAGCGTGTGAACGGCACCGTCCAGTGCGGGCTTCCTGGCAGCTCTCCTGCTGCAGCCAAGCCCACTCAATTAGAAGCTTTGCCTGGTTCAATTATGTGTAAACAAGGTCAACTATATATTCCAGAGAAGTGTGTATTTTCAGAGCTCGTAAGCTGATGTTTGGAGAAAAATGACTAGGTTTCCAAAATATATTTAAACCAAATGTAAATGTGTAAATGTGTGTATACTTGTAAAGCGCACTATCACCTAGAAGGTATCTTGGTGCTGTATACCGCTGTGGAACCCTTCCTGGCTTTCCCTGTAAGATGCCCCTTACTGGGCACTTCCAAGGTGAGGCCAGGAATCCTAGCGCTTTCGGGGCCGTTGTGGAGATTAAGCAAGCTATTGCCCAGAGTTGCAGAGTGGGACCCATGATTAGATTAGGCACCTAGGCGAGAATTATCGAGTCCGTGGACACTGAGCCCAAGACCCTGCCGCGTCGGGAATTGAACCCTGGTCCTGGGCCAGACCTCTGCCTCAGGGTCTGCCGCGCTAATCGGTGAGCCACACTTCTCCAAATCGTGCTGTGTTGGGTCGACTTATTACCAACGTTACCTTGGTCCTGGGGCATTGCAGCTGCATTCCTGATGGATAAAGCTTCTCTTGACATCTCTGCGGCAGCCCAGCCTGTTGCCCCGAGGCGATGAGCGCTGACACTCTTGCATATATATGGTGGCCACCAATGCAATATTGTCTGCAATGATGACTATTCCAACAGGGATATTATTTGTTAGCAGCCCATGATGATTCTCAGGGAACAGAAGTAGCTCTCATTACAGAGAAGGTTGGAAATTCCTGGTCTAGTGTGTCATGGTCCCATCTGCCGAATCCAAAGGTTAGCACTCGGTGTCTTTTGAGAACCGACTTGCAATCATCCAGGTATGCGACCCTTGTTTGTACTTGTGACCGCATTTATTCTATGCTAAATCACTTTTCTATGTAGTGTGTGTTTGTGTGTTTTATGAGTGAGAACACAATCGGGAGGAAGGTACAAAGTAGAGGCTTCAGTTAGAGGAAAGTTGGAACCAGTGGTGGTCAGTGTCTACCACCTGATGTCTATGTATGGGTTGCCAATGTCTACCATGTGGCATGCATGTATGGGGGGGGGGGGTGTCTACCATGTAGAGTGCAATTATGTATGGGTGGGCAGTGAGTACCATGTGGCATGTATGTATGGGTAAGCAGTGTCTACCATATGGGTGGGCAGTGTCTACCATGTGGTGTGTATGTATGGGTTGGCAATGTTTACCATGTGGCATGCATGTATGGGTAGACAGTGCCTACCATGTGGAGTCCACGTAGATGTGGGGTGGGCAGCGTCTACCATGTGGCGTGCATGTATGGGTGGACAGTGTCTACCATGCGGCATGCATGCATGTGTTGATGGTGTTAAGTTGTTTTTCAGTGGCGCTCTAGCTGCAGCCATGTCCTAAGGCAGAGTAAGTGCAGGGGAGAGTGGGTGTGGACGAATTTATTTGGCATGTCTGCAGAGCACATTACCTCCTGCACCTCATGTATATGGAGAGTGCAATCTGTTGTCACTAAATGTGCTATTTGATGGTAAAAAATAAGTGTGCTGGGGCAGCTGTGTGCCAAAGGCTCCTAAAGAGCTTCAGATGGATATATTTGATGGCGTGGAGAGGAGAGTCAGTACCATACCGCCAACACTATAGGTTGGCAAAGAAAGCAGCTGCTTGATAACAAATTGAATCCAATATCTCCTCAGATCATAAGTAACAAAACCATAAAGACGATGAAAAATCTCTATGCAATTTAGAAGCAAAACAATTTGAAGGAACACTTTGGCCGTGTAAATTGGTCCAACCCCCTTAGGTAAGTAATGGAGTAGCTGGTACTACAGTGTATTTTAAGTAAATTAATACGCCTGAGGGGGTCAAGATTGTAACACCGGCCCCTGTGATGCAGGTGGTGCCCAATCCTTGGGGAGGGGGGGGCATTCAGCCCAAGCCAATGAATATTGTGAGATATGGGAGACTGAGGGACCCCTTAATAATATTTTTGCAGGGGCGCCCCATCATAGTGGGTTACAGTGCTCTAGGTGGGATTAAGAAATAAGCGGGTCTCTCAACGGGACCTGGCCGATGTAATTAAGGGTGTGGCTTAAAACACGCACGCTAAAAATATGCTCTTAGCAGTGTGCTGCCCGACTAATATTTAGCTGCTTTTGTCATTGCATCTAGATATATAACACAAGTTCAACAAGTAACATTACACCTACAGCAATTCAGGGCTAGTGGATTGTCGAAGGGTTGTTAGCTGTATAAAATAAATAAGTAACAACTATGCCTTCGATGTATAAAATATTGAAACTGCTTCAGCTCTGAAATGATGAGTGTGTGAAAGAACTACACAAGTCTCCTTGAAGTTACCTTAAAGGCAGTGATTTGGTGGCGCTGCTCCAGTTAAGATTTGTTCTTTTCTCACTCTGAGGGCAAAAATAGAGGGCCCGATAGAGACCCTTCTCAGCACCTGCTTTTTAGACGTGCCGGTGCTGAGCTGCGGCAGGACCTGGCCCACTTTAAAGACCTGTCTTTATGCCACGGTGAGGGGTTTAAACCTTTTCTAGGCAGGCTGGGAGAGCGTGCTGACCCCTGAGAGGACACCTATTTGGCTCATTGACTTTGAATATCTGTGAGGCAGGCAACCAGAGGGACATTTGAGGGCCCATATGACATTTCGTCGGTGGTGGTGGGCCCTCCTTTTGTGTTAGTCCGCCAGTACCTCCCTGGAACCAGGCGCTTTATCAATGCTTTTGTGCGGTGCTTTTGCAGAACGGCAACTGTTAAATCAACAAGTTCCCAAACCTTTGACTGCGATTTCTTCAGAAGTGCTGGTCCCTTTGTGTTCTGTTTTCTTACGTTTCAGTGTTTGCAGCACTCTGTTTCAGTCAAGTCATGGCCGTCAGCCAGGCAGGATTAGATGAGGCCCGGGGGTGACATTCCTGTGCGGTTTGGGGTTTAATCGCGTCATTGTTGTCTCCATCGCGGCCATCAGAAGCACAGATATTTCTGCTCGCCATTGGAGCCGGCTCCGAGGTGGAGATCAAAGCAAGGTGGGGGGAGGAAGCAGAGGGGGCGCCCCAATGCAGCATTGTTCACAGGTATTCCAGCGCAAACAGAACGCTCCATCTTCAGTGGCGGTGGGTCCATTGGGGGCGTTGGGGCGTTGCCCCACTAGTCACCGTCGTTACTTCGCGCATTTATTAAGTATGTGCAGTGCAGTGATTGAAAAATAAATGATCCTAAGAAGCGCACTCACAGTCTGCGTGCGTGCGTCAATGAGAGCCAGCTGCCTGTACCAGGACAAGCAGAATCGGACATCGCAGAATGGTGTGGGGGCGGGGCTGCGAGAGTGAATGACAGCGCCAGCTGAGCAGAAATAGGAGCGCAGCAGGCAGCACAGTGTGTGCGCATTTTGGACTAGTCCTTTTTTACGACTGGCCCACGCATGCGCACACGCGGTAGTCCCTTCCCCCCTCCTCCTCCCCTCTAGCTGGCAGACAGGCAGAGACCTGGGGACCCGGGTCTCACATGGGCAGTATTCACCCTGCTCGTTATCCAATCCTGGCGCAGTGGCACTGTTAAGCTGTGCCAGGATTGGCTGAGTAAATACACTGCGCAGAGTTCAGCACTGGTGCCGAGCGTGGGTGGTGCAGAAGTCGGACCCATTCAGAAGACGGCGCGGGACGGTAAGTTTTAATTTATATATATATTTTCACTAAACCTCTCCCGCCAAGACCCCCCCCCCCTTCATGTCCCCCCCGCGCGGCGCGACGACCCCAGTTCAACCCCCCACCCACCTGTAATGCCGGCCGGCGACCGTGACTGTGAAAGAGGTTGTCAAGAAGTTATTAGTCACGACATGTGAAGTCCCAGCCTCGCTGCAGCCTGTCAGGCTTTCTGCCCCCGCCTTTATTTCAAAACGTATATGAGGAAAGGCAGCACACGGGTTCGGTTACCACGGCAGCTTTGGTTGAGAGGGCGCTGCTGGCTCTGGGGTATTTTTGACATTTCTGGGACAGGGGATGCTGTGGGGCGCCTTGTAATGCCACAAGCCTCTAAGTAATGCAATTTATTCAACGTGCTTATTATATTCGTCCTCGTTTTCTTTACCTCTTTGTTCTTGCACTTCTCCTCTTAATAAATTGTTTACCATTTTCTTTACATTGTGGATTCAGTTTTTTTATGCTTTTTATTTGTGCCTTCCCTTCCCTCTTTGGCTCCCCATGTCTCTGTTCCTCTCCCCAGTCCTTCTGTGCTGCTCTGCTGTGTCTCCTTCTCTCCTGCCTCGTCTTCCCTGAGTACCTTCCAGTTTTCGTTTCTTTTGTCAGCTCCCAAACTACGCAGTGACCTTCCCCTCCGAGATTTACACCTTTTTGGTGATTTTTAATGAAAATGGTGAAGGGGCATCTTGTTTTGCGCGCACTTCAGATTCATCACACGCTGGTGTCACCTGTTGTAGTTTCCAATGGAGTGTCCCCTTGCCTTGTAGGGTTCACAAACGTAAAGCACTTTCATTTACTCATTTAACCTAAACACACAACATTAACTATATTATAGCGGGTGCGTGTACAGTAAGAACACGCAGCAAAGGCGAAGGAAGCGTATTGGCCCACTTCCGTCCATGTCATCATGCTAAGCAGGTTTCTTTTCTTTACTTGTGGTCACATGGTAAGAATCCACCCTCGATCACTAGATCACCGTGAAGCATCATAGATGATACATTGATGTATATGTAGTGCGCCGGTCTCCCTGAGCAGTATTTGGCACTGCAATAACAGCTGTTATTGCTACCCTAATCAATGTTAATGATTTTACCGGCCTAAGCATGATGAAGGGCTTAGTAGACCTGTCAGAATTCTAATCTATAATCATGTCAAACACAGATCCTACTGCCGTAGCGGTGCATCCATTGGGGCATAATATCCTCCAACTCAATCGGTGCTAAAATCACAGGTTTAATCTAATCCGACAGGACTGTTCTTCCAAGGTCGAAAATGAGCAGAACTGACTTTGGTACTGCAATCAAAACTTAGATTTCGTCAGTTTGTGTTCTGCAAAGGTGCACTAATCACTCCTTATTTAGAGCATATTTTGCCGTTTAAGGTGTGTTGGACTGGCTGACTGACAAAACGGCATGGATTCTATAATATTATCAAGGTAAGGTCTTTGATAGGCGCACAGTGCAACTGGAACTGAAAACAGCCCTAAACGGACAGTGAATCCAACAAGCATTAAAAAGTCATTGTTAAAATCATATTGCAAATATGTCAACTTGGTATCGTTTTTATGGTTGCAGTGTGAGTTCATTTTGCATATATAAGCTGGTGTGTGTTTTAATTTGTGGATTGTTTTTTAGGAACAAAAAAACATTTCTAGTGAAAGTGGTAATTGCTATTCTCAGTATCTGAGTTAACGGAAAAAGAGGTCTCTTTCTTATTAATGCATGAAGGTATTAGGAGATTTCACTTCATCAGTTGCAGCACAGCCGATATTTCCCCTAGTTAGTGGAGCTTGGGTAAACAGTGCGCCTGCACTTAAGGATTAAGCAGGTGGTTACACACAATCTTATCCAGGACTCGGTTTTACTGAAGTGGCAGTGCAGGAATCTGTAATCTGTGGTTTGGTCCCTTAGGGAGCACTTATCCTGTACGTTTTTTTCTGCTCAGAATCCTCTGTCAGGAGAAATATTAACCCTTCAGAGTCTAAAACTTTTTCCAGAACTTCTACGACAAGTGTACTCCGCCGTTTGTGAGAAAATCCAAATGCAGTATTTGTAGAAATATATTATTTTAGATACATGTGCACCTAAATTACACTTTACAATTCACTTCTAGGTAGCTTATTTATAAATAAAGGTTATTATTTTGCCAGGAAATGAATAGACGCCTAGCCATCGCTCAACAAACTCATAATATTGTTCTAATAAAAATAAGCTCTGCTGTGAGAAAAAAAGAATATGTAGGGTGGCATAAAACCTTAGCGCTTATAGTGTTAGGGAGTTCTCCCTTAGGGTGCGCACTTGGGGGTGTTGCAGAGCTCATGAAATATCTTTGGAATAAAAGAACTTCGCTTTTGGGTTTTTTCAAACTAAACTTACAATTCTATCCATTTTATTTCAGTACTACATCCCACTCTCCATGTTTTAGCAATCCCACCTTAAGAGGATGGCGTGTTGGAATGGGCTAGAACTGAAATAGATAACAGAGTGAGGTATTGAACTTGCTTACACAATCTACTGCCCTGCCCAGGGAAAAACAGGCAGAACAAACTAAGAAGCCTGTAGGCCATTAGTGACTTGAAGATATTGTTCTGTTTGACAAACAGCCGATTGACTGGGTAGAACTGGAGGAAAGATGATAATTTTACAAGCAAACCAAGAGGTAATATACACAGAAGAGAAATATCTTTTGTGATCTTAATGTTGTAGCAGTTCAAATTTGTGATAATTACCAATATCCATAAGCATCAGAGAAGCATTATGTGTGGGAAGTGCTAGCAAGGATTAGGAGTGTAACGCTGGCCCCTGCAGCACTGGTGGTGCATTGGGGGAGCCAAACCTTTCGGAGGGCCCCCAATCCTTCATAGGTCCCCGGTTTAGCCCACGGTCAATGAATATCTGTGAGACCTATGGGAGACTCAGATACCCCTTATTACCTTCTATAGGGGTGCCCATCATGTTGGTTTACACGGCTAGCAAGGATCCTAAGAACTGTGCGCCCAGAAACAAACTCCCCACCCCTCATGCTTCTTGGGCGCCCAGTGTTCATGTGGGTCACATTTTCTGGTGCCTTTCTCCACCGACTGAACCCTCCAACTCCACCCCACTCTAGATAACTCACACACAGGCGTGCAGCTTCCTCGTCACAGCTCACCATAACCAAGGTGGACTCTATAATATCTCAGCAGCCTGTGACCTAGGCAACCATTCCACCGCACCTGTGACTTACTACCAAGTGTGACCAGCATGGCATTGACAGATTCATTTCCTTTGCCCCTGGTCACTCCTTCTAGATCTCCTGGTAGTAGTCACCCTGCTCATACCACTCTTGGGTGTACAATCCATAGTTGTGGTGGGTCTATTTTCATTCCTCGGTGTCTTCGTCTAGTCCTTTGGATTATTTGATCATCACTCTTCTAACAACACAAATATCTCCTCCTTTCCACAAATCACCTCCTAACTTTATTCACAGAGATCTTCTCCTTTCCACAAATCACCTTCCAGCAGCTACCTATGTTATATGACCTCTCTTTATTAATGTAATAACTACACTTTCACAATTGCTTTATTAACCTTCCTGCTTTCTCAAATTTGCTTGAAAATGCACCATTTTCCACTCTTTTTCTCAAAATTTTCTCGGGGGGACATTCCCCCCTAACCCCCCTCAGGTTGTTCTCGCTCGCTCGCTACGGTGCTGTATGCCATGCCTTTTACGCCCCACCACTTTCAAATGTCACCAGCCGCCACTGTCCATCTTTTTGTTGAGAGAGGCGTGGGTGCAATATTACATGTCAGTAAATCGCGCGAAGAGTGTTGATTCACGTTTTGCAATTAGAAAATATTTAAACTCCTAGCCTTTGGCGTGTCTCAGATCAATTTCTGTATGCGTCCCACCTCCCCAAATTCTTTCCTATTTCTACCTGTCCCATTAACTCTTTTCCTTGACCTACTTTCTTTGACCCATATAATTTTTTCCACTTTGCAAATAGTACAATCCCAAACTTCGTTTCAAGGCAAGCCGTATTATTACTATTTTTACTATTCAGTTGATTAACTTTGAAATTTAAGATAGAGTTGAGCAAAGCTCTTTTTCTCAACAACTTCGTGAAGGGTAATATTTTGCAGTTTTCTATTTTGCAATTTTCTTGACATCCCTCCGTTTGCAAAGTTTAAAAAAAATTATAGGCTAACAGTAGGTTTGCAGGAGGTAAAATATAAATAAAGTAGGTTTGCAGGAGGTAAAAATATTTAGCAAGCAAATTTGTCTTTAAAAAGACATTTTTGTGTCGAAAACTTGTCTTAAATGTTAAGCGCAGCGAAATGATTAACTCCGCAAACTGCATTAAGTCAAACATTTGCGCGCTTCATAACGTGGAACCTAATTTAGGTCACTTTTCAAGCTTAGGTCTTTCATGCAGGGGAGGTGAAACAACTGAACGTGGTAACAACTGGCTGCCCTGTACAACTATTTTGCTATCTGTACCTGCAAGTTGGCAGCTGGTTACGTAGGTCAGAGTTTGGGCGCAAAGCAGTTTGGTTATTGGCTAGTGAATACAGTGACAAGGTGATCCAGGGAGATGCTATTGACAAATAACACAAATTTACTGTAGTCCATTTGTTGAGTATTCTTGGGAAGCTACAACTGTTTAGTGTCTACAGGAGCATTCACTTAAATAAAACATTTAGGGGTGGACAATGAATTCCTCTCCGCCGGCGGAGTTTGCAGAGTTTTGCCCTCTCCAGGCGGAGTTCGCGGAGCGGCACAGAGTTTCCTCTCGCGCAGCATGCAGACGTTAAGTAGGTGAGCGTGAGTGAGAAAAATCATACGCTAGACCACCTCCCGGCAAGATTTCTCAATGCGGGCGGTCGCGGCAGGTCGCTATCGCTTGCGTTGAGAAACCCGCCGCTCTCGTTGAGAAAGCTGCTAATCGAGTAGAACATCTACTCAAGTGGCAGAAAGAAGCAGCACCCTCTTGCGCTGCTCACGGTGCCATTTGCGCAGAATTTACAGTGCCGGCCAAACTCCAGAAGCTAAAAATCAGCGCAAGCAGTGCAACTTACCGCACTCCGCTGCTTGTAGAACTCCGCGGTGGAGTTTTTCTGATGGATACATCTGCCAGTGGATTCCTCACCTTGTGAATATCCCCTGCGCCAGCAGCATTCGGAATTTTTTTGTAGCTCTCCACGCCGACGAGGACGACATCACAGAAGCATGGCTCCACTCGCGGCTCCTCTGATGTCACCGGAGCCATAAGAGAGCCTCGTCTGCGTGATGATGTCAGTTCCCTTTTTTCCGCGCCGTCGGCGCTAACGGTTTTCTGGTACTCTCCGTAGTTTTGTTGCTACTTTGTGTTTCTGGATTGCTTCTCTTGTTTCTTTTTTGAAGATGTCGTCAAGGAAGTCGGGTTTCAAGCCGTAAAAGGAGTGTGGGGCCATATGTCCATCACTGACCCCCACGAGGATTGTGTCTGGTGCCTGTCGTCGGATCACGACGTCTAGGGTTGTGCTTGCTGTTGCAAGATGAACCTGAAGGCTTTAAAGGAGAGAGAGGCCAAGTTATTCATGGCGAAGATAAGAAAGAAGAAGAGAGGTAGAAGAAGGTCAAGATCCAGGTCGAGGTCGGGTTCGAAGTCGACGTCGGGTCATGCTTCAAAATCAAAAAAGCACAAAAAGAAGAAGAAGCACGGCTCTCGGCGCCGTTCAGATAAGGACGCGGCTCCGAAGTCGACTTCACCAGTTTCTCGGCGTCGTAAGGTCTGTCTCTCCATCTCCTTCAGGATCGAATCAGGGTTCTCCTGTTCGTTTGGCTTCGCCTGCAGCTTCACCTGTGCATTCTCTGACGCCGGCTCCATCTCTGACGCCGGTTCATTCTCCAGCTCCGGTGGAAGAGGCTCCAGTACCTGATGAGTCTTCGACTCCATTGGCTCCACCGTCGGCGCCACTTGCCCCGAGTCCGGTAATGCCTCAGCCTGAGTCTTTACCGGGCCCTTACCCACCTTTCCCTGGCCTCGGTCAAGATCCATCAAATTACTTAAATGCAATATATGGAGTTTTTGCAAGAGCTATGTACCCCTCTGGAGCACCTTCGGGTCCCATGGGTCCTATGGCCTTTAACCTGGGAGTGCCTCAGGCTTATGCTCAGGCTCCCTTTATGCTATTTCTTCCAGCGGCGCCGTCCTGGCATTTCCCAGCACCGAGGACAACAACGCCATTTCCTTCATCTCTGGCGCCGTCCGCTCAACCTCGCTCATCTCAGGCTGTGCCTCCAGGTCCGTGTTCGACGTCGGCTCCGCCGATACCGGTCCCAAGGATGAGGTCCAGGCGAGAGGCGCAGAGAATTTTGGAGGAGCAACGTTATCGTGCAGAGGAAGAAATGGAGGAAGGTGAACTTCAAGAGTCAGAGGACTTATTTGAAGGTTTGAGGGAAGCAAGTGGCCTTGATATGTCCCCGGAATGGGAGCTTTCTCCTCCTTCAGATGCTCCTTCTAAGGATGTGGCTCCTTACCACGCAGTTATAAGGAAGGCAGCAGAGCTTTTAGACCTACAGCTTCCAACAGCTGAATTCAAGTCCAATATTTTGACTGAAGTTCTTCATTCTCCCTCCACTGTCATAGAGCCTTTATTGCCTTTTAATGATGCCATCACTGAACCGGTTTTGGAGGTCGTGTGTAAGCCCTTTTCAGCTCCAGCAGTTTCTAAATCTGTTCCTAGGAGGTATAAGGCGGCTCCTGGGGATCTCGACTTCCTAACATCTCATCCTTCTCCTGAGAGCCCCCAGGTTCAGGCTGCCTGTTCTAAGAAATCTTCTGGGCCCTTTCCTCAAGTACCTGGAGATAGAGACTAAAAATCTTGGTCAATCGGCTAAAAAGGTGTTCTCCTCAGCAGATATGGCCTTGAAGTCCACAAATGCCACCTGTCTTTTGGGTCGTTACATTCATGCTCTAATGGACTCAGCAAAACAGCTGTCTCCTAAATTGTCTGAGGAGGATAGACCGAATTTTAATGAGGTCTTGGCAGACACTCAAGCAGCTGCACACCAGGTAATACAGAGTGGTCTGGACAATGCAGACTCTGTTGCCAGGATTATGGGATCTTCTGTTGCCATGAGGAGAATTGCTTGGCTCAAGTCATCGGAGTTCTCTCCTGATGTGCAGGCAACTCTTCTTGACCTCCCTTTTGATGGTTCTGGGCTGTTTGGGGAAAAAAGCAGATGCAGCCTTAGAGAGGTTCAAAGACAGCAAGGTCACCGCTAAGTCTCTGGGCCTTCAGGCGCAGCCTAGAGGTTCCAATTACAGGAGATAGAGGTTTTGGAAGGTCGTCCTTTCGGACCTACAGGCGGCCTCAGCAGCAGCTAAATTCTCTGTATAAGACCTACAGAGGACGCCCACGAGGTCGTCAGCCCTCCTCCTCCTCCTTCTCTACCCCCCCCCCCCAGCAAAGCAGCCCTAGATCCGCCATTCTGGATCATGTTGGTCCTGTGGGGGGTCGGCTTACCCATTTTCTGCAAGATTGGAATCGGTCACTATGGACCTTTGGGTTCTAAATCTTGTGGAAAATGGGTATGCTCTTCCCTTTCGGGAATTCCCTCCAAATTACCCTCCTTGCCAAGGGTCTTGCTCGGAGGACCACCTTCTTCTCCTACAGGTGCGATAGAGGAGGTTCCGGAGCTGGAAAGGGGTCAGGGATGCTACTCCCGGTATTTCCTGATACCCAAGAAGGATGGCAGGCTACGTCCAATCCTGGATCTCAGGATCTTGAACCTTTTTCTGAAGTAGGAGAAGTTCAAGATGCTCACCCTTGCGCAGGTTCTTTAAGCGATGCAACAGGAGGACTGGATGGTGTCCATCGACTTGCAGGATGCGTATTTTCATATTTCAATCCTGAAGTCGCACAGGAAGTATCTCCATTTTACGGTAGGATCGCAACACTATCAGTTTGCGGTTCTCCCGTTTGGACTTACTACTGCACCTCGAGTCTTCACCAAGGTGATAGCAGTGGTGTCAGCCCATCTCAGGAGATTTGGGATTCCGGTTTTCCCCTATCTGGACGACTGGCTGCTCAAAGCGGAGTCGCCAAAGAAGGTGCTTCATCATCTGCAAGTGACAACCCAGCTGTTGTACAAATTGGGTTTCTCGATAAATGTGCCCAAGTCTCACCTGGTGCCCTCTCAGCGCAACCTGTTCATAGGGGCGGTACTGGACACTACTGTGTGTCGAGCATTCCCACCTCCACAAAGGATTCTCGACATTCAGGAAATGATCCCTTTATTCTACAATGGAGCGGTCGTTCCAGTCCTGAAGGTCCTTTGTCTGCTCGGTCTGTTTGCTTCCTGCATTCTGTTGGTCAACCATGCACGCTGGCACATGAGGGCACTCCAGTGGTGCCTCCACAGGCAGTGGTATAAGCACAATGGAGATCTCAGGGAGTCAGTCAGGATCTCCAGAGAAGCTGTAGCGGATCTGTCTTGGTGGAGCCTGGAGGGCAATCTGTCTCAGGGAAAGCCCTTTCATCTGCCTCCATCAGTGGCCACAGTGATAACTGATGCATCCACTCTAGGGTGGGGTGCTCATCTGGGGCACCTGGAGATCAAGGGTCTTTGTTCTCCAGGGGAAAGGTTGCTTCATATCAACCTTCTGGAGTTGCGGGCTGTACGTTTGGTACTCCAGTCCTTCCTCCCTTCCCTTCGCGGTCAGCCGGTTCAAGTCCTGATGGACAACACTACCGCGATGTGGTATGTCAACAAGCAGGGAGGAGTGGGTTCGCATTGTCTCTGCAGAGAGGCTCTGCGTCTCTGGTCCTGGCTTCACGACCATCAGATTTGTCTGATTGCAAATCATCTGGCCGAAGTTCTGAACGTGCATGCAGACAGTCTCAGTCGGTAGTTCTCTGCCGACCACGAGTGGAGGCTTCATCCGGAGGTGGTTCGTTACGTCTTTCGGACGTGGAGAACTCCTCAGGTGGACCTGTTTGCCACTCAAGAGAATGTTCACTGCCCATTATTCTGCAGTCTCCAGTATCCGATGCGGGGAGATTTGGGGGCCGCGTTTCAGTTGAGTTGGGGTTCTCGACTCCTTTACGCTTTTCCTCCCATACCCTGGGTTCTGAGGAAGATTCCCCAAGACCGGGCCCAAGTCATTTTGATTGCTCCGGATTGGCCAAGAAGGGTGTGATACACAGATCTACTTCACCTCTCGTCGCACCCTCCACTCCGTCTCCCTCACAGGGAAGACCTCATCTCGCAGACGCAGGGGCAGGTTCTACACCCCTACCTTCAGAGCTTACACCTTCATGCCTGGAGATTGAACGGGGCAACCTAAATTCTTTCTCTCTTCCACCTGACGTTGTGGACATTATAGTTTCGGCCAGGCGACACTCCACCAAGTCTATCTATTCCTATAGGTGGTCCAAATTTGTCAGTTGGTGTGGGAAGAAGTCTATTGACCCTTTGAGGGCTCGCTTATCCAACATCCTTCAGTTTGCTCTTTCTCTAGCCCAGGAGGGCTTTGCTGTGGCTACTCTGAAGAGCTATTTATCGGCTTTGTCTGCGTTCATTTGTTTGCTGGACCAGCTGTCTTTGCTCAAGTCGCCAGTTGTGTTAAGGTTCATTAAGGGCCTTACCAATAAGTTCCCGCCCACTCCCTTTATTGTGCCTCAATGGGACTTAAATCTTGTCTTAACCTACTAGATAGGTCCTCCCTTTGAGCCCATGCACAAGTGTCCCTTGAGACTATTGTCTTTTAAAACAGTATTTCTTGTTGCCATTGCCTCGGCAAGGAGGATAAGTGAGCTTCAAGCTCTGAGTTTGAAACCCCCTTTCTTGTCCATTCATGCTGATAGAATGGTACTCAGGACCAGGGCTGCTTTTTCTGCCTAAGGTGGTAACTCCCTTCCATCTGGGACAGTGCATTACCCTACCTACCTTCTATCCTCCCCCTCACCCTTCCAAGGAGGAGGAGCGGCTTCACCGCTTGGACCCTAAAAGGGTAATAGGACTATAGACTTTTGAGAGGATGACCAGCTCTTCATGGGCTTCATTGGCTGAAGGAAAGGCAGAGCAGTGCACAAGCGCACCCTTTCCAGATGGATTATCTTGTGCATCAAAATCTGTTACTCTTTGGCCGGTAAGGATCCTCCAGAGGGTATAAGAGCTCACTCTACTAGAGCAAAGTCTTCTTTGTCTGCCTTATCTAGGGGTGTTCTTGTGGAGGACATTTGTAGAACAGTAACTTGGGCCTCACTCCACACTTTCGCAAAGCTTTAACTGCTTAGATTCTGAGGTGGGGAGAGACGGTCACTTTGCGCGTTCCGTCCTACAGGACCTTTAGGAGTGGTACACACAGGGCTAGACCCAGTAATTGTCCTGAAGAAGCGCATAGGGGAAGCTCGAAACATGTTGACGTTCACTAGGGTTCCCTGACTCATTAAAGCTAGGCACCCTAGAGACTCACCCCGTTTTTAATATACCAACTAGAAGCCAGAATAAAGTTATTCCGCCCACTAGTTAGGTACTTTTAACTCACTCCACAACACCACTGTACTACACATAGTTCCTCAGTATACAGTGCTACAACTTAACTTCGCAAGTCGCAGCACGCCTCAACCCGCAGCGGGTTGAGATGGCTCCTATGATGAAGCATGTGACCCTGGGGAAACCCTGGTGAGTGAGAAGGACTCCAGTAAGGAAATTTTTCCTTTCATAGCAGATTTTCCCGACTCAGACTGAGCGAAAATCCTCCCCCCCCCCTTTTTTTCTGCTAGGTTCCTTATATGAGATTTCAGATTTTGTGGGTCTACTATTGGAACAGGAGGGTGGACCTAGCATATCCCTCCACCTCCCCCCGTCTTTTTGATCTCATAGATGTAAATAAACATATGTGCATTTCCTTGTTCAGGAATTTAACACATGAGTATATCTGCATTTCAAATGGTTTTCCCCGGTGGAAAACCTGTTCCGATGTGCAGCCCACCAATTTTAGGGATGTTGTCCTTGACATCAGTCTACTGACGCCAGGGTGGGCATGTGTCTGTAGACCTTTAGTGACAATCCACAAATATGCAAGTTTATGGCTGGGCTCCCACTGTGGAAGATAAACCCCCTTTTTACCCCAAGCAATGAGTACCCACCATATGATACGTGGACATTGTTTGGTGCAATCGGTGAAACTTTTTAGTTGTATTTTTATCCCGTATGAAGTCACTCCGAAATGGTTAGATGACAATGTCTACTCATGAAAAAAGGGGACCCCCTGATATTGACTAAAGGTAGAGAAGCAGGGGAAATAAATGCAGACAAAATTTACAGACAAAATACTCTACCTATGTACTTTAAGATATGCTGTGCGTCAACTGTTAATTTACCACTCTGGCTAGACCCAAATGACCATATTCTTCACCACTAACAAGTTGATTTAAACATTGCTTTATTTTATTTTATTTTTTCATCTTAAACAAATTGATGTATTACAGATAAATATCATATCCTATAAATTATAGAAAAAACATAAAGAAAACATCCCATTCCTCATCCGCCCCTCACAACATGCATACAAAATCATACTCAAACATCCTCACTCATACCACATTTAAGAGCATAGCAAATATATCTAGAAACGTGCTAAAAATTCAAGTTCCCATATAACACTGATATGAAACGGATTTAACCAACACACGTCTTCATCTAGTGGCTCAGAAAATCTGAAGGCTTAATTTGCAATATGATATCAAAGATTAAGAAAATTCAACATAGAAAGGTAATTTTCAAATGTATAAATCAATTATCTGGAATAGTAGAAGCGTAACAGTTCATGGAGCGAACTTATTCAAGCGCCGAAGCGCGTTTCGGTGAGAAACCCCTTCTCTGAGTATCCCCTTCTTCAGGGCGCATATGGAGGTTTAAGAGAAAACTTGGCAGTGGGACCTGTCTAGGCTGGAAGGAATGAAAAAGAAATATAAATGAGAAAATCCTCTAAAACAGATAGGGCTGCTGCACACATTCACAAAAAGTAACGACCGAGAATATGCTATGGAGCTGAAATATCTCTGTTGCGAATCCGAGATAACGTAAAAAGATGCTTTTCTTTCAAGGCTGGGGTTCCGGTATGGATAAAGTTATCTTAAGTCGGAGAGCTCCAAAAAGGAGTGTCTCGTCGGAGCCTCTTGATGGGTAGATTCAAGCTTGAGGATAAGCAGAAATAAACTCTGCGAATCGCACAATGTTCTTTTCTAATAGTATCTTGGAGTAGTGCTTAATCCGTCCGAGGATCAATGGTTTTATCAGCTCAACCTGAGGATAGTCACTGAGTCGAAAGATTCACGGCATAACGGCAGAATCACGAACTAGATTAAGACTTGTGATGGTTAAATCCATTTCATATCAGTTTTATATGGGAACTTGAATTTTTAGCACATTTCCAGATATATTTGCTATCCTCTTAAATGTGGTATGAGTGAGGATGTTTGATTATGATTTTGTATGCATGTTGTGAGTGGCGGATGAGAAATGGGATCTGTTTTCTTTGTTTTTTCTATGTTTTTTATACGATATTCATCTGCGATATATTAATTTGTTTAAGATAAAAAAATAAAATAAAGCAATGTTTAAATCAACTTGTTAGTGGTGAAGAATATGGTCATTTGGGTCTAGCCAGAGTGATAAATTAACAGTTGACGCACAGCATATCTTACAGTACATAGGTAGAGTATTTTGTCTGTATATTTTGTCTAGATGACAATGTCTTTCTATTAGGATATTCTTACACAATTCAACATATATGCAGAAGACTGTATTTTGTATATTGGAGGCCGGGTTGAATATATTGGCGGGGAGTAAACATAATCCTGTATCTCCTACAGTGCCACCAGATAAAAAGAGAGTGGTGATGTGGCCTGACTTTATTACACTAATATTCAGTTTGTTATTGCCTCACTGCAGTGTCAAATGACATATTGTACCTGCTGAAAAGCTCTGCAGTATGGCTCTATGCACTAAGGATAGGGATTTTAAAGTATGTTTGAAGACCATTGAAACATGTGCCATGTTTAGTCAGACATTAAAGATGCCATCCAGTGAAGTGCTGTGTAGGTTTCAGTTGAATGACATGTGTCTCTGCCCTCCTTGTCTAGGTCTGCTGCCTGTGTCCCCTCCTCTATGCACCATATAGGTACAGGACTTGACATATACATCATTCTGGCTTGTATACAGCATATTCTTCCTTATCTTTCTTGAAGACCACTTGTTTTCATGCATGTCGTGCTTCAACATCCTGCGTATGCTACGGAAGATCTTCTGGTGGATCCCCACCGAGACCAGGAAGACTGTCACCCAGGCCCTCGTCACCAGCCGACTGGACTACGGCAACGCCCTCTACGCCGGAACCACCGCCAAGCTCCAGAAGAGACTCCAGCGGATCCAGAACGCCTCAGCCAGACTCATCCTCGACATCCCACGAAACCGCCACATCTCCGGACACCTGAGAGACCTGCACTGGCTCCCCGTCAACAAAAGAATCACCTTCCGCCTCCTCACCCACGCACACAAAGCCCTACACGACCAAGGCCCGAGCTACCTCAACAACCGAATCCACTTCTACGCTCCCAAGCGCCACCTCAGATCAACCAGCCACGCCTTCGCCGCCGTCCCCCGCATCCGAAGAGCGACAACAGGAGGAAGGTCCTTCTCCTACCTGGCCGCCAAGACCTGGAACTCCCTCCCGATCGACCTGCGCCTGACCCAAGACCACCTCTCCTTCAGGAAGAAGCTCAAGACCTGGCTGTTCGAGCAGTAAAGGCACCCCCCCCTCCTAGCGCCTTGAGACCCTACGGGTGAGTAGTGCGCTCTATAAATGTATTGATTGATTGATTGATGCAAGTTTCACATTTTGTTTAGTTTTTCTTCAATATTGTTAGAATTAGGGCTACAATTAATTATACATTATAATCCCATAAAACCAGGAAGTAAACTTGGGAGTTATTTTTACATACAGTATATTAAAGGTAATTCAGGGTTATATAGGGAAAAGTATTGCTCTGGGAGCAAAAAAACTGTTGGGTGCCCCTCGCCTCTGATCTCAGGCACAACCGTGTTTTTATTTTATTTCTAATCTGCCTGTACTTCTCAAAACCGGGGGCACTGAGACATAAGTGTAGTGTCAGTCACTCCTCTTCCATTGTCTGCGGGCCTCTACACCATATCATCCAATTGCATGCCTTTGTAGAGGCCATCCAAGGTCATAGCAGCTGTGTGCAGGGAGACAGAGAGCTGCAGTCACTAACGGGGGTGCAAATTCTAGATCAGCCCCCCACGGGAAATCTACACTCATTGACTCACCTAACTGCATAGAGAACACCCTTTAGAGGATGAAAGAGTCTCCCATCTGGAATGGATTAAGGCAGGAACATTACTGCAGCTTTATTATCTCTAGAAGGACTGCACAGCCCCTTTAAGACGCCTCTGGTTTGTACTGGTGTAGCGAAGGAGCACTCTTCTCTCAGGATACTCCCACATTCGTTACATAGAAAAGGACCATCCAACTGACTGAGGACAATGTGTGCTTATCATCCCAATCCAAAGACTCAAAGATGCTCCTCAAAGTCCCAGCACCCAACAAAACCTGAATTGGCAGATCTACCTCCTCGGTTAAGACTGCAAAACTCTAGACAATCCGCCATGACCAAATAATAATCTCTGCGACCATCTATGATTCCAGAAAACACTGAAAAGAGGGTTGTTTACATTCACCTAAACCAGACTTTCCAGTAAAGGCATGTGTATTACACAGACAGGTGACCTGCCCTGTTCTCATTGGGTCCCTGGGCTGGCAAAGAGCTCGCTCATGAAGAACCTGGACTAATGTTGCTCAATGAATGCTTACTGTGTTGGCATGGACAACTGCTTGGCGCGCCTCTGTCGGAACCTACCTTTGCTCCCACTTGTGCCACTTACAAGCACTTACAGCTCACTAGCCACCAGTGGACACACTTAATACCAGATTCGTCAATACTGGAGCAACACTATGCCCAGGAACCTGAGCAGCCGCTCCGCGTCTTTATGCTCAGCACACAGATGATGCGCTATCCTCCCAATGGAAAGCTCTAGTACATCCAACAGCCAACACTGTGACACAGGCACACACCACACAACACACAGCAGGGCCGGCTCTAGGCATGTGCAAGCTGTGCACCTGCACAGGGCCACCAAACCCCAGGGGCCACCACGCCAATATATATCCTTAATATAATAATCCTCTGAGGATGGATACATATTTGTGTGGTGGCCCCTGGCAGGGATTTGGCGGCCTCCGGCTCTGTTCCACTTCTAAACACCCTGACCCCCCCTCTTCACTGGCCTCCGCGCTCCGCCTCGCCCGGACCCCCTCTTCCGGGCCCCCTACCTACGCTCCCTGCCCAGGGCCACCATGAGCCTAGAGCCGGCCCTGCACACAGACCCCAAAAAACTGGTTTCACTTCCAGTGCTAAGCAAACGCTGAAATAAATCGGGGACATTGGCGTTTGTACAGATCTTCGTTCCTAACTAATACTTTCTGCAGATTTTCTTAAGTGTTTTATGGTTTGGATTGCTTGTTGAGGAAATGTTTCAGATTTTAGTTTGCAGCCTCTTTGGCTTGATTTTAAAATACGATTTTTTTATGCTGCGTTATGAGTTGTATTTACTTAACAAATAAAGCAGTCTTTTTCAAAACCCTTTGCCATCCATATTGACTCAATGATGCCAGTTAAATGAACCCTCCGGCTTTACAGAGGGTACATTTCTTTAACATTCCCTTTCTTAGTGGTTACATTTGTAATTGTGAGCATGCCATTATTCTGGTTTGTTGATAATAGTCTGAAGTGCAGGATATGGGTCATTGTCGTAGTTTAAATAACTTTTGTATATGGATTTGTTTTGTTATTCAAAGGAAGTGCATTCTTTTCCAGAGGCCATTCATTTCATCCTCCTCTATTGATACCAGCCAGCTATGTCCAATTGTCCTGGCATGTTTGCGGTGCATGCATTCAGCTTTATACTTTCAATGGAGCATGTACTCTTTTATTGCAGAACAGATCAAACCAGCAGGGTACATTGGGTGCTTCTTTTATTCAATTAAGTAATGGCAAACTCAAGGTTTTGCGCTGCGCTATTAAAATGTTTTTGTCTGCTTGGCTCTGTCAATGACCTGTTGCTCTTAAATGTGAACTACTTTTATTTTTTGCTGAGCCATGGCCCTCAAAGTTTGTTACTGAGCGTGCATTATGAAAATGCGCACTGACAGCAGATATAGTGCTTTCAACCTTATTTTATTTATTTATTTATAAAGTTTTATATAGCGCGAACAAGATCCCGAAGGATATCAGAGCGCTTTACAATATGATGGGAGGAAGAACATAAAAGCAATTTTTCATAATAATAAAACATTTACATGGCGTTTGTAAGTGCGGTTTTGCGCATGCAATATATTGGTGTTGGTAAAAGAGGCCCCCTCTCCCCAATATATCAGTTTGGTTCATTGTCAAAGAGATCTTTTGCTGTGCTCTGTATGTTTAACTTTACAGAAAAATGTAAGTAAAATAAATGAATGATAAATGCGGATGGTTGAAATGTTGGAAAATGCTAGTTGCCCCTCACAAAGATGGTGCCCAGGGTCAAACATAAAGTAGGAAGGTTTGATTGATTCTCCTTAATGCCCAGCATGGAACCCAGAGCACAGGGCAGCTTAAGGACATGAGCCTCCATTTTAAACAGCAGGATACAAAAAAGATGTTATTGCATATTAATAATAGTAGAATGAACTCTGAGCAGACATAATCAGGATATTTCTAGTCACAGGAGGCATAACTTGTAAATTATTTGAAAAGAATGTCAAGGATTATTATATTGTATTGTAATTGCATTTATAGCGCTTACTATCCCAGACACTGAAGCACTTTCCCCTGGGCAGCAGGCTGCTCTGGTACCGAAGATTAGGAGTTAGGCCTGTGTTACTGGTTATTAATGTTAGTTTTGTGCACTCAACCAGATCATTCCATGCATTTATTACCCCAGTTTCTTTGTAATAGATCAAATTAATATGCGTTATGTGTGATTAATAGCTGGAGCGGGTTGAGTTCATGCTGATGGTTGGTGTGGGTAAAAGCTGGCCTAGAGATTAGTTCTCTTCCAGGGGATCCTCATCAATAGTCATAATTTATTCCCGCCAATGCGCGGGACCCCGGAAAGACTACAATATATGTGCCCCACATATATATAAATATATATATATATATATATATATATATATATATATTTTTTTTTTATATACAGTGCAACAATCATTGAATTGTTATTGTATATATTCCGTATCTTGAATTTTGCAATTCTCACTTTCTGTGTCTTACTAAAATATGTATATATTTGGCTTTCATAATCCACTGCACCATTTCACATCATGATATGACGGATTTTATGGATATGATTCTAACACCGTTAGTGTAGTGGCAAACATTTTGTACATAGTATCCCGTGTGTATTTCCTGCTGGACGGACGTTTGGCTGTTTACTGTGTCGTTAGGTTTATCTTTTTTCATTAATTATTTTCGATTAATTGATTGTTTAGGATGATGTCATCGCGACAATAATGAATTGCCGTTATATGAGATGCGCTGAACCCTTACATGCACATATATATTTTTCCTAGCATAGTAATGTATGTTGTCATGATGTCTGTTTATTTTCTTTATACAAGGGACCTTTGCCGATCCACGGCCTCATCACTTTTTCCATAATTAGAAGAGATTGTTGAATTTTGCCCACCGTTTATGTAGATTTATCCAATCCATGGATTAATTTTGCAGTGGTTTTGAGGTTAGGAAACCATTCCAAGATGGTGTCCAATGTAACACTGGAAGGGCTGGTCCCTTGTCGATGCTTAGTAATAATCACATGACCTTATTTAAATGAGTATGCTGGGAAATGGGTTGTGACACTGACGAAGGCTTCTGCCGAAACGTTTGTTTTGCTGTAATAAACTGCACGTTGTATGAGTAACCCCCCGAGGTGCTGCTCTTCTTTTTCTGAAACGGAGGAGTGTTTTGAGCGTTTTATATATATATATATATATATATATATATATATATATATATATATATATATATATACACAAATAAGCAACTGCAGCCTCATACACATCAGAGCTGTATCGTGCTGTAAGGACTTCCCATCATAACATGAAAAACATGCATTAGAAATAGGGAAAAACAACAATAAAACATGTTTTGAAACTGTTTTAATGCTCAGCAGACAGTAGAAAATCTCATAAGGAACTGAAAGCATAGACAGCTCCCAGGCTGCATTGCAAACCACAGTCTAAAAAGACTGAAAAGCTAACACATAGCAACATAGAAATAAACTGACCCCGTGCCTTTAAGGCACTCCTGACCCCCAGCTTCCCATCATGCCTCAGGGGTGACAGTAAGGTCAGTTGTTCTTTCCGGCTCCCTCAGGAAGGATCCTGGCAACACAGCTCCACTTCTTTCTGATTTTTGTCAGAAATTCTCTTCACTTTTCCCAACTTTTTTACCTTACTTCGACGTTTTTCATCTTTTGAAGTAAGGGTCTGTCTTTTCCTGACAGTTTTGAGCATTTTCTACATCTTAAAATGCCATCTCTTTTTGACTCCTGCCCTTCTTGTGGTAAAAAGAAGGCCCAGACGGACTCTCATGAAGTCTGTATCCTTTGTCTACCTGAGGATCATGATCCTAAAGCCTGTCCTCACTGCCAAACCCTGTCCAGGAGAACTTTGAAGGACAGGGAAAGAATTTGCCTTTATGGCCTGGCAGACAAATCATCTAGAGGAAGGTCTCCGGTGAAGAAGGGCTCCAAGAGGTCTAGAACACCATCTAGAAAAGAGCAGCCTCTCTGGAAGCTAAAAGCCATACCCATAAGTCTCCATCACATCAGAAGGAGGCTCCTTCTGCTGTTCGGTTATCCCCAAGATGGCAACTTCCTTTGCATCACTGGCAGGATTCAGGGGCGACGAGGCGAATGCAGGAGTATGCCAGTCCTGTTCACAGGTCCCCTCTACAAAGACTGGTGGAAGAAGTGGACAGGGAGAGCTCTCCTAGATGAAGAGCCCATACGGAGAGATCCCGTGAAGAAAGGCACTATAGGTCACGTTCCCCCAGACGGGAGGAACGCACAGACAGATCATGGGAAAGGAGGCACAGTGCTCATCGCAGAAGTAGAAGAACACCATCTACTTTCTCTACCCGCTCATCAAAGAGGGATTATTCCCCCACGCTATCGGACAGCCCTATCTCTAGGGTCTCTCCAATAGATGACATTAATACCTACCATGAGGTTCTGCAGAGAGGGGCCTAGAAACTCAACATTGAGATGTCTGTCCCTCAAATAGCAACCACAGTGATCTTCGAGACTCTTCATCAGAAGACTTCGTCTCGTCCATTGCTCCCCTTGGTTCCAGGAATTCTTGACCCTGTGATGGACACTTTTCTGTCTCCAGCTACCATTAAGGCGGTGCCGGCTCGCATCCAGAAGAAATACCAGCCCGCTGCCTCAGACCCGTTCTTCGTTAAGAATGATCCACCTGCAGACTCGGTGATCGTAGCCGCAGCACGAAAAACACATGCTGTCACTGCTACTTCCGTATAAAGAAAACAGGTCCCCGGACTCATGGGGGCGCAAGGTCTGCAATTCTGCGGCTTCTACCCTAAAGGTCTCCAGCGCGGCTGCGTTATTAGGCCGTTACGACAGAGCTTTATGGGATTCTTAGGAACGCTTCAAAACCAAGCTGCCAAAGGACGACCAAAAGGACTTTGATGAAATAGTAACCAAGGGTTCTCTGGTGGCAAATCAAATGATTAGCACAGCGGCAGACGGCGCTGCGCTATTGGCGCACTCTACGCCGGAACCTTGATCTGTGCTAAGGCCAGGACGCTCCCCCACCGCTCCAGCGTCCCCTGCTGGTGCCATGTCCCTATCCGCTGCCCCTCACTGCTGCTGGGAAGTCGAAGCCCTCCTCCACCCGCAGGCTCCCGCCTGCGCCTCATCCCTGGTGGCCCAGTGGTGGGCGGTAAGGATTCGGTTTGTTCTGCTGCCTGCTTTATTGTGCCCTTCCTCGTATTTTTGTCTCCTGTATCTGTGTCGTCTCTGTGTCCTGTTATCTCTGTGCGCTGCGTTAGTTAACTGTCGCCTGTATCTGTTGCACTGTCTCTCTGAACTCTGCTTTAGCTAACTGTTGCCTGTAATTTGTTGCCTACTTCTCTGTGCGCTTCTTGTCAACTGTTACCCTCTGTTTTGCCCATTTCTGTGCCCTTGTGCTGTGCCAGTTCTCCCACCCGCTCCCCGCCCTCCCCGCATTCCGTTCCCGCCGCTTCTCCCCGTCGGCCCCGCCCCCCTCTCCCATTCGCTTCCTGCCACCCGCCTCCCAGCTGCTCCTCCCTCCCTCCACCCCTTCTTAATGCAGGCCGCTGCGCGGCCGTGCCGGAGGCGCACCAGAGGCAAGCCCGTCTGCGCCTGGACCGCGCCCAGCGCCAGAACCCCTGGCCCCCACGCTCCCCACCGCACCCGACCCAGACTCCGCTACAATGTCGACTCCCTCCACGCTCTCAACACCGGCCGAGACCAACGCTGCAAACAGGCCGCCCGAAACACACCCACGGACCCTTCTCCTGCCGCAGCTGCAGATTCACCTGTGACGGAACCATCAAACCACCAAGAACCACACCCAACCACCTCCGCTGCATACTCCTCAA
Organism: Lissotriton helveticus; assembly: GCF_964261635.1. Taxonomy (NCBI): domain Eukaryota; kingdom Metazoa; phylum Chordata; class Amphibia; order Caudata; family Salamandridae; genus Lissotriton; species Lissotriton helveticus. The sequence continues at coordinate 257,076,980 of NC_136059.1, forward strand.
CACCCGCTCCGCACGCAAACACGCCATCGAGCTCTGGGACCTGCTCGACACCACAGGCATAGCCTGCCTGACCGAGACGTGGTGGAACGACTCCTCTGCACCAGACATCGCCGTGGCCATCCCAGACGGATGGATACAAGATCACCCGCAGGGACCGCGCCAACTGCATCGGAGGAGGAATAGCCATCGTCCATAAGTCCACCCTCAAGGTCACCACCCACGCAGACAACACCCTCGACACCGCCGAACACCTGCACTTCCGGATCCACACCGACCCCAACACTACCCTCAGAGGAACTCTCATCTACAGACCCCCCGGACAGCAGGCCCGCTTCAGCGACTCCATCGTCGACCTCACCAGCACCCACGCACTCGCCTCCACGGACTACATCCTCCTCGGGGACCTGAACTTCCACCTCGAGAACAACGACGACGCCAACTCCTCCACACTGATCGACAACCTCGCCAACCTCGGCCTCAGACAACTCGCCACCGCGCCCACTCACGCCGCCGGCCACACGCTGGACGCCGTCCTCTCCACAAGCACCCACGTCACATTCAACCACACCATTGAACCCCACTGGACCGACCACCGCTGCATTCACTTCACCTTCAAAAAACCAACCAAGCACCATCGCACCCAACAGCTGTCTCGCCGCTGCTGGAGCAAAGTCACCGAAGATCAGCTGATCAACACCCTCTCCCAGAACCCACCCACCGACCCCACCAACCCAGACGCCGCAGCCCGCAACCTCAGACAGTGGATCAACGACTGTGCCAACACCCTCGCCCCACTGAAGAAACCCTCACACAACCACGCCAGCAATAGTCACCTGGTTCACCGACGAGCTCCTGGCCTCCAAGCGCGCACGCCGGAAACTGGAGAAGAAATGGCTCCACAAACGCACACCGGACAACCACGCAGCCCTCAAGGACGCCACCCGCAGACACCACCATCTCATCAGATCAGCCAAGAGATCCTCCTTCAAAGACCGCCTGGATAACAACGCAAACAACAGCAAAGAGCTCTTCCGCATCGTAAAAGAACTCTCCAACCCCAGCGCCAACACCAACAACATCCCGCCCTCACAGGAACTGTGCGACTCACTGGCCATCTTCTTCGACCGCAAGATCGCCGACATCCACGAAAGCTTCAACACCACGACCGACCCGACCACGCCAGACTCCACCCCTCTCCTGAACACCAACAGCACCAACCGCCTGACCACCTGGTCCAACGTCAGCGACGTCGAGACACGCAAGGTCATGAACTCCATCCACTAAGGATCACCGACAGACCCGTGCCCACACCACATATTCAACAAGGCAGACACAGCGATCGCACCCCAACTACGGAAGATCATCAACATCTCCTTCGAGACAGCGAAATTCACGGAAAGCTGGAAGCACGCTGAAATCAACGCCCTCTTCAAAAAGCCCAAGGCGGACCCCAAGGACCTCAAGAACTTCAGGCCCATCTCCCTGCTCCCGTTCCCGGCGAAGGTCATCGAGAAAATCGTCAACATGCAACTGACCCGCCACCTCGAAGACAACAACATCCTGTACCCGTCCCAATCCGGTTTCAGACGAAACCACAGCACCGAGAGAGCCCTCATTGCCGCCACAGACGACATCAGGCGCCAATTAGACAACGGCGAAACATCTGCCCTCATTCTCCTGGACCTCACGGTCTGCCATCGCACTCTAAAAACATGCCTCCAAGAAGCCGGTATCCAAGAGAAGGCCCTCGACTGGACCACATCTTTCCTCTCCGACAGATCCCAGAGCGTCCGCCTCCCACCTTTCCGATTCAAAGCCACCGACATCATCTGCGGCGTCCCCCAGGGCTCCTCCCCCAGCCCGACGCTGTTCAACATCTACATGGCCCCCCTCGGACAAGTGGCCCGTCACCACAACCTCAACATCATCTCCTACGCCGACGACACTCAGCTCATCCTCTCCCTCACCAAGGACCCACGCACCGCCAAAACCAACATCCACGACGGAATGAAGGCCATCGCCGACCGGATGAAGAGTAGCCGTCTGAAACTGAACTCGGACAAGACGGAGGTCCTCATCCTTGGACCTAACCCCTCAGCCTGGGACGACTCCTGCTGGGTAACCACTCTGGGGACAGCACCGACACCCACCGACCACGCACGCAATCTTGGATTCATCCTCGACTCATCCCTCTCCATGTCCAAACAGGTCAACGCCGTCTCCTCCTGCTACAACACCCTCCGCATGCTCCCCAGGATCTACAAGTGGATCCCGACCGAAACAAGAAGGACAGTGAACACAGGCCCTCGTCAGCAGCAGGCTGGACTACGGCAACGGACTCTACGCCGGAATCCCAGCCAAACACCTACGACGACTACAGCGCATCCAAAATGCCTCCGCCCGACTGTTCATCAACGTCCCCCGCCGCAGCCACATCACCCCCACCTGAGAAACCTACACTGGGTCCCCGTCGACCAGAGGATCACCTTCAAACTCCTCACCCACGCACACAAAGCACTCCATAACGCCGGAGCAACCTACCTGAACAGCAGACTCAGCTTCCACACCCCGACCCGCCAGCTCCGCTCCGCCAGCCTCGCCCTTGCCGCCGTCCCCCGCATCCAACGAACCACCTCAGGCAGCAGATCCTTCTCCTACCTCGCCGCCAAGGCCTGGAACACCCTTCCTACCCACCTACGGCAGACCGAAGATCTACTCGCCTTCAGAAGACTCCTCAAGACCTGGCTCTTCGAACAGTAGTGAAGCTTCCCCCCCCACCCCACCCCACCCTCAGCGCCTTGAGACCCTCACGGGTAAATAGCGCGCTCTACAAATAGGTTGATTGATTGATTACGCGCATGGAATATGCTCCAGAAGATCATCCTGGTTGAGATTGACAGGCCTCAAACCGGATGCGCAGCAGAGAATCTTGAACCTCCCATTCTTTGGTTCCTCTCTCTTTGGCACACACGCAGACGAGGAGATGCATAGAATGAAAACCGAACTGGACACTCTCAAGGCAGTCGGCTTGGAGAAAAAGAAAGAGTACAAGCGTCGGTATAGACCCAACCAACGCAAGGGGCTTCAACAGAGGGTTCAAACCCCTCAGTGGGCCCAGAACAAGAACCAGGGCAAGTCACAATTTCAGGGACGTAAATCTCACAGAGGTAGAGGTGGTCACCAACAACAATCCTCTACCACAGCGAGAGCAGGAGGAAAGTCATGAGCAGTGGCTTCCTCTGGCGCCATTGCCCATTCCAGTGGGAGGAATTGCTTCACAACATCTGGCAGAGTGGTGCAGCATCACAAAAGATCGTTGGGTGCTGAATATACTGCGCAATGGATACACACTACGTTTCAGTGTGCTTCCAAAGGACATGCCTCCGAAAAGATCTCGTCCTTACCAACTAAAGCTGCTTCGAAAGGAGGTGAAGGCTCTTCTTCAAAAACAAGCTATAGAAGAAGTTCCTCCCTCTCAAAGAGGAAAAGGAGTTTACTCCAGGTACTTTCTTGTCCCCAAAAAAGATCAGGAGCACAAGTTCCGACCTATTCTAGACCTTTGCCTTCTGAACAAGGTCATAGTGAAGGAGAAGTTTTGCATGTTGGCCCTTCACCAAATATGTCCACATCTAAAAGTGGGAGATTGGATGTGTTTGGTGGACCTCCAAGATGCGTACTTCCATATTCCGATTGCCCTAGATCATTGCAAGTATCTGCGGTTTGTGGCCGGCCACAAAGACTACCAGTACAAAGTCCTGCCCTTCGGGCTCAAGTCGGCTCCTCGAGTCTTCACCAAGTGCATGGCAGTGGTGGCAGCCTTCCTGCACAGAAGACGTCTCTTCGTCTATCCATACTTGGACGACTGGCTTCTAAAAGGGCCATCTCCTCTGCAAGTTAGAAACGACTTCCAGGTCTGTCTGTAGCAGTTACACGATCTCTGCCTTCATGTCAACATGGAGAAGTCAGTGCAACAGCCCACCCAGACCATCCATTACCTAGGCTCAGTTCTGGACACAAACTTGGGAAGAGCGTTTCCTTCGGAGGAGAGACTTTCTTCATTGCAGCAGAAGTGAAGGATTCTTCTCCAGACAAAGAATCCAACAGTCCGGCAGGTGGCATCCCTTCTGGGATCCAGGGCTTCCTGCATATTTCTCATCCCCAACGCCAGGCTGAGAATGCGCCCGTTGCATCAAACTCTGGAGGACCAGTGGGATCAAGCGACAGGTCGCTGGGAAGATCGGATTGGTCTCTCTCAGGCAGCGAGATCCTCCATCACATGCCGGACTCAGCTCAGGAATCTGTTGGGTGGAGTTCCTTTTCGCCAGCCACTTCCAGTGCAATCGTTGGTGACAGACGCATCTCTACAGGGCTGGGGGGCACACATGGGGTGCCTTCAGATGCAAGGGCGGTGGTCAGCAAAGGAGCAATCCTACCACATCAATATGTTGGAGCTGCGAGTAGTTCACCTTGCTCTGAAAGCTTTTCTACCTGCAATCCAATCCAGCTCGGTCCTGGTCCAGACCGACAACACGACCACCATGTTCTATCTATACAAACAGGGTGGTACGCGGTCACGCCCTCTCTCCCTGGAGTCCCAGGCGATCTGGCACTGGCTGCTAGCCCGGAACCTCTCAGTGGTGGCGGTGCACCTTCCAGGAGAGCAAAATATCGAGGCAGACGCACTCAGCCGGCACTTCGAAGATCAGCCAGACTGGGTGCTAAACGACGAGGTGGTGGCAGACCTTTTCCACCGATGGGGTCGTCCATCAATAGATTTGTTTGCAGACGACGTAAACAAAAAATGCCATGCCTTCGTGTCCAGATTCCACCGTCCAGGGACAAGGGGGAATGCGCTTTTGATGGACTGGAGAGGGACATTTGCCTACGCCTTTCCTCCCCTACCTCTGATCCCGAAGGTGGTGTCCAAGCTCATCAGATCCAACATGAAGATGACTCTGATAGCTCCAGTTTGGCCACGGCACTGGTGGTACCCGGACCTTCTTCATCTGTCGGTACTTCCACACAGGAGACTACCTTGCAGGCCGGACCTACTGACCAAGATGGCCGGGAGGATTCTTCATCCCAACTTTCCCTCACTGAACTTGGCAGCATGGCTCCTGAGGTCCTGCAATACGGACATTTGAAACTGCCTCCGGATTGCATGTACATTTTAAAAGAGGCTAAGAGACCCTCCACAAGAGCGTCATATGCGTTCAAGTGGAAGAGGTTCTTTCTTTGGTGTAGAGAGCATCACTACGATCCTACGAAGGGACAGGAGGATGTTATTCTCCCTTACTTTCTGTACTTACCAAGATCTGGGTTAAAGTATGCTTCTATCAGGGTGCATTTGTCAGCCATTACGGCGTACAGGAAATCACCTAGCCAACCCTCTTTTTTCCAAATGCAGGTGGTCAAGGACTTCTTACAGGGGTTGAAGAAGGTTTATCTCCCTGTTCAAAACCCTTCTCCTCCATGGGCGTTGAACCTGGTATTATCTAAGTTAATGGGCCCGCCTTTTGAGCCCATTCACAGGGCCTCTTTACAGCATTTGTCTTGGAAGGCCGCTTTTCTGGTAGCCATTACATCAGCGCGAAATCCAAGCGCTGTGTACGAAAGAGCCTTATACTGTTTTCCACCATAACAGAGTAGTCTTGAGGGCTCAACCGTCTTTTCTCCCTAAGGTTGTGTCTGATTTTCACATTAATCACTCCATTTCCCTTCCATCCTTTTTTCCAAACCCCGCCACCCCTGCTGATCGGTCGCTGCACTCCTTGGACCTCAGAAGGGTGCTTAAATTCTACTTAGAGAGTACCAAGTGGTACAGAAGGAGGTGGTGATGGACGGAGCATCTGAACCAATCAAACACTCACCCCCGGTCAACAGATCTGGGTTTAATCCATCACCGTTATGTCTGAACTGGGGTAGTGTGTAGTGAAAAAAAACAATGGATTTAGGCCCAGATCTCTGTACTGGGGTGAATGTATGACATTGTTCTGCATTCTGTCCATCAATTGTTGTTTTTACATTTGTCACACCGAGTGGGATGGGTATGCTCAGACGTGAGTCCCATGCTCTCCACACCACTGGAGTCAAGCTATCCTGGCTGAAGACGGCTGATAGCCAGAAACCGGTCCTAGGATGCTTGATTCCGGTCCAGGAAAGACATGGCTCGGCATTTCGCGCTGGACTGTTCCCATGAGGCACAGGGTCAAGGCTGATTTGCATATGGCCATGTCTGAACTGGGGTGGTGTGGAGTGCAAAAAAACGATGGATTTAGGCCCAGATCTCTGTACTGGGGTGAATGTATGACATTGTTCTGCATTCTGTCCATCAATTGTTGTTTTTTTAAATTCTACTTAGAGAGTACCAAGGGCATAAGAAAGATGGATCAGTTATTTGTCAATTATGGCGCCATGAGAACAGGCTCCCAGCCGCTAAGAGATCCATTTCCAGATGGATTGTATCCTGCATTAACTTAGCTTATCAACTGGCGAAAAGACCCTTACTATTGTCGCCTAAGGCGCATTCTACTAGGGAGAAAGCGGCCACAGTGGCATGATGTTCCAATGTCAGAAATTTGCAAGGCTGCAAACTGGAGATCGGTTCATACCTTTACGAGGCATTACTGCCTAGAAACTGATTCCAGAGCTGGTACTCAAGTGGGCCAAGCCTCCTGGAGGAATCTGTTTGCATAGCCATCTATCTGTCCAAGCTTAGTTCTCCTAAGCTTATGGTTTATATTACTGTTTTGCTCCTTTGCCCGCAGGGAGATGAGGTGAGGCTCGCTATTCCATTCTAATGCTTATGACTATTGATGAGGATCCCCTGGAAGAGAAGGATTAGTTACTTACCTGTAATCCTAGTTCTCTTCCAGGGGTATCCTCATCAAAGTCATAAGCAACCCTCCCGCCTCCCCGGGCAAAGGACTCTTCTGTTTGGAAACATTGTTTATTCTTTGTGCCATGGCTTTTTCAGTCTCCGCAAAGAGCAACTGACCTAACTGTCACCCCTGAGGCATGATGGGAAGCTGGGGTCAGGAGTGCCTTAAGGCACAGTGTCAGTTTATTTATATGTTGCTATGAGTTAGCTTTTCAGTCTTTTTAGACTATGGTTTGCAATGCAGCCTGGGAGCTGTCTATGCTTTCAGTTCCTTATGAGATTTTCTACTGTCTGCTGAGCATTAAAACAGCTTCAAAACATGTTTTATTGTTATTTTTCCCTATTTCTAATGCATGTTTTTCATGTAATGATGGGAAGTCCTTACAGCACGATACAGCTCTGATGTGTATGAGGCTGCAGTTGCTTATTTGTATATATATATGTATATATATATATATATAGTTATATATATGTGGGGCACATATATTGTAGTGTTTCCGGGGTCCCGCGCATGGGCAGGAATATTCTAATGCTTATGACTTTGATGAGGATACCCCTGGAAGAGAACTAGGATTACAGGTAAGTAACTAATCTGTATTGTTAGGAGTATGAATTTCAAAGAAGGAAAGGATGCAATCTATCTTGGAAATTATTTGTAGGCATTCTGGAGGAATACATTAATAGAGATTAAGGAAAACATGCGTGTGACTTGGAGTCGATTCTGCTAAGAAAGAAGAGACATGCAGAGGATGGAAAGAAAAGAGGGCCATTTAAAGATTAAAAAAACCGAGGGGCAACATGAAAAGCTTTTAGAAAAGGTCAGTGTTCTTGCAGGATTTTAATAATATGTTATAGAGGATGCTTTCTGAGATAGCATACAATACGAGAATGCAAAATTGTGACGTAACTAGTTGTGATATTTGTATTTGAGATGGTACTTTTGAAAGTCATTAGAAGCAGTCTGTCTGCTGCTTGGCTACATCTAACCCAGCAAGGTCAGCTGCTCAGGTTAGGGGTTGCAAGCATATAGTCATTGCTGAGTGCATTTATAGGGAAATAGGAAGAGCTTTAGACTGCTCTCAAGTAAAGCAGTCACTACACAATCATAGCAGTGTGAGGAAATACATGGGTAAATAATGTAAACCTTGAAAATGAGATTTTGCAGATGCTGAAGTGGATGTCTTCTGATGTACATCCTCCAGTTCGGCTCACAGCATTAATTACAAAAGCAAAGTGGGATCCATTTGGGTGTCTCTGGTTTCACGTGGCACAAGATGGCGGCCCGGCTGGGGGATCCAGGCATTATTGTGAGGAGGATGGCGATCCAGCGCCAATAATACCCATCAATCAGGGATTAATACACAACAAATCACTGCATTGGCCCATACACATTCAGCCCAGAAAAATCCTCGATCATGCAGGGGGTCATTTTGTTTTGAGTATTCGTCTATATCATTCCTGTTGGACTTGGCCCTTTTTGCAGGGTCATCCCTGAACCTTTTGCCTTCCTCCTGTATTTTTTCTGACCTGTTGTTGGTGGTTTTATGACTCTGGGCCCTTTACCACTGCTGGTCAGTGCTAAAGGGCATATGCTCTCTATTGTAAATTGATGTAATGGATTTCTTGACTCCATACTTGTCAGACCCTAGTACAGTGCACCAGAAGTGCCCAGGGCTAGTAAATCAAGTGCCCTGGGCCTGTAAATCAAATGCTGCTGATGGGCTTGCAGCACTGGTTGTGCCACCCACAGAACCAGCCTGTAAAATGTGACTCAGGCCTGCCATTGCAGAGCCTGTGTGCAGCCTGGGGCTGCCATATCGACTTTGCAAGTGCACACACTTGCCAGTCCCTAACCTTCCCTTTTCTACATGTTAGCCACCCCTAAGGTAGGACCAAGGTACCCCCATGGGCAGGGTGCATTGTATGTAAAAGGTAGGATCTGCCCTGATGTGTGTGGCATGTCTTGATAGTGAATTACAGCCAATTTTGTTTACCACTAATGCAAGGCTACCTGTTCCCATAGGCCAGAATGGGCAGTTTGATTAGAACATCTTATAATCCTAACTGACCCAGGGAACATGGTAGAAAAACTAATTTAGTATGACTGAACTCAGAATGATAAAATGCATCTTTTAGTGAAGTTGGTTTTAATATTCTGTGTTTAAAAATACCACTTTTAGAAAGTAGGTATTTTCTTGTCTAACCATCCAGCATGCCTCATACTAGGTTGTGTATTCCATGTCTGGTTTGTGAGGGACAGGGGCTGGTGTGGCTCCAGGAGGCAGGGCGAGTCAGCACTAGGCTGAATAGACCTATATGCAATGAGAGGGGTGGGAGGAGTAGCACCGGGACCTAAATAGGGCTGTGCCTGCCTTCCACAATGCTGGCTCAACCCCTGTGGTGCGTCTGATGACCCTGGCCCACACTGACAAAGGAAAAAGTTGTGCACTGGCAGAATGCACCCAGAACTGGTTTGGACTACGTACAGACACTCTCTGCCTTCAGAGACAAAGGTTTTGTGTGTATAAAAAAGGGGACCCAGACCCCAGAACTTTAGATCACTTCCAGGAATCAAGACAACTCTTTGCCAAGGAGAAGAACTAAGGAAACTGAAGGAGGAGACTGCCCCTATGCTGTTGGGTTTGGCCTGCAGTGGTTACTTTATTGCCAAGGAAAGGAGAAAAGTAACACACTGCCTCTGAGATAAGCCTGCCTTCTCGTGCCAAGCTACCATGGGGGTGAGCGGGTTATTTAAGAGTGTAGCCCCCTTACCTTGTATAGAAGCAAGGGTCCCTATTTGGACAAAGGTACCTACCTCGGCCAACTAGAGACCCCCAGTTCTCACAATTCCTCAATTAACTATTTATTTATCAACTCTTCAAATACTTGATTGGTGGATCAATTACTTGAATAGTTGATGGAAATGATAAGACTAGTCTGAATAAACATTTGTTCAAATAATTCAGACTCGATAGGGTTAATAAATTAATTGTATGCAAGATTTCAATGCAAATGCTTATAATGCATCAGGCCACAATTGCAGAAATAAACACCAAATCTCATAGAATGACTGTTCAATACATAGATCTTGACTCAAACTCTCAACGACATTGTGCAATGAAGGAGTGGATAGAGTAAGAGACATAAGGGTTCAGCAAAATTGATTATGCCAAACAAAATATAATCCTAACAGAAAGATAGATGGGGAGACAATAGATTCATCTAAAGAAATACGTAATCATTCATTGTTGATGAAGTGGATAGATGGAGAGACAAAAGGTACAAGTTCAAATACATGAATTCAAAAATTTAAAGGACATCTAATCTATGTACAAACCTAATCGACTGAAGGGAAATTTGGGAAAACCACCCCCTGATCCAAAGGGATGACCATGATCCCTAAGGGATAGTCCGGAAGATGTGGATGATCTGGACAGGTACAGGATAAGATGAGAACAGCTAGGCCTCTCGGGAAACCGAATTATAGTGAATTATCTTACCTTCCTCTCTCTCGAGCAGCATTCCAACAGCAAAATCTCCTACCGACTAACCCCACCCCTAAATATATAGTCTACATTGACATGTCCATCCCTAAAAATGTTGTATTTACGCTCAAATTTGTACGCTGATTGATGACCTGCAGAGGTGGTATGGTCACACCATTATGATTCTGCATTTTATTCACTATTCCTTTTGTACACAAACTTTCCCAGGGTCTGGTTCATAACTTTATTAAAATGTTCATGTACTTGCAACAATTGATATTACTTAATTAAGAAAACGCAGTTCTTTCGCTGGGGCGTCTCCGGTCTCATGCTCCTGTTCAGTAATTGGCAGGTGATGCATGCACTGGCCTTCACTTCTTTGTCATCTTCTGCACACAGCGTCTCTTACTCTCCATCATGGCAGAACAAACTCGCTCCTAGCAATCCCCCTTCCCACTTCGGCTAAGTTTAATAAAAAGGCGTCTTCTCTCAGCACACTAAAGTGGATAGAATTGAACATGTATTAATTATGTGATAGTAAAACCATCACTGTTTACCTCCCACCGTTCTGTACTTCCGTTAAAGTTACCTAGCACCGGCATAATGCAAGCAAGCAGCTTTAACTATTACTCAAGAATGCGACATGCAATACTGAAGCCCTTGCAGCCTACTCATGCAATTTCTTTGTTTCTTCAAAAACACAATAATTATTAAAATACAATGTGATTACGGGTTAAATTAAAATATGCGTAAAACAATTCCTCTGTGTTTATGTGGGTGCATGTTAGATTTATCTTCATCTACTTACTGTTAGTATGTATTGTGGGGGTATACGATCCGAGCAGTTTTCATTTTTGCGAAACCCTGCTTCATCAATTCTCCCCTCTGATGGCTTTTGAAAGCTATCGTAAAATACCTTACCATACCGAGTGCCATCTTTCATTCCAAAACTTTGTTTAAAATTCTGTATTCTTTCCTCTTTTTATGGCACCCTTGTTTAAATATTTCATTAAATCATAATATTCTCCTTTTATCTCTTCTAACTCTATCTCTTCTCTTTTTCTTGTTCTTTGCTCAGTCCCTGATTCTATCACCTTTCTTTTTCTACATTTACATTTAAATGTCGTTCTTAGCATTAAAACTATTATAGCTGCAGAAACAATCTGGATTATTATTTTGCCTAATAAACTACTTCCGAAGGTAGAAATCCATTTACTCACTGAGGAGAAACTTTTACCAAGTTTCTCCCATACACCGTCAACCTCCAGTTGGGTCAAATCTGTATGTAAGCTTGAAATATTCTTTATATATCCTTCCATACCTTTAGTCTTGTCAGGAATATATGTGCAGCAATGTTGATGTTTTAACATCTCACAGACTCCACCTTCCTTTGCCAATAAGATATCAAGGGCAAGTCGATTTTGCAAAACCATAGAACTAGTGGCAACAATTTCTGTGTCAATCATCAAAAACCCACCAGCAGTGTCTGTAGATAACCACTGTGGATAATTTTCGAATTTTGTATGAATTCAGAAGGGCTCCAACTGAAGGTATTAGTGCACTAAAGATATCCCCTACTATTTCTGAAACACTTGCTCTTTTGTTATGCGTTAGTCCTTGCTCGACTTCATTCAGTTTGTGTTTACTTCAGTCCATAAAATAGACTTTAGGAAAGACAATAGCAAAGTAGCAGCTCCCCTATCAATGTGCGTTCTTGCCACACACATAGTAAACCCCTGCAAATACAGCATCTGTCCCACATTTCAACCCCCAACCTCCAGCATTTGGAAGGTATGCTCACATTCACTGGAACCTATAAAGTAGTTATTATAATTAGTTTTAGTTCTAAGCAGACACATCTTTCCTTTCTGTGACCAGTCCATTGACATTGCAGCATAGCCTTCACCTTTCTCATATTTTCCTTCTCAAAAATCCTAGGGAGGTATTCGGGACTTTTGTTCAGCAGCCTTCTTTTGAAAGTTTTCTCTTCTGTTTTCTACAATTTCTAAGAATACCTTCTCTTCCATCCTCAAACTACAGGTCAAGTTATTCCTGTAAGCATTTTCTATATCTAATGTTTTAGTAATATGAACGAACTCTTCCATGTATCTTGCATTCTTGGCACTCAACACGTTATTCAATTCTTTAATTACAGGAATTTCTGAAAATACTAAGACTATATTAGAATAGTGATACTCGAGTCTTCCCGTTGCATAGAACAAACTGGTGATTAACACAACAAGAGACACCATATGTTAATGATAGGTGGTGATAGGTCACCCCCTCAGATACAGATGAAGGTAACTGCATGCACACATAACAATCACTTACATTCATTGTTTCCACATACTCATACAATAACTTAATGAAAACATTTAACGAGAAATCATTAACTGATTTGTCCTGATGAAGTATGCTTCCATCAGTAGGTTCTAGTTTAGTATCTGGGGTTTGATTAGTGACATCATTCATCCTTGCACTTGTTACATTATTAGTATAGTATTGTTTCTTTCATTTGTTACCATTAGAATAGGTAAAAGAACAGACAGTTAATAACCACATAAGTGCTAGTATTATGACACTAAATAAGCAAGTTTTAATACAATGGCATTTTAAACTAGATTTTGGAAGTTCAGTCACTTCTGCTTTTGCCATTTTTCTTCTGTAAACAATATAAAAATCTATCTATATCTCTATATTTAACTACAAAAAGATAAAAATAAAAAAGAACAATAGTTGTGTAATCCTACACTTCAATGCCTTCTTCTTTACCCCCTTTTCTTTATTTTTCTTCTTTGTTTGCTTTTGAGACCTTCATTTATTTGCACTTTGCACTTTATTTCATTACAGTCTTTTAAGGAGGTCTTAATTTTCTTTCCTCGATTTGCTCTCAGTTTCGTCTTGCTCTTCTCTTTGAATTTGATCTTCGAGTTCTTCCAATATTACGTATGTCCATTGAGGTGAACGGTACTTTTTACTTGAAACTCTTACTCTTCGTATTTTTCATACTAATTCTTTTCCTGACCTTATTGACCTGTTTGACTGGAGATCTCATTACTTTATCTGGTCTTTTTCTTAGTCTTCTTTTCACAAGAGTGTATTTTAATCTTTTTACTCCCTTTGGCCAATTATCACCCTTTCTTGGTTTCTTTGCTTGGACTACACTTGCATCTTCTTCATCTAGTTCACAAGTTCTTTTGTTTGCCCCTTTTTCTGACTGGGTCTCTTCTTTTTCTTTGTATTCTTCTTGTTCTTCTATAACTTCCCTTTCAACTGTAAATTCACTTTCTTTGGGCTCAAGTATGTTTTCATCTGTTTCAGTTTCAAATGAAAGTTCACTCTCCTCTGGCTCAGGTATATTTTCCCTTGTCTCTTGTTCTGCTGTATGTTAACTTTTTCTTGTACTGTTATATTTTCACCTGTCTCCGGTTCAGTTGGAGATTCACTTTCCTCTGAATCATCAGTGAACTCTCTCTTATTTTTGTTCTACAACAGTCTTTTGAACCCCAGAACTTCCTGTCTACCCAGCTCGACTTGTGCTGGGCTGTTCACCATCCGTTGGCTCGTTAGAATCTGTCACTCTAGATTCATCAGCTTCAGACACTGACCTTTGATTTTGTTTCTTTTGTAGTGGCCCTCTCGGTCTTTCAAGTGGATCTAGGGTTCTTTTGGTATGGCTCGTGTGAATCCAATCAGGCAAGCCAGCACACTTAACTTCCGTTGTCATCACCAGGACAATTTGATACGGTCCGTACCACCTGGGGTCTAAACACGTTTTTCTTACATGTTTCTTGACATAGACCCACTCCCCTGGACTCAGATCATGAGATTGATTCTGATGTAGTGTGGTGGCGTCATCTCCAACCTGGTGAGACACAGAACGTACCAGTTCAGCCAATCCTCTGCAATAGCCGAGCACCAGATCGTCAGATATATTGATTTGTTTGCTGGTACATATGCCCGTCTCATTCCCTTTAGGATTTCATGGGGACACAATCCAGTCTTTTTGTCAGAAATGCTTCTTAGACTCATCAGCGCAAGCGGTAAAGCGTCAGGCCATTTCCGTGATGTGGATGCACACACTTTCCCTAACCTAGATTTTATAGTGCTGTTAATCTGCTCAACCACTCAGAGTGCTTCCGGTCGATAGGCACAATGCAGCTTTTGTTCAATTTTGAATGCTTCACAAGTCAGTTTATTGCCTCATTATTAAAATGGGTTCCTCTATCTGACTTCAAAGTGACTGGAATTCCAAATCTTGGTATTTGTTATCTCAAAAGCAGTTCGGCCACAGTGAGACTATCACTTCTCCTCATGGGGTAGGCTTCCACCCAACGTGAGAATGTACAAACAATGACCAATACATATTTTAGTCCATTGCAAGGTGGAAGCTTGATAAAATCAAGCTGGAGTCTGGTAAAGGGGTCTCCTGCTCTCCCAATTGTTCCCCAACTTAAAACTGTCTTTCTCCCTGGATTCTGTTGCTGGCAAACAATGCATCTTTGGAATAGGCTCTCTTCAATGACTCTGAACTTTGGATTGTACCATGTCTGTCTGAAGGGTCTGATCATGGCGTCTTTTCCAATATGCGCATGTCCATGGTACATCCCGGCCATATGGGAAAGCAAAGAGTCTTGCAGAACTGGTCTTCCATCATGATATACCCATAAGTCATCTTCTGCTCTTTATGTACAGCCTGTAAGTCTCTGTCTTTCTTTTTCCCTATTATCTGTCTCATCCTGCATTTGCTTCAATTTGTCCCAGGTCTCAAACATAGTGGCAGTTACAGACATAAGATGGCATTCGGTATTATGTCTTTCAGTTGATCTGTTCAAAGCAATTGTATCTTGGGCACAGAATCGTGCAATTTGGTCCGCATATCTGTTGCCGCTTGTCACCAGATCACTCCCTGACTGATGGGCAGCACATTTGACTACTGCAATTCTTTTAGGCAACTGTAATGCTTCCAATAATTCTTTCACTAATTTTCCATTACGTATCAGTGAACCTGAAGAAGTCATGAACCCCCTCTGCATCCATAGCTGGCCAAAATCATGGACTATGCCATATCCATATCTACTGTCGGTGTAAATTGTTACTTATAGACCATTTGCCTTTTTACAAGCTCTAATCAGCGCAGCCAGCTCAGCTATCTGGGCGGAGTTTACTCCTTTCAGACAGGAGGCTTCAATGACTCCTTCCAGGGTGCAAACAGCATAAGCAGACATTAATTCTCCTCTTCCATTCCTCAAGCACGACCCATCTACAAACAACTCACAATCTGGATCCTCCAAAGGATCTTCTCCAATGTCGAGCCTAGGCTTAGTGTATAACTCAGTCACGTCCAAACAATCATGGTCTGCTTTTTCCTCTACTTCCTCACAACAAGAATTGGGCAACAATGTTGCTGGGTTTAATGTAGTACACCTGATCACTGTCACGTTTTCCGCACCTAGAATCACTCTTTCATATTTAGTCAGCCAACTAGAAGTGAGGTACTGAGTTCTAGTTTGTGTCAAAAGGATTTCAACAGAATGTGGCACATACATCTTAACTGGATAACTCATCACAGTCGACTCACTCTGTTCCAGACTCATGCAAGTAGCAGCTACTGCTTTCAAACATCCAGGTAATGCTGTTGCTACTGTATCCAGAGTAGCAGAAAAATATGCTGTTGGACGTCGAGCCATTCCATGTTTCTGGGTTAGGACTGAGAGTGCACACCCATCTCTTTCACAGCAGTACAATGCAAATTTTTTAGTTTAATCCGGAATTCCCAGAGCAGGTGCTCTACAGAGACTGTTTCTCAATTGTATGAAAGTATTCACACCCTCCTCATCCAAAACAATCGGATCCTTTACATCTTTTCTGGTCAATTTCTGTAGAGGTTTAGCAATCAGTGAAAAACCACATATCCACTGACGACAATAACCAACCATTCCCAAAAACATGCGTACTTCCTTCTGAGTACCGGGTGGTTTCATCTGTTTTATTACGCTGATTCTTTCTTGGGTCAATTTTCCGATTCCCTTTTCAATTTTATGTCCAAGTTATTGTACTTCTTGCTTACAAAATTGCAATTTTGCTGGGGACACCTTGTGTCCTCCTTCTACTAAA
Organism: Lissotriton helveticus; assembly: GCF_964261635.1. Taxonomy (NCBI): domain Eukaryota; kingdom Metazoa; phylum Chordata; class Amphibia; order Caudata; family Salamandridae; genus Lissotriton; species Lissotriton helveticus. Next base: position 257,093,462 of record NC_136059.1, read on the forward strand.
TGGTTCAATAGAGCAATGGTATCTGTTGCACATGCCTCTTGTGTCTTTGATGCCATCAATAATAGGTCATCAGTGTATTGAACCAAAACTGAGTTACTTGGCAATATTAAAGTCTTCAGACATTTTTTTAAGATTTGGTTAAAGACTGAGGGGCTTTCAGTGTACCCTTGAGGGACTCGGCACCATGCCAAAACACGGTTTCCAAACGTGAAAGCGAACAAATACTGGCTATCTGGGTGTAAAGGGATCGAGAAAATCACACAAATCAATCACTGTGTACCATTCTGCATTGCAGGGAATTTGGTAAAGAATTACTGCTGGGTTTGGTACTATTGGACAGCAAGGTTCTACAATTTTATTTATTTTGCGCAAATCCTGTACTTTCCATTTGGCTTTTTGATACATATGATAGGTAAATTACAAGGACTGCTCATTATTTCTTTTAGGATTACTTATTCAATCATTTGGTTAATTACTGATGCAATTCCTGCCATCACATCTAAACTTATTTTGTATTGACCTCTGACCCTGCTCACAGGCAGGTCGCTCCCACGCTGCTGCACGGCTCTGCCTGCATTGTTTTTGCCTAATCTTATATTTTTCCCCTGTGCCTAATTTGCTTTCTTGCCCAGACTTGTTTTTATTCCCCTGTGTCTGTACATGTTTTCTTGCCTAAACTTGTTTTTTCCTTCCTGTGCCCAGTTCTCCCGCAGCCCCCGCCCGTTTTTCCTGCCGCTGCGTCCCTGCGGCCCCGCCCACTGCAATCCCATTTGCCGCCCTGCTCCCAGCTGCTCCTCCCTACCACATCTCCTCATATGGAGGCCGTGCAGCGGGCACGCCGCAGGCGCGCCTAAGGCAAGCCTGTCTGCGCCTGTACCACGCCCAGCGCCAGGGCCCCTGGACCCCGCTAACGCCACGACACCCGACACCGCTATAATGGCAGAACCCTCCACGCACTCAACACCGGACGATCACACACCTGCTTCCTGGCCGCCCCGAAGTTTACCCACGGAGCTTTCACCTGCCGGAACTGCAGCTTCACAAGCATCTGCCCCACCATGCTGCCGGCCAGGAAAGAACCCAACCACCTCAGATGCATCCTTCTCAACACCCGCTCCCCCCAAAACCCACCGTTGAACTCTGGGACCTACTCGACTCAACCTCCCCAGACGTCGCCTTCCTGACGGAGACCTGGCTGAACCCCACCTTGGCACCCGACATAGCCATAGCCGTCCCGGAAGGCTACAAGATCACCCGCAGGGACCGCACCAACTGAGCAGGAGGAGGAATTGTTATCGTCCACAGGAACATTCAGTCTCGACCAACACCGACAACATCCTCAGCACCGCCGAACACCTGCACGTCCAGATCCACACCGGCCCGTACACCACCCTCAGAGGAACCCTCATCTACAGACACCCCGGACCCTGACCACAGTTCGGCAACTCCATCGCCGACTTCGTCAGCAGACACGCCCTCGCCTCCATGGACTACATCCTCCTCGGGGACCTGAACTTCCACCTCGAGAACAACAACACCACCCTGATCGACAACCTAGCTAACCTCGGACTCAGACAACTCGTCACAACACCCACCCACTCCGCCGGTCACATGCTTGACCCCATCTTCTCCGCAAGCCCCCACGTCTCCTTCAACCACACCACCGGACTCCACTGGACCGACCATCGCAGCATCCACTTCACCTTCAAGAAACCCACCACGCACCACCGCACCCAACAGATTTCTCGCCGCTGCTGGAGCAAAGTCACTCGAAGACCAGCTAACCACCACCCTCGGCCAGCGCCCACCCGCCGACCCTGACACTGCCGCCCGCAACCTCAGATAGTGGATCAACGACTGCGCCAACACTGTCGCCCAGATCAAGAAACCCTCCAACAGACACACCAACAAGAAAGCCAGCTGGTTCACTGAAGACCTCCGGGGATCCAAGCAAACCTGCCGAAAGCTGGAGAAGATCTGGTTCCGTGAACGAACACCGGATAGCCATGCAGCCCACAAGAACGCCACCCATAGACACCATCACCTCATCAGATCCGCCAAAAGAGCCTCCTTTAAAGACCGCCTAGACAACAACGCACACAACAGCAAAGAGCTCTTCAACATTGTGAAGGAACTCTCCAACCTCGGCTCCAACACCAACGACGTCCCACCGTCGCAAGACCTGTGCGACTCGCTGGCCACCTTCTTCCACCGCAAGATCACAGACATCCACGACAGCTTCAACGCCATGACCGGCCCGACAACCACTGAGACCTCCGCCCCCACGACTACCATCTGCACCAACCGCCTGCTCTCCTGGACCAACATCAACAATGACGACACCATCAAGATCATGAACACCTTCCATTCCGGATCTCCGTCAGACCCATGCCCACACCACATCTTCAACAAAGCCAGTACATCCATCACTCCCCATCTCCGGAAAGTCATCAAAACCTCCTTCCAGAGAGCAACCTTCCTGGAGAGCTGGAAGCACGCCCAGATCAACGCCTTACTCAAGAAAGCCAAGGTGGACCCCAAGGACCTAAAGAACTTCCGGCCCATCTCCCTGCTCCCGTTCCCGGCAAAGGTCATGGAGAAGACCGTCCGCGAACTGACATGCTACCTCGAGGAGAACAACATCCTGGACCCTCCCCAGTCCGGGTTCTGCAGCAACCACAGCACCGAGACTACCCTCATCGCTGCCACCGATGACATCAAGTCCCTGCTGGACAACGGAGAAATGGCGGCCCTCATCCTCCTGGACCTGTCATCCCCCTTCGACACGGTCTGTCACCACACACTACGAACACGCCTCCACAACGCTGGGATCCAAGAGAAGGCCCTCGACTGGACCAGCTCCTTCCTCTCCGGCAGAACACAGAGCGTCCACCTTTCCCCCTTCCGCTCCAAAGCCACCGAGATCATCTGCGGCGTACTCCAGGGCTCATCCCAACTCTGTTTAATATCTACATGGCACCGCTCGCCCACGTCGCCCGTCGGCACAACCTCAACATCATCTAAGCCGATGACACCCAGCAGATCCTCTCCCTCACCGTGAACCCCCACACCGCCAAAACCAACCTTCAAGAAGGAATGAAGGCCGTCGCTGAATGGATGAGGAACAGCCTACTGAAGCTGAATTCGGATAAGACGGAGGTCCTCATCCTCGGATCCACCCCTTCGGCCTGGGACGACTCCTGGTGGCCGCTCCAACACCCACCGACTACGCACGCAACCTCGGGGGCATCTTCGACTCCACCCTCTCCATGACTAAACAGGTCAACGCTGTCTCCTCCTCCTGCTTTAACACTCTCCGCAGGATCTACAAGTGGATCCCCACTGAAACGAGAAGAACGGTCACCCAGGCCCTCGTCAGCAGCAGGTTGGACTATGGAAACGCCCTCTACGCAGGAGCCTCGGCCAAACTCCTGAGACGGCTCCAACGCATCCAGAACGCCTCTGCACGCCTGATCCTCGACATCCCCCGCCGGAGCCACATCACACCCCACCTAAGAGACCTGCACTGGCTCCCGGTCAACAAGAGGATAACCTTCAAGGTCCTCACCCATGCACACACAAGTCACTCCACAACACCGGACCAACGTACCTCAACAGACGACTCAGCTTCTACACTCCCACCCGCCAGCTCCGCTCCGCCGACCTCGCCACAGTCCCCCGCTTCCGAAGAGCGACCTCCGGCGGCAGATCGTTCTCCCACCTCGTCTCCAAGACCGGGAACACCCTCCCTATCCGCCTACGACAGACCCAAGACCTTCTGGCCTTCAGAAAACTCCTCAAGACCTGGCTTTTCGAGCAGTAGAAGCATTCCCCACCCCAGCGCCTTGAGACCCTCACGGGTGAGTAGTGCGCTTTACAAATGATATGATTGATTGATTGATTGAGGTGTATTTGGATACACAGCACCCCTTTTTACTGTTACCTTTATCGGATCTACCTTGTTCATTAAACCAATTTCTTTTCCTGTAAAATCTCACACATCTAAATTTACCATACCTTTTAATTCATCAGGCAGATTGTCTTCAGTGAGAAGTGAAAACAATTCATCCACTTCTGTTCCCTGTTTAGCTAACATCATCTTAAACTCCACATCTTCATCTGGGGTCTGAAATGCAATTCCATCTGGGGTACAATAGATGGTGCAGTTCATCTTGCACAGCAAATGTCTTCCCAAGAGATTCACCGGGCTTGAGTCACATACTACAAACCGATGCATATCTTTGAAGTTTCCAATATGAACTTCAATTGGATTCGTAACTGGTGTTCTAATATCTTTATTAGAGACACCTACAACTTGGATAGTTTCTGCCGAGAGGGGTAGGTTTGGAATTTCTGCTGCTCTCATAGTAGAATGGGTAGCACCAGTGTCCACTAAGAATGTAATATCATTCCCTTCCACCAACAAATGGACCTGACTGATCTACCGCCAAAGAGGAGCCAAGTACGCACCAGTGTCCACTAACAATGTAATATCATTCCCTTCCACCAACAAATGGACATGACTGATCTACCGCCAAAGAGGAGCCAAGTACGCACTCCTCCTCCCCCCTCAGAATCTGAATCAACTTAATTACACTACATCCAATACTGCTGACTCAAACTTTGATTCTTACCAAGCGGGTCTCCTCCTTAATATCCGGTGTTCACATTGTACCTTTACATATGAGCATTCACATTACTTTGTAGGGGAGCTTGCAGTACCTGTAACTGTTGAGGAACTATCTGCTGCTGTTGTTGCTTATTTACACCCAACTCATTCTGCATCTGTGGAATTAAATTTTGATTTCCCTCATTATTCTTTTTGTTTGATCGACACTCGTTCCTCCAATGTCCAAACCTTCCGCACGCATGACAAGGAACTTTTTCATAGCTTCTTCTTTATTCATCTTACCCCTTCCTTTACGTCCACTGTAATTCTGTCCATTCTCATTCTGTCCATTTTATGTGATTTCTTTACCACGCTCTTCTGCCTATTTCCAGCAGATTCCTTCCTGGGATTTCCTCAGGTATCTCCGTACCATGAGTGCTAGACAACATAGAACATGACACTATCCTTCATGTTAAAACATATAATCAATAATCATCACCAAACTAATCCATAATTAAACCGTCCTCTGCTACAAAAAGTAACGGATCCGGCGACAACAATACCCATCGATCCGGTATCAATACACAACAAATCACTGCATTGGCCCATACACCCTAAACATTCGTTCAAATAATTCAGACTCTTGATAGGGTTAATAAATACATTTTATCCAAGATTTCAATGTAAATGTAATGCATCAGGCCACAGTTACAGAAATAAACACCAAATCTCATGGAATGACCGTTTAATACATAGATCTTGACACAAACTCTCAACGACATTGTGCAATGAAGGAGTGGATAGAGTAACCCCTTTAGAGCTTGTAAACAAACCTCCCCAGTGCTGCGCTGTCCATTATCCAGTGCTGAACTGGACGTCCAACGGTCGTGCGCAGCACTGGGGAGGTAGTGGCCGTGACGACCGTTGGCCGACGGCAGCAATTAAGGGGGTAAGAGACATAAGGGTTCAACAAAATTGATTATGCCAAACAAAATATAATACCTAACAGAAAGTTAGACGAAGAGACATTAGATTCATCTAAAGAAATACGTAATCATTCATTGTTGATGGAGTGGATAGATGGAGATACAAAAGGTACAAGTTCAAATACATTAATTCAAAAATGTGAAGGACATCTAACCTATATACGAACCTAATAGACGGAAGGGAAATTTGGGAAACCACCCGCTGATCCCAAGGAATGACCAAGATTCCCAAAGGGATAGTCAGGAAGATGTGAAGGACCTGATCAGGTACAGGGTAATGGGAACAGCTAGGCCTCTCAAGAAACCGAAGGATAGCGGGAATCTTCCCCTCCTCTCTCTCTAGCAGTACCCCAACAACAAAATCTCCTACCGACTAACCCCGCCCCTAAAGTCCCTAAATATATAGTCTAAATTGACATGTCGATCCCTAAAAATGTTGCATTTACTCTCAAACTTGTACGCTGGTTGGTGGGCTGGGGAAGTGGTCACCGGTATGATTCTGCAATTTATTCACTATTCATTTTGTACACAAACTTTCCCAGGGTCTGGTTCATAACTGTATTAAAATGTTCATGTACTTGCAACAATTTATATTATTTTATTAAGAGAACACAGTTCTTTCGCTGGAGCGTCTCCGGTCTCACGCTCCTGTACAGTAATTGGCAGGCAATGCATTCACTGGCCTTCACTTCTTTATGTCATCTTCTGCACACAGCGTCTCTTACTCTCCATCATGGCAGAACAAACTCGCTCCTAGCAATCCCCCTTCGGCTAAGTTTAATAAAATGGTGACTTCTCTCAGCACACTAAAGTGGATAGAAATTAACATTGATTAAATATGTGATAGTAAAACCATCACTGTTTACCTCCCATCGTTCTGTACTTCCGTTAAAGTTACCTTGCATCGGCATAATGCAAGCAAGCAGCATCAACTATTAATTTAGAAGCAAGAATGTGACATGTAATACTGAAGCCCTTGCGGCCTACTAATGCATTTCTTCGTTTCTTCAAAAACAAAATCGTTATTACAATACAATGTGATCACGGGTTAATTTAAAATATGTGCAAAACAATTCCCCTGTGTTTGTGGGTGCATGTTAGTTTTATCTTCATCTACTTACTGTTAGTATGTATTATGGGGATACATGATCCGAGCAGGTTTCATTTTTGTGAAACCCTGCTCCATCAATTGCAACTGGGCTCACTTTAGACATTTAATAGATACTTTCTCAGAAAGGGGCAGCTGATTAGACACTCTGAAGCACTGCCCTTTGGTAGATGGTAAAGGAAAGGGGTGGGACGGAAGATTCTGTTGTGCAAGACGAATAGGACCCAATAGAAGAGGCCAAGCCTTTTGTTTACCTTGATCACACTTATAGTTGGGATGATGACAGCCAGGTGCAAAAACCTCATGTCTCTTTATAGTGAAGGAAAAGCCAACCAACTTTCTAAAGGCATATACAAATGTTTATAATCTGTCCCGAATCTGGTCTGTGCATAGAGCAACAGTGGGAAATGGCCCTGAAGTAGACAAAACTGGCTTTTTTTATTATTGACCTAGTTTTAAACTAAGTAAAACTACACCAAAGCATAATCAGCCTGAAACTACTCTACAACTGTTCTACTATTCACCTGTCCTTTCAGTGGAAGCATCAATTCATGTTTCTATTGCGTTGTTCCAATACTAAACCACATTTTACAACTAAAAAATGATGGAAGGGAATCTAAGTAAAAGCTAAGTTGCCCATTCCCTTCAAATACTTCCCTTTTGTCTAGACCCCTCATGCCCATTCCCTTGACCATTGTCCATTGTCCAAATGACTATAGTTTTACCTCCTTTTGGGTAATTATAGACCCCCTTTTGCCGCAAGAAAAATCTGGTTTACCTCAGTGGTTGCGCTCTTTAGTTGAGAAAATAGTAATACCATTGGCAGTGAACCACTTAATTTAGTCCTCAAAACATGTCCTACTTAGAACCCATGTTTAGACTGTATAACTTTCATAGATAGAATTCCTCGATTTAAAAACATAAAATCTGTTCTCTCTTAGACTTATGCATCTGTTCTTCAGTTCCTCCAAAACCTCCTTGATGAGCATACTGGGGTAGGCACCATACCATAGTCCGCACCCACCCTATACATAGGCGCAAACAGAGAAAGTAAACACATGCTGCTCTTTCAACCTTTTGTTTCTACGGAAGGCGAAGAAATTAATGCCTAATTATAAATGGCCTTCTCTCTCGAAACAGTTTCCCTAAAGTAAGCCATTGCTCTTTTGATAGGATCCTTCAACACAGTGAATAGATTAGTTACTGGTACCCAGTCATCCCACCTCATCACACTCCTGCTCCCCAAGTTACATGGACTTTCTCAGAAAGGTAGATGTTATTTTAGGCTGACCTGGACAGCACATGAATGAATACACACGATGGCCCCAGTTACCATTCAAGCAATTTCCCCCAAATCATTACTCAAAATATCACTCCCAAAGAAAGGAGAGACACAATTTGAATTATGTTTACCAAGGACAGCTCCGAAGGACCCCCGTCCCTGCAGACACTTGGCTCATCCAAGAATCATTTGTTAAAAATATTGAAGTTCCTCTTATGTCAGTTCCTTCCAGACCACTATCACAAACGAGTGATGCAATCCCCGCATTGTAATGTCTGCCTTGCTGTCCGAAACCTAAGAACATTATCGAACCAAATATCTGGGAGTGGGGTTTGATGTTTTAAGACAATGTAGTAAATAACATCACATGACAGTAGTATATGATCCGTCTTTCACTGCTCGTGAACTAGAGTATTGGCTTTTGTTAATGTTTGCCTTTGTTTCCTGATCCACAGTTGTTGCAGTCGCAGGATGTGAAAGAGGATGCAGTCATTTGCTGTTCGATGGAGGTATGGAATCTCCGTTCTAGCATATACTTAAGATTTGTTGCTTTACAGTGCAAAAGAACAATGCAACAGAATGCCCTAATGCAGAGGGATGTGTGACGGTACATCGCAAACCGTAACAACGCATGGTTGTCAACGATCCTGCGATGTAAAAGTCGCGGTGCGATGGCACCGCGATGTATTGACATCGATATAATGGGTGTTTCCCGTACACTCCCCTGATGGAGCTGAATTAAGCCATATGGATCAACAAAATTACTATTTGTGACTATCAAAATATACCACTCGTGCTGGTCAATACTACTGTTCGACTGTCTTCAAATGTGTCCCTAGAACTGTTCAAATATGCCTTGTGGCTCCCGTCACGTACGTACCAGTCAGTTTTTACCAGCGGCTCAGCTCAATGGTGTAGCTCAGATATGTGCTGGATGCATCCTCGATATGGCCTGTGGCTCTGCAGTAATGCGCATCTTTTGCTCATCAAGTGTCTCCTTTGGTGTAGTTCAAAATATTGCATGCAGCTGTTCACATATCTTCCAATCACAGTTAGGCTGTCATGTTGTTGGTGCTGCTGTTGACACTTCCCCTTGGTCTGCATGTGCAGTAGCTCTAACCTACTGGGGCTAAAGTCATGCTGAACCTGTGGGCCAGGAGAAGGTGTAAGAGCTTCAGCATGGGGCTTCCAGCCTTCGCCCCATGCTACATTGACCATTACTGCACTCCAGTTATTGGGGTTTAGTGCAGGCCACAAAGCACCACTCACATCCAGGCTGCCGTCCCGTCAAGGAGAGCTTTTCCTTGGGTTTGTGGGCAGGACACTGGTCAGGCTACGGATACAGACATAGCTCCTAATGAGGGTGCGGCAGCAGTGGTAGGCCTAGCCCCATCAGCGCTCACTTTGCAGCAGCTTGGGCTGGCTGTACATCTGTTTAATTAAGTCAGCCGGCTTCAAACCTCCCCCACAAGAAATATCCTGGCAGGGACGTAGGCCAAACCTACGCCTGTCTACGAATAGCACATTGATCCCCTCACCACTTGCTTGTGCTTGTTGGACGTCTTACTAGTCGATCCTCTGCATGGGGAAACACCCATTATATCGATGTCAATACATGGCACCGCGACTTTTACATCGCAGGATCGTTGACATCGCATGCTTTTACTACGCATGCTACAAAGGCGCGATGCCATTAACATTGCATGCAACTACAATGCATGCGATGTTAATGGCAGCTTTACAGGTCTCGTGCAAATGTGTAAAATATTGGCTTTGTCAGTGTGCCACCCGACTTGAATTTTGCTGTTTCCGTCATTGCAGGTACAAGTCAGGACTATTGGCTTTGTCAGTGTGCCGCCCGACTTGTATTTTGCTGTTTCCGTCATTGCAGATACAAGTCTGGACTATTGGCTTTGTCAGTGTGCCACCCGACTTGTATCAATGCAACTGTCCATTGATTTGCATAGCGAATGGGGTCTAATACACCAACAGCCTGATTCATCAAGCTTAATTGCGCTCGCAAAGGGCCAGATTCTGAGAATCTGGGCCTTTGCGAGTGCAATTTTAGCATTTGGGATTCATTATCCCAAATGCAAAATTCGCTATTAAAGAATTCGCATATTTGCGAGGAATTGCATTTAAGGAATCTCTATTTGAGATTCCTTAAATGCAATTCATGAACCATTTTAAAATACCGAAATCGCTATTTTGTGCCGCTATTTACCGCGAGGTCAAACCTCGTGGTAAATAGCGAAAACTTAGAAAAATGCATTTAAATGCATTTTTCTAAGTTGCATGTTACACACACACATGTCCTTTGGACATGTGTGTGCGCAACACCAATGTAGATTACATTTCAGGGGTGCTACAGGGTGTCCTTTGGACACCCCTGGCACCCTTGAAATCGCTATCTTATTTGCGATTAGCAAATTGCTATTCGCAAATAAGGAATAACTCCCCATTCATTCCTATGAGCCTTTAGGCCCATAGGAATGAATGGGGAGTTATTCCTTATTTGCGATTAGCAATTTGCTAATCGCAAATAAGGAATGTGTAGGAATCGCATTTCTTTATGCAATTTCTACATGAATCCCGTTTTGCAAGTCCTTAATAGCGATTCCTTATGAATCGCTATTAGGGGCTCGCAAAACGGGAGGATGATGAATCAGGCTGCATGTGCCGTAATTAAAACATATAAGGCTAAGTGTGCATTCAAGGGACTATACGGCAGTGAGGTAAAAAAAATGTTTTTAATGCTGTTGTTGCAGGTTCCCCACAGCACACCAGCATTTTCTGTATGTGTTTCCGTCATTACATCCAAATATATGATGTAAGTGTTATATTAAAACCCCTTGTTACCCGACATCACATTTGGCGGAGTTATTAGACTCTGGCAAACAAAAAGCGTAGTAACGGGAGGCGATATCATCTATTGCGTTGTAATGCCACTAACCATCTGGGACACAGCAATTGCGTGGTAACGGCATGCGATGTAAATGCGTGCTATGTCATTGTTTTTGCGATGTTAAAACTACGTTGTAATACCATGCGTTGTTGCGGTTTGCGATGTACCGTCACACATCCGAGTGTACAGCAGGGACGTGGAGCATAATTGGCCATATGAGCATAGCTTTAAGCAGAAACACAGAATGGTACAGGGCATAACTGAGCTACGCATGGGTCGAACTTGAGAAGACCAAGTATGGTAATTAAACTACCATTCCACTGACCGGATTCATTGAGTATATACGCACATTTATTACTAGAGTGCAAAGGTCAAATTTCGATTTATTATCACATTACAGAAAAACTGACATTAGAAAAACACTGTTTACTGCCTCATCTTGCATGTAGCAATTACTTTACTCCGGGAAAACAACTCTCTTAATAGTCACAGGACATTTTCAGCGTGATATTATCTTAATGCACCATTTTGTTAATGATAAGCAACATACGCGAAACAACATAGAACTATGAGTGTTACAACGTGCACCACCCACAGCAGTCATCAGAATATCATGTGCTTTGGTTATTCTATTCATAGTAGTAGATCCCTCAGATCTTCGCCATCCCTGGACACGTGTTTTGGGGTATCACCCCTCGTCAGCAGGGATAGGTCAATGTAGTAAAGTGTTCGCACTTTGCGTTTGGATTATAGTAGCCCGATACAGCGGCGTATCTTAGGGCCTAGTTTAATTATTTCCAGTGCTCAGGACAGGAAAGACCAGTCCGCCAAGTTGAAGGCTTTTTCGAAGTCGAGGAGGAGGGCTAAAGAGTCCTCCAACTCTCCCATCCGTGCCAATGCGGCATGAACCCGACGAATGCAGTGACACATGCCTTGGCCTGACATAAAATCACTTTGGTCCCGGTGGATCAGTTTGGATAGTAGTCTGTTGGCCAGGAAATATTTTAACGTAAGCATTAATTTGGGAGATGGGCCTGTAGGAGGCGCATGGGGTGATTGCACAGCCCGGCTTCAGAATGACCACAATGGTGGCCATGTCTATCTCAAGGGGGAAGCGACCTCTCTGCTGCCTCCGTATATAGGTTGCACAGGTGGAGGGAGAGCCGGCCTGCATATTTGCAGTCGCATCTATCGGGAACCTATCAGTCCCAGGGTCTTAGCAGAGCTCAGTCCCCGGATTGCATCTTCGATCTCTTCCTCCATGATCGGTTCATCTAGGACAGTACAATGATCCATCTGGGAGAGTGTCTAGAGTGGTATGTTAAGTATGGGATTCTGCGGTTTTCGGATTGGGCGAGCCCTATGTGCGTATAGTGATTCGTAGTATGTGGCAAAGAACACCGTTATCTCAGAGGAGGCACTTACTGTGCTCGTATACATTTTACGTGGAGGCTTTCCAACATTTTGGAGACTGTTTCGATGGGGCTTCCCAGCATTTGTGTGAACAACAGTTTTCCAATGTTGGAAAGCCACACTACATCCTACAGGACTTCTAGCTTAGACGGACACTGAGGAGATCTTTTCTGTTTGACCTAAAGTGTTGGTTTGAGCCTATCCGGTGTAGTGGGAAGACCCTTCATTGCCGTGACACTGACCTTATTTGTGACAAAGTAAAAACTTTTGAAATTATTTGTAAATCTTAAAACCTCTTTAGCGGCTGGAAGACACAATGAGGCTATAAACTGCCTGACCGTATCCACCTTCGACACGGTAGAATTACAATTGTGGGTTTAACTCATCCACCCCATTTTAACATCCCATGCATTTCTACTTGTCTAGCCAGTTTGACTTATCTTGGCAGTTTCAACTACTGATTCATCCTGACACCGTGCATCAGTTTTCCCTTGTTCTTCCTCATTGTAAATTTGACTCTTCAGCACCCACCTTAGAAATGAGTGGTTACTACTACCATATCACACACAATTTTGACATTCAAGTTCATGTTGTCTATCTATCCAATTTGCTCTTATTTTTTATTTATTTATAAAGTTTTATATAGCGCGAACATGATCCCGAAGGATATCAGAGCGCTTCACAATTTGAGGGAGAGGAAGGTAATAGTTGCAGTACAGTCATCAAAAGGAATACCAACCTTAGTATCTAACAACGGTGCTGTTCAGTCCGTGGTGTGTGCAGTGTACATACAAATTACATGTTTTCACCAGAAGGGATTCATAAACAGTACAGCAGTAGAGTTTTAGTGCCAGTCTGTCAGCAGTTTCTGTACTGGTCCGCACGCAAGATTTAATTACCAATAGTCCACACAAGTGTCAGGGTGAATGCTACAGCACTATTTCAGGGTTCGGACCAATACACAATGACATTATGTACATCACAGAATTTGAAATATCAGTTACACAGCATTACTTCATTGCCCGTACCAATGAACAGTTTATCCACGGCTGCCACAATGAAAAGGTGGTGGGGTAAGTACAGGGGGCACGGCGGTGCGTGAGAGGGGGAGCGCGCCTGGAAGGGGGAGGGGGGGCTTTAACAATAAAACAATGAAAAAACACTTACCTGGAGCTGCTACCCGCGTGCATCGCGCTGCGTTCTTCCTGGGTCCAAAAGGCACTGGCGCGGCATCACGGACTCCCGGTGCAATCCCCGTGCTGCTGTCATCGTATGAGAGCAGCACAGGGATTGGCCTGAGCAGACTGGAAAGACGCTCCGCTCAGGCCAGGGAGTCTGTGGGGGGTTCTCAAACCCGGCTGTTCAATGCAGCCAGGCTGGGGAAACCTAACTGTGCATGTGTGTTTTGGTCGGCCTAAGACTGTCGAACAAACACATATGCGCACTTAGGGAGTGCAAATAGCACTCCTCCTCCTGGCACAAGCTGGCTCAGAGCCAGCAAATGAAAAACAAAACCATGCTATAGCATTGTTTAATTTTGCATTTGCTGGCTCTGAGCCAGGCAGTGGGGTGATGCTCCTCCGCCATTGCGGAGCAGCCACCACTGCAGTTTATCAATGTTGCAGCTTAGTTTTTTTAATCAGAAAGTAATCGCAATTTCATTTTCCAGATATTCAGGACCGTTTACATTATCAATAGAAAATCCCAATATTATTTCTTGCACAAAAGGAATATTCATAGCCATCACACCAGCACATGTTTATTAGTACTCCGTCAAAGTTTTATTGTTTGGTTCTCAGATCAGTTTCATAACAAACATAAAACACAGTTTCATTATCAGTATAACGTGCACATTACTAATCTGGACCCAAATACATGCTCGTTATACCTTCCTAAGTAGTTTCAATGTCATTCATGAAGCACAGTTTCATTAGCACTACTTCAGAAGTTATAATCAATAGATAAACACTCTTTCATTATCAGTATCTCAGCACAGTTCCATTATCAGTACCTCAGCAGTTTCATAATCAGTATCTCAGCACAGTTTCATTATCAGTACCTCCACAGTTTCATTATCAGTACCTCAGCAGTTTCATAATCAGTATCTCAGCACAGTTTCATTATCAGTACCTCAGCACAGTTTCATTATCAGTACCTCAAAAGTGTCATTATCAGTACCTCAGCAGTTTCATTATCAGTACCTCAGCAGTTTCATTATCAGTGCCTCAGCACAGTTTCATAATCAGTACCTCAGCACAGTTTCACCATCAGTATCTCAGCACAGTTTCATTATCACTACCTCCGCACAGTTTCACCATCAGCATCTCAGCACAGTTTCATTATCAGTACCTCAGCAGTTTCATAATCAGTATCTCAGCACAGTTCCATTATCAGTACCTCAGCACAGTTTCATTATCAGTATTTCAGCGCCGTTTTATTATCAGTACCTCATCACAGTGCCATTATCAGTACCTCCCAAGTATCTCAGCACAAATTCACTTTCAGTGTAATAGTATCAGTTCAGTAAAGTTTCAATATCAGTACTTCAAATCAGTTTATTCTCAGTACCTCAACAACTTTTTTTAACAGTATCGCAGCACATTTTCACTATCAGTGCAGCAACATAACTGTAATAATATTAGTCCAGTATACTTTCAATACCAATGATTCAAATCAGTTTCATTGTCAGTACCTCAGCGCTGTTTAAATATCAGTACCTCAGCACAGTTACATTATCAGTACCTCAGCACAGTTACATTATCAGTACCACAGCACAGTTACATTATCAGTACCTCAGCACAGTTTCATTATCAGTACCTCCACAGTTCCATTATCAGTACCTCAGCAGTTTCATAATCAGTATCTCAGCACAGTTTCATTATCAGTACCTCAAAAGTTTCATTATCAGTACCTCAACAGTTTCATTATCAGTACCTCAGCAGTTTCATTATCAGTACCTCAGCACAGTTTCATAATCAGTATCTCAGCACAGTTTCATTATCAGTACCTCCACAGTTCCATTATCAGTACCTCAGCAGTTTCATAATCAGTATCTCAGCACAGTTTCATTATCAGTACCTCAAAAGTTTCATTATCAGTACCTCAACAGTTTCATTATCAGTACCTCAGCAGTTTCATTATCAGTGCCTCAGCACAGTTTCATAATCAGTACCTCAGCACAGTTTCACCATCAGTATCTCAGCACAGTTTCATTATCACTACCTCAGCACAGTTTCACCATCAGTATCTCAGCACAGTTTCATTGTCAGTACCTCAGCACAGTTTCACCATCAGCATCTCAGCACAGTTTCATTATCAGTACCTCAGCAGTTTCATAATCAGTATCTCAGCACAGTTCCATTATCAGTACCTCAGCACAGTTTCATTATCAGTATTTCAGCACCGTTTTATTATCAGTACCTCATCACAGTGCCATTATCAGTACCTCCCAAGTATCTCAGCACAAATTCACTTTCAGTGTAATAGTATCAGTTCAGTAAAGTTTCAATATCAGTACTTCAAATCAGTTTATTCTCAGTACCTCAACAACTTTTTTTAACAGTATCGCAGCACATTTTCACTATCAGTGCAGCAACATAACTGTAATAATATTAGTCCAGTATACTTTCAATACCAATGATTCAAATCAGTTTCATTGTCAGTACCTCAGCGCTGTTTAAATATCAGTACCTCAGCAGTTACATTATCAGTACCTCAGCACAGTTACATTATCAGTACCACAGCACAGTTACATTATCAGTACCTCAGCACAGTTTCATTATCAGTACCTCCACAGTTCCATTATCAGTACCTCAGCAGTTTCATAATCAGTATCTCAGCACAGTTTCATTATCAGTACCTCAAAAGTTTCATTATCAGTACCTCAACAGTTTCATTATCAGTACCTCAGCAGTTTCATTATCAGTACCTCAGCACAGTTTCATAATCAGTATCTCAGCACAGTTTCATTATCAGTACCTCCACAGTTCCATTATCAGTACCTCAGCAGTTTCATAATCAGTATCTCAGCACAGTTTCATTATCAGTACCTCAACAGTTTCATTATCAGTACCTCAACAGTTTCATTATCAGTACCTCAGCAGTTTCATTATCAGTGCCTCAGCACAGTTTCATAATCAGTACCTCAGCACAGTTTCACCATCAGTATCTCAGCACAGTTTCATTATCACTACCTCAGCACAGTTTCACCATCAGTATCTCAGCACAGTTTCATTGTCAGTACCTCAGCACAGTTTCACCATCAGCATCTCAGCACAGTTTCATTATCAGTACCTCAGCAGTTTCATAATCAGTATCTCAGCACAGTTTCATTATCAGTATTTCAGCACCGTTTTATTATCAGTACCTCATCACAGTGCCATTATCAGTACCTCCCAAGTATCTCAGCACAAATTCACTTTCAGTGTAATAGTATCAGTTCAGTAAAGTTTCAATATCAGTACTTCAAATCAGTTTATTCTCAGTACCTCAACAACTTTTTTTAACAGTATCGCAGCACATTTTCACTATCAGTGCAGCAACATAACTGTAATAATATTAGTCCAGTATACTTTCAATACCAATGATTCAAATCAGTTTCATTGTCAGTACCTCAGCGCTGTTTAAATATCAGTACCTCAGCACAGTTACATTATCAGTACCTCAGCACAGTTACATTATCAGTACCACAGCACAGTTACATTATCAGTACCTCAGCACAGTTACATTATCAGTACCGCAGCACAGTTACATTAACCCCTTGCATGCTGCCGTCAGCTGTTGGCCGACGGCAGCACTACCTCTCTAGTGCTGCCGTCGGCCAACGGCCGACGCAGCCCAGCCCACTCTTCAGAACGCCCGCACCACGGCGCAAAAACCGCCGCGGTTAAGGCGTTAACAGTGCCCCAACATGACTGTAATGTTGTTGTACCAGTATGGTTTCAATATCAGCATCTCAGCAAAGTTTCATAGTATCTCAGCATAGTTTCAGTATCAGTATCAATCTCAGTACAGTTACAGTACTAGAATCCCAGCACAGTTTCATTATCAATGAACCAATGTAACTAATTATATTATACCAGAATAGATTCAACATCAGTACCTCATATCATTTATTAGTGCCTCAGCACATTTTTATTAGCAGTATATCAGTACATTTTCATTAACAGTGCACCAACATAACTGTAATCATTTTAATCCAATATAGTTTAAATATCAGTACCTCAGTTTCATTGTCAGTACCTCAGCACAGTTTCAATATCCAAGTACAGTGTCAGTATTCCAGCACGGTTTCATCATCAGTACCTATGCAGTAACTCAGCACAGTTTCATTACCAGTGAATGAATAACATAACTATTAAAGCGCACGCTAACTCAGAGACTTTGCTGGCACTACAACATGAGACTAGGAGGGGACTGAAGGAACTACTGACTAAAGAGATGCGTCTACAAGGATTTACAAAAGGCCAATTCATTTCATAATCTCCTCGGATGCACAGGTTGGCCATACACAAAGTGCTCATCAATACAATGGGAGTTTCAAGGGGAACTACCAGAACAGCCAGCCCCCCGCTCAACGGATTTACTGTCAATAATTGGCTGTCCCCACACTCACACACCATAAACATTCCTCAAACAACAGCCCAAAAGGGCCAACAATCCCAAGACATCTTTCTACATGAACCAATCAAACAAACTGGCCACTAGGCTGCAGTGCATCCCAACTCCAAAACGAGAAGAAACAAACCACCATCCCCAGACCCACCATTCACAGAAAAAGTGTGAGAAGGAAAGAAGGCACCCCACGGCAGCAACTCCAAGGAGGACAAACTGACCGGCACTCGCCAGCAACCCACCCACCATCACCGGCTACCCTCCCCCAACAAGGAAATGTGCACGTGCACCAAGACAAGACCCCAACCCAACGAAAGCAAAAAAGAAGCAACCCAAATGTGAGTGCACCTCCCACGTGCACAAGAATCATCCACGTGCCCAAGGATCCCGCGAGAACAAAAACACAACTCTCAACAACAAAAACTGGCAAAGCCTACCCGCCACCGACACTCTCCACTCCTCGCTGCAAGCCCCTCCACGCCAAAAACAACTCCCATCAAGTCAAGACCAACAACAACCAGCCAACATGCCTCGCCGCCACCACCAACCTGAAGCAACCTCGCCAGGGCCAGGGATCCAAATCAATGTTCTCACGTGGGACCCACAACCCCGTGATGGCAGCAAAACAAAGACAAAGAAGGCAAAACCGGGTCAAAGCTGCAATCCCCACCATAGCACCCCCAACACGCCGCAGCGCTCCACATCAGTGCCCCAGAGGCCAACAAAAATGTCACACCCTCCGGCCGCGCCACCGCAGCACACCGGCAACCCCACTGAGACGAGAAAAACGCGCCACATGATCACGTCCGTCCGACGACCGTCAGCGGGCCTGCACCACCCATAATCAAATCCAAAAGGCAGAACAACCCCATGACCACACACGACAGACACTGCCGAAACCCACATCCCCCACCCGAAGGGTCTCCCACATCCATCGCCGCCGAGGGAGTCCCACCACCTCGCCACACACAGCGACAAAAAAAATCCATTCTCATTGTCACTCGCCAAATGCGCAACCATCATGTCCTGAACAGTTAACTAACTGCACTTTTTATTTCCTTTGGGATACCTTTTGCCAATTAATAACTCTGACCCAATTTGACCTTTTATCTATACTTTTTCGGATAATGAGGTTCTTTATTTCTTTTGACTATGCTGTTGTATAAATTGTGACCACTTGCCACACACAACCGTTTACCGTAGAGCATAGGTGATCCTGGGGAAATGTATGTGAAAACTGTTTTCCTTTCAAGAACGGACTGTGGAACGTCGCCAACCTGGCTGATCCATGACCCTTGTGACAGGGAGAGTCTATCAGTTTACCTCTTCACCCAACTTAGATAAACATGGACCCTACGTTACATACATTTGTACCCAGCCCCTGTTGCACATGGCTGCCTGCATATAGACCGCCCCTGTAGTCCATTTGCTGTGGGCAACGAACACCCATATGCTCAGTTTTTTCCCCCTGATTTGTAAGCCCTCAATAGCTGGTGGACCTGTATTGAATTATGGGTTCCTTCCGGAGACATGGTGATCCTTTCAGTAAGAAACTAATGAATCAGGTGAGACTGGAGCAAGCTGTCAGAAGAACCTGCTAATGATGAAAATGAGCCCATGTAACTACACTTCACATGCTATCTTTGTTGATATCTGTGTTCCTGCGTTGCCTACAGTGGTAAAGTTAGGGATGGCTTGGTGACTTGGCTATATGTGGTAGTATGTAGACAGCAGTGCAGGGAGAACAAATAAGCACACAAATGGACCTGCAAAGAGAGGAGCACTAACCACATTGCAGCCAGTGAAGAGACAAACACTTGCCATCGCAAAGGTTATAAGATGTAAGTGAAGAGGAATATATTGATGAGATAATGTAAAAGTATTTTGATGAGTGTGGGAGCATAGGCTTGATAAACAGGCGTGGAGGCTGCAATAAAGGTTTAGAAATGGGTTTATTGATAATAGGGTGAGATGGAAATGGTTGGTAAGGTGGTTGTTCTTCTTCTTCTTCAGACGATTCCTGGGATGAGCAGAAGGAAATTGAGGCTTGCAAATGTGTTTTCTTGCCCTCTGGCTCTTCTGGACCGTGATGGTCTTTCCGGAGGCTCATAGAAGGATGAAAGAAACAATAGGGGAACCGTCAGAATGGGGTTTGTTACGATTATATTTGGTTGTCCCTTCACCACATCGTTGTGACTTTTCTAGACTAGCCAGTAAGATTCAGGGTGGAACCGAGCTCTCCTATTAATCAGTCAGGAATAGGGATTCAGGGATGGTGAACTTTAGGTGCCTAGGGATGGGAGGAAACAGTGTGCATATACGTGCAGAAGCCGGCTACCAGTGCGTTCTATTACCGTTTTTTATGTGACATAGCTTTCACAGTGCCCTGGTGTACACTATATGCCCCTGGTACTTCACACGCTCCTTCTCCAAGTTGAAACCCGTCTTCAAACACTTCGTGCTCTGCCCTCCCACTATGACTTCCTCCTCCCCCCTCCCTCTGTGTGACCGCGAGCCAGTTGCACTCACCGGCCCAGCTGTAACTCTCCTGAGTTACGGCCGCTTTCCAGCCTCCTCCGGACACCACCAGTCCTCCGACCAGCTTCCCTCTCCGTCTTCCGGGCTCCCTGACGTTCTGGAGTCCTCCAAATCGGGTCCCGCGTCTTCTTGATCACCACCTGGTCCCGCGTCTTCACTGGTCAACCGGGTCCCGCGTCTTCGCTCTCTTCGTCCGCTGTATGCCGCCGTCCTGTTCCTCCTTCCACGTCTACTCTCTCCCTGGTATTCCGACCCTGCACGCCTTTCATTGGTTCGCGCTCTTCTCTTCCGGGGTTTGGGGGCGGAACTTCCGGTTCATGCCCGCGGTCGGCTTCCTCCTGTGGAAACACGGGAGATGAACATGGACGTTGTAGCCCATTGGGGCGCGGCAGATACCGTGTTCGTGACTGCGCTATCCGGGTGAGTGTGTGGTCTTTCTCACAATGAGTTGCTCTAAACTCAGAAAGGCACAACAAATTATAAACCTTTATGTTCTTCCTAGTTTAATGCCTTTGACACCATCAAGTGCTACTTGAAAGGTTGTGCCACTTCAGCAGTGGAGCAGTGCTGACCTAGTCAAACAGAACAACATCAAATTTGGTTATCCTCAGAGCTCTGCCTTGTTACTGATGCTATTCAGTGGCGTAACGAAAGTTGAGGCGGCCCCCCTGCAAGGTACATGGAGGGCCCCCCACTCCAGATTTAATCCGGAGCTCTCAGGCCTGAAAACTGTGCTGAGGGGGCCCCTGCAGCACGGGCCCCCCCCCCCCGCATGGGCCTGTGTTACGCCCCCTGATGCTATTCATCATTTGCATGACCCCTATTTGCCAGCTTAGAACCCTACAAGATACGTTACAGCATGTACGTAGATGACACGCAGCTTCACCCCAAGTTTGATATCCACAACCTATCTCACTGCCTCTCACAGTTTCCCATTTGGATGGAGGATAACTGAATCTGACTCAATAGGTGGTAAGCTAAAGTCCTGCTCCTGATCACGGTAAACCTCTTAAACTCCTACACCGTCCCATTATCTTGACCTGAGGAACTAGGCACTCCTAATTTCTTTGCACGAAGTATGACATTTTCGCATTCCTGCCTAACAGTGACCTATAATTTAACCCCCAAATAAAGGTGGTCCCCAAAACTGCCTTTCACAATCTGTGACTACTAAAAGAGGTTCTGCTGTTGCTCAATTGTTCACATAAAATGTCTCTAATCCTCGCCATGGGCATGACCTAGCTGGATTATTGAGCCATCCTCCGCCCCAAAGCTTCTCTCTCAAAGCTCCAGAAGTCTCAAAACCATTATCGAGCCTTTTGTTTGGTGTAATTCAGGACAACTACATCACAATAGCAGTTAAATCCCTCAATCGGCTCTGAGTAACTGAAAGAGCAACCTTCAAGCGTCTCCACCTAGTAGATCAAGTGCTCCAAGGCTAGTCACTAGGCAACCCTATTAAACTGTTTATCCCTTGACTAGAAGCCTCAGGTTTGACAACAAATGCCTCTTGATTACTTGCCCAACTTGATACAAGAGTTCTGGTGGCGATCTTTCAGGTTTAGGTCTTTGTGAATGTATGTTCTCTTGCATCTGAAACCCGAAATGTACTTTGTCAAATTTAGAAAAACATGATAGGCCCACCTATTTTCCCTGACATTTGGAAACAACTACCATCCTCATGTTGTTTCTTTTTTTAGTTATCCTCCAAGTCTTGGCTGGCCAGACGACTAAGACCGGCATGATTTCTTCATTCTTTGCTTTCCGGGTCTGGTCTTTAAAGCATTATGTTCTTTTTTGGCAATATTAGAAGGCATTGGATTTTAGCCATTTCCTACCCTTCTCTGATGGTTTAGAAGGTTTTATGTCACTGAGTCTGTGTAAACTCTCTTGCTACATGTACATTTACCCTCACTCTTTGAAGGGCCAGATGAATAGAAGAAAGTACAAGGATAAATCAACTGCCGAGGACACAAAGATCACTTGTGCATGTGGTTTCACCACATGGAGCATCTCAACCAAGTCTCCAAAAATATGTGGCAATAAGGGACATCCAGGACTTTTGCTAAATATAAAAACAGGGCTGTGTCTTGGTCTGGGTGATGGCTAGAGGATGCATGTACTACATGCAATATATTCAATTCAGTAAGCAAACTTTATTATGGCTTGCAGGCACTAATTCTATAGAGGCTGTAGGATATAGAAACGTGGAAAAAGTTATTGATTGATAGAGATCATGAAACTTTGCACATGATCATTTATACTTCTCTTTAGAACCTTTTAAACCTTTTTTTAAACTAATGTGTTGCTGTGAATGAATTGTTAAACTTGTGATTGTTGCACATTGCTTTAGGGGATAGGAGCAGCTAAACATGTTTTATACGTCTGTTGGACATTTTTCCCACTTTGGGACATTCTAGAGTTCCATTTTGGGTAGTGCGCGTTCTAGGTTTTCTTTTGGGCCCTATGCTTATAGGATCAGGAGCTGCTTGGACGCGGCAGCTTTAGGTGATTGCGCTTTGCACATGATCATTTACACTTGATCGAGACATCTAGCCGTAGATTCCTTAACTTTGAATTCTCTCCAGACGCCAGCTTGGATTTGGAGATTTTTCAGCAGTACCTCTGCGCGCCGGGGGACAGCATTGTACGGCTCTGCGGTGACGTCGTCTCCGGACACATCAGTAAAGCCGTATAAGTCCCCTTCGGCGCACGGATGTCTGTTTCTTCTTCTCCGCCCTGTAACATGGATCTAGAGAAGCAGTTCCTCAGGTCATTTTTACCGGACCTACTTTAACATCTGGTGTCGGTGGTACAGTGTGCCTTGACTGATGTCGACAGGTTTTAAACCTTGTGGGTCTATTAATCGACAGATGTCAGTGACCGACCAGCATACAATTTGTGTGTGGTGTTTAGGTGAACACCTCCACGCCGAGGATTGTGGTTTCTGCCAGAAGTTGAAACCAAAGTCGTTGAAGGAACGGCGTTTAAAATTTATGGTGGCACGTGTTTCACAATCCTAGGAGGCTTCCCAGCCTCGGACTATGTCCTCCCGGGAAGAGAATGGGCAGGGTCAATCTAGAAGCCAAAGCCGGTCTAGAGGACATGGTTCTCTAGGGAGGTGGAAAGGTAAGAGGCGGTGGAAGTTGCATTCTCGGACTTCACCTCAGGGAGACTGTCTCCCAGGGCTCCTCACGCTCGACGGTTGAGGAAGCCAGTCGCGACTCCACGCCGCGTCTCCCTGTGTTTCCAGGAGCTGGGGCGTCGATGGCTCAGATGACGGAATATTATGAATCCTTACATCTCATCTTTGGGACCCCATCTTCCACTGGAGCACCTCAAGGCCCCAAGGAGGTGAGTGGGGCACTGTCAGAGGATTTTTCCTCAGTGACGGTTGGACCACAGGAGTCGATGGATCTGGTGCAGGCTCACAGTCCTTTGGGATCTTTGCCATCAACTCCATTCATTGACCAACCGACTCTGACATTGATTGACGTCGGCGTTGCTGGTCGAAGATGCCTCTCATTCCCCTGTCAACGTCGTGATGGTGCCGCTTCGGCATCGTACGACGTCAGGGGTGGAATCATATACGCAGCTTGAAGGAGTTGTTCAGTTTGTGACTCCTTTTCATGAAGAGGCTTCAGGCAGTCCACCCATGGCAGGACTTTTTCGGCCCATTTCAGACACCAATGTGTTTCAGGTGGAAGAGAGCTGGCGTACAGCTCTCTCTGATGCCAGTGGACTGGACTCTTCACCAGCATCGGGGTTACTCTCTCCCCTAGTGCCACGGACACAAGTTCTTCCTTTACAGACATGCCGAGGAAAGTGGCTGCAGTGTTAGATTTATAACAGCCCACGCAGCAGAGGTCTACAGACACTTTGTTTGAGGTTCTTTATCAGGGACTAACTGAAGAAGTACCTATTATTCAATTTAGTGAGGCCCTATTTGATATCTTATTAGGTGCCTGGGCTAAGCCTGAGTCAGGTGTCCCAGTAGACCGTGATGTTGCATGTAGACATTCACCTGCACCTGGGAAACAAACCTGTCTGTTCAATTAGGTATCCATCCACTAGTGGCCTGGTAACAGGCTGCAACATTTTCTCAGGACATAGACTCTACACCTAAGGCTTTGGTGGGTAAGGATGCTAGGGGTCGTGATGCTTGTGATAAGTATATGTTTGCATCAGCGAGCTCAGCATTGAGAGCCACCAACACGTCTTGTGTGCTGGGGCGATTTTCCTATGCTTTATGGGATTCTTTACAGCCATGCTCCCATCCCTTCCGGATCACCTCAACTTGATTAAAGATGGTCAGCAAGCAGCTAAGCTTGCTCTAAGGTGTTGCATGGACACTGCAGACTCTGTGGGCCGGGCAGTGGCATCTGCAGTGGTGCTAAAGCGTTGGGCTTGGTTGGCATCTTCAGGTTTGGCAGTCGGCTTTGGCAGACATGCCTTTGACGGTGCCCATCTTTTTGGAGATCAAGCAGATGCTGCGTTAAGACGCTTCCAAGGAAGACGGAGAACTGCAGAGTCATAGTCCTGCATTTATCTTTCTGTGTACTTTGCTTGTCCCTAGGTGGGGATTATGGGTTTTTTAGGCAAAGTGTAGCCTTCGTTGGCTGTTGTACATGTCCAGTTTTGGTGACAGTACTACCTTGTGTACTTGGCTGCGGAGTGGTGGTTATACCTTCAGTTCCATTTTCATTTTAATTGTGTTTAGATTTGAATGACTGAGGGCGGTTCCCTGGCCTTTGAGGATGAGCTTTCTGCTCGAGATTCTATCATTAAGAGAGGTGACTTCCTGTTTGGAAGCGGATCAGTTACATGCTTCTTCAAAGCAGTTCAGTATGCAAGCTGCATGGCTTATGCCAGCAGTAGGCTGGTGTATAGGGACTCTTTGGTCTACTCTTATTTATTTATTTATTTATTTATAAAGTTTTATATAGCGCAAACTTAAGGGGAGGAAGGAGTAATAGCGGGGAGACGAGGAGGAACAGTGCCCAATGTCCGGCTGGGTAGGTGACGGTCAAGGGGGAAAAACCTGGGCCAGACTCCTCATTAGCTGTCATGCAGCTCCACCGGTCATCAGCCATGTTGCTCTGGTCTCAACGTTCAGGAAAAAACAGTTTTTGGTTTATTTGAATTGCGACGGTTACATAGCGCTATCTAGACCCGGAGGTATCAGAGCGCATAACCAGGGGAACGTTGCATTAGAAGGTACATCAAGCTTCAGCAAGTTGAAGCATTGCTGTGGCTCAGAGTATATGCTTGCATTATTTGAATGCTATCTGCTTGCGAGTTCTTCCTTTAATTCAAAGGAACGGTGCCTAGAGAAGGCATAAATATTATCTCAACTGCAAGCATTTCCTATTCCTACTCCAGCTGTATTTTGACAGCCAAAGGATTTTGATGCACAATATGTCCTAGGGTGTCGGGCTGTTTTTGTTCTCCAACCAGGCCGCCAATCATCTATAATGGTCTAGGAGACACTTATATTAGACTTTTTTCTTCTTCCTTTGATATTCTTGATCTGATCGGCATTGCCTGTCTTCTGGAAGAATGTGCTTATTATTTACTAAATTCCTTAATTAGTGAGGTATCATAACTGTTGTTTCTTGTGGTGCCAGTTATTGAGGATACCATTTGACAGGCAGCTTTTTCTCATGGCAAGTCAACTATGGGATTGTGTTGGTGGCAGAGTACGCCATTTTTTCTTTCTGGGTTGTGTATATTTGCCGATCCTCTCATTTCAGAGTGGTCTTTTCCTACACGGTGTATACATGATAGAATGTGTGGCTGTGTTTCAAATATTGTCTTGTATCAAAGGTGTCATAGGTGCTTGTTGTTGTACAAGGATTTATTTTAAGATATTTTGAAACTGCACTTTTAGGTGCGTTACCCTTTTTCAATATTATTGAAAGGGCGTGTTTGGAACTGGTTTCTCAGTTCTAGTTAGATTTTATGTATACAGAGTACACAACTGGAGTAAATGTATTACACATATTGGGGAGAAAAACGATTTTAATCTAAGATGTGGTTGATTCTCTTTTTCTACCTCGTCTTGATGTTTGAGTTTGTCAGAGCTTGAAGTTGTGTTTGGTCTGTCGGACAGTGGCATTGAAGACTTAATACGTTCTTGCGTACTAGCAGTAAGTAGTTACTGGCCAGTGAACTTCTGTGAATTGCTCAGTCAATTGGAGTGTCTGATGACACATTCATGATATACATAGAATAAATATGATTTTCCCTTTTTTGACCATTTAAAATAAATTATACCAAGGAGGTGTTGTAGTTCACCTTTCCCTTGGGGAAATGAGTTCTGAAAGTCCTGTTTTGGGATTTTATCAGAGCAACACTTTTTATGACTTAATTATCATGAACAACGCAGACTATTTGACTTTTATCATGCATTGACTATTTTTGGTCATCGAGTATTTATTATATGCCCTTGGGGACAGGGGTTATTGTTTGACATCTGACAGATGGTTCTTCATGGGTTTTCAACCCTTGTTCGTTCTAGGTCTGATACTTTCAGAACTGTACATTTGTTTTTTTTCTATATATTCTGTGACAGTGATCATGGATTCTGTTGAGAATTTAGCTCTTATTCTGTTATTCCTACATACATTTGGCCTGTTGTTAGTTTTGACCTGCTAGTTCTCGTGAGAAGTTTTGTAGGATTCGTTTGCAGACCCTCCTCCAGTAGGGTATGGCTGTGGTGTTTAATTCAAAGTTAAGGAATCTGCGGCTAGATGTCTCTATCAGATGTAAAAGTTACTAATCTTCGGTAACACTATATCTGGTAGAGACACTGTCTAGCCGCAGATTCCTTAACGCCCTGCGCATCCTCCCCACGCTGCGATTTATCTTCGGGGTAGGGGTTATACCCTTTCTGTGATGGGTTTATATACCAGTGATCACGCACTCAATCTATGTTGGGACTAAACATATTGGTAGATCTGGCCTCTAGGCTTTTGATTGGTTGTTGCAATAACATCCATTTTCAAATGTGTTTGGTTGGTAGAGTGAGGTGTGTTTTCTTTTTTCCTCTGGAAGACACATATACAAGTAGTTTTAATTTCTTTGCTCCTTCTAGGAAAGGCTTTTTGGTATCATCATACCTTTACTTTAGTACTGTCTATATATCACGTAAGGGTGTGATTTAACACACAACCTGGTGTTGTTGTAGGTTTTGTTGGCTAGTGCCATGCCATTTATTACCGGTGCAGAGTGTTTTCACTCATTTGAGGGTTATTCACCAGAGCGTTGAGTTCTTGTAGCCCTGTGTTCGTTGAAAATCCATGTTGGGTATTAATATACCTTTTTGATGTCTATTTTTGTTAATGTTTCAAAGATTTTTGATATTTTTTGGCACACTGTTTCCAGAGCCAGTTTCTGTAGTGGGTCCGCATTCTCAAACTGACATCCGCGCGCCAATGGCGACTTATATGGCTCCACTGACGTCTTGTCCGGAGACTACGTCACTGCGAAGCCACACGGTACCATCTCCCGGCACGCAGAGGTACTGCTTAAAAATTTCCGGATCCAGGCTGGCGCCTGGAGAGAATTCAAAGTTAAGGAATATGTGGCTAGATTAAGTCTCTACCAGATATAGCGTTAACAAAGGTAAGAAACTTTTACTTTAGAAGCTTTTAAAACTAATGTTGTGTTGCTGTGAATGAACTGTTAAACTTGTGAATATTGGACATTGATTCTGGAGGTTGGAGCTGTTAAATCCGTTTTAGACTTCTGTTTGCCATTTTTCCCACTTTGGGATATTTTAGAGGCACCATTTTGGTTAGTGCATGTTCTAGTTCTTCTTTTGGGCCATATACATATAAAAACGTTGCTGGCGTGCCGAATGTGCATCAACAGTAAGCCCGTCTATGCCCTTAGTCATCCCGAAAGCAGCCAGTGCCAGCCACTGTGCCCAGGGCCCCTCAGAAGGTAGTCCACGTATTTACTTCAACAGGGATAGTTGCTTGACCTGGCCTCAACACTAAAATGTATGCTTCACTGCTCTCCACTTTTGTTAAGAGAGCTATGTCTGTACCCTGTGTAGTTGGTAAATGAATTCTCCACCCTGGAAAAAGATAACTACCTCCGACCTGGGAAATAGAGATGGGAACATGGAGTTTTCTGCAGAGCTTATCAATGTCCATCCCTTACAAAAACATGATGTAAATAATTTTGATTTCATGAGCGAGGAAAAGCCTGCTATAGTGTTCTTGACCAAGATCTGGCTATCCGAATCATCCAAACCCGCCATGAGGTAACAAAATCAACAGGAAAGACTGCCTAGGGGGACGAAGAGGTGGTGTGGCTATTGTATATAAACAGACGTATGAATGTACACCCATCCCTATTGAGGAATTGGAAGATGCAGAGGTTTTGGGCTTCACTGTCCATGATGTTTCACCAATCAGTGGCCGGGGTACTAATTTACAGATCCCCGGGCAATACAGGTTCCTTTCTTAAAACTGTGGGCAATGTGCTTGCTCATTGGGCCTTAAGATTTGCATTTTATTTAATATTGGGGCACCGTAATTTGCATATGGATAAAATAGGAAACAGTGAGGTAGAAGATTCTTAGACACCCTGCCATCCTTATGTTAAGGTAATTTGTTATCACGTACGAATCACCCCAGGAGGGGTATCTCGGCACAGCAGAGGATCACCTGCAGGAGCAACGCAGTTAGAAAAGCACGGTTTTGAGCATCTTTCTAAATTTGCATTGGTCAGGACATGCCCGGATATAGTAAGGCCGTTTATTCCAACACAAGTGGGCCAGGTGAGAAAAAGACCTGCCTTCTGCTCTAGTCTTTCTGATACCTGGAATAGTGGGCACGGCTTTGTCACTGGATCTGAGAGTCCTAACTTGACAGTAGGGCTTAAGCTTCTGGGTAAGGTACTTGGGACCTTTGCCTGTTAAAGACTTGTGAGTGATGCAGCAGATTTGAAAACCATTCTCTTTCGGATGGACAGATGAGGAGGGGAAGCAGTCCCGGAGGAGAGGTTACAAAGGAAACGGGCCGCTGTTTTTTGTACAACTTGACGTTTCGAAAGTAGTCTCATTAGCAGACGCCAGTAGGGTGTTGCTGTAGTCTAATCTGCCTACAATGAGCGCTTGAACCAGTGTTTTCCTGCCCAAAAGAGGAAGAAAAGGAAGGGCCTTCTTTAGCAGGCGTATCATATGGAACCATGTACCTACAGTGGACAGACCCTGCTCTTTTATGGGTAGAGTCTGGTCTAGACGGACACTGAGGTTCTTAGCTATCATTTCGGGAACGGGTGCAGTTCCAAGTCCTGCAGGCCACCAGTCTGCTGACCAGAGATGCTTGGTTTTGCCTACAGCGTGACCCCGTTTTATCCATATTCAACTAAAGGCAGTTTTTAAACATTGAGGCTACAATTGCTTTCATACCGGTCACAAAACATTGTTTTACTTTGTCTAGAACTTAGTCAAAAGTGATGAACAATTGTCTATCATCTGCAGAAGATACAGAATTTCAAACCCGAAAGGTTAGACAGTTTTGGCAAGGGGGGCGATATAGATGTTGAAGATTAAACGGGAGCCCTGCGGCACACCCACGTCATCTGACATAGTGCAGGATTTGAAAAACCCAGCGAGATGGTTTGGGTTCTATTTTTTAGAAAATCGGATAACCATAGGAGGGCTGTCCTGTAGATGCCAGATTTGTGCAGTCTTTGGAATAACCCGTAGTGGAACACTGTGTCAAACGCTGAGGATAAGTCCAGCAGGACAAGCATAGATGGTATGTTCATGTCAAGGGCTAACCGTATGTGATCAGTAACGCTACTAAGGCTGTCTCCGTGTTGTGTGAAGATCGGAAACCTGATTGGGATGGAGGCAGGATCGTATTGGCTTCCAGGTACACCAAGAGTGGTTTGTTAATTTAACCTTCCAGCAATTTTCCCAATAGTGGAAGCAGAGAGATGGGCCTATAGTTAGCAAGATTTGAAGGTGCAAGACTGGCCTTTTATTTTAATGGGCATGACCTGCGCTGCTTTCCAGACAAATAGGATCTTCCCCATTTTTTTTTATAAATTATACAAGTAATGCTGAAATTCTGGCCGGGCATGGATCAAAAGGGGAGTCATATTTGGCTGTTTCCAGCGAGCTTTTAATAAGTTCTGGAGACAACAAGTTAACATTGAAATTGTGCTCGATGAATCAAACTAGGAGGCACCAGGAAAATTCTGATATAGGAGATTAATCCTTAGAGCTCTCCCAACATGTGCTTAGTCCGACACATAAAGAAGGTCCCATACTTTTTTTTTTTTTTTTAAACTTTATTTTTGTGCAGGTATAAAAGAATACAGTCACACCAGGCTCATATTCAGCATGAGAAAACTTACATCAAGTTGCTATATCCACAGCCTTCATGCCCACAACCCGGAGGCCGGGCGGCGACATACTTTTCATTAAGCGAGGTGCAGTTATTCTGTGACTTGCGAGCACGTCACGTCACTCCCCCGACCTGCTTTAGTTTTATTTTTTCTCCCACAACTCCCCCCCCCATCCCATCCCCCCCTATCAACAAAACTGGTTGGATTCTCCCCTCAACGTGTTAACAGTCCGATCACATGTCTATCAAACTAAGTGTCACTAGTCCATCAGTGTCATTTGTGCCTACTCTACTGATGCTTGTCTCTCTCCCCATGCTACGGTAGATCACCGTACATGTGCGGTGTCTCCAAGTTTTCAGCCGGTTTGGTCTGTTACCGAGCATTGATCGATATCAGGTGATCTCCCATTCCCTCCTCTGTACTCTGTTCGTCTATGAGTTACCTCCTAAATGCCCGGCTTCTAGGCCATGGTATTGCCTCCATTTACCCCACACCTTTCGGAACTTTTTGGGACAGCCTCTCGCTTTGTATGTCACTCGTTCTGCAGCCATATAGAGGTCTAACCCCCTCCTCCACTCCTCTACTTCCGGCCTCTCCGCCACCCCCCAGTATTTTGCAATATCCCTTTTCGCCACAACTAAAGCCAGCACCAGGAAGATAATATGTGGGCGCGGCAGGTCTACTTCTGTCACCATTCCCAGTAGGGCCAGTCTCGGGTCCAGTGTCAGCTCCACTCCCAGTACCTCCCCTAATTCCGCGAAGATGTGAGACCAATACGCTTGAATCGCCGCACAGGACCAGATAGTGTGGTAGAAGTCCCCTTGTTCGGCCCTGCATCGAAGGCAAGTGTCATCCGTTATCCTCCCCATTTTAAGGAGACGTCTCCTATCGAAGTACGTCCTGTGCAGCACATTCAACTGAATCAGCCTTAGCCGTGACTTAATGGCCACTTCTCGGGGGTGCATCAGGATCAGCTCCCAGTCTAAATCTTCAAATTGCCCCACTTCCGCCTCCCACACACTCCTGAGTTTCGCCAAATTCCCTAACATATTATTAAGTGTTTTGTAGGTGAGGGACACTGCCTGGTGTATTATTTGCTCCTGTAAGAGTCTTCCTTCTAGGGGTGAATATTCCGGTATATCTTGTAGTGATATCTTCTGTGCTTTCCATGCATGCACTAGCTGCAAGTGTTTGTACTGTTGTGAGTGGTGTAATCCAAACTCTGCCTGCAACATTGCGAATGTCTTCAGCTCACCCTGCCTAATCACGTCTCCGATAGTAGATATCCCTATGTCGTCCCACCTTTGGAAGTCTTTCAATTTTTGAAGTTCCGTGAACCAGCTGCAGTGCCATAGTGGTGTCTGGCGTGTAGGTTTCTCCTCCCACCCCGTGGCTCGCGAGGCCCGTGTCCATGCTCGAATCGTGATCATGGTAGCGGGCAGGAGCTGTCTTCCCGCCCTCCCCCCATATAAGCAGTGAAGTATATTGTGTGTGGACAATTTGTGTCTTTCCAATGCATATGTCGGGTGATCCACAGGTGCGTGTAGCCAGTCGTTTACGGGGGTCAAGTGTTCCGCCCAGTAGTATGCCTCCAGGTTCGGGAGTGAGATCCCTCCACTATATTGGTGTGGTTGGAGTGTTTGGAGTGCGATGCGTGGTTGTTTGCCTAGCCACAGGAAGGAACGCAGTTCTGCATGTATTTTGGTGATCGTGTTGGCCGGGAGCGGGTAGTACTCATTCTGCAGTGCGTAGAGGAATTTGGGTAGCGTAATCATTTTATACATCGCCGCTCTTCCCAGTAGGGTAAGCGGTAGCCGCCTCCATCTCGTCATATCTGCTACTGCCTCTTCCATTATTCGTTCCACATTATGCTGGAACGAGAGCTTCTTGTCCAGAGTGATATAGACCCCAAGGTACTGGAACCCCTCCGCGGTAGTGAGTAAACGGTCCGGTAGCGTCACTGCCGTCACAGGACCCCGCGGCGTATACAAAACTGATTTGTGCCAGTTGATGGTATGGCCTGCCATCGCCCCAAAGCCCTCCAACTCTCTGAATAATGTCCCTACTGAGACCTCGGGTTTCGTAATGTACAGTAATACATCGTCTGCATATAATGAAATTTTTTCCTGTGCCTCCCCTGAATCACTCCACGTGAAACCATGGATCCCTGGGTTTTGCCGAATTTTGGCCGCCAAAATTTCTATTGTGAGCGTAAAGAGTAGCGGGGACAGCGGGCATCCTTGTCTTGTGCCCCTTTCCACATGAAATTCACGTGATAGCCATCCATTCACTCGTACCCGCGCTTTCGGTGCCGTGTACAGCAGCCCTATCCATTTCTGGAAGCGCGGACCAAAACCAAACCGCCTCATCACCGCCATGAGAAAGGGCCAGTGTACTGCGTCGAACGCCTTTTCAGCGTCCAAGGACAAGAACCAGTGCGGTTCCGTCCTATCTTTCACTTCTTGAAGCCAGTTGTGTGCCCGTCGGAGGTTGAGCTTTGTCGCTCTGTCCGGCAGAAACCCTGATTGGTCTGTGTGTATGAGGTCTGGAACGACTGTCCGGAGGCGTGTCGCTAGAATCGTGGCCAGCACTTTCACCTCCATGTTCAGCAGTGAGATGGGGCGGTATGAGGCGCAATCCTCCTCTGGTTTGCCCTGTTTGTGTATCGGTACTATGGTCGCCAATGTTAGGTCTCGTGGGAGTGTCCCTATCTCATAGGCTTCAACATATAAGGCCAACAGGTGACGAGTCAGCAAGTCGGCCGTCTTTTTAAAGAATTCCGCCGGGAACCCGTTGGGTCCCGGTGTTTTCCCCGTTTTTAATTTATTTATGGCTATACTAATCTCCTCCAGTGTGATATCCGCCTCTAGTGGGGCGCTGAGCTCTGCATCCAGGAGTGGGATATCTGCCTTTTCCATATATTGTAGAGCCTCGTCAACTGTTCCGAGGTCTCTGCCTCTATAGAAATTCTCATAGTGGAGTGCGAACGCCTCCGCTATGCCCTTGTCCGTGGATTCCATGTGTCCCCCGTCCCTCCTGATTCTTTCCACCCACCGTGCCGCTCGTTCTTTCCTGCCAAGCCATGCCAGAAGTTTGCCCGATTTGTCACCTACATCATATAGGCGGTGTAACGTTGCCAGTGATTGTGTCTTTGCCTCATTAGAGACCAGTTGTCTATATTCCCTTTGTTTGTCTTGCAGCCGCCTCAGTGTGCCCTCACCTTTGTTTACATGGCATTCCCTTTCTAGCGCTAGGATTTCAGTTTCTAGCCCTGCCGCCTCCCTGTGTTGTTTATTGCGTTCGTCCCTTAATCTCCCTTTGATTCTGTCCCTCAACACCGTTTTCATGGCCTCCCAGAAGGTAATATTGGAGTCTACTGAAGCTCTGTTCTCCGCCACATACACCTTTATGTCCGCCCGCAGTCCTCGTGTTATCTCGGGGGTCTGTAAGTCCCATGCTGCCAATCGCCACTCTGTCTCTCGCCTTACCGTGTGTTTCCCTAAGTTTGCATACAGAGGTGAGTGGTCTGATATCCCCCTTGTTTTGTAGGTGCACTCACCCCCCTCCGACAGGTATTGCCTAGCAATAAAAATGTAGTCTAGCCTGGAGAAGGTTTTATGGGCCCCTGAGTAAAAGGAGAACGTCTCCTGTATCGGGTGTCGCCATCGCCATATGTCGGTGAGTCCCATTTCCGCCATGTATTTTGCCAGTGCCGATTGCATCCCCTCTCTGCGTGTTGCACCTGAACGATCTAATACTTCCGACATGACGTCATTGAAGTCCCCCCCCACTATTTGCATCGTGTCTGCCGTATCTAACAGGATGGCTGCCACTTCTCTGAGTGTGCGTGATTGGAGTTTTGGCGGAGCGTATACTGAGATAACTGTCACGTTCAGTCTATTCCATGTCCCCTGTATTCCCACGTATGTACCCTGTGGATCACTCCACGAGCGTGTGACGGTAAAGGGATGTGTTTTGTTAATTAGGATTGCGACTCCCCTGGCTCCCGACGTATAGCCCGCGTGAGTCAGGACTTTGTATCTCCCCCTCGCTATGAACGTACAGTGTCCTGCCTTAAGATGTGTTTCCTGTAAAAGGATAAGGTCCGGGGCGACCCTTTTGATGTATGAGTTTACCAATCCTCTCTTTATTTTGGATCCTAATCCATTGACATTCCATTACAGAATGGAGATCCCCCTCTGAGGTCTTTCAGTAGTCCTTAGTGTGTCTGCCATACTGTGTTGCTCTTCTGGAGGTCAGTAGGAGACCATAGCAGCTGTGTGTGACAACGGTGATTCTTGTGCATCTGACTGTGTCCCAATGAGTGGTCCCGTATCCAACATCCCCCCCAACGTCCCCAACGCGTTTTCCTACCCACACCCCTGGCCCAACAAACTAGAAAACCCCTTCCCCCCTCCCCCTCCCCACCTCCCTCCCCTTCCAGATGTGCCCCTAAGCGGGACATGACTTTCAGTAGGAGTAGGCCTGTCGCCCACCCACTATACCCTCCCTTACAAACTCTCAAAAACACCACAAAAATGCAAAACAAAACTTAAGGGGGTGCCAACTTGCGTGTTGCCCTGCGACCAGCTGCCATTCCAGTCCCATGGAACCGTTAGGTATCAGAGAGTCTGTCCACACCTCGATGCAAGTGGGTGCCTGGTTTGTCCCAACTGCGTATCCGCATCTGCTCATGATTTAGAGTCCGGAATCTCAGATTCTGGTGCGCTGTGTTGTTCTGACAAGTCCTGTTCCAATACACGGATCTCTCGTACCAGTGGGTGATCGGATTGTCCCCCTTCCTCCTCATCCTCTCCGCCCGATGTGTGACCGTCCAGTACCTCGTCGTCTTCACCCTCCGAGCGGGTCGTGATGCGCAGCGCAGCAAATCTGGATCCTGAGCCAGTCGCCCCGATTGGTGAGGCTGAGCGCCCCCTTCGCAGCAGTCCTGTGTCCTGACCCCTATACGGTGTCACTGGGGTCCGCCTCTTAGATCTTCTAGCCTTCAGTCTCTGCGCCTTAGGGATTTCCCAGTGTGTGGCATTTCTCACGGACCTGTCCAACAGATCCCGGTTGGCTATCTCCCTGCTGTTTAGGATTGGACGCTCCTCCAGCCACTGCCATGCGTCCTCCGGATGTGTGAAGAAGAGGGTCTGTCCATTAAAGAGCACCTTAAGTTTCGCCGGGAACAGTAGCATATAGGTGATTTTCTGGTCTCTCAGTTTCGCCTTCACTGCATCAAAGGATCGCCTCTGCTTCTGTACCTCCTGGCTATAGTCTGGGAAAATCATGATGTGTGTATTTTCGAAGCGGATCTCTCCCAGCTTCCTTGCCTCTTTCAAGATCAAGTCCCTATCAGCAAAGTTCAGGAAGCGTGCAATGATCGGACGTGGACGCGCTCCTGTCGGTGGTTTGGCGAGGAGGGCCCTGTGCGCCCTCTCTATCACGAAACAGTTTGAGAATTGCGCCTCCGGGAAAGCGTCCACCAGCCACGCTTTCAGAAATGCCACCATGTCTGACTTCTCGCATCCTTCTCTAAAACCTACGAAGCGCAGGTTGTTGCGGCGTGCCCTGTTTTCGGCGTCATCCACCTTCCAGAGGAGTTGGCGATGCGAGGCCTGCAGTTCCGTCATGTCTTTTCGTAGGGCAGTGATAGAGGTCTCCGCCTCATCCATCCGCGTCTCCGCGTTGGTGACCCTTTCTGATAGATTCCGAAAGTCCTGGCGCAGGAGTGTTACTTCCGAACCCACCTCGCCGATCTTGGTCTCCAATGCCGCTCTCGACTCCTGTATGTCGGTGCGCGACGCCTGGATGGCTTCCATGAGCAGGTCTGTATCCGAGCGCGGGCCCGGGGCCGCCGGGGGTCCATTCACCGTCTGGCGCGGTGCAGCGAAGTTATCCATCGGGCCCTGCTTGGATCCTTTCGGTATTGTCTCCCTCTTGCCCATGACGAGTAGCGGTGGTCTGGTCCGTTTTCTTCCCACGCGATGGTGGTCTATGGGCTACGTTGTTCCTGAGCTCCTCAGGGGGTCTGAGACCCAGCTCCTCTCCAGAGTAGTGCTCTGCTCCTAATCCGTAGGTGCCCCAGGGGACCTGGCGCCTCACTTTATGTGTCCGGCCAGTGGCGTCTAGGTGCACTCAGGGGCCTCGCATCCACGCCGCAGCTAAGAACCGGGCCTATCCTCTCCTGAAACCTCTGTCGCATCACCGGCTCCCCAGCAGTTTCACTTCCCCTGGATCACGGGGACACTCCTGCCGTAATGCCCCTCGGATTGCGAAGGTCTCGGGGCCTCGCTGGTGTCCCCCACTTCTACATACCAAACAGTCTAGGGGAAAAGATGGCTCCCGCGCACTCACTCCGCCAGTGCCCGGGGTCCAGACCTCGCCGGGATTCAACTGTGGTCAAGGACGCGGGCGGGGCCCGTTCTCCGTGTCCCGGATGTTGCCGCCGACAATGTCGGGGGGGGGCTCCCACGGGTCCCTCCGACGGCCGCCTCGCCCCACCAGTGTTGACGCCGGGTATCGCGTATCTAGGTGTTGGGATAGCAGGTCCCGGGACTCAGCACCTCCGACGTACCCATTGCACTCCGGTCGCCATCTTGGTGAAGGTCGCCTTACAGTGTCTGTCCTCCGCTGAAAAGCGCGGTTGATGCGGACGCCCGTCCGGGGTGCATGTATGCGGGATACCGCCGCCCACCTTCCTCTGGTCCGCGCCCGGGTGCCCAGCTCCCGCAGTCACGGAGCTCACTTCGCACTCGCGCTGGCCGCCGCCATCTTGCTGTAGTCCGGCGTGCGAGCGGGCAATACCGGACCGCTGTACTCCCTCCCGGGTGCAATTTTGTGCACGGTTGTCACTCTCAGTAGGTGCAGGACACCTTTGGCACCTCCGCCTGCGTTTTGGTGACGAGCAGGCTAGGTATAAAGTCGGATCTTGAGGCAGCTCGGCGGGAGCTTCGTCTCAGCACGTCCTAACCTGCCATGCTGTTGGCCACACCCCAAGAAGGTCCCATACTTAATCAATTGTTTTCTAATATTAGGCTACACCACTAGTTCGAACAGATCATAATTTAATCAAGTTTTGTTGACCTATATTAGTAAAATCCCACCCCGTGACTAATAAAATTCCGTCAGTCATGCGAGTATTTCTTAAAATTGTACCTTTGGAATGTATTCACTCTCTGGAAGAAAGTACCCCCTCTCTCTCTCTCTGGTCTAGTGGAGGAAGACTCCAGCACGATTGACAGCTGGATTCAATACATCCCTAATAAGCTATCATCGGTCTCCTCATGTACACCCTGCAGAAAAAAAAAACGTCTGAACCCTGGTTTAAAGATATCAGGATTCTGAAGAAACACTACAACATTTTAGACAGGTAATGGCGAATAAACTACGCAGCCGAAGACAAGTACTCTATAAGGCAGCCCTAATAAAATACTATGCAGTGGTCAAGACAGCAAAAAAGCACACTTTGAGGAGAGGATAGAGGCAGGTAATAAATCCAGGGACCTCTTCAGAGTTGTTAAAAACGTTGTCCCCTAAGACCTGCACCAACCCACTGTAGAATGGTACGACCACTTTGCCTCTTATTTTCGCAATAAGATCACAGCTCTTCAAGCCAACGTAACGTCTATGATCCAGTCGGAGGAGAGGCTGTTGGAGACAGTGCGCTCCAGCTGGGTCACTCCTAATGTGGCTTCACTTTTACATTTTCAGCCTATTCCTTTGGAAGAATCTTTGACAGACAAAAGTTCCCTCAAATCAGGATCGCCAGCTGATACCTGTCCTCTAAATCTATTAGTGATAGGTTTAGCCGCCATTAATCCACTAACTAATAGAGTGCTCAATGCGTCATTTTCTTCAGCAACAGTCCATGTGTCATGGAAGCTGGCTAAAGTTCTGCTCCTCCTAAAAAAGCCTGCAGCGGGCCCTACGGAGCAATCAAACTACAGGCCAATTTCTCTACTGTCAGCATTGTCCAAGGTACTGGAAAATGTGTTCATCAGCAGCAGTATCAGTATCTCGAAAGTAACAAGCTGCTCCATCCCAGGCAGTCTGGCTTCTGGCCATACTTCAGTACTAAGACAGCATTGATTGAAGTTACCAAACACATTAGAGGTACCTTGGACATGACCTTCGATACTGTCCCTCATTCAGTGCCTCTAGCAAGCCTCCAATCCACCGGAATAGGTGGATTGTTTTTTAATTGGCTAGCTTCCTTATTGAAGGACAGAGGGAAGGAAGTGTAGGTTACCTCATACTCTTCCCGAGCATACGATCTGACAGTGGGTGTGCCGCAGGGGTCAGCTCTGAGCACTACATTGTTAGATGCGTACCTTACCCCTTTAGCACAGTTGGCAGAGGCCCTGGGGGCTAAGATTATTACATACGCTGATGACACCCAGCTTCTTTTCACATGTGGGAAGGGTTAGGAGATTACGAGAGAGTCCATTAAAACCTGTCTTTCACTGGATGACCTCACATCAATTAAAATGCAACGCAGATAAGACCGAAATACTATTGTTCGGCCCCAATCCTCTGGATTAGCAGAGTGTGGCCCAAAGACGCCCCATACCGCAGGGAGGAACAGTCAAGAACTCTGGAATTAAATGTGACAATTCTCTATCTTTTCAGCCACTGATTATGTCGGTGATCGGATCATGTTTTGGACTTCTGCTGAAACTAAAAACTTTTTTTACACTTTCTCTCCCTGTCTGCAAAAAGGGGGTCATCCAGGAACTCATAACATCAAGGCTTGGCTACGGCAATGCCCTATATCTGGGACTTCTGACTATCTGCTCAACAAGCTTCAAGTGGTCCAAAATACAGCTGCCAGCATTTTACTTAGCCTGCCCCAAAAAACACGTCTCCACACCTGTGTGCTCTTCACTGACTTCCGATAAAGAAGAGAATTCTCTTCAAAACGTTAGTCCTAGTCCATAGAGCACTGCGCCATTCAGGTGCAGGCCATCTTAGTGCCAGATTTCGTTTCTAAGCCCCCTCCGGAAACTTGCAGTCAACCCACTGATTTCTGGGAAGGATCCGTCGCATGAGAATGAGCGGTAGGACCTTCTCTTACCTCGGACCAGTGGTGTAAAATAAACTCCAGTGGGAGAAACACAATGTAGCGTCTACCGCCTTATTTAAGTAAAGGTTGAAGACTTGGCTCGTTCTTCAAGACTTGGTGATCTCATCACACAGAGTTGATGTCTGAAAGCTCAGCCCCCGAAAAGTTCCAGATGATTCATTCAACCTCAAAATTATTTCTGCCTTATCACCATCCTCTGTTTTTCGGTTAGCACAGTATTGAAAGGACAACAATGGGAGGGCCTAGTGCTACTAACCTATTTATCAGATTCGTGCATTAGAACAGAAAACTTTTCAAGAATATTGTTTTACGTTAGAAAAATATTACCTTTATGCAAAAAAAAATTAGGAGCTTTCTCTTCATATTCTCACCATGAAAGCACACTTTACTACTATATTTTGCAGAAGTGGGTTTGTGTGTGTTTCGAGGGTAGGAATTAATGCAGAATATTTGTGAACAACCACAAACTTACGTCTGAAGCTGTTACATGTATTGATCAGGCCCCCTCACTTGGTCACGCCTACTGCTCTGTGGCTCATCCTAAACTTCATGTAGACATAGTGGTGTCCTTTTCACCGTATTATATTATATTTGAGGGAATTACATCCCAGAGATCTTGATTTTGTGAATTAGTATTTGTGAATCTACATCCAAAAAGGTCACTCTGCGCTAATAAATTCAGCTTGTATATAACAAAATCTAAACATAGACCCTATATTTTCTGGATCCTATCTCTTGAGACTGTGTCCAATTTCCACCTCCACGACTTCCTGTTTTTGCACCTTCGACAGATAACGCCGCCTTCTCTCTGATTATTGTTTTAATTTATATTATTTTGAATTGAAATTGATCATAGTCAGGGCTTTCTTCCTGAAATCCTAACGTTACACCCTCAAATCCCAAGAGAATTAATTAAAATAATAATCATTCATCCACTAACACTTAGCACTAATGATTTACTGAGCAGTGCAAGTCTGTGCACCTTTTTAGGCTTTTATTCCTCCATGGTCACATTGCAGCCGGTTTACCATTTTGGTCCAATCTCTCACTTGGCTTTACTGACACGAGCTTATTTGTTTAATTGATTAATAATGTTTATTCTTGAGCCCCTCTGGAGACGAAAGGAGTGAAGTATTGATGGCCACTGAAACAGTGGCCTCACCTTAAGGTTAATTGTAATAGGTGTAGGCAGGCATGCAGGCATATAGACAAAAAGAGAAAATGGCATTCATGTGCAAGGCCTAACAAACATACAAACGCCATTCACATTGATCAAAATATACATAGGTCTCAAAGAACATGCACCAATACATATGCAGGCAACCATTATACATTGACAACATAGAGAAGCACACAAGCATACTGTCACAAACAACAAACATATAGCCACAAATCTACAGAAGGGCATACAGAGGGGCAGACAGTGATAAAACACCATAGGCATCACTGCACATATCTACCAACACACCTATGGGCACCCAAACACACATACCAAAAGACTTGCATCTATTCATGTTCACAAGTCAACAGACATGTAGGCACTCTAGCAGACACCTGCAAACATACAGGCACCAGTGCGCACAAACATATACACAGGCATCCATGTTAACAGACACTCGCTCATGCCCATGCATATAAAACACATATAGGTACTCATGCTGCATGGCCAAAATATTGGCAGATGTGAACTTTGGAAGAAAGAGTTAAAATAATGTAATGTGGATGGATGGACGAATGTGGATGCTGGGTGGGTAAATGTATAGTTGTTGCTTATTTAAGGAAAGCTTCAATCCACTTATACTTTAGCCATGCTATTGGTAAAATCAAATTTGGGATGGAGAAAGTTGTAGAGTGCCAACACACCTTCAGTACTTGGCCTAAACTTGAAGAAACCATTTTTGGATGGAATACTTCAGTTCTCATGCCTATACAACCCTTGTCCTCTTTGGAATGGCCACCTGTAGGTGCAGTCAGTGTAGGATGTATGATAGAGACACGCATGGCTAAACCACAGGTGCCTCTACCACGCAGCCCGAACCACGAATGCGTTTTAACCACACATTTCTTTACCATACAATTTTGTGGTAAAGGCATGAATGGTAAGGGGGTATGTGTGGCTAAGGTCGCCCTAAATTATGAACCCCCTACCTGCTCCACGCCCGAGGCCCAAAACCTTCCCTGAAAACTACCCATTCCCCTCCAGAGGCCTAGAACCCTGCTCCTTAACATACACTACCCCGCCCCCACCCCCGCACTGTTCCTAAAACTACCCCTTCCACTGCCATGAGACCTAAAACCTTAACCCCTAATTAAAAAAACTACCCTGACCCCTGAGGGAGAGGTTACACGAAAGCTGAAGAATTCTAAATACGGATAATGTTAATGTCTGTTTATCGGGTCTTCCCCTGCCCTCTCGTGCTCCAGGGTGAGGTTAAAGCCAAGCCTAAAGTTCCAGAGCAAGGCATTACATTGCCAACCGAAGGTGACAATGGGAGCACCTGCATAACGGTTTGCATGAATAAGGAGGAACACTTAAAATGAGCAGGAGTACGGAAGCTTGTGGAGTCTGGGTAAAAGGGAGGCTGCAATCTGAGCAGCTAGTGGGAGAGATGGGGACCGCTGTGGAGCATTCTCGGACAGGGCCGGACTGACTACCGGGCAGTTTGGAATGCTGCCGAGCTGGGGGCTCATTTCACTGCGGTGGGGGATGATTTCGTTCATGGAGACCTGCGTGTGCTTCGAAATATTTATTGCAAAACGAATTTCGTTTAGCACACGCATGTCTTCATGAACGAAATCAGCCCCCAGCTCAGCAGCAGTCCAAACTGCCCGGTAGCCAGTCCGGCCCTGTTCTCGGAGGGTAACAGCAGAGGTTGCCCAGCACTGGGAGCTAACAGGAGCCTTCAGGGGGCGGCACAGGCCGGGACGGTAGAGTACCTGTGTACGGGCGGAGCAACTGAGGTAGGGAGCAGAGAGGAGCAGGTGACGCTGGTACGGGCCGGGTGTCGCCTGGGCTGCACCACAGAGGCTGTTGTGCGACAGGGTCTTGCCGACTAAGCCTGTGGTGTTAACGAATCTACTCACCTACACGAATCCCATTCCAATCAATGAGGGCTAAGCCCCGACACTCGTTGTGTCAGGCCCTATTATTAACAGACTGCAGCCAGACACAGACTGACTGCGCTTGTGAGGACGCCATGACATCAGCACTCCTCGCCACTTAAGCTCCGGTACAAAGTAAAGGTAGACGCGAAGCCGCCATAATTAAATGTAAAAAAAACAAGCC
Organism: Lissotriton helveticus; assembly: GCF_964261635.1. Lineage (NCBI taxonomy): Eukaryota > Metazoa > Chordata > Amphibia > Caudata > Salamandridae > Lissotriton > Lissotriton helveticus. Next base: position 257,136,658 of record NC_136059.1, read on the forward strand.
ATTGCACAAAGGCAGTCGCTTGTTTATATTTGCATCACGCTCTCACTTTAAGTGAAAGCCCGATGCAAAAATAAACACAGGGCTGCCGTTGCCAAAGGCGACAGGAAAAAAAAATAGTGCTGACATGACTAATCAAGGAGAGAGTGTACCGCTGCAAGTAAAGTATCCAGTCCCAGGGGCAGGGCCAAAATCTGGACAGGGCGGCAACAAGGAGGGACTAAGAAGCCTCCTTTTCAATCGTGAGCCAACACTTAACATGGAAGATGACGCCACACTATGGAAAAGATGGGTGGGGCTTCAAGTCCCCTTCCAAACCGTATCGATCACAAGAAGCCTCGCAGAGCGAGCATGCGCTGCAACGCAGGTCGGTGAGACCTAAAAAAGAAAACATGCTGTCACCTAAATTGGTGGGCACATGTTTGCAATACAAAAATAAACATAGCAGTGGGTGTCCATCTTGTAATGACATTGTACATGGTGTGTCATTGTTTTAAAGTTCCATTGTGGCTGCAGCATTTAGAAGCAATGTGTTGGCAATCGCAGAGAGACAAAACAATAATACACTATCCACAATACCATTCCAAGATCGCTGCTCAGTAAACGTTACACTTGTAGGCCATCTTCAAATGCTGCAGTGTATAATGTATTACCTCTCTACTGGTCCAAGGTGGCCAACATAGTGTTTCAGAACATGCTGATCATCCTGGAACTGCGAAACAATGATACGAGGTGGGCAGTACCGTTCCAAGATTGCAAACCACTTTCCCACAAGGCAACCATCAGAAATAATGTCATAAAAGTACAAATAAATGAAAAATTACAACTGGCAAAACAATATACAACTCTTCTTAAAACAAGGATTCTCAAATTACAAATCTTCTAACCTGAGGTTTGTCACAGGGGGTAGCACCAAAGCCCCTGCCTACTATGATAATCTGCGAGCTTTCAGGTAGCAAAATGCCTGTCAACAAACATTAACACAGTGTAATGGCAATCCACCCTTGAAGGCTTATTGGCTTTGACATAAACTTTTCAAAATAAATATGAGAGCCATACTGCATTTGTAATTACTCTTCATAATAAACATATCAGGCTCATAGCCATACTCTGTGGCTTGCTGTCATACCAACTGAGTTGTACTGTAATGAGAACAAGCTTTTCTTCAGGGCAGAAAATGCCCTACAAGTACCCTTTTTGAGCTGAGTTACGTAATTGTTGCCCAATCAAAATCTCTACTCAAGGCAGTCAACATTTGGGAGGAGCCAAAGCCCCCTCTTCTTTCAGCATTGCTTCTTGAAGCTATTTATTTGTTGATCCCACAACTTTGTTGACAGCTGTGCTGCTCAGCTGGGCCCTAAAACTAACAGTGACCAACATCATAAGACTTAAAAGACCTAATTCACAAAGAGTGTTCTTGAGTAAATAAGGAGATGCCTCTTAATGGATTTACCCCAGATAAGTTTACCTTATTCGCAAATATTTGCAGTGGTGCAAATCTAGCTAGAGGTACCCAAACTCCTTTGCAACTAAGAGTCACAATAGTGAGGAACATATTGAAGACGAAGTGAGCATCTCAGGGTTGCTGGAGGCCATCTCCACATCTGCTCTCACACGTCTGTCACATTAAGCCGCGAATATTCAATGTAGGTCCAAGAGTGGTGGATCCATGACTAATTTCCAGATAACCAGTGGCTATGTAGATTATTTATTTTTAGATTAATTTCAAGCAAATGTACCTTACCCAGAGATCTTGAAAGCGGCATAGTTCCCATCTACTGGACCTACATTGCACAACTTTGCATTAAGGTAAAAGACAGCTAGCTTAAATTTGAGATGTCCTGAAGGAAATGTTTTTGAGTTGGACACAAAATAAATTACAAAACCTAAGGTATAGGTTACATTTTCCAAACAAAATATTAGTAGAAACAAGAGGTAAAGGGCAAAGTATGCCTAGGGCTTAGCAATACCCCATTTATTTTGGTGTAGAAACATACAAAATGTCTTACACATTGTTATTCACACATACATATTTCAAGTCTCTTCTAAAGTTCCTTTAGTACAATAATGAATCTTAGTTCAGAAGTTACAAACTCATTAGAAAATGTTGTTGGGTCCCCTGTGACTGGTTGAAACATCCATGTATTAACCCCCCATCTGTTATTCCACCAGCCCGAAGAAGACAAGTTTCGTTTTTGTTTAGAGATATGCAAAATGTCTGTCTGCTGACTTGAACTTTAACACACGACTTCTGACCTTCCTCTCTTGGCAGCTGCAGAGCACAGGCCGTCTGTTGGAGGAGCAGCTGCCGGATATGATGACAGAATTGCTGGCGGTAGCACGCGACAAGATGCTGTGTCCATCGGAGTCCATGCTGACACGGTCCCTCCTCCTGGAGGTCATCGAGCTGCACGCCAACCATTGGAACCCCCTGACGGCACACATCACACAGTACTACAATAAGACAATCCAGAAACTGACAGCTTGAAGGACCATTGTGGAAGGCGAGGCGATGGCGTGACCTCTGCTGGGGGTTGAGGCAAGGAACTGAACAGTGAACATATACTGGAAAAGTGGAGATACTCTCTCCCTCCTCCCTTTATCCACCAGGAGCATGCTTGAGTATATGTTCAGAAGGGGTACGCAGTGATCCCCCACACACACAAGCGCCACCACTGTTCTCATTTAAACCATTGCTTGTGCAGCAACACACACTTCCAGCAGTGCCATTGTTGGGCTCATAAAAGCAGGAATAAAGAGGCCTGGAAAGCGAGTGAAAAGCCAAGGCTGGCATTGTTTTCTCTTCATTGTGCCGGCTTCCAGTGTCCAACCGGCAGGAGAAAACACAGAGCAGATGTCTTTTGGGGGTACAAAAGAGGACACGTTCCACACCAGACACTCATAATTGACTGGTCGCCCATGTCAAAATGGGTCTGGTGTGAAAGAGACATGACAAGACTTTAGATTAGATCCTTGCACGGGTTCCGTTTTTTTTTATTTGCACTGTTCTTTTTGTGTAAACAGGAAGAAAGGAAAATTGCATTGAACAAAATTCCCTTAGGATGACGAGCTAATGAACGGGTGGGATCGGGCCCTCATTTAGCCGGGTAAAGCCACTTTAGAAGCAACACAGCCCACATTGGTCTTTAGCTAGTGGAAATTATACTAATTGAAAACTTCTGTCCCGGGATGGTGTTTCTCAGGAATTGGGATTCGGGGAAAAGTCAGTATTGCAGTATAAACGCTGGAGGTCGACCATCGGCCCTCTCAGCTGTAATCAGTACGTTTCTTACGTATTTTCTTGGCTGTAATTGGCCTCGTAATTGTAGAACTCTCTTTAAAAGAGACGGTGGATTTAATATTATAGAGGAGAAGGGAAGTAAACAACGATTTGACTACTCTGTGTTAAGACGCAGACGACAAGGATTGTAGGAAAATTGGGTGTCCGGACGCCTAATCCCACTTTTATTATTTTTATCGCCACGACAAACCGCCTGTCCTACTCTAATTGTCTGAATACTCTCCCCCCTCCAAAAAAAACACATCGACACGTCATTAATTGATACTTGTGACTAAATAAAGCACCACGGTCTGCTGCAGTAGAGGGGAGGCTTGCCGCACGAAACGGAGCGAGCGAAAGGTGTCATTCCCTTGCTAAATGAGTCCTCCGTGCAGCAGGTCTGTAATGAAGGGAGCGAACACAATGCCCCTGAATTATATATTATTACGCGTTTCCCAAAGACTAACAACCGTTAGAGCCCGACTGACGCCAGTCATTTCTAACGCCACGTAAAGGCTAAAGTAAAGCGAGGCTCACAGTGATGACGTCACGTTCGTGCAGTACCTAGCAACGAACCGGAAATGACGGTATGCTCTGCGCAGGACGTCACCCTGGATTTGGGAGGCCCCTGGCATGAATGCAGTATTTCTGTAATGTTCAGGGCAAAGGTACGATGTGTGCGGTCGTTTGCAGACCCATTTAAGAAATCGTTTAAGTAAAAAAAAAAAAAAAGCAGGAATTGAGTAACATTTTGAGGCCTCGTAATCACTGTTTGGTATGCCACCTAAACCCCCCTCCCCCCCCCCCCCCAAGCCGCTTCATTTCATTAAGCGTATGAATTTATATTATTGTAACTCAGATGTCTTTATTAACTTATAGCTTCTTGGAGGGTGTGTAAATGATAAAGGACTCCTGAAAATAAGTCTTTGGGAGGGATGAAGGGGGCAATCAAGACCGACTACCATTTTGTGTGTAAAAGGCCGCTTTATTTGAAACAGGTGCACATCACATGTATTAACCCCTGGCAACCGCCTCACAAAACTAAACCTCTCTAGACATCTAGTTACCTGACCCCTTAGGTTTGTGTCTCCCTCCACCCCTACGATCCCCACATGATACAATCCCCCCACCCTGCATATCCAGATATACAAATTCCATAACATCGTCATGTATCATTTTCTCCCCTACATCTTAACTCCAAACCTTGTAAAACCTGCAGACCTATCTGCCTTATTGCAACTGTAACTAACCCCTCTAATGTAACTCCACAACTGTTTTCCCTTTCCCCGCTCCCGCTCCCCAAATCCCCAAACATCAATATAAAGACCCGAACTCCAGCCAAACTTGGCCAACATCAACCCAAACTCCGCCTGCACCTGCTCCAAGCGACAAAACCATACAGCAAGATTTTTCCCTGTGCACCTGTCCCAAACACAGCCACCTGCCCGATAATTAACCGCCGCCAACTCCACCCCCCCCCAAAACCCTCACTTAAGGGTGGGCGGGAGGGACAAGCTACAGCACTACACACCCAGCCACCAGGTTACAATACCTAAAATGGTGGCTGGGCGGAAGCGGCGTCCCGATAAGAAGCCGTTAATTGGGCTTATTAGGAGGATTTGGGCTGCCTTTGGGCTCTCCCAGGCAGCCCATCCGGCGGCAAAATGGCCGCGCCCATGAAACCCCTTCCCCCTCCCAAACCTGCCCGGGGGGCAGACCTCGAGGCTCGGCTGCCCCCCAAATCCCCCTTGGGAGGGATGAAGGGGGCAATCAAGACCGACTACCATTTTGTGTGTAAAAGGCCGCTTTATTTGAAACAGGTGCACATCACATGTATTAACCCCTGGCAACCGCCTCACAAAACTAAACCTCTCTAGACATCTAGTTACCTGACCCCTTAGGTTTGTGTCTCCCTCCACCCCTACGATCCCCACATGATACAATCCCCCCACCCTGCATATCCAGATATACAAATTCCATAACATCGTCATGTATCATTTTCTCCCCTACATCTTAACTCCAAACCTTGTAAAACCTGCAGACCTATCTGCCTTATTGCAACTGTAACTAACCCCTCTAATGTAACTCCACAACTGTTTTCCCTTTCCCCGCTCCCGCTCCCCAAATCCCCAAACATCAATATAAAGACCCGAACTCCAGCCAAACTTGGCCAACATCAACCCAAACTCCGCCACCCAGGGAAAGTGGGGTAGGTGGATACACCTCATCCCCCCTTTCCCTGCCCCCCCACCCCCGCCCCTTCACTTCGCTGTCCGTCACCAACGCCTTACTCCCGTCGTACCCCCAACAACTTCGCCAACACCTCCCGAAGCTCCAACAGGTATAGATCCATTCCCATCCGGGACAAATGTACTCCATCACCTCTAAACATCTCCGGCGCATCATATTTAATGTCTCTGTGCCATATGCGCGTGAAACCCACATGACGACAAAATCGAACCATCTCCACGTTGACCTTCCGCCTCGCCTTGTCCACCGCCTGCGGCTTCACCGCTCCTCGCCACACTCTGCGCGGGACCAACTCGGTCCACACCACCGTACACCCCGACCAACGCCTGCGCAGCTCTGCCAGATCCCGCCGCATCGCCCTCATCAGCACCAAACCTGTCTCCCGCACCAAATCGTTCTCCCCCAAATGGAGGACCAACACGTCGGGGCACCGCCCCCCGCACACCAAACCATTCAGGGTGGTAACCAACTCTTTCCATCTCATCCCCCCCCTCCCTAACCAAAACACCTTGAACAAATCAGGATTGAACCCCAAACCATCCCCAAAATAGCTGTCTTGCGCTTGCATCATCGCCCTCTTCACAAATGAGTGACCCACAATCCAGATCAACATCTCTCGGGACGAGGGCCCCGCCACCGAACCTGGAATGAGAAACATATGTCAATCAACACTGTCCCCCCAATGCCAAAACGCGCGCACGCGCCGGGACCGCTCCGCGCACGTAGCGTTGATAACAATCTGACGTCCACCTACCCAAGCGCATGATGGCCCCCCTCCCCTGTCCCTGACGGTGTGCCTCGGATGCCGCCCCAATTCGAAAAGAATGCGTGCCAAATTTTCGCCCATCCACTCCCAATCTCGCCAATGCCTTCCGCAACACTCCCAACAGCTGACGCCCCGTCGCCCCCTTCCCATTCGCGTGCCGAAACACCAGACCATTCGCATCCCCCACCGCCATCCATCTCCTGCCCCAAAGCACCGGGCACTCACCGCCCTCCCCCCTTTTCTCCATGGTCACCCAGGCCCCCACACTCCTCTGGTCCGTTTTGGACTTTCGTAACCACAATCGCACTTCCGACTGCGACACTCGGACCTCAGCCCAATCCACGCCCCTCTCCGCCTTGGAGCCCAAAAGCTCCGACACCCGAAAGGCCCCCGCAAACATCCACACCATTAGTGTCCCAAACAAGCATGCCTCCCAGTCATCCTTGCACACACGCGGCAGCATCAGCACCACTCTGCCTAACATTTCCACTGACACCGGCCGCCGCACTTCCCCCCCCCGCCCGCATTCCCGCGCCCAACCTTCCAACATCCTGGACCCCAATTCACCTGCGGACGGGGCGTATCCCCATAGAAGCTTACCCATGAAACCGATCCCAGCCAGCTTACCCGCTATCGTCACTCTCGACAACCCCCTTCCAATCAGTTCCAGCAAATATTGCACCACCTCTTCCTGCCTGTCCCTGCCGGGCGGCCGCCACCGCGCCCCATTCGCTACAAACTCCCCCCAGGCTGCCACATACGCTGTTCTGGTTGACTCTGCCAAGGATCCTAGAACCAGCTGCAACATCCGGTGTTGCCTATGTCCCACATCTGCGCCGGCAGCGGAGTCGGGTCCCGTTCCGCGTCCTTGGCTAACCCACGGAATCTCCCCCACTGCGAACGAGATAGAGCGTCCGCAATGTCATTGTCAACTCCTGGGACATGTACCGCGCGAAAAGCAATATCATGCCGCAAACAGCCCAGCACAAACACCCGCAGCAGCTTCAGCACTTGCTCATCCCTGGCGGACTGGCGATTTACCACCTGCACCACTGCCATATTGTCCACATTGAACGTCACTCGCCGATGCGCCAGCACTTCTCCCCACAGCCAGATCGCCACAATCAAAGGGAAGAGCTCCAGAAACGCAATGCTCCTCCCGCCTCCCGACCACTCCGGGGGCCACCTCTCTGCGCACCACTTCCCGTTCCAGTAGAGCCCGAAACCTTCGCTACCCGCAGCGTCCGAGAAGATCTGCACATCCCACACCAAGTCCACGTCCCTCTGTAAGGGCACTCCGTTGAACTGGTGCAGGAAAAAACGCCACATCCGCAAATCCTCCCGCACCCCCGCCGACACGCGCACGCGATGATGTGGAGGCCTCCTCCCCGCCAAAGCCCGGCCGAGGCGCCTGCAAAACGTCCTACCGACCCGCACCACCCTGCACGCGAAGTTGAGGTGCCCCAGCAGCACTTGGACATCCAACACCGTCACCTTATTCCTGGCCACCATCATCTGCAGCAGCCCCAGCATCTGTTGCTTCTTGTCCGCCGGCAGCCGTGCCTCCATCCTCTGTGAGTCTATCTCAATGCCCAGGAAGGACAGCGCCGTGCCTGGCCCCACTGTTTTCTCCGGTGCCAACGGCACCCCCAGGTCCACCATGATCTCCTGAAACCTGTCCAGAGCTACCTGGCAGTTCGTGGAGTCCGGCGCCCCGACCAAGAAAAAGTCATCCAGGTAGTGTGTGACTCCTTGGTGACCCGTGCATTCCGTAAAGAACCACTGCAGGAACGTGCTGAAACATTCAAAGAGCGCGCAGGACATCGAGCACCCCATCGGTAACGCCTTGTCCACATACCAGCGGCCGTGAAACTGGATCCCCAGTAGGCCCCAGTCGTCTGGGTGAACAGGCAGTAGCCGGAAAGCCGACTTGATGTCACATTTAGCCATCACTGCGCCTCTACCCGCCTTCACCACCAACGCCATTGCCGCCTCCACCGAGGAATACACCACTGTGGCCTCGCTCTCGCTGATAAAATCATTAACAGACCCTCCGTCTGGCCACGACAAATGTTGTATGAGCCGGAACTGACCTGCCTCTTTCTTGGGCACCACACCTATAGGGGACACTATCAAGTCCGTCAGTGGCCAATCCTCAAAAGGCCCCGCCATGCGCCCCTCTTGGACTTCCTTGTCTAGTTTAGCCTGTATCACTTCCGGGTGCTCCCTCGCTGACCTCAAATTGTCCGCCCACCGACGCACCCGCGGACCCTCGTAACCCAGCCGAAAACCGTCTCGAAACCCGCTCCGTAGACGTTCTGCAGCCCCCGCGTCTGGGTAATTGCGTAGGGCTGCCGTCAACTTATCCACTCTAACCGGCGTATGAGCCCTTCGGCCCAGGACCCTTTCCACCCCGACCGCCCCCAGACTGCTGCCCGCCCCCAGGCCGTGTTGCTCCCGCCGCCGTGTGTGTGCCTCCATATTGCTGCCCGGTCGGGCCCCAGCATCGCGTCGCCGGGTGCCCATACTTCCCGCACGCTGAGCATTCGTGTCGAAAACGGCAGTGCTCCCTGGCACACGCCCCTCTATTAAAATCCCAGCAGGGCCCTGCGGTCCCGGGCTGGCTCTTGGCTCCCGCCCCCACCCCTCCACGGGTGGGGCGCCCTTGAAAGGGCTGATATATGATCGGGAGCCCGCTGGCAGTGAAAATAGTTTTGCCCGATCCCGCCAGACCCATCGTGTGCTGCCACAAATCGGAATCCAGTTCGCCCCACTGTGCCTCCGTGTCCCACGCCATTCTCGCTCTGAACTCCTCGTCGTACTGCGCCCACGCATACCCCCCCCCAGTAATCTGAGCCTTCCTGATAACGTCCATGTACTTAAACAGGGACACCGACCTCTCTGGGAATTTCTCGCAATACACACTTGCGAAAATCAGAAATGCCGCCGTCCAGTTTTCGATTGTAAGCGGCACCCTCGGGCGCTTCTGTAGCTCGTACTCCTCCTCTTTTGACCCTTCCTTCGACCGCACCTCCCTATGTAAGAGCTTTAACATTTCCACATACTCTCCCTTCCATATCTTTTCTTTAGTAACTGCCATCAAATGCGCCCCTAGCGGCTTCGTGACTCCCATATACGGAAGTCGTTTAAACTTTAACTCTTTGCTGTCAGGTTTCTTAGCGCCCTCCCCCGCTGCTGGCGCGCCGCCCGCTGCTGCGCTGTCCGCTGCCACGCTGTCTGCTTTGCCCCCCACCTCCGGTTTCTCCACCTTCCCCTCCGGCAACCCCGAAGTGCCCCCGCCCAAACCCCCCAGCGCAGCCACATCCGTCCCCACACCCCGGTCCGCCACATACCTCCCTTTGCATAGTCTACCACCCGTCCCCACCTCCCCTTCTCCCCCCACCCCCACCGACACCATCCGCGGCGCCATCCCGCTTTTACCTGCAAGCAACGTATCTTCTCGTCGCTCCTCGACTCTCCTGTCCACCGATCTACCTCTCGACTGTGTCCGGGCCGCCGCAGCACCCAGGCCCCGTGACACCTGTAACAAAGAACCAACACCATTACCGGGCCCCCGTCCGCCCGGCCCCCCTCTCACTTCACCTTCCTCTGCACTATCCTCTCCTTCCACCAACTCCACACCACCCCATCTATAAGTCCGGCGCGCCACCGGCGGCGCCGACCTAAACCTGCCAGAGGCCCTCTCTTCGCCTCTGCCCTCGCCCAAAGTAAAACAGTCCTCTTTGTCGTTGCTCCAGGTATGCTGCTGTTCCCCAAGCCGCTTGGGCCCTGTGGGTGCTGGGACCGGCGAGCCCGCCTGGGGCCTTCTTGAGCCAGTCGCGCCGCGATCCCGCGTGGTCTCCAGGCTCGCCGCCGGAGGCTCCGCCTTCCCTTCTCCTTGGCGTCGCTGGGCCGCCCCAAGCCGTGCCAAGTCTGGTTCCCCGCGTCGACTACTACCCTGTAATAAAAAAGGTATTGCTGGTGTGCTGGTCCCCTGCCACTGCTCCGCCTCGTCTGCCCAACGCCACTTCCCCCATCTCTCCCTTGCCCCCCCCTCCTCCTCGTCTTCACTCCAACATAGCCCCCCTACACCTGCCCCCGCGTCGCCCACGGCGTCCTCCCCTGCCCGCTCCCCGCTGCCAACCCGCCCATAAACCACCTCTGCCTGCCTTGAAGGCCCTGCCTCCTCCACCACCGTCTCCCTCCCTTCCTCCGCCATGCGGGCCTCCCTAATCCCTTCCTCCCATGACGAAAACACATCTAGCCCCTCCCACTCCCTTTCGCTCTCCTCAGATTCGAAAAGAACCGGGGACCCCCCCCCCCTATGCCCTTGGTCAATCCCCAGTCCCCCCACAGCCGTCCCCACCTGGCCCCCCCCCTTGCCAGCGGCCCCCACCCCTCCCCCTTTCCCTCCTCTCTTGGCCTCGCTCCTACCCCTCTCCCCCGCCCCCAGCCGGGCCGGCGAGGGGCTCTCCACACGCCTCCTCAAAGCCTGGTCGTCCACCAAGCATCGACCCCGTCCTTGCCTTTTCCCCCTACCCTCCCGCTCCGCCCCCGCTCCTACGTCCTTGTCCCCCACCCCTCCCTCGCTCTCTACTGAGGGCCCGCTCCGCCTCACAGCCCCCCCGCCAACACCCGGGCGGCCGCTCGACTCCACGCGCGCCCGCCCGACATTCACATCCCGCCGTCCGCCCGCTTCCCCGCCCCCTTCCGCCCCTTGTAAACGCGGCGAGGCGCCCCTGGCAACGCGCCTCGCACGCGACCCTCCGTCAACCAGGGCCGCGCTCCTGACATCGGCGCGGCCCCGGAGACTCACCTGCAATTTCTGGGATTTCCTCGGTGGCGAACAGGCCAGAACGGCCGCTGCCACCCCGAACGACGCCTGCCTCACCGGCCGCGCCTCCGGCGGCCCCACCAAGAGGTCCATCCGCCCTGCTTCACTCAGCAGGCGGATGGCCTCGAGTACACGAATATCATCCGCTCTCGACATCCTAGCACCAACCTACAATAACCGACACAGCTAGCTAAATCACCTCACACGACAAGCTACAGCACTACACACCCAGCCACCAGGTTACAATACCTAAAATGGTGGCTGGGCGGAAGCGGCGTCCCGATAAGAAGCCGTTAATTGGGCTTATTAGGAGGATTTGGGCTGCCTTTGGGCTCTCCCAGGCAGCCCATCCGGCGGCAAAATGGCCGCGCCCATGAAACCCCTTCCCCCTCCCAAACCTGCCCGGGGGGCAGACCTCGAGGCTCGGCTGCCCCCCAAATCCCCCTTCTGCAGTTACCGTACAGATGTGGCCCAGTCACAGTGAAGTACCATTCATAATCTCCTCTCTTTTTGGCCTCTCACAAGTACACACACGGACATGTCACGGCGCCAAATTAGAAAAGGAGGCGCGGGCCTTATATTATACCACGAGGAAATAGCCCTCCAGGTCGATATTTAGTAGAGTTTGTTTTCGTAACCTTATTGTGTTTGAAATACCGAGGATACCTTTGTTCTGCCGCCGAGGCACACCATGAAGTGTACACAGAGGGCTGCTCGCACGACGGTCACACCCCAGAGGAAACCTAGAGCGAGAAAATGAATTTAGGCACAAAGGTAAAGAGGGGAAAGTGTTTGGTTTGGAAAAGGCCGACAACGGGCTCTTTGGCGTGTAAAGATAAACATGCGATTTTGGGTGCATACATACTTAAGCGCGGACTTTGGCTCGGAGGACTAAAGAAGGTGAAGTTATGTATCTAAGTTCCTTTTGGCGCCGAGAGCCTTGCCAATCGAAAACCTAATTGCTTATGTCTCCGTATTAAAAGGTGCATTTTACATCAGCATGCGCGGTCATGCTCTGTAAGCCTTTCTACTTTGTTTGAAAAGTTCACTGGAAGTACAGCAGACAGGTGTGTGAAACTGTGGAGCTTTCTGCATACTGTCTTGCCAAGTCGAAGTGCCTTCGCCGAAATGGCTATTTGCACTTAGAGTGAGGTCAGGTTGCCCGCGGAGGCGACACACACATAGATATAGTTGTTCCTTCCCTTTCACGTTTGACTGTTTCTGGTCAGTAATCTAAAGCATTGTATGAATGTATTGTGTGCTGGCTGAGGTCAGTTTTGAATAGAAAATCTTCAATGTTGTATTTTTTGGAGATAGACCGGCATCGTTGCTATTATAATTAATGTCCCGTGCATACTAACATTGGTTTGTCCCTCTCAAGATAAATATTTATAATCTTATTTTAGCATGCTTTGAAGTGGCTTGTTTCTTAAATGTTCCTGCCCGAAGAATGCCAAAGCGTGACAGCACTTCATCGAACTCTCCTGGAAATGAGTCATGATTTGATGACTTTTCCTGGTACCTGGTGAATTACTCCTTAAGTCACCAATCCTTTAGTAGTGTCTGTCCAATGAAGCCTAAGACAGTATTAAGAAATGGCAGATTTGCTGAGGATGTAAGTGCTGTCACTGGTCTGTCTCTTGATTGCGTTTGGGATGCTCTTTAAATCTGACTTGATAAAACTACCACAATATCAGTGCTAAATTCTACTTGATAACTAGTAACATACCACTTTGCGCCATCACTCAGGTAGTGAGTAACATTAATGTGTAGTTAAACTGTATCTGTTTAAGGCCCATCAATAAAGCTTTATTGGTTCTAGTTTTTAACTATAGGGAGCTCATCGCTTTCTATCAAGGAGTCATCTCTAGCCCATGACTCCTTGGGGGGGGGGAGGGGGGGGAAGCCCCCATTCCCCAAGGAGTCATGGGCTAGAGATTTGCGATCCTCTTTAGCTATTGCCTTATTTTAGTCCAGAACTCATTGACAGTCATCCCTTTCTTAATGGCCTTTATGCTTTATATATGCCCGGAAAGATTATAGATGTTATCTTAATATTTCATTTACCTCTGCTGTCCAACTCTCAATGGGGTGTGACTTCTCTAAGTGGATAGAGAGAGAGAGAGGGAATGGACTTGTCACTAAGCTACAGAGAGACCTAACCTCAAGATCACAATGACATTGGTGACGGGCAGAGTGAAAGTTAGTCTGCAGGACTGATACCAAAGTGGTTGCCATGAATGTTGGAAATTGGTTTGATATGCCAAGCGGAGGACCCCAAGTTCAAAGCGTAGCATGAGTAGATAATTCCTTTATATTCTGTCGTGTAACAAGGTCAGTGTGCAGATGTTTTCACACTTTTAAGTGACACTAAGGGTTGGGTTAGGGTAGTTGGTATTCCGACAGATGAAAGGAGACCTATACCTGCAGAATCGTAACTTAGTGAGTAATTAACAACATCTTTATCTGTTATTCTACATGAGTCAGATATAGCTGGTTTGGGAAATGCATAACTATTAAGATTTTCACCTATAGTGTGACGGAAAGGTAGGCTTCCTATTAAAAAATATTTTCCTGGGGAAGGAAAAAGGTTTTTAATGAAATATCCGCAATTTCCAAAATGCTTTAATGCATAGTTTCAACAGTGTGGTAATTCTGCACGTTTTCTTAGGAAAAGCCAGCATATACTCGAATTCTACATGTCTGCAATATATTAACACAGAATAATTTCTGATTTACAGGCAACACATCCATCTGCCTGGACCATTCAGGAATTATGTAGTGAGTTGGTTCTAAATCTCCTAGGTGTTGAGGCGCATAACTCATTAGCCATTGATTTTTGAACTGTTTATGCATTAGGGCAGAGTAATAATAGTAATTGTTCATGTTGCCCACGCATCACAAACTGAATTGTTTCAAGGTGGTTTTATCAGACTTGTTGAGACATCAGTCTCATGAACGTTTGTCAGCCATCACAATGTTTCTCTGCGACGCAAACTCCTAACCTGGTTGGTTTTCCTATAGAACCAGCCTGTGCGTCTCATACACCACAGTTCGTTGAATGAGATCGGTCATGGAGTCCATTCAGTGCTTTAAAAAAATAAAAAAAGCAGCACAACATTTTACATCTAAACATGTACAGTTAAAGTGCTTTTGTTGAGGACTGACATATCTTGTCATACTTTGAATGCATCATCTCCCCCAGGCAGATGTTCATAAGAGCTTGAGTAAGTCAGATAGGGTGATAAACTCTGCAGATATTTGGTCCACGTAGTGTTTCTGCTTCCAAACTAGAGGAAGTCACCTGTCAGACTGTCATTTTACCCATACGTTAACAGAACTGGTCATGAAAAATCCGTTGCAGAGCTAAGGGTCATGATAGGGACTACACAATTGTGCAACATAATTAATGCCACCTCTCGTGGATGGATGCTACCACATTGGGACCCTCTACTTGGTCTATTTCGTGTTCTCTTACATTGGTAGATATTTAAGTCAACAGAAGTAAGAATTATTTATTTTCCAAGAGATGAGGAAGTCTGTTGTTGCAAATGCTACGTCCCAAACATATATTTATGTACATCTAAGAACATGAAACCATTTGTATAATTCACATCTATTTAGAGATCTACTTGGTGTACTTTTTCTTTTATACTTTTGGAATCTGCAATTTAACGTTCCCTACTAACAAGGCAAATCATTCGCCGTGACATAATGTATTCTAAAATTATTTTTATAATTTAATGCGTTCCTTCTAGATGTCACTTTTTGTTCATGCTCAATAATTTTGTTGGTACAATAGGGTATCAAGATCCATATTTGTTTTTGCAGTTGCTCTTCTGACCAACTGTAATATTGAAGCTTCAGATGGCAAGACCTTTCTCTTGTTGTGCAAGTTATGACTTTGGCGTAACTATACTAGGGGTGCATTCCCACCCATGGGTGAGCTTGGTTCAATGCACCAGCGATTAATGTGGAAGACCAGTTATTGTAGCCCCACAAACCCTACTCAGTGTGTAATTGATACTGAGGTATTGCGTTTGGGTTACTAAAAATGCCATAAAGGGATCGGGCGCACTGTGTGAACAGCAACAAACCTTATTTACAGTATCACACACACTGTACTAAGAAGGATGAACACTGTTTCTCAGTACATCTACAAACAACTACACATATTATAAAAACATCAACGGGACACTTTATCAATAACAAGATTAAAACGAGCATTTCTAGCATTGTTAGAATGTCATTAAAATGTTGGATAGAACCTAACATCCTGATGCCTATTTTTATGTGCTCTACTATGAGAACATGAAAGGCAGAGCAACTTGCAGTCTATAGTTTCTTAGAGAGAAGAGACACACCTAATACCTTGTTGGCAGCAAAGGCTGTCTTTATCAGCGGAGGTGTGAAGACCATGTTGCCCGCGAAGGGCAAACACCCACTGCAGTAGCTGTCAATCTGTCTTCCTCTGGGACGTGGCTTATCAGCTTCAGGTGAGATGTTTCATCCTCGAAGTGTGATGTGGGCTGGCAGCAAATGAGAGCGTCTCTGGCAGAATCTTGGGCGATAATCTGGGCAAAGGACCTCTCCTGACAAATGGTCAAATGGCCGTCCTTGTATCCTGAATAATATCAGAAATGTGAATTTCTGACACAAGCTTAGGAATGTCTGACATTGATTATGTGCATCATGGTATGCGCCCCTGGTGTTTTTTAATGAACTTATAAGGATATAGGACATCAATTTAGACTACGTTATTTTGGTTATATGTCTGTATGTGTTCTTGGTAAACCTTGACTTGAGGAGGAGACATTTGATCCAGACGAATGTCACATTAGATGTATTTATGTCACCAATCGAAGGACTTGACTCTATCAAAATCTCTGGAAAGATAAGGATTGGTGACGTGTGTTAAAAGGCAGACATGACAATGATTCTGCATAAATCAGAAACTATGGCAATGCCCATTGTCTAAGCTAATGAAAATGGTGACCTCCATAGACCAAATTAGATTCGGGAACTGCACAAGATGGAGTTGGATCTTAGGGACTTTACATCATTCTCCCATTTACAATCTTCATAAACAACAAAGAAAAATCTTGTCAGAATTTTGTATCACGTTTGGTCCCCATTCCCATCTAGTGAAGGGATTTTTGAGGAGTCTCTTTCCTTTACTGATAAAAAATAAAAATGTTCTTGTTATCCCATTTTAGTCCATGACACGTGCTTTTGGGAGAGACCGTGGACAAGCCTTTAACTGTGCTTCATTCAATTAATTAACTGCTTTGTTACATATTCGATGCACTCTCATTTGGGGACATCCCTTCTTTGCATAACGCTTAGTGCTGTCTACCGGCTGCAGTTTTTGCAAAGCGGTGTTCAAGCCTTCATACATTCACTTGAGCTGAGGACATGAGAATGCCACCATCACATCAGCAAAGCCGCAACCCGATTCTTCGCATGGATTTTCAAGCTCCTGCCTATATTTCCACTTTACCCACGTGTTAGGATTTGTGTTGGATTATGCATTATATTTGGGAAGAAGAACGAGCAAGATCAGAATAGGCTAATGGGTAAACCAGTTGGGGCTCAAGTGACACACGTAGTAATGCAATACCTCATGTAGTGATAGCCAAGATATTTTTAGTGGCAGTTTATCACTGTTAGATTTACTGAATGTTTTGGCAATACTACTGCTATTCAGTCTTGTACCTTCTCATTTTCTCTTAGGCTTTGCCTTTCTCCTGCTGGCATCACAACAAAACATCCTTGTAGTCTTTACGGACTCATTCTTGATAGTTCAGAGCTCTTTTGGGAGGGCTGCTGTGTACTTAGAACATTTAAAGTACACACATTCTGAGTATGTTTGCGTCCGTTTACCTTTTGGATGATTGCTTGTGATAGCAGATGAGGTCTCAGCAGTTATTTGGACGTCCACCTAGTTATGCTAGTGTGTGCCAGAAGACCAGTTGTTTCACTTTGTTCAAGGATAATGTCCTGTGAGGGCATTTTCATTTGGTGGGTATCCTTCTTTGATACACGTGTTTACATTCCAAGATTCAAGAAGTTTAAAGGCGGCAGGCCAGAATAAATTTGTACTGGCTGCAGTGGCTCTGATCATAGCTAATTATGACATATATTTGATTATCACTGAGATCAATTTTGCATACAGGCAGCAGACCTACTTTTTATGTTGATTATTTATTGCCGTCCATTAGGCATGTAACCCCTGCCTGCTGTATGACACAGACGATGTCTACGCCATTATTCAAATCTAGTCTTAATGGGCTATAATTTTGGTTGTTTGTGTTGATATTATCTGTTGGAATCCCACACCTTGTGGTTAGAGGATTCCATGGATTGGAGCACGTATGTTTTTGTTCTCATAATTTCAACTGATTACTGTCTCCAGTTTCTCTTAAAAACTTCTGACGATCATGAAAAAATAATAGTTTGGCAAATAAGCTCAACAAGGGAGGTCCCATGTGTGACACCCTCCCCAATTCACTCACTCAGCTATTCCTACCTATACAGACTTCCCACAAGCCACACAGACCTTGCCAACTGTTCCAGCCACAGACCTGCGCAAAGGCCTACCCAACTCTGACCCCATTCAGAAGAGCCCCACAAACTCACCTCCATCTGATTCACGACCTGTCCAGAGTTCTAATCACATTCATGGCAACCTCCCCGCCCCCCAATAGAAACCCTTCTGATGTGACTTTACCCGTCCCTCAACTACTCTATTCATCATAGCTCCACAACTTCTTTTTTTATTGAAAACAGGTTAAATGATTAGATATTGGTGAAGTTTTGCCCTCTTACTTAAGGCAACTAAGAATTCACATTTTCTGGCAAAATGTAGGCCAGATCAGACCTGCGACGTCCAAATAGACTTAACGCAGGTGGATACATTTGTTCTTCAGCTGTGTTACAACAGTAGCTTATGTTGCGTACATTTTTTTTGTGAAAAGCTCCACTTGCAGGACAGTTGAGCTGATAATTTTTTAATTTGCAAATAGCTTGTAGAGATTGAATGGAGAGAGATAAATAATATTCTGCTGCGTATCTCATATTGCTAACACATCTATTGACGAGTGCTTCTAAAGTTACATAGTAACATTAGTCAAAGGCTTAAGCGTTGAGAGCCAGAACAAGGTCCATGACAAATCGTCACATGGGCGTTTCTTGATGCAGAACGTGTTCTGGTTTATGCCTGTGTCATCAATTAACTTTCCCTCACCCGGTCTTCTCACAGCCAAGCCACTCTGCTCTTGCCAGACACCAAAATAGACTGGAGCATGTTTCATTGGCCTTGTCCAGAACATAGTGGAAGATTAGTGGAAGAATTTAGGGGCCAATATTGACTCCAGTTAATGGAGCAATTTAGAGGATTCCAGAAGTTAATTCAATGAGAGATAGAGATAGGCACTCGTGTCTTGTGATACAACATATCGCGTAATGGAAACGATTCACAAAATGGTGTGTACTACAAGCCCTAGAGTGAAAATAGGGTTTGACAGATGGAAAGAAAACGAATAGAAGAGATAGGAGACGATTAATTGCCCACTAAAACCACGTTGGGAATATATCAGGAAAAAGAAGACCATTGAGTGATTTTTGCCACAATCTCTACAGAACAGAATGTAGCTGATGATAAAGGGTGACAGTAACGTTCTATTTTTTTTTTATTGCTCCCTTTATCGAAAATGGGAATGCCATGACCGAGTCTAATGATTAGCGAATACCCCAACCTTTCTGTCTCTAAGATATTTGTCTCTTATTATAGGAATTTAAGTTGATCACCCTTAAACATAGGTGGTTGTGGCATTTGTTAAGATCCCCTGTACTGGGAGGTGAAGACGTTTTTGTAAGTTTGAATTAAATTGAAATAATAGGATCAAGAAATCTTTACACTGTCTTTTTTGCAGATTAGACAGCTAAACATAGTGTATCATTTGTAAAGTGCATTAAAAAATTATGAATGAAGTATAATTAAAAATAGTCATGAAATATTCAGTTGACGTAATTAGCTGTGGGATGGTTCAGTGGTCTGCCAGTTAATGTTCTGCTGCATGCGGTGAGAGAACAGACATTGAGTGCGGTCACTGTTCCCATTTAGCTATGCTGGCAAGGATTGGGAATCGTGTTTAGTGGTAGGTCTGCTGTTACTGGGCATGGAGCAGGCCATTCATTTGTGTCCTGCATAGGCAATCGAAAACTACTGCTTTCTCTGAAAGAAAATTCTGCTAGGGCCCAAGGACAAGCAGCTACGCTTAGTCCTGCCTCAGGTGCCTTGGTTTGGGAGTTCAATGAGGGCGCTCAGTAGATACTGCATTTGTCATCATCTCACGGTGGGTACCTTAAACTAGTGGCGGGAAAAAATACATTTTTGGGTAAAATATGCATAATTTACATGAAAATCATGAGTATTGTCCAAAAGATATGTTATCACAATCACCGTCACTCTGCACACGATCGTGGCAAGGCAACGCTGTCCCCCGCTGCTCCACTCAGCTCCAGGTATGGTCTAACAGACGCACTGTCCTCCGACCCCCTCCAGGACACGCAGCCCCCCTGCATATCTACACGACCCCCAAGGCGAAGTGGCCTTCTCTGCAGCACCGCTTTCAAAAGGCAACCCGGTCCTGTAGATTATGATCCTGACTAACGAGGATCGAAACGTCGTCGACCCCTCAGCTCATTAAATGGGGCGTCCCCAGTGTGGCTCATCAAAATCATTGTTTTCCAAACCAGACAAACTTTTGCATTGTTACCTAACTTGACCACATTAACCTTTCGATTCACTGTATATATTGAACACACTTTCACACCGTGCGCCGTTCATGCTTAGAGTAGGTTCAGAAGGGGAGTCGGGGAAGATTACATGCTGTTGTATTCTGCACCACCTGTAGTTTTGACAGGAGGGTCTCATTTACAGCCACCAAGAGTGCGTTTCTATATTCCAAATGACTCATTATGAGAGCCTAAACTACAGTTTTCCCTGCACTAAGAAGAAACCACGGGAACACTCTCCTGAGCAGTTGAAAGATGCCAAAGCAGGAACAACTGATAAAGTTCACTTGGTCCACCAAATAAAACCTGTCATCCACCAGAATGCCCAGATATTTGACCAGTTTCTTAGGGCGAGGGGCAATACCAAGCTCACCCGGCCAACAGTCCTTCGACAAACTTCTGCGCTGGGTGAAACAAATATTCAGTCTTCATTCCGTTTAGCTGTAAACAGCTCTTTCATCCAAGAAAACCACTTTCTCATACAGTTAGGAAACCTAGCGTTGGTGGTGTCTGGATCCTGCCCTACCGAAATCACAAATTGAGTATCGCCTGCATAGAATAGGATTTCAAACCTGGACCTGAAGGATTCCACGATCTTCGCTAATTTGGCCACATAGATATTGCAAGAGCGTAGGGCTCAGTGATGACCCTTGACGAACCCCCCAGTTGTTGGTTATAAACCTAGAGTTAAACGGATAGAGACAAAATGAGTTTCATCTTCCAGAAAGCCCCTAAACTAGACTTGCGCCTCTGCATGTAATCCAATGTCATACAGTCTTTGTAAAAGGACTGGATGAGTTACTGTGTTGAAGGCAGCCGACAAATCTAATAAACCAGCATCACTAGTCTGCCTTCGTCCAGCGTGATCCTATTAGAATCAGTGACAGCCATGAGAGCTGTTCGTATTCTAAAATGGCATTGGTAAATCACAAAAGATGCACATTTCTGTAAGATTTCACCCACGCAATAATTATAATAAACCTTTGTCTCACCATTAGGCCCCACCCATCCTATACCCTCTTCCCCCATATCACCCTGCTTTTAGAAGAAACTGTATAAAGTAACTGGTACTTCCACTGCTTACATGCCCATACTAGAAGTAGGAAAGGCATTGTCAAGGATACGAAAGGGCAAATCAGAGGTCAAGTCAAGTCAAGTCAAGTCATAGAATTTATATAGCGCACTACATACCCAGAGGGTTTCAAGGCGCTTAGGAAGGGGAGGGGGATTACTTGTCAAATATCCATGTTTTAAGTTGCTTTCTGAATGCTAGGTGGTCTGGGTAAGGCGAAGGTAAGCGGGGAGTGAGTTCCATGTTTTAGCAGCCAGGTATGAAAAGGATCTGCCTCCCATGGTGGTCTTGTTGATGCGAGGTACAGTGGCGAGGGCTTGGCTGGAAGAACGTAGTTGGCGGGAGGGGGTGTAGAAGGACAGTCGTGAGTTGAGGCATTCTGGACCGATGTCGTAGAGTGATTTGTGTGCGTGGGTAAGCAGTCGGAAAGTGATCCTCTTATTGACGGGTAGCCAGTGGAGGTCTTTAAGATGACCAGAGATGTGTTCGTTGCGTGGGATGTCTAATATGAGTCTGGCTGAGGCGTTTTGGATTCGTTGGAGTTTCTTCTGGAGTTTTGCGGTAGTACCTGCGTAGAGGGTGTTTCCGTAGTCCAGTCGGCTCGTGACCAGAGCGTGGGTGACTGTTTTACTTGTGTCGGAGGGGATCCAGCGAAATGTTTTTCTGAGCATGCGAAGAATGTTGAAGCAGGAAGAGGATACGGCGCTGACTTGTTTGTTCATTGAGAGTGAAGAATCCAGGATGACGCCTAGGTTTCGTGCGTGGTCTGTCGGGATGGGTGCTTTTCCGAGGGCTTCCGGCCACCAGGAGTCGTCCCATGCAGAGGGGGATGTACCTAAGATGAGGACTTCTGTTTTGTCTGAGTTCAGTTTCAGACGGCTTTGGCAGAGGTAAGCAGCTGCTTATTATATAAAGTGTTTATTGGAGGAACACATACAATCATGAGAGTTTCTTTTGTTTAAAATGATTCTCTTGGCTTTACAAGAAAGTTAGTTGGGCCTCCAAACAGTCTACACCGAAAGCGTGTGAAGTTCTAGGTCCATACCTTAAATGATCCGAAACGCTTTTGAAATTTTTTTACGCGTTACAAAGCATCTCTACCTGGTGTATGTTGTGATATGAATTATTTGGCATTCTCTGATTACCCCCACTCCCTTTTTTGTGTAGTCACACACAGTTATGCCTAGGATGGTGCTATATAGCTGCCTGTATGTTTTAATCTGTGTTGTAATCAGTATACAAGTGCTACAATACAATACCTTTCACTTTAGTAGCACAGGAGGTAGTGAAAGCTGTTTTGGATTCTGCAAATATCCACTTACTTACCAGCCAATTTCATAATGCTTAGCCATTACGTCCTCGTCAGTCATTAAACATGACATGAGAAAGAACAGGAAGTTCAAAAGACTGCTCCACAAACCGCTTGCCATACTGGGGGGTGGATGTCCAGTTGTACTTCCTACAAATACCAATCATCTTAAGGCCAGTAAAAACAGGGAAGATGGGTGGGTTGTAATGATTGTGTCGAAGACGAACCGGACTAAGGATAATGAAAACTACTGATAAGTAACTAGGCATTATCCCTACATCCTTGACCCAGTCATTAAACACGAGACATACCAAAGCTGCAACTGGCCTTCAGATACAAGGCTGTGAATAGATAATATCTCGATCTAGGTAATTCTGCAAAGTAACTCATCACCCACATTTATTGAGGAACTATTTGTCCAAAACAGAGGCCACGATCTTCCACCCAAACAGTTTTTCATGCAGTCCAACCCCTTGAATCCTATAATGCTTAAAAGTAAGTGCAGAAACCTAAGCAGCTGCCCTATACATTTTACTCAGAGTAACTCTTGGACCTCTGACCTTGATGCAGAGACAGTCCTGGTGGAACTTCCCTGTACACCCTCTGGAATCCGTACACACATAAAGTATAGACCAAAGTTATGGTATCACAAATCCACCTGCTTATGGAAACATTAGAAGTCTTGTGACCCTGATCTCTGGTACCCAAAGTTACAAATACATTATCTAAATCAATGAAACTGCTGGATCTTTCCAAATAAACAGACATTGCCCTCTTAACATCCAACAGATGCTACAATTTTTCCTCCTTCAAAGAAGGATTAGAGACAAAAGTTGGCAACAGCACCTCTTGATGGATATGAAATTTAAATAGAAAACAGACAGGGGTTGGGCTTAAAACAATCCCATATTGCATAATTCTCAGACAGGGAGACTTGCACAATAAGGCTGCTAACTCCCCAATCCTTCAGGCAGGGGTTACTGCTAGTAGATAAACCACCTTCATCGTTAAATCCTTCAAATCTATGGTGATTGAAGGTTAAAATGGGACACATTGTAAGACTTTTAAAACCCATGGGAGATCCCTAGCAGTTAGCACATGTTTCACCATAGGGTTATCAAAAAACTCAAAATTCTAACCACCTGGTCTACATTCTGAAAATCTACCCCGTCAGCAGTTCTGCACGCCCTAATGACTGTCCCTTGGGTAGAAATTGCCAAGTTCTTGTCAAAGCCATCTTAAAGGACGTGAAAGATTTCAGGAATTTCACAGCTGAAACACAGTTGAAGCATACCAGAGTTCAACATTTGTGCAGTGTTTTGTGTATGGTTTTGTAGAGAGATGTCAAACTTCTGGATGACTTCTGCTAAGTGTTTGGGAATCTTTCTACTCTCAAGGCCTACCCTCTAAATTTCCAAACTGAGTGAGACAGCAGGGACAGAGGTGAACCTGGGGAATGCTCCAACATGTTTCTGCTGCTATGTGTCAACCAAGGAAACTTGGCCCTGCGTGGCCAAAATGGTACTACCACAATCACTTCTGTACTCTCTCTTGATTTTAAGGAGTAGGTGTGGAATGATCGCAATTGATGAAAAGGCTTACAGAAGATGGTGATGAGGCCATGTTCTAGAGTGGGCTTTCACTTGCCACGACCCTAGAGCAAGAAAGTGGGAAAATAATTTGGGAACTTGTTTGTTAGCTGGGGAGACAAATAGCAAATCTTGGCAAACGTTACTAATGTCAGAACCTGATCTTGCAAAGACAAAAACATCCTGCTCAAGTGATCTGCATCTGAATTGTCCTTTCCTCTTAAGTAGATCGCCTTCAAGGATAGAAGATGATTCTCTGCCCAGAACCCCATATTCATTGCCACTACATTGATGGACACAGATTTTGAACCTCTCTGCCTTTGCACAACTTAGCAGTCAAGTTGTCCATCCTTATTCACTCATTCTGTTGAGAAATCCTATCTTTAAACCCCAACAGAGCTTTGAAGATTGCAGATAGTTCTCTCCTATTCGAGTATTTGTTCTGCTCATTGATGGACCAGCTCTCCAGAATTGTATGAACACCGCCAGTCGCTCCACAACCCTTGTGACTTGCATTCATAGTTATAATCACCAAAGTATCCTGATGCAGGGGGGCCCGTGCCAATGTAGCTGAAAGTAGCCACCAAAGCAAAGCTTATTTGATCTGAGATTTGACAGGATTTTTTCCCTTAGAGGCATATAAGCATATTGCCAATATTTGAGTAGGTAGATCACCACCTGCCTCAGATGCAGACAAACCCATTAGACTAGAAAAACACATGACGCCAAGTGATCCTGAACACTGAGCTTGAATCTTGCTGAAGCATCCAGAAGCTGCCTTACCACTAATTTCAGTTTTTTTGGCTCGCCCATTTTAGGTTTAAATCTGTTTTATTGGTTTGTAGACAAACGCTAATACAGCGTTTATCCCAACCACATCAGGAGGCCATTGGGGAACCAGAAAGGTACCATAACTATGAGGATGGCAGATGAGGAGGGGAAAGGAGGAAAAGAGGGGGAAACAGAGATGTGACGAAGGAAGAGAGAAGGGGGGTAGGGATAGAAGGCAAACATTCCCGACAGCTCACTGTAGATGAAACCATAGAATAACTAGTGCTGAAAATAGTAAGACAAATGGGAAAGACCATCTCTAGCACCTCGGTAAGTATCATGGTCTAGGCGGTAAGGCCAAGGACTCTTAAATAGGTTGGGCTAGTTAGCTCCGTGAACTCATCGGGCAAAAAGGTGATGCAAGGCGCCCAGGTTTTGTCAAAGCGCAGTAGTGCATTATTTATGGATGCTGTTAATTTATTCATCATTAGAGGGTCTCGCAGCTTATGGAGCCATTCCAATCGCGACTGCACCAAGTCTGAGCCCGAGTGAGCCAAAAGGACCTGCATGGCCGCCCCCAGTTCTAACACGATAGCCAGCCCGTTCAATAATTTTAAGAGGTATTTTGGGGATTTTGAAGTCCTAGAAGGATGTAACTTGGGAATGCCTTGGTGATAGATCTCATTAATGTCCGCTGATACATCCGCCCAAAATGATTGTATCGTAGGGCGTTGCCAAAGAATATGTGAAAGTGTGCCTGTTTATCCACAGTGTCTCAAACAGGTTCCCTCCCCGCTCTGCTTCCACTTAGCCACTCTCACTGGTGTGTAGGTCCAATACGGGACAATTTGAGTATAATTTCCTAACACGACGCACTGCAGTCAGAGATGGGTGTCCTGTGCCAAATTTTGCCCCATTCTTTTTCCGAGAATGTACGTTCACATTCGTGCTCCCAGCGTCGGCGACTTAGAGGGTACCAGTAAAGCAAAATGTATATGTATATATATATATATATATATATATATAACAGAGAGAATGCATTTATATGATGTGCAAAGGAGGAGCCATTTTTCAAAGGAGTTCCAGGGTCGGCTTGCCTGCTGGTGAATGTGGGGCTGTAAGAGCCAATGTCGTAGGGCAATGTATTGCCACCGGACATTGGATGGGAGCCCATAATTAGAATAGAGTTGTTCAAAACCCATAATCCCGTCTACCTCGAAATGGTCAACCAGTCTTTTGCAGTTGGCATCTTGCCACATCACACAAGAGAATCCCTGTACCACGGGCGAAAAGTGAGGGTTGCCATTAAATGGGGTCTGGGCGAGACACGAGTGGACAGTTTGCACCGGACTTGCACCATGTCCCAGACCCTCTGTGGCCCGGGTCTCTGGGTAGACAGACTCCTGGAGGGCAGCAGTGCCTAGGCAGCCACAGAATTTTCCAAATGTACTATGCTCAGGTCGTTCCTGGAGTGAGCTCCTATGAAGATTTTGTCTTGTGCCGGCACCACCTGACACTTCTGAAGATTTGATGTGCAAACCATGCACCTGTAAACAATAATGAATTGCTTTCCAGCCCCTGAGAGCGTCCTCGCTTGATACAGCCTGGAGCAACTAATTGTCGGGATATGGATAAATCTTCCAACCTTCCACATGAAGAAAGGCCACCAAGGGAGCCATCATCTTCATGAACACAACCGCAGCAGATCTTATCTCGAAAGGAAGGACCTGGAATTGCAAGTGTGACCCCACAGTCGGAATCGCAGAAATCTCGACGGTGATAAAACATAGGTACGTGAAGCATGCATCCTCTAAATCCACAGTGATGATGCTAATTAGAATACCATTCTGGAGAACTCCTATCTTGAATGTAATTTTCCTGGTAGACTTGTTGACCTCCCTGAAGTCAACAATTATTCTGCATTTTCTGGATGGCTTTGGAAACTAGAAAACTATATAATAGCACCCTTCTTTCTCCTCGTCTTTGGGAACGGGTGCTATCACCTTGTTCAACAGAAGAGTTTGAAAGACATCCTACTTAGCTTTCTTTTTAAGTTTGTTTGTAGGACAAGGAGTAATTATTGTCCCAGTTTCTGGAGGAGGAAAGAGGAAAACATTATCATGTTGCCTCTCTTTACTACGTCCAAGGCCCAGTCATCTAAAGTGGATCTATCCAGGCTGAAACGAAAAACCTACACTTCCCCGACTACCTCCTAACACCTACTGGAACAGTCCTTGCCTCTGCATAGTCAGGACCACTGCTAATTTGGAGACATGGCCGTGGATTTAGAGTCCTATATCTCTTATTCCTTTGTCTCCTGGAAAACCCAAAATATTACTGTTGCGATTACTTAGTGGTTTGCCGAATGGTGATTTCCGTGAAGACTGGGTGTGCTTAGAATGAGCTGAAGATTGTCTATATGATGAAGAATGCTTTGTCTCTTTAAAGAGGCGATGACTTTGTCCTCAAGTTGTGCCCCAATTAAGCATGCTCCCTCAAAAAAAGCATATGCAGGACAGTTGACTTCTTAGAAGAATTCATGCTCTATTCCTTAAGGAAGAAATTCCTCGGGGCAACCATGTTAGCACTCTCTGCCAAAGTGGAGACATGAACCATGTCGAAGGCCATATCCTATAGAAACTCAGTTTCTTTTTGATTGCTTCTAACAACTCCGAACAACTCCGAACACTCAGACTGGCCCTGAACCACCTTGTAAAGCTACTTAATGTAAGACATAAGCAACTGACTTCTCTCGTGGAGAAATTTGCACCAGCATAAAACTTTTTCAAAGCAGGATCTGTGTGG
Source organism: Lissotriton helveticus (assembly GCF_964261635.1). Lineage (NCBI taxonomy): Eukaryota > Metazoa > Chordata > Amphibia > Caudata > Salamandridae > Lissotriton > Lissotriton helveticus. The sequence goes on from NC_136059.1 coordinate 257,164,130, forward strand.
TCCTTCAAAATTGAATCTTCAGTGGCTGAAGTATGTCCAACTAAACTGGCAACCTTAGAATTCACAACCACTGTCTCAGAAATCTTTTTCTCCAGACCATAACGTTTGGACATTAACCTTGGCTCATCAGTTTTATCCGTGTCTTTCTACTCTCACATGAGGGTAGATTAATAAGCCAAAGATAGGGTCTTAACGAACTGCTTGAGAACAGTATCTGAAGAGGTTAAAGGCACATCTTCACTGGACAGCCCACATTACTTTGGAATCTTTTTGAGGATATCTGGTTGATATATCCCATCGTCTCCTGAAGAGGTTCATTTGATGATACCTCTGAATCGATTGAAGAAAGAGACAAAGAATCCTTCAGTTTTGTAGGAGGCTGACTGTCAGACATAGCCTCCAAAACAATTCACCAAATGTTATCTTCCAAATTCTCCTCCTTGCTACTGTGAGAAGGGTGGCAGGAGTCAGAAGAGAAATCATTCTTTCTGATGTTTCTTTGCTGTATGCCCCCTTGTTGGTATAGTCAGGAAAAGGAAACCAGCAGAACCAGCGACCCCATCAAAAAGCTGTAGTTACCCTAACCAATGCGAAAGTGCGGAGTACCTAGAAGAGTGCATGTGTGTATTATTCTCCGAAGCAGCACACACCCTAAACAACAAGTCCCCATTAGGCGGAGAACTGCACAACATCATAGAGGGGAGCTGCACACTCTCAGCTTCAAGTTGCCCAGCATTTACTGTGTGAGATAAAGAAGGGTGGGGCTCACCACCACAGTGACCCAAATCACAGTGGAGACTGTAAAGAAAACCAGAGCATTACAATATTTAATGTTTACCTGTACGGCTACTAAATGCCGGTGAATGTGTCTCCTTGTTCTGTGTCATGACACCTGTGCGTCAGAAACGGGATCTTTGTACTGAAAGAATTAGGATTTTTGCCAGACTTGCTCTGACCTGTAGTCCTCCATGCCCACCACAGAAGGCTTCTGGGGCACAGTGGGAGGTCCCTACCCAGCAAGAACCCCAACTTCCTACTTTTGTCCCAGTGAGGACATGACGAAAATACAAGACGTGCAGTTGGGCATCCTAGCCTAATATGGCTAGGGGTGGGTGGAGCAGTCTTTTGAACTTCGTGTTCTTTCTCATGTCAGATGTGGGGATCACCTCATGTTTAATGATTGAGACACGGACATAGGACTTGGAATAATGACAGAGCGCTGTGTGCCGGTTCAAGTGGAAGCAGCCTTGTGTAATGCGTTTTTGGTCCTCTCCAAGTATATGATTAGTCTATCTGAAGTACCCAATTTTTGTGGACCATAGATGCCCCTCATCGAGATGTAGAAGAAATGTGATAGTTTGAAAGAAGCAATTGTGTAAAGTGCACATTTGTGTACTGAGCTAGGTTTGGTTGCTCAGTGGATTAATTGTTCCTCTGCAGTGATCTGCATTGGACCTCATCGCCAGATATTTAAATCCCAGCGGATCAACTTGGCTTTTCTTCCTCCCATGAGTGGTGAGATAAGTAACCTTGAGTTGGGTAAATCTAAACATCTGTCATATAGCTCCAAAACATCCCTTGGAGTGAACATGCACTTCACAAATACACGACATGTTGAAATTCACACGGAAGTTACACATATTTGATTTTTTTAGTGCTGATGTAAATGCGTTTGATGAAACAACTAATGAAGACTGTTAGTGGGCCAATATACATCGATTTAATAGTTTTTGGAAGCAAAGGTTTTGTTTGCAATGTCATAAATACTTACAAAAACGTGTTGCACCTCCCTCAGTGAAAGTAGAGCTAATTAACTAATGAATGGCGGATTCTGCTCTGATTTCTGAATCGGCGGTGATATTTGCGACTTGATGCTTAAGTATATCACATCATAACTAACAGCTTTTGTTTAACTATTGCTGCATTCCCCCCTCCCCAAAAACTGAATGTGACTGGAAATCCTTTGGGGAACGGTATATGTTTTTGGTGTAATCTTACCCTCAAACCTGTCCCATTTTAAAGAGATTAATGTAGTCTGGTGTCTGTACTGTTGACTTTGGTGAAAATGCTTTCAGAGGGGCCAACCCTGAATTAATTTATATTGAGTTTTGTTCTAGGTTTGGCCCATCTCTGATTTATTGGGCTGGTGCATAGCTTAATGGTAGCTCGTGATGACAACTGACTCACCTACCTTCCATTCGAGATTTAGTTTCTCTTGGACAATGGCAAAGTTGACGAGCAGTCTACACCAATAATGCAGAAGTTGTCCCAATTTATTCTTTTGCCTTTTTGTAAAACTGTATATATTTTTTAAAGTTTCACAATATAGGCAGTAAACATGGTCGATGAAATCAACATACCTAGAGGAAGGTAAATATTTCATCCCTTCAAAGATTTACACCTGTTATATTAAACATAGTGAGTTGGCACAATATCGAAATCCTGTCGTAACCTGTGTGCTATTTGCAATTCATCTGCAACAATTTTTGCATTTGCTTATGTAGTGGTTTCTTCGCCCTACTATTGATCTCCTATGACCATACAGGAAGTGATATCACACAACCGTTGACCCCGAAGAATGGGATATTGCATTTATTTTTTCAAATCTTCTTTGTTGAAAATTGTAGGCTGCAGGCTGTTAACAAGCAGTTATTGATGCAGGACATAATCTACTGAAACTAGTCACTACTAGTCAAGATCAGCAACCAGACTGGCTAAACCAAGTGGTTGCAGTGTAGCTCACAGCATGCAGCAGTGCAAGGATACCAAATACTACACCTGTCCTTAAACTACACCCCAGTACTTATGCCCTTTATTTTTGTTATAGTCATTCGTCTTGTACTGGTATTGTGGCTGACGTACATAGTCACAGTATAGTGAACCGTCCTTCCCTTTTACTTGCAAAGAAAATGCATATAAAATGACAACAACCCTTCAACCCTTTACCCTCCCTCCTCCCCCCACCTTCCCCCGAAACAAGGTCTGCTACAAGCAAAAATGATTTTGTGCCTGTTGTGAGAAGCTTGTCTGGTAACGGTTTTGGTGTTAGCAAAAGAAGATAGGGTCTAACTTCCCAGCAACTTTCTATGTCTTATATTTTCCTCATGTTTCTCGGCTATCCTGTATGAAATGTGTTTCTTCGCTGTACCTGTCATTGCTCCTGCTCTCTTCGAGGCACTTAAATCTTCAGTTGCACCTCAGAAGTAACTTACACATTCATGTGCCTCTATTTTTCAGTGTATGTATAACTATTCAAATGAGTCTTCCCCTACATCTGCTATGTTTTTCCTCATTGAAGATGGATTTGAAAGAGTGTGCACAACTTGGTTGACATTTAGACATAGTAGGACCACATTTTGCAATATCGACAGCATGAAGTTCACCGATTAATTGCTATGAGGAACAAAACCTTGAAATTCTAATGTTTTGTACAAAGTTGAACAGAATATTTTTATAAAGGTCATTAAAAGGTGAGGATAGAGATTGCTAGGAGTAAGGTAGATTTAGAAGTAAGACGTGGCTGTTGTTTTGAAGGAGCAAAGAGCTGGTAACTATTTATGCTTATTTAATCATGTTTGTGGGTGTTGGGAACCAGTGTACAATGCTAAACATTAACTAAGACATTCAAGGCCTACTTCATTTCTGAAGGCTGCCAGTTTTCTCCCACATCAGCATTCTCTTTCTCTTGCCTCAGATGTCACTGTGTGCTTAAAACATCTGAAGGGAAGTGAAGTGTAAATGTCTGCTAAAAAGGAGGTGGAAGATCCTTCCAGTTGGTTTCCTGTAACAATCTAATTTAGTTCCTTACATCTCATGGTCCCTTCCAGCCACCATAGGATACTGGTTGTTACTAGACCGCTGCCCCTTCTTCCAAATCTCTTCTGTCCACAGCCCCACCACTAAAGACAGTGAGGGGAATACCCAAAGCTAAAATCATGTGTTTCTTTCTCTTCGCTTTTGTTGAAATAACAGCATGACTAAATACCTCATTATAAAATATGGGTTTTTGCACATTTTGTTGCTATTGTTGAAGTATGCATTTTAATATATGCAAACATTTACATGCTAAATACTATAATTTTTATTTTGTTTAAGGTTTATTCGAAAACAGATGATACATAATGCATCTATTATGGTGAATTGTGATATTAATCACAGAATAAATATTGCAATCAGTATTTAGAAATGTTTTCTTGTGTCTTTGTTTTATTTGATATCCCTCGCCATGAAGCGTGTGCATTCTGCAGTTAGTTTACTAATACAATCTCGATTTCACAAATATGTTCATGTGGAGATTAGATCGATTGTCTTTCTCTGCTGATTCTAAGGAGAAAATGCTATTGGTCCATACTGTAAAGAAAACTACATTTGAAATCATGTTTTCAATACCTGCCCTCGATGGTAACCAACTATTCAGCTTTTTAGTATAGAAAATCATTTTGAGATGAATTTAGATTTCAAGTAACTGTATGCACATTTATTTCATGATAATGCATTTTGGATATTCTGACCGACTTAGACTTGGCCCCAAAGGACTGCATTAAGTAAATGCCTTATAGGCTGCCTTTTCCTTGAAAACGCTGCAGATAAAGCACTTTCTTTACTGAAAAATCCGGTCTGTCCATGGAGTCCAAAAGAGGTAAGTTTTAACATTGATTCATTTACTTCAGAGCATCTTTTAAGCCCCGCCAATGCAGGTTTGGTCCGAAAAATGAGGGATTGTCTGGTCTTAAATATTTTGTTGCAGTCCTATTTTAAGGACTTTTCAGTGGATATGTGTGAAGCAGAGGACTCTGAAGGCACTTAATGTTAAAAGTGCTATTTTTCTTTTCCCAGTATAACTGACATGATCGACCACTTAGTTTAATCTTTGAGATTTAGTTCGTGGAGAGGTTTGTGATGCATATAGTTTGATGTTGCTTGGTTTGCAGAAACTTGAAAGAATCCATGATTTGACGGTTAACATGTAGATTTCTAGTGCTGTTGTGTTGTATGCCCAGCAGCTACTCAGGAACTAATAGCTGCTAAAGGTAATGACGAGAGAAAGTGATATTAAGGGAAAGTGCTCATACTGGCAGTGGATGAGTTATGTTTTTGGTGAGAATGTTTCAGCACCTTTGAGCCCCAAGGATCCGAAGAGATCTCCAGGTGCATTACTGACAGCAGCTCAGCGCTGTTTGAGCCCCTCAAACCTGCCTCGAGGTCTGCACCGATTCCAGTGCTGACTTTGACTATTGCTCCCAGTTCCTATGCCAGTTCCTTTTTCATTGACGCCTGTCCTTATGTCGCCAACGCCGAAGGTAAACCCTTTGCCAAGACCCCGAGACAAATCCATCCTGGCCTATTTGCTTTTTCAAAGTCTACTAGATTTTTCGAAGGGGACCCAAACGGATCTTGGACTTTGTGTCATAAGCATTCCTTTACTGAGAGTAACGGTCTTTCACCAATACATACACATATATTGTTAATGCCCTACCTCTTCAGGCCTTGAAAAATCATAGAAATGAGACTAGACCTGCAGGTCTAGTGACTTAAATTATCTACTCAACCAAATTATAACACTCTTGACCCTAAAACACGTTTCAAATTATGTGGTCCGGGACACATATTTGAATTCACTGAGCTGCCATTTTCTTTAACATATATGCCAGCACCTACAAATATGCAAGTTCTGCATGTCTGCTGTACCAAAAACACTTTTGTTTGATTTAATAAACTAAACTTTTGCTCCATATATAATACAAATGTAGCCACATATAGGATACAAATGACTGCTGACTTGCCACTTAGTTCATTAATCACATTGTCATTAGGACGGGTGCAGGAATGTTTCTCAAATCATTTTTAAAAACGATCTCTTTTTATAAATACATACCTGAATCCTGAAGTGGTAGCACCCTTATTTGCAATCAGTAGATTATCTATCAGACTGGCCACAAAATGTCCCACTGACGTGGTTTTCTGATAAAACTATATAGTGTGCAATGTTTGGAAATAGAGTTTCTGCTAATATTTGTAATTTGCACATCCCCAATTAAAGTGTTCTGATTTGTTTTGCTCCTGTTTAAACCTTTGTTAGCATCACACTTCTGAATTACAAAAAAAATGTTTTTTCGTAATTACGGATATATTTTAAAATACTTAAACTATTCATTTACTAGCTGTTTAAGTGTTGTGTGTTGGAAACAAAAGCTGACATTTTAAACCATTTTGTTTCACTAAGATTGTCAGACTGCTCCCTTAACAAAATCCTCTAACTGTAATAAGAGAAAGAAAAAACACACATTTTGATCTGTCTTTGAGCAGTCAACAAATGTGTCAATATAAAAGATAAAAATAAGATTTAAAGACGTCTTTAATACTCATTCACTTTCTGAATAAACAGAACACCTGTTGCTTTCCAGCTTAAGTTCACTTGCCAGAACGGAGGGGCAAGTGCAAGTACACTTGCCAGAACGGAGGGTCAAGTGCTAAAAATGTCTCGATCTGATAAAATCTGACTCGCCATAGTGAGTGGCCGAGTAGATTTTTTAGAGGCCTGCTCTTTTCTCCTCAGGTTTGCTGTGGGAATAAATTGGTTATGTGCTTTTCTAAGAATTTTTTTTGTACTCTTTGCAAGTAACGTCAGTGCGACCAACGGATGACTGTGGAGATCACTAGGCGAGTGGAAGAGGAAGTCGCTTGATGCAGGTAAGTTATCTCTGTGGTCTTTACCGAAGATCGAAGTGATGGTGATGAGCCAGACTCGTTGCTCATCCAAAACTAAGTCAAGCAAGGAGCTTTCTGGAGTCGTGCTAGCATCCCTCTTAGATATTCCTTTTGATGGTTCCTGCCTTGTTGGCAAATAAAGGTGATTTCTCCCTAGAGCTCTTCAAGAAAAACCAGGCTGTGGCACTCTCTTTGAGCTTTTTGACCCCTACCAGACCGGTCCATCATCAATTTTTGTCCTTCTGGGGCTACTCCAGATGTTTGGCATATAGACAGCGCCTAACATCCTCCCTCGCCCCTCCCGTCACCTCAGCCCTTTGTAGCTGGAGACTAGGATCAGGCAGACAATTTGTAGGTCATCAGGGCTATAATCTTGTCAGTCCCCTTCCTCTGCGGCATCAGCTTTCAAGCTGCCTTAGTTTGCCCGTACCGGTACCCAACCATCCAGTAGGTGGCAGGATTCACCATTCACTCCCAGGGTGGCAGTCCATCACATCCGACAGATGGGTTCTCCAGTTCGTTCAGAAAAGCTATGCTCTTCCATTCCTTTCCTACTCACGACAACTTCCACCCATATCACAGCAGCTTGCAGAAGAACTATATCCATTTTTCTACAAAGGTGCAAACTCTACTGTCCAAATGAATCATCAAGAGGATGCCGTCCTCAAAGGTAAGGATGAGATGTTATTCCTGCTATTTTCTCGTGCCGAAGAAGGATAGAGGCCTTTGTCCAGGGACGGCTCCTCCGTTATGGCAGAGTAGCCTCACCCATGTGGCATCAGAGTTAAACACTTGAAAAAGAAAATGATAATAAATCAATTTATCATTTTATTTTTACCTGCGGCTGCCAGCGAGCACATCGTAGGGGAAGGCTCAACGATCACTATGTGCAACTGCAGTAGGGAGTAGGGGTGATGAGGACTACTAAGTGCGCATGACGGTTTGGGCGGCCAACCCGTCATACGCACCTAGCATTTCTCCACCTGACTGTGTTATACAGCCGGGTGGAGAAAAGCTGCAGGTTCCCAGTCCCTTTGTGAGCACCGAACCAGGACACCTATACAATCCCAGTCCTTCTCTCATGCTGGAAATAGTATTCCTAGCATGAGAGCAGCATCAGGAATTGGCATCTGGGAGCCTGTGCAGTGTGAACCATGTGACCCCCACCTCCTCTCCCGCACCCCGCCCCCACCACCCCCGCACACCCTACCCCCCACCACCCCCGCACACCCTACCCCGGTGCTCCACAACTTCGGATACCAAGCAGCCGCTACTGCATTTGTACTATTTTAGATCTTCGCTCTCTGAATGCTTTACTGCAGAAGGACAAATTCAAAACACTCACAGTAGCCCACGTTTTCTCTGCCTTGGTTCTAGGCGACTGGATAGCACCTTGGACCTGCAGGACATGTACTTTCCTGTGCCGGCCCTGCATTCCCACAGATGTTACTTGTGGTGTAAGGTTGACCAGTTTGCTGTGCTTCCCTTTAAACTTACCAGTGCCCCTCGGATGTTTACGAACGTGGTGGCGGCGGTCGCCGCTCATCTTCAGAGGTTGGGGATCCCAGTTTTGTACTCTCTGTGACTGACAGTTGAAGACTGGGTTGCCACACTCAGTTGTAGACTATCTCCAGATGACCGCAAACCTCCTGCCATTGTTGGGGTTTTCGACCAACGAGCCGAAGTCGTATACGCCTCCTTCGCTGGGGCTACCTTTTACAGGGGCTGCTCTGGACACAGTGCAGTACAGGGCCTTTCCTCCATCTCAACAAGTCCAGGGCATTCGGGCTATGATCCGGAAGTTTCAGTCCTGGATCTCTGTGGACGTTGCTCTGAAACTTCTTGGCCCCTTTTGCCTCATGCTTCTTGGTAGTCTACTCTGCCAGGTGGCAGGCTTTGAAGTAGGATCACTGGGCCCAGCATCAAGGAAACCTGACGAATGCCATACTGGTTTCAGAGGATACCTGCAGTGGTGGCTGGCTCAATCTCAACCTTCCCAGCGGCCGCCCCTAACTCTTTTGCATCCAAAGCTGATGGTGATGACAGATTTGTCACTGCTGGACTGGGGAGTCCGTCTGGGAGAGGTGAAGAAAAGAGTACTCCAGCGGTGGTCTGGCTGCACATAAGTCTGTTGGAGCTGCGGGCCATCCACTTGGCACTGAAGGTCGTTGTGCCACCCATTAAGCCAAAGCTGATTCAGCTTCTCACATACAACATTTTCACATTGTGGTACTACAACAAGCAGGTCAGAGTAGTGTCCTGGATCATGTGCCAAGGAACTCTTTGCCTATTGAGCTGGCTGGAGCGTGTGCCTGATCGTGAACCACCTGGCAGGATATTTTAAATGCCTGGGTAGAAGGGCTCCGAGACAAACACCTAGTGGATCACTAATAGTGGTTGCACCCAGAGGTGGTGCAGGGCAATTTTCCAACAGTAGGGAGAACCTGAGGTCGCGGTCTTCTGAGAGTTGGAGTTCCAAAGAAAGCTCTTTAGGAGACTTATTCAGGCTAGGATGGTGTACGTGATTCCTGTACACCAACCCTCCACTGCCTCTCCTGCCCTGAGTTATGAAGATCAAGAGCAACCTGGCCCTAGTCATCCTAGTGGCTCTGGATTGGGCCAGTACCTCTGGGCATGACCATCTGTCTTTCGATCGGGCTACAGCTTCGGGAGGGTCTTCTGTTGTAGCAGAAGGGCAGGGTTTTGCACCTGAACCTGCACAATATACATGTCGATGTGTGGAGATTGAGCGTCGGCTGTCGGCTGCATTCTATCTACTTCCTGAGGTGTGGATGTCATCCTCATGTCCAGTCGTCCCTCTGCAAAGCCGATTTATACAATGCACTGGGACAAATTGGTGTCGTGGTGTCTGCAACACAGACTACTTACAAGGTAAGCTATAGAATGTTTTATTGTTAATTTTGTCTTTGGCCTAGCAAGGACTTGTAAAGGGCACTATTAAAGATTATTTGTCAGTCCTTTAGGCCTTTTTGCATTTGCCAGACCAACCGTCCTTGTTCAACTTACCTGTTCTTTTGCAGTTTATGAAAGGTTTGCAACACGTTTGATCCATAACCACGACAGTGAATACTAAACTTGGTTTTAACGTTTCCTTATATGCGCCCCTTAGAGCTGCTGCAGAGCTGGTTGTCCCGGCTTCTGACTCTCAAGACAGTCTTCCTCATTGCGATCACTTCAGCTTGTCTTATGAGGGAACTCCAAGCTGTTACTGTACAACCACCCTACACCACTTTTTTGCTAGACTTACTGGTGCTGAGGACTGTGTCTGCATTTTTTGCTGAATGGTGTGACTCCTTTTCATATTGAACAATCCATCACTCTTCCAACATTCTTTGACCTGCCTCTCCCTTGAAAGAGGAGGAGAGACTTATTCGAGTGTACCCCAAAAGAACTTATAGCTTTTACCTCAATCACACAAAAGACCATTAGGTGGATTATCAGCTATTTGTAGGGTTTTCTGGTGAAAAGATAGGATGGTGCAGAAAAGAACCTTGTCTAGGTGAATTGTCCTCTCCATTAAGATCTGCTATGCACTGGCCAAAAAGCAGCCTCCAGAGGGCCTGAAAGCCCACTATACCCGGCATGGGCTGCCACTACTGCATCACCACATGGAGTACCTGTCCTTTACATCTGTAAGGCCGCAACATATTGGTCAGTGCATACATTCCACATTTGGAGAGCACTACTGCCTTGTCAGCAATGTCTGTCAAGAAGAGAATTTTGCTTGTTCCGTCCTGCAGGACTCTTTGGTCTGCGCCCATTCCATGGATCCTCCTGCTTGAAGGTACTGCATTGGTACCCATTCTAAAGGTGAGGAATTTGTGGTTAGAAGTATACATCAGAATAACAAGTTATTTATGTTCGGAAACAGTATGTTCAAGGCATATGGGCTGCAGATCACACACTAGTGTATAGATCGTGGGCCCGGATGATTACACTTTGTTGTTGTCCTGAAAGAGTCTCTGTATGGTAGATGACTCCTCCTCTGGAGTATAGTACGCATGTGCATCGACTCCATCTTCAGATTGGGGTTTTTTGCGCCATCGGGCTCGGATGTGTATGTCGCTCCCGCTCGGTTTCCTTGGTCCCTACTGTTGGTATTGTTTTGATCATGACTTCCTTTATACACGCGTTTCGAACAACCTTCACTTTTCGATTCCGGTGATCGTCGGGCCCAACTGCGACATTGGGCCTTCGGCTCATTGAAAGAACACCCTTCAAGAAGTGCCCTCAGTGTGGACACAAATTCCCCCACACTGATCTACATGAGCTGTGCAATCTGTGCTTGTTCCCAGAGCACGAAAGCCGAGATTACCAGGCCTGTATTTCGTTGCGGTCGAAAAAGACCATCAGAGACCGTCGAGCTCGGAGAGTCATGGCACAGTCGTCTTCATCGGCACCAGACACCCTTGTCGAGGAGACTCCGTTCCAACCGGAGTCCAAAGAAGAACAGCAGGAAGACGTCATTGTTTCCGAAGCAGAGGATTCAGCTTCTGGAGCCGACGAGCAGGCAGAAGAAGACGATCCCCTTCCTGCTGGTCATCAGGTCGTAAGTACAGACATCGACCCTCTTCACACCCCCACAACGGTTGAGGCTTCAGTTCCACCTCCACCTTCAGGCCCAGGTGCACACCGATCACAAACTTCCGACGCCCCGCCTTTGGGCCTGGCAACGAAGACTTCTAAAATGCCTCTAGGCGACTTGGGCTCGAGTCAGCCACCAGTCAGTCCCGATAAACAGAAGGATCTCAAACCGAAAGTAAAACCTGTACAAACTCCGGCACCGAAGCAAAACTTTGGCACCTAAAACAGTCGAACCAAGCCAAATCCGGCACGAAGCACACTTCGGCACCTAAAACGGTCGAACCGAAGCCAAGTCCGGCACCTGAAGTTGTCAACCCAAAACACGCTTCAGAACCAACAACTCCGGATCCGAAATAAATCTCCGACAGAAGAAAAAACTGATGGCTGGCTAATAAAGGCCAATTCATTCCAGCAATGCATCCAGCACACGCACACAAGACCATTCACCTCTTACACAAACTCGGTTTCACCATAAACAAATCAAAGTCACATCTCCAACCATCCCTGTCTCAACAGTATCTAGGTGCCACAATAGATAATTCCAAAGGAATTGCATCCCTCAGTCCAGTAAGAATACAAAGCATGCAAGCTCATATACAAAAATGTCAACCGCAACACTCACTACCAGCTAGAGTGTTCATGCAACTAATTGGAATGATGGCGCATTTGGAGTCTTGCGCGCGGTACTACGAAAATGCAAGATGCCATCATTCCAATTAGTTGCATGAACACTCGAGTTGGTAGTGAGTGTTGCGGTTGACATCTGCAGTGATGGAACACCAAAAACCTTTCCAAAGGACCGCCGTTCCTCGAGCCAGTTCAACAGGTAATGCTAACCACAGACGCATCCCTCACCGGCTGTGGAGCTCATTTGTCATAGTAAACAGTACAGGCCAGGTAGACACCACACCAGAAGCCACTCCATATAAACTATCTGGAGTTGCTAGCCATCTTTCTAGCTCTAAAATCATTTCAAAATGACCTATCAAGCAAAGCTGTCTTAGTCCGCACAGACAATATGACAGCCCTGTAGTACATTCAAAAACATGGAGGAACACACTCCTTACAGCTCTCCTGGCTGGAGTATATGGAGGTGGGACATTCCTCAAAACATCTACCTACTCGCAGAACACTTACCAGGTGTTCACAATCAGGTTGCGGATCTGTTGCATCATCAGACACAACAGATTCACGAATAGTAACTTCATCTTCAAGTTCTTCAACCTTTCTTTCAAGTATGGGGACAGCCAGAAATAGATCTGTTCGCCACACACCTAAACTCCAAATGCCCAAGCTTCGCCGCCAGGTATCCACACCCATTGTCCAAAGGCAATGCGATATGGATGAGTTGGTCAGGCAAATTTGCGTACGCTTTTTCGCCTCTCCCTCTCATTCCGTTAGTGGTGCGCAAGCTGCAGCAACACTCCCTTTGACTGATTCCCATTGCACCAACATGGGCATGGCAACCGTGGTACACCACACTACTGGAACTCTCAGTGGTACCACATCAAAAACTGCAACTCTTCCCACACCTGCTAACACAGAACCCTGGAGAGATCGTGCATCCGGACCCAAAGCAGCTCAACCTAGCGATTTGACTCCTGAGGTCTTAGAATTTGGATATCTCAATCTCCCACCTTATTGCATGAATGTTATCAAAGAAGCTAGATGTCCCACAACTAGAGCTTGCTATGCAGCTAAATGGAAAATATTTGTTATGTTGCACCAATAACAACATCAACCCACTAGATTTTTCCATCCAGAACATCATATGCTACTTGCTGCATCTCCACAAATGCAGTTTAGCATACTCCTCAATCAGGTTACATCTAGCTGCTCTATACAGCTTACCTTCAAAACAGACAGCATCTATCATTATTCAAAGTTCCTGCCATCAAAGCCTTCATGGAAGGTCCAAAAGAATAATTCCTCCCAGGGTACCACCCTCCCCTGTATGGAACCCAAACATTGTTCTCACTTAGGCTCATGGGTCCTCCATTTGAACCTTTACATAATTGTGAATTACAATTTCTTTCATTGAAAGTTGCTTTTCTAGTGGCTATGACATCACTCAGAAGGGTGAGTGAGATCCAGGCACTAACAATTCAAAAACCATTTGTGCAACTCCATCACAACAAGATGGTTCTAAGGACAAATTCCTTCCAAAAGTCATTTCACTATTCCATCTCAATCAGTCTGTTGAATTGCCAGTATTCTTCTCCCGACCTCAAACAGTTGCTGAGAGAGCTCTCCATACATTAGATGTTAAAAGAGCTCTCCTCTACTATATTGATAGGACAAAGGCATTTCGTAAAACAAAGCAGCTTTTTGTGTCCTTTTATCCTCCACACAAAGGTAATCACATTTCAAAAACTGGGATTGCAGGGTGGATTGTTAAATGCATTCAAGTTTGCTAGCAAAAACCAAAACACACTCTATCCATTCCCCCTAGGGCTCAGTCCACCCGTAAACTAGGGGCATCTATGTCATTTTTAGGAAACACTCCCTTAGATGATATCTGCAAAGCAGCTACGTGGTCTACACCGCACACATTCACAAAGCACTACTGTGTAGATGTGCAAGCAAAACAACAAGCTAGTGTGGCCCAGGCTGTACTCAAAACACTATTTCGAACCACTGCAACAGATACTGGTACTGGCTATTAAGGGACAGAACTGCTATGCAATCAATGCTCTAGTGTGTGATCTGCAGCTCACATGCCTCGAACGGAAAATGCTACTTACCAGTATGCATCTGTTCTTGCATGTAGTGCTGCAGATTAACACATGCCCACCCACCTCCCCGGCTACCTCTATCTGTTCCAGTAATATCTTAATTAGATACACTATACATGGACATCTCTTTCTGTTTCACACAACTCCATCATTTCACGTAATGGCGAAAAACAATCTGAAGATGGAGTCGATGCCCATGCGCGCTATACTCCAGAGGAGGAGTCATCTACCTTACAAAGACTCTTCCAGGACAACAACAAAGTGTAATCATCCGGGCCCACCACCAGATGGCGATCTATGCACTAGTGTGTGAATCTGCAGCCCTACATGCCAAGAACAGATAGATACTGGTAAGTAGCATTTTCCTTCTGGTGGATATTATAGCCATGGAGTTCTCAATGGCCTGCCCACAGTCTCTCATCTACAAAAGTCTCAAATTAGAGATCTGAAACCTCCAGTTGTTAGGGGCTACGTATCTGAGACCGCAGAGAAAGTCAAGAAAGAAACAGACATCAGTGCACAGAGGTGGCACTTTAAATGCAGCTCTGCTCCGCTACTTGGGTGGAACAAAGTCAACGCAGAGCCAAACGGCGAACAACACACACGAGTACTGCTTTGAACACTTCATGGTCAAATTCTAAAGGTGGGGAATCTGCAGTTATAGTATCCACCTGAAAGAGCGCTACCAACGGTAAGTAACTTATTGGTTAGATTGACATGTTAAATAATCCTTTACCAAAAGGTCTGTTGGTACTGTAGATAGTAAAGCTGACATTACAGAAAATTGTTGTGATATACACTTAAATTGTTACAGAAGTGATATTTACTATCCTAAGATAGATAACCAATGAATGTTAACATTGAAAATCTAAGGCTGGAAGAAATGGCTCCTCGTTCTGCACTTTAGGGCTAAAGTACTTTTAGCAGCAATACTTGTTAGGAGGAAAGGACTCTAGCACGTTTATAACAAAGCACCTTCTTCTATAAAGACATCAACCTGTGTACTTTCTGCCATGTTGGACAGGTGATTTTTAATTGAACACATTGGGCATTTGACACCCAATTGTGGCATCTAACAACAAAAAAATGGTTGAGGGCTGTAAGGTGTCAGCCATACTGTTGCATTGGTTGCAGCCCATGGTGAATCACAAATGGGCATTCCCATGTGGGAGAGTTCCATACACTGCGCACTTTTAGAATGTTATGGTCGGCCCACAGCATAGCGACAGGAGTGAGAATTTGAGCTACAATGCAGAGATGGAGGCACAAGTATGTGATGATGAATACTGCAGGGCTGCAACTAATTGAGCACTAAAGTTCACGGAAGGGGCTAGGGGCTAGAGGCTTTTGGCTAGGTTTGCTCTTTAGAAATACTACATACATACATATATTCCCTAGAGATTCTAGTGGGAGTAGCACATGGGGCCAACTCATAATTCTTACCTGACAGCCTTATTATTGAGGCAAATGTGTGAACTTTTAGACATCAGGGTGGTGTGACGTCTGATCTTCCTGGAACACACTCACGCACACCAAAGGTATTTCCAAACACAAATTGCCGTGTGACTTTATCATCAAAGCATCAACAGCTGTATCATTCTGTGGACTTCGTATTGGGCTCCTTGCTCCCTGATGCTATTTAAGAAGTGAAGGCACTGGATAACCGTAAATGACTGTTAGCTGGGTTGGCAAAGACCGATTTACTTCAGGAGAAATCCATGACCACTCTAACATGTATTCCTTTGGATGGGTAAGTGATTGTTGGCCTGCATTGAAAGTAATTGATTTCTGTTCCAAATATCCTAACCAATCAATATCTGACTCAACAAAACAGTCTGGCTGATCCATCAGATTCCTGAACAAGTGCTAATAGAGTAGTCTCCCTCTACCAAGAACCTTTATTAGGCCGTGGGGGGCGTGGCTCGGCCGGCTGCAAGATGGCCGCACTCTTAAGTGAGTTCTGCCGGCCATGCTTTTTCATCCGCAAGAATCCTGCAGGCATCGCCGCATTTACCGCACCACACTGCCGAGTCCTGCATCGATGGAGCGCCACGCACCTACCTGTGTCAGTTTGGTGCTTCTATGTTCCCCCCCCCCGGCCGAGATCCTCTCCTCGTGGCCAGCGCTGGGCCTCTGCGCTGGGTGACCGCCCGCGCCTCCGCCAGAGCTGCTCCTGTCTGCGTGGCCATTGTTCGGCGGCGCTGACGCCGGAGATCGGACACTGCCATTCGCGGTGAGTCATGCCATTGCTGGGGGAGTTCGCCGGTGGGGCTAGGGGTCGCTCGCTGTGCTGCCTTGTCGGGTGGCGCTGCAGCCTGGTTGTGGCCTAGTGGTCCGCCCCGGCCTTGCGTAGGTGCGGCTCCGCCTGTGCTGGGCTGTGGGAGCGGTGTACCCCCCTTATCTCCCCCTCCGGTGTTTCCCCCTCGGTTAGTGCCGGCTTCTGCGCCCTGCCTGACCCTTGCTGAGCGGGGCAGTTGACATCGCCTGCTGCCGGGGTCATGCCGCCCTGAGCGCCCTCTCATCTCTGCCTCGCTGAGGTCCATCTGCCACACTCTGCCCCCTGCTCCGTGGCCTGTTCCCGGGGGTACAGCGGAGAGTCTGTTTCTGCCTCTCCTACCTGCAACACTTCTCGTCTCCCGCTTGCAGGGGACACACCTGCCCGGGGACGGGCCCTGCTGCCTTGGTGGCGCCTCGGCGCTCTGTTGCTGCACCGTGTGATCATCTACTCCGAGTGCGGCCCCCTGGGGACTGGCTCCCTCGCGAGCGGCCTCTCGACGGTGACTGGTGCCTGCGGGTTGCCGCTGGGGGCCTCTCTTGACCTGCTACTGCCCCAGCCCTCCCTGGTGCCTGACGCTTTGCCACATGGCCCACTGGTGTGCCACTGGGCCCGCCACACCGCAATCACCCGGGGCCGGCCGGGGGTCCTCTGCAGCTTCCAACTGGGGCACGGCGCCCTCCACGATTTGCCACCCACAACTCTGCTGCTCCTTCTGCCCTGGCGGAGTGTTCTAGTGTGTGGGGTCCACGCTGCCCTGGTGCCCACTGTCTGCTGTTCCTGCCTGGGGTGCCCAGCTACAACAAAAAGATCAGGTGAGTGAGGGTAGTTTGCGCTGAGAGGAAATACCAGTTAATAGGATACAATATCAAATCAGCTCCAAGGATAGGATTTCGGTCACCCAACCAAAATCAAACACTGTGACTCAAAATGGCCCAGTCTCATCCCTCTTTTCTCCTGCTGGTGGAGGCTGGGCACAGGACAGTTTTGCAGCCCCCTTCATCCATACCCAGCTGCTAGCTGGGTCCTGCGCTGTGCTGTGGGGGACGCGCCTGTAGGCCTGCTGATGCTGCCTCCCTCCGGCTGCCTGGATTGCTGTCCTGCTGGCCTGCGCTCCCTGTTGTCTGCCCCGCCTAGGTTCATCCCCGTACTGCCTCTGTTTGGCTGACATAGTCTGATGGACTTGGAACGTCCATGGCCTGAATGATTTCCGCAAGGCTTGCCTTATCCATTCACACCTACAGCGCCACAAAGTAGATATATGACTATTACAGGAAACGCACTTGCTGCCAGGCTCCGTCTCCAGACTCCAGTCCCGCTACTGGGGGGAATCCCATTCTTCCACTTACTCATCCTATGCTAGGGGAGTTTCCATTTTGCTGCGCCGTGGCCTTCCTTGGCAGACCTCACGGGTTCTCCTCGATCCAGAGGGTACATATGTTATCCTCCACAGCCTGCTTCTAGACCAGCCCGTCACGATCGCCGCAGTATACGGCCCCAACTCGGATGACCCGGAATTTTTTCATCATATTTGGCATCTTATCTCCTCCTGTGGCTCTGTGGCGGTGATTTTTTTTTTTCTTTTAAAAAAAAAAACAGGGATTAATGGGGGCGATTCTCCCACTTGAACCTAAGGTCATTTCAAATCTGATCCAGAGCGGCGAGTGATCCGAAATGCCTCTAGCCAAATGCTTTATTTCAGTAACATACGACGCCTGGGTCGCCGGTACTAGACCATAATCGATTCGAGAAAGACTACCATGAGCACCGGAGTGGAAGGTATACTGTCGCTGATTAGGATTAAACAATCTCCAGCTATCCAGCAGACCCAGAGCCTCCAGAAAATCAGGAAGCCATCTTTGTGCCCGTCCCGCATCACGGGGCGGAGACCTGTCCATGGTGCTGGAGACTACAGCATTAAAATCCCCACCCAGAATCAACAACCCCCTAGGAAGGTCTAAAACAATCTTCCCCAATTCAGTGTAGGTCGTGGTTTGCAGACCCGGGGGACATAAATCGAGACCATCTCCCAACGTCCTGACACCGCTATATACCGACCCCTCTCATCTGCAACGACGGAGTCAACTACAAATGGGAGAGAATTTCTGAGGAGGATCCCAACTCCCCGGGCCCCCGAAGTAAATCCAGCATGTACTACCAGCCGATAGCCTTTTCTATGCATCGCCTTACATGTATTCCCTACCAAGTGCGTCTCCTGAAATAGTACTACATCCGGGGAGTGTCTTTTGAGAAATTGTAGGACCACACTGCGCTTGATTTTATCCCCCAACCCATTCAGATTCCAACTCAGTACTCGCAACCCCCGAGCCCCCATCACGGAACATAAAAAGGGCCCAACCCTCCTCCAATCCCCGCACCATCAATAAGCAATCTTGGAATACAATGCCTTGCAAAAACACAAAAAACACAAAAACAAAACGAAAAAGGAATACCCCTTCCCACCATCCCACCAAACTTCCCGTTACACTACCCCCCACCCTGCACCCCTGCTTACGACTATCAAGCCTCCCCAACTTGCAGTGTGCCTGTCGCCCCCACATCTAAACTAAACTACAAAAAAGCTAAATATGAGGAGGAAAGAAACCCACTGACAGCTCGTTGACCCCCCCATAGTTACTGTGTTAAAACATATATATTTTTTTTTTATCGGAAAGAGTACAACATTAGTCTGTTCCCTAACTTTCCCCAGTTCCCATGGTAACAGTACTTATGCTCGTTCTTGCGAGCCCCCTCCTTCATCTCAGCTCTGTCTCTGGGGTTCTTGCTGAGCAGTTAAATTGTCCAACCAGTCCGTTGCAATCTCTGGCTTGTCAAAGAAGTAAACTCTCTTGTCATGTTCAATTCTCAGCTTGGCCGGGTACATCATGGCGTACTTGAGTCCCTTATCACGAAGCTTCCGTTTAACCCCCATAAAACTCATTCTCTGCTTCTGGACTGCCTGCGTGAAGTCCGGAAAAAAACTGATGGACGAGTTTTCGTACTTCAAGGGGCCCCCAGATCTGGAGGCCTGGAGGATCGCATCTCCGTCCCTGAAATTGAATATTCTCGCTATCAAAGGTCGGGGCGGGGCACCGACACGCGGTCTACCTCCAGGAATTTTGTGCGCTCTCTCGACGGTAAAGAAATTGCTCAGGCCTTTGGGCCCAAGATGATTGAGTACCAAATCTTCGACGAAGAGGTCGCAGCCTGCCCCTCCGCCTTTTCCGGCACTCCAATGATACGCACGTTGTTCCTCCATCCCGCCCTTCAAAATCCTCCAGTCTACAGATAGCCAGGTCATTTGAGGCCGTCAGAGTCCGAACTTCCGACTGTAATTCTGTTACATCATTCGTAAGACTAGCCGTCTTAATGTCCAGTGATTTCACTTTCTCACTCGTCTTCGTGAGGTCTGTCCGAGTCAAATTTACCTCAATAGACAGTGTCCAATTTATGAGCCAGGGTCTCCATCTTCTGTCCAAGAGAGGACTTGATCCCATCAATGGTGATCATCACGTCTTGTAACGTCGGCTCCGCTTCCAGGACAGAGGTTTCTTTAATTCCTTCTTGTGACTTTCCTAGTCCACTAGGCGACCCTTTAGTTTGTGCATACCGGTCCATGTTTTTAGATTGGGTATACCTTCCCCCTCTAACGGATTTCGATTGTTGTTTATCTCCCTCCGGCTTGGTCGCCATTTTGGGACAATCTTATGTTTGTCGTCCAGTTCGGGGTGGCAGTGCTCAATAGTCATTGTAATTGGCCCAATATCGAACCCCTAGCTTCCGACTCCTTAGGATAGACTGCTAGCCAACTGTAGTTCCGTACTATCCATTAATTGGCAAGAAGCCCAGGCCGCGGCACCCTCACTGGCACGACACGCAGACAAAATCCTCAATTTCGATTCCTCAGGTCTGCCCTCTGTTGAAGTGTCCCCATAACATGGCCCACTGTCGCCGACCAGGGTCTCAGATGATCTGGAGTGGACCCCAGCGGGGTCGCCGAGAGTTCCAGGCGAAATCAAAAGCGAAACCAAATGAAGTTGCGGTGCCGGGCCAGTCACTTCCGGTACTCAGAGCCGTTGTTGTCACATTACAACTCGGGCACAGTGCCAACTCAAGCACCGGACATCCGAGAGAAACAGGCCTCAAACTTTCCGATTCTCCAACTCTGGCTTCCGGGGCACATTCGGGACGCGTTTTTCTGTATCCGATACTCCTTCGGTTCCGCTGCAAGAAGCACTCCACAGTAAACAGGATAAACGACAGGATATATTCGGGGGGGCTATGAGGGTCTCGGGAGCCCTAAGCTCACGCGGCCATCTTGGATGCGCGCGAAGCTCCTACTCTGCGGCGGTGATTTTAATGTTGCTCTTTCAGCGACCTTGGACCGCTCAGGCTCTTACTCATCCCACCCGCGTGCTGTTACAGCTCTTAAATCCATTTTAACCGATAATGCACTTTACGACGTTTGGTGCCATCTCCATCCTGACGCCCGTGAGGGCTCTTGCGTGACGGGGCGAGAGGTTGCTGGTCGCGGATCGACCTCTGGCTGACCTCGCCGGATGTCCTGTCTTGGCTCACTGAGGCTGAGCATATGGCCCGTACTCTCTCCGATCGCGCGCCTGTCCAGATTCGTCTTGGGCTTCCTCTGTCCCAGTGTCAGGCTTTTACGTGGCGTCTCCCTCCTAACGCCCTCCGGGATACTGTGTTCTGCTCGGATATTCACACGGCGATTACTAATTATTTTGAGCTTAACGCAGGATCCTTCGATTCCGCTTGTACCCTATGGGAAGGTTTCAAGGTTGTCATCCGAGGTGAGTGTATTTCTCGACAGGCGGGCGTCCTTCCCGCTATCCGCTCCACACTGGCAAGGCTCGAGGGCAAAATTGGAGATCTGGATGCTGCCCAGGCGGCAAGTCCCGACCCGGAAACGTTTGCTCTCCTTCGTCAAAAGCACACAGAATTCTCAGACGAAGCCGGCCGTGAATTGTCCTTTCTTGGCAGAGAGGGCAAGGGCGCGCCCCTTCGGCAAGGGAGACCGCCCGGGAGGCACCCTTGCTAATCTTTTATGCCCACCACGGGCAGCCTCCTATATAACCGCCCTCTGCGATGGCGGCCTGGACAGGACAACATCCCCAGAGGATATCAAATCCCGCTTTATCGATTTTTACTAGCAACTTATCTCGGCCGGTACTCCTCTGCCACAGGAGGAGTTTGATTAGTATTTCGAGTCCATTGCCCTAGTCTGACTCGAAGATTATCTTTGTAAATTTTTGGGTGAGCCCTCTTCTAGGGAAGAAATATTAGCAGCCATAGGCAGCCTCCCTGGCAACAAGGCTCCAGGTCTAGATGGTCTCCCCGCCTCGTTTTACCAAACATTTGCTGATATCCTGGAGCCGCATCTGGCGGCCATGTACAACGAGGCTTTCGACACTGGTCTGTTCCCGCCGTCGGTGCGCGAGGCCCTGATTACCCTGTTCCTTAAGCCTAACAAGCCGGCTGACCGTCGGGTCTCCTACCGCCATCTCTCCCTTATTAATATAGATAATAAAATCTTTGCTAAATTGATCGCCTCTCGCCTTCTCCTGTTAATGCCCACCATCGCCCTTCTCGATCAATCCGGCTTTATACCCGGGAGGGCTACCTCCCATAATCTGCGTACCATCTTTTCCGTATTACATCAAATTAACCCCACCCTGCCGGCAGTGGCTGCCCTTCTCGATGCCACAAAGGCGTTCGATACCCTGGAGTGGCCCTTCCTTTTTTGCATCCTACCGCATATGGGTTTTAGTGACATCTTTCTGCGCAAGATCAGACTTCTTTATACTAATCCATCTGCGTGCCTCCGGATTAATGGCCAGGTTTCTGATCCCATCTGCATCGCCCGCGGCACCCAGCAGGGGTGTCCAATATCGCTCATGCTCTTTGCCATCGCTATGGAGCCACTGGCCGCTAGGTTACGTCAGCACCATACGCACAGGGGCATCAGCTTCTCGTCTCGTTCCCTTCTTGTCTCCATGTACGCGGATGATGTCACTCTATATATCTGCCATCCACAGGACAACCTCTGCTCTTTAGTCCGGGGAATCATACGATTTAGTGGGCTCTCAGGCATTCAGGTGAACTGGAGTAAGTCCGTTTTGTTCCCTCTGACCGACGCCACTGTCCCCTTCTCACCTGACTTCCCGTTCGAGTGGGCATCCGGTCCCACGCGCTATCTAGGCATCTGGCTTAGCAGGGATCTGAATGAGCTGTATAGGGCTAACTTTGGGCGGGCGGTGGACTGGTTAGAATCCAGGATCCCCACGACTACCGCTGTCCCTGGCTGGCTGTATCGCCATTGCCAAAATGGTGGTTCTTCCTAAATTCCTTTACCTTTTTACGAATATACCTATCCCCCTTCCGCTCATTTTTTCTGAAAATTGCGTTCTCTGATCATCTCGCTTGTTTGGGCAGGTAAACAACCCAGGGTGGCGGACAATATCCTTACTCTCCCTATGTCTGCCGAAGGGATGGGTGCGCCTGATTTCCGTATCTATGCTGTATGCGCCCAGGCCAGTTTTTTACATTTTCGGATCCACCCCACCCCCTATCAGCCTCAGGTCGCGGGGGAGACCGACTTGACTTCCTCCTGGCCTCTGTCAACTGCACTGTTCCCTCCCGCGGTACGCCCCCGGGCGGAGGTTGACACTAAGCATGGGCGGATTTTGCGAATTGGCAATCCGCGAACTTGCGTATTTACGGATTCGCAATCCGCAAAATCTGCGAACTCTCGCGAATTTGCGGATTTTTTGTTTTTTTTGTGTTCGCAAGGATTTCTGCCAGTTCGCGAGGGTTGTGTACCAGTTCGCAATTGCGAACTTACTTGTCGGCTCGCAACGGCCTCGACTATGTTGTTTCTACGTCTGGTTCATCATCACAGGTTCACAGCACCCTCTGTTTCACCACTGCCACCCTCTGGTACACCCATGCCACCCTCTGGTACATCACTGCCACTCTCTGGTCGGTTTATCACTGTAGATTATGGGGGTGAAAAAAAGCAAGCACACCTGCCCTGCTTCAACTGACATGAATTAATTTGGGGTTGATTAATGTGTCACTGAATTTAAACTTCCAGTCTGGCTGGCACCTGCTTCCTTATCTGTAATTTGCTTTCTGTTGCAGTGCAATTTTTTTTCACAGGACCTTTGTGGCCTACTTGTAGCTATTCTCTGAGCCTGCTGTGAGGGTCGGAGCAGGGTCATAGAATAGTTGCAAGTAGGCAACTGAACTCAGAGGGGGCCCCTCAGGAAGCACTACAGGGAATGATTACTAATGATAAGATTGAACTTTTGCACCTGCTGAGTGCTTTCATTTTTGTCTGTAATTGCTTTCTGTTGCAGTGTAATTTTTTTAACAGGACCTTTGTTGTATACTTGTAGCTATTCTCTGAGCCTGCTGTGAGGGTCAGAGCAGGGTCATAGAATAGTTGCAAGTAGGCAAATAAACTCTGAAGGGGCCCCTCAGGAAGCACTACAGGGAATGGTTACTAATGATAAGATTGAACTTTTGCACCTGCTGAGTGCTTTCAGTTTAGCAAAAATCCAAATATCCAGCAGCATCCACAAAAAGTAATCCTTCCAGGTCAAGATCCAAATCAAAGTGACCAGCACATGAAGAAAGCACTGGGAGGAGCCTGCTGGACAGGAACAGGAAGTTGGAGACTGTGGGACACTTCCATCCTCCCACCCCCCCCCCCCCCCCACCCCCCAAAATGGACTCCTTGCAAAGAAAAAGTGCAGGCAAATGTCACCCTGAGGAGTTATTCTGAAAAAAATCATAATTTTCAAGGTTTATGCTGCCTGCTGGTGGATTTCTTGTGCGAAATTGCAAATTTTGCAATCTCGCAATTGCGAGATTGTCGCTGCCCGCCGCATCTACGTGTTCGCAAGTGTTTACTCCCGCGAAATTGTATAGTATTCTAGTTGGCAAGTGCGACCAAGCAAAAAATCCAGTTCGCACGGATTTTACGAATTTTCGGCAAGTTCGCGAAAGTTCGCAGATTGCGAATTTGCAGAAAATCCGCAAAATCCGCGAGCGGAACGGATTTTACGCCCATGCTTAGTTGACACGGTTGAGACGCTGCGTTGGGCTTTCGCTTGCCTGCGCTGGCACTCGGGCCTTTCCCAGCTCTCTGCTAACTCCATGCCTATTGTTAATCACCCTGACTTCCCTGCGCTTCAGTCGTCCAGCATGTCCCGTCATGCGGTGTGCTTGGGCCTCAGGACAGTGGTGGATCTGTACCCAGAGAACTCCTTTTACTCTCTCCCTGATTCCCCCGGGGCTGCAAGATACACTGCTATTTTATCAGCTGCGCGCCACTTGCTAGAAACTGCAACCTACCTTTCCCCGGCCCCCGCCTACCCTTCCAGCTTTGTACTTCATATACTCCTCTTCCTCGCCGCACAAGTTAGTTACCAAGCTTTACGCCATTTCTCTTGCGTCTGCTCACATGTCTTCCGATCAAGTTCGAAAATTTGTATAGCGCACTACTCACCCAGAGGGTCTCAAGGCGCTTGAGGGAGGTGGGTGCTTTACTTATCGAATATCCATGTTTTTAGTTGCTTTCTGAAGGAGAAGTGGTTCTGGGCTTGGATATATCGGAGGCCGACTTGCTTTACTGTTGTAATCAAACCAAAAAGCTGTCCCTGAACTATCGGCTCCGCCTAATTCACTTCAAGTACTTGCACAGGCTGTACCGCACCCCCGTGCAGCTCCATCGGCTTGGGCTGGTCCCAGGGGACAACTGTCTGCGTTGTGCTGGCCCTGCCGCGGACTTCGCCCACTTGGCATGGCCCTGTCCTAAGGTCTCCGGGTTCTGGCTGGCGGTGTGCTCCACCATCTCTGACATTACTAGCTCTGTCGTACAACCTGATCCCCCCCCGCCCCCCTATGTGTTCTGGGTTATGCCAAGTTTTCCCCGATGCCTACCGCCGCCTCATCTCGATGCTATTGGTGCTCGCCAGGCGTAGGGTGGCCATGTGTTGGGGGCGTCGACCTGCTCTCAAGGTTGAGAGTTGGCTTGAGGATGCCTCTCGGTGCCAGACTCTCCTGTCTGATTTTTGGGACTTAATGCCTGCCAGGGGACAACTGTCTGCGTTGTGCTGCCCCTGCCGTGGACTTCGCCCACTTGGCATGGTTCTGTCCTAAGGTCTCCGAGTTCTGGCTGGCAGTGTGCTCCATCATCTCGGATATTACCTGCTGTGTCGTACAACCTGATCCCCCCCCCCTGTGTCTCCTGGGTTTTATCAAGTTTTGCCCTTATGCCTCCCGCCGCCTCATCTCGATGCTATTGGTGCTCGCCAGGCGTAGGGTGGCCATGTGTTGGGGGCATCGACCTGCTCCCAAGGTTGAGAGTTGGCTTGAGGATGCCTCTCGGTGCCAGACTCTCCTGTCGGATTTCTGGGACTTAATGCCTGCCTGCCTGTTGACATCTGAGCCCCATTGGTCTTCTACCTTCTCTCCCATTCCCACCCCAGCGGCGCTTCTTCTCCCGCGCTCCCCGCCAGCCCTGGGTCCGCGGCAGTCGCCGGTGCTGGTCAGTGACTACTCCTCACCCCTTTCCTCTTCACCTGTGCCCCTGTTGCTTCAGATTCCCTACTAAGTACGTCTTTGCATGTGTGCTTCCTCCTGCAGGGGCTGAGACTCTGATACTGTTTAGCTGTGTCTTTATATGCTGGATTCACGATGATGCTGCGACTGTTACCTAATTGCAATCGACCACAGTTCTTGTGATGCATCCTGTCGTCTTGTGCATTGGTACTACACGGTGTACTGTGCCTGATGTGTCTTTATTCTTTAATAAAGGTTTTTGAAAATTTAAAAAAAAAAGAACCTTTATTGGGCCCACAATATAAGCATTTCAGTGAGAAAGGCACTGAGGGGGTACAAGAAAGCATTTCTTTCAAGAAAACAAATAAATAGGGAGGTCACGAAAGGATTGAGCTCCACCTCAGCAGAAATAAATAATGAAAAGACAGTTTCCCTGTTCAGCTTGGTTCTAGACCCAAAGAAATTCTCCTTCAGAAAACCCCACCCACAACCCAATTCAATGAAGAAAACCAAGGCAAAAAGAAGTGAAGTAAAAATGTTGCCCAGATAATAGAAATTGGACAGAAAGAGCACTCTAGTGGGCAAGTGGCAAGGGAGAAAACATCAGCATAAACATATGAGGCAGCCAATGCTTTTGAACCCGGACAATGAGATTTATTACACTAATGCTGTCAAATTGGCTGATATGGCTGACGCACTAGGAATGGATCTGCCTTCGATTGGAGATCTATTTACACCAAATCAACATCCTGAAGTATCATAAAAGATATTAGGAAAAAGACTAGATCTTGCGGGTTACTTTGAGTCAAAATGAGGTTCCACCGGGAGTAGATCCACGGAATGGGAAGCACTTAAGACGGTGTTGAGGGGGCACCTGTCCGGACTGAATAGGGAGGAGTCATTGTGTTGCAAATACTCAGACGACACACTCACCTAACAGTCTGACTAAAGAAAGAACACAACAAAAGTGAGCGTATCACAGATATTCAGGACTGGTTAGACAGATACACTTTGAAGAAATATCGGCAGCGTCTTCACTGCAAAGGCGGCAAGTCCGAATGACTCTTAGCCTGGATCTTGTGTAGGGAGCAATCCCCTCTGATCACAAAATATTTGGTTATCCCGGACTGCGCCATGGTCACTTCTAGAGCGAGCATTGTAGATCTGTTCTATGCACATTTACAACACGTCTACACTGCTGACCCGAATATAAACACACATAGCTACTCCCCTTTTTCAGAGGGGTTAAGCATCCCCAAACGTACGCCGGAAGCGTCGGAGGAAATGGATGCACAGTCTGGAAAGAGGAACTTGGAACTACCCTGAGTATGCTCCCGCGAGGCACGACACCAGGCAGTGATGGCTTTCCGCCTGAATTCTGTCAAACCTTTTCAGCCACATTAACACAAGGACTCCTGGAAGTTGCTTAAACCAGGGAGAGTGCTGAGTTGGATCGTCAATGGTATGGGCGACATGGTTAAACGCTCTGTGGTCCTACAATACATTAGGCGACAATCCCCGGATGTCGTACTATTCCAGGAGTCACACTTGGTGGGGAACACCTGTAAGGCACTAAATAGATGGAGCTACAACCTAGTAGCCCACTCTGGCTTCACCACGGGCTCAAGAGGGGCTGGTATCCTGCTAAGGCGTTCCTTCCCTCTCTCAATACAACACACCTGGATCGATGAGCTGGGACGATACGCCGCAATCTCAGGACAGTGGAGAAGTGTGGCTCACTGGTTAGCGCGGCAGACCCTGATGCAGAGGTCTGGCCCAGGACCAGGGTTCAATTCCCGTCGCGGCTGGGTCTTGGGCTCGATATCCTCGGACCCGATAATTCTCTCGCCTCGGTGCCTACTCTAATCTTGGGTCCCACTCTGCAACTCTGGGCAATAGCTTGCTTAATCTCCACACCGGCCTTAACGCTAACCTGGCTTCACCTTGGGGTGCCCAGGAATGGGCACCTCACAGGAACAGGCCAGGATGGGTTCCTTAGCAGTACAGCGTGGGGACACACTGGCTAGTGTAACCAGGCGCTTTATAAGCTCAGGATTATTATTATTATTATTATTAAACACTTGCATAAATGACAGTCTATGTTCCACCGGGCCTGCAGGGCAGTACCTTTAAAGACCTCGGCACGATCATGCACTCGTTCCCAGAAGGGCAAATAATAGTGGGGGGAGACTTTAACTTGGTGGTATCGGGCTCCATGGATCTATATCAGTCACTGGATATTGGAAATACACATAGATGCTACCGAACTTTCTAGAAGCCCTAGGGCTAGTGGATGTATGGAGCGCATATCATCCAGAGAGTTAACAGTATACATTCCACTCTGGGGCGCACAATAGCTTTTCCCGACTAGATTACCTGCTGGTACCCGCATCCAAAATAGAGAACATACGCAAAATTAAGCACATGGCTAGAGGGATCTCTGACCACTCCCCGGAGTGGACCCAACTAGTCTTGGGAGACAAACAAGTTGGAAGTGAAGCGCCCGTTAACCCCTGGTATCTTCGAAATCCCATTGTTAAAGAAGCCCTATTACAGGCGCTAGACCACTACTTCCAGGAGAATGAGGGTTCAGTTGATTCACCCTAAACCCTTTGGGAAGCCTTTAAAGCGGTTATTAGGGGGCAGACGCTGTCATCAATTGCTGGAACATGTAAGCAAAGAACAAAGGACCAAGCCCGACTAAGGACGAAATCCTCCGACTGGAGGAAGAGACGGAAGGAAATGACACCCAAGAGAAAATACACCTCCTAAAACTAAAAAGGGAAGAATAAAAAGCTATCTCCACTGAGATGTCCACGACTCTAGGAAGAGAAAAAGAGGGAAGAATATACAACCAAAGGGACAAGGCAGAAAAACTGATAGCCTGGTTGAATCGGAAGGAAAGGGCGAGTAGGCTGGTGCCTGAACTAATGAGGGACTCGGGGTGGGGGGCACGGGGGGGGAGGTGGGGGATCACAGAGCCCCAACCCATAGCTAACGAATTCGCAAACTACTATAAGAAGGTCTACTTAAGCAGCTCAGAATTGCCAGCAGAAGATTCACGGGCCTTCCTGTCAGATATCAGCTTGCCCACACTGTCTGAAGCGGAGCGGCACACGTTAGACAGTGCCCTCACTAATGACGAAATTGCACAAGCGATAAGACACCTTCGACCTGATAAAGCTCTGGGCTAGCAACATTTGTCACCATTCAAAAAGAAGGGAAGCCAAGGGATAAATGCTCATCATACAGGCCTATCTCACTATTAAATGCAGAACCCAAAATATAGGCGAAACTGTTCGTGAACCGCTTGGTACAGGTCATAACCAAGTTGGTGCACCCCGACCAATCTGCTTTAATTCCCCATTGTAACACCGCCTTAAACTTGCGAAGGCTGTATTTAGAGTTCTGGGTAGACTAGATACGATACAGGAAGAAGTGGTAGTGATGTCACTGGACGCCATGATGGCATTTGACAACATCGAGTGCCCCTACCTCTTCGCGGTCTTGGCTAAGATGGGCTTTGGACCTGGCTTCATTGGATGGGTAAGACTACTCTACTCTGCCCCATTGGCGCAAGTAGTGGTAAACAATAAAAAATCTGAAACATTTGAGTTGGGACACGGTACCCGGGAGGGGTGCCCGCCTTTGCCCCTGCTCTTTGCCATCTCGCTGGAGCCACTGGCAGCATGGATCCGTAGAGATCCTCTGATAAGGGGGCTAAAGTGGAGGGAGGGATGGGAAGACTGCATCTCATTATACGCGGATGACATCCTACTATACCTCGCCTCCCCCAAACGTTCGCTCCACGTGGTTCTGGACATCTTTACAAACTTTGGGAAAAACACAGGTTACACCATCAACTGGAGCAAGCCCCTGCTCTATGTACTACATGGAGAACCCCCCTCCCCACCCAGCGGCTGTCCTATACAAGTAGCGAAGGTGGGGTTCATGTATTTGGGAATCTTTGTCACTGGGGATCGTAAGATTAGATATGAGCGTAACCTAATTTCGCCGCTGCAAAGACTGAAGCGTGATGTAGCAAATTGGAAGACGCTGCACCTCTCATTACTGGGACGAACAGCGCTTTTTAAGATGTGGCTCCTGTGCTTCCTCTATGCCTTGCAAAACTCCCCAGACCCGGTGCCGACAAGATACTTTAGGGAAGTAGAGGGCCTAAAGAAGGAACTACTGTGGGATGGCCGACCCCGAATAGCGTTGCATAAATTGGTGCGTAGCTGGTATGACGAGGGATAGGACTACCAGATATTAGAAAGTACTACTGGGCCTCTCATTTGGCAGCTATAAATCATTGCACATACCGCAGAGGAGACGACTCCGGATAAAAAATGGACCGGTGGCTTCTCCAGGGTGGGAACTATAACAAGGCACTCTACTCCAACCCCGGAGGTATACTCTAACTGGTCCAACTAACCACTCAGTCCAAGTCTGGCACGCAGCAAATCAAAGCATGTGATGGGCCAGGAAACTGACACTAGCCACTCCCCTATGGGACTCAGAGCAATTGGGCAACATGGGGGGCACAAGAGGATTTGACAAGTGGAACCTTATAGGGATCTCAAAAATCAGAGACTTAGGGGTCAAGGGGGAGATGGTGACGTTTAATACGCTTCAACGTGAATATGAGATAGCCAATACTGATTATTTCAGATGTCATCAAGTAAAGCTTGCACTAAAGTCCCACCTACCAGATGGTACCACTCCCCTGGAATATTGTCCACTAGAAGACCAGTTGCTTGATGGCTATCTCCCGGAAAAAGCAATTTCCCTGACCTACAAAAAGTTATTAAATAACATGACAGACCCCCTTGGACCGATACGAGAGCGCTGGGAGGGGGACGGACTAGAACTAGATGATGAAGACTGGCAGGAAGTGGTGGCCTCCCCAAGGGAAGCAGCGATCTCCTCTAGATTGCGCCTAGTCCAACTAAAAATTCTACCCAGAGTCTAAGTCTCAGGTCCGAGACTTGTCCAAATGGGGAGCGTGACAGATGGAACATTTAAGAGAAAATGTGGTGTGCTGGGCACCTTTATTCATACAATATGGGAATGTAGGAACATACAGAAATATTGGGAGAAGATCCACAAATGTTTGAGAGAGGTAGTAGACACAGTGATTAGGCCGAATGCAAAATGCTGTCTGTTGAATGTATGGGGGCCTATCGATTTGACCAGCAAAGTAAAACTATGGGTCACCTTGGGGGTAATGGTGGCAAAAAGAAATATTGCACGGCTGTGGGGGGCAGAGGTGATGCCAAAAATTAAGGACTGCAAAGCAGACATGAACTGATGCATGATCAGAGAGAAAACAGTGTATATCGCACAGGTTTGTCCCAAAAAATGATCTGCTATATGGGACAATTGGAATGAATATAGGGGGAATATATGTGGTCCACCTGATCTCATCCCCCCTTGACGAACCACCAACACCATAAATTCAGTGATCTAAAACTGCCTCAGTGAAAGTGCTATATAATGTGATGTTGTAATATTGTCGTCTCTGTAACACAAACTGTCTAAATATAATCTTGATGTTGGTACAATTAATAAAAATATATTTTTTTTAAACCCGGGGGGGAGTGCTTCCGACCCAGCAGCATGTAGACCCCTCATGATGATAAACACTGATGTGAAGGTACTTGGTAAGTCTCCCATGCGGCTCCTGGTCCATGAAGAGCAGTTTGGTTTCCTTCCGGGAAGAAGCACCTGCGTGAACATTAGGCGTCTGACTTATGTCCTACACAAGACCGAATATCGTATTGAGGATCTAGCGCTTGTGGCGATTGACCTGGAAAAGGAGTTCAACATTGTGGACTGGGAATATTTGATTCAGGTATTGCAGGTCATAGGTTTTGGCCCTCAGTTCCGCAGATGGGCCCTGCTCCTTTATAGAGAGCCGAGCGCAAAGGATTAGGTTGGGCGTTGCCGCTGGGCGATGTGGACATTGGGCCGCGGAGCAGGGCTGAGATGTCCATGGTCACGCTCCTATTTGCGCTCCAGTAGAACCATTGGCCATATGGACACATGAGGAACTGCAAAACTGTGGCATACCACTTCGTGAGGTTCAGCATGGTATATCGATATATGCTGATGACGCCCTGTTTTATCTCTCCTCGCCCAGGATTGCATTGTCGCAGCTATTGCAACTGCCTGATGACTTTGGCAGCATTTCGGGTCTTGGTCTCAATCATAATAAATCCTTGGTATTTCCTCTTGCCTCCCTGGTGAGTACACCAGTGGATCAGCTACCGGTCCTGGGCCTTTGCTGGGAATTGACACAATTTTAACATTTAGGGATTAAAGTGGCACACACCAGATCCTACAGCAACACCTAAACGTGGATAGGGTCCTAGCGGCCTTGAGGGAATCAGTGGCCTTCTGGAACAAATAGCCCCTCTCCCTGAGGTTTAGAATGGCAATAACCAAAATGGTACTCCACCCATGGTGTTTGTATGTGCTGCAGAACTTGCTGTGCCCCATCCCACCCATGATCTTTAAGCAGCTCGACTTCATTCTCATTTCACTCCCCTGGGCGGGCCGACGGAGGAGGGTAGCTCTGTCAACATTGACTAAAAGATTCGAGGATGGGTGGCTGGAGGTCCTGCAACTAGACTCCTATTATTTTGCTGCTCACCTTCACATGCAGCCAGTGTCTGGACTCGGGTAAGAACTGGGAGAAAAGGCTATTGATGGGTAGAGTTACAGCAGACCGTTTACCGGAGCTATTGATGGAGGGTGCAGGGACTTCAAAGGAACTTCCCTATATAGTTAAACAAACAGCTTTCATCTGGCAGAAATTTGCCTAGACTGTCCTGAAACAGGTCGTGTTTCACAGGGAATGTGGGGTATGGACTTGGAAACTGATTAGGCAGTTGATGGACAAGATGTCCTTCCAGGCATGGCAGGAGGGTAGGTGCGCCCAGCTTGGGGACTTATACCCCAGAGAGACATCTATCTCCTTTGAGGAGGCACACAAGAATTCACAATCGGCCCAGGTCTTTTTTTGCGCCATGTAGACTTGGCTGAAATAGACATGGTCAAATGGCCTGCTTATCCTGCAGCACCTACCCCTTCACAAACCCTAGTGAGCTTATTAACTTGCGCTTCGGGGTGCCACCTAATAACGCTGTTATACAGGGATATGCATGCAGATGGGCAGCCACCTGGGGCCCACATAGCGCAGGTTGTAGACGTAGAGGACTTGACGTGGGCAAGTGAACTAACACACTTTGTAATGCCCGGTTTAAGCTGATACACTATACCTACCTTTCTTTCATAGGACTTACCTTAGTATTAGGAACTTGTGGTGCATAGCCCCAACCCGCCCAGATGATTGCCTTCGCAGTGGAGCCAGTGGTTCCGACTTCATGCACTTGGCTTGGCGATGCAGCCCACATTAAGACTTTTGATGACAGGTTGTCAGTGACATAACCAGAACCATGCTCCTGCATATGGTCCTTTCTCCCCAGTATTGCCTCCTAGCCAATGTCAAATGACCAGAAAAAGTGGGAAGATGCGATATACATTTTTACAGCTAGGGGTTTTGGCCAGAGCTAGTGTTGCCATCACCTGGAAGGGACAACAGGCACTCCAGCTAGCGCACTGACACAAGTTTATGTAGTGGTCCCTGGTGGAGGAAACTCATGTGAAACTCAGCAGACGAGATGACAAGGTGACTTATGATCTGTCGGACTGGAGAGACCTGTGTGACACACTTTCCCAGACCCAGAATCATATGGAGCTTCCACTGATAGCGACAGTGCTGATGATGCGGGAAGGGACACATGGGTAAGGGGCACTGTCCCAGTCCAGCCGGAAGGGAGGTATGGAATGTCTTTGCATTGTGAGTCTGGTTGTTTCACGTGGGGTACGATGTGCCCAGTACAGTACGCCCAGTAATGTAAACTGTACACCTGTAACTAAACCATTGGTACTTCTTCTTCCGCCTTATGCACCGCCTCTTGCTGATTTTTATTCCTGTATTGCTCTACAAAATTGAAAAGTAAAGGGTTAAAAAAAAATCAAAGGTAGAAACCTTTCTTAAGGCTTTAAAATTAGAATGGATTTGATAGACACTGAGAGTGAAGATCATTTCTAAAACCATCTAGACCAATATTGAAAAGGAAGAAAAGTGGCCAAGAAGGATTGTAAAATGATTACCTACATACAATATCGTCAGGGCATAGAAAGTAAGAATGGGCAAAAAAGTATTGGCGAGAATATTACTATCAGATGGTGCAGTTGGATTCGGTTAAATCAGCACATCTGTGTTATGTGTAAGGCGAGTCATACTGGTAAACTGTTGCATTAACAGTTAGCCCCAGAACTAAAAAAGACACCAGCACCTTAAGAAATATAAACAATGCTTTTTAGAACACTACAGCAGAATCTATACTAAGATTCACAAACAAAAGTATTTACTCAGTTATCATAGATAACTCCCTTGACTTCCAGAATTTGATTCAGAAAATAACCTAACATAGTACACAATATTACGGCCAATCTTCCGAATGGTAATGCATGTAGCGAGGATGGGCTATCTTCTGAATTCTACAAGAAAGATGGGCTATCTTCTGAATTCTACAATATATATTCTAAATCCTTATCTTTAATAATGCATCTATTAATAAATGGAACGCTGATGATGGAATTACCTCCACCATCATTTTATAATGTAAATGTAATCAGTTTGATTAAACCTGGTAAAAAAAACTGTGGGAATAAACCCCTAAAGGCCAGTTATCTTGCTAAATGGTGATTAGAAAATAAATGCAGAAACAATTACTGACAGGATTTCAGATCAGCAACCTCGTAAATTCTTCCATACCAAAACAGCTTTCTCCAAGGAAGGCAGCTATATACCAATACCATTATCTCATTGAAGCTATAAATATGTTTTCTAGAGACAAAGATATTTGTGTCCACATTTTCGAGAGGAAATGGAAGGTGCACTCGTCAATACATGCAAATCGGAATCTGTTCCAAAATTGCTTCTATTTATTCAATCAATCTTTTAAAACTGGTACACAGCCAATGCGTTTCGTTCCCGATTTTTGCCAGAGGGAACGTCATCAGGGCTCCTAATAAATCAGCTGGTCAGTGGCAGTGAGAGGTATATATGATGAGGTTGGACCTCATAGGGCAGTATGTTTGCGAGAATCTTGCGTCTCAGAGTTGTAGGCTTACAAATATCCTATGTAGTATGGTCAAAAATTAAGAAAAGGTCCAGACATCACTTTTTCGTCAAGGGACTTTATAGATGTAAAGGATATAAAGTCATGCTGTATGGACTAGTAGAACAGCGTCTTCCCGTACAGCGGCATTATAACTGGCAGTGCAAGATATCTGTGTCACAGGAATGTTATTCATTGATGAAAACGGACTTGAACTTCTTTGCAATTATAGAAGTGTTTGTATACCCTTCCCAGCTCATGAGATTATTAGCAAACCTATACACAAACTTCGAATCCAAGATTGTGTGGGCACACTATCACTTTGATAATTGCATGAGTTTGGTACGCCCAAACTTTTAGGGGTCTGGTGGTTCGGGTATGGTGTTAACCACAAAAACTATGAGGTAATGTGTCCCAGAGACAAGATTTCAAACAGCATTTCAAAATACAATCAATAAGAAAGGACTGGCTCAAAAACGGAGTTCGAGATCACAATGTTTAGGAAAACCATAACGTTTATTAAGACCGAGCTGGTTCTGACCGGAGGTGGTTGCAGTCCATGGTCCCCTTCCTTTTGGCCCCCTTCCCTTGGTGTTCCCCCACTCCCTGTGCCCAAAGTAAAAACCCTGGGGATTTTCCTCAATTCTCAACTCACCGTCCATTCACAAGTTAGTTCCGTGGTTTCCTCTTGTTTTTTCTCCCTTAGAATTATTAGGAAAGTTTCCCGTTTTTTTTCTTCCTCTGCCTTAAAAGTAATCGTATTGGCCATGGTATTGTCTCGTATTGACTACGGCAACATAGTCTATAATGGGGCCCCTGCCTACGCGATCCGTCGTTTGCAACTGGTGCAGAACCATGCGGCCCGCCTGATCCACGGCTTGCCCAAATACCATCGGGCCAACCCACTGCTCAAAACACTACACTGGCTCCCAATAAAAGAGCGCGCCCTCTTTAAACTTGGCTGCCTCACTTAACAGGCCAGATCGGGCACTGCTCCCGAATTCATCTGTTCTGCCATCAAGTCTTATCATCCTGGCAGAGAACTTCGCTCCGCTTACTCGGCCCTCCTTGCCATTCCTCGTTTTAAAAAACAGAAAGCGGGCGGAGCTAGTTTTGCTGTCTTGGCTCCCACCTTCTGGAACTCTCTCCCTGCTACCCTGCGCACTTCTCCTTCCTACCTTCTATTTCGGAAGAACCTCAAAACCTTCCTCTTCGCGCAAGCCTACCGGACTTAGCCCCCTCTTGTTGCTGCCACCCACTGTCCCCCACTAGCGCCATGAAACCGCCTGGTAAACGAGCGCTGTACAAATGCTTTTAAATTCAAATTCAAAATATTTAAAGTGCCGTACAGAATTTAGATGAATGCAAATGCAGCACTGAATCACTCAAAGTAGATAGAAGTCAATTGCCTCAATTATAGGAATAATGAGCATAAATCAGGGAAACAGACTAATTTTCAAATGTGCAGCAAATCAATCGAAAATCGGGCAGCATCTCTAGAAATCTCCAAAAAGATATAATTCGCCCCAAATTGAAGGGTTTATATAACCATTTTCAGTATAGTAAATCATTGAAATTGCAAAGTCAGCATGGTGTGAGCGTTATAACAACAAATCATTTTTCATATTTCTAAAACCTCACATAACCCTACAATTTTAGCACTAACCCACTACATGAATATTGATTCACCCCCCTTTTACCTAATGTCATCCATAGATGTCAGAACAAACTAGTTACATAAACAATAAAAATCAGTCATGAATGAATGCAAAACAGTGTGGCAGCAATAAGAGCCTTGGAAAGTAGAAACAAGGCTTCCTCCAGCAAGTTCTTCTAGAACAGTATGTCATACAGATAAACAATGCACATCTTGCTTGTGGTGTCAAACGAGAAATATAAATATAGCATGACATCATAATACAGCAGGGATTTTAATAAAGATGAGAGACGAGGCCTAAGACCTAGTTAGCCTCAGCCAGAAAAACACATCAAAATGATTTTGTTTCAAATGTGAAATCAATCAATCGGATTCTTGTAGAGCGCAACTATTCACCCATCAGGGTCTCAATGTGCTGTAGGAGGTTGTGGTTCCGTCGAAGAGCCAGGTATTCAGGTTATTCCTGAATTGAGGTAGTGACGGTGATTATCTGAGATGTAGAGGCTGGGAGTTCCAGGTCTTTGCAGCGAGGAAGGAGAAGGATCTTCCGGCCAAGGTCTTGCAGATTTGTGAGATGGTGGCTAGGGCCAGTTGGGTGAAGCGAAAATGTCTGGTGGGTGTGTAGAAGGAGAGGCAGTGGTTGAGGTGTGCATGTAAAATGACTAATATTAATGTACATTTTAGTTCAAATGTGGAAAGCCTCCACAATTCTAACTAATTCCATATAAGTAGGCACTATTAAATTAACACGAGTAATAAGATATGGTTGTCTTATATCTCCCTTACCATTCGCTTTATGTTGAACCATTAGCTGCTATGATTCAGGCCTGATGCAGCCTCTTCTAATCAATTTTCTGAAAATTAAACGATGTAGATAAATTTGCTCTATTTTTAAGAGCAGTTTGGAAAATATTTAGTCTTCAATATACTTAATTGAATGTTTTTGGAGTATCTGGATATCATATCAATCATTTCAACTGAAAGTATTTTATTTAACAGTGACATTAGCATTCTACAACTTGGTTGTTTGCCCTGCCAATCAACCCCGATGTATAAGAATATATTTTAATGAGAACTTTAAAGTTCTGTACCTCCAACTATATGCCACTTCTGGAAAAGATCAGATAGTTGTTTAGTTGGTGGAATTTACTTCTGCTATTGATAAAGGGGGCACCTACCATTAACAAAAATGACTATATTACCACTTTTTGAATTTCTATTCTCTGTCCCATCATTTTGCACACATGATTGTTTTACCAGTGGGATTATGGCTCTTAGCAATTTCATTTGAGATAATAAAAGACCTAGAGAACAATGGAGCGGTGCACCCCCAAGTTAGCCGAGCCGCCTTTTTAAGAGACTGCAGGAATACTTTATTGGCCCTTATCAAGGAGGCCCACACATCGTATGCAGCTACCAGACCGAGTACACTTGATATTATCTCAGACCAGTGTCCGGGCCAGATTGAGCCCCCAGAACCTCCTTTTACAAGCATCGTACTCGCCATACACACCGTCCGCTACGCTTGCCCTGACGAAGTTCAACCTTGGAACGAAACGCGTTGGCTGATGTTTTGCACAAATCCCATGGGTTGTTTAAAATAAAGATTGATATATTTTTGCAACAAATACACTGATCAAGCTTCTTTATTGACGCTATATTAACTTGGGAGTGCACCGTTCCATTGTTCTCAAAGTTCGGTATTTCTGCTTGGCAGTTGGCATCCCACAACGGCGGGTGCAGGAGCAGAGTGTGCACACCGACTTCCATCATATAAGTAATCTATTACTAGGGGATCTCATCGAGGACTTGCGACACTTGGAGTATGCTGTTGGTTCTCTATTCTCATTAATAAAAGATCTAGATTAACTTGGGGCAGTATTAGCATTCCCAAACAACTGGTAAGTTTAGCCATGCCAAACGTGTGTTATATTATCATGCAGCTTTTGCCAATTACTGCAGCAGATTAAAT
The DNA here is from genome assembly GCF_964261635.1 of Lissotriton helveticus. Taxonomy (NCBI): domain Eukaryota; kingdom Metazoa; phylum Chordata; class Amphibia; order Caudata; family Salamandridae; genus Lissotriton; species Lissotriton helveticus. Next base: position 257,202,864 of record NC_136059.1, read on the forward strand.
AGAGTCCGAGATTAACTGTTAATGTTCTTCACAGTTTTAAAATTATTTTATATAAAATAATTCACAGAACACTCTAATCAATTGTCAGAATATTCCCCTTCTCAACCTTCACAGAAGCAAAGAGGTGTGAAAATAATGGCTTTGTGGTACTTGTGTGTATATGTGTGTATATATATATATATATATATATATATATTTATTTATTTTAACCAGCGACTCGAAGCCTCAGCAAAGGTTTATCAAACAAGCTAGTTCTGTATAACATTTGCTCAGATTGTTAGCGCAATAGATTTATCCTCGATTTATGAATAATGTGACCCATAATCAACTATACAAATGTTGTTTTAAAAAGCCGTTAAGGGAAGGGAAATTTGGCATAATTAATTGCGGGTTTATATAGCGCTAGGAATCGACTCCCGGAGGAGTATCTCCACGCTTCGACCGCTGGGGAACCCGTCCTGGCTCACCCTGAGAGATGGTCCCTGATGGGTATCTCTAAGGTGCGACCAAGCATCCCCGGCGGTCTGGGGGGCCGTTGTGAAGATGAGGCAAGCTGATGCCCAGAGTTGCCGAGTGTGGTTTCTGACTAGAGTAGGCACCGAGGTGAGAATTATCGAGTCCGCTGACCCTGGTCCACGACCCTGCCGCGTCGGGAATCGAACCCTGGTCCCGGGCCTTTCTCTGCTTACGGGTCTACCGCCTCTAACCAGTGAGCCACACTTCTCCACTGGTGTCACCATTAAAGTTATTGGCAAATGAGCCACTGAGACAGGAAAAGCAGTGACAGAATAAACGTGGGCACATACAAATATTCTGACTTTTTGGACACTTAGAAGCTGAAATGTCCACCGCATTCATTTTTAGCAAATGGATGTTATAATTAGCACCAGATTTTCTTCATAAAAGAGAAGCAGGTGCTATCCTCTCATGTCATATGTGCCAGGAGGGGTTGGTGGGAAATTGGCTACATATGTACTGGAGCTGTGCCAGATTGAGAAAATATTGGAATAAAAGCTTTGATTTCATTAGTAAACAGCTAATTGTAGCCATTAAACAAGATCCTATCATTGTTTAACTGGGATAAATACCCTAAAACTGAACCTTAACTAACATCCATTTAAAACAAATATACTTTGATATGATTGCAGCTAGATCAATTCGAAATCATTTAGGCCACCAGTTTTCTATTAATAGCTGAAGAAAATGACTAGTCAAGAGAAAATAGTATGCCGAGGGTATTGGGTAGGAGGGTAAGTTTCAATGCAGTGATTCTTTTTCTGGACGAAGTACAGCAGGATCATGAAGACTCAAATTATTAATCTTTCCGCCAATATGTATAAAGTATGATCAATAACCATTTACAGAGAGTGGATTGGGAGTAAGATCTTAATTTAAAAATCTTAAACTGATAAATCTAGTTTTTATAGGGGATAGGTACAGAAAATAACTTCTAATTCTACTGTTGTCATAGATTTAAAGCATCAAGTACAAGCCATGTATGTTTTTTTCCTGCACACTCTTTGAGGTTCTCCTAAGATATCCTCAATTTGAGTCTGGGCCGGGCTGAAAATTTATACAATGTATGTGATGACCTTTTATTCCAAGCACACATATTCAGGAACTGGAGGGATTCTTATACATATATGCTTACCCAAGGTTTTTCGACCCTACATTTATAAAGAGTAAATCTGCTCACAGAAGCACCTTTGAAGAATCAGGGGGGCTTCCTGAATCCTAAATCAGTTGGTTAAAGATGTAATTCCAGTGGGGCTGACTTGTGCGGACTCCAAGGTTGTTGCAGAATTAAAGACCTCTGTCAGATCTCTATCCTCCAAATAATCCCACAGGAGAGTGGGCTGGATGTAAAATTGATGGTGGATGGCTGGCCGGTGCTTATTGGGGCTAAGAGAAGTTAGTGCTGAAGGTATATTTCTGTACTACAGTATGTCACGGTGCATCGCGAAGGCCTCCGTGGAACACTGCAGAGACAAACCAGTACTGCCTCTGCCTGGCGTAGCTGAAGAAACCGCAAGTCCCATGAGGCATTGGGAAACTAACGCATGTGACGTCACCACGTTTGAGGAAGCCAAGAATATGGAGGCTTCCAGGGCACCGGTCGGGTACAGTTGATTAATAGTTCGAGTAGAGCTGAAGAAAGACGTGAAGAGGACCGGTAAGGGTGCAATCAGCACCACCTTATTCCTTCAGTCTGTTCCTTGTGTTGTCTCTGCTGTTACTTTAACGTGCGGAAGCTGAATCGGTTGTGGTGTAGCCCTGATGGACGAGCCAAGTAGTGGCTCTTGCGGGGCTGATTGAGTAGCTTTCTGTCAGCCCCCAGAAGAGGGCTGGAACCAGCGTCTGATTGGTAACGGGGGCATTCGGGCAATGCCCGAGGGGCCGGGGTCCGAGTTCCAGCTGAGGGCTGCTTTTGAGCAGCCTGGGGGCCGATTTGGGCAGTGTCTCTGTTGTTCGACTATACCGCCAGCGGCCCAGTGGGTGTCTGAGTGGCCTTTCTGGAGGGAGATGGGCACTCATTACCTCCCGTATAGCAGCAACAGGTAGAGGTGTCACCCCTTTTCTTTCGCTGGGCCTCCCATTAATGTAGGCATACTAAGCGGGGCAGGGGGCCTGAGCAGAAGTGGCCTCACTTGTTTTTAGGTGCGTTTCACTAGTGTAATCTAATGCGTGCATATTTTTTACTCCGCCCCCCACCCCTTTTTATGTAAAATTACGCTGAACGCAGTGATTTGAGGGAAGGCATTCTGCAAATGTGGGCCGATTTTTTTTTTTTGCGTGCCCGGGCCGATTTTTAATCCCAATCCAACCCTGGATGGAACTTCGGTATACCGTACTCTGTCTACCAAACACCGCATTCTTTTGACTGTAAACTCTGGCAACACATGTTGGTACTTGGTTGCCTACATTGTACCAGGCAGTAAAACCCCTTGGTGTTTTCTTTGTATTAGGGTATTGGATTCTCAGCAGCGGCATAGTAGTACGCTTGGAATAAAACGCTGGGAATAGGATTACTAACCTGCAGGCTAAAAGCCTAAACGTGACTTTGTTCTTCCAAGTGGCATTCAGTTTTTGGTCATATTTTTACATGACATTGTGCATCTTGGGAATTGTTTGTATCACAAAGAGGTTCCAAGAAGGATTGAAGTCTTCACAAGCATTTCATGTGTATGGCATTTTCAATGGTTAGCCAAACCCCAGGCGCTATCACTAACCCTACCATTGTCTTTGCTTCTTTGTTATATATCCCACAGCAGGGGCTTGTTGAGCACATCCAGAAGGCAGCTCTGCACCCCCTGTTAAACGCCACTTGTGATGCCATTGGTATGTTGCATTTATTTCGTATCCCACTGTAACTGAGGGGCATTACTGAGAATGGACAATGATTCTATTGTTCTATCCATAGATTACTAGTGGCTTCACTTCGTAAGGAACACCAGTCTACGAATCCAAACAGTTCTTTTCCTTTACAGGTATTAGTGCCAGGGACTGTATATGGTAAAGAGTTAATCTTGTGCTTTATGGTGTTTGTGGTATGACTTCATAGTTGTTTGCTCTTGTGATGCCATTTGGCTTATGCAATGCCCCTGCGGCATTTCAATTATTTTTTAACATTGTCCTGCAAGAGTACCTGGACTGGTTCGTAGTGGTGTACATAGACAACATTCTGATCTTTTCGTCCAGGATGGAGAGTCACACACAACACGTATGTACCATCTTGCAGACCCTACAAGACCACCATCTGTACTGTAAAATCAGCAAATTTGAGTTCAGTGTGACCTCAGTCGAATCTCTTGGGGTGATGCTGACCCCTTGGGGACAGGAAATTTCAGAAAGGAAGATAGTCGCCTTGAAGGATTGGCCTAAACCATTGAACACCCACGGTATCCAGTGTTTCCTGGCTTTTGCCAATTTCTACCGCCGGTTCATCAATTACTTCTCGGACTTGGCCGCTCTCCTCACATGTTTGTTGAGGAAGAAGACCATCTTCCATTGGACAGAGGAGGCCCAAAAGGGGTTTGAGGCCTTGAAACATGCTTTTGTATCAGCCCCAGTGTTAGTGCATGCGGATCCCGATCGACCGTACATCGTCAAGGCGGACGCCTCAGACTGGGCTGTGGGAGCGGTGCTCTCTCAAAGCCATATGACAACTGGCCAGCTGCACCCTGTGGCTTATATGTCGAGAAAGCTCAATCCTGCAGAACGTGATTATATGATTGGCACTTGATCTATGTGAAAAGAAAATTTTGGGTGAAAGTGTTTAAGTATATCCATGTAGGGAGTAGGTTTGATTATATTCTGTTTCTCAGACTGTAGGCATCAAAATAGATGGTTGTGTATATGTGTATGTACATGTTATAATACTCACACAGCCCCATACAAAATATATGTTTTAATGAATCAGTGATTTGTATACTGAGAAACATGTCAATATTTGTTTAGTGGGTTTTAAAATAATTTTTGCAATAGTGATTGTAGTACTGACACACCAAGAAGAAAATGTATGGGTTACTCCAGTCCTGGAATATTTAGGGAAAGAGCAACTTTACCCCAAATATTCTAAGAGGCTTATTTAGTATTCCTTCTCCAGACCTGGAATATTTTGGGAAAAGTTATACATTTGCCAAGTATTTTTTGAAATAGTTCATAAGTAGTAATTTTGAATGGCTGAAAGTGCTGCCTTGAAGGCGCATCCCAGGGCAAAAAACTAGGAATACCAATATATGTTAATTTCTTTTAATGTAGGTGAGAAGACTTCCCTTCATAGAGTGACTAGTTAATTCATCCCACTTAGAAAAGGGAAGAGCACTGTACATCATTGTATGTAAAGCGGCAACACCACCCAGCATTGGCTAGTTAGAGACCGAGCAAGCAGATAGATTCTATGGCAAGAGTCGCAACATTATGTGTGAGTGAGGGCTGTATATTATATGTTCTCTATCTATTGCTGTTCCTAAACACCAATAATGAAAAATACAGGTGATCAGTTAAATTTTCTCACAGATTCCTATTAGTTGCTGCTCTTGTGAGGTGTCTTCAATTGTATTTTTATTTCTGTCTCCTTGGTCCGTCTTGCCCTCTCTTTCTAAATCTACTTAAATATGTTCATCAGCTACTGAGACTTAACAATCGACATACTTTAAACATAGGACACCGTGGGACGTCAAAAAGTTCTGGGATCTCATAACTGTCTGCATTGGGTATACAAGTTAAGTATGGCGCAGCCATATACCCCTGAAGTGCTTCAGACAGCTGGGAAGTGTCATATAACACTTCCATTTGGTCAGGGAATCAAGGTGCACAAGTCTCCAACATGATGGTGAACTTGTTGGAATGCTTTTGCAGTGGAGCGAGGGTGTTTTTTTCCTGCACATTAGCCAAGTACCTTGTGATCGATTGAGATTACTACAGCTGGAACCTACCATCGTGGGAGATTGTTGTATTTGAAGAGTGGTGGCGGCCCTAGGAGCAGACAGAGGTGAAGGGGTTGCTGGGACTGAGTCTGGGAAGCCTGCAGAGACTTCATGAGGCCCGTGTTTGATGAATAGGAGATTGCATGTAGAAGAGCCAAGGATAATCTAGCTGGGCAATTGAATTGAAATGCCACTTAAATAACACAAAAGCTAGCAATGGCGAGGGCTAACTTCTTCTCCCCACACAATTCTGCATCCGGAGTAAGCATGCAAAATGTGAGCTGGAATACACATTCAGTGCAGTTGAGGGTAAATCAAGCTTTTTAGGGCACACTTGACTTCCGCCTTTGCCTTTTTGAAGCTATTGCCAGTCAGCTTTAAGGAACTGGAAGCCTAGCAGACTCCCTCGTTAAATAAATTGGCCTCTGATGCAAGTGTGTCAATACTGATTCAAAGACTTGATTTGTAAAAGGAGCATTTTGGCAACCTTTCTTTTCCCTCTGGATGCAGATTAGTTCAAACTCTCCAAGAGCTCAATATTTGGTATTTCACATTAATCCAGTGTTCCGTCCGCGAGCACTGTCTATCGTTGACATCATTTTCAAGGGCCAGATCCTGGAGATGTTTCTCATAGGTAGTGTTTTCTTGGTGGAATGGTGAGGGTGAAGTCTCTCAGAAAAGGATAGGGAGAGACTATCTGGAAACTGGCCAGACGGACCCCCTGTTTCCTGCTACTTTGCATGCATCACTTCTCAATCTGTTGCTCATCTAAGATGACTAAACATAGTGTGAAACCTAACAAATACAGTCTTCTGACACATTTTCATGGTGATGGGGGCAAGAGGCTGATCTTGACCTTCCAGTTTGGCCAGACGACTTCCTTTTCTGAATACTGCCTTATCCTGTATTTTTCTGAACTATGATATTATTGTTTTTATCGGTTTATTTGCCTCTGCTCTCTGAACAATTGTAAAGTATACCCATCTTTTCCTGGGTACTACTTTATCCTGTAATTTTCTCGAATATGATATTATTGTTATTATTGCTTTATTGTCTCTCCTCTTTAAATAATTGTAAAGCGCTCTGATACCCACAAGGGTAATTGTTCGCGCTATATAAAACTCTCAAATAATAATAATAATAAATAACATGGATACTAAATAGAGAGGTTGTGACTTTATTGAAAGCAGCATTCGAAAAAATGAGAAACATAGGCACTTCAGCTTCTTGAAGAGGGTGTATGTGACATGATTAGACCAGGTCAGATCTCATTTGGATTTGATACACCAGCAGGGGATTGTTCAAAGCACCTCGCTGTGAAAACATGGGTCGCTCACTGCATTTTGTTGTACCAGTAAATTAGATGATGCAGCTAAAATTGATATTCTCCAGCTAAACATGAACTGGACTTGATTGAGCGTATTCTGACTTGTATTGTCTTTAAAAGTAGCAGATGATCTTATAATTGTAGTAACGGAAACTTGAGAATTTACAATAAGAATTCTGTATTATTGATCTGTCATGGAAGGTAATGACTGGAAGGATGGACAGTTTTTGTAAAGTGGACAGTGAATTAATTCTTTCCAGGGCTCAGTGATGATGGAGTTAAGCAGACAGTACCATTGAGATTAAAACCCTTGGTCAGCTTTGAACAAAGTGTCTGGCAGGCCACTGGAGTAGAAGCGCCATTAAGCCTGCAACTCCAAATACACTTTTCACCCTGTGTTTGATAGTTTCCATCACTGATGTTAATACTCCGCTAAGCTCTGGACGTGATATTGGTTTGCCCGTTACATATAGCGATCTCCTAACGTTCCTTCCAAGGCCCACATGGGACGTAATTTCCTTTGGTATTTTAGACCTTTACAATGTAAGTGTCTAAGAATCTCTTTCCTTGCAGATGACAGACGACTTGACGCACTGCTTCTTGGCACGCACTTGTTTTTAGCAAGCCGGAGCGCCTTTTTTAATATTTATTCTTTCAATTTGTCTATTAAGGCAACGTTATTGTGCTTTCAACCTAGCAGACCATTTTATCTCAAAAGTCAAAGAACTGAGTAAAGTGCCATGGAACCAAAAACAAAAGATGACCAAGAGAATCAACCGAACATCAACCTTGAGCTCTCAACCCAGGCAACAACCAAAGCTAGTCTTTTTCAACCCATACCACCAGATGATTTCTCCCACCTTTTTATTTTTTTTAAACAACTTTGTTCGGTTTTGTAATTGCATTATACTTACAAAGAACGCAATAATCCATTGATACATACCCATCTTCAGAGAGCAGACTATTAAGAGCATTTAATACACCCATCACATTTGTCTCATTGTGTTCAGAAATCAGGTAGCCAGCCTGGAAGGACTTCAACATTTTCAGATCAACCAGTCTAAGCCTGCTCCCCCCACCATGTGCTCCAAACCCTACAATACTTTTCAGGGCAGCCTCTAGCAGCATATACTCATTTCTTCTGCTGGGCACACCAATCTACCCCTCGTGGCCGTTGGTTGATTGTTGGAGGTGTTGCTGGTTTCCAATGAGCAGCTATATCTCTTTTGGGTACCATGGTTGTCATGCCCAGCAGGGCCTTATCCCCAGAAGCAGCAGTGTCAGGGAAAGGTCTACTTTCCAGCCCAGTACTGTAGAAAGCTCCTGCACTGCCACCTCCCAGTATTTTTGAATGCTAGGATATTCCCAAATCAAGAGGTAAAAATTTGCGGAAGTTTGGGAGCATCTGGTGCATTCAGAACTCGACTAGAAGCCCGCTTTATGTAGGCGGTCCGGAGTGAGATATGAATGAAAGAATATCATATTTATAGAGCTTGATTTTGGTCCCCTAGGGAGCATCTTGGAGCTATGCGGGTATGAACAAGATTGCGAAACACAGAAAGACTGAAAGGATGCTGACATTATCAGATAAGTGCCTGGCACAATCAGTCAGCAGATGAGAAGATCCAGGTTTTGAGAAGTTTCTTAAACAGGGGTGCTGAGTCAATAAATCTCATCTGTTTAGGGAGTTGATTTCACGCCTTTGTTCACAAAACTGCCTGGAATTTGCCACCTTTGGTCTTAGACCTAAACGTGGGCCGTTCAAGGAGATTAGCTGAGGAGGATTTTAGGGTGCAGGAGGCGGTATGAAGAGGAAATCTAGAAACTAGATATTTGGCACCTATTGTTCTGTATGCTCAGAAGGTGAGCAAGAGGATTTTGAATAGGATTCTCTTATGTATGGGGAGCCAGTGGAGTGTTCTACGGGCAGCTGAGGTGGAAGAACGAAGTGGTAGTTTCAGCATGAGCCTAGCAGCTGCATGTAGTACCACCTGCAGTTTTTGAAGAACTGTTATAATAGTCAGGTGTAGAAGTAATTAATGCAACAGCTACCGTCTTTCTCGCTGCAAGTGGGAGGTAGTAAAAAAAATGTGGGTGATTTTATCAGGTTGAAACATGTTGCTGCCACTGCAAGAGCATATGGCTTAAATGATACGCAGGATCGAATTTCATCACTAGATCCTTTTTACTACAGTGACTGGGTTTGCTGGAGGGGGGGGGGAGTGATACATCTGGCCACCATGTTATTGGGTTAAAGGAATTTGTTTTACATAGGAGCATTATCTATGTTTTATCTGTGTTGCATTTTAGAGTGAAATACATTTTTATTAGCAGAACACGCAGTATGAAAATACAATGTTGCCTACTACCCAGCTGGCCGGCTGCAGAGATGAGCCAGTGGATTACAAGCGATCTATATAGGTTGATTACGCAGCATGCCACCTACAACCCATCATGGGCCGGACGAGTTCAACATGGAGAAACTTTAAATGATCCAAGGTGCATGTAATTTGAAAACTAGAGGTGGTCTGCAGCATGCGGAGCATGCAAGTGGCCAAGGGGCCAAAGACTCGCTATAGAAAGCCCAGGACGTTAAGGTCTGCCTTTTAAAGAAAGTAAAAACCACATATAAAGAACATTAACAGGTCCATATTTAAAGGACCAAAAACCCCCTCTCCACTCCCTCCCCAACCCTCTCCAGGTGAGCCGGTGATTGCACATACAAGTATGGGTGTGCCCCGGCATGTTAGCTACCAACAGCTCATGTCCCTCGAAACCCATCAGAGGCCAGTATGTACTAACCACCCTCTATCATTCAGGAATAAATTTCAAAATCCGTAGGTAAGCAGGGCATGTCAGTTCCCGAAACTCAGTAGATAGGATGGAAATAAAGGGGGTCCATATCTTAGCGTAGTCGGATTCGTGCCCTAGGGTGGCCATGGACAGAAGGGACCACAGCTGGGGAAGCCATTGAGTGTGATCCAGGATCCTGTCCATTTTCCAACCTGATAAAAGCACCTGGGCAAGCGGCAATCTGCCTACCTTTGATAGAACGCACAGGCAAAGGGAAAGTCAGGGCGTTGGGCAATCATAAAATAGTGTATGCAGGGAATCTGGGCATGGTAGTGCCAAAAGCTTTATCTATCTCATCAAGGATCTTATCCCAATATCTTGTGAGCTTCAGACAGTTCCACAGCACCTGGAAACCCACAGCCTCGCAAACAGAGACCATCGCACTGTGAGTTGCATTTAGTTAAACGAGCCGGGGTGTACTACCTGTAGGATACAATTTTAAATGCCGTTTCTGTGTGGCCCATGGAGTGTGCGGTGTGGTGGGTCCTATAAAAAATATCCTCCCATTCCTTGTTAGACAGGGTTCATCCGATTTCCGCCTCCCACCGCCCAGCAGTCCAAGCCCCATTAGTGCCCTGGAGAGAAACGTGTACATTTTCAAGATAAGTTTGTGATCACCTTTTTTTAAAAAAAGCCATTTTTCGAACTGGAGCATTGGCTTGCTGACCAAGGGGCGTATTAGAGGGCCAGTCACCCAGTGCAGCATTTGCACGTGGAGGAAGTGGTTCGAGGTGGCGAGGTCATCATCCGCCCGGAGCTGCTCAAAGGGAATATCCCCCCCGGAGGTCAAAACCTGTGTTGCATTTTAGGTGGTTGGACTGCATCCACCGGATTACCTCAGTTAGACAAAGTATGATTTGTTTTTTATTGCCCAAGGAGCAGATCAGCTTAATGACTGGGTGCCATATATATGTTGAGTAATGCAGGGCTAAGAGAAGACGCCTGTGTTACCACTGAGGAGATGTTTTTTCCAGGTGATAGGAAAGGTCCTAGCACCACTGTTTTCCTGCAGTCTGAAAGAAATTATTTTAATCCAGTTAACTCGAGATGAGGATTGCCACAGTTTTTGATACGCTGTAAAGTGATATCTTGTGAAATGGTGTCGAATGCGGCTGATAGGTCTAATAAAATCAGTACCGCATTCTTACCTGCATCCAATGTTAATTTGAGAGTGTACCACTTCCAGTAGGACTGACTCCGTAGAATGTTTGGGACGGAAGCCCGACTGTCTAGGGTGGAGAATGTTGGTTTCTTCAAAGAATGTCATGAACAGGCTGTTTACCAGTTTTTCAGTGATTTTCCCTAATAGAAGTAGTAGGGAGGTAGGGCACAAGTTAGAGAGGGTTGCTGGATCCGAGAGATGTTTTTTGCACATTGAAGATAATATGCTTGGACCAGTCTTAATCTAGAGGAAATAGTTATGACCCCGGGCTCCATCAGAGCTTCCTTCCAGTCATTGTCTTCCAGTGAACACACCCACTCCTCCCACTTTGCTTGGAGTGATCCAATAGCATCAGGAGCATTAATGATAAATGTTCGATAGATCTCTGAGACACCCCCTCTCTCAAGGACACCCAGCCTGATCTTAGCCTCAAGAGGGCTGAATCCCCGTAGAGAGGTGCCATGCTTAATGTGTGTATGTAGACCGTAGCGCAATTTGAGGTACTTATGGAATTGGGTCAGGGACAGTTTGCATGTGGCCTGGAGGTCCTGGAAAAAGTGCATGTGTCCCATTCCATACATCTCCCAGTAGGGTAAGGCCTATTGCATCCCAAAGACCAAGCCCCTCTAAAGCCAATACCCCCTTAACCATTTATCATACCACAAGGGAGTTAATTGCATAAGTGAGGCTGCCCAACCCGTGTGAATCAGTGCCGCCCGCAAGTCAAGAAACCCCATTTGCGGCACCTCCGGCATTGTTGTGGAGATCTTGGCCCCATAAACATGGCCATCAAGTTAGAGAAGCCCATAGCTGTGAGCTCTTCCCTGTATTCCGCATCAGACCATCCCCCAGTGAACGAGTCATATATGACAATCAATTGCGCTGCCAAATAGTACAGGTATAGGGTCGTCATATAAAGACCCTCATCATATTTGCCATGTTGACATTTGGAGTACGCCAGTGTAGGTCTCCTACTGTGCCATAAAAAGCGTGTGGCCAAGGAATCCATCTCCCGGTACCAATGCAGAGGTATTACTTGTGACAAATTCTGGAAAAGATAAAAAAATTGGGGAAGGATCATCATTTTCTATAGGCAATCCACATTCGGGGAGAGAGATTGCCATTTTTGTAGATTGGCTTTGACTTTCTGGATCTAGATTGTCATATTGAGCAAGCATGCGCGAGCCAGATGGAGTGCCATTTGAATACCTAAGAAACGTAAACATAGTTTATGTATTGGGATGTCACCCTGCCAGGCCACACAGTCCAGTGTGGACGACAGCAGCACTAAGATTGATTTAGCAGGGTTGACATTCAAACCAGAGGCTTCAGCAAAAAGCTGAAGTATCGGAAGGCAGCGAGGGCCACTTTGCTCGGGGTTAGAAAGGTATAGGAGGACTTCATCCGCATAGAACGCTACTCTGTTTTCGTGACCTGTATCCCATGCCCATCCGTCAACCTGAGCGTAGCATCCAATGAGTTGGATCAACGGCTCGATTGCCAGCACACAAAGAAGCAGGGAAAGGGGGGCTCTGTCTGCTCCCCCTGCGTATGTGAAAGACGTCTCACCCTACCGCATGTACTTGCACCTGTGCTGTGGGGTTGGAGTACATTACTCAGACGAGTTTTCGAAATCAGGGTCAAATCCCTACTCATCTCAGTACCTGGGCGAGGTAGTCCCAATGCACGATATCAACAGCTTTCTTGAAATCTGTAAGAGGCAATGCCAGTGAATGGGACAGTTAGTGCAGTCGCGCAAGGACCATATGCAACCGCCGTAGACAGTGCTGTGCACTCCTCATTGGCATAAAGCTGCATTGGTCCGTGTGTATGAGGGTCTGCACAACGTGTTTAAATCATGTAGCAAGAAGGGTGGACAGGATTTTGACTTCTCCACTGAGAAGCGAAATGGGTCAGTACTCTGTGCAAGAGATTGATGAGGGCTGGGTCTTCGGGATCACCACGATAGTGGCTCGGTCAATCTCTTCTGGCTGGAGCCAACTTCCATCGCCTCCTTATATAATTATAAAAAGAACAGAGCGATTAGGTCATTGTATTTAGCATAAAACATTGTGAAATAGCCATCCCGACCAGGGTTTTTTACAGGATGCCATCACTGTGATGTCCCTTATTATCTCTTCAAAGGTAACTGTCACGTCTGGGTTTTGCTTCTTTCTTGGCGTGAGTTGTGGGAGGGATATATCCTCCAGTAGTGGGGAGGCTGTCTCATCCGAGGATCGTGGAACCGGGCGAGGGCCAGTATCCGTGGCTTTTCTCATAATATGTACAGGGGCATGATCTGAAATCCCACGTACCAGAATTTGCACCTATGAGACTCATTGGCAGTCTGCAGCTAGCGTGAGTATCCTGTTGATTCGGGCATGAGCGTGATGAGCGGCTGAAGTGTGTGTGTGTACTGCTATACCCTTGAGATCCAGGGTATAGCATACTGAAGCCTATGGCCCATCAGGATCACTATCCTATCAATGCCAGGGACACACATTCAAGAAACTCCCTTTTTTTTTATAACACCTTTATTTGTGAACTGAAGGTTATACACAGCTTGCAGCCTACATCCCCAAGGGCCGGCAGCGAAAAACTTAAATAGCTGGACTGTAGAACAGTCCGATAGTACACAGCCAAAGTGCCGACATCCCTGGGGTCCGGCGGCGTACACCATCCTGAATCAAAGTTATAATTCGACATGACAGTTATCGCACTGTAATTCCACTCTGCTGTGTTCCATGGCGTCTAATAGGACTATAGATAAGATATCCTAGAACAATAGCGGCAGCGGTGTATTTTTGATAGTCTAAATCAACACTCACCTTTGCCTAACCCACTGAAACTGCCCCCCCCCCTCCCCTGTGTGGAAAACCCTGAACCCCCGCCAACAACGATAACTTGTTCCCTAGCCTACGAGCCTTCTACCTGTCTTACTACATGTCCCGCCTGTCCTTATTTCCTCCCTTTAAGTAAGTGCCCACCCGCGCAGGCCATGAATGTGTCTCCCCGCCTATGCTTCCCTATCTGGAGGTGCTAAGAACCTCCCAGGAGTGCCTAGCCCCATAGATCGATTGTCTACCACACATCTCGGAGCTCCTTACCGGCCTCCCTCCCCAACCCTCTGGGTAATCACCTATTGTGGCGGCAGAAGGGTATTACATTCTACTGCATCACTATTCCGTCTCTTCCTGCCCGTCAGCCTGTGTGTCGAAAGTGCCCTCTCTGGTGCTCCTAAAGGTCTGATATAGGCTCCAGAAGTTCTTCGGGCGACTCGTGGGGGGGGAGCAGCTCACTATAGTGCTCCGATTGCGTGCAGCAATATAGCATGTCTCGAGCCCACCTTCTCTTTGTCGGTATCGGGCCCCTCATCCAGCACTGCGCCACTACTCGTCGAGCCATCAACATGCCCATGTCTGCCAGCCGTCTAACCGCCACGGGCAGACCCATGGAGTGGCCAAGCAGTGCCAGGGCAGGGTCAGCTGGCAGTTCTATTTCCAGTATCTCTCCCATCTCCGCGATCACCTCCTCCCAGAACGTGCGTATTCTAGGGCATCCCCATGCCAAATGAATGAAGTCTGCGTTTGGCGCATGACATCTCTCACAATCTGAAGACTGCCTGAGACCATAGCTGTGTAATCGTTCCGGAGTGTAGTACACTCTTTGCAAAAATTTAAAGTGGATCAGCCGATGCCGACCATTTAAAGACAGTCTCTTGGTGCTCCTGCAGCAGTAGTTCCACATAGCGTCATCTATAGGGATCTGTAAATCCCGCTGCCATGCCAGCCTAGCTTTCGAGGGATCCTGACCTCTGTGCGATGCGATTGCTTTGTATAGGTGAGCTAGCAGTTTTTGTGATTGTACCGTTTTTATGACGTAGGTAAGTTCCGGTAGCTCCGGAGGCTCTTCCAGATCCGGACCTAAGATGTCCTTCAGCGCACTGCGGACCCTGTGAAATTGAAAACGCTGTAGCCGCGAATTCCCTTCCGATGCGTGAGCCACTTGTCCCCAAGTTCTCGCCTTTCCATCTACAAATAGCTCGCCAGCCGTGCTAATTCCCAGCCCATTCAGCGCCTGTACTACACCTTTCTCCTCGACAGGCGGTAACCACAGCGCCCATTCTACGGCCATCAATGGGGAGTACATCAAGGTCCCATCTCTGGCCCTTAATAACGGGTGCCAAGCATGTTTTGTAGCAGTGATCGAGTCCAGGACTCCAATTCTGCGGTCCATGGGGGTGCATATCGTGGCCGGCAGCCGGAGTGGGTTGGCGAATAGCCGTTCCATACGCACGTGAGGAATGCTTTCTCCTCCGTGAATCCACGTGTGCAGATGAGCAGCCTGCGCTACTCTAATATCGTTCCATTTCTGGAGCTCCCAGGCCTCCCATTTCGTATGGAAGCGTAAGCGTAGACCATTGCACTCTTGGTTGCTTCCCTCCCCAGGCCAAGTGGACCATAAGCTTCGTCAGGTTCCGGAAGAAAGCTTTCGACAGTACAATGGGTAAATTATCGAACAGGAACCGGGGCAGTACCACCATTTTCATAATGGCGATACGGCCCATCAGTGACAGCGGGAGTCTGCACCACCTCGGAAAACGCTGTCCGCGTGATAGTTGAATCTGGATCGATAATAGTAGGAACTATAACCGGGAGGAGTCGATAAAAGAGTTGTGCTCTGCTTTCACAAGGCGGATACACCTTGTTTGTGTAATGCTCCCTCTTGAGGTTCCCGGCGCCGTTTGCCAAAGACTCCTCCCGGTTATAGTTCCTACTATTATCGATCCAGATTCAACTATCACGCGGACAGCGTTTTCCAAGATCGTTAATTACCTAAAAACAAGCAAGATTAAAGCACCGCCTTGTACGGGTCTAACCAACACGAATTCGCCCGTGCCCACATGAGGCCCTGAAGATTCGCAGTGTGTTCCCTGCGATGAAACACGTGTTGGCCTAATTAAAGGAACAATATACTGATACTTCACACCAAGAACGGAACGTCTTTTTGAACTTTGATATATCTATTTGGAGGATTGTGATTCTAACCAAGTTACTCTGAAAAAATTGTTGATGTGACACTAGCATTACTAAGAATGTTCTAACGTTGTATAGCGCAGGGGTTTTGTTGTTTTGCTAATTGTATGGATCATCTTGGTCCAACCCTGAGCGGTTGAGAGGGATTACCGCTCGCCCTATTGCCTATACCATCTACTTTACATTTCTATTCACTTTGCGGCCACTCAGGTTGTGCGCCTAACTACTCTGGTAACTAAAAAACCTCCTAGCTGCATACTACCAGGACCCGCAACATGAATGGCCACTCCACAGAGTCGAAGGCCTTCTCCATGTCCATGAATATAGCAACAGCTTTCGCGTCCTGCCTAACATGCTGTATGGTCCCCAGTACAGTGCGAATATTGTAAGTGAGGTTCCTCCCAGGCACAAAGCCTGCCTGCTCCGGGGCCACCAGTTCAGGGGCTAATAACGCCAGCCGTGTAGCTAGTATCTTGGCGTATATTTTAGCGTCTACATTTAGTAAAGACAGTGGTCTGTACGAGCCGCAGGCACTGGGGGGGCTTTCTAGGTTTAAGAATGTTAACTATTATAGCCTCACGCATCGACTGTGGCATACTCCCCTCCACACACACATCATCAAAGAGAGTGGACATCTGAGGAATAAGTTTTTCTTTGAATGCCTTGTAAAACCCCACTGTCAGTTCATCCGCCCCAGGAGTGCTCTGCGCGCGCATACTAGCTAATGCGTCCGATATCTCGTCTTTTTGTATAGGGAGCATTAAGAACTCTCGTTGTGAATTTGTTAAGAAGGGGATTTGTATGTGTTCTAGGTAATCATCCATGTCCGCTTCCATATTCTCCATCCTAGACGTGTATAGCCCTGAATAGAATTCTCTGAACTCTTTCAAGATCTCATCATCTGTGGTGACAATGTCACCGGTAGTCATTTCTAGTTCGGTTAGTTTCTGGGTACTCTTGCTGTTGCGCAATATTTTAGCTAATAGAGAACTTGGACGCTCACTCTCCCCATATGTTCTCGCTGTTGCATATTTCCCCATGTGACGTACTTCCCTATCTGCCTCTTCGTTGAATTCTGCAATAAGGGTCTTGATTTCTTCTGCTATAGAGGGATTAGGGCCGTTCAACTGTTGCTTCTCTAGTTCGGTTAGCCGCAACTCTAAGTATTTCAAGCGCTGGCGTATTGATTTTAGGACACTGGAGTGCTTTGCCATAGCTACTCCGGGTATAAATACCTTGAACGTTTCCCACACTGTTTGGAAGCTATCTACTGAGCCTATGTTTGTTTCAAAGAAGGAATCAATCTCTACAGCTAGCTCCCCTCTAAAGGTGTCATCTAGTAACGAGTATGGGGGCAAGCGCCACGTGAAGGGGGGAATTCGAACTAGCGGGGTCTCAAGAACCAAGAGTAGTGGCGAGTGATCTGAAAGGTTGCGTGATAGAACCGTACATGATAGTATGTGTCTGGAGACTGAGATAGAGGCCAGCCAGTAGTCGATCCTAGTATGAATGTTGTGATATGCTGAGTAATGCGTGTACCC
This sequence comes from Lissotriton helveticus, assembly GCF_964261635.1. Taxonomy (NCBI): domain Eukaryota; kingdom Metazoa; phylum Chordata; class Amphibia; order Caudata; family Salamandridae; genus Lissotriton; species Lissotriton helveticus. The sequence goes on from NC_136059.1 coordinate 257,220,212, forward strand.
CCCCCTGTCAGTGTTCCTGTCTCTCCATACATCAACTAGGTCCAACGTTAGTAACTCAGCCTGGAGTGCCACAGCCGCCGCCGAGGGTCTTCGCTGAGGGCCTGAAGACCTGTCTAAGTCCGGGTCCATCACTAGGTTGAAGTCACCCCCCCAGAGCATCTGCGCCGCTGGATATTCTCGGCAGCACCTCGCCAAATTCTCGTAAAAGTCTGGGGAGTCGTAATTTGGACCATACACATTGAGACCACAATAAGATCATGCCCCTTCCCCGTGCATCTCGAAATGAGATACCTGCCCTCTGAGTCTGCTTGCAACAAGCCCAGTTCTAACCTGGACCTAGGATTTATCCATGTCAGGACCCCTCTGGAATGTGTTGTGAATCCTCCCACTGTGGTGTTACCTGGTAGGCCTCTACATAAAAGCATTTTGCTCGTAAGTGGAAGATGAGTCTCTTGGATAAGAGCCAGGTCAATGTGATGCCTCTGCAAATAATTCAACACCTTCCTGAGTTTCCGATGATCGTTTAACCCCCTCACATTCCAAGTTAGCGCTCTAAGGGATTCCTCAGCATCTCCTGCATGCACTTCGGTGATACTGGTCATCTGTGCCATAGGGATGGGCAATTGTAACAAGGCGTCTCAGTGGAACATGAAGTCACCGTACTAGCAAGCGGAACAAACAATAGTTCTTCAAACTTTTCCCCCCTCCAGCTCCCCCCCTTCCCACCCACAGCAGACCAACCCCAACCTGGTCTATCAGACGTCTGGCCCACACCCCCCACCCCGACATCAGAACCCCAACTTTGAATACTAGCAGCACAACCATTCTTAACGCGCAGGGGCAAAGGTAGCCTTGAGTCATAGTCTCTACCCAAGTCTCAGGTCACTCGTTCCGCCCTTCACCTGCCTCCGCCATGCACAGGTTGTGTAATCAGAGCAACGCATTCCTATTCTTAAGCCGTAATAATAACACCCCCGCTACTCCTTCCTACGCATAAAGCGCTGCACGACCAATGTCCATTGTGCAGTACAAAGCATTGCAAAGCGTCCAGAACCGTATGCTGTGAAAAATAAACATCAACCAAGTGTCCAAGTTTTCAACCCCTCCCCCTCCCCCCCTCCCCAGCCACTTATCTTTTTGTAGTTCTCATTCACCGGAGTCAGATCGCCATCTCTTGCGTCCTTGCCGCAGGGCTGATCGGTGTCTGCACTCGCTGACCACAACTCCAGTGTGCGGCAAATGTCTGTGCCATAAATATTCTCAGTCTTGGTCGTTCAAGCGGCTGCCATTCTCGCCCTCGTCCGGCTCCTCAACATTGTCTGAGGTCTGGTCCCTCGACCATCGCTTCATTGCCTGTTGCAGTTCCTTGGGGTCCGTAAATATGTGTGAGTGACCTCGTCTGTTTACACGTAGTTTAGCTGGGTATAGCAGAGCATAGTCCAGGCCCATCTCCCTGAGACGCTCCTTGTGCGAAATGAAACGCTTGCGCTCTTCTTGAACCTTCGCCATGAAGTCTGGATACAGAGATATGGCTGACCCTTCATATTGCAGCGCTTGTTTGGACTAAGCCAACCCGAGAGCAGTGTCCCTGTCTCGATAATTGAGTAGTTTCGCTATTATGGGCCGAGGAGGCGCTCCTGGTTTGGGGCGCGGGCCTAGGGACCTGTGCGCTGGTTCCACTATAAACATGTCCAAGAATACACCTTCTCCCAGGAGAGTTATGAGTAGCTTCTCCACAAATTGCTCCATTGGGCCCGTGTGTGTACTCTCCGGAAGGCCCGTGATGCGGAGATTGCTCCGTCGCGATCGCGCTTCCAAGTCCTCAGTCTTGTCCTGTAGGACTTGCATCATCCTCTCCATCTTTTTATGCGCCGTGTCCAAGTCCGTTTGCACCTCTTCCACTTCCGTCATTCTTCTCTCGGCCATATCGTGCCTTTCTGCGTGTTTATCCAGACGTTCTGCCATGCGATCTATCCTATAGGTCATGGCGTCCATTTTGGTGCCTAATGCAGAGATACTAGACTGTAGACTCTGCTCCATAGAAAGCAGCATGTCTTTAATTTCCAAGCTCGCCCCCTGTGATTCCTCTAGTCGCACTTCCGCCCTACTCTCTGGCAGTGGGCTGAGCTGTTGCAGTCTCCTTTGTGCAAAGGGCAGTCTGCTCTGGGTCTTATCGCCTTTGCCCATCTTGTGTCCAGCAGCCCACTCATCGTCGGCGGGATCGCGCGTTCAGCCCTCTGTGCTATGGGATACTCCTGGTCCGTTGCCACAGACCCCCGCTCCGCAGCGTTAGAGATCACCGTCACTCCGTTCGAGGGGGGGGATACACTCTCTGGGCAGCCCCGCAAGAACTCAACCACCAAGCCGCAGTCGAGCCGCCTTGCTCGGTTATAGCGGGATCCAGCTCCACTCCGCAAATCAACTGCCTCACTAGGGGGTGTAGGATGGACTCACCACAGGCGTCCCCCTAGGAAAGCGGCTGCACCTCTTACGCCCGTTTTAGATCACCGCTATGAGCGCGGGAGGAGTGCGCCGCCCCACCCTCTTATCATGGGGTGTGGTAGAAGCTTCGCCGCAGATCCCAGGTTCGCCTCCAGGGCAGATCAACAGGGGAGGAGGCCAGCCACAGTCAGCAGTCACCTGCCAGGCACTTTAGAGGGTCCCCAGCCGCCAAACCACTGTCGAGTAATTCTCCGGGAGGGGGTGGAGGGGGAAGGCCCGTCTTCCCTCCGGGAGGCCTAAGGGCTAAAACAAGCAGGTGACCAATCTAGGGATCAGGTGTGCTTCCAACAGTCAGCACAGGCTATGCGTTGGCGCACATGCACGGATCGGACCACAGGGCTCTGAGCTGACAACACCCGATCGTTGGGGGACCGGACGACGGAAGTCCACGGGCCTCCGCAGCCGCAATGCCTTGCCGTTGATCTAAGGCCTCCACTGCCACCAGTCGATCTCTCGGTGTTACGATGGTTGGAGGGGAGGGTGGGAAGGCGCTATACGAGTGCGAACGCGCAAAGCCCTGGCCATTAATCGCGCCCTCAACCTCTCCCCCCTCATGCGCAGTGGTCCGCAGCCGACATCCAAATCGCGCACCAGTGCTCCGGGTCGCCCTCTCTTCGGTAGCCGCACGTCGCGCTACGTTGTCCGGGCTCAGAGTGAACGCAAGTCCGCGGCTTCTCGGCCTGCCAGGTCCAAGGGTTCGCCGAGCTGCGGCACCTTCCGGAGCTTGTTCGATCTGTGTTTTGAGGGTGTCGCCGATTGCCCCTGTCTCAGGGCGCCTATGGGAGCGGGAAGTAAGCATTTGTCGCCGCTCTAATTTAATAATTGCAGGATTATTAGGTTGTGCACGGCGGAGCTCCGGCTTCAAGCGTCCATCACGCTTGCTGGCTAGCTCCGCTGCCCTCAAGAAACTCCTCTTTAACTGCTCAGCAGCTATCCGAGCCAAAGCTTTCATCAACCACCCCTTGGACCTGGGCTCTTCCCAAATCCTCCTACATCAAATATATCCTTAACCTAGCCTTAAAGAAAACAAAACCATAAACAAAAAAACAATGGTGATAGGTCCCCCTTGACTAGATGCATTCATTGTGTTTATTGATGTATGTTTGAAAGTAATTTATCAGTGGTTGTTCAACACTTCTTCGGACAGAAGGTGCCTCGAGGGACACTAACCTGTTCCCACTACTCAGTGAAAACAACAAAGAGCATCTGGCTAATCCGTGGTCTTTTTAATGCTACTTCATTACCAGGCCAGCTTTTGGCTTTGGAGTGCTGGGCCCAGGCCCAGGGGGGCACTCTTCAAGGGGGGAGCGGTATTTCTGACTGCATTATGGTCGTGCAGAAAGCAGAGCCCCTGTCAATTTTTCATTAGTGTTTCACTATTTTTTTAACCTGCTGCAGGGGTTTTTAACATCCCATCAGCTTACTTTCTTGCCTTCCTATCTCCCTCCTACCCCATGCTGCCACGCATAAATAACCCCCTCTTACAAACAATTTGGCACCAGGGGGCGGTTGTAATCTGGGAGACATTCCAGTGAATTGGAGAAGTGCACAAGTATGTGTACAGAGGCCAGTCACTACTCTGATGTAAGAAACCAGGGACTGACCACCAGCAACAGGGAGGGCACCAAATTTCTTTCCGCCCAGGGTTCTATCCTGGTAAATGCCTACTCTGCACATAGAAACATCATAGCATGATGTGGGCCATGTCAATGGCAGATTATGTGCTATACTAATCCCAATACAAAAATTATGTAAGAGCTGAGCGCAAAGGCACCAGCTCCTCATACAAGCTGTTGGATGGAGGTGCAGAGTTTTCACTGTAGTTCGCATTTGTATTGTTTTGAGGAGACTTCTATGCAAAGTACCTATGGGCTGTATAAGCAGCTCAGATTGCATGTTTTTTTTCTCGATGTTATGTAGCCCGTCGCTGTATAAAGCTCTAAAAAACCGCTCTTTTCTCCATGCAGTGCTGCGCTAATGAAGCACAATAGGTACTTGTGTTATGCGATGGATCTCTCTGCAAAAGAAGCTCCTGGGTTATCAGAGCGCCTTGTACATCACCTAATTTCATACATTCATGCAGGGGCGGCGTCTCAATGCGAGCGGAGGAGCGTCGCCCCACTGCTTTCTCGCAGTGCAAGAAGCAGAAACATAAAATGGTATTATAAATACAGTTTGGAGTTTCTGCTTCTCATCCTGCGAGAAAGCAGAAGGGTTTGTTTGGGGGTGGGCGGGTCTGCTCGAGGGCAGGGGAGGAGTGGCTTGCACAATGTTGCGGGCCCTGACTGTTTGGTCGGCCCTCTGTGGCCAACCAAACCAGTCATGTGCACTCTCCCTTTTTACCATGTACGTGTAAAATGGCCTCCCCATAGGCACCTGTGTGGTCGGTGTCCCAACCAATCTAACCCTAATTGGCTTAGGGGAGGGAGGCTGCCTGCTTCCTGTTCCTGCGGAGCCAGGAAAGCAGGAGCAGACTGAGCTGTGAAGACGTGGGACATGGGAAGGTAAGTTTTATTTTTATTATTTAAACCCCCCCTCGTGCGACCCCCACTTCCCTTGCGACCACTCCCCCACCACCCATGAGCCTTGCCGGCCGCGACTGCATACATGCAGCTAATAAGTAGACACATATTTAAATACATAAAAAGATACTGTATGACACATATTTAAATACATAAAAAGAAAGTCTATGACTTACAAAAACTTAAAAAGATGAAGACACACAGATAAACACCTACTAAGTAGGTGTCATAACCTGTTTCATTGTAGAAGGAAGCCAGCCATACTCACAGCACAGTGAGTGCCTTTGCTCTCTTCCTGCCCCACCTTCTGGCTTCTCATTCATCCTCACAGTGTTGGCTTACGGGCGGCTGGGCAGGCTGTGGTGCGTGAGTGTGGGGCCCACGCAGCCTGCCGGTGTCCAAGCAGGAGGGACTGATTCCGGACTGAGGGCGGAGATTGGATGGCCAAAAGAGGAATCCCCATGCACGAAGGGGCGAGCCCAGAATGGAATGCACACAATGTTTACAATTATCAGTCCAGCTCCCCTGAGTAAAACTGATGTTTCTGTTGAGCCAACTACATGGAGAGTTGGTCGGAACTAATGGGTTTCAAAGTAGGCGTAATTGTTGGTGTGAGGAAACTAAGACAACATTTAAGGGGGACTGTACATATTCAACTGTATCTGAGCAAGAGGCATGCTTTGGAAGCTGAACTGGAGAGCATTGTGGAGATGGGGTGTGGGGGTAGTGTTCAAACATTTTCAAGAATATTAAGAAGTCAATTCAATTCAAACTCTATTCGGTCTAAAAACAATAGGCCATAAAAGTACATAAAAACAATACACATAGCTGTAATCACATATACAAGTTTAAAAATGATGGTAGAATAAAGACTGTTAAGTGCACAAAGGACCTTTGGGGTTCAGGAAAAATACTTCAGTTAATGCGTCAGATATACAGAACAACGTCAGACTTCAGTGCGCCATTACAGAATTAAAAGAAGAAGCTGTAATGTGCAGCTTCCGCATCTGTAGCACGATTTCTTGCCGTCATTGCCTGTTTGCTTCCCTTGCCATCTACTGGTTCCTCTGGCCGTAGGTTCCTTGCCTCTCTGGTCCTTGCGGTGTTCTCCCTCTTGTATCCTGTTCACCATGGTGGGGGTGGCTACGTCTTTCTTGGTTGCATCAGCGCATCGCCGTGCGAGTTCCGCCCTCTTTACGATGACCATCACTTCTTTAAGCGTGGTGTCGCCACTCGCCCATAACTTGTCTTGAACATTTGAGCTCAAAGTGTGCATCACAATCTGATCCTTGATGAATTCATCTTCCCACAGTGCGTATTTGCACGGGGTCGCCAGCTTCCTCAAGGCCGCTACGTATTCTTCTATTGTTTCACCAGCCCGTTGTTTTCTCTGCTGGAAGTTAAATCTGTCCACTGACACGCAGATGGTGGGGCGATACCGTTCATCAAGGTCTTCCACAGCATGGGCATACACGTCGTCATCGGTGTCTTCTCTCTTTTTGGGCACCAAACTCTTGTAAATCCTGAGTCCTTCCGGTCCCAGGTTCAGCAACAGGATACGTTTCTTTCTTTGTGGGGTGAATTTTTCTTCGTTTTCGTCCTCCAGGACCCCTATGAAATTATCGATATATTCTTTCCAATCCTCCCACTTCATCAGTGGTTCACCGGGTTTCAGTAGAAATTGCACAGGGGCTATTGCATACCCCGCCGGTGCACTCATTTTCACTTCCCTGGTGACTTTTGGGTCAGCGTCTTTGCCGGAGGGGCTGCCTGGGGTGCTGTCTTTGAGCCCTGTGCTCGTTTCTCTCTGGGGGCTCTTGGTGTTGGTCCCCACCTCCTCCCCCTTGGTAGCCAGCTCTATTCCTCCCCTGCGTTGTTACTCTGGGGTGTCGTGCGTGCCCTTGCAGCTGCGGGGGGTCGCGCCGCTGCTCTGGCCTATGCGCCACATCCGTGGCAATCTATGGCACTGCCACGCTCCTCGGATACTCCGTACCTCCTGCGTGTCCTTCCGTGGCCTCGCGATTGGTCTTTATTGGTGGGGCGGTGCAGTGTTCCTCGCCTCTGTCCAGATGGGCCCAACTGCTGTGTCTGGATTCCCACGTGGAGGTCCGTTTTTTTTTTCTATGTGGTGGTCGCCTGGGGGTGCATCCCGACCTCGTCGCCACTGTAATGTGGTTTATATATCACAGGCAATAGGTGGCTGGTGTAACTGCGTTTATTGATTATATAACAGATGTGTGTCCGAGGAGCGCCGGCCGGCGCTGCTCTCCGTTCCGTTCTCAGTGCGCACTGGGATGCGCGCGCATCCCTCCAACATGGCGGCCGCACGTCACGTCTACGTGACGTGCATAAACTAGACCGCTACAGAAGCTGCAACCAAAAGTGCATGAAGGGGAAATAGAGAGCAAAAACCACAAGTAGGGTTCGCTATGCGCTACTACTAATCCCCGTTAGTTAACCAAACACACATGCCAAGTTCTGTGTCGTCAGCAACTCTGTGGATGGGGTACTGACGGACTAACCTAGCATGGTATGTCTAGCCCTAAGTGCTGTTTTTAGAAAGAGCAGACAGTAAAAACTGTTTCTGGTAAACACAAAGATTGTAAGTGGAGAAGGGCAGGTAGGTCTGTTGGTCGAAGGCCTAGCTTCCTTAGAAGGGGTCTCTGAAATGAAATTGTTTTCTATGCTAAACTGTACAAATTGCAAAAGAACACAAAGTGCAATAGAGTTTGGGCAGAATAATTATCACCAAGGCATCAGGAGACTATGTTCCTCTCTGAGTCTAAAAATCTTTTTCAAAAGAGGAACCAGTAAATTGTCCCATCTCTGAAGCGGAAAAGTAAGGACCGCTCCCATTTTGATTGATCCAGTGACAAGTACAAAGGGGACTCATCAGTATATAGGAAGCTGTAATACTGCAAAACCGAAGGTTTAGATAACGCAGAATTCAGCCTACTATTTGCTCGTGGGCCCTGAATAATTTTTTCACCTCTGTCTTGGCATTTTTGGGGATACAACTAGGTTCAGTAAACCACCGTGATATGCCGAGGGAACCAAGAGTATCTCATATATAACTCAGCCAGGGTATGGAACTAGCCTTGTCCAATGTCAAACAGTCGGATATAATGTCCTTACAAAGTTTAGCAGTTGGGTTCGACCAGATACTGACCCCTAGTAAGAGTGGCGCCAGCTGGGTCGTATCCTCAATGAAACCATGGTTTAGCTCAAGATGGGTAATGAAGGTAGGGGTGGAAGATGGTGCACTTAATATCTTTTGCAAAAAATGGTTTTCCTCTGCCTGGATAGAAGCGCATTTACAAAAGCCCCATACTCCCTCTCTGTAGGTAGCTGCACTGATACATTGGGAATTATAAACTTTCAGAGGTGGAGACACAGTCCCCCTGATTTGCGGTCAAATATGGTTACAGACTGTGCCTGCAGATTTGCTTAATGTGGCACACACCTGAGCACAATGGGGATTCCATGAAACTGTAGAGCTAAAATGGAATCCTAAATAACAAAAATTCTAGACAGTCGTTAATACATGCCCATTGATATTGATTTTGTTCAGCCTTAGTTTGCCCTTGCCGCAGGACATGATATGCGACTTGGAATAATTAGTATTAAGGTTCAATTTATGCATAAACAAAGCAAAACAATCGCCCTGATGTCTCAGGGCTTTTGGGGTGAGGGCTAAAAATATTGCGTCATCCTCATATAATATAGCGGGAATTGGGGAGCCTGCGATTCTCGGTATGTCTGTGTGGGAAGAAGCTAGGTGAGCTGTTAAACTGTTAATGTATACATTAACTAATAAAGGTGCCAATATGCACCTTTCAGAACGCTCCCCAAGTAAATTTAGGCGGATCCTGGCTGAAAGGTCTGAGTGAAGACAATATAGGAAATTCATCAGAGGAGGGTCAACGCCTTGATACAGCAACATTAGCCAAAGTTTAGTTCTGTTCACTAAATCAAAGGCAGTGGATAGATACATGCACGCTAAATATATGGGGGAGCACTTGGCTTTAGTATATTTAGCAGTGGACAATGCCAGATTCAGACATTGTTCGTTGGTACCCAGTTTAGGCCGGAAACCGATTTGAAAAGGGGAAAGAATGTCCTTATCAGCTGCCCATTCAATCAGGTGATCATAAATGACACTGCCGATAATTTTGATAATACCGTCGCTTCTTTGCGAGAAATGCAATTTTACCACCCAATGGCGGAAGAGCGATGAGTTGGTGCCGACCAAAATAAAAATGACATTATTAAACTGCAGATCCATGAAAAAGCACAAATTAGAGATACATGATCTGTTGACAGAGGGGACCTCGATGTGCTCTTCCTAACAGAGACATGGCTAGACGAAGCCTCGACGCCCGAAATTCTGGAAGCTATTCCCCCAGGTTACTGTCTGCTCAGAATCGATAGAGAAGGGCAGAGAGGCGGGGGACTAGCATTAATCTATAAAAGTGATTTACTATGCACCTTAGAGAAGGCCACACTGCCCAATAGTGAGAGTGGCTTTTTTACGATAAAAGTAAGCCCTAAAAATATCATCAACGGGTTCCTCTTGTACCGTCCCCCAGGCAGGACCACACAGTTCTGTAACCAATTGACAGAACTGGTAACTCAGCCTGCACTCCGGTCTAAAAAAAATTCTCATCTTGGGAGACCTTAGCCTCCACTTCGAGGATATTAACTGCAGGGAGGCACAGGCTGTGGTTGAAGCACTGAAATCCCTGATGCTCAACTTACAATCAGTGTCCCCGTCGCATCAATTAGGTCACCTCCTGGACCCTGTATTCGCTAATTGGGAGGGTATTAAAGTTTCCACCCCGATCAGAATACCATGGTCTGATCATCTTATCATTCCCTTCGAGGTAGAAGGTGCCCCACAGGAAATCAGGATGATCAAGCCCAGGCCCCAGAAACGTAGAGATTGGAAGCAGTTTAATCAGGAAACCTTCAAATCCGCCTTGCTCAAGGAACCTCCCCCCCGTAGCGACACTCTGCTGGAGGCGTGGGACGACTATGAAAAATGGATGTCCAGGGCGCTGGACACAGTAGCGCCATGGACACTCAATCCCCCTGCTAGAAAAACCAAAACTGCCCCATGGTCCCATGGTTCTCCAAAGAGTTTAAGGAAGCCAAAGCCAAATGCAAAAACCTCGAACGAGGCTGGAGGAAAAATTACAATCCAGAATGTAAGCTTAACTATAAAATAGAGCTAAAAAAATACCACAAACTCGTGAGAGCAGCCAAAGGCGCTCATTTTAGGGAACGAATAGAATTTGCCGATAAACCCACCAAAGAACTTTTTTCCATTTATAAAGAGCTTACGGTCCCCTTCAGACTTGAGGCCCAAGACACCTACTCCAATGAGCTATGTAATGACATAGCAGATTATTTTGTAAACAAAGTGGATATAATACATACCACTCTCACAGGCGGCATGGACCTGCCGATTAAACACACGGAAGTGGGAGATGACTCTGCCATCAAACCTCATCTGACTTGCTTTAAAGTACCTGATAGGCAAGACCTGCTTAATATTGCTAACAGCATTCAGTCCGGCTCCCCCTATGATGTGATTTCTCCTTATCGCTGTAAGGGAGTCCTAGAATGCATGATCGACCAGATTGGACACATGGTTACCCTATCCTTCCAAGAGTGCCATGTGCTTGACGCATGAAAACGGCCCAAGTCATCCCTCTGGAAAAAAAACAACGTACATATCTCCCAGCTCCAGAATCTCCGTCCCATTTCCCTTCTTCCTTTCTGCGTGAAAGTTGTGGAGAAGGTGGTTAACAGCCAACTCATGAAATATCTTGAGGAGGAATCCCTCCTCCATCCCACACAGTCAGGGTTCAGAGCTGGCCACTCGACGGAGTCAGCTGTTCTCTTCTCCACAGAATGTCTCAGACAGTTAGTGGATGAGGGGCAGACAGCAGCGTTGGTTTGACTAGATCTCAGTGCAGCTTTTGACACCGTGCTGCACACAACGCTGCTGTCTCGCCTCTCAGACATGGGAGTGGAGGGATCTGCTTATGAATGGATAAGATCTTTTCTAGAAAACAGGAGTTTTCAGATGCATTGCCCTCCTTTCAAATCCTCCCCCCGGAAGCTAAGATATGGGGTTCCACAGGGCTCCAGTTTGAGCCCTACGTTGTTCAATCTTTACATGGAACCCCTGGCTCACATTGTGGAAGCTTTCGGAGTGGATATTGTCACATATGCTGACGATACCCAACTGATGATTAAACTCACGCACAATCAGATGGAAGACGCCACCAACTTTTCCAACTGCATGCTAGCTGTGGCAAGGTGGATGAACAACAACTGCCTGCGCCTGAACGGCGACAAAACAGAACTGCTGGTTATTGGCAAATCCCCCTCTGCCTGGTCACATGCGTGGTGGCCCACTGAATTGGGCGCGATTCCCTCCCTGGCGGAATCCGTCAGAAATCTTGGAATCATGCTTGATGCTGAGCTTTCTTTTAAAAAACAGGTCAGCAAAGTTACGGGAAGATGTTTTGGTATACTCAAAACTCTTCGCAAAATTCTTGACCTTCTCCCCATCAGCGCCAGGAAGACACTTATCCACGCTCTAGTCACACCGCATCTGGACTATGGCAATGCCCTGCTCTTAGGCTTAAGCAAAAAAGGCATACACCAACTGCAGTGAGTTCAAAATGCTGCCGCTCACCTGGTGCTCCACCTCCCGCGTAGAGCATCGGGAAAGACGGCACTATTTAAACTACACTGGCTCCCTATTGAGGAACGCATTAAGTTTAAAGCGCTATGCTTTGCACACCGCATTGCCCAGGGAAAAGGCCCAGGTTACTTGCGAAAACTTTTTACCATCCATTGCCCTACCCGGAACTTAAGATCTGCCGGAGCGATGTTGTTCAAACTTCCCCGCATTCGCAAGGCCAGAATGGGAGGGCGCTCCTTCAGGTTTTTAGCAAGCAAACACTGGAATAAACTTCCGCTTGATCTACGCATGGAACCCTCTGAAACTAGATTCAGACTGAGACTTAACACCCATCTCTTCCCACGTAAATAAAGCTTTCTTGTTCCTTTGACTTAGGCCACTCGCTTCTGGACTTCTGTCTCTCTGGGAGCAGCAGCAATTTTAGCGCGGGGACACACTGTCTTGAGTGTAACCAGGCGCTCTAAAAATGGCTTTATTATTATTATTATTATAAACGAAATAGGTCGGTAGCACTTGGGCGACATGCGATCACCCTTTTTAAATATGGGTACTAGTATTGCTTTAGACCATGAGGGTGGAATAGAAAATGATAGGAAAGTATTACAACTATTCGTAATAAAAGGACCCCAGATTTCTGGCATAGACTTCAACAAATCCATCAGCACCCCATCTAGGCCTGGTGCTTTCCCACCCTTACTATGCTGAATGTATAATAATGAAAATAATGAACTCAACTTCCTCCAAGTTTAAAAAGAATGGGGAGAATTCTGTAGCTTATTATGTAGGATAGCAGACATAGTTGGCACGTCCTCATTGTGATAGATAGAGGCAAAGTGGGTAACCCAGTCTGCACCAGAGATGTTATTTTAGAGAGGGGGATTCATGGGAGAGTTCATGGACCGTATTAATTTTACTACGTCCCAGAAGGATTTAATATCCTTTCCCCGGGACGCGGGTTATATACTTCCCTCTTCCTAATTGCTAGGGCGGTTTTGTACTCAGTGTGTGCCAGAGTGATTTCGGTCTTATTACTGGGGCATGCGCTTGGGGCTTTCCCCAGCCTCATGTTAGCCAGTGAACAAGCCCCAAGGAACCATCTTGGGAGAAGTGTGGCTCAATGGTTAGAGCGGCAGACCCTGATGCAGAGGTCTAGCCCGGGACCAGGGTTCAATTCCCCGCCTCGGCGGGTCTTGGGTGTAGCATTGTTCTGTGCAGTCTAGTGCTTGGGAGGGCGGAGCCAGGAAGGGGAACAGGAGGAGCCGGGACTGGCTGGTGGGCAGTTAGAGTAGAGACAGGGTCGAAACAAGAAGCGGAATAAAGAAGCTGTATGAAACACATTCCGTGTCTGTCATTGATTAGTAGCACGATGCTACAACTGGCGACGAGGATGGGATGCGACATTCCCCACTGTTAACAGAACCCTGCAGAGGTGCCCTGTCCCGAACAGCGCCTATGAAGAGGAACGCTGGTGCCGAAACTGGAGCTGCCGCCTGAAGCGAGAGGCCAGCAGCAGGTGACCCTACCCCCAGTCTGGTGACTGTGTGGGAACCGAGAGGGACCGAAGAAGCGAGCGCTGACACGCTCGAAAGAAAGAAACCCATTTGCGCCAAAACCGCGCCTCACGCCGGATGCGTGAGAATTGGCCCGGTAGCGCCGAGCAAGCACGCGAAACCGAGGCGGGAGCCCACCCCGACCTCACCTGAGCCCAGCAGCCGAGGCCCTGAGTGTGGAGTGCTGATCCCCTCCCGAAGTCGACGGCCGGTGAGTCCCCAGTGAGCTGACTGAAGTTGAATGGGCAGAGAAGAGACGCCTCGTGTGCAGTCAGTGACGGCGGCCATCTTGGAGTCAGTCAGTTGTGTGGACAAACTCCATAGTCAGTGTGAGAGCGGCCATCTTTGAGTCAGGCAATGCCAAGTTAAGAAACATTGATCAATACAAAGGGATGACAAACAAACAAGCACGAGTCAGTGCAAGGAAACAGCAGCCAAGCACGGGCGAAGCCAAAAGCAAGATAAGCAAACAAGCACAGACACATGCAGGAGCTAGATAGAAGCGATAAGTGGACACAAATAATCACGAGCAAATGCAAGGAGTATAATAAGAAAACAAAACCAAGCAAACGCAAGAGGCGTAATAAGGAAACATAAACAAGCACCAGGAAAGACGAGGGCAAAACAAACAAGCACGAGTGAATGCAGAGAGTGAACCAGAAAACAAGCAGTGACAAATGTAAGTGAACTGCAAGGACAGGCTTTGGCAAGTCCAAAGGAACAATCAGTGGCAAGGGTATGGAACCAAGCACTGGCAAAAGCAAATGCGCGAACACTGACAAACGTGAAGAAAATAAGCACATGCAAAGGGAAGGGTGAAACAAGCCCGAGCAAACACAAGAGCTAACAACACAAGCAAGCACGAGCAAAGACAAGTACCAAAGTAAACTTCAACACCACGTGAAGACAAATAGCTACAAAAGTAGAAGAAGTCAAGAAAACAAATGATCCAGAAGCAGGAGCTGACAAATATAAATGAAGTCTTCTCTCATCTACTAAGTGACTGGATAATCTGCATCAGTTTGGAACGAAACGCAAGAACACTGACAACGTTGCCACGTATCATTGCGGAAGCACCACCGACCACCTGCAGTTAGCACGCAACTCCAAGGAAAGCGGGAATTCGCAAAGACACGAGTCATGCATGGTGCAGCTGAATGGTGGCCAGTCGACCTCAGGAAATCCATATCCAACTCACAGAAGCATACCGAGACAGTCGCGCCAAGGGCGGACAACATACAGTAGTCACCCGGGTGCGGCGAACCTTACCACAATTCAAAGGAAACGACCAAGCAAAGACTAGTGGCCGAAAAGGGTCAGCAAAAGAAGACAAGAAGAAAGTGAGGAAACAGTCCTGTGACATCGGCATGCCAGTACATTCCACCAGCATGTCGAGAAGAGAAGAAACACATACGTCGATCCCCTGCATTGGAGTGCCATCCCCAGTGACACAGACCAGCGACCAGAGTCTGGGTCCAGAATGGAACCGGTGTCTGGAGTCATTGGATGCATTTCTGGACGTTATCGGAGAGCGAAGAGATAGTAAACGTCTACTACTACTACTCCAATTGGTGGGTCACGAAGGCCGACGCCTGATCAGAACCTTCTCAGCAAAGCATACAGGAACATATACAAAACTCAAAAAGGTGTTATGTGCTCATTTCATCACAAAGGAAGAAGTCGATCATGAACGCATTGTTTTCAATGCAGCACGGCGGGAACCAGGAGAATCCTTATCAAACTTTGCAACGCGGTTACACAAGTTGGTACGATATTGTCAATTCAACACATTCACAAATGAGAAAGCTATCCGCCTGCGGGTGATTGAGAGTTGTTCAGAACCGGACACACAGCACAAGATACTTCAAAGGCAATTCTCGTTGAAGGAAATTGTCAGGAGGGCCAAAGCTAGAGAGCAAGCCGAAGCAAGAGAATTGTCAAGAGAGTTGCACATCAATGCAAGAAGAGAAGATAAGCGAAAGGAAACCTCCCTCAGGTCAGAGCATAAGATTCAAGAGGCAACTGAAACCAGACAAAGGAAGGGTGAAGTTAGACTAGAGACAAGGCAGTGGGAGAGGCAAAGTGACATAAAACACTCTGAGTCAACAACGCGAAGACAAAAGACTGGGATGATCCAGAATCATGACAGCCTCACAGACATAACCTCAGGGAGTTATTCAACTTCAAGGAGTCACTTAGCAAATGACACAAATTATTCTGAAGAAGAGTCAAGTGAGATAGCTCACAGGGATGGAACTGATGTCAGCCTACTCAAGAAGTATGAAGAAAAGACAAGCTATAGAATATTGGACCAGTCATGTCAGCTCTGGGAGCCGGTACACAAGCACACCCGAGCAATCAGCGGGTCACCGACCTTCACAGACAAGTCCGAAGAAACATGCAGTCGTAGAAAACACCACTCCCAGGACACAGACACCAGGGCTCCCAGCGAGCCAGAAGACGAAAGAGACCTCACAAAACTGGGTGATTCACTCCGACACCAGAAAATGAGAGGCAAGTACGCTCAGGACGCCCATGAAAGTGAGGGAACTGAGAGGAGACTAGTAACATCATACGAGAAGGGCAGCAATGAAAAGCCTCGGGATCGAACAACAGAAATACACGCTTGGCTTTCAGACAATCCATTCACTGAAACAGCACGAAAGACATGGCGAGACACATACCCCAAGACGTGTCCCACAGTCAACTCTAAACCTGAGAGCCGTTTGTCACAGCCTACCAGTTCAAGAAGTGCATCAGTCCAAACACATTTGAAAGAAGGGTCTCGTAGAAAAGCAGCATGAGATCTCTCTGATTCAGAGGACAGGTCGGTACAATCATTGAGGCCAACAGAATCAAGTTCACGACAACATACATGGCACCGATCACCTGGACGGACCTTAAACTCAGATACTACTTCACTCATCCAAAACAGCATATTGAACGCAGCTGCCTCGGAACATTTGATTACCCCGTCAAGCAACTTGTCCCGTCAGTCGCAGTCATATCCGGACTTGAGGAGGGTACCGTCACCCCTGAAGGGGTTTGAGAGGCTGACTCCAAGAGTTGTCAGAAAAGGGGCAACCATATGGGGCACTACACATTGGCGTGGGAAAGGACTGTCTCATCACTCCGTCAAGGAGACAAGGTGTGTTGGCAAAGATGGGTCCGCATCGCGGAGACAAGAGGGGACGAGAACGGAACATGCCCATACTCCCATGCTCGAAGAGTTCAACATCTACAAACGCGAGTGGGAGCAGATAGGATCAAAAGAACCTGATAACTCAGTGCTCAATGAGCTCAACATTTACGAATGCGGGTGGGAGCCGAGAGGATCAACAAAACCTGCATATGAGTCCCAAAACCAAACCAAGGCACCCAGCGCTCTATCCTCCAACATGCAGGATCATGAGCACGAGAGCATTGATGCCCCTGACCGAATGGGTAAAGGAAGTGAACTCACAAGCGGATGCTTAGGAAAACATGTGTCACAATGGAGAACGGACTGTCACCACCACGCCGAGATATCAGTAGCCACACAGCAGAACGAAACCGTGATAACTGTGGAATCTGAGAACAAGCCGTTCACGCACGATGTCTCACGCTTTCAAGAACGCGCTCCCGTGGTCAAAGATGTTTGTGGTGAGACGACCGAAAGATCGACCAAAGACAGACCCATCACTGATTCGACCTTGCTGATGCTTGAAGACAGAACTGAGTCTGAGCTCATGCATGGAGCCACCTTCCTGTGGCCCAAACAGACAGTCCGCCGACTCATGGGGCTGAGTGGACAATTGCTAACTTGGTAGAAGTTAATTTCATTTTGTTAAGAAAGGGGGAGATGTAGCATTGTTCTGTGCAGTCTAGTGCTTGGGAGGACGGAGCCAGGAAGGGGAACAGGAGGACTGGCTGGTGGGCCGTTAGAGTAGGGAACGGGTCGAAACAAGAAGCGGAATAAAGAAGCTGTATGAAACACATTCCGTGTCTGTCATTGATTAGTAGCACGATGCTACATTGGGCTCAAAAAATTCCACGGACCTGATAATTCTCGCTTCGGTGCCTATTCCAATCATGGAGTCCCACTCTGCAACTCTGGGCAATAGCTTGCTTAATCTCCACAACGGCCCCCACAATGCTAAGGATGCCTGGCCTCCAGCTTTGGGGGTGCCCAGGAGTGGACACCTCACAGGGAAAGCCAGGATGGGTTCCACAGCGGTATTCGTACAAGCGCCTTGAGACCCTTGCGGGTGAGTAGTGCGCTATACAAGTATCAATTTACAATTTACAATCTTGGGTTTGTGTTAGGGATACGGATAGGCTTAAGCATGGAGTCCCTGATTGCGTGAATTAGTCTATATATAGTAATGAGCCATAGAATCCAGAGCATTCTTCCCTAGGCAGCAGAGGAATTTGTTCAAAGGTAACTTCGGTAAGGCTGCGAGTGACTCTTTAGGGTTTTTAATATGCCAAACTAGTCATAGGCCATCCGCAGAGTGAAGCATAATGGAGGCTAAATTCCTGTTGCGTGCAAGCCCCTTGAGCGGTAAAAATAGGGTAACACATGAGGCATTGTGATTGCCCCACTCGGTGGGCAGGATCTCGCTTTTGGAGAATAAAGATAAAATGTCAGGGCTGACACACATATAATCTGAGGGAAGCTCTCCGCCCCCTCTAAATGACATAAGCGTGTTGCATGCTCCCCCACGGGTATCAAGTAAGTCGACCAGGCCACGGGCAGGAAGATATCTGGAAAGCTCAGTGCCCCCATGCGTTTTGCAAAGTATAGTGCCTATTTGTGTCAGTGTCTTGTGACGTAAGGCCCCCCTTAATCTTAGCGTTAAAGTCACTGCGTGGAAAAAAGTGAACTTGTGAGGCACTATTATCAACCTTGGACTGTAGTAGGGATATAAAATTAAATAGGCTGTTATAGTGTGAGTAGCTAGTGTTAATAAAATCATTATTATAAAAGTTTATCAAATAAAAAGCCATATTTGTCTTTGATACTCTTACTATTAATGCTAAAAAGGCAGAGGAACTAGATTTAATCTGTGATACCTTTACCTGAAGGCTTAGACTATCCCAAGTAGCTAATCCACCAGCCGCATGGCTGTGGGTGGAAGGAATGGCAGGACTTGAGTAACATGGGTCCTTAAATGCGATGGGGCAGTGGGCCAGGTCTCCTGCAAGAGGATTATATCAAACTTGGAAACAAATGCCCTCCAATCTTCATTATTGATCTTCCCTTTGAGACCTGTCACGTTTCAACTGAGGACAGAGATCTGTATTGGGGTAACGTAGAATGAGTTGCGACTACCATCGACTCTGACAGCAGGGAAACAATAACTGTCTATACGGGATTGTCAACCAATGGGAGCAGATGTTAAAACTACCTTAGGGCCTGAGAGTCAATCCAGGTCGGAAAGTGCCTCAAATCTATTAAATGTGAAATAGGGCATGAGACAATGGGGGCACTCTGCGGGGCCTGAGATGACGGCAAGATATTAAAAAGTGGTTGACTAACGGTGGGTGTCGGTGCTAAATTATCTTGTGGTATGTTATCGTCCCTGAGATAGTTAAGAAAAGGTATAACATGAGCACTATGGATAGGAACTGGATCGATGGGGTGTAGGACTTGGCCTTTTTGGCTAAAGTTCCCTAAACTTTTTGCTTTCCCCCTAGACCATTTTCCTGACATAGAGTTGCCAATTTAGATGCTTTGGGTACTTTGCCACTGCTGATCCGTGTCAAAAGTGTTCCCTGTGTAAAGTGTAATGGTAATTGGTTGGCCATGATTGGTGTGTGCTATGTCCTGACAGTGAAAAAAACTCCATTTCGTTTTTCACTGGTGAAAGGCCATCCTGCCCATAGGACAGAATGGGGGAGGCTGGGTATTGTGTTTGTTAGCTTAGTTTCCCATACGTTTAAAATGGAGAGGTGAAGTTTAGTATATATGAACTCAGTGTCATAACATGGCTTTCTATGAAAGTGGTTTTGTCACTGTGTGTTCAGAAACCACTCTTTTAAAAAATGGCTGATTTTGTGCTTTAAGCATTTCTGTGTGCCTCTGCTGAATGTGGATTGATTGTCTGGATCTGAGAGGTGAGAGGAGCGGGGGGAGGTCTTGACCCAGGGAGGGGTTGAGATGGCACCAGGCTGACCTGCATCTGCAGAGTAGGCGGAGGAGAAGCCCTGGGAGGTGAAGAGGCCTGGGTTGCTGCTATAAAACAATTGACCCATCTCCTGCTGAGTGATTAAGGATCCAGATCACCAGTATCAAAGGGAGAAAGGTGACACAGGGAGGGAGACACCCCAAACTGATTTAGGCAGGGGTCAGGGACCCCTGAGCACAACGAACTTCAAAGACATTTAGGGGTATAACTATGAGAGCTGATACCCCTGAACGTTGGAATAGAAATGGATTGAGAGTGAAAAGGCTTAGATCCATTTCGTGGTCAAGAGGAACGTCTGCTAAGGAAGGAACAACTGAAGAGACTGCTGGGAAGGACCGACCCTTGCTTCGTGCTCTGGGGTTGGTCTGTAGTTTGCTGTTTTAACCAAGGAAGAGGCTGTTGGGACTGTGCTTTGTGCGCTGGGTCCCCCTGCTTGAAGAACACTGCTTTGTGCTGTGTCTTGTTACCCCAAGGGCTGGAGGTGAACTGGATCCCTCTTTGGAAACACAGGAACATAAACGTTTCCGGAGAAGTTTCAAGTGACGAGGTGGGTGTGTGTTGTGGCAGCTTGAGACCCTTGGAAGGTGTGCCCTGTGATCTTGGACACACAGAGGAGAAGTGAAAGTCGGACGCGCTGGGTGCATGTCGTGGTGCACAGGAGGCGTTGGTAAAGAGCGCCTGGTAAACGTGTGCATCGAAGGTGAAATGAGTCACGCACGCCATGCATGCGTATCATGGTGCACAGGAGGTGCTGGTGAAGAGCGCCTGGTAAGCGTATGCATTGGAGGTGAAGGGAGTCTCGGACGTGCAGGGTACGTGTCGTGGTGCACA
Source organism: Lissotriton helveticus (assembly GCF_964261635.1). Lineage (NCBI taxonomy): Eukaryota > Metazoa > Chordata > Amphibia > Caudata > Salamandridae > Lissotriton > Lissotriton helveticus. Next base: position 257,240,505 of record NC_136059.1, read on the forward strand.
GGAAGAGTTGTTGAAGAGCGCCTGGATAAACAGGGCACCGGAGTTGGAGTACGACTCAGTGAAGCAGTGTGCATGCTTTAGTGCAACCTGGGACTGTGGAGGTGATTGGCTGATCATTGTGTGCACCTGAAGAAAGTGAGCCTCTGCAGCGCGGTGTGCGTGTCTTGGTGCCAACTGAGACCACAGGAAGGAATGCCTGGTGAACGTGCACTCTGAGTCGACGTGAAGTCCCATCAGCGCTGAGTGTGGCTTCGTGCCAGAGGAGACCCGGAGGGTGCTGTGGTGAACGTGCACCCGGAGTAACGTTATCTCAGAGGCGTGGGGTGCGTCTGCCCTGCGGCCGCCTGAGACCTTCATAACATTTGGGGCCCAGACCGGCAGCCCCGGAGGAGCTGAGCTGCCAGGCCGAGCCGCTGAGGCCCATTGACAAAGTTCTGCATGGAATGCCCAGTTCGCTGAAGGAGGAGAGGAGAGTGGGGTCGTGCCCCCAGGAAACGTGGATCACTACGTGGGTGGGGTGCGGGCTTGGAGGGACACTCTCTCAGCCTCTCAGTTCTTCTGGCAACGTGAGCCTATGCTTCGGCTCAGATTGGGGCCTGTACTGACCAAAGGAGTGGCAGCACTGGGGCCAGAGTGAGAAGCTGTACTTTGTCATTGTTGATAAGTGTGGGGGGGGCAACTGTTATCGAAGAGGCTGACTGTTGTAATACACATTGCCAATATTGCTGCTAACGAACTGTTCGACTGTCTTATGAGGCCTGACGTTATTTCTGCATAACGAAGTACACAATTGTAGCGCTAAGCATTGCATTATTTCTCCATTGCAAAGTACAGGATTGTAGCGGCCCGCATTGCATTATTTCTTCATTGCAAAGTACATGATTGTAGTTACGCATTGCATTATTCCTTAATTGCAAAGTAAATGATTGTAGCGGTGCAAATTTCAATATTTCTTCGTTGCAAAGTACGTGATTGGGGTGTGACACATTGCATTATTCCTTCATTGCGCAGTACATGATTGTAGCAGAATGCATTTCATTATTACTTCCATGGCAAGCTACCGGGGTGTATCGTTACGCATTGTAGTATTTCTCCTTTGCCCAGTACAGGTTTGTATCGTTACGGAGTACACTATTGTTTGTCCATTGCAACATTGGTGATTCTAGCATTGCGACCAGCATAGCATTTTGAAAGCAGTGGATGGGATTTGAACCTACCAGCCAGCCTAAACAAATATTACCCTTTATTATATGTTGGCTTTTGTATCGTGTGGTCTGATAGAATATCTTTTTATATAAATTTTATACTCGTTTTATCAAACTCGTGTGGAGTCCATTTGTGGTGTCACCAGTGGGTTGCTGTGAGTGTGTTGCACATACTGTACACTTGTGCCTTAGAGATAGGCCTGGCTGCTCGTGCCAAGCTTCTAAGGGGGTGAGCAGGGCTATCTTAAACAGTGTTCTTACTTGGCCTAACGTTGAGTGAGGAGTCCTGGGTCTCGCATTTGGTGACAGTGGTGAGGGACTGGGACTCCGACTTCCATCAATGGGCACTGCCTGGAATCGTAGGGGGATCTGTAAAAAAAGCCAAACAAATAGAAGTAGAATCCAAGTTTCTAGGTCTAGGTCTTGCGTTAAATAACAAATGATGTACCAGGTCAGGGAATCTGAGATTAATCACATACAGTCCCCATTTGAGTCCGGGCAGTTTAGCCCAATCCATGCGCATCTCCTTACGTGCAAGATGTCCTTAGCATGCCAATACTGCAGGCCTTTATATTGAGCCAACCAGTCTAGAGTTTTGTTAAAAAGTGGCTAGTTGGATTCATGTTGATCCGGACTCTGAGGGAACCCCTCTCAGGGTGACCACGTATGTACATGCAGCAGGGGGGGGAGATTGATGGCTGGGAGATGTGACTGCATCTGGAAATGTGCCAGTGCCACTCTGCCCTCTAGATCCTTTATGTTGTTGATGGTACGAGAAGGGAAGGAAGGAACTTGGGCTGCAATCTGACAGGCAGCAGATTTTTTATTGTGAGGATTGACAGCTTGATCTGTTAAATTGCTAGCGGGATGCAAAGTCTGAATTGCTGGAAAACCCTTTTCAAAGGGTGAGGTATAAACCTTGGTGGAAGTACTAATTGAAGTTCCTTTGACTTAGTCCAAAAGATTGGTGCAGAGGGCGGCCAAATTGGATTCGATGGTATCCCAACGTAAAAACAAAGGAGAAGGTTGATTGAGGAGCACAAATTTTCTGAAAGAGTCATTAACTGGGTAGCCAAAAAGTCTTTAAAGGAACTGATGAGATCAGATCTCTCGGCCTTTGGGAGTTGGACTAAGGTTGGAGCTGAACTGTCTGAGGCATCTGAATTTAATATAGAAACAGGCAATGGCTCCGGCATGTACTCTGGCGCAGATAATTGCGAAGTGTGGGGGTGGGAGTGGAGGCGGGCTCGCAATCTGTTTATGCGCCTTACTGCGTTTAACTATCTTTGTTGATGTTGTATACAGGGTCTTGTTATTTGAACCTTTGGAGGAATCGGGAGGCGTAGCAGAAGAGGGAGTCAGTACTTGGTTCATTGAATGACCTTGAATGGAAAGATACTAAGCACTATTTTGAGATATAACTGCGTGCGAGCACCGTGGAGAGGCGGGCCAGGAGAACCCCCGCTGAGACCGTCTGCAGTGATGGAAAGCCTCCGCTCAGTTCTGGCACTTTCATTGCTAATGGCACTGACAGCTCGTTCGAGGATCCAGGCAAGTAAGGTAGGCTTTGATGTAGACTATGGGGAAGGCTGAACTGCTGGAGGTGAGATGATACCACAGTCGCCCCTTTTCTTCTGCCCATGATCCCACCAACTCTTTTAAGAGTATATAAAGGTTAAAGTAGAATATTACTGAGACATTGCGAAGACTGCACAAGTTGAACGTAGAAATACGGCCACTTCAACAGTTATAAAAGAAATAAACAGAGCAACAGTACCTCACAAAGGTTAGGGACTTGGCTGCCAAATAGAGGCGTTGTAGCTTCACGGGGACGCATGTCTCAAAAGGTGGGCCCAGCCATGGTCGGCCGCGTCCGTGCTGCGGGAGACTGCCGCTGGTTATGCCGCTGTGGATCGAGAGCGATGAGTCCCACCCCAACTGACTGGAAAACTAGATGAGTGTTGTTGCGGGCTGAGACAGCTGAGAGCCCGTTAAACTCCTCCTAAATGCATGACTAATTAAACCAGCAGCAGAAAGGAGGCTTAGTATACAGACATAGTGTGGAGGTGAAAGGCTCCGTATGCTTTCTTGAAGTTGGGTGTCAGCACCCCTCAGCTTGTGCTTTGGCCTTTTTCTCTCTTTTACTTTTTTGCCCTTGTGGTGCAGGGCCTTAATGTGCAGCTCGGGCACGCTGGGTCAGCAGTCAGCAGTGAGTTACACAGCAATCCAGAAAAACGGCTGCCCTCTATGGTGGTGGTGGTGAGACCCGTCCCGTCACCGCTCTCCGTGGCAGTGTGCTGTCACCTCTCCACCAGAAAGCTCTGTACGGAATACACCGCTTGCGTTACTCAAGCCCATGCACGCCGCAGGACTAGTCATATGTCACAACATTGAGGGGCCACTGTCTAAAGCACCTCCACATAAGCGGCCACAGGGACCCCTGTACTTAGGTGATCAGAACATTTTTGCAGGCAGCGTTCTCTGCGCTTAAAAGGTCAAGACTAGCAACAGTGTGGACACTCACTATCTTTGATTACCGGTTTCAGCTGCTGTTCTCTGCATCCTGTCCAGAGTCTTGTTGCCATCTCCACGTAACAATATAATCCAGGGTGCCTTGGCTTTCTCTACAAAAGCAGCCCTGCCATTCCTGAACACAGGCGTAGCACTCAATGCTGGACTCGAACCCTCCTTCCCCCATTGCAGCTTGCAGATGCACTGTGTGTCTTGTGACTTAGATCCAGAAGGATAAGGGCTGCTGTTCCCCCATTACCCAAGAATCGATCTGAGATTCTCTATTATTTCTAGAAGCGCATATTCAGTGCTATGATACGACCTAAAGCCTGATTGAGATGGGTGAAGGGGGGCGTGGCCAAGATGGCGACGAGAGCTCTGCGCTTGCCAGAAAAATCCTGATTCCTCTTTGCCTGGCCCAATATCCTGCATGGAAGCGGCAGCGGAAAGCGCCCTGCACCGCTTCCCACTAATCCGGGAGTCATTGGCGGCTGTACTGGACCACTGCTGGCGACGATCCTTGACCGCACAGACGGTGCGTCATTGAGGCCCGGAGATCCTGAGTGGGGCGGCTCGGCGCGGGCTGCTGCTCAATCGGCCAGAGTGAGAGCCCAACTGCCAGACTTGCGGATGGGCGAGACTTGTTTCATTTACTGATTTCACCACCAGGATACGGGGGCCCGAGTCAAGGTGTCAGCGACCCCCGACCTGAGGTGAGCCATTTTGGGCAGTGCGGCGGTGACGGGAGTCTGTCTGATTATGCGGTCAGTGCCTGTGACAGCCTGCCCAGAGATGAGAGGAGCTCTGGGCCAACAAGAGCCTGTCGAACTACTGTTTTTGCTGGGGACCACGGGGGAGCCCACACAAAGATGCCCTGCAGTGGGACCGCACGCTGAGGGAGACAAGACTGGGAAGAGCAGCCAGCACACTCCCAGGTACATGAACCTTGCAATATGGGTCCACTGCTGACTTTGTACGGAGAAGAGTACTTCAGAAACCTTAAGATGCGACGGTTGCTGCTGTGGTGAGACACCCTAAAAACCAATGAGGCAAATATCCCTAATCCAGCCACCTGCGACGTCCTGACTGCTTATCCTTGTGCCCCATCTTTGCGCCCCACTTGGACACCACTCCAGGACTCTTGGCCATCTCCGACCACTTGTGGGATGCATAGTACAACATCCAGCCGGTCGCCTCCTAAACAGCGCAATGGGCAAACCCAGAGCAGAGAAGCCCCAGTCACAACCTTTGGAAGTGGAAACAGCACCCCTGGGAACTGGGAGTGCAGACTTCACGGGCCCCCTGCTCAGGAGACCGCAGTGATCTCTCACACCGCTTTGATGAGCTGTTGGCAGCAATACTCGACATTAAAACCACCCTGGGAACAAAGATGGACACCCTGAGTATTGATATGGGACACCTGCGGGAGGATCACAAAAAACTAAAGGGTCAAGTGGAAGAAACCTAGTCTACGCTGGCGTCGCTGTGACACATGGTAAACATAACAACCACCCAACTGCAGTCCCTCCAACAGGAGGTGGACTTCCTGAAGGCATGAGTGGAAGACCAGGAAGGGCACTCGCGCCGGAACAATGTACGTATCTTGGGTCTTCCTGAGCGAGTGGAGGGCCCCAATATGGAGCTCTTCCTTGAAGACTGGTTCTCACGAGACATCCTGCAGGGTCAGATGTAGAATTTTTTTCTATTGATCGGGTGCACAAGGTACCGGCCCCCCCCCCCCCCCACCCGGGCACTTTTCCTAGACCGGTGGTGGCAAGATTTTTCAACTACCGCAACATGGACCACGTACTGCAAGCCACACGTACTAAGGGCCCATGGCAAATCGACAACTCCATGGGTTATATCTACCCAGACTATACATTAGCTGTGCAACGCCGCCGCTCCTCATACTTCGAGGTTAAGAAATGCTTGAGGGACCACGATGTTCAGTACTCCCTCCAATACCCGGCGCGTCTTCGCATCCGTCACAAGGAGGACAAAGTCTTCTGCAATACACCCGAAGAGGCGTGGACCTGGATCGACCAACAGGGCCTGGCACATGACTCCTCAATCATCAACATTAGTCAAATCCCTCAGGGGCCGAGGCGGGGCTCGGCTGCGTCACCCAACGAAAGCGCAAGCGGCCCGGGAGCAGGCACAAGCCATCAAGACGGCGGAACACATGGGATCCCCCGAATCTTCTCCTAGGCAGGACTCGGACATGATTATGGACCAGACATTGTACATCACAACCTCGCAGCTCGAAGCCTTATCAGAGGACAGCCCGGCCCTCACTCCTCAAACTGCAAATGCACTAGGTTGACTCTTCTGAACTCCGAGATGTTCTCAACTGCAGCGGTCGAACGGCCTGCACATGCTTGCTGAGTGCCAGGCTGAATCATGGGAGGCGGCAAGGACACTAAAGGCCAGCTCTGCAATACCCTCCCCAATGAGCGATAATTAGCTGATATAGCAAACCATTTGTTCTTAATTATTCTATGTTATATTTGGTGTTTTATTTGATCCGCATTTTAGTTTGTAGTGCGAATGGCCAATTGCCCTTCGGCAAACAGGCCTGGGGTGGGAAGTTGAGAACATCTGATTATTATTTTGATCTCTTTGTATGTCTGCAAACAATGGGGTCTGAAGATTGGCTACACGTGGTTCATATTACGTGGGGGCGGCGACACACAGGGGGAGGGCACAGGATGGAGACTATCAGTCAGTGGCCTGCTACACATCACATCTTTACCCTACGACTAAGTAGATGGCGCCTGGGGATTACTCTCTATTAACCTGGAATATGAGGGGGTTAGTGGAATGCGCTAAGCGATACAAAGTATATCAATACTTGCACAGCCATGGGATCACATTTGCGCTGCTACAAGAGATGTATCTCACCACACAAACACTTGCATCGCTCCACAAACACTGGAGGGGTACAATTCCGGGTATGGCATATTCCGGGTACGCCCGAGGAGCACTTATATGGGTTGCACTGGGGACCCCACTGCAAATCACACACTCCTGAGTGGACACACAGGGCCGTTTCATTACCATGGAGGGCCTCCTGAATGGGTCTCCCTTGGCATTGGTTTCTCTCTATGCTCCGAACTTGGGCCAGTCTACCTTCTTACAAACACACCATCCTTGCTTACTGATCCCACTGCCCCCATGTACGGTGGTGGCGATTTTAATGGTGTGCGGTATCTCGATCTGGATTGATCCTGCCTCCCTTTTCTGGGGGCACAATCCATTAAACTAGCACAACACATGTCGGAATGGGTGTCCAATATGCAAGTCCACGATGTATGGCGTAGACTTCATCCCCAAGCGCGCACTTACTCACACTACTTGGCATTACACTACTTGTATACACGGATAGACACGGTATTCTCCTCAGATAACCCCCTTCACAGCGTATTGCATGCTGGCTATTTGGCGGGTGCACTTTCCGATCACGCCCCACTACAATTGAATTTGGCCTGGGCCAATATAGCGCCCCGAGATTTTGACCTGGCGCTTACCAAGCGCCGAGCTCGCTGACTCGTCTTACCGGGCCACCCTTCTAGACTCCATTGAATCCTATTTTATAGGGAATGATGGAACTGCCTCGTCGACAGGTGTGGAGTGGGACGCCTTCAAGCTGTTCTATGAGGGCATGCCATCAAGACTACATACGGTGCCCGGAAGACACTGACCGCAGCGCTTCACACACGAGTTTGCGATCCAGAACTGTGAGCAGCGCATCCCTACCAATCCCCAGATTGGCTCCTTGCTAGCCCAGGCTCACTTGGCATATAAAACCACAATGGACGACCTTTGCACGTTAGATTACAAAACATACCTGGCACGCAGACCTAGGGAGGGCAACAAGGCGGGTAGGCTACTCTCGTGGCTGTGGCGATCCGACACCGCTCAGCCCCCTATCACTGCCGTACATATGTCTGCCGGGACCCTAGTGAACACGCATGACGCCATTACCCAATCATTCTATGAATACTATACAGCGTTGTATGCGGCCCGGCCGCACAGGATCCCACCTCTATTCAGGATTTTCTCAGTTGAATACAATCCCCACAGGTTATGCCAGCCCCCTATAATGCCCTAGAAGACCTCCTTGCGCTTGATGAGATTACATATGCAATTGGTCAGCTAGCAACAGGCAAGACACCGGGGACAGATGGGTGGCCATCGGAATTTTATTCCACCTTCTCCACGCAGCTAGTGCCTAGGCTGACCAAGGTGTACACTGAGGCCTTTGAGACGGGCGATCTGCCGCCCACCTTGAGGGAAGTGAAGCTAGTGGTCCTGCCAAAGCCGGGCCATGACCCTCTCCAAATGTCCTCCTAATGCCCCCTGTTGATGCTGAATGTCAACTTAGGTCCTCTGGAAGTTACTAGCGAATAGGTTAATTACTGTTGTTCCCCTGCTGGTCCACGAAGAACAAAATGGCTTCATACCAGGCCGCAACACGGGTTTGAATTTGCACCGACTGTTTACACTGTTGGACTGGGCGCATGGTGAGACGGAGAAGCCTTGGGTCACCTCCTTAGATATTGAGAAGGCATTTGATACTTTTAATTGGGCTTATTTATGGCGGTACTGGCAGGATTCCGCATTGGCCCCAATTTTATACGATGGATACGGTTGCTGTACTTTAGATCACAGGCCAGAGTGAAGACGGGTTGCATCTTTTCTCTGCTTTTCTCGATAGTGAGGGGCATACATCAGGGTTGTCCCCTGTCACCGATTCTTTTTGCCTTGGCCATGGAGCTATGAGCATGCAAATTGCGGCAATGTGTCAATGATTGGGGCCTACAGGTCGATCGACGGTGGCACATAGTGTCACTGTACTCGGACAACGTGTTAATCTACCTGCCCGGCAGGGCTGAGATAATGCAGTCATTTATGGGCCTCTTAAACACACATGCGAGTGTCTCCGGGCTTCAAGTCAACTGGACTAAGTCGGTTTGGTTCCCAATGACGCCAATGGCACCGATCCAGAGACGAATGGCGCCAGACACGCCACTGACATGGGCGTTCAACACTTTCAAATACTTAGGAGTCCAGATCCATCATCATGGGACAGATACTGTGGATGGGAACCTCAGTCGGGCCATAATGCGGGCCTTATTGTCTCTCCCATTTTGGCTGAGCCTCCCTTTGTCCCCCATGGACCGGGTGGCCATCTCAAAGATGCTAGTCCTTCCCTGCCTCCTGTATTTCTTCTATACACTCCACTCCCCTACCGCCTACCTCGGAGAATCTTCAGGGAACTGGAATCCCTATTGGTCTCATTGATATGGGGAAATTGGAGGGCCAGGCTGGCTCTCCATAAATTATACCTGCCATTAACAGATGGCGGCCTGGGCGCCCTAAACTATGAGTGATACCACGCAGCAGCTCAACTGCAGTGGCCAATGCAGTGGATCGCCAAAAGCAACCTCACTGAGATGGATACGGGAGCTCTGGCCTGGGATCTCCCAACATTACTGGAATGGATTCTGGGAACGACTACCCCGACTCAAACAGCGAGGCAACATTTTAATGGTAGCGGCCAAACAGCACTGGTCTAAATATGTGACACCCAGGAACCGAACAGCACCTTATGCCCCTAGTTTACCACTGGAGCTCCTTCCTGGCACGTACTCCTGTGATGGATGCCCAGGGTTGAGGTTGTGTAGGGAGAGCGGGTTAGAGACGTGGAGGGACATGTACGCAGACTCTCAACTGCAAACATTTGAGGATTTGGTAGACACATACGGGGTGCCACTGGCCTCCTTTCTAGTACATGCCTTGCTGAAGCACCAATCCCTGCGAGCATGGGACACTGAGCGACCAGAGCCTACCACATCACACCTGCTACAAACACTGCTCACGCAGGGCCGTGGCCGACATGCCGTAACAGCCATTTATATTTCCATCAGACTTGAGGACCCGCCTGCACTGGCAGCAGGTTGTGAGAATTGGGATGGCGAACTGTCCATTACCCTTATTTACTTACCCACCTCTAAAGGACTTAAACAAGGGTGCATCTTAGCCCCTATGCTATTCAACCTCTTTCTAGCGGACTTATCAGTGAAGCTTAATAGTTGTGCAGCTCACTCACCAAAACTAGGGAACTCTACTTTTTCAAACCTGCTTTACACGGACGATCAAGTTCTGATAAGCAGGACCCCAATAGGTCTCCAGCACCTATTGAATGTCACTCAGACATACTCACAAGAAAATGCATTAAAAATAAACTACAACAAAACTAAAATAATAGCAGTTAATTACCGCAAGAAGAAACATCTGAGCTGGTTCCTTGATGGTCATCGCTTGGAACAAGGAGTAAGCTATAAATACCTAGGGGTAATGTTGGACCAAAACAATTCATCAAAACCACAATTAGAAGCCCTGCGGAGAAAGGGGGTAACGACCTACCTAGGTATAAAGCCCTTAAAGAAGCTTTTACCGGACCTGACACTCGACCCTCTACTAAGGATCTTGCAAGCAAAACTCCAGCCAACGATTACTTATGGGAGCGAAGCGCTGAAGGGAAAAGATGCAACAACTCTCGATAATATAATATCTAAATCATACCGGGCAATTTTCCAACTCCCGAAAATGGTCTCCCCGGCCCAAATACGATTGGAATTTGGGCTCCAAAAACAGTTCCTTGAACGCATGGGAGCATTTGTGAAATGTTGGCACAAAATTAAAGGCGATGAAAAGGGTAACCTGAACAACCAACTTTGGATGGAGCTTTCCCATCCAGGAAAAACACCTGCAAGCGTTTACCTTGAGGAATCTATTAAACATCTAGGTTTAAGAGAGCTGTGGGACGTTCAGGTAACCCATCTAACATTCAAAAAAACGGTGACAAAGGTAACTTGTTTACTATCCGCAATTGAGGACAATAAAACATTAGCTAAAGGATCACACGGCTGGATGGTTCTACATACACACAACAAATTAAAACCCCAGTTTTACCTGAACATGGGATTAAAAATTAACATCAAGGAAAAATTCCCAAGACTCCGACTGGGGGTCGGCCCCTTTAAACAATTCCTGCCGCCTTGGGAGAGAAAGGAAGGAGCCCAGCAGTGTCGTTTATGCGGCAGCGGTGTTGAGGACGCAATTCATGGTATATGCATGTGCAACATGTTAAAAGATATAAGGGTTACCCTGTTAAAGCCAGCACTCAAACAGTACGGAGTCAGAAGATGCAGACAAGCGCTAATGTTGTGCTTCAACCCTGATCTGGTTCAGCTAAACTGCCGGCTAATTAAATTCCTCGATATAACCGCAAAAAGAATAAAATACGGTAAAGAGCCGCAAAAAAGACTAATCTTCACACGAACTGACTGGAACGTAACAAGAATAGCCATACTCAAAATAATATTAGTAATGAGAAAGGCTAATGTACAGAATGTTTTGATAATTTGTGTTATTTTAATACGACGTAAAACCATTTATTATATAACAATTTTAACACAAGAAATTTTTATCTTTTGTATGCAATGGTTTTAAATAATCAAGCATAATAAAATAAACTTCACTCAAAAAAACTAAAAACTTACTGGCAAGCAGTGGCTACAATGCCTTAAATATCCAAAAAATCATCTTGACTAACGCTAGGATAAAGTACACCCACTTTAATCATCTACACCACACGTATCTCACTCCCCACAGGCTGGCGCACATGTACACCTCCGCCATGGACATATTCCCTGGATGCCGAGTCCAGGGAGTCACATTCGCACACATGGTGTGGAACTGCACTGTTATTCAAAAATTCTGGACCGAGGTGGCCACTGTACTCGCAGAACCCCTTCACTTTCTACTGGGCGTCACAAGACGTAGCTCGTCTCGAAGGGCCTGAATAAATTCCTGGACCTTGCCCTGGGCCTGGCCAAGCGTAAGATTGCCATGGCGTGGAAGGCACCACTGGGCCCCAATATAAATTCATGGCAGCTTGACCTCTGTAGGGCACGGGTGTCGGGGTGCACAAATCAGCAAGAGACCACGACACGAATCTCAGCACCCCCGCGACAGACCCCTACAGAATGGCAGGAATACTTGTCCGTGATCGGAAATAAACTATCTGCAGCACCCCCTCCCTCTTAGACTCGCTCATTGTCGTGAGACCCTTGGTTTCCAGGGATCCCTGAGACCTGCACTGATATATGAGCACATATGCCCGCGGCTGCAAGAAACTTTAGCTGCTTGTTCCCTGCCTCTCTCTTTTTTCGCGTCCTACCTGCCTCCCATTCCGTCGCTCTCCTTTTGCTTACCCTCCCCACACGCACCCCCCCATCGCATCCACTACGACATGACCCGCCATGCCCTTGCAACTACATACATTCTGCCCACTGACGCATTAGACTGACAGACATATTCACGATGGCAGTTTCACAAAGAGATTGGTTCTTATTTTCCTTTTCTTTTCTTTAATAATTTGAACACTTTTTTTTTCTTCTCCCTTTGTTCCTCCTGTTCAAGTTAAATTTATTTTGTAAATGTATGCGAATTAATGGAGAAATGGTTTAGAGGAACAATGGCTGGTTCTTCCTTCTGTGACCTTGCTTTAATTTAATTATATATAGTTGTATTGCGCCGCAGAGTGAAGCGGCAAACCTGCCAACAAAGTGGACTTCAATGTTTCCTAGAGAAGTGTTTCCCTATACCCCGCCTATGCCATTCAAATGTATTAATATTTTATAATGTCAATGCCAGATTGAATCGTCATGCAGATGTTAATGATGTTACCTCATTAAAATCAATAACAATTATTTTTTAAAAAGAGATGGGTGAAGGGGATTTTTCAAGAATCTTCATGCATAAATGTAAAAGCGAAATTGGGTGAAAATTTGCTGGCTCAGAGCCATCCAGATCTGGTTGTGTTTTTTTGCAAAGGAATCACCATAACATGTTTCCAGGCAAAGGGAACCACACCTGTTACTACCACTGTCACCCTCTGACATGGAGGTATTCAACAATTTCACCAAGACGGGTCAGAGTAGAGCTTATTATTTAAAACGTTTTGTTGGCAAAAGGTCCAAGGAGATCCAGACTTAAAAAATCTAAAAGAGCTTAAAAAATTGGTTTCATCAATTGAATTAGAAGTTGATTGATCTGTCCAGATATAGGTCTCGGCCCAATAACTAATTCCTCCTCTGTAGAACTAATAAAGAAGGTATGAATGTCTGCTTCCATCTTAAGAAGAAATCAGCCAGGTCATTACATTTTGCCTGAGAGTGACAAAGAGATGGGATTTCAAAAGAGACTTCACTATTTGGAAAAATTCTTTAGAAGAGTTGTTGGCCTTATTGATCTTCTCAGCATAAAAAGCTGCTCTGGCAACTTGGCAAGCCCTATCATGTTTTCTCTCCCTAGAGGCAGTTTTAAACTTGACTATGTTATCCTGAGTGTGATGCTTATGCCAAACGTGCTCTAGGCGTTTGCAGTTTTTCTTCAAAGCTAAAAGGGAATGACTGAACCAAGGGGCATGAGTGCCCCCTTTATGCGTAGTACCAGGAGTCAATAAAAGCAGAATATCAAGTTTAGAACAGATCCAGTTGTTGACTGCACTAACATTGTCATCCACCAAGACCATAAGATCAAGAATACTCGCCTGAAGGTGAGCGCAAAAAGCTACATAGTTGTTTGCACCAGCTTCTAGAATATGTGGAGGGCCTAGAAAAGGTTCTCTTACCTCAGAAACAGACAGCAAAACAGGAATGGCAAGGTGATCCAACCATACCATATCAGAGGAATAGGAGTATCTACAACAAGAGAAGGCACATTTGTAAAGACAGGATCAAGTGTATATCCCAGACATGAACTAATTGTTGCAAATCAAGAGCATTAAAATCAACAATAAGGGAGGGGGTTCAACCACAATTGGGATCATCATTGTGAATATTAAAATCCCCTAGCATATTAAAATCGGCACATTTAAATATGAAAGGGGATACGTCCTCAGATATGAGAGAACACCATCTACCCGCCGGGCCTGGACGGCGATAAATCAAGGAGCCAGATAAAGTAGAATTATTAGATACATGTAGTAAGAACAGGTCTTCACGATCTGAGACATCAAGGTTCTGTACCAAACAAGTGAACTTATATTTACAAATAATCTCAATCATGCCACCCTTTTTCATTCAAAAGGTCACGTTTGACCATGCGATAGTCATCAGGGAGGGTCAGAGTACTCACTCAACCAAGTTTTCATAAGGAAAGGCGCGTCAGGTTTATGATCTACCAAAAAGTTAAAAACCTCCAGTTTGTGCTTCACAAGAGTACAGCAATTCAAACTGAACAAACAGTAGTTCACTTGGCTGAGTAAAGTGAGACGCTCTATAGTGAGGTGATTACTCTCGTTGTCCAGAACAGGCTGAAAATCGCAGTCCTGGCATACACATTAGAAGATCAATATATACTATGCGGGTAAGCTGACGGCAAAGGACAGAGGGATTGTATGTGAGCAGCAACATAGACAAGCCTCCTTGAATGGCCAGGGTTTCTGGACCCTGGGCCTGTTCGGGTGCGAATGGGTGTAGATAGACTTGGCCTTGTCCCGCCAATGTCATGCCAGCAGCGCATCCGAGCATCGGCTCTTTTTCACATGTGTGATTTACATGATAATATAGTAGTATATGCTAGCACAGAGGGTGACCATGATGATTAAGCAAAGTAGAAGTTATTCTGCAACAGAGAGGCGAAACCAATAACGCTGAAAAATGCAGACTGTGTGTGCCTGGTGGAAGCGTGCACTGACGGCTGGTGGTGTGTGTGCCTGGTGGAAGCGTGCACTGATGGCTGGTGGTGTGTGTGCCTGGTGGAAGCGTGCACTGACGGCTGGTGGTGTGTGTGCCTGGTGGAAGCGTGCACTGATGGCTGGTGGTGTGTGTGCCTGGTGGAAGCGTGCACTGACGGCTGGTGGTGTGTGTGCCTGGTGGAAGCGTGCACTGACGGCTGGTGGTGTGTGTGCCTGGTGGAAGCGTGCACTGATGGCTGGTGGTGTGTGTGCCTGGTGGAAGCGTGCACTGACGGCTGGTGGTGTGTGTGCCTGGTGAAAGCGTGCACTGATGGCTGGTGGTGTGTGTGCCTGGTGGAAGTGTGCATTGACGGCTGATGGTGTGTGTGCCTGGTGGAAGCGTGCACTGACGGCTGGTGGTGTGTGTGCCTGGTGGAAGCGTGGACTGACAGCTGGTGGTGTGTGTGCCTGGTGGAAGCGTGCACCGACGGCTGGTGGTGTGTGTGCGCCTGGTGAAAGCGTGCACTGATGGCTGGTGGTGTGTGCCTGGTGGAAGCATGCACCGACGGCTGGTAGTGTATGACGGCTTGTGGTGTGTGTGCCTGGTGGAAGCATGCACTGACGGCTGATTGTGTGTGTGCCTGGTGGAAGCGTGCACTGACAGCTGGTGGTGTGTGTACCTGGTGGAAGCGTGCACTGACGGCTGGTGGTGTGTGTGTCTGGTGGAAGCGTGCACTGACGGCTGGTGGTGTGTGTGCCTGGTAGAAGCGTGCACTGACGGCTGGTTGTGTGTGCCTGGTGGCGGCGTGCACTGACGGCTGGTGGAAGCGTGCACTGATGGCTGGTGGTGTGTGTCGCTGGTGGAAGCGTGCACTGACGGCTGGTGGTGTGTGTGCCTGGTGGAAGCGTGCATTGACGGCTGATGGTGTGTATGCCTGGTGGAAGCGTGCACTGACGGCTGGTGGTGTGTGTGCCTGGTGGAAGCGTGGACTGACGGCTGGTGGTGTGTGTGCCTGGTGGAAGCGTGCACCGACGGCTGGTGGTGTGTGTGCGCCTGGTGACAGCGTGCACTGATGGCTGGTGGTGTGTGCCTGGTGGAAGCGTGCACCGACGGCTGGTAGTGTATGACGGCTTGTGGTGTGTGTGCCTGGTGGAAGCATGCACTGACGGCTGATTGTGTGTATGCCTGGTGGAAGCGTGCACTGACAGCTGGTGGTGTGTGTGCCTGGTGGAAGCGTGCACTGACGGATGGTGGTGTGTGTGTCTGGTGGAAGCGTGCACTGACGGCTGGTGGTGTGTGTGCCTGGTAGAAGCGTGCACTGACGGCTGGTTGTGTGTGCTGGTGGCGGCGTGCACTGACGGCTGGTGGAAGCGTGCACTGGCGGCTGGTGGTGTGTGTCGCTGGTGGAAGCCTGCACTGACGGCTGGTGGTGTGTCTGCCTGGTGGAAGCATGCACTGACGGCTGGTGGCGTGTGTGCCTGGTGGAAGCGTGCACTGACGGCTGGTAGTATGTGTGCCAGGTGGAAGCGTGCACTGACGGCTGGTGGTGTGTGCCTGATGGAAGCGTGCACTGACGGCTGGTGGTGTGTGTCCCTGGTGGAAGCGTGCACTGACGGCTGGTGGTGTGTCTGCCTGGTAGAAGCGTGCACTGACGGCTGGTTGTGTGTGCCTGGTGGAAGCGTGCACTGGCGGCTGGTGGAAGCGTGCACTGACGGCTGGTGGTGTGTGTGCCTGGTGGAAGCGTGCACTGACAGCTGGTGGTGTGTCTGCTTGGTGGAAGCATGCACTGACGGCTGGTGGCGTGTCTGCCTGGTGGAAGCGTGCAGGGGCATTCACAGTGATGGAAGACACAAATGAAACTGACTAAGAGGAGGGGGAATAGGGAGGGGGAGTACGAGCAGAGGAGCATGATTCAAGTTCAAGTTCAAGTTCAGGCATTTATAAAGCGCACTACTCACCCAGAGGGTCTCAAGGCGCTAGAGGGAGGGGTTCATTGTTTGTCGAATAGCCATGTTTTCAGTTCTTTTCTGAAGGAGATGTGATTCTGAGTAAGGCGGAGGTGGGTGGGGAGTGAGTTCCAGGTCTTGGCAGCCAGGAAGGAGAAGGATCTGCCAACCATGGTGGTTTTTCGGATGCGCGGGACTGCGGCGAGGGCTTGATTGGATGATCTTAGTTGGCGGGTGGGATAGTAGAAGGACAGTCGGGTGTTGAGGCATTCGGGTCCTAGCTTATAAAGGGCCTTGTGTGCGTGGGTAAGAAGGCGGAAAGTAATTCTTTTGTTGACGGGAAGCCAGTGGAGGTTTTTTAGGTGACCGGTGATGTGCTCTTGGCGCGGGATGTCTAATATGAGTCTCGCTGATGCATTTTGGATGCGCTGGAGCTTTTTCTGCAATTTTGTTGTAATTCCGGCGTAGAGTGTGTTGCCATAGTCCAGTCGACTCGTGACCAGTGCATGGGTGACAGTTTTTCTTGTTTCGAGGGGGATCCAGCGGAAGATCTTTTTGAGAATGCGAAGGACGTTGAAGCAGGAGGACGATACGGCGTTGACTTGTCTGGACATTGAGAGAGAGGAGTCTAGAATGAAGCCAAGGTTACGTGCATGGTCTGTGGGTGTGGGCGCTGATCCCAAAGCGGAAGGCCACCAGGAGTCATCCCAAGCTGAGGGGGAGGATCCTAGGATGAGCACCTCCTTTTTGTCTGAGTTGAGTTTTAAGCGGCTCTGTTTCATCCATTCGGCTACTTCTTTCATACCTTCGTGAAGGTTGTTTTTGGCGGTGTTGGGGTCTTTGGTGAGGGAAAGGATTAGCTGGGTGTCGTCGGCGTAGGAGATGATGTTGAGGTTGTGTTGACGTGCGATGGAGGCGAGGGGACTCATGTAGACGTTGAAGAGGGTGGGACTGAGTGAGGAGCCTTGAGGTACGCCGCAGATGACTTCGGTGGGCTCTGAGTAGAAAGGGGGGAGTCGGACTCTCTGGGTTCTCCCGGCTAGGAACGAGATGATCCAGTCCAAGGCTTTACCTTGAATGCCGATGTTGTTGAGGCGTTGTATGAGGGTGTTATGACAGACAGTGTCGAAGGCGGCGGAGAGGTCGAGTAGAATGAGGGCCACTGTTTCACCGTTGTCTAGGAGTGCTCGGATGTCGTCGGTCGCCGCAATGAGGGCGGTTTCGGTGCTGTGTTTGGCTCGAAAGCCGTGCTGTGAGGGATCCAGGGAGTTGTTGGATTCAAGGAAGGCTGCGAGTTGGCTATTGACGGCTTTCTCGATGACTTTGGCCGGGAAAGGGAGGAGGGAAATGGGTCGGTAGTTTTTCAGTTCTGAGGGGTCTGCTGTTGGTTTTTTCAGAAGGGCGCTGAGTTCGGCGTGTTTCCATATTTCTGGAAAGGTGGCGGAGTTGAAGGAGCAGTTGATGACGTCGCGGAGTTGGGGGGCGATGATGGAGTCAGCTTTGTTGAAGATGTAGTGGGGACAGGGGTCAGAAGGTGAGCCAGAGTGTATTGAGTTCATGAGGCGAATGGTGTCTTCAATGGTGACTGGGTTCCAGGAGTTAAGGTAGTTAGTTGGAAGGGTGGGATCTGAAGGGGGTGGGGTGAGTTGTTCATTGGGAGTATTCTTGAAGCTGTTGTGGATGTCGGCAATTTTGTTGTAGAAGAAGGAGGATAGCGCATCGCAGAGGTCTTGGGAGTTAGTGATGTCGTTGGATGCTGCGGGAGGGTTGGTGAATTCTTTGACGATATTGAAGAGTTCCTTGCTGTTATGGGAGTTGTTGTCGAGACGGTCCTTAAATGCTGATTTCTTGGCGGATCGAATCAGTTGGTGGTGTTTGCGGGTGGCTGTCTTGAGGGAGGTCATGTTGTCTGAGGTTGGTTCTTTTCTCCAATTCTTTTCCAGGGTGCGGCATGTCTTCTTGGATTTTTTAAGGTCATCATTGAACCAGGGAGCCTTTTTGCTGGATGATTTCAACTGGTGTTTTTTCAGGGGTGCTAGTTCGTCTGCACTGTGGAAAATCCATTGCCTGAGGTTGGTGGCCGCTTGGTCTGGGTCCGTTGCTAGGGTGGGAGTATTTTGGCTGAGTGATGTGAGGAGTTGGTCAGTGGTGATTTTGTTCCAATTTCTTCGGGGAATGGGTTGTGGACGGTTGTGGGTCAGGGTTGTTTTGTAGCTGAAGTGAACACAGCTGTGATCCGTCCAGTGGAGAGCTGTAGTGAGATCGAAGGAGATGTGCTTGCTGGAGGTGAAGATAGGGTCGAGCGTGTGTCCGGCTGTGTGAGTGGGGGTGTCAACAAGTTGTTTGAGTCCGAGATTGGACAGGTTGTCCAGAAGGGTGGTGGTGTTGTTGTCGAGAATGTTGTCAAGGTGGTAGTTGAGGTCTCCTAGAAGAATGTAGTTCTCTGAGGCGAGGGCGTGCGGGCTGACGAAGTCAGTGATGTCGTCGCTGAATTGAGATCGGGTGCCTGGGGGCCTGTAGATGAGGGTTCCTCTAAGTGTGGTCCTGGGATCGGTGTGGATCTGAAAGTGGAGGTGTTCGGCGGTTGCAAGATTGTCGTCAGAGCTGGTTGTAATTTTGATGGTGTTTCTATGGACGATGGCGATGCCTCCTCCAGTTTGATCGGTGCGGTCTTTTCGAATGATCTTGTAAGTGTCCGGTATGGCTATGGCGATGTCGGGGGCAGAGGATGCATTCATCCATGTTTCAGTAAGGAAGGCGATGTCAGGTGACGCTGTGTCGATTAGGTCCCAGAGTTCAGTTGCATGTCGAAGAAGCTAGAAGACACAAGCTAGAAGACACAAATAAAGCTGACCAGGAGGAAGGGGGTAAAGGGAGGGGGGTAGTGCAAGCAGAGGAGCCTGATTACAGTAATAAAAACACAGATGGCAGCTGTGCACGTGCACAAGCTCGTGAATGCAAGCTGTAGGCCGCAAAAGCCTCTGGTGGCACTTTTAAAAGCCACTTACTAAATGTTGCGAAGAGACTGCGCATGCGCTGTCTCAGGTGAGACCTAAAACTGGCTGATCATTGGGGATGTTTGATGTGAAATGTAGAACTATGATGACTATTGATACGAGTGCATGTGGCCTTGGTGTGATGCTGATCCGGAGGTCATTTTTGTTTATTCATCTTGTTCCCCGAATGAGACCAATAAAGATATTCTGATATTAAAATGTAAGGATTAGCCATATTTTAGGCAGTTAAACATTTAGGTCATATGTTTGGGATGTACCCTTCAAGATTTGCACTGATCATAAGCCATTAGTGCACTTATTTACAACTCGTGGCTCTGGGTTAACGCTGCCTAGCATTGCTGGTTGTTTATCCAACATAGAAAAAAATAACTTTGTAGTGGAATTTTTGGAAGGAAAAACAGCAAAGTTTCAGTATATTGTACAATTAAAATATTGGCTGATCATAAGTGTGGTACAAATCCTAAGGATGAAGAAGATCAAGAATGGGCGGTGGTTACTGGAACCATGGAAATGAATGCGATTTCAGACGAGAAGGAGGCATCTAAACAGGATGAAGGATTGAACACTTTTACTAGATCTCTCAAAGTGGGCTGACAAAATGGTTTAACGGTTTTCTGGGATTAAATGGTGTGTCAAAGGTGAGTTGAATGAAGAATTGTGGGAAATAATAAGAGGCAGTAAGTTGGTCCATTCCAAGGCACGGAGGATGACATTGATGGAGCTGGCTCACCAAGACCACATTGGGCATAATTGAACCAAGAGCATCGTCAGAGAATTATTTTGATGGCCAGGAATGTGCTGTTCATATATTCTCTAAATCTTTAAAATGTATAATCAGACATTACAACCAGTAGAATTTCCGATGAGGCTGTAGTCAAAATTTGCCATTGATATTATATGATGGACATGGTTGGTATACACAACAAACGTGCAGTAGTGATCATGGTTTAATTTTCTACATGGTTTGAGGTAAAATGTCTGAATGAGGTACCTTCCAACAAGATTTTGAGGCTTATGGTGAAATGTATTCTTATCTCACCAGAAATGGGTGGGGGGCAGAAGCGCTTATAGGTCCAGCATACGTGCTTCTATTAGATAAAATCTATAACAAGGGTCGACAGTTCCTTCCAAGAGAGAGGGTAAGAGGTTGGACCGACACTAGGGTAGTGGAAGGGTGTCCGCTTCCTTAGGAAAAGGAGTCCTCACATACTCATGTGGATGTCATGCTTCATCATAGGGCATGCTCCTGGTCGGTCCAGCGCTGCAATGCCCAAAAGGCACCCACAAGTGTACTCTTTGTCGGTGATCTTTTTTCCAATGCTGTGTGGGTGTAGGACCCTTTTGTGTTGATTGGTGTATGAAAGTGAACGTATGTGGGGAAGTGCATGTTAGAATAGACTAAGTAGTCCCCTAAATGGGATTTTTTAATAAGTTAATCTACTTGTCTGGTTTAAAATGTGGTGGCTATCACCAGAAATAATGATCTATGATAGCTTTAAATGGTCAACCTGTTTCTTGCCATTGTTTAGTCAATGATGATTAGTTGGCAATTTGTCAGGACCAAAATTATCTTAATCTACACAGTGTTTGAAATCTGGTGATATCAAATGGTATCCAATCGGAAATGACAGAGGTGTGGTGTAATTATTGTTACCTTAACATTGTTTCCTTGTGAAAGGAGAATTCAACCCAATTAGGGCATCAATTTTGTCTCCTCGAGTGGGAGCAGTGAGTGCGCTAATTTAACGTGAAAGTCGATATGGTAAGGGTTAACCGAAAGAACTAATGTCTGATAATGGGACACATCTTTGTTCATTTGAAATGAAAAATATCTGAAAGACTGCAACATCATAATAAGAAAACAGCTACGTACAACCCAAGAGCCTACAGTTGAAAGGTAAAATAGGGCTACTGAGGGTTGTATCTAAATGGCTGTTTCTAATGGTAATCCATGTCTAGACCTTGTAAAGCAATTAGTGTAGTCATGCAGAACAACAGTTCATAAAGTCACCCACTATACCCCAAATAAAATGGTAAGAAGTAGAAATCCTAAAGCTGCACTGACTGTATTTGGTACCAATATGAGCATGAATGTTCATAAACAAAACATTGAAAGGAGAATCTGCTAGAGACATCTAGCTGCAGATTCCTTACCTTTGAATTTCCAAGGAGTCAGTCTGGATCCAGAAGACTTTTCTTCGAGCAATACCCTTGCGCGTAGGTAGGTGGTGTTAGTCAGGTCCGTGTGACATCGTCGGTTTCTTCTCCTCTGAAGTGATGTCCGCATCACCTATATAGTCACCACCTCAGCACGCTGACATCAGTTTTTTTCTTTCCCGCCAGCCAGCGCAGAACTGTGAAGAGAGCTGCCCTCTGTCACTTGTTGAAAGACTTTTTTCGATGTTTTGTCGAACATTTTTTGATGTGTAGGTTTTTCCACCATGTCAAAGAAGACTTCTAGATTCAACTCGAGCACTGCCTGCCACCACACCATGTCAATGACGGATCCACACCTGATCTGTCGTTGATGCATGGAGCGCAACCATGATTCAAAGTCGTGCTCCGACTGCTAGGCCATGGTTACAAAAGCTTTGAGGGAGTGGTCTCTAAAGCTACTTGCGGCCTGGCTCTCTGCACCACGTCTTTCGCCCCGGATGTATCGTTCTTGGTCGCGGTCGAGAGGGAGGTCCGGGCATTGCTCTGGGAGTACTAAGACCTCCTCCTCCCTCTCAAAGTCGAGTAGGTCAAGAAAGAGGCATAAGCAAGACAATAAGTTGGGGGTGCTTCGACTTCTCCCCGTCCATCGGCCGACGTGATGGAGGAGCCCTCAGTGCTCTAAGCCTCGTACTGCAGAACCTGTGCTTGGGTCGGCTCCATGCTTCCCTGCCTTTCTGGGAGCTGGAGCGGTCCCCGCCCAGCTCAAAGAATTTTATAATGCCATGTGCCTCATATTTGGGCGACCTGACCCTCCCAGCTTGCCTTTAGACCCTGGAGGCTCAGAGGGGACTCCATCCTGTTCTACGCCTCCGGCCCTGTCACCGATGACGACTCCCCATGGATCTGGTAATGGATCCGGACCGACACTGGTCATGCCACTGCGACCTCCCCCGGTGCCGGCCCCCTCACCAAGACTGCCGGGGCCAGCCCCATTCTTATCCCCAATGATCCAGAGCCAGATCAGTGCATATCGATGCAGATTCTGTCACTGATAGCAACGTCGGGTCCTATGTCGGTTCCTCAGCATTATTTTGAAAAGCTAGGAATGGAGGAAGATGGGGAGGGGTTGCTCGACCCTTTACAAGACCATCCTGAACACGAAATGGACTGTATGAGGAATTGGTTGAGGCCAGTGGACTGGATACCCCTCCACATTCTAGCCTGCTTTCTCCCCCTACCATGGCTATGGAGGAGAGAACTTCATGTGCTATGGTTCAACTCCCTTCAGTGGAAGTGAAGACGAACACCTTGCAGCCGGGAGTCTCCTCCTCGGAACCCCTCTTGCCATTCAACGAGACCTTGACCGATGTCCTGCTGGGAACTTGATCCAAACCCAGCACAGAGACTTCTGTATTGAACAAGGTCAAGACTTAGTTGCATATGGCTGGGTCTGAACTGGGGTGGCAAAGTGAGCTAAAGAACGATTATGGATTCAATTCAAATCTGTGACTGGGGGTGAGTGTTTGAGAAGTTTCAGCGCTCCGTCTGTCATCTCCTTGTGTTTGCTTTGTTCACCCTAGGTTGTCAGCGTATGCCCAGACATGATTCACTTGCTCACATTGCCACTGGTTTCAAGCTAGCGTGGCTGATATGGGGTGTTACCCCAAAACCGGTCCCAGGATGCTTGTTACCGGTCCAGGGAAGACCTGACTTGGCAGTTCAGGCTGGACTATTCCCATAAGGAACCAGGGTCAAGACTGATTTGCATACGGCTGGGTCTGAACTGCGGTGGCAAAGTGAGCTGAAGAATGATGATGGATTCAACCCAGATATGTGACGGGGGTGAGTCTCTGAAATGTTTCAGCGCTCCGTCCATCTCCTAGTGTTTACTCCTATGAATAGGACAATCACCCGCTGCCATTGCCCTACACCGGGCGACCCAAATTTCCTCACGAATCACCCTACCCCGAGAACATGATGGTGCAATCCTCTATCTCACAAGGCATGTTCGCTTCCAAACTCCCGGACAGGGAATCCAAGAGGCTGGATAGTTGGGGTAAGAAAATCTTGTCTTCTGCCTGCCTTGCATTGCAGTCAGTGAACACCAAATACCATTATTCCTACTCCGTGTGGGAAACAGTTGTGCAAGTGCTGCCACCGGTCTTTGAGGAAGCCCGAGCCATCCTCTCCCAAGCAGTATCAGACTGGAGAGATGCAGCAAATTTTGACGTTCGTTGTGGGCTTGACACGACTGACTCACTGGGTAGAGCAATGTCATTGACATTAGCTAATCAACACCACGCCTGTCTGAGAACTTCTGGCTTTTCTGGGGATGTCCATGCTTCCCTCATGGACATGCCCTTTGATGGTACACGTCTCTTCACCCTAGAGCGCATTAAGGACTCACGGGCTATGGCCAAGTCCTTGGGCCTCTCTGCGGCAACACACCCCATCTGCTTTTAGCTCCTTTTGTGGATATGAAAGGGGCTCTCAGCCACACCAGCTCTACTCCAGCTACAAGGCCGCTCAAGTAAACCAACCTCTACGCGGCAGTGGGCACAGTTCGGTCCTGTCCTGTGGGTTGGGCGGCCAGTGGTTGGGTCAGTCCACCACCCCACCTTCCCCCGCAAGCCTCCAAACCCTCCTAGTCCAGCCCTTCAAGATCATGGGCGGCTAGTTGGTGGCAGGATCAGCCATCATCTGGTAAAGCATCACGATGGACAGGTGGGTACCTCAGATAGTCCTCCCCCGTGAGACTACCCCTCTTTCCATGCTTCCAGATTACGACCGGCTGACGGAGGAAGTCATGACTGTCTTGGCCAAGAGAGCCATAGCGAGTGTTCTGGCACCAGAAGTAGGATGTGGTTGCTATTCCTGGCAGTTTCTGGGCCTGAAGAAGGAAGAGGTCCTGCTCTCTATCCTAGATCTGCGAGCCATCAACAACTTCCTCAAAATGGAAAAGTTCAAGATGCTCACTCTAGTTCAGGTCTTGTCTGTCCTGGACCCAGGAGACTGGGAGGTTGCGTTGGACTTGCAGGACGCCTAGTTTCACATTCCCATCCTGCCTGCCCATCAGAGCTACCTGCAGTTTACGGTAGGCCACAAGCACTTTCAGTTAACTGTGCTCCCTTTGACCTTACAAGTGCCCCTCGGTTGTTCACCAAAGTGATGGCGGTGGTCGCAGCTCATCTGCACAGATCAGGGGTGCGAGCCTTCCTCTATGTCGAGGAATGGCTGTTGAAGGCAAGTTTGCCCCAGGCTGTCGTCTCCCACCTCCAGACGACTGCAAACTTTCTGCACTCAGTGGGGTTCCCTATCAACCTGCTGAAGTCACACCTAACTACCTCGCAGGCGCTCCTTTTCAGTGGAGCTGTTCTGATTATGATGCAGTTTTGGGCCTATCCTCCGAAAGGCTAGTACAGGATAATCAGGCTATGATACCGATGTTTCAGCCTCTGTCCCGGATTTCGGTGGGAATGACTCTGAGGCTTCTGTGCCTTGTGGTCTCCTGCATCCTGCTAGTGACAAATGCCAGATGGCATATGCAGGCTCTGCAGTGAGACTTGAAGTTCCAGTGGGTGCAGCATGAGGGGAATCTCTCCGACTTGGTCCAGATCTCTGAGAGAACTGCACAGGACCTGCAGTGGTGGCTAACAGATCACCAATGGGTCAGAGGCAGACCCCTATCCCCTTTCCTAACCATACCACACAGTAGTGACAGATGCGTCACTCCTGGGATGGGGCAGCCATCTGGGAGAGGTGGAGGTCAGAGGACTCCGCATCAACTGACTGTAGCTCTGAGCTATTTACGTGGCAATTTAAATATTTCTTCCTTCAATCAGGAGAAAGCTGGTTCAAGTGTTCATGGACAACACCACCGCCATGTGGTAAAGCAACTAACAGGGCAGGTGGGGTCATGGACCCTTTGTCAAGATGCCTTGCATCTCTGGATGTGGCTGGAACAGCAGGCCATTTCCCTGCAGGTTCAATATCTGGCAGGTTCTCTGAACGCCAGGGCAGGCAAACTCAGCCAATGATGCCTAGTGGATCACGAATGGCATGTCCATCCGGAGGTGGCGCTAGGTCTCTTTCAGCAGAGGGGAGAGTCTTGGTTCGATCTATTCGCCTCTGCTGAGAATGCTCAGTGTCAGGAGTTTTGCGTGCTGAAGTTTCCAAGGCGGCACTCGCTTGGCGACGCTTTTCGTCTCGAGTAGAGCTCAGACATCCTCTGCACCTTTCCACCAATAACACTCCTATCCAGAGTGCTCAAGAAGACCAGGACGTTTTTTTTGTGGCTCCAGACTGGGCACGGAGAGTCTGGTATTCCAACCTTCTCCAACGGAGCATCGATCCTTCGATCAGGCTTCAGTGGGACCTTAATTTGGTTCTCACCTTCCTAATGTGTGCTCCATTCGAACCTCTGAACAACTGCCCCCACTGGCTGCTTATCCATCAAAACAGTCTTTTTAGTTGCAATAACTTCTGTCAGGATGGTGAGCAAATTGCAGGCTCTGTCATCTAAGCCTCCTTACCTGACCTTCCTCCCTGATAAGTTGATGCTACGCACGAGGGCTTCTTTCTTATCTAAAGTGGCAACACCATTCCATGTGGGGCAACATGTGGGTCACCTTTCCCACTTTCTACGTTTCTCCACACCCCTCTAAAGAAGAGGAGCAACTCCACTATCTGGACCGAAAAAGAGCGTTATCGTTCTACCTTGACTGCACAAAAGAGATATGAGTGGATGACCAATGGTTCGAGGGAGTGAAGAAAGGTCATGCGTTGCAGAAAAGGACGATATCTCTTTGGGCTATCTTTTGTATTAAAATCTGCTAGCCTCTGGCCAAAAAAGGAGACTTCTGAAGGCTTACAGGCTCATTCTACCACAGCTAATGTTGCTACCATAGCATTGCAACATGGAGTTCCTGTCCTGACATTTGTCAGGCAGCAACATGAGCATCACTGCACACGTTCACCAAGCACTACTACCTGGACAGTCAAGTCCGCAGGGACGGCCTTTTTGGCTGCTCTGTCCTACAGGACTTTCTGGTCTAAACTTGTCTGCAGTTCCCTTCTCTAGGGATGGTATTGCTTGGGTACCTCTTCAAAGGTAAGGTTGTCTGCAGCTAGATGTGTCAATCAAATGGGCATGTTTCTTACCTTTAGTAATGCCTTATCTGGTAGAGACATGATCTAGCCGCAGATTCCTTATCGACCTACCCATCTTCCCCTCAGTGTAGACTGGTTTTCAGGGTCAGGGCTGTTCCCTTTCAGGGCCCTAGTTATTCAAAACACACCAATATCAGCGCACTTCATGGCTCCACGGTTCTGGCGTGGAAAGTCGTGAAAGAAACTGACGTCAGAGCGCTGCGGTGGCACCTGTATAGGTGTTACGGACGTCACACCGGCGGAGACCAGGTTGACGACGTCATGCACAACCGACCAACACCAACTACTGGCACGCAAGCGTATTGCTTGAAGAAAAATCTTCCAGATCCAGTATGACAACTGGGAAATTCAAAGGTAAGGAACATGTGGCACGATCATGTCTCTACCTAATAAGGCGTTACCAAAGGTAAGTAACTTGTCCATCAAGGTTAAAAAGTGTTCAAGAAATGGTTTGATGGGAAAAGAAGTGTGAGGCATGTGGATATTTAAGTGTGTCATTTGATTTGGGTGAAATCTACAATGAACATTTGCAAGGATGACGACAAGTTTAATAAACCCATGCAGGTAGTGAGAGTGAGAAGAAATGATGTTGAAGTGAATGACGGTTCTGTGTGGTACAAAAGTAGAATTGTGGTTTAAACGGGAGAACATGAAAGCCAAGATTGGAAAGAAAACTGATGAGTTGGAAGTCGAGATGTGCGTGCTAATGAAAAGTTAGAAGGTATGACAAAGACATTTGTTTGTAGAAAATTGAGGACTGCGTGATGGGTAACTGACTAATTGTTACACATTACCAATAGTTAGTACACTTTATGACCCTGACTAGGAGTGGGTCGGTGTTTTCCAACCCCTGCGCAAACTCCTTTTGCGCAGGGGGGGGAATTATGTGTTGGGTGTTTTTTAACGTCACTTTTAACGCCAACTTAAAAATGTTATTCAGCATCACTGGGTGCATCAAATACCTCGCTATTAGTTATGTTTCAACAGGTCAAGCTTGTCGAAATTTAATATGGGAAAAGGGTACAGTATTCACCACACCACCCAGATGTTGGTGCGTTAACAACACTTGCAGCTGAAAATCTGCACATTAGTGCACATTTCCTCACACAGCTCACCAAAATACATCTCTCTGGGTTGAATAACAAAAGGCAACCTCTATTACTAAAGCACTGACATCCCGATATATGCAGTGCTGGCTTTAGGGCTGTGCGACTGGTGCCACTACACCAGGCGCCATTGTCAAAGGGGCATGACAGGCTGCACTGAAGTAAGAGCAACTTGCTGAGTATGTGTAAAGTATGTGCAGAATTTTTCAGGGGATTATTACACCAGTATGATAACTTTGGTGGTTAATGCACTTGAGAGAGACATGTGCGATGTGTCTACTCACAGTTTCGACTCCTGATACAGTACCATAGATTTGATATTCCTGCTGCACAGCACAACGTGTGACATGCATACAACAGATTAGTATTTAATAAAGATAGCTCAGTGGGTATTGGTTTTGTCACTGGATTCTGGTGTTACTTGGAGTGTAAAACTAGCAGTTTTTGAAATATAAGACATTGAGCTATGAACTGTCATCAAAGTTCTGCATGCAAATTAAAAGTCACCGGTTTAGAATCTAATTGTATTTCGCCTCAATCTTTTGTTAGTCTAAGGTCACTAAAAAGTTTTTATTTGAAGAGCAATATATTTCTATTAGTAGGACACTCCAATCATTGTCTTACAGTTATGGAGTGGATTACTAACACTCTTCACCAGATTTGCAACATACAAAGAAAGCACAAAGTATTGTTCTGATGCTTATTTTCCAGTACAATTCCTGAATTAATTTTGGCTGCAGCACTAAAATAACATGAAGCAGCACTATGCACTACTGTACGTCAAAGAGACATACCATGGGTGCTACATGGACATTCCCATGCACTCGCTCATGGATTTCAGCGCTAATCACTATGTGAGAAGTTGGCCTAGCATATGCTGTCCACTGGTTCGAGTGGGCACCTTGCACCAGTCCAAACAACCCTTATTGATGATAGGTTTAAAGACAACCTTTATTGAAAGCTATCCTAGTGGTAGCTATGGAGAGCAGCCTTCAGGCTAAGTCTTGAAGGAGTGTAAAGCAGCTTGGTTTACCAAATTATAACCTCTTGAATGACCAAGTGAAAGGAGAACCACACTAGGTATATATAAAATATATGTATTTATTACTAAACACTCTTTACTAAGCTCTTTATGAGATTAGAGAACAAGATACACAATATCAACACTTTAGAACTTCAGTAAATAGCACAATATACAATGGACCCAAGGGGGCGACCAAACTATATATTAAGAAAGTGGTATAAGAACCACGACTTGACAAGACACAGAGCCTAGAGGACATAGAATCACTGGGACCCCAAGGAACCACCCAAGGTAATGACACAGGGGACCCACGCGGGACGTGTGCAGTGTGAGAACACAGCCGCGAGCTCCGTTGGCTCCTATGGGGAAAGTCACGGTTGGAATTTTGAAGTTTAAAGACACTTAGGAGAGGACTTTGAGCAAACCCCTTTAGACTTAGGGGTTCTAGGGCCAACACCCATGGGAGCACCGGAGTACTTGAGTTACCTCACCCAGGGAAGCCAGGTGCCTAGGTGTAAAATGGTGTCTGGTCGCGTCGTCATTTTCAATGGCGACCTGCTGCAAAGTGCTACTGCTGGGAAGAAGGAAACTGCCCAGAGAGATCCAAGCCTTGATCGAGGATGTAAAGAACCTTAAAGCAGAGGGTACAGAGTCTGGGTCACTTGCGAGTAACCAGGGGCACAATAGACGAATGACCACCGATGTCGGGTGCTTCAGGTGCAAAAAGGTTAAGCTTGACTTTGCAGCCACGAGGACCAGGAGGCGTTGATGACGACCAGGAGCTGGTTTCGAGCTGTCCAACAAAGGATGTTGAGTGCTGCGGCGTCGGTGCTTGGATTGAACACAGCAAGCCTTGGCAACAGCAACTCACGCAGGAAGAGAAAAGATGCTTCGGAGCGTCCCAGCAAGGTCCGGGCGACTCCCCAAGTGATGGAGAGTCATGGCACGTCTGAAGCCCATTGAAAGTTAGAGTTGCCTTCACAGGGACTCACCAGTTGACAGACCAGTGATCGCAAAGGGGTCTCGAGAGGAATCACACAAAACCAGCCCACGGGACACTCGGTGAGTGTAGGCCAGTAATCTTTGGTGGAAACGCTGCTCGGGGCTTGGACTACAAGTAGCCCAAAGCACAGTCGCAAGGATCGCCCAGAAGCATATGCACTTGCAAATGTACACAGTGTCCAGGGATTCCGGGTCCATGGTCCCCATGAGGGCTACGGGTCTCAGCTTTGCTGGGAGCTCAGGTCGGCCTCTGGAAAGTCTGGGAACGCACATCCTGTGTTGCACATTCTTCGGAGTCCGGCCGGAGCTTTGGAGATGTAAACCGGTCAGATGCATCTTAGGTGCCTCCCAAGCAGGGGAGTAACTCCTTTACTCCAAGGGAGATTCTTCAGTTATCTAGCGCCTTGTAAATCGTCAAAGTTCCAGGATTATGTATCAGAGTTTCGTCCACGTAAATCTAAAGTCCTGTAGTCAGGGGTTCCTACTTTATACCCAAGGAAGGGATGGGACAAACTCTGGGAACCCACCAATGGGAGGGTCAGGATAGAGGGGTGGTTACACCCATATCCTTTGTCCAGTTTCGCGCCAGAGCAGGGGTCGGTAGCCCCTGCAACAGGTTTGAGCTGGACTACGCACAGGGACATCAAATGTGCACCCACACTGCCCCAATACACTAAAGCCTGTCTGGGAGGTGGTTACACCTCCCTGTGACAGGAAACCTATAGTCCAGCCTCCCCTGCTGGAGTTTCGTCCAGCAGCAGGAGGCCAGACTCGTGTCTGTGGCGGCAGCATCCATTTTGTTATACCAGGATTCTGTTAAGCTGGTACCGGGTGTACCGGTGTAGTCACGTTTCTCCCTCTAGGGGGATGGAATCATACCTGTGCTGCCAGAACTGGCGGGGAGGTATGATTCCAAGGTGTTTGACACCAAACACTATATGTTTCCTTGCAGCCATTCCAAAGTTAGCATTTACCCCAAGGTTATAATGCACTTAAGAGTATATGGTCTGGCTGCATCACAGAACAACCCTGGAGAATAGATTACGAAGGCTGCAGAAGGGCCCTGCTCATGAATGGGCGCCCTCTCACACAAAACCCAGTACCCTGCCTTCAGGATTAATAAGACCTGCCATAGGAGTAACTGTAGGTTTATATGTGCAGTGATATAAGGTAGATATAGGGAACCTATATCTAAGTAAGGGTTGCATACACCACCTTACACAGGCTGCTGTAGCAGACCTGTGGTGTCATTTGAGTGGTCTCCCAGGGGTGGCATAATACATGCTGCAGTCCCTGAGAGGCCTCTGGGGTACTTATGCCCTGGGTATATAGGATACCATATACTAGGGGCTTATAAGGGTACCCCAGAATCCAATCTGTGGTGTACCTAAAGTACATGTAATAATTTTAAAGGGGAAAGCAGATAGGCTGGGGTCCTGAATAGCAGGATCCCAGTCAAACTAAGTCGAAAACCAGCAAAACACCAGGAAAAAAGTGGGGGCAACCATGCAGTCAGATTCCACCTTCCTACACCCTATATACTAATTTATGATTGGCATCAAAACAATTTGCCAAGACAGGCATAACGTTGGAGAGATTATTTCATTTCTCCAAATCTTTCCAACTTTGCAAGTGTGCTGTAATGTACAGCACACATAGAAAGTGGTAAAAGTGTTAACTTTGGCAAAGCTTATAATTTTGTGCTGGAAGAGTACCCTTCCAGTATGAAAACTAAGCTTGACATCACACAAACACCCTTGCACTATGCAAGGGTGTGTGCATTACTAAAAAGCAGCCTAAGGTAAACCAGCACTAGAAGAGAGAGAACAATAGCACCATAAATTTGTAGATATGGTACTGTTATGCTGTACTTCTCATGCAAAGCAGACAGGCAACTATGGTTACTGCACATTGTAAACTCATACTTAATCTGCTCATTTGATTCTCCAGACCAAGCATTCCAAACATATAATGCCGACCAGTATGGATGGCGTGACTCCTACACTTTGTAGTCCTAATTGTCTTAAGTAAACTTTCTTATACATTGATTCATACACTTGCATGACTGTTTCTGAAATGCTGCCCTGAATATGTGCATGGTCTCCCAGAATATTGACCTGGTGCGCAGATGAAAATATTCTACTTTAGATATCTGAATTTGACCTACCTATGATTAATGTATGCTAGAAAAGTGGAACTTGCACTTGAAGTCAAATTTGTATCCAAGGAGTGGCTCAGGGCAGGCAATACAAACACTGGTCCACACCAGCAAAGGAGCAACCCACAAAACAAATGAGGCAATTAACAAAACAGATGCAAAAGGGCCTCGGTTTGCAGAACCATGATGGCAGAAGTGAGACACTAAGTTCCCACATCACCGATGGCAAAAGGTGGGAGACAATAAACAGGTACTCTATTCACGAACAATGCTGTGTGTTGTGGGAGAGTAGCACAGGTAGCGCAGGTTCAGCACATACCGAATGAAAAGTTTCAGGTCTGTACACCTATTTTCTTGTGCACAGGCTCCCTACAATATCCTAGGTTGACATCGGTAGGCCCCTGCCTTCAGTCCACGTGGGTGGGAAAACATATTTCCGAAGTTCAGCTAATAGACCTTACCATGGAAATTAAAATTATTTTAATTTGTATATGTAGACCTGTCTGCCTTAGGGTGGTGTTCTCCCAAACGTTTTGCCTTCACCCCTCTTGTTTTGTTGAATTCACTTTTGTTGGCCTTAGAACTCTGCGCACTTTTCTACTGCTAACCAGTGCTAAAGTACTTGTGTTCATGGTAAAAGTGGCTTCCACCCAATTGGCACATTTAATTTACATGTAAGCCCTAGTAGAGTGGTACTACATATACCCAGGGCTTGTAAATCGAATGCTAATAGGGGCCCTGCAGCACTGATTGTGTCTCCCACTTAAGTTGCCCCGTAAACATGTCTCAAGTCTGTCATTGCAACCTGTGTATGCAGTTTTAAAATGCCGTTTTGACCGGCAAAAAAAGACCTGGCAAAATAAACTTTTTACAATAAGTTAGTTTAACTCACAACTATATATGCCTGTGGGCTTCAATGATAATCAGTCTTATTTACTTTTTGTCACTCTACAATTATCTTCAAGACGAAATAGTGATGACTCTCGTTCTGCCATGAACAATTAATTCAAATCATGTTGCGTTTAAACTTTTGATACAAACACAAATGTTGCTCCACACTTTCAGTTGAATGTTGATGGTAACTCAATGCGAAAAAATGATGCTTAACATTTTTGATGTGTAACCCAAAGCCTTTTGGGTAAAGCACCCTTCGTCAGAGGTAACTGCGAGTAAACAAAATGGAATTTGAGAAGAACATCATAGAAGTCAGGCAAAAGCTGTGTCAAGTGGAGTACAGCAGGAACACAAAAAATAAGTTGTTCAAGAGAAATAAATTGAGATCAGCATCATTAGTAGTTTGAGAAATCCAAATGTTGAAAAGATGAGACCGTGTGAATGCTTTACCCTTTCGGTTATGCTACTGCAGTGAACACTAATAAAGGTGATCCAAAACGCAAGACTCAAATAAATTGTGCCGCTAGCTCCATTCATAACAATATCTGGATTCTCATCAAAGTATTCCTGAAACCACACGACATGCGTATGGGAGTGAGCGAGTGGCTGGTGTACGATTGAATCCCTGGTGAACCGTTGAACTGCAATCTCCTACATGCATCACGTTGGGCCGATGGTATACTTGTAAATATACTCAGTCAAAAGCGTCAGTTCATCTTAAAGATACAATGATGGATATGAAATCCTTCCAATAGTGCTCTAAACACGGTATCTGGTGTTAACCTGCTGAACCTGCAGTGGATAAATCATGCCTATAAAAGAAGTCCATTACAAATTCGTATGATAATAGGTGTGCGTGTCCATGCACAGAAATAAAAACTGAGTACCTGAAATCCGCCTGTCTATGTATGTCAACCTCTCCAATATGCGTTTGTATACAAGAGCCATTCGTGTTCGAAACCCATAACGCCCAAAAATGATTTGACAGATTTGACTCAAGTAAGCCCTGCTAGCACCACACACCTTGCTGCTACTTTGCTTCTGTTGTTTTTATCTTTATAATGCTTCCAAGCTTTGGAACAGTTTACCCCTCAACATCCGCAAAGAAAACAATCTTCTCGCATTTCGCAGATGATTGAAAACCTGGCTGTTCCCCCAATAAACCAGCCCCAGGAGTACTGTCAAGCTTCATGTTAGCGCTGGGACGCCCGAGGGTAGCTACGCGCTTTAGAAATCCTAAATCAAATCAAATCAAATCTCTTGTTGGCACATTCTTTTAAATCTCTAGTTTTTAACAATTAAACTGTAATGTAAATCCTTGTAGTTTAATTTACCTGTGCGCTGTGTCCTTGTGGCCTGAGCTGCTTTGCACTGTTGTATTTTTGCACACTCTTATTGCTGCTGTTATCTTGATTGGGCCGACCCCGGTCCGCCGGGGCTGACGTGCCGTTTCAGCGGAGGGCGGTTCCCCTTCTCCATTACCATTTCCGGTAGGACGCGGTCTAGTCATCCTCCGGAAGACAGTATTTAGCTCTCTATGGTGCGGGCGCGCAGCGGACTCAAGTAAGCCCTGCTAGCGCCACACACCTTGCTGTTACTTTGCTTCTGTTGTTTTTATCTCCTTTTGGCACATTCTTTTAAATCTCTAGTTTTAAACAATTTAAGTGTAATGTATATCCTTGTAGTTTAATTTACCTGTGCGCTGTGTCCTTGTGGCCTCAGCTGCTTTGCACTGTTGTATTTTTGCACACTCATATTGCTGCTGTTATATGGGATTGGCCGACCACGGTCCGCCGCGGTTGACATGCCGTTTGAGCAGATGGCGGTTCCCCTTCTCCATTACCATTTCTGGTAGGATGCGGTCTAGTCGTCCTACGGAAGACGGTATTTAGCTCACTATGGCGCGGGCGCGCAGGCCGACGCGCCAAAGGCGCGCCAAAGGCAAGCCCGTCTGCGCCGGGACTGCGCCCAGCGCCCGAGATGCTGGCCGTTTTTTTAATAACTCGATTACCTACTCGGCGAAGGAGCTTCTTTCATGAGAGAGGGCTGTAGCCTGGTAGGGTCAGGACTCAGCAGTCGGTGTGCTGGATGTGGGTTTGCACTCTCCTCAGAGGTTGGTACCACAACCTTAGATGCATCTATGATTCATCAAAGCTATGACCGGGAGAATTTTCTAGAGACAAATACACTCTATGGGGGAATTGCTAATGTGAGGTCTCTGGGAAAGCATAGGTATGAAATAGCGCACACAATAGACCACTGTGGGTTGGATATCTTTTTTATAACCGAAACCTGGGCAGATGCAGGTTTGGATCCCGATTTTATTACTGCCACCCCCGTGGGTTATAGTGCAGTCAGAGTGGATAGGACCTCTAAAAGAGGAGGTGGACTAGCTATCATTTTTAGAGACCGCTTTGTGGTCACCATCTACCCAATTTCCACTCTGCATTAGGAGGCTTTTCAATTCACTTGTAAACTTAATGCTAAATTGACTTTTAACGGCATACTGCTATATCGCCCTCCAGGTACGAGAGTTAGTTTTTGGGATAATCTCGATCCTATGCTGGAAGCGGCTCTTTTAAATAAAGATTTTACCATTCTTGGAGATTTGAACTTCCACCTGGAGGACTTAAACAATAGAGAGACGACCATGTTAGATACTCTAGGGGCGGCTGGATTGGCTCAATTGGTAACTCCACCCACCCATGAGGCAGGTCATACTTTGGATGAAATTTTCTCAGCTGCTAATGAACTAAGGATTAAAGATGTTGTCCCTCTGTCTTGGTCTGATCATTCTCTGATTAAATTTAGTCTTCCGAGTTGTAAGAAGGGACAGGTTGGCAGTTTAAAGCCACCTGCCATCTCTTGTAAAGCATGGGGTAAAGTGGACGCAGAACCCAACTGGAACATTCCTACCCGCAAATTCTAGATAATGTGGATACTGCTGTCACTAATTATACGAATTGGATTTCTGAGGCGCTCAGTAGTGCGGTTCCTATTAAAAATATATCTAGCAATAGGATCGCGCCGTCGGCACCTGGGTTTTCTGAGCGGCTTCGCAAAGAAAAACAGTATTGTCGACGGATGGAACAACACTGGCGACTGAACTATGTGGACTCAGATTAACAAGCGTATAAGATGGCATTAACAAATTATAAAAAACTTTTGATTGCATAAAAGAGTAATTACTTTAGTAAATAGATTGAATCAGCAAAGTACTCCTCTAAAGAACTTTTTGCTGTTATCAATAACCTGACAGTACCTAAGGTAGTGGGTAGGACAGGGAACCAACAATTCTCAAATTATATGGCAGCTACATTTAAATCTAAAGTTTTGGATATCTTTAACGTTTTTAATGAGGATTCAGTTCGATCAGGGTGTGTCACTCTTCAAGAGCATGATTTAGATGCGGATAAGAGTAGCCTGCTTAATTTTTCCCCTGTTTCTTCAGAATTAGTGAGCAAACATCTAAAGAAAGCTAAGGGGGGTAAGGCAGGTTCTCATTGGGATCCCTGTCCACCAGTCCTTCTTAAAGATCTTACAGACCTGGTAAGCCCGGTGCTTGCTGAAATTTTCAATATGATGTTCTCCTCTGGCATTTTTCGTTCTTGCTGGAAGGAGACGTCTATTCTCCCTCTGTTAAAGAAGCCCACTTTGGATGCCACTAATACTCTTAATTACCGTCCTATTGCCCGCCTACCCCTACCTGCAAAAATTGTGGACAAAATTATAAACATCCTATTGACTCAGTTTATTATTGAAAATGAACTGTTGGATCACTCCCAGTTCGGCTTTCGTAAAGAACATAGCACCGAAACAGCGCTTATTAAGGCCACGGAAGAACTCAGAGCGGTATTGGATGGAGGGGGAACAGCGGCATTAGTTCTGCTCGATCTATCTGCCGCGTTTGACACGGTGGATCACTCTCTCTTACAAAATCGGTTAAAACATCTGGGAGTTGGTGGAATGGCTTTGGCCCTTATATCATCCTTCCTTAAAGAGAGGAAATCTCCGGTGTCTCTTGATGGCTTCAACTCTGAGCCTTTCTATTTACCTTGTGGAGTACCGCAGGGCAGTTCGTTGAGTCCTTCCTTGTTCAAAATCTATGTCTCCGAACTGGCCCTCTTGATTAGGAATTTTGGCTTTAAGCTGAGGTCATATGCTGACGACACCCAGATAGTGGTAGCTGCTCTTAAACATCAGAGCTCTCCTACTCTGCAGTTTCAAAACTGCATGACTGCAATCAACAATTGGATGAGCAGGCATTGCCTTAAACTGAACTCCGATAAAACGGAAGTTCTAGTATTTGGCAATTTGCAGCCTACCTGGAGCAATCTGTGGTGGCCAGCTGAGATGGGTTTAACTCCCAAACCTACGGTCAAAGCTAAAAATTTAGGGTTGCTGATCGACAACAGACTGACTTTTTGTCAACAAACT
Organism: Lissotriton helveticus; assembly: GCF_964261635.1. Taxonomy (NCBI): domain Eukaryota; kingdom Metazoa; phylum Chordata; class Amphibia; order Caudata; family Salamandridae; genus Lissotriton; species Lissotriton helveticus. The sequence continues at coordinate 257,277,882 of NC_136059.1, forward strand.
AATGCTATCATGTCAGCTTCTTACCTCTTTATATAAAAAATAAGAAAGATACTCTCGTATATCCCGGTGAATTCTCAAAAAACAGTAGTCACGGCACTTGTGCAATCTAAATTGGACTACTGTAATGGGTTTTATTTAAATGCCCAGAAGCAATGTTTTAGGAAGCTTCAGGTAGTTCAAAACTTGACGGCGCGTTTATTGCTGAATATTCCACGGCACAAACCGATCTCGAATGAGATCCGCAAGTTACATTGGGTCCCAGTGGCTCAGCGTGTTAAGTTCAAAGCACTGTGCTTGGCATATAAGGCCTTGGCGCAGACAGGTCCTGCTTTTCTTCAAAAACTCTTTGTCTGGTATCAGCCTACCAGACAGCTCCGCTCGATGGGGGCAAGACTGCTGTCGGTCCCCAGAATCCGGACCTCTCATTGGGGTGGCCGTGGTTTTCACTACAGTACTTCAAGATTGTGGAACGCTCTTCCACTAGAGATCAGGAGCGCCAACTCACTTGTTGGTTTCAGGAGAAGCCTAAAACATGGCTGTTCCAGGTCTAGGCGTTAGGTTATTTGGGTCCGTAGCGCCAAGACACCGTTTGGTATTCGTGCGCTCTTATAAATCTCATTAACATTAACATTAACAGATAAACAAAATACATACTTGTTAATACCCATTACAAACAGTACTTCCTTAGTCAAGAGTCCTTGATGTGGATAAATTGCTTACCTGAGAAACAAAACGCTTGTATTTCCTCTATCCTCATCATGTCGCTACAAAGTGCAAATATCCCTGTGTGCTACTCAATCATGTTTTAAAAAATTACGAATAATGTGCCAGTGTAAATGCTCAATGAATGAAAGCGAAAAAAGACCCGACTTGACATTACGAAGGGTTAGAAGCAAAAAGACAACAGTGTAATGGAAAGAGTTGAAAGTAAATGAACCAAACATAGATATAAACCTTCAGCATCCGTTGTTCCCCCGCCTCACAGCTCCATCTGGTAGCTGTTACCCCCTATGTGCTCCAGTACTAGAGTTCGAGGCCCCCTTCCACCCATATGCTCCCACCTGCGCCTCATCCCTGTTGGTCAGTGATGAGTGCTGTCTCTGCTTTTTTCTGCTTTCTTGTCTTTGATTTTTTCTGTATTTCTCTTTATTCTGTGCCTTTTTCTTTTCCTTTTTCCATGTCATTCTTTGCCTCTTCACTTCCTGCTTCTGCCACTGTTTGACTCCTGCGGCCCTACCTTCCAGTGCCACCTCCGAGCTGAACAGCCCCTCCTATGTCTCTACCACTACCAAATGGCGGCTGCGCCAAAGACAAGCCCTTCAGCGCCTAACCGCGCCCAGTGCCATTGGCCCTGATTCCATCGCCTTTTACCGCTACGACGCCAGCATCCTCCACGCCTTCAATGCCAGATGCTCAACCTCCTGCCACCCGCATCGCCAAATGACACCCAAGGACCGTTCACCTGCTGCAACATCACCTTCTCCTGCCTTCCCTCACCATATCTACCAACCACACGGCCCACAAGAACCGTACTTGACCACCTTAGCTGCATTCTACTCAACACACGCTCCCCCAACAAACACGCTGTGGAAATCTGGGAACTGCTCGCCTCCATGTCCCCCGACATTGCCTTCTTCATGGAAACGTGGATGAACCCCACCTCTGCAATGGATATCTCCACTGTCTTCCCCAAGGGATACAAAATCATCCACAAAGACCGCGCCAACTGACCTGGAGGAGGCATCGCCATCATACACAAAAACACCCCACACCTCACAACTAGCTCAGACGACCACTCACGTGACATGGAGCACATCCACCTCCACTTCCAGATCTAGACTAACTGAACTCAACCCTCCTCAGCTCCTTCATCTACAGACCCCCTGGACCCTGCCCCCTTTTCAGCGAATCCATAGTTGACTTAATCGCTTACCACACCTTCGCCTCAACAGACTACATCCTCCTCGGCAACCTCAATTTCAACCTGGACATTCTCAGCCACCCCCAACACCTCAGCCCTACTGGAGAACCTCGCCACCATCCAGCTCAAACAGCTGGTCACCTCCCCAATGCACTCAGCAGGTCACACACTCGACCCCATCTCTGACCCACACACCCGCAACCACTGCACTCAAATGCTCCAGATACCAGCCATCCCTGCTCAACTGGACGACCCTCACCACCGACGACACCTTACGGATCATGAAGACCATCCATTTGGACCCCTGCCCACACCTCATCTTCAACCGAGCCCACGCCACCATCGCCCCCAAACTCTGCCGCACCATCAGCTGCTCATCTAATCTGTCACGTTCCCTGAAGACTGGAAGCACGAAGAGATCAAGCCCCTGGTGAAAAAACCCTCTGCTGACCCAATGAACCTCAAGAATCACAGAACCATCTCTCTGCTCCCCTTCCCAGCCAAGGCCATTGAGAAGGCCATCGATGCCCAACTCATCAAATTCATCAAAACAAACCACATCTTGGACACCTCCCAATCAGGCTTCAGTAGCAACCACAGCACCAAGACTACTCTATGCCACAACAGACGACATCTGCAATCTCCTTGACCGAGGCGAAGCCTCAGCCCTCATCCTCCTGGACCTCTCTGCCTCTATCAACACCGTCTCCCACCACACCTCTATGCAAGACTCCATTACGCTGGCATCCACGGCAAAGCCTTAGAGTGGATCCTCTCTTTCCTCATTGGCCGAAACCAGAGAGTCAGGCTCCCACTGTTCTCCTCAGAACCTACAGAGATCAGCTGTGTGAGTCCCTCAGGGCTCCTTCTTGAGCCCCACTCTCTTCCACATCTACATGGCCCGCTGGCAGTCATTGTCAGAAACCACAGACTAAATGTAGTTTCCTGTGCCAACAACACCCAGCTGATTCTCTCCCTCAGCAACAAACCTACAGCTGCAAAGAAAAATGTCCACAATTGGATGAAGGCAGTCGCCACCTGGATGAAGAACAGCTGCCTCGAACTCAACACCTACAAAACAGAAGTCCTCATCCTGGGAACCTCCCCCTCTGCCTGGAACAACTCCTGGTGTCCTGCAGAGCTTGGAACCCCCCGCCCAAATTCACTGACCACACATCTAACCTCAGCATCATCCTTAACTCCTCGCTCTCAATGAACTGCTAAATCAACACCATGTCATCCTCCTGCTTCCACACCCTCTGCCTGCTTTAAATGCTTTTTAAGTGGATACCCACCGAGTCCAGAAGAACAGTCACCCAAGTGCTCGTCAGCAGCGAACTTGACTACGGCAACGCACCCTACACCAAAAAGAAATTGCAAAGAATCCAGAACGCCGCCGCAAGACTTATCCGGACATCCCCTGCCAAAACAACATCAAGATCACTTGAGAAACCTCCACTGGCTCCTGATCGCCAAAGAATCACCTTCAAGCTCCTCACGCACATCTATAAGGCCCTCCACAACACAGACCTGCATACATCAACCACCGCCTCTCCTACATTCCCACCAAACACCTCTGCTCTGCCAACCTGGCCCTGGCCACTATCCGAAAGATCTGCAAGACCACAGCCGGAGGAAGATCCTTCTCCTACCTCGCCGCAAAGACCTGGAACTTTCTTCCTCTACATCTCAGGCAGTCACCCTCACTGCCTTAATTCAGGAAGGATTTCAAGACCTGGCTATTCGACTGAACTGCAGAACCCACCTCCCAGCGCCTGGAGACCCTAACGGGTGATTAGCCGCGCTCTATAAGAACCCTGATTGATTGATTAATGTATATGCTTATAAGTATGGACCATTGCATGCTGTTGAAAAAATACAGTGAATCTGCATTGACCATTATTACAAAGATAAAATGTACATGTTAACAAGTGATGTATCATCTATACCCGTGATGCTATGAGAATGTTAACATAATTACAGACACTATAGAACTAGAAACAATAAGACTGTCTGCCATCAAAACATGAATTAGCATTTATACAGAAAATACTTGAATAAACTGAGATGTTTGACTTATTACACACAGGATGCAAAAATCGACTGCATGCTACTGCTAAATCATCTGAGTGTGCCCTAATCCACAATAGTAAAACAAACCGCAATGTAAGACAGTCATAAAAGGATAGAAATGTGAAAATGATTCCAAAAAGAGTACTTAATGCTAAACAATATTCATACCTCGAACCGTAGAGGCTACGGGAAACAGTATAGGTTATAAAAAACAAGCCATCTCAAGTTTGTCATTGAGGCACTTAGGTAAAAGACTATCAAAATGTTTCATCCAAATTGTTTCCCTTTGAGACAAGACTTTCTATACATTCATTTCAGGGCTGGTACTAATAGCTCCCAAGATCAAAAAATGTAATTGTGAATTTTTTTATTGTGCTCCAGGCAATGTACAACCGGAGAAGAGTTCTTAATTTTGTTCCTAATCATGCTCTTGTGTTTGCGATTCGCACTTTTATTTCCTTTCTGTTTCCCCACATACATTTAGTCACATGGACACTTGATGGCGTATATTACGTTGTGTGTTGCAATCAAACGTATGAGTGAGTTTAGTCAGTTGTCCTGTTCCAAGATGAGATACAGTTGCTCACAATTACGTTACTCTAGTGAATGCAGTTTTTGAATTTTGTCATGCCTTTATTAGATGTGAAGCTGACTGGTTTGGTGGAAGACAATCTCTTTCAGATGTTTGGTTCATGAATATGCAAAAAATAGGTTTGTTATGAAAGAGCCCTTTAAAATCCAGTTCACACTAGAGTAATTCCCAGCGTTGACTGAGGATACGTTTTATGGATGAAGATTTTGTGGAAATTAGATATGAACACTTCACGCTATGGTTTCTCTGTAGTTTTATGTTGCAACAACATTGTGCGACCCAAAGTTTGTTCTCGTTGTAACACAGAGTTCAGTGTAACCTTTTAGACTGAACTGAGTTTTTTATGCCAACATATTTTGGATGCAAGTTTTTTGGTCCGTGGTGGTTCTTTTGATACATATGTACTGTGAAAGTGGGAGATATTGTTTTAATGATGATGAATGGAAGCTATTGTTAAGTAAGGTGGTGTTCCGGTCCATAGGTTTCCCGTAGACTCTTGCAGACAGACTCGTTGGTGCTAGATCTAGTTGAACATCTAGTATGTGATACTGTGATCACTGATTGTGTGCATAAATTGTATCCTGGGATTGTTCTGGTTTAGTTCCATGATTTGTGCCTCCAAAACATTTTTGGATCCTTTCCATATCAGGAAAATGTCATCAATATATATAAGGTAAATAACCAGGTTGTCCTGCCAGGTGTCGGAGGCATAGATGTGTTGTTTCTCAAATCTTGCTATGAAAATGTTAGTATAGCTTGGGGCTCCAGAAAAGCCAATCAAAGTGCCATTCTTCTGTAAATTAAAAGGGTCCTTCCAAAGAAAATAACTGTAAAATAAGCAGAAGTGGAGTAGTACCAAAATGAAAACCTTTTTTTGCACGAATTTCCTCCTGCTGTAACAGAGCCCATTCTACAGCGTCTAACAACTCAGCATGTGGTATTGAGGTGTGAAGTGCTGTGGCATCAGTGTTACATAGCCACCAGGAATAAGGATTGACAATACATCACTTGTTAAGATGTGCATTTTATCTTTGTAATAATTGTTAATGCAGTATCACTGTGTTTTTCAACATCATGCACTGGTCCATACTTATAAGCATATCTCTGCTTTGCTCATTCACTTTCAACTCTTTTCATTACACTTTTTTGCTTCTACCCCTTCTTCACTTTCTTCCACTGAGCACGCACACCGGCACGTCATTCACAGTTGTTAAAAACACGATTGCGTAGCACACAAGATTCTTTGCACTTTGTAGCGACACACTGAGTATAGTGGAAATAAAAGTGGTTCTTTTCTCAGGTAACGCATTTCATCCACGCCAAGGATTCTTGCCTGAGCAAGTACTGGTTGTAATGGGTAATAACGAGTGTGTATTTTGTTTATCTGTCAGATCATGTGGGCCTGTTCTGGGTTTCTAACACGATTGGTTCGCGTATACTTATGCTTTTTGGGGTGGTTGACCTACATAGCCAGTCGGTTTTCAGGTACTCATTTTTATTTCTGTGCATGGACCACATGCATGTACTATCATACGCATTTGTAATGGGCTTCTTTTACAGGCATGATTTATTCATTGCAGGTTCGATGGGTTCACACCAGAGATCGTGTTTCACGTACTATTGGAAGGATTTCGTATCCATCCTTGTGTCTTTAAGATTAACTGACACTTATGACTGTGAGTGGATTCACAAGTATACGATCGGTCCAACGTGATGAGTGTTGGGTATTCTAGTTCAACAGTTCACCAAGGATTCCAGTGTGATCAGCCACTTGCTCACTCCCATATGCATGTTGTTTGGTTTCACAGATCTAACTTTGATGTGAATCCAGATACATTTATAAACTGAGCTTGCGGCATGATGCACTTGATTCTTGGTTCACATTTGTTGAATCACTGGTGTTTACTGCTATCCATTAACCAAATGGGTAAACCATTCCCATAGTCGCACCTTTTCACATATGGATTTCTCAAACCACTAATGATGCAGATTGTTTTCATGAAGCATGATTCTTTTTATTTATTTCTCTTAAACAACTTCTATTTTGTATTCCTGCTGTTCTCCACTTTACCCTGCTTTTGCGTGACTTTTATGATATTCTTCGCAAATTCCGTTTTGTTTACTCACACTTACCCCTGATGAATGGTGCTCCACCCGACATGCATCGGATTACATGTCAAAAATGTTAACCATCAGTTTTTCGCATTGAGTTAGCATCACCATTCAACTGCAAGTGTGGTGCAACATTTGTGTTTGTACCAAAAGTCTAAACTCAACATGTTTTGAATGAATTGTTCATAACAGAAGGAGAATCATCAATATTTTGTCTTGCAGATTATTGTATATTGACAAAAAGCAAATAAGGCTGATTATCATTGAAGCCCTAGGGTATATAGTTCTGCATTTTGGTTTAAATTCACCTTTGGTGAACTAACTAATTATAAATTATCATACAAACACAGGCAGGGCTTGTCCCAGAACTGCACACTACTTTTTCTGATTTGTGGTTATTTCGATTCTTTCTATATAGTATGGTCAACTAAGCATATTATAACGCCTACCTTTTTTTTCTCCAAAATAAACATTTTCCCAGGCCTAAACCTTCCCTTTTAATTCACACAGGTCACTCCTAGGGTTGGCCCTAAACAGCCTTTATTTAGAAATTGGGCTTGTATTTTAAGGTTTTACATGTCCTGGTAGTGAAAACTCTTACATTTGTTTTTCACTACTGCAAGGCCTACATCTCCAATAGGATAACATTTGGGTACTTTATTACATTTAATAAATGATAACTTTTGATTGGGAGCAAGTAGGAAAGTTGTTTGATGTCTGATTAATTGTAATGTAATCACCACTTTAATGGTACAGTTGGATTTGAAGCCATAATTCTGAAAATGCCACTTTTTGAAAGATGGTACAAAAGGGGGTGGTGATGGACGGAGACGTACCGCTTTTGGCCGCCATAAGTGTGGCAAGGTATGCTCCGACGTGAGTCCCTTGCTCACTTTGCCACTGGATTCAAGCAAGCCGGGCTGAAGACGGCTGGAATGCCAGAAACCGGTCCTCGGAAGCTTGTTTCCGGTCCAGGGTAGACATGGCTTGGCAGTTCGGGCTGGACTGTTCCCATGAGGCACAGGGTCAGACTGATTTTCATATAGCCATGTCTGAACTGGGGTGGCAGAGTGGGCTAAAGAACGGTGATGGATTAAACCCAGATCTTTTGACTGGGTGTGAGTGTTTGATTGATTCTGATGCTCCGTCCATCACCACCCCCTTTTGTACCGCTTTTTGAAAGATGGCATTTTCTTATCATACCTATTTGGTGCCTGCAGCCCGTTCCTAGGTAACTTGAATAGGGGTAGTTGGCAGTTGGCCTTTGTGTATTCCTCAAAGACAGTATCACAATAGAGGATCTCTGTGTTGGCAGGATAGGCCATCCTTTCTTGATTGGGAGTGGGGGCTCTGTCACCTGCCACACGTCAAAGGCACTGGCCCAGCAGACTCTGAAAAGACTTGACACAAGTCTATTGTGCCCCCAGGCGGTCTGGAACCAGGGCGAGGAGGCAGGGAATTCCACAAACCTCTGAGGGGTGGGGCAGAGCATATAAACGTCTTCCATTCCAAAGGGGACACCAGGTATAAAATGGAACCCTCGAACACAGTTTTCAGTACACTCCTGGACCTGTGGCTACTACAGAAGGAGGCCTGTCCTCATTCCAGTGCACTGCCCCGCTGCCTGAGGTCTGCCCTGTTGTCTGAGAAGAAAGACAACCTGCACCCTTCATCCCAGGCTGAAGTGACTCTAAGGGTCAGCTGACTGACCTCCTGCTCTGAGCCACAGGGACACAACAAGCTCCAGGAGCCTCTTTGCAACTGCCCAGCTGACCTGTTGCAACTAGACCTGTCTGAGCCCTGCTGACCTTTGATGGTGTGAGTTCCGGATCACAAAGAGGTGCCTCCCAGGTCCTGCACCCTTGGGGTGGAATCTGTTGAGAGCCTGAAGCTTTGAGCTCTTTGTAACCGCAAACAGGCCAGTTTGCGCCAAAATCTTGCAGCCCGCGCCGACTCGCAAATCAAAAGGACCGGTGAACCTGACTCTTCGCGATACAGCCTCCTACAACTCGAGATCTGCACTTCGCGCTACAGCATGAACAGCCTGTGGAGCCCCTGGAGATGTTAGGGTTGCCTGAGTGGGTCTGCAGGACCACACATGCCATGGCTGCCCAAGAAGGGGAGTCGAGCCAGCATGGAGCCTGGAACAGTGGCTTATGCCGCTGCCAAGAAGAGAAAGGGCAAGAGGTGTGGGAAACCAGCCCCTAGCTTCCCAAGGATCGGGTTGAAGTGTTGCCAAGGAGGCAGGCCTGGAGCCTACCAGGGAGGACATTGCTGACCAGGAGACTTGCCTGAGCTTGCTGACAAGTTGAGGGTGGGCTCACCAGGAAGGAATTCTGCAAGGTGCAAAAATAGTGCCAAACTATAGGGCTTGAGGCGGCAAGCTGAGGCCCAGACATCTGGTGACACTTCTGGAGATCACCTCATCTATTGAGAGAGTGACCTCCTGAATAGCAAGCATAAGGCTCCTGCCCCTGGAGCAACCCGTGTGTTGGTGGTCCTCCAGTGCTACACAGCCTTCTTATTTAGTCTGGCTCACAATATATACTCCTGGCAGGACATCTGGGGCAGGACAAGGCCATTGCCAGCCTTGTCACCCACTTGTATTGTCCCCGGATGAATGAATGAATGAATCAATCAATACATTTATAGAGCGCGCTACTCACCCGTAAGGGTCTCAAGGCGCTAAAGGGAGGGGTGCTGTCATTGTTCGAATAGCCAGGTCTTGAGGTGCTTCCTGAAGGTGAGGTGGTCCTGGGTCAGTCGAAGGTGCGCGGGGAGTGAGTTCCATGTCTTTGCGGCCAGGTAGGAGAACGACCTTCCTCCAGCGGTGGTTCTGTGGATCCGTGGAACGGTGGCAAGGGCGAGGCTGGCTGAGCGGAGCTGGCGGGTGGGGGTGTAGAACGAGAGGCAGTCGTTGAGGTATATTGGTCCTTTGTCGTGGAGCGCTTTGTGTGCGTGGGTGAGGAGCCTGAACGTGATCCTCTTGTTGACGGGGAGCCAGTGCAGGTTTCTTAGGTGGGCGGATATGTGGCTGTGGCGGGGGATGTCGAGGATGAGTCGGGCGGAGGCGTTTTGTATGCGCTGAAGTCGTTTCTGGAGTTTGGCTGGGGTTCCTGCGTAGAGGGCGTTTCCGTAGTCCAGTCGGCTGGTGACGAGGGCCTGGGTGACCTTCTTTCTGGTATCTGTAGGGGATCCACCTGAAGATTTTTCGGAGCATGCGCAGGGTGTTGAAGCAGGATGAGGATACGGCGTTGACTTGCCTGGTCAGCGAGAGGTAGGAGTCCAGGATGAATCCTAGGTTACGGGCGTGGTCTGTGGTTGTCGGCGCAGAGCCCAGCACTGTGGGCCACCAGGTATCGTCCCAGGCGGTGAGGGATTGTCCGAGGAGGAGAACCTCCATCTTGTCTGAGTTCAGGTTCAGGCGGCTGAGCTTCATCCATTCTGCAACGTCTTTTAATCCTTCCTGGAGGTTGGTTTTGGCGATGGCTGGGTCCTTGGTGAGGGAGAGTGTCAGTTGGGTGTCGTCGGCGTAGGAGATGATATTGATGTTGTGTTTGCGTGCGATGGCGGCGAGGAGGATCATGTAGATATTGAAGAGGGTTGGGCTGAGTGAGGAGCCCTGGGGTACGCCGCAGATGATCTTGGTGGCTTCGGAGCGGAAGGGAGGGAGGCGGACTCTCTGGGTTCTGTCGGAGAGGAATGATGTGATCCAGTCCAGGGCCTTTCCTTGGATCCCAGTGTTGTAGAGGCTGGTTATTCGGGTGCGGTGGCAGACGGTGTCAAAGGCTGCCGAGAGGTCAAGGAGAATGAGGGCGGTTGTTTCTCCGTTGTCCATCATGGTCCTGATGTCGTCGGTGGCTGCGATGAGAGCGGTTTCGGTACTGTGGTTTGCTCGGAATCCGGACTGGGACGGGTCGAGTGAGCTGTTAGTCTCGAGGAAAGCGGTCAGCTGTTTGTTGACGGTTTTCTCGATGACTTTGGCTGGGAAGGGAAGAAGAGAGATGGGGCGGAAGTTCTTGAGGTCTCTGGGATCCGCCGTGGGTTTTTTCAGTAGGGCGTTGATCTCTGCGTGCTTCCAGCTCTCCGGGAAGGTGGCTGAAGTGAAGGAGCTGTTTATAATGTTCTGGTAGGTGGGGTGCGATGATGCTGTCGGCTTTGTTGAAGATGTGGTGAGGGCATGGGTCAGAGGGGGATCCAGAGTGGATGGTGTTCATGACGTGGGTGGTGTCTTCCGTGCTGATGGGTGTCCATGCGTTGAGGGTGGTAGTACGGGTCGTTGGTTCTGTGATTGGAGGCGGAAATTGGGGTCCGAAGCTGTTGTGTATGTCAGTGATCTTACGGTGGAAGAATGTGGTGAGGCTGGTTATTAGGGTGCGGTGGCAGACGGTGTCAAAGGCTGCCGAGAGGTCAAGGAGAATGAGGGCGGTTGTTTCTCCGTTGTCCATCATGGTCCTGATGTCGTCGGTGGCTGCGATGAGAGCGGTTTCGGTGCTGTGGTTTGCTCGGAATCCGGACTGGGACGGGTCGAGCAAGTTGTTAGTCTCGAGGAAAGCGGTCAGCTGTTTGTTGACGGTCTTCTCGATGACTTTGGCTGGGAAGGGAAGAAGAGAGATGGGGTGGAAGTTCTTGAGGTCTCTGGGATCCGCCGTGGGTTTTTTCAGTAGGGCGTTGATCTCTGCGTGCTTCCAGCTCTCCGGGAAGGTGGCTGACGTGAAGGAGCTGTTTATGATGTTCCGGAGGTGGGGTGCGATGATGCTGTCGGCTTTGTTGAAGATGTGGTGAGGGCATGGGTCAGTGGGGGATCCAGAGTGGATGGTGTTCATGACGTGGGTGGTGGCTTCCGTGCTGATGGGTGTCCATGCGTTGAGGGTGGTAGTACGGGTCGTTGGTTCTGTGATTGGAGGCGGAAATTGGGGTCCAAAGCTGTTGTGTATGTCAGTGATCTTACGGTGGAAGAATGTGGTGAGGGAGTTGCAGAGGTCCTGTGGCGGTGTAATGTCGTTGTTGCTGGCACTGGGGTTGGAGAGCTCTTTGACGATTTCAGACGGTTACTGGTACATTCTGCAGGTCATGTCAACGTTGTTGGGTCCCTGAATCCCAAACTGCCTTGGACAACAGGTTTATCATAGTTTTGGTGGAGGCCATCCCTCTGAAGTCTGTATCTGCACCTGTAGTGGCTAGTGCCCCGATGGGGATTTTTACCCAAGTGGGGTTTTTCAAAGAAGTGGTGTCTGATGGGTACCGATTTCATGTCAGCGTACATGAAGTCCATGTGGGATGAGTGTGGGGTAACCTGCAAGTTCTCCACACCCTATCACCCTCAAGCGAATGGGTTTGTACAGAGATTCAATAAAGCCCTCAAAGGCATGATTACGGGGCTGCCTGAGCCCATGAGGTGGTATTGGGAAATCCTCTTGCCATGTCTGCTCTTTGCCTACAGGGCGGTACCACAGAAGGGAGTTTGGATTAGCCCATTTGAGCTCCTCTGTGGTCAGCCTGATAGGAGACCTCTCAGTCTTGTAAAGGAACGGTAGGAGCAAGCTCCTAAGAAGCACCCCTAAGGATGCAATCCTCTATGTGCCTGCTCTCGAAACCAGATACAGCGCTTCTGGAGGAACGCTAAAGAGAATCTAGAGGCCAGCCAAGAGGTTATGAGGTATTACCAGAATGCAACTCCTGTCACGTTACAAGCTGGCCAAAACGTATGGGTTGTGCAGCCAGAGGTTCCCAGGGCCTACCAAAACCGCTGGCTGGACCCAATGAGGTGAAGGAGAAAATGGGGAGGTCACCTACCTGGTGGACCTGAAGACCCCTAGGAATCCATTACAGGTGCTTGATGTCAACCGCCTTAAACCCGACTATGAGAAGTCTGAGGTCACCATGCTTCTGGTGACAGATGATGGTGTGGAAGAGGATGGTGAACCTCTCCCTGACCTCCTATCCTCCCAAGAGGTAGATGGGTCAGTGGAAGGTGCCAACATCTCCTCTACTCTGGCTCCAGCACAGCAGAGATCTTGTGAAGCTATAGGAGGATTGACACTACATGATAGACTAGTGCAGCAGGTGAGTGTTCAATCAGTTTTGCGCAGCACTGATCTCACCCCTATTGAGATAGTCGCAGAATGTGAAAATAGTTGGTACAGTGTTGTACGATATGTGGATAATTTAGAAGGGTGGACTGAAAGTTTAGCCCCACAGATAAGTCCATAGCAGCAGGAAGGGTATTTTGATCCATGTGACATAGCAAATGCTGAGGATTCCATTCTTGATGGTGAGGGAGATCTATACTGGGATTATCCCCACATGCGGAAATGTTTGCGCATGTGGCAAAAATATACCAGACCGTGCGTGCAACCCCCAACATTCTGTTACTCCTGTATATCATATGCTCCTGAAAAGTAAGGGACCTAGGGTGCCTCATTATGTTCCTTGGCCACAAATAGACAAGAGGAATCTTAAAAAGTTGTTATCGCCACTTACAGAATGAGCAGGGAAGTGGATTAGTCCTTTGAGCAACAAACAAGAGTTATCACCCTGGCAATAGGAGACATAAAGAGTTTACTTGGTCCTCTTATAGAAGATAAGACAGATACTGTTTTCCATAAAGCTGGAGTGAGAAATGTTACCCTCCCTGAGACTAGGTATGATGGGTCTTCATTGAACTTAGTCCGGACAGTGGTCTGGGAACAGTTGAAGAAAATGTATCCTGATAGGCCAGACATTGGGTCTCTCATGGCTCAATCAATGCAGCCCAACAAGGACCCGCTCAGTTTCTCATCAGGATGAAAGCAAAGTGGACTCAAGAAGTAGGTCAGGCACAACTCCCAGTGATCAACCGATGGGTATATGGCGCACAAGATCAGCCAAGCACCCGCACTGATTTATGGCTGATAGGAAAAGGGGGGTTATCAAAGAGCCCTATACACAAACTCCAACAAATTAGGACTAACGGGACCCACAGTCCGAACAATAGAAATTTGGCATGTAGTCAACAAAAAATTGGGTTGGGATAAAGAAATTACGTTAGCAACCCCACTCTGGGTGACCGAATGGCTGGGCCATTTGAGCTCCCGCCCCGGATTTGACAAATGGGACCTGATTGGTATCTCGACTGTTGGGGACATGTGAAAAAAAAAAGATTGGCCACATTCGCAGACCTGCAGAAAGAATACCAACCAGCACAGTCTGAAACTTTTAGATATTTGCAGATCAGCCATTTTCTAAAGGCGGTGATACCCACTGAAGGCCAAATCCCTGAATCATCTCCGCTAAAAGATAGATTACTATTAGATAAAATGCCCAAGAAAGGCATTTCTTTAACATACAAAAACTGATTAACAACCAACCAGATCCTCTGACAAAACTTAGACAACAGTGGAAAATAGAGGTAGATGTATTAGACGACGACTGGCGAGAGGCTTTGGCCTCGCCCAGGGAAGTTGCTATCCCTATGAGGCTGAGACTGATCCAACTCAAGACTTTACACCGAATCTACTTAGCCGCAAACATCCTGGCAAAGATGGGAAGGCGATCCGATTTACTTTGCCACCGTAGATGTACCCTGGAGGGGACCTTTTTGCACACAATGTGGGCAGGCCCAATCATTGAAAATACTGGGACGCTGTAACATCTAAGATGGAGAACATAGGAGTAAAAACACTAAATCCCACCCCAAAACTTTGCTTATTAAACATCTGGGAGGCAAAAAACTTAACCCAAACTGAACAATCATGGGTCTCACTGGGGTGGGTTTTGGCGAAACGTAATATCGCGTAAAAATGGTGAGACGGGGAACCACCATCAATTGAAAGGGTGGGTAGGAGACATGGATAGGGCCATGATTGCAGAGAAAGATGTTTTTAAAAATAGAGGGTGCCCCAAGAAATTGGATCGAAAATGGGCTGCATGGAACACACACAGGGGTGAGATATGCCTGTCCCCTACAATAGAACTTCGTAAACGGATGGATGGTATACAAGACCTATCAAGTGAAGAAAGCAAGTGGAAAGAAAATATGCAAACACCGGAATATATTTGAATGAACCCATACTGTGCTTACTTGTGGTCCCCTGACTGTCTGTATAACTGTACCTTTATAGTTTTGTTTTAATAAAAAGTTATTTAAAAAAAGAAGTAGGTCAGGGTTGGGAAGTAAGAGGGGGAAATGCTGTGTTGTGTTATAATGTAGTGAAGAGGGTTTATCCTCTGATGTGCATGATAATCTCGATAATATACTGGCATTTGAAGTCAAACCCTGGACAGAAATAAAGGCAAGAAACAGGAGAAAAGGCTAATCAAGCAGGAGAGGACAGAGAAAGCAGAAGCCAAGTAAGTGCAGTAAATGTTGGCAAAGAAAGGAACAGTGGAAGGAGCATTAGTAGCAGCTATCTCTCAAATAACTACAATGTCTTTGGGGTCAGCAGGATAGTGTGAGTGCACAAGGCAGTAGCAGAGGATGACGATGAGGTATAGGAAGGGGCTTGCTAGGTCTCGAGAGGATTGATCAAACATGTCCTTATTGTCACAGATATTGACATTTTATTAAATAGTGTAGGACTAAGTGATAGGATACACAAATTGGTAGGGCAGAGGTTTACAATCAGCCAGGGAATACAGTAGTGCAGCCACAGTCAAACCCGCAAATAATATATGACACCATCACAAAATGTGCTGCAATCAGTAATGCAAGTACAACAAATGCTGCCACAGCAAAGTTACCAAGCACCCACAATGGCCTCTTCATTTCAAAGCGGACAGGGAGGTGTGATTGTGAGAGGAGTAAACTCCCTACAGACAAATTTTGTGGGTGGAAATATTCAATGAAGGTGTCACAGAGTAGTCCTATGTGTCCAGTATTGTCAGTGATGCACGGGGCAGATGAGGAACGCACTATGACTGTAGCTATCAATAACAAGAGATATGCATTCCTCATAGATACGGAAGCAACCCGATCTTGCATAGAGAGGGAAACCTTCCAATTTCTAATGGATCAATGGACACACAAGGAATCTTTGGGGTGGTGATAAGGGTTCCATTTACTAAACCAGTGGAGATGGAAATAGGAGGGAGGTACATTGACAGCTGTTCACTATTCTCTCCGACTGCCCCAGCAATCTCTTGGGGAAAGATCTTATGGCTAAGTTAAACATGACAATTCATTTTGAGCTTAATAGTACTATGGTTTGTTCTGGGGATTGCAGGATTGTGTTCTGACCCGCCAGCACAGCGTAGACTCCTGGTGGATCTGACTGAGGGAGCACCCAACACCTGCTGACCGGGGGCTGAGACCGGCTGCCGACATGGGGAAGCGCCTGAAGCCTCCTCCAGACACTGCGGAGGATTCGGCGAGCGGACAGGACTCTGCTCTGGCCAGTGGATCGACGGCGGGCCTACCGCAGAGCCAACTGGATCAGATCTTGAAAGCCATCACTGACACCAGAGAGGCCTTGCACCACGACATCGCTCAGGTATCCACGAATTTGGGGCTCCTGCGGGCAGACCACGGCAAACTGGCAGACCGGGTCAAGCAGGCTGAAGTTCGGCTGGACACACTGGAACCCACGGTCAAGGCATCGGAGGCTTCTCTGGGTGAGCTGCAACAACGGGTACACCTGCTGGAGCAGAGGGCGGAGGATGCGGAGGGACGCAACCGCCGCAATAATATACGCGTGGTTGGCCTGCCGGAAAAAATTGAAGGTTCGGACATGTTGGGCTATCTTGAGACCTGGCTACGTGACGTGGTGGTCCCGGAGGGTCTGACACCGTTTTACACCCTGGAGCGCGCCCACCGGGTGCCGGCCCGGCCTCCCGCTGCTGGTCGACCTCCTCGGCCGGTGGTGGCGCGCCTGTTGCACTACAGGGACCGAGATATTATCCTACAAAAGGCGCGAGCACTGGGGCCCTATCAAGTGGACAATGCCCATGTTTCCATCTACCCGGACTATTCTCTTGAGGTTCAGAGGCTGCGCTCAACCTTCCTGGCAGTCAAGAAGGCTCTTCGTGAGGAGGGCATCCGTTACTCTCTCTTGTTTCCGGCCCGCCTGCGGATCATGATGGAGGGCAAATTTTCCTTCTACAATTCTCCTGACGAGGTGTGGGACTGGCTGGAATTATAGAGGGCTGGTGCGGATGCTCATCTGACATCTGGGGAGCCGCAGAGCGCCGCACCGAGACCTAGGCGGAACAGGAGACCCAGGAGACGACCACCGAATGCTCGGACCCCCTCCGTGTCACAAACTGAGCTGGAACGCAAAGAAGCCCTCCGGGCGGTCTCTACCATCTCCAAGACAGTGGAGTCGACATCGGCGATGGAGTCGGGCTCCCATAGGGGCTCTGAGGATGGGGCGTCGGAGGGTTCGGGCAGTGGCGGCCCCGTGCCACCCCATGTCACGCCTGGGACTGCAGATGACTTGTTAGACGAATGATCCTAATTCCTCTCCCGAAGTGGTATTGTATATGTTGATGTGTTCCTGATCTGTGTTTGGGGAGGAGACATGTATCCCGGGCGGGCAGGGAACTGTTGGGCGGCGGCCTCGTACGCTTCGTGGCTCCTGCCATTACCGAGGTGGGGATGTGGGACACCTAAGGCATACTGGGGTGGGCCGGTCGGGCGGCATATGTAGCTCACAGTCTGTTGGAAGTCGCGACGAGCCCCCCCCCTATCTCACACCTATTGTGAGACTCTGGTAGTTACCAGAGGCTGTTCTTCTTGGGATTTTTGCTTTTGGATGGGTTTCTACAGTTTGGGGCCTATTCTGGGGATGGGTGGGACACAGGTTTGTTGGGTGGTCTTAGGGCTCAGGTTTTTGGGGTGTTGTCAGTGTGCCTGGAGTTTTTTCTTTACTCAGAACTGTACTTGCTATTGTGAATGGGGACCTTACCTGAGCTGAAGTGTGTGACCTGGAATGTGCGGGGACTGAATTCCATTCTGAAACGTCACAAGGTGCATGCCTATCTTGTTCGTAGGGGGATCCAGGTAGCCTTCCTGCAGGAAACCCATGTTGACCAGACGGAGGGGCGGGCTCTGCAGCGCAGGTGGCGGGGACAGCTGTTTTACACTGTGTACTCGGCCTTTGCAAGGGGAGTTTTGATCTGGGTGAGAGCGGGGGTTCCCTTCCAACCCTTGGTGACAGTGGTAGATCCTGAGGGGAGGTTTGTGGCTGTACAGGGCCGACTGGATGGGAGGGACGTAACGCTCTGCAGCGTCTACGCCCCGAATGTGGAGCAGCCTGCCTTTTTCACGCGCTTATCCGGGAAACTGGCGACAGTCCTGGCTAATACGGTCCTACTAGGGGGGGATTTTAACTCTGTGCTGGATGTGGAATTAGACAGGTCTCACCCACCACTGGCGCAAGCGGCAGCTCACAGGCTAGCAAAGTGTAGGAGAGAGTGGCAAAGTAGCTGGGGCCTGGTCGATGCGTGGCGTACTCAACACCCTGCTGAGAGGGATTTTTCCTTTTACTCCCCCCCGCATGCTCTGCATGTTCGCCTTGACAGCATTCTCTGCTCGCCGGACGCTCAGTGTTTGGTCCGCCACAGCGAATACCTGGCTAAAACGATATCCGATCATAACCCTTGCTTGGTAGTGGTCCAATGGACGCGGCAACGCCAAGCTATCCCGACGTGGCGGTTGAACCCATTGGCGCTGGAGGATGCGGCGTTTAAGGCTGATGTACGCACTGGGGTGGAAGGCTATTTCGCTGCTAATGAGGGCACGGCATCGAGTAGGGCGCTGGAGTGGGACGCCTTTAAGGCGGTAGTTCGGGGAGTCTGTATTTCGGCTACCCCGGGAGTCCGTAAGACCCTCCTGCAGGACGTCGCGCTAAGCGAGGATCGCTTGCGCACGGAGGAACGACGTAGTCACACGACTCCTGAGGCTCACGGAGCGGTTTCGGTCGCGCGGGAGGAAGTTGAGTCAACGATGGAGAAGCTCCG
This sequence comes from Lissotriton helveticus, assembly GCF_964261635.1. Classification (NCBI taxonomy): domain Eukaryota; kingdom Metazoa; phylum Chordata; class Amphibia; order Caudata; family Salamandridae; genus Lissotriton; species Lissotriton helveticus. Next base: position 257,296,517 of record NC_136059.1, read on the forward strand.
CTGCTTTGACTATAAGGAGTTTCTTATTAGAGCTCATGCTGAACGTGACAAGGTGGGCTCCCTGCTGGCCTGGCTGGCTACTCCTGGGACCCGAGGCACTCCGATTGTAGCTTTGGCTACCCCAGAGGGGCACATGGTTTACACTCAATCGGAGATCAACACCCAATTCTTGGCATATTATGCACACCTTTATAGGAGCGAGATGTCGAGTGCGCCTGTGGAGCTCGATGAATTCCTATTAGCGGCGCGGCTTCCCCGGCTCGACCCGGATCACGTGGACCGCTTGGGCAGGGATATCACCGAAGGAGAGATACGTGTAGCTATTAAGCACATGGCTCGCCGCAAGACCCCTGGCGCGGATGGTCTACCGATTTAATTTTACGCAGCCTACGCGGATGTGTTGATCCCGCGGTTGCAGGCGGTATACCGGGAGGCCTGGGACACCGGGGCTTTACCCACGACCACTCGCGAGGCTTTGGTGATACCTTTACTGAAGCGTGGCGGCGATGCCGGCTCTCGCTCGGCCTACCGCCCTCTATCCATGCTCACGACGGACTACAAGATTCTGAGCAGGGTTCTCGCGACGCGGCTTCTGGCTCACATGCGCACTTTGGTGCACCCCGACCAGGCGGGCTTTATTCCCCAGCGCACCACCGCCATCTGTGTGCGTCGGCTGCTTCGGGTAATGGGGGGCAATGTTGACGGCCTCCCTGATGCCGCTGTCCTTTCGATCGACACCGAGAAGGCCTTTGACAGCGTTGAGTGGCCGTATCTGCTCCGGGTACTGGGGGCATTTGGACTGGGTGAGCGGTTTGTGAAGTGGACTGCCTTGCTTTATGCCGCGGCCACTGCTCGAGTCAAGACAGGCGCTACCATCTCCGCCGCGTACACGGTTGGTCGGGGGACGCGACAGGGATGCTCCTTGTCCCCTCTACTATTCGTGCTCGCTATAGAGCCTTTGGCAGCTCACGCCCGTATGAGCCGAGCTTACGAAGGTCTTCCACTGAGAGGTGATACCCATTACATCTCCCTCTATGCGGACGACTGTTTGCTGTTTTTAGCAGACACCGACGATTCCCTGCGTGGGGCCGAACGCTTGCTCTTAGATTTTGGCCACCTCTCAGGACTATGAGTCAACTGGGGGAAATCTTGTCTCTTCCCGCTGGCACCAAGGACAGATGACTCCCAACCGGAGGGCGAACTGCGGTGGGAGTACCATTGCCTCCCTTACCTAGGTACACACATCTATCATTCCTCGCTGGCCCTCCTAGAGGGTAACATCGACACAGCAATCCGGAATCTGCGAGGCTGCATGGGATTCTGGCGGACACTACCTCTATCGGTCACGGGGCAATTGGCGTTACTGAAAATGGTAGCACTTCCCCGTTTATTATATCTGTTTCGCACTTTACCAATATGGATCCCGGCGTCGGTTTTTAGCGGACTCCGCTCCCTAATCTCCGGGTTCATCTGGGGATCGGGTAGACGGCGCGTTGCGCTGGCCACGTTGATGCGTCCCAGGGCAGATGGGGGACTTGCGGTCCCGGAATTTGAGTGGTATTACCTGGCGGCGCAGCTGCAGTGGCTTACCCAGGCAGTGGCCTTACAATACCGGGGCCCAGAGGGGGTACTGGGCAGACTGTTTCCCAGACATGTCATCTCCTTTATAATCCCGGGCCAGAAGCTGGACCTTATCCAGCTCCCTCTGGAGGAACGTACACTTCGTAGCTGTTGGCTTCGTTGCCATAGGCGCTCCGGTACCGCTCGCCCATATGCCCCTGAGATCCCGCTGGGGATGTGCACGGCCTTCCCGCATGGCAGTGACTGGTCTGCGCTGGCAACCTGGGAGGACCTCGGTTTGCAAGTGCTAGGCGATCTTTACAAAGATGGTTCGCTGCTCACATTTCAGGAGCTGCGAGACGCTTACGACCTCCCAAGAGGTGACTACCTGCTGTACGCCGCGCTGGTGGCCAGTATTCAGAGACACTGGAAGGGAGGGCTCGCCGAGCCACCGACATCCGAGTGCTGCCAATATGTGGTCATGGCGGCTGGTACTTACAAGGCCGTCACCTGCCTCTACCGGAGGCTATCGACTGAAGCCCTACAGCCCATGGATGGGCTGAGAGCCAAGTGGGAATGTGATATTGGGCGACCGATTCCTGAGTTGACGTGGCCGCAGCTAATGCGACGGGCATGGAAGGGCACTAGGAACGCCAGGTTCCAATTGATCCCGTTTTTTACTCTACACCGGGCGTACCTAACACCAGTTAAGATTTCGCACTATTTTGAGGGCGCATCGTGGCTCTGTCCTCTGTGGGACGGCGGGAGCGGATTTTGCACACATGTTTTGGTCCTGTGGTGAACTGTCTGGTTACTGGGAAGCGGTGATGGCCTGCCTGAATGCTGTCACGGACCGGCAGATAGACGCGGATATGGGCGCTTGCTTATTGTTATGGTTCCCTCACACCCCCCGTACTCGCGTTACTAGTAAGTTTTATGATTTGGGCCTGATTCTAGCCAAAAGAGAGATCACCATGCACTGGAAATCCAACCAGGGTCCCAGCTACTTGCGTTGGAGGGCCGCTCTGATACGATGGGCGAAGGCGGAGAGCGCGTTGCGGCTGCAACAGGCCAGGCGCCTAGACAACGACAAGGCCTTAGAGGTGGCTAGAGCGTGGGAGGCCTTGGTGATAGCACTCCAGCTGCCTGAGAGCGAACCGAGTGAAGATGAGGGAGCAGCAGCACCGTAGAAATGATATTTTAGTGGGTACCCCACTTCCAACGAAGCACACAATTACCACACGTACGACAGGGGTTCTGAGAGATTGGTTCCCCCATTGACACGCACTACTTACCTTTTTCCTTTTATTCTTATCAGGGAGGTGACTTTCTGTTGGTTAACAGCTCACTGAGGGAGGACAAAGGCACACTGACGGGGGGGTGGGTCACGGGGCGGGAACTGTTTCGGGGATTGTTATATATAAAAGGCTTCATGTAAGAGACGCATTATCATCCTGGAATGTCATTTATCGCTGCATTATTTTGCCGACTGTACTAATCTGTTATCAAACTTGATTGCCAATAAAAATTGTTTTTACAAAAAAAAAGAGCTCCTTTTCAGGTGAAAAGGGCAGGATTCTTGGATACCTGACATGGAGCTGATATTGCAAATAAAAGCCTTAGAGATAACACCAACCTATGGTACTCTGATAGCTTAATATCCCAACCATGTTTTATGGGCATGCGTTATATTCATTCATCCAGGTAAAATGATTAAGGAAGTACTGGATAATCTACTGTTTGATGATGAATCTAAGAAAATAGTTATGGTCTTTCAGGATGACATACCATTGAGAACAGTACTGGAACTAAGGATACCCACATCAGGTAGAGCTTTTAATTCTGTCGAGAACGCAGATCTTTCCCAAGTGCCAGACACTTTGTGGACTAAGAGTAACTTATTCGTACTGCTACTCAATTCAGAATTAATTTAAAGGAACGTGCTATCCTGCCTAGGGTGAGACTGTATCCCCTTTCCAAAGAAGCAGATGAGGGCGTATTCAGGCATTGCTAGAGCAAGGAGTAATTTACCCTGGAGAGTCTCCTTGTAATACACCTTTTTACCTGGTTAAGAAGTCCAAGGGAAATACTTGGTATATGGTTCTAGACCTGCGCCTCAGAACAATGTACCATAATTCCCAATTGTTCCTCACCCTTCCATTATTTTGACAAATATTCCCCAGGATGCTAAATGTTTCTCTGTCATAGATCTCACAAATGCTTTCTTTCGCATCCCTCTCCATCCAGTCAGTCATTATTTGACAGCGTTCTCCTATCCCGAGACTCAGTATTTGTATTCTTGTTTGCCTCAGGGGTATTATGAGTCCTCTAGCATTTTCAACAGAGTGGTGAAAAATGACCCATCAAACTTTCAGCATGACAGTACATTGTTGCAGTATGTCGATGACATATTAATTTGCAGTCCTCCAGAACAACAGAGTAGGAAAGATACCATGTCTCTTTTGGTTATTCTCGCACAGCGATGATACAAGATGGAGAAAGACAAAGTACAGTATTGTTAGGAGGTCCATTACCTAGGACAGCTATTCTCCACTTCTGGTCGATGAGTAACTCCTGAGCAAGCAGCATCCAGACGTCAAATGACTGAACCTGAAACTGTTATGGGAATGCAGAAGTTTCTTGGCCTCTGTAACCATGTGAGATTATGGATCTTTGATTACAGCACTTTAATAGCGCCTTTGCTGGCTTTTATTAAATAGGCAAATGACAGAAATGAAAAGATAACGTGGACCCCAGAAATAAAGGAAACTTTAAAAAAATGTGTGACAGATGACGAATACCCCAGTTTTGGAGACTCCTGATTACACCAAGGAGTTTTATCTCCTTTGTCATTGCAATGGTCGTGTTGACAGCTGTCCTTATGCAAAGAAATTCACTTAGGACACAAACCCATTGCATACCCTAGTGGACAGTTGGATTTAGAGATGAGAAGTCATTATCCTTTTGAGCAAACCGATGCCACTGCAGCTTTTGCAGTATAGAAGAGCACCCCCATTGTTATGGTATCGCCTGTGACACTCTATGCAGAACATGCAGTGATTGCTATTATTCAGAAGGCTAAGACTACTTTACCTACACAGAGAATGTCCGTATACTGAATTATACTGTCACTACCATCCTTTAAAGGTTGTGAAGTGTCATATGGTGAATTCTGCTGCATTTTCTGCTCATTCTATATTAATTCAACTCTGAGGATGATGCACATAACTGTGCAATGTATATTCGTAATGAACTAGTCAAGCAACAGAGGATCCTATTCTCGGCAGCGTTGTCTATTTTGTTAATTTGTTCTCTACTATTGAAAAGGACACAGGAGTAAAACACACAGGTGCGGCACTTGTCAGGGCACAACAACATGACTCAGACACACTCCACATAGTAGAGCATGCAACACTACCAACACATTATTCTTCACACGCAGCAGAATTGATAGCAGCTGTTAATCAAGGGATAGGAAAAGTCAACACAATGTATTCAAATTCAGCCCATGTAATCACCACTGTGCGTTATAGCATTATGAGATTTAGCAGGAGAGGCTTCCTTAAGTCAGATTGGAGTTCTGTTATGCATAGGATTCTCTTAGAGTCTTTAATAGAGGCACTTGCTTTACCACAAGCAGTGGTAGTTGTGAAATGTGCGTCACATACAAATGGACAAGATTTTGTTTCACAGGGTAATACATTCGCTAATTGGGCAGCTAAAGATGCAGCTGGACGCACACTCCTGTCTGTGCAATCAAGTTCACAACATGTCCTTGTTTTAGTGGCACGGACTGCCACACTGTCTGAGTCTGAATCAAATGCCACACATATAATGTTACACCTAATTATGCTGAGACAGCACATTTACATCTTCAAAAGTTACAGGAAGCTGCTCTATTGCATGAGAGACGGTTATGGAAGACTAGAGGGTGCTCCCATTCAGGGGATGATTTTATTTATAGTCATAAATCTACAGGCAAACCAGTGATGCCTCCAGCTTTACTTATGATAGCTCTTGATCAATTGCATTTACCAGCCCATATCTTGAGAGATCATTTGTCGATGCAAATACAATATTGGTTTGTTTCCGATTTGCAGGACATACTTACCATGTACCTTCATGAAGGTACTGTTTGTCAACAATTCCCTCCGAATCTCACATTGAAGGTGAGAAATTCTACTATCCCACAACCACAGGCTCCTTTTATAGCTCTTCATCTTGACTTTGTGGACATGATAGGTGCAACAACTATCGGTATTTCATAATTGTGGTTTGCCCTTTTTCTCTTTGGGTTGAAACAGGACTTAGCGTCTACTGAGATGCTAAGTCAGCTGCTACAAGATCTGTAATGTGATTCCCCGCTGGGGAATTCCACAAGGGAGAAGCTCTGGTAACGGCACACACTTTGCCAATGCAGTTTTCACACATCTTACGACAATGCTAGGGATAGCGCATAAACTATCTTCTGTTTATCATCCCCAGAACAATAGCATTGTTGAGCACCTAAATGTAAATGTCTTACTGAAGAATAAGATCAGCAAGCTATGCGCTGCTTGGCTTAAAAAGTGCTTGTATTGCTTACCATTAGCACTATTCTCCCTTAGGAACACACCTAGCTCTGATCGTCACCTGATACCCCATCAGATAATCACAGGGAGACTCATGAATACACAAAACCTGCCACTAGGAGTAAGGTACAGGGAACAGAAATTGTGAATGATGAAATGCATGTTTATCTCTCTGAACTAACAAAAGTTGCAAAGTTCATTTCTAAACAGGTAACTAAAGCAAAGGAAAAGTGTGTCACCGCTGAGACTGACCTTCCAATTGTGCATATAGGCGATACAATTTTCACGAGGAATTGTGTCAGAAAATGGAGAGACCTGACGTTTGGCAGGCCTTTTACCATGACGATGGCCACCCCCACTACCCTCAAGGTAGGTGACAGGAAGCCATCTGTCTGGTGTTCGTCTAAACCCTGCATCACGCCAAGTATCGCCAGCTATGTAAATGGAACAAGATGGGGGAAGAAGACTGTGACAATAAAAAATACCTCTGCCTTTGGACAATTTTTGTAACCAGCTAAACAAATGTTTTGCATTTTTGTTTTCTTTTTCCTTTTTGTCGCTTGATAATATTATTTCTGCTATTGCTTCTCTATAGTCATGTATATTTTATTTCTAATATCACACAACTGTAAAGGGAACTACCTACTCATACCAGTGGTTCTCATAGTATTCATTCTAGATTGTTAGATAACATGTGGTACCAACATATGTCAGACATAGGATCAGCAAGTACCAATGATTTGTGTTTTGTGAGCTCATTAATTCTTCATGCCACTGGAACAGATAGGTTACACTCAACTAAAGAAGTACCCCAAGCACAGCTTTGACTTTTACATTTTCTACCTGTGTAGGATTAAGGCCAAAATGCAGCCAACACGTTAGGATTGTTCAATTTGTAGGTAATGCTATAAAATATGACTCTTTAGCAGAAGTTTTATATATCCTTACAGACAGGCAGGAGATTAAGGATGAGATAGCACAAATGAAGAAAACAGGTCATCCTAACACTTCCAATGAATACAAATGGTCTTAGTTTAGGGTCTCTAGGAGTAACATACCCGCCCACCGAGTGTAATAGTTATTTAGAAGCAATCGCAATGGACCGCACACCGCTAGCCCCTCCTCCGGGTCGCCCCTAGGGACTCTGGCACATGGAGTTCTTGAGTGGTTCACCCCAGTGGGTGCAAGTAAGTACTTGTTGAACTGATGATCTCTAGACCCGATACATGTCCCGGGTTTTTGGATATGGCCCGAGACATGGCTCGGGTTTCGGGATAACTTCCCTCATCAGTAGAGAAAATAGTTAGGGGTGGAAGAGAAGGCCGCCAAACAACCGTCAAAGGCCTCGATGCCAGAACCGGCACGCAGGTGCGTCGTCCAGGAGCCCGTCGGCTCAAAGCTCAAGGGAGCCAATTTGTAGAAGTAATCGCAATGGACCGCACACCGCTAGCCCCTCCTCCGGGTCGCCCCTAGGGACTCTGGCACATGGAGTTCTTGAGTAGTTCACCGCAGTGGGTGCAAGTAAGTACTTGTTGAACTGATGATCTCTAGACCCGATACATGTCCCGGGTTTTTGGATATCGCCCGAGACATGGCTCGGGTTTCGGGATAACTTCCCTCATCAGTGGAGAAAATAGTTAGGGGTGGAAGAGAAGGCCGCCAAACAACCGTCAAAGGCCTCGATGCCAGAAGCGGCACGCAGGTGCGTCGTCCAGGAGCCCGTCGGCTCAAAGCTCAAGGGAGCCAATTTGTAGAAGGAATCGCAATGGATCGCACACCGCTAGCCCCTCCTCTGGGTCGCCCCTACGGACTCTGGCACATGGAGTTCTTGAGTGGTTCACACCAGTGGGTGCAAGTAAGTACTTGTTGAACTGATGATCTCTAGACCCGATACATGTCCTGGGCTTTTGGATATCGCCCGAAACATGGCTCGGGTTTCGGGATAACTTCCCTCATCCGTAGAGAAAATAGTTGGGGGTGGAAGAGAAGGTCGCCAAACAACCGTCAAAGGCCTCGATGCCAGAACCGGCACGCAGGTGCGTCGTCCAGGAGCCCGTCGGCTCAAAGCTCAAGGGAGCCAATTTGTAGAAGCAATCGCAATGGACCGCACACCGCTAGCCCCTCCTCCGGGTCGCCCCTAGGGACTCTGGCACATGGAGTTCTTGAGTGGTTCACCCCAGTGGGTGCAAGTAAGTACTTGTTGAACTGATGATCTCTAGACCCGATACATGTCCCGGGTTTTTGGATATCGCCCGAGACATGGCTCGGGTTTCGGGATAACTTCCCTCATCAGTAGAGAAAATAGTTAGGGGCGGAAGAGAAGGCCGCCAAACAGCCGTCAAAGGCCTCGATGCCAGAACCGGCACGCAGGTGCGTCGTCCAGGAGCCCGTCGGCTCAAAGCTCAAGGGAGCCAATGTGTAGAAGCAATCGCAATGGACCGCACACCGCTAGCCCCTCCTCCGGGTCGCCCCTAGGGACTCTGGCACATGGAGTTCTTGAGTGGTTCACCCCAGTGGGTGCAAGTAAGTACTTGTTGAACTGATGATCTCTAGACCCGATACATGTCCCGGGTTTTTGGATATCCCCGGAGACATGGCTCGGGTTTCGGGATAACTTCCCTCATCAGTAGAGAAAATAGTTAGGGGTGGAAGAGAAGGCCGCCAAACAACCGTCAAAGGCCTCGATGCCAGAACCGGCACGAAGGTGCGTCGTCCAGGAGCCCGTCGGCTCAAAGCTCAAGGGAGCCAATTTGTAGAAGCAATCGCAATGGACCGCACACCGCTAGCCCCTCCTCCGGGTCGCCCCTAGGGACTCTGGCACATGGAGTTCTTGAGTGGTTCACCCCAGTGGGTGCAAGTAAGTACGGGGCTAGAGGTGTGCGCTCCATTGCGATTGCTTATACAAATTGGCTTTACAAGTACCTACTTGCACCCACATGGGTGAACCACTCAAGAACGCCATGTACCAGATTCCCGAGGGGCGATCCGGAGGAGGGGATAGCGGTGTGCGCTCCATTGCGATTGCTTATACAAATTGGCTCCCTTGAGCTTTGAGCCGACGGGCTCCTGGACGACGCACCTGCGTGCCGGTTCGGGCATCGAGGCCATTGACGGTTGTTTGGCGGCCTTCTCTTCCACCCCTAACTATTTTCTCTACTGATGAGGGAAGTTATCCCGAAACCCGAGCCATGTCTCGGGCGATATCCAAAAACCCGGGACATGTATCGGGTCTAGAGATCATCAGTTTTACAAGTACCTACTTACACCCACATGGGTGAACCACTCAAGAACTCCATGTACCAGATTCCCGAGGGGCGATCCGGAGGAGGGGCTAGCGGTGTGCGCTCCATTGCGATTGCTAATAGTTATTTAGTCAATCCTTTACCACCCGATTGTGTTCGTAGGCCAGGATTTAGAGTGATTGGATCAGTTTATGCCAATGATCAATGGTATTCTTATATCAAATTTTCTTGTTGGGCCATGTCTTTATGGAATGGTACTGATTTTAGTCAGGATGCAGTGAAAAGTGTCCACATATATGGGATGATAATGTTGTGCGATACACTTGGATGGATAGTACAATGAGTCCTAAGACAGTCATGTTGTTAACGTTTGTTTATTGAGGTTTCAGAGAAAACAGCACCATTAATGTAGGACAAAATATCAACTACAGTGCCACAATGGATAAGGCTTACATTTAGGGGGCACCTCCCGACTCATAAACTGTTATTGGCAATGTGGAGGGCTGCTGTGCAATCGGTTACCACTGAACTGGAAAGGGCTCTGCACACTAGTAACTTTGAATGCCCCTGTCTTGGTAATTTCGGGAGTAAATAGGTCAATTCTACATGAAAGCAACCCAAAGACTTTGTTACATCATCACCGAAGGAGAAAAGCTGCAGAATATTATGGCACTACTACATGGAATGATGTTTGCAAAGAGTATCAGTTGTTTCATGATTCTCAGGTATTCTTCAGAAGTATTTTGTCATTTGTTCAGGAAAAGGCAACTGCTTGATGGCTTCAGATAACTCAATAGGAATAGTTGAAATTCATCAGTACCACAAAAGACGGATTTAATGCCATGAAGGAAGAACTGCATGCCATAAGAATGATAATCATGCAGCATCGTTATATACTTGACCTTATGATGGCCATGGAAGGAGGGGTATTTGCAAAGATAGGAACGGTTTGTTGTACTTATGCCCCAGCGAATTATGCAGATAATGGAATTTTGTCAAAGGTTATATATACTTTGCATAACCTACAGAGGAAAATGGTAGCAGAAGGGTGTGCCACAGACCCTTACTGGGTGATTACCTTTACTACCATCCTGGATGTTGGGTCCATTAAATGTTTAATTTCCAGCTCTTGCAGCACTGTTGTTGATATGATGTGGTATTCATTTAATTTTAGTATGTTGTAGAAGGACACTACATATCATCTAGTGCCAAGCATAAACAAAAGATTCAAGCCAAGAGTTAAAATATCAACTAGAGGGGGGAATGTTAGAAAAGAAGTTACGCCACCACAGACATCAGTAGAGAGTATCACAGAATTATATGTGGTGAAAGAGCAGTGCACGCCCAAGCTCCAAAGTGATGCAGGACAGGTGAAGGTGAAGAGTTCACTAGGAAATAGAGTGCATGATCAGCAAATCTTTGTGAAAGGAAAACCAGTGGTTGCAAGCCTAACGTAATTCATGGTGCTCAGCACAACAATTACCTACTCTATGTTCTCAGCAAATTAAGAATGTGGTTGAAGAATGGGAGCAGGAGATAGTTAGCCAAGGGTGCACAGAATCTGATGTGTTTTGGGAGCAGAGCAATAAAACATACACACACATGCATATGAAAGAAGCAAATAAATTATCTGTAAAGCATTGTTAGTGTCACAAAGAATGTGTAAAGGGAAAGGTCAGGAATATAAAGACACAGTTGATGTGATGTTTTGTAACAAATATGTAATTATTGAGTAAACTATTTTGCCCTTTTGTATGAGACATTGTTTGTGTGGCAATTTTAGGGGCTGCCTGTGAGAAGCCATTTGAGACCAGCTGTTTACCTGTGTGGAGATAGCTACTCTCCCTGCCGCAACAGTAAACTTGCTTTTACCTTACCAAGAGGAGTCCTGTGTTTTTTAATTACAGTTTCCCTGCATCACCCAAGCTGTTGAGCACATTGACAGGCTGGGTGCTGCCAAGTTTTTCAGTACCTTTCACTTGATGTCCGGGTACTGGCTGATTGCCCTAACAAGATAGGTTGGCCTTTTTTTTATCCCAACGGGCCACTTTCAATTTCAGTTTATGTTCTTTAGATTGAAAAATGCCCCTTGCCACCAGAGGTTGGTTAATATGGCCCTGGTGGAGAAGGAAGCATTCTGTGCTTATTGATTTCACACTGCTTACCTGGACGACATGCAAAACAACAGTTGATGGACAGAATGCAGAACAATGTCATACATTCACCCCAGTACAGAGATCTGGGCCTAAATCCATAGTTTTTTTGCACTCCACACCACCCCAGTTCAGACATGGCCATATGCAAATCAGCCTTGACCCTGTGCCTCATGGGAACAGTCCAGCCCGAACTGCCAAGCCATGTCTTTCCTGGACCAGAATCAAGCATCCTAGGACCGGTTTCTGGCTATCAGCCGTCTTCAGCCAGGATAGCTTGACTCCAGTGGTGTGGAGAGCATGGGACTCACGTCTGAGCATACCCATCCCACTCGGGGTGACAAATGCAAAACAACAGTTGATGGACAGAATGCAGAATAATGTCATACATTCACCCCAGTACAGAGATCTGGGCCTAAATCCATCGTTTTTTTGCACTCCACACCACCCCAGTTCAGACATGGCCATATGCAAATCAGCCTTGACCCTGTGCCTCATGGGAACAGTCCAGCCCGAACTGCCAAGCCATGTCTTTCCTGGACCAGAATAAAGCATCCTAGGACCGGTTTCTGGCTATCAGCCGTCTTCAGCCAGGATAGCTTGACTCCAGTGGTGTGGAGAGCATGGGACTCACATTTGAGCATACCCATCCCACTAGGGGTGACAACTGCAAAACAACAGTTGATGGACAGAATGCAGAACAATGTCATACATTCACGTCCGTACAGAGATCTAGGCCTAAATCCATCGTTTTTTTGCACTCCACACCACCCCAGTTCAGACATGGCCTTATGCAAATCAGCCTTGACCCTGTGCCTCATGGGAACAGTCCAGCCCGAACGGCCAGGCCATGTCTTTTCTGGACCAGAATCAAGCATCCTAGGAGAGGTTTCTGGCTATCAGCCGTCTTCAGCCAGGATAGCTTGACTCCAGTGGTGTGGAGAGCATGGGACTCAAGTCTGAGCATACCCATCCCACTCGGGGTGACAAATGCAAAACAACAGTTGATGGACAGAATGCAGAACAAGGTCATACATTCACCCCAGTACAGAGATCTGGGCCTAAATCCATCGTTTTTTTGCACTCCACACCACCCCAGTTCAGACATGGCCATATGCAAATCAGCCTTGACCCTGTGCCTCATGGGAACAGTCCAACCCGAACTGCCAAGCCATGTCTTTCCTGGACCAGAATCAAGCATCCTAGGACCGGTTTCTGGCTATCAGCCGTCTTCAGCCAGGATAGCTTGACCCCAGTGGTGTGGAGAGCATGGGACTCACGTCTGAGCATACCCATCCCACTCGGGGTGACAAATGCAAAACAACAGTTGATGGACAGAATGCAGAGCAATGCCATACATTCACCCCAGTACACAGATATAGGCCTAAATCCATCGTTTTTTTGCACTCCACACCACCCCAGTTCAGACATGGCCATATGCAAATCAGCCTTGACCCTGTGCCTCATGGGAACAGTCTAGCCCGAACTGCCAAGCCATGTCTTTCCTGGACCAGAATCAAGCATCCTAGGACCGGTTTCTGGCTATCAGCCGTCTTCAGCCAGTATAGCTTGACTCCAGTGGTGTGGAGAGCATGGGACTCACGTCTGAGCAGACCCATCCCACTCGGGGTGACAAATGCAAAACAACAGTTGATGGACAGAATGCAGAACAATGTCATACATTCACCCCGTTACAGAGATCGGGGCCTAAATCCATCGTTTTTTTGCACTCCACACCACCCCAGTTCAGACATGGCCATATGCAAATCAGCCTTGACCCTGTGCCTCATGGGAACAGTCCAGCCCGAACTGCCAAGCCATGTCTTTCCTGGACAAGAATTAAGCATCCTAGGACCGGTTTCTGGCTATCAGCCGTCTTCAGCCAGGATAGCTTGACTCCAGTTGTGTGGAGAGCATGGGACTCACTTCTGAGCATACCCATCCCATTCGGGGTGACAAATGCAAAACAACAGTTGATGGACAGAATGCAGAACAAGGTCATACATTCACCCCAGTACAGAGATCTGGGCCTAAATCCATCCTTTTTTTGCACTCAACACCACCCCAGTTCAGACATAGCCATATGCAAATCAGCCTTGACCCTTTGCCTCATGGGAACAGTCCAGCCCGAACTGCCAAGCCATGTCTTTCCTGGACCAGAATCAAGCATCCTAGGAGCGGTTTCTGGCTATCAGCCGGCTTCAGCCAGGATAGCTTGACTCCAATGGTGTGGAGAGCATGGGACTCACGTCTGAGCATACCCATCCCACTCGGGGTGACAAATGCAAAACAACAGTTGATGGACAGAATGCAGAACAATGTCATACATTCACCCCAGTACAGAGATCTGGGCCTAAATCCATCGTTTTTTTACACTCCACACCACCCCAGTTCAGACATGGCCATATGCAAATCAGCCTTGACCCTCTGCCTCATGGGAACAGTCCAGCCCGAACTGCCAAGCCATGTCTTTCCTGGACCAGAATCAAGCATCCTAGGACCAGTTTCTGTATAGCAGCCGTCTTCAGCCAGGATAGCTTGACTCCAGTGGTGTGGAGAGCATGGGACTCACATTTGAGCATACCCATCCCACTCGGGGTGACAAATGCAAAACAACAGTTGATGGACAGAATGCAGAACAATGTACATTCACCCCAGTACAGAGATTTGGGCCTAAATTCACCTTTTTTTCGCACTCCACACCACCCCAGTTCAGACATGGCCATATGCAAATCAGCCTTGACCCTGTGCCTCATGGGAGCAGCCCAGCTCGAACTGCCAAGCCATGTCTTTCCTGGACCAGAATCAAGCATCCTAGGACCGGTTTCTGGCTATCAGCCGTCTTCAGCAGGATAGCTTAACTCCAATGGTGTGGAGAGCATTGAACTCACGTCTGAGCATACCCATCCCACTCGGGGTGACAAATGCAAAACAACAGTTGATGGACAGAATGCAGCACAGGGAGCAGGGGATAGTTAGCCAATGGTGCACAGAATCGGATGTGTCTTGGGAGCAGAGCAATAAAACATACACACACATGCATATGAAAGAAGCAAATACATTATCTGTAAAGCATTGTTAGTGTCACAAAGAATGTGTAAAGGGAAAGGTCAGGAATATAAAGACACAGTTGATGTGATGTTTTGTAACAAATATGTAATTATTGAGTAAACTATTTTGCCCTTTTGTATGAGACATTGTTTGTGTGGCAATTTTAGTGGCTGCCTGTGAGAAGCCATTTGAGACCAGCTGTTTACCTGTGTGGAGATAGCTACTCTCCCTGCCGCAACAGTAAACCTGCTTTTACCTTGCCAAGAGGAGTCCTGTGTTTTTTAATTACAGTTTCCCTGCATCACCCAAGCTGTTGAGCACATTGACAGGCAGGGTGCTGCCAAGTTTTTCAGTACCTTTCACTTGATGTCCGGGTACTGGCTGATTGCCCTAACAAGATAGGTTGGCCTTTTTTATCCCAACAGGTCACTTTCAATTTCAGTTGATGTTCTTTAGATTGAAAAATGACCCTTGCCACCTTTCAGAGGTTGGTTAATATGGCCCTGGTGGAGAAGGAAGCATTCTGTGCTTATTGATTTCACACTGCTTACCTGGACGACATAGCTGTCTACAGCTCCAGCTGGGAGCACCACAGGTTCCATCTCCTGGAGGTGCTTCAAGCTCTGCAACCCGCATGATAATCAAGGCCAGCAAGTGCAAGATCAGGCAAGGTTTGGTGGTGTATCTGGGACATCTTGTGGGTAGGGGCATGGTCCAGCCTCAGACTGAGGTGAGGGCCTTCTTGACCCTCACCAGTTACCATAGGAGGTTTATTAATGGCTTTTGCAACATTGTTGCCCCCTTAACTGAGCTGACTTCTAAGAAGCAGTCCAATAAGGTGATATGGACGGTGGTATGCCAGAAAGCCTTTGACACACTCAAGGAGGCCATGTGCAAATCACCTGTGCTGAAGGTCCCTGTGTGTGCAGTTTTGACCTGGCAAAATAAACCTTTTGCTTGGCGCAAACCTTCGTTTTTAATACATATAGGTTTCCCCTAGGGTGTCCATAAACCGTCGTTGGGGCAGGGTGTGGTCTATTTCAAAAGTTGGGCATGCACTTTTAAGGTTTACAAGTCCTGTGAGTAAGAATCTCCTAAATTAATTTTGCACTACTGCAAGGCCTCCCTCTCCCATAAGATAACATTGGGTTACCTTATTACATTTATCAAGTGCTAATTTTCAATTGGAACAAGTAGGAATGTCTTGTCGAGTTTGGTAACTAAAGAATTGTAATGTAAACCCCTCCTTAATGATAAAGTTGGAGTGTAAGGCGCAGTTCTGAAAATGCCACTTTTAGAAAGTTGACAGTTTATTTTCCTAACCATTTGGCACCTGCAGCCTATTGTGTCTCCAGACAGACTGGGACCAGAGCAGGGAGGCAGGACATTCCAGACACCTCTGTGGAGGGGACACAAGGTATAAAAATTGGACTATCTGACCCACTATTGAGTACACTTATGGACCTGTGTATGCCACGGAAGTAGGACAGCCCTGCTGTCTGAGAAGGAAGACTGAACCTGCACCCTTCATCCCAGGCTGACGGTATTCCAAAGGTCAGCTGGATGAAAACCTGTACAGAACCACAAGAACACAAGCTCCAGAGGCCTCTCTGAAACTGCCCAGCTGACCTGCTGCAACCGATCTGTCTGTGCCCTGCTGGCCTCTGGTGATGTGAGCTCCTCCATGAAGAAAAGGAGAAATGCTGAAGTTTTTGGCCCATTCGTGCCAAGATCTGCTGCCCGCACCGACCACCAGTGCGAAGCTCCGGTCAACCCGACTTTGCGCTATAACAACGACCAGCAACGTCCAGTAACGCGAGATCTGCACTTCACTCTATAGCATCGACAGCCCGTGGCGACCAATGCAAATCTCTAGTGGCAACCGTTCTGAACGCCCAACAGGATCTTGCCGCTATAGCGATAACTATCTGTGACTCCAGGCCTGCTCTTTGCAGTCCCCTTCACAGTGAACAGAACCAGAACTAACCTGGTATCCGGCTGGCGCACCATTGGAGTCAGCTTGCGCTTGTGACTTTTACCTAGTCTCACACAAAATATTTGAAATTCCATATCTTCAGTTCTAGTGATTGGATGTTTGTTGTTTTTGTGTCAAATTTTTTACATTGTACTCAATATTTCGAAATGGTGTAGGATTTTTCTTGTGTTGAGCTTTCTCTTTATTAATGTTTGTGTACTGCATCAATAGTTTACACATTGCCTTTAAGTTAAGCCTCACTGCTTTTGAGCCAAGTTACAAGAGAGTTAAGCAGAGGTTAGTTTAGATCCTTTTTGTGGTTCACCCTGACCAGTATTGTGGCCGTAGTTTGAGTAGAGTTTTACTTCCCTCAACCAACCAATCAGTCAGTCAGTGGATTTGTAGAGCGCACTACTCGCCCGCGAGGGTCTCAAGGTGCTGGGGAGAGGGGGAGCAGCTCCGTTGGGGTAATTCGAAGAGCCAGGTCTTGAAGTCCCTTCTGAATTGGTGGTATGTAGGGCTCCGTCGGAGGTGAAGTGGGAGTTTGTTCCAGGTCTTGGATGCGAGGCAGGAAAAGGAACTTCAACCAGCCCTGGTCCTGTGAAAAGAAGGGACGGTGGCTCAATGAGGTCGGCTGAGCGGAGGTTTCTCTTGGGGGCGTGGAAGGATATTTTGTTGTTTAGGTATTGGGGTCCGGTGCGGGTAACAGCGTTTACAACGCAACTTTTACAACGAAGTACCTTTACGACGCAACCATTACAACGCAACTTTTACAACGACTTGCGCTGGGGGGCGCCCTAGGATAGGGAATAGTTTTAATTTACTATCCAACACCTTCCCTACTATCCACGGGGACTGGAGTTGGAATAGTAAATTAAACTATTCACTATCCAGAGCCCCCCAACGCAAGTCGTTGTAACGACTTGTGTTGTAAAACTTGCGTCGTAAAGGCATGCGTTGTAAAAGCATGCGTTGAAACATCATACATCCGTCCGGTGCAGTGGAGGGCAGCTTGAAGGTTATTCTTTTTTCAACGGTGAGCCAGTGGAGGTTGCAGCAGTGTTGTGTGATGTGGTTGTGTCGTGGGATATCGGGAATAAGCATGGCTGTGCCGTTTTGGATGGTCTGGAGTTTGCAGAGGAGGTTTTTGTTGATTCCGGCACTTAGGGCATTGCCGTAGTCCAGTCTGCTGGTGATGAGTGCGCAGGTGACAGTTGTCCTGGAGTCAGGGGGATCCACTTGAATGTCTTGCGAAGTATGCGGAGGGTGCTGAAGCATGTGGAGGATGCAGCTTTAATCTGGTGGTTCATGGTGATTGAAGAGTCGAGTATGATGTTGAGGTTGTGTGCGTGATCCGTTGCAGTGGGTGGGTGGATGTCCGAGAGCAGGGGGCCACCAGGTGTTGTCCCATGCAGAGGGGGTGGAGCCGAGGATGAGGACTTCATTTTTTCTGAGTTGAGCTTCAGGCAGCTGTTGCTCTTCGAGGTCGTAACAGCTTTTATCCCATCTTGGAATTTGTGCCTGGTGATGTCGGGTTCCTTGGTGAGGGAGAGGATGAGCTGAGTGTCCTCAGCGTAGGAGACAATGTTGAGACCGTGGTTTCTGACAATGGTTGTGAGGAGGGCCATTTTGACGTTGAAGAGTGTGGGACTGAAGGAGGATCCTTGGGGTACTCCGCATCTGATTTCTGTTGGTTCTGAGAGGAAGGGCGGTAGTCTTGTTCTCTGTGTTCTGCCTGATAGGAAGGAATGTATCCAGTCTAAGGCCTTTCCTTGGATGCATGTGTCGTTGAACCAGCAACCCAATTTCTCACAGTATCCAACCCTTATACTTTGCATAGACATCGGTGCAGATCTACGCAGAGGGACAAATTTATCCTCAGGTATACCCTATGCCATGTGGGGTTTGTGACTAGATATGCTCCTGCCTTTGCGTAGACCACTCTTGGCCGCCTATTGCGCACATTTTTTGCAAAAACGGCCTTGTGTCTTTTATAACCTATGCAACTACAAAATGAATTACTGAATTGAACCATTGTTCAACCCCTTAGATTACATGTTCTGTTATATATTGAGAAACTGTTATGTGAATCTCGACCAAAATTAGCTTCTGCTTCCACTCATTGTGAACTGATGTTTCCTGGCTCGCTTCAAATGATGTTTCATTGAGTTGTAATCGGGAAATTTTTAAAAAAGTAAGCAACAGCCACCTCTCGTCCACCACACCCCCATTAATTAAATTAACTCTTGTCAGGGTGGGAAAAAAATAACAATTTTCGGTTTCGCATTTTAATACTGCAAGGTCCATCAGGATTCGAGGTACGGTCTGTAGCCAAAATACTGTTTACATCTGTGCATTACTTACTTTGGTGTGAGCAAGTCAGGTGCAGTTGACATATCTGATTGTGCACTTGCGACATATGTGACTGAGGAACATTTGTGTGAATCTGTAAACATTAGTAAAGTACACATAAGACTGAGATCGAATTGGCAGATGGAGTTACTGCTCATTTTTTTTCTGAACATTTGTCATTCAGCACATTTCGGTTCAAGCAGGCGAGAAGGAAGGTTAGGCTCAATGCTCATCCTATCTGTGCCCTCTGCTGAGACCTGGCCTCGCAGCCCCAAACTAAGCCCCCAGCTTCTTTCTATTCTGTCCTGTCATTCCCTGCCCCCTGCACGGACCCAAAGAAGTACGCGTCGCTTCCATTTGCGTTTGTTTTCTGTCACCTGAACTTGTGATATAATTGTTACAGAAAGGCCAGCGACAGACCGCGTCCGAGTTGAAAACTATCCCTGCCAGGCCTGGGCCCGCGCAGGCCCTTGTGATGGATGGCGCATATCATGGAGGCTGAGCCGCGGATGGATTGCAGACATCCAAGGCGATCCAGCGCCTCAATAAGAAGAAAGCAATACAGCGCTTTTGACATTGGGGATATGTATCGATGGCAAGCGAGGGCCGCCCGCTACATTCTATATGCATCTCTAAAGCGCTTCAGATGGCCGGTGTATCCGTATCCTAACTGGAATGCCCGCTGGGGCCCCCTCAGCATTAGTCCTAATCCTGCCTAGTCCCGCTCCGATGACGGGGATATTGTGTGGCCGAGATCAGCGGCGCAGGTGGTTCACCTCAGCCGCGGACGCACACAAAAAGAAGAACCGGGCGGCACTTGACCAGGCACACATGGCTTCTTCTGTCTCCACTCGTACCGGGTGCACGGTTGGCGGACACGGTTATCGATGTCTCGTGGGTTTAGAACACTGAGAATAAAGAGGTTAATTGAATCCTATTACCGAGAAGCCATGACGTAATGTTATGTTACCCATTCTTTAACTAGCTCAGCCCAAAGGAGTGTAACCCTCTCACTTCTTGCTGGTGTCTGGTTTTTGTGTCATTCCTCTTTCAAGAAGTGATTACTTTGGAATGAAGGCCGGAAGGGCTATATTACATCAGAAAAGTACTCCCCGTCTTCACGCAGTCCTTCCCCCCCCCCCTCTATTTGTGCCTGTACTGTACCTATGCTACCCCCAGCACTTGCAAAGCAAATAGTGAAGAATTTCAGGTGATAAACAGCATGTGCATCAACTCATGGAAGCAACACTTGTGAATGCCTTTCTATACACGCTGCAAAAAGAACAATTGATGGACAGAATGCAGAACAATGTCACACATTCACACCAGTACAGAGATCTGGGCCTAAATCCACCGTTTTTTTGCTCACCATGCCATTCCAGTTTGGACCCAGCCATATGCAAATCAGTCTTGACCTTGCCCCAAGTGCGAACAGTCCAGCCCGGACTGCCAGGCCAGGTCCTCCCTGGACTGGGAACAAGCATTCTAGGACCGGTTACAGGCTTTGCCCTCATCAGCCAGGATAGGTTGACTCCAGTGGCATGGAGAGCACGGGACTCATGTCTGAGCATACCCGTCCCACTCGGGGTGACAAATGCAAAAAGAACAATTGATGAACAGAATGCAGAACAATGTCATACATTCACCCCAGTACAGAGATCTGGGCCTAAATCCATCGTTGTTTTGCTCACCAAGCCATATGCAAATCAGTCTTGACCCTGCGCCCAATGGGAACAGTCCAGCCCGAACTGCCAGGCCAGGTCCTCCCTGGGAAGACATGGCTTGGCAGTTCGGGCTGAACTGTTCCCATGAGGCACATGGTCAGACTGATTTGCATATGGCCATGTCTGAATTGGGTTGATGGAGTGAGCTAAAGAATGATGATGGATTAAACTGAGATCAGTTGACTGGGGGTGAGTGTTTGATTTGCTCAAACGCTCCATCCATCATCCCCTTTGGTATCGCTTTGTTCGCCCTAAGTTGGCAGGGTATGCCCAGACGTGGGTCCCTTGCCCACTTTGCCCCTGGATTCAAGATAGCCTGGCTGATGAGGGTTATGAACTTGAAACCGGTCTCAGGATGCTTGTTTCCGGTCCAGGGAAGACATGGCTTGGCAGTTCGGGCTGAACTGTTCCCATGAGGCACAGGGTCAGAGTGATTTGCATATGGCCATGTCTGAACAGGGGTGGTGGAGTGAGCTAAAGAAGGATGATGGATTAAACCCAGATCAGTTGACTGGGGGTGAGTGTTTGATTTGCTCAAACGCTCCGTCCATCATCCCCTTTGGTATAGCTTTGTACGCCCTAAGTTGGCAGGGTATGCCCAGACGTGGATCCCTTGCTCACTTTTCCACTGGATTCAAGATAGCCTGGCTGATGAGGGTTATGAACCCGAAACCGGTCCCAGGATGCTTGTTTCCGGTCCAGGGAAGACATGGCTTGGCAGTTCAGGCTGAACTGTTCCCATGAGGCACAGGGTCAGACTGATTTGCATATGGCCATGTCTGAACTGGAGTGGTGGAGTGAGCTAAAGAATGATGATGGATTAACCCCAGATCAGTTGACGGGGGGGAGAGTGTTTGATTTGCTCAAACGCTCCGCATCATCCCCTTTGGTATCGCTTTCTATACACGCTAGCATATTAAACTTACCAATGCATGTTAATGATTTACACCATTTACCATTTCCATTTTATTTTGAGGATAGGTCACCTGTCTGAACTTTGTTCTCAGTCCTCCTCACATACCTGCGTAGGTCACGTCCATTCCTGCACTCCTCGGAAGTTAGTATTATGGTTTACTTGGTGGTAAATTTGGGATTAGGTGTTTCTTGGTTACAGAGTTAGAGATTTTCTCATTGTTGCTTCAGGTATAACAATTTTGAATCACTAAAGTCTCCTTTCCTATTTTTACTGGATACATAGTTCAAGTGTCCAAAAACACCCATATGCTGCAATTGGTTTAGGTAGAAACCTCTTGCAACTTAGGTGAATACAAGCATGAGGGTGAGGGGTTGTCATAGTGTTCTGTGCATGACTGCTCAGAACACTAGGTGTAGAGGAGATGTTGCCAGAGAGATATCTGTTTTTGACAGAAATCTAGTTCCAATAGTAGCAATAATGTAGTTATATATATATTCACTGAAAAAAACAGATTTTAGGTATGTTACAGTTAGAAATTAGCATTTAAAAAAACACTGAAATTCACTGAAAAAAACATAGGTTTCAGGGACGTTATACTTAGTTGGACAGTTCACTTGTACAAAACCATAGAAATTCCATCGTTCTAGTTAGTTCAGCTAACTATAAATCGCGCCCCGCAATGCACTTTTGATGACGTCACATATTACATCATTCATGACATGGTCAGTGACATTACTGATGACATCATCCAGTGACTGTGTGTTTCTATAAAGTTTAAATATGTTTTATATATATGCCAAATTGTATTGAATAATGAGTGTGTCTGGATGGATGATTTAGTAGGTGCGTGACTGACTGTATAAGCGAGTAATTAAAGGTGTCTTACTGAATGCATTGGTTAGTGACTAAACTGAGTGAATGCCTGTATCACTCTGTCAGTTGGTGTGTAAGCGACTGCATGGGTTGGTGACTTGCTACATGAGTGTCTATATGGTTTATTGATTGGTTGCCTGATTATTTGCATGGGTGTCTGTGTGTGTGGGTGGGCGGGAGGTGTGTGACTGTGCATAGATGTGTGAGTGGTTGATTCACTGGGTGTATGGGTTCAAGGGTACATGTGGAAACAGCTGTATGGGTGGGTGAGTGTGTACATGGGTGTATTGTTGAGTGAATGGATGTCTCAGTGGTACATGTGCGAGTAACTACATATGTAAAAGGCAGTATATGTGAGTGATGGTGTATATAAATAACTATTTGTAAGAGTGAGTGATTGTGAGGGTGGCTGTATGGATGTGTGTACTTGTATCAGTGATTGTATAAGAGAGTAAGTATGCGTTATTATCTGTATGAATAAGAGAGGTGGTGTGTGTATAACTGTATAGGTGAGTACATGGAAGTGCGATTTAATCTTTGCATGACTGACTAGGTGTGTGAGTAACTCTGGATGAGTGGTGGTTTGTGAGTGTCTGTATAGGTGTATGAGTGAATATGATAGTGTTGTAATGAAGAGTGACTGTATGGGTGAATGAGTGGATGTCTGTGTAGACATAGGAATCAGTAAGTGCGTATGTAGTAACTGGTATTCGTGTCTATGGTTTCGAAAATCATAGTCTGTATTATAGAATGGGTGTATGAAAAGTTATATCAGGGTATGAGGAGGTGCATCAGATTATCACGTGGATGAGGTCATCAGTGATGTCATTTGAGATGTCATCAGTGATTTCACTGACCATGTCATGAATGGTGTAATATATGACGTCATCAGCAGTGCATTGCGGGGCGCAATTTATAGTTATCTGAACTAACTATAACGGTGGAATTTCTATGGTTTTGTACGAGTGAAATGTCCAACTAAGTATAACGTCCCTAAAACCTATGGTTTTTTCAGTGAATTTCAATGTTTTTTTAAATGCTAATTTCTAACTATGACATCCCTATTAAGTCCCCTTGAATCCTGAATGTCCCTGGTGGCCAAGTAGCCCACCAGGTACATTCAGTAAGCGCCACAGACCTGCGTTTCAGAGAGGTGTTCTGAAGCCACGCCCCTTTTTACACCGCGCTGCAAAAGCGGCTTTTGGCACACTGCTGCTCAGATGATGATGTCCACTTGTGTTTTGAGGTCCTCAGGACACAAGAGAACCTCATTGCACCACCAGCAGCTCACCAGAAGACGCGTTTGCAGAGTGGTGTAAAAAGGGGCGTGGCCTCGGAGCACCTCTCTGCAACGCACCCCTGTGGCGTTTACAAGAGGTACCTGATGGACTAGTTGTCCCGCAGGGACCCTTGGGATTGAAGGGGAATTAATCCCCCAACCTAAAATGCACCACAGGGCGTGTTTGCACTTTGGTACAGGTATGAAGGTGGGGCCTAATGTGACCAGTGTGCAAACGTGCCCTGTGGTGCGTTTTAAGTTGGGTGATTACGTCTCCTTGAATCCTGAGGGTCCCTGAGGGCCAACTAGCCCACCAGCTACCTCCAGTAAGCGCCACAGAGCTGCGTTGCAGAGTGGTGTAAAAAGGGGGCTTGGCCTTGGACCTACAATCCTGCAACGCAGCTCCCTGGCACTCACTGGAGGTACCTGGTGGGCTAGTTGGCCCCTAAGGACCCTTAGGGTTCAAGAGGACTTAATTATCCAACTTAAAACGAGCCACAGGGCACATTTGCACACTTGTCAAATCAGGCCACGCTCCCTCCCAGCACCACTGTGCGTTGTAAATTGAGAGTTTAAATCCCCTTCAGTCTTGCGGGTCCCTGGGGTCCAACTAGCCCATCTGGTACCTCCAATAAGCGCCACAGAACTGCGTTGCAGAGAGGTGTAAAAAGAGGCGTGGCCTCGGACCACCTCTCTGCAAGGCAGCCCTGCGGCGCACACTGGAGGTACCTGGTGGGCTAGTTGGCCCCCAGGGACCCATAGTATTGAAGGGGTATTAATTCCCCAACTTTAAAGCACACAGGGCGCGTTTGCAGAGTGTTGCTGGGAGGGGGCAGGGCCTCCGGCCCAATGGCGGTCTTTTTTTAATTACTTT
Organism: Lissotriton helveticus; assembly: GCF_964261635.1. NCBI lineage: Eukaryota > Metazoa > Chordata > Amphibia > Caudata > Salamandridae > Lissotriton > Lissotriton helveticus. The sequence continues at coordinate 257,321,087 of NC_136059.1, forward strand.
TTTTTTTAGAAGGTGGACCTGTGTGGCCCCCCTTCTTTTTGCTAATTTTGGGCCTGGGTGACCCCATCCCCCAGGCCCTGAGCCCTTTTTAAAACAAAAAGAAAATCTGAACGGGAAGGGGCGGGGTAGGCCCCCCTCCCATGGCCAAATTCGGCCACGTGGACCCCATTACCGAGGCATGTCCACATTTATTTATTCTTTCATGGAGTGGGCTGCAGGGCCCCTCTCCCGAGCCACTTCTGGCCCCCTAGGGCCCATCTCTCTGCCTTTTTTTTTTTTAGGGGAGGGGGTTCCGCGTTGTTCCTCTCCCAGGCCACTTCTGGCCCCAGGGACCCCATCCCCCAGGACCTTTTTTTTACTTTTGTTTTTCTGTTTTCTTGTGACTGGCTGCCAACACTTCCTGGTTTGGTGTGTTGGTAGCCAATTAGAATGAAGCGCGTGGACGGGCGGGTTTGCGAACCCACCACGGCCATAGATATCGATATTTTTAGGTCTCGTGACCTATCAATGCGCATGCGCATTGAGAGAAGCGAGACTATAGGGCTTTAAACAAAGCTTAACTAACTGGCGATTTGGTGCTGTGCCCGTGCGCTTTTAGGTCAATGCGCAAGCGCATTGACCTAAAATGCGCGTGCACAGCATCAAATCGCCAGCCATCTGTTCCCCAGCTTGGATCTCCTGGCTGCTCCTCCCCTAATTATCCGCACATCAAAGGCTGCTCCCGCCCCCTGCTTCACACTTCAAACGAATGCTACCGAGAGCATTTCCCGGCCGGCCGCTTTTAATTTCATTTCGCAAGCAGTTCCCCCTCCTCCCTCTCCTCCCTCTCCTGACTTTCTCCTGCCTGCCACACCAATCCAAACTGAGGCGCTGCTGCTCCAGTCCCTGTATTACTCCCACTCATCTATGATTAGGAATAAAAGACTGTCGGTTAAAAACAGTTTCAAGATAAAAATGGTTTCCCATTACTTTTGCAGAATGTTCTGCATTTCCTTAACCGCCTCCAACTCTCCGACTTTCACATGCACATACCACTTTGCTGATACTGACCGAGACATGCGCTTTATAAGCAGGAAATAGAATTCTACAGGAAACAATACTACCGAAGACCATTCGAGGGTGTGAGCTCAATGCCACCTGAAGAGTACTTACAATTATTATACTTAAAGTTCAGTCAACTACCCTTGATGCACGGACAACCTTTGAAGAAAGTGAAAAGCATGTACCCTCAACCCCTCACCCTCACTCACCCTCAACCCCTCACCCTCACTCACCCTCACCCACCCTCACCCTCACCCACCCTCACCCTCACCCTCACTCACCCTCAACCCCTTACCCTCAACCCCTCACCCACCCTCACCCTCACTCACCCTCACTCACCCTCACTCACCCTCAACCCCTCACCCTCACCCTCCCTCACCCTCCCTCACTCACCCTCACTCACCCTCACTCACCCTCACTCACCCTCACTCACCCTCCCTCACTCACTCACCCTCACTCTCACTCTCACTCACCCTCACTCACCCTCACTCACCCTCACTCACCCTCACTCACCCTCACTCACCCTCACTCACCCTCACTCACCCTCAACCCCTCACCCTCAACCCCTCACCCTCAACCCCTCTCTCACTCTCACTCACCCTCACTCACCCTCAACCCCTCACCTTCACCCTCACTCACCCTCACCCTCACTCACCCTCACCCTCACTCACCCTCACTCACCCTCACCCTCACTCACCCTCACCCTCACTCACCCTCACCCTCACTCACCCTCACCCTCACTCACCCTCACCCTCACTCACCCTCACTCACCCTCACCCTCACTCACCCTCAACCCCTCACCCTCACTCACCCTCAACCCCTCACCCTCAACCCCTCACCCTCACTCACCCTCAACCCCTCACCCTCAACCCCTCACCCTCACCCTCAACCCCTCACCCTCACTCACCCTCAACCCCTCACCCTCACTCACCCTCAACCCCTCGCCCTCACTCACCCTCACTCACCCTCACTCACCCTCACTCACCCTCACTCACCCTCACTCACCCTCACTCACCCTCACTCACCCTCACTCACCCTCACTCACTCACCCTCACTCACCCTCACCCACCCACCCTCACTCACCCTCAACCCCTCACTCACCCTCAACCCCTCCCTCACCCTCACTCACCCTCAACCCCTCCCTCACCCTCACTCACCCTCACCCTCACTCACCCTCACTCACCCTCACTCACCCTCACCCTCACTCACCCTCACTCACCCTCACTCACCCTCACTCACCCTCACTCACTCACCCTCACTCACCCTCACCCACCCACCCTCACTCACCCTCAACCCCTCACTCACCCTCAACCCCTCACTCACCCTCAACCCCTCACTCACCCTCAACCCCTCACTCACCCTCAACCCCTCCCTCACCCTCACTCACCCTCAACCCCTCCCTCACCCTCACTCACCCTCAACCCCTCCCTCACCCTCACTCACCCTCACCCTCACTCACCCTCACTCACCCTCTCACCCTCACCCTCACTCACCCTCACTCACCCTCACTCACCCTCACTCACCCTCACTCACCCTCACCCTCACTCACCCTCACTCACCCTCACCCTCACTCACCCTCACTCACCCTCACTCACTCACCCTCACTCACCCTCACCCTCACTCACCCTCACTCACCCTCACTCACTCACCCTCACTCACCCTCACCCTCACTCACCCTCACTCACCCTCACCCTCACTCACCCTCACCCTCACTCACCCTCACCCTCACTCACCCTCACTCACCCTCACTCACCCTCACCCTCACTCACCCTCACTCACCCTCACTCACCCTCACTCACCCTCACTCACCCTCACTCACCCTCACTCACTCACCCTCACTCACCCTCACTCACTCACCCTCACTCACTCACCCTCACTCACTCACCCTCACTCACCCTCACTCACCCTCACTCACCCTCACTCACCCTCACTCACCCTCACTCACCCTCACTCAGCCTCACTCAGCCTCACTCAGCCTCACTCACCCTCACTCACCCTCACTCACTCACCCTCACTCACCCTCACTCACTCACCCTCACTCACTCACCCTCACTCACTCACCCTCACTCACCCTCACTCACTCACCCTCACTCACCCTCACTCACCCTCACTCACCCTCACTCAGCCTCACTCAGCCTCACTCAGCCTCACTCAGCCTCACTCAGCCTCACTCAGCCTCACTCAGCCTCACTCACCCTCACTCACCCTCACCCACCCTCAACCCCTCACCCTCACTCAGCCTCAACCCCTCACCCTCACTCAGCCTCAACCCCTCACCCTCAACCCCTCACCCTCACTCAGCCTCAACCCCTCACCCTCACTCAGCCTCAACCCCTCACCCTCACTCAGCCTCAACCCCTCACCCTCACTCAGCCTCAACCCCTCACCCTCACTCAGCCTCAACCCCTCACCCTCACTCAGCCTCAACCCCTCACCCTCACTCAGCCTCAACCCCTCACCCTCACTCAGCCTCAACCCCTCACCCTCACTCAGCCTCACTCAGCCTCACTCACCCTCACTCACCCTCACTCACCCTCACTCACCCTCACTCACCCTCACTCACCCTCACTCACCCTCACTCACCCTCAACCCCTCACCCTCACTCACCCTCACTCACCCTCACTCACCCTCAACCCCTCACCCTCACTCACCCTCAACCCCCCACCCTCACTCACCCTCACTCACCCTCAACCCCTCACCCTCACTCAGCCTCAACCCCTCACCCTCACTCAGCCTCAACCCCTCACCCTCACTCAGCCTCAACCCCTCACCCTCACTCAGCCTCAACCCCTCACCCTCACTCACCCTCACTCACCCTCACTCACCCTCACTCACCCTCACTCACCCTCACTCACCCTCACTCACCCTCACTCACCCTCACTCACCCTCACTCACCCTCACTCAGCCTCAACCCCTCACCCTCACTCAGCCTCAACCCCTCACTCAGCCTCACCCTCACTCACCCTCACTCACCCTCACTCACCCTCACTCACCCTCACTCACCCTCACTCACCCTCACTCACCCTCACTCACCCTCACTCACCCTCACTCACCCTCACTCACCCTCAACCCCTCACCCCCTCACCCTCAACCCCTCACCACACATATTGTGTTACAATAGGTGTCACATTTGCGAAAGATAAAACTATTGGCATTGTAAATAACAAAGCTATTAATTTTGCTATTTTCAAAACAAGCACATAAATAAAAAATGTGTCCTTTACAATACCAATAGCTCAAACTTTCCTAATGCGAGACCTATTGCATTTCCAATGCTTGTTATTTTTTCACATCAACTACTGAAACGGATTTGCACCATTTTACAAAAGGTCGCTTTCTGAACCAAGACCTACCTTTTTCCCACATTTGGGGAAATTCCGTTCAGTCGTTTCAGCTGTAGCCTTGCCCAAAGTTTCATATGGGAAATTGATTTTTTGACTCTTATTTTTGGAATTTCTCAGCAACTCCTGAACGGATTTACACCATTTAAAAGAAAGGTCACTTTCTGAACCAAGCTCTACCTTTTTGCCAAAATTGTGGGAAATTCAGTTCAGCAGTTCGGGCTGAACCCGTCTCAAAATTTCCTATGGAAATGAACATGGGGAAAACGTGTTTTATGACCCCCCCCTTTTTTCTCAGCTCCCGCTTGACGAATCAACCCCAAACTTTCAGGATAGGAGCTGACCTGGATAGACTTTTTTTTTTTAGAAGTTCGCGTAGAAGTTCGCGAAGATTCGTCAAACGACGAAAAAGTTATTAACATATCAAAAAATGCTTTTCCTATGGAAACTAGGTTTTAACTATAACTACCTACTGGCGACCGCCAGTAGGTAATATATATATATATGTGTGTGTGTATATATATATATATATACACCCACACACACATATATATATTCACTGTAAAAAAACAAAGGTTACTGGGACTTAATACTTAGGTGATAATGTCAGCACAACAGTACTAATTTAAATCAACAAAACCAATGAAATTGACGAGTTATAGTTATCTCAAGTAACTGCAACTCCTGTCCTAAAGTAACTATAACTTGCTCCCCAGCCATGCACAGTGTTATCATCAATGATGTAATTTGAGATGTCAGCAGTGTTATCAATTATGTCCTACAGCATGTCACGAGGAATTTTCTATGTGAGGTAATTAGCAGTGCACGGTGAAGGTAGGGTGACCAGATGTTGAGAAGTAGTCAAACCAGACATAAAAGTAGGACTAAAGTCTTTAGTCTTACTTCTAAATCTGACCTGTCCCGTTTTTGCATAATCTTGTAAACATATATATATTTATTTATTTATTTATTTTGGCTGACTTGAACTAAAGGACCAACAAATCAATGTATGCTCATTTGAGCAAGCCCATTGGAGGGCGCCAAATTTGTTATTAAGTGGGGGCGTGTCAGCGTGAGCACATGAAATTGTCAAGCCTCTGATGAAAGTGCAGAAGCACTGAAATGCGTAAGGCGGAGGACATGAAGGTCATAATTGTATCAACATGCAGGTTCTGTTTTTACCGATTAAAGCCTTGAGCCACAGATGTCTGAGTGCATCTTTGCCTAGGGGGGCGACTTGGAGCATACATATATATATATATGTATATATATATACACACACCCATACTAGGCTTATAAATGTGTCTGAAGGTTACAGGGGTGTTATAGTTAGGAAATAGAATTAAAAAAATAGAAATTCACTGAAAAAGCCCAAAGGTTGCAGGGACGTTATAGTTAGGCTGACATTTCACTTGTACAAAACCAGAGAAATTCAGCAGTTATAGTTAGCTGAGCTAACTATAACTCGCGCCCACGCAATGCACTGCTTATGACCTCATATATTACATCACTCATGACATGGTCAGTGACATCACTAATGACACCATCCAGTAACGATGACTGTTTTTAAACTGTTTATGAATGTCAAATATATATATACACCAAGGTGTATTGATGAATCAGTGAGTGTAGGAGGGCCTGAATGGATTATTTAGTAGGTGCATGGCTGACTGTATACGTGAGTAATTAGGTGTCTCAGTGAATGTATAGGTGAGTGACTGGTTATGTGAATGTCTGTATCAGTATGTTAGTTGGTGTGTAAGTTGCTGAATGGGTGTGTGAGTGAGGGGATGTGAGTTGCTGTATGGGTGACTGATTGGTTGTCTGTGTACTTGTATGGCTGTATGAGTGTCTTTGTGGGTGGGTGAGGTTGTGTGTGACTGACTGCCTGCATGGATGAGTGAGTGGTTGAGTCAGTGCCTGTATGGGTTAGTGAGTGTGTCTGTGAGGGGCTGTATAGTTAACTGAGTGTGTGTATTGCTGTGCCAGTGAGTGAATGGATGAGTCAGTGGTATATGGGTGAGTACATTCATTTGTGAAAGGCAGTATATGTGAGTGTTGGAGTATATGAGTGACTGTATGTGTGAGTGAGTGATTGTAAGAGTGGCTATATGGGTGAGTGTGTGCTTGTGTCAGTGATAGCTTGAGTGAAAGAGTATGTGTTATAATCTGTATGAATAAGTGAGTGGGTGCCTGTATAACTGTATAGGTGGGTAAGTGGCTGTGTAATTGACTCTTAGTGAGTGGGTATGTAAGTAGCTCTATGAGTGGCTGACAGTGTGTGAGTGGCTGAATGGGTGTATGAGTGGATATATCAGTGGCTGTATTAGTGAGTGAGTTGTTGTATGAGTGGCTGCATTGGTAACTTAGAGGATGTGTGTGTAGACCTATGAATCAGTGAGTGGGTGTGTAAGTACTGGTATGGGAGTCTCAACGGTTTTGAGAAGGGTAGTGTGGAAGTTGGAGTGGGTGTATGAAAAGTTATATTGGGGTGTGAGTGGGTGCGTCAGAGATTCTGTGAATGATGTCATGAGTGATGTCACTGACCATGTCATGAGTGATGTAATGTGTGAGGTCATTAGCAGTGCATTGCGGGGACACAAGTTATAGTTAGCTCAGCTAACTATACCTGCTGGATTTCTCTGCTTTTGTATGACTGAAATGTCATTTCCCCGCAATGCACTGCTAATCACCTCACACATTACATCACTCATGACATGGTCAGTGACATCACTCTTGACATCACTGATGATATCACTAATGACATCACTCATGACATCATCAAGATCAAGGTGTAATAACCGAAACACGTTGGTTTTTACTTTAGAAAATAAATGAATTGCAGCAATCAGAGTGTCCAAGTGTTTCCTGAGAAATACGGGACTTGTTGGAAAGCGTATGAAGAATTGCCGGTATTCTGACTCGGACTGCCCACGACAGCCCGGTACCCCTTAACCGGAAATTGTGGAGTGTGGATATATATTTATATATATACATTCATTGAAAAAACCATAGGTTTCAGGGGTGTTATAGTTAGCTGGACATTTCACTCATACAAAACCATTGAAATTCCTCCGTTATAGTTAGTTGTACTAACTGTAACTCTCGCGCCCCCAATCCACGGGACCGAGAGTTAGTTAGTACAACTAACTATAACGGAGGAATTTCAATGGTTTTGTATGAGTGAAATGTCCAGCTAACTATAACACCCCTGAAACCTATGGTTTTTTCAATGAATATAAATATATATAGGTATTTATATATATGTATATGTATATATATATATATATATATAAATATAGGTATATATATATATATATAAGTATCCACACTACTCCACTCCCACGAGCGGGTTGCTTGCGCTTTCTCTCCCGGAAAGAACGTGGAGCACAGACCCAGGTTAGTGCCAAAAATTCTTATTTATTCAGCTGATGTTCTGTCGGCCATTACGCGTTTCGGTACACAAGTATATATATGTATATATATAATGCCAAAACGATCCTTTACCACGATGCGCACAGCTGTGGGTGCTCTGCAGAGGGGCCGGATCCTATCCCAATTCAAACAATTTAATCCAAAGATGCGGCACACAGGTAGGGTTATATTACCAAATGTTTTTATTCACTCCAACGCTCGGACCTAGTGTCCGAGCGTTGGAGTGAATAAAAACATTTGGTAATATAACCCTACCTGTGTGCCGCATCTTTGGATTAAATATGTATATATATATATGTGTGTGTGTGTGTATATACAAATATATATATAGCTCCTTCGTTTGCCGGGTTCCTCACACCACCTCCAGACCAGAGGGCACGTCGGCTCAACAGATCCTACCAGGCACGGTCCGAAAATATAGCACAGCTCCTCCGTAACAAAAGGATTGCCGACGCCTTGTGTTTGCTTAAAACGTAATTTTTATTTTGTCAGTTGCAGCGAAATGCCGGGAATGGCACAACAATGTGAAATATTGGGGTTGATACATCGATGACCTCTTTGTTGTTTGGAAGTGTTCACATGAGAGCGCACAAGAATTCATTGATAATCTACAGGATAATCAACTTAATTTAAAATTAACTTGTGACATAAGCAAGACAAATGTTAATTTCCTAGATGTGACAGTCTATGTACATGAGGGCAAGTTGGAAACAAAGCTATACCGTAAACTAACTGATGGTAACACCCTCCTGCACGCTACGAGTTTCCATCCCAACAACTTAGTCAGGAGCATCCCCTATGGGGAATGCCTTAGAGCTATCAGAAACTGTAGCAATGATCAAGACTTAGAGGCAGAGTTGACATGTTTGAAAAACCGCTTTGCAGACAAAGTCTATTCCCAAACTTGGGTGAATACAGCAATCTGGAAAGCTAAGAAAAAAACTAGGAGAGATCCTTTTTAATCCAGAAAAAATAAGCAAAGCGGGTAAGGGTAGTGAGAACCAGTGCAGGATTATTACCAGCTTTAATAACCAACAAGACAAGCCTAGAACAATCCTGCAAAAGCACTGGCACATTATCTATAATGATCCCATTCTGAAAAAAATTCACTAAACGGAGGCCCTTAATTACATTCAGAAAAGCGAAATTATTAAGGCAAAGTTTAGTGAGTAACATGCTGCCACCAATCCAGAAAAAAAACGAAAAAGACTTGGCTAGGAAGGAAAGCTGGGTTTATTAAGTGTGCGAAATGTAAAGCATGCACCCATGGTAAGAACAATACCTCCTATACAATAGGATTTTCTCCTCATGAAAAGAAAATCAAAGGCCAGTATACGTGCAAAACTGAGTATGCTGTCTACGTCCTCCAGTGCCCTTGGAGCCTGAGGTACGTAGGCAGCACTATCTTGCCAGTCCACAAACGAATCCTCCAACAACTGAGGGCAATCAAAAACGGAGACAAAATGTACCCAGTAGCAAGACACTTTGGCCTACACCATGGTAAAGGCGAGAAAGGACTGCAGTACTATGTGATAGATGCAGTCCCAGAAAGCGAGAGGGAAGGGATTAGAATGAGAAAACTGAGAATATTAGAGTCCAACTACATAATCTTACTTAATACCAAGGTCCCTGCAGGTCTTAATGTGGAAGAAGATTTTCAACCCCACTTGTAATCAAATTTACTGTTGCCGCATCCTTCTCTCCCTAATTTTTAACTGTTTTGAATGTTTTTTATGGGTTTATAGGCGCTGGCACTTTAAAACAGACTAGATCTAATTAAATTTTAAAATGACAACAGACGATCCCAAACATGCCCACTTGGGCACAACACAGGTAGCTGTCATTTGAACGGTGATAGGTACAATAAAGGGGTGATGAAACTAAATCCACAGTAAATATAGATATAAGATACAACATCAATGTTGTTTTAATTATTGAGGTTGCCCACTGGAGCATAATGTGAATCAAGTAAGGGGTATCGGACCACTTAAAAGACTGCTGTTTCCGCGCTCTGTGTATTTAGAGGATCATCGGTGATATAGTATGAACATATTAACACTATTGCAGTAATAGGAAACAGTAGCGGTATGAATCTATTCTAAACACTTGTCCCGACTCGAAGCCATTGATATCTGTTGGCCGAGCGGGTTAGGATGTTGTACTATAGCATTTACAGCAGACCAAGCTTCGAGTCCCGAGTACTTTTTACTTGTATCAATTTTATGAATATTTACGTTTTTGGATGAATTTATCTGTTGTTATTTCTTACAGCATATTTTTCTAATTGGTTTTATTGATCTTTTAGAAATGGACGATGTACAAATGTGTTACTGATGTTTACAACATTTGGGAAAGTAAAAGTCTGTTTTTACTGTTTGTGAAAAGAACCCTGCATGAGATATGAGTATAACAAGTTAATATTGGCGAAAACTTTGTGTAATTGCTGGTGAACAATATAGGTGTATATATATATATGTATATATAAATATATAGGTATATACGTATATATAAATATATATATATATATATATATATAATACTTATACAGGCTTTCAGCCATCCCTCTTCATCCATTGGACTATTACTGGGTAATTTTTAAATTTCCTTCCACCCACTACAGAGCTGGGTAGTGAGTCAGCCCACTTTAGCTATTGGCTACCTTCACAGTTAGTGACAGGAATTTGTGAATTCACAAGGAGTTCCTCATCACACAAAGTAGTTCCCTTCAGTGCCATGCACTACTAAGGCAATGTGTCCTTTTTGAGACCAAAAAAGTATTTTGTCTTTCAGACATTTTTTATTTCACTTGAGTGTGTGCCCAGCTGCTCACCAAGCAATACAATTTTTTTTTGTGTGCAGATTTATATAGCGCGAACTCGACCCAAAGGTATTGGAGTGCTTTACTTGAGCACCAGTTACGTTACACAAGGACACATTTATTTTTTTGGGTAGGTATGGAGAGATTAAGAGATTTGCCCAGAATCACAGGATGTGGAGTCGACCCCGAGGCTCGAACCTTGGTTTCCCAGCTCCAAAGTCGGCAGTCTAGCCGTAAGACCACATCCTTTCCCAATGTTACCATCAACATGACATAAAACAACCAAAGCCAAAAGGGGGTGGCTGACTGCAGATTTATTGGCTTTGTCAATGCTTATTTTATATAGCATTTGCTCCTACAGATGTCCCGCTTCATAGAGCTGCAAATAAAAGGTGGCAATATCACCTATCTAAGTGGTTTGTATTTTATTGACTCTTCAGAGAATGAAAGGCTGCTGTGCTTCGAACTGTGACCACTTTGAAAAAAGTTCCATTTCAACATGTACAAGTGGATTGTACTGAATCTGTGTCTGCTGTATGCGGCTAGGTACATCTAATAAATAATTGTGCAAAAAATTCCAATTGATTCCAGGTGCATCTTGGAACTGGTGTTTATTGTGTGAGGGTTACCATCAGTATTACAGATTAACATTACAATTTCATGTGTTTAGCTCCTGGGTGTATATAGTCCTATATCCAAAATCCTGCATCCTAGAATTGAATCCAGTTGAAACTACTGCTAACTGGTTGTAGGAAATTGGGTTGTTGGTTGACTGGGGTGCGAGCTCTAGTCAGGCAGCAATCACACTCCTTGTCAGGGTGAGACACAAGCCTACCCTAAATTAGCCTGTGCTCAATCCTCTGGTAACTTGGCACAGAGCAGTCAGGCTTAACTTAGAGGCAATATGTAAAGTATTTGTGCAACACTTCAAACAGTAATAAAGTGAAGAACACCAATCAAAAAGGATCCTGCACCATAAAATAGTAATTTTTAATAAATAAAACAAAGCGAAAACAACAGAAATGTAATCAGTAGGGCCAGAGAGATGCAATTTTAACGATTTTAGTAAACATAACTCCAATAAGAGCAAAGCGCCAACTGTGGATATCTGGCCACGCCAGACTGGGACAAAGTCATAAGTTCAGGCTGACCACGATGGAGCTAGGCCCGCTAAATAGTAACTTAAATCCTGGTTTGTAGAGCATTGTGAGAATGTGCGTCGAAGATGCATTACACAGTCAAAGTGATGCATCGATTTCGAATTGGTGCAAAGTGAGGATCCCTTTGATGGGTGCTTGCGATATAAAGTTCAGCATTGAGGATGTGTTGTGCAGTCGGGGCAATGCGTCGGTTCCAAAGAGCTATGAGGCTGCGTTGAGGAGTCTGTTGTTGAGGTTGCTGTCGACAAGAAATACAAGGGCTTGTGTCGAAGATGTGTCGCTCAGCGGCGGTCACGAAGAGGCTGCAGAGATAATGCAGGTCATCTTACCAATGGGTCCAATCCAAGCAGGACTGGTGATGTGTCGGTTCTGCTCTGGGTTGTGCTGCGCAGCAGAGGAGATGTGTCGGTCCCAACGGGTCCAGAGAGGCTGGCGAAGCATCCTAAGCCGACTTGCGAGGGTCAAAGACTAGAGTGCCACCACATGGCTGGGTAGACTCATAGATGACAGAGTCCAGGTGCAAGGGTGTTGGAAGCCTGCTGTGCCCATGAGGCTTCAGATCAGGAGGCCAGCCAACTAGCCCTTGAAGTCACTCTGGGGTTCTGGGTTCAAACAGATGCAGGCCCAGTCCTTCGTACTCATGCAAGAGGGCAGCAGTCCAGCAGAGCGGCAGGCCTTTCAGCAGCACAACAGTCCTTCTTCCTGGCAGAATATTCACTGATCCAAAAGTGTACTGAACCGTTTGTGTCCGAGACTCATTATCTTGTGCCTTTGAAGTGGGGAGAAGCTTCTAGATGCTGACTTTTGAAGTGCACAGGTGCCTGCCTTCCTGACTCCAGACTGACTACAGGGGGATATGCAGCCCTTTGTGTGGAGGCAGGACACAGCCTATTCAGGTATAAGTGGAGATGTGCCCAACTCCTCTCTCTCATCCTGCCAGTGATTACCTATCCAGGCACACCTGAACTCCCTTTTGTATGTGGCTGTCTAGGAGAAACTACACCCAGGCATGTGACCTAGACACATGCCAAATGGCTAAAGCAGGAAAATGCCAACTTTCTAAAAGTGGCATTTTCAAAATTATATTTAAAATCCATCTTCGCCATAAGTTAGGATTTTTAATTACAATTCCAAAGACACCAAAGATGTACTGGTGACCTGCTCCCATTGGGAAATTGTAGCTTTTTAAGGAAAGGTAATCCCAGTGCTATCCAATGGGAGAGATAGGCCTTGCAATAGTGAAAAATGAATGTAAGAGCTTTTTCCCTACGAGGACATGCAAATCAAACAAGCACTGGCGTTGCCAATAGGTTTCGCATTTGGAAAGTTGGAGCTATTGGTTTTGTAAATGACATTTTATATTTATATATTGTTATTGATAATGCCAATAACGATATATAAATATAAAATGTCATTTACAAAAACCAATAGCTCCAACTTTCCAAATGCGAAACCTATTGGCAACGCCAGTGCTTGTTTGTTAAACAACTGTGTAAACTAAGTGTTCTGGCATCTAGATGCGACGGACCACACTGTGGAAAACCTCAAATCCAAAACCGTGGCATAATGTAAAGAACAGGAATTATTACCACAATAGCCCATTTATTGGCTTTATAGCTAAAACAAGCAACTGTTAGATCAGTAAAAGCTAAAAACACATTGGGATTTTGACGAGAACAAAACATTAAGTGCCCACATTTTGAAAATCACTGGGATTGTTATCTCGCTATACTAATGTTTAAGGGGAAAAAAGGTCAATTAAACTCAACTGCGTGTACCAGAGATGAGGAAGAAAAACTGTTAAAGTAAAGTGAAGTAAATAATTACAAGGGAGGACGGGCGACGAGACGCACGGAGAGCAGCAGCCTTTGATGTGCTGGCCGGCCGTGCAGTGAATAATTAAGGGAGGAGAAATGCTGGCATGTGGCCGAGCGCATGCTGGGGTTTTAGGAAAAAAACAGAGGAGGTGGGCTTAGGATACGTGAAAGGAGAGACTGAGGTGAAGTGGACTGGAGGGGAAGGAGAGGCAGAGGGCAGAGAAAGGGCAAATGGAGGCAGAGCAAAGATGGAACGGCGAAAAGAGGAGGGGTGAGGTTACGTTGGGGATGGAGAACCCAGAACGGCGAAAGGCGAGCAGGAGCCTTTATGTAATATGGACTGCAGAGTGCGTTTGCTCCAATTTATATAACATAAGCAGCTAAGGGGTGCAAACAAGCATGTGCGCTATTTTTTGCACCAGTGCCAAATGTATGTTATCTGGCCCGGAAGTTGCTTAAAGAAGAGACATGTGGCTACACTACTATAACAAGGGAGGATACCCGGAGAAAAAAAACGGCAAGTTCGAGGGACAGACAACACGGCATTTTAGGACAAGTAAAGCACTCCAATTACGTTGGTCGAGTTTGCGCTTAATAAAACTGCAAAAAGAACTGTCAACAAAGCGAGATTCTGTCATCAAGAAACAGCACCCTGCAACACAAATTCCAATTATTTGCAAATGTGTTTTTAGACATAATTTAAGCATAGCGCTTTTTTTAAAATATGCGATGCTGTGGAATATTCTAACAAGGCAGAGCCAGGGAAGTAGAGAGCCAGGGCGAGCCGGGCCGCGAACAGTGATGTAATTAGGGGGGAGGAGGGACGGTACCGGAGAAAAAAAAAACGGCAAGCTCGAGGGACAGACAACACGGCATTTTAGGACAAGTAAAGCACTGCAATTACGTTGGTCGAGTTTGCGCTTAATAAAACTGCAAAAAGAACTGTCAACAAAGCGAGATTCTGTCATCAAGAAACAGCACCCTGCAACACAAATTCCAATTATTTGCAAATGTGTTTTTAGTCATAATTTAAGCATAGCGCTTTTTTGAAATTATGCGATGCTGTGGAGGGGGAGGGAGTTAAAGCACGGCAGGACTGTCGAGTCATGGCCTGCGGCCGTGAAACGTGAAGTGATTAATTAGGGGAGGAGAACTTTGCAGAGGCCGGCCGAGCGGGGGAAGTTGTGGGAGGGAAGCTGATGCCTTTGATGTGGGGAGGGAGATGCGCGTGCTTGTGTGGTCACGTGGTGACAGACTCACATGCACTGTGAAGAAACGCCAGTGGTTTCACGAGTCGGATCAAGCCCTTGAATTTTCGCCTATTACATTCGCAAGCGAATGATAATAGGCGAAACCTAAAAATGCATACACTGCACCCTGGCCCCTGGGCTGTCCAGGGCCTACCCTGGGAGAGACGTTTATGTATTAGAATGGAAGGTTTGGGCCTGGCAAAAGGTTTATATTGCTAGGTCGAAATGCCAGTTCAAAACTGCACACCCAGGCTGTAATGGCAGACCTGAGACATATTTAAAGTGCTACTTATGTGGGTGGCACGATTAGTCATGTAGGGCCACTAATAACATCTAATTTACAGACTCTCTGCACCGGTAGTGCCACTCTACTAGGGGCTTCAACATAAATTAAATGTGCCAATTGGCTATAAGCCAATTCTGCCATATTTTAAGGCGAGAACACAGGCATTTTAGCACTGATTAGCAGTGGTTAAGTGTGCAGAGACCTAAACCAGCAAAAACGTAGTCATTCAGCAAACAGGAGGGGTGAAGGCAAAAAATGTTAGGGGGAAAACCACACCAAGGATGTCACATCTGATACTGTTGAACTGGAATGTCCATTAGGGAATCATGTTTCTCAAAATTTACCCTGAGCTGCAGGTTACATGCATCTTTGAAGCAGGCACAATGGCATGGGCAGCTGTCTCAGCAGCTACCACACTGACGCTACAGGAGCAACAGATGGCCACCCACTGGAGAACTATTAAACCACCAACGGAGTGCTCGGTGTGATACAACCAGCGGTGACAGAGGACTAGTCTGAGGCACCCAGGGTCAAGGGTAGGAGTTAGGGCTACCAGGCTCAGACATGATAAAAGGGTTCCCTTAACCTTCCGCCCTTCACCCACACACCCGGGCTGGATGCCCTGGAGAAGGGGTGAACCAGAAGGCCTGGCAAGGGTAGTGGAGAGAGAGCAAGACACAGGGCAGGAAGAAGGAGCAGCTGTGCTGAGACAATTTGCATGGCCTCAGGTGGATGCGGGTCTAGGGATCGTGCGAATGCTCTGTAGGAGGTTGCGCATATACAGTCACCTGGGATTCGGGAGCACAAAACAAGTCCAACAATACTATAGAAATTAGCAGCAAGTGGCCCTGAGGCAGACCCTGCACACAATACAACTCCAGCGCTGAAACGGGTTGTCCGCTAGTTAACGTACATGCATGCTCTGCATTTGACACGGTCCACCCAAAGTCGGCAAGTACCTGCATGGTTGACGGCATCTATTTTACAAGCTGTGCTGCACCCCAGGCTTATGCAGCAACGTTATGGGCTCTATGCTTCCTCCACACCTCACCTTTATTTGCCAAACTGTAAACAACTCCCTGTCAAGCATGCTGTCCAAAGTGTGCCCAGGCTGTGTGAGACTTGGGGCACTTGCTTTAACGCCTTGTGCTATACTGGCGTGTTCTTTCTGTCCTGAACATATGGAACAGTGGTTGAATGTCAAGTTCAGAAAGTGCACTCACGAATGTGGAAAATCCACAATTTTGTCTAACTGGCATATTTGCAAGCTTAATGGAGAGATTGTGTGAGTTATAGGATGGTTACCCTGCAGGAGTAGGCAAACACAGTCTTAATTTTCTTGGTATTTACATACTTTTTTATGTAGCTTACAATTGTTCAAGGTGGGTAGGGAATAAACACATTGGTGTTGGTGAGGGAAAGGGATTTCTGAACAAGGAGACATATTTCCAATTTTGAGAGAAAAAAAGCTAACTGTGCTAATGAATATGTGTGCTTAATTTATGCATACGACCTTCGTCACCTGCTGGAAAATGTGCATGTGTAAGTTTTGCTTATAGGACCACAGTTCTCGGACTTTCTTTTTAACCACAAAAAACGTCATAAATCCGTTCTCATAAGTAGGAGTAGCCCCAAGAAGGTGTTTTTCCAACTTCTTTATCAGGGAATTTGTGAACCGAGATATGGCATCGCCTCTTTGGCTTACTTATGGGTCACCAAATTGTTCCTTCTCTTCCCTTTTTATGAACGTTTTGTTGATGTTCTGAGTTTCGTTTACTCCTGGCTACTTACCTGGGCTGGTTTAAGTACTTTGGGGCAACAGTAATGGAATTATACATGCCTCATTTTGAAGTGTACACAATACTAACCTGACAAAGGAGTAGACATTTGCCTAACCAGCATTTCATAATGTATAATCCTAGTGTGGGTACTTCAGCCTTTTCGCATTCCAATGTCCATGAATTTACCATCACTTTAGCCCTGATTACAAGTTGCATAGTACAGGGGTCCCTAAATTACTTGGGCTTTGAATCCTCAATTCTGGCAGGAAATGTCACCCATCCACTGAGCAAGTCCAACTTTATGGCTTGGAATGGGGAATAACATGCTGGACCTTTACTGCATGTGTTGCCACCTTTCTGGGCCCATTTACAAACAAGAATGCATCCTACTTTCTGATGGAGGAACATCAGAGCTGAAGCAGTAGGGGAGACATCGATTGCAAGTCCACAACCGTAAATCTCAGAATCGTGGGGGGAAGCGGGGGACAGTTCCACCACGCAGGGCCAACTTGTAATTATCCCCTTGGTGGTGTAGAACAAAACCTATTTTTGAACGCTGTAAAACTAATGGGATTATATGCTAAATAAATTATCTATGTTCCTAATTAATATATATAAATATAGTTGGCTAACTGATTAACAGGGATGTTTTCCACTGAGGGGTTCTGAGTGACGTCAAATAGACGACAGCAAAGCTCGAGTTTTTCTGTGAAGTCCCTTATTACATCCCCTTTATTCTCATTTTACCCACCTATAATCTTTGGGGCAGATTTACAAGCCCCTTTGCGCCACTTTTGCGTCACTTTTCCCATGTTAAAAGTGACGTAAAAGAGCTTGTAAATCTGCCCCTTAGTTTTATACGACCCATCCAAATCATCCACCCCTGCTTTCAAGCCTATGCAGGGGCGGAGTAGTAATGGACGAGGCATACATGACTTGGCCTCAACCACCCCCATTCCAAAAGTTATTAAAAATTCCCGACCTCCTGCCACCTATCCCTACCACCCTCTGTGGCATCCCACCCGCTCCTCCCAAAGCTGTGATGACAGGTTCTCAGAGAAGCCCTATCAGAGCGGCCTGGAATTCCTTTCAGACATAGAAAACACGGGTAAAACTTTTTGTTAAACTCTTGTGACATTCTCGACTGTAGGAATACTGCAGCACAGCTTCAGGATGGTATGAACACGACCTTTCTTTAAGTAATATGTGTTGTTCTATGAAGGACCAGCCAGTCTCTGCCCTTTCCAAACATAACATTCAAGAGCCCTAGGCCATTGGAATTCTTAATATGTAAACAAGCCAGCACAACGACTAGAACGCTAACCATATGAGTATGGTACAATACAACAGCACTGTTGCTATATCACAGAAGTGAATCACCAGATTTATAATCTTGTGTTCACTTTAGAGCAGTGATGCTCAAAGTACAGGCCAGGGCCGCATGCGGCCCTCCTGACCTTTACATGCGCCCCCTGGGCAACAGCAGCACTGGGCTGCTGTTTCCTGGACTCAGCAATAACATAAAAAAATGTTTTTAACCCCTTGGCTGCGGCGGTAATTCCGATGCAGCGCTAGGGGGGAGAGGGGGGAGAGGGGGGCCACGCGGCGGCGCCATGCTCGTGACGGAACCACTCCGTCACGAGCCTCGGGCGCGCTGTGCTTGTGACGGAGTGGTTCCGTCACGGCCCCGCCAACTCAATAGAACATGCCGCGCAGGCACGAAATCAGCACCGCTCAGGCATAGCGGCCGGGCCGGGACGTAACCACTCTGTCACCAACACAGCGCGTCCGTGGCTGGTGACGGAGTGGTTCCGTCACCAGCATCGATGGTGTTAAATAAACAGCAAGCATTTATTTAAATGTTCATTTCAGTTAAAGAAAGGAAGTAACTAGGGTATACCGCACCCCAGGTTGTACGGTTCCACATTGTGCAATTCAGTTCAGCCACTAGATGCACATGCTTTGCTTCCCCTACACCCACTTTACCCACCACCTTGCTGGCACTAGTGTGGCCCTCGGTCACACCAAAGACCAAACTTTTCAGCCCCAGGGAAAATGTTTGCGAGTACCCATGCTCTAGAGGCTCTCAGTGAGAGCCAAACATAACGCTGCAGTAAACAACAACACTAAAACCTTTTACTCCAGGATTCTTATCATAATGAGCTTCCTATTTCTGTCTAAAACCCAGAAATCGGAACAAACGTTGAGGCGCCAATAGTTCTAGGGTTGAAATTCTAGCACGACTGACTTACCCTTCATCCTTCTCACTTAGAGTCTACTGAGGATGTGGCGCGAGGAGCTACACGCACTGAATGCACGCTTACTTTCTGGACAATTAAGTAATTGTTTTCAATGGTTTTTATATTCCATACATTCCTACACTATGGCGGCTCCGATGGGCTATATCGGGTGTTAAAGGCCCTTAACCTGAATTATAGACCCTAGTCACAGGAAAGGGCCTATAAGGAGGATAAGGCCTTAAACAAATGGTTTCGCCTGAATCAGAAGGCCTATAATGCTATTAGAACATTCCACCGACAAGGGGTAGAATAATCCTCATTAAAAAGGGTGAAACAAAAAGTCAAACTTTGGACTGCTGGAGCCCAGCTACTGTTGGCCGAGTCTCTGCCTTGTCTTCAATGGAGCTCTCATCATTCCAATGTTCTAATAGTATTTACATACACACTGTGGCTGATCTTAACCGACCTTGCCTGTATCTCATCTATAACATCCATGCACTCCTTACATATAGCCGCGACCATTCTCTTTGCTGTTCATATTTGTCCATATTTATTGTTACTTTTATTTCTGCTGAAAAGGTCTTACAATAAACAGTTTTAGTAATGCAAATAATACATTATCAGCCATATTGGCTAGAGCCGTTTTATAGGGCCGAACTATAGGGGTTAGAGATTCCCTACTTCTTCTCTGTATCAAAGACATGTTGACAGATAAGAAACTGTCCCAGTGCTGGGCAATTTGTAGTGCAATTTGCGCCCACGCTCAGTGAATGTATCAGTTTCACCACATGACTCGTGCAAAGGCAGCATATTTTACCAGGCAGTAAGTATGCAGTATCCTAAATGAAGAACAATAGCACAACATTTCCCAATAGTGCAAAATGCTGCTTAGCACTAGTGCAAGCTTTACCGACACTGATCCCTATATATGATTCGATGACTTGAGGCACATCCCATTAGCTGCATCTAATGCTCCATCCGTGTCTTCGTCCTTTTCATCTGATATTTCAAATCATTGCTTTTGACACTGATTTATTATCTGAAGTTTCCCCAAATCCGCGCCGAAGCCTGCTTTTCCCACCACCACCCCGCGCCCGCCGCCGAGCCTGCAGCCGCTGTGTGCCACTGCGCTCCGCAATGGCAGTAATGCATGTGATTACAGAGCACAGATAGACTTTACTGGAAAGATGAAAGGAAATTGCATCTTTAATAATTTACTCGGACAATTTGGAGGAGCCGGGTCGGTGGTGTTGGTGCCGTCAGAACAAATCCCCATCTGTTCCTGGAAATGTGTCCGGCTCCGGCGTCCAGCCGGAGAGACCGCGGGGGCTCCGCGTTCTCAGCACAAAGGGACAGTGGGTCTCGCGGCCTGTCTAGACCGGGGTGAAAGGTTAAGGAGCGCTAATCCTCGGGACATGTTAAAATGATATCCCAGGCAACGAGGGAAATCGATAGGCCGTGGCACTGAGCTACTATGCGAGCACTAGCCGGATCCATTTTGCTAGTGCAACAAAAAAAAATGGAATACGACTTATTAAAAACTGGAACGAATTAAGACATTGAGTTATGTTTTGCAAAGTACCCAAGGTCTGCGGTTAGGTATCGAGGCTGCAAAACCTTGAGTAGTTTTTGTATTTTGCATCATGAAGATGCAAATGTTGTGTTAGTTTTGCTTTTATGCAATATGCCTTTCTCCAAGTATGTGTTCTGTTTTAGCGCTAAAATACAGTTCAATGCGCTTAGCGTGTACTACGTGCATGAATGGCCCATATCTCCATTACCCTACTGAAAAAGTACACTGTAACCATCCCTCAATTGCAAAACACGTTTGTTAGTCGGTTTTACAGCTAGAGTGTGGTTATGCTAGCCTGCAAACAGCCAGTGGGCTTCAACCTTCCAAAGGAATGTGAGAAGGCAAAGGAAGCATGCTTAAATGCTGGATGACCTGAAAGGTAGAGCAG
Source organism: Lissotriton helveticus (assembly GCF_964261635.1). Classification (NCBI taxonomy): domain Eukaryota; kingdom Metazoa; phylum Chordata; class Amphibia; order Caudata; family Salamandridae; genus Lissotriton; species Lissotriton helveticus. The sequence goes on from NC_136059.1 coordinate 257,342,217, forward strand.
CTGAACACACTCACCTTTCTGTGGCCAATCAGAGGAGCCGGTGTGGCGCCATCTTAGATAGACATCAGTGTGGGTCCCTTAGGTGTGCGGTACCTTTGATAAATCTATTTGTAGATGTACGTGTCAGGCTTGAGAATTTGTTTGCATCGCTCATACTACTTGTGACGTCATGCAGATAGAATTATTCTATGTATTATCCATAGCAGTTTGATATGACATTCCTCTAAGGTCAGGTGTGCGGAGAGGAACGTCATCAGCCCCACTAGCAGTTACATTTCATTCGTCTTTAGTGATATATAAGGGGCTCCATATTTGCTTTCTGACTCTTGCTTGTTTTAGTGAGAGCAATACGAATGTAGACTATTAATACAGTGCATGTCACAAAGTTAATGGGCTGTTGATGCAGACCTGTGGCTGCTGCTTCTCACCAAACTGAATGGCACTGGCTGCACCAAACTCTCAAGAATGAGTCGGTCTAAAGCAGTTCAACTTGTGACCAGGATTAATAACTTTTAATATAGCACATATTGTTTTTGTCCTTTCTAAGGGCTGTAAACAATAGTGGGTACTAAGCCGTATTTAGTGTATATAGTATTCAACAGTTCGAGGAAGGCTTGGAGAGTGTGCCCCATTCCAAAGTAAAGAACACAAGGGGAGGGGAAACCCTAGCTATTGTGGCAGAAGTGACCTCGCGCCATTTGATGATATCCTCGGAAGTGACCTCACTCGACCTTTGGAGTGATGAAGGGGCATTGGGTTTTTAAAGGTCTTTATTAGAACATGGGGCTGCAGTGTGTTACTAAACACTGGATGATAACTAGTGCAAACAAACAGCTATTGAAGCAAGAAAAATCCAAAAGCATACTGGCATATCAAACTATAATTTAACTATCAGTTAATTTATTGAATCAGGGTTGTCATACCAACCCACAAATGGTGCAACCGGAGACATTGTTGCCACTATCTACCTATAAACTGTGCCCCTCTGGTAGCAGGGGAAGAAGAGGAAATAGTATAGCAGATACTTTAACCCCCCTTTATTACACTAGGTATGGCTTCATTTGAGCCGGTGGTTGCAGGTGGGGGGCACCTGCAGCTTTTCTTGGGGACCGGCACTTATGTTTCCTCGACAGACTTCAATCCAGAGCAAGACAGAAAAAAACACAAAACAGGGAAAGAAGGAGGAAGAGAAGGATGGAAAAAGAGAGACAAAGGGAAAGGGCAGGGGTGAAAACGAAGCTGCAAGAGGGGGATAAAGGGACAGAGAGTGTCTGGTAGTGGATGAAAGACGCATGAGGTGAAATCAGTGCTTGAAATGGAAAAATAGAAGTGCAGGTACTCTGTACCAGAGTACCTGCTTGTTTCTGAGAAGTGCCGGTACTCTACAATGAAAAGTATAGCATTTCTCTTGCTTCATTTAAAGCACTGGGTGAAATAAAGACTACGCAGGCTTTAACATGGAAATTCTAGAGCTCGGCTGCCGGTTTTTGAGCAAAACATTGGGGCCTGCCACTTATTATTTTATAAATTAACCACGAGGCTGCTGAAGTAGTGAACTGGCATGAGAGTGCCTGGTAGGGCAGAAAGAAGCCATTGGCCCATTGGTAGTAAAGCAGCGCAAGATATCACTTCCAGGCACTTTAAGAGCAGAAGCGATACTAAACCAACTCGGAGCAGGTTGAGGGGTTATGAGTAGTTGAAAGTATAAATTAATTGTTCATGGTTACGAGTCTCTCCACCCAAATTAGCTGCACTTTTGTGTAATCCATTACTTTGTGGGTGACCAAAATATTGAACATAAGTGTATAATGCGACACCCACTAATACATTGAAGCTTAATGAATGAGGTTAAAAGTTTCGTGCAAGTGTAATGTGATTGTCTGTCAAGGATGCATAAGTGAACATAACAGTTTTCTGTTTTGCAATATTATATATAAAAAAATCCTTTTCCAAAAGAACCAAAACATTGAATAACTGTTACACATCAGTCCAAAAATAGAAAAAAATGGTAACATGAATAAAATACAAAAGAGAATGAATTAGAAGATGAAGAAGAGAAAAAAAGAACATAAGGACACCAAAGAACAAAAGATAAAGTTCGGTACAATCCTGCTAAAGAAAACCGGTAATAATCATTTGCCAGGAGGGGACAAAGAGTAGCGTAATGCAGCTTGTCAAATCTTGAAAAAACCCATATCCCAGCAAGACATAGCACACACCATTCAGTCTTGACAGCAAACACTAAAACACTTCTCTTCAGCTGGTGATCAGCAGAGGCTGACCTGATGCCTAGATTGGCTTGTTCACGATCACACGTTTCGTACGTTCGCTTTTGGGACTCTGGCTTTCTGTTTCTGGGAACTGTGTCTGGGTTGAATTCATATTGGCTGAAGAGAACAAAGCAAAGCAGGAAATGTGTAATCCTTGCCTTTGGTCCTGATGTAGAATTCGGACTAAATCAGTGTAAGGTATGGAAATATAACACTACTAATCTCATTTGTGCCTTAGTTACATTTTCGATTAAGAATCTACATCAATGTTGTTACGAGTCTGAGATATCATGTCAAGTAATTGAGGCACTCTAATTGCTTTAAATTTATAATCTATGGGCAATGTAACATTTCAGAGAGGGGGTTGCAGAGACTTTAACAATCTCTGGATGACTTTCAGGGGCATATTACCAACAACTAGCGATAATTATCGCTATGTTGGTTTAGCGGCGATATTTTTATTGCCGAGCTGCGACGATTTTTATCGCTTAGGAGCCTTGATATTATCAAGGTTTATCTCCTAAGCGATAAAAATCGGCCGAAATGCATGAATATCGCTGAAAAGTCAGCGATGTTCATGAATTACCGAGCTAATGCTCTTAGCCATGTTATCCACCTACCATTGGATAACATGGCTAAGACCTGCTCAGGGGCAGGTGTTAGCTTTTGGAGATATTCGCGCTTCGTGCGAATATCTCCAAAAGTTGGTAATAGGAGATAGCGATGTTAGCGACTGTTTCCAGTCGCTAACATCTTGGCACGCCCACTTTGCATGTCATTAGTGATAAATATCACTGACATGCAAAGCGGGGCCCAAGATGGTCGCTATCTTCTACTAGCTGTCGCTAACTGGTGTTAGCGACAGCTAGGTAATAGGGAGATAATTTTATCTCCGCTTTCTTGGCTTTTAAAGCCAAAAAAGCGGAGATAAACCCCCTTGATAATATGCCCCTCAGTTCCTACACTTGAGTCAATGGAGTTTGGGTGCTTGAGAGGAGGAAAGAATGTGCACATCTCTGTTTGCTCTTTGTCCTACTTTCTTTTCTGCTGTCCGGCGCACATAGGACCATAGCTCAGTGGGTCCAGGCCAAAACTGCGTTGTTTGTGCCACCCCAGAAACCTTTGTCATCTAAAATCGTTGAAAGGTGGTTTATGACTGGTGCAAGGAGCTGGACAAAGTCTGAGCCACTGACATTCATTGTGCTGGAGCCTTTGTGTTTTGAGGCAAAGAATAGGAGATTAAGCAGTACTGATCCGTGTCACAATTCAGGGTATCGTGAAATGTGGGTAACTGGGCAGCACCTTGCAGTTGGAATCCAAGTTTAAAAAAAAAAATTTGACCAGGGTCTCTGTAACAGCCAATTGTGAGCATCTTTTAGATGAGGTGGCAGCTCTTCGATCAGTATCGGCTCCACCCCTGCCCCCTAGCGCCTTGAGACCCTCACGGGTATGTAGTGCGCTTTACAAATTCCTTGATTGATTGAAGGACAGAGGACTCCAAGTCTTGCAAACATAATAAAGCAGGAAGATCAAAGCATCATAGTTCTAATGACCCTGATATTAGTGCATCCATATCTTACTGGCACCAAGAACACCATGTTAATTGTCTTGCCGCAAGTATGGGAAAGGATGGCATCATGCTACTGGGGCACAGGCACAGACACACTCTAGAATGCAATAGGGAAGGTGTACATGAGCCGTTTGAGGCAACAGGGCAGGATCACGTACAGGTGTCTCCGGCACATCCTCAACCCTCTTGTGATGCTGTTGGTCCAGTTGTTGGCCAATACCAGGAGGGCTTCAGATCCTTGTGGTTTCAGGGCTGCTTCTCAATTAAGTCAATCCGTCAAGCTGGTCTTCTTCAGATTGAGCTCGTCTACCAAAGAATGGGGCCATTTTCTGCAAACTAGCCATCTGTTCCAAATGTTGGTCCTAGCATCAAGAAAAAAGCAGCAATGTGTGTTCTTACTCTCATGATTTTTCTCAGCTGCTAATACGGAGCTTTCCTTGCAAAACCCCAATAAGGGCAATCAACTCGTTTCATTGGGTCTGCACACATGAAAACCTGGGAGCCCAGGTGAGAAGTTTGGGTGAATGAGATCATACAACACTTTCAAATTCGAGCTCCAAAGCCAACCACGTCATGAAACTTCTTGAATGAATGAATAAAATTAAATAAAGTGAACAGCTGTCAGGCAGATGTCCCAGAACTTATAGACTAAAGGAGATCTGTTAACCAGGGCTAACTAGACTGAATGAAACAGCCAAGTTTTCAATTGTTTCTTGAAAGTTATTTCGTTGGATTTTTCCTAAAGACTTAAAGATAAAGCATTCCACAGCCGGGGAGCTAAAAAAGAAAAACATCTTCTGCCTCGGTGAAGCTGGCAAATTCTTGGGACTTGTTTGGGATCAGAGTGTTATGATTGGATGGTGCACTTGGATAACCATGTCGGCTGATGTGAACCACTATGAAAGTGAGAAGCAGACATTTAAAATGAATGTGCAGATGAACTGGGAGCCTATGAAGATTTTTAAACTGCTCAGAGAAGGATTCCAGACTAGGAATTCCTAACTGGAGCCTGTCTGCAGCATTTTGTACTACCTGTAGCCGATGCAGGAGATATTCTGGTAGATCCAAGTAGAGTATGTTGGCATAGTCCAACCTGAAGGTAATAATATATTTTTTGTCCTCATACATGCCACCAGAAGAATGCTTTTCAGACAGTGTTGGGGGCACACCTGGTGTCCCTGTGCATATCCCACTTCAAACCAGTTGCAGGGGCACTCAGCCCCTGCTCTGGCACAAAACTGGACAAAGGGAAAGGGGTGTAGCCACCCCCCTCCCTAGATCCTCCCATAGGTGGGTCCCAGAGCATGTCCAACCCCCTGACTTAGTATAAGTATGGGACCCCAGTCGTTAGGACTTCGGGTTACACCTGGACGAAACTCTGCATCATATATCCTGGAACTTCGACATTCTACAACGACTAGAAGACGGAAGAATCTACCTTGGAATCAAGGAGTGACTCCCCTGTTCAAATAGGCACCAACAAAGCATCTTGCCGGTCTGCATTTCCGAGGCTCCCACTGGACCCCAAAGTATTTGTGACTCCAGACATGGACTTCCAGACTTCTCAGAGGCTGATACGAGATCCCAGCAAAGCTGAGACCCGCAGCCCTCACGAGTGGCGTGAGACCGGAACTCCTGGACACCATGCACATTTGCTAGTGCATCCACTTCCCGAACTTTTCCAAAGTTATGCATTGGGCTACTTGTAGTCCAAGCCCCGAGCACTATCTGCACCAAAGATTGTGGGCCTACACTCCACAAGTGTTCCGTGAGCCCGCTCCTAGCATTTCTGCTCGAGGCCCCTTGGCGATCCCTGGTCTGTCGACTGGTGGGTCCCCGCGAAGGTAACTCTTCTTTTCCTTGGGCTTCCCTGGTTGCTCACGACGTGCCCTGACTTCGCTTCAAAGGGTGAACCCTCAGACCTTGCTGGTCTGCACCGAAGCCAATCTCTGCTTTCTGCGTGGGTTGCTGTTGCCAAGGCTTGTTGGGTTCAATCCGGAATCCGACACTGCAGCACTCGACTTCCTTCGTGGGACAGCTCGAATCCAGCTCCTGGTCGTCCTCGACGCCTCCTGGTTCTCGTGACTGAAGAGTCAAGCTTCACCTTCTTCACCAGAAATCACCTGACATCCGTTGGCATCTTCTCATCGCCTTCCTGGTCACTGGCAAGTGACCCAGACTCTGTCCCCTCTGCTTTCAGGTTCTTCACATCTCCGATCCACCTTTGGATCCACCCGGACACTTTCCAGTTGGTCGCCAGAAGCACTTTGCAGCAGCTCACCATTGAAATCGACGACAAAACCTCACACAAAAAGACACCTATGCACCCGGCTTCCCTGGGTGAGGTAACTCGAGTACTTCGGTGCTCGTGTGGGTGTTGACTCTAGAACCTCCTAGTTCTAAAGGGATTTGCTCCAAGTCCTCTTCTAAGTGTCCTTAATATTTAAATTTCCAACTGCGACTTTCCAATAGAAGTTAATGGTGATTCGCGGCTGTGTTTAGACACGGCACGCGTCCCCCGTGGGTCCCCTGTGTCACTACCTTTGGTGGTTCCTGGTGTCCCCAGCAGTTCTAAAGGCTCTAGGCCTTGTATCTATGTCAGTCGTGGTTCCTATACCACTTTCTTAAGATATCGTTTGGTATGCCCCTAGGGCTCAACGTATATTGTGCTATTTTACTGAGTGCTAATTAAGTTTACTGAATGTACTTTTGCCTCTAGCCTCATAAAGAGACTAGAGGGATGTGTTTAGAATAAATACATATATTTTATATATATACCTGGTGTGGTTCTCCTTTCATGTGGTCATTCATGAGATTATAGACTGGTAAAACAAGCTGCTTTACATTCCTTCAAGACTTAGCCTGAAGGCTGCTCTCACAGCTACCACTAGGATAGCTTTCTATATAGGTTATCTTTAAACCTACCATCAATATGGGTCGTTTGGACTGGTGCAAGGTGCCCACTAGAATAGTGGATAGCATATGCTAGGCCAACTTCTCACACTGACCTAACAGCTACTTTCGTAGTGTTGAATATATTATTTTCTACAAACATGGCAGCAAGCAAAGACAAAGTGACAAAAGCATTCAATATAAAAAACATGCTGGGTGCCCAGAAGCTGGATGCTGCCCAAGCCTCTTTAAAAACCGACCCTACATTGCACCTAACTAAACATTCTGAAACCACACACCTTAAAGCCCCAAGCACTAAAGAGGACATTGAACTCTGCTTATGGAGTTTTGCAAAGATATTACCTCAGTCCAGCAAGATTTCAATAAATCACTTTCGGACCTGGACCACTCTGCAGAAAATGAAGCTTTGCCTAGACCACATGACAAACAAACATGAACTATGCCCATGAAATAGACGAGTAGGACCTCTGAATAGCCAACATGGAGATTTCCCGCGCTACCTCAATTCAGGAAGGACCTCAAGACCTGGCTCTTTGCATGACCCCAGAACTTAGATGGATCTGCTCCCCACCTCCACCCAGCGCCTTGAGAGCCTCCCGGGTGAGTAGATGCACTTTACCAACTGTTCATTGATTGAGTAGCAAAACCACATAATGCAAAACAAGATCGATGACCTGATAGTCAATCCTGGCGAAATAATATTCACACCAGAGGCATTAATAAGGATGTCTCCAACACAGACCTGGAAGCCTACGTACAGGCATTGTTTGTCCATTTGCTCCACTCACCTTAAGATGAAGCCAAGTGTCTGGACACACACATTGTGCTCAACCTACCAACAGGAATGCAACCTCATACCAGACTTCCTTACTGGCATCCATTTCTATCAGGAAATGAAAATGTCCTTGCGGATGCCTGAAAGCGAGACCCTGTGCTTTTTAGAGGGCACACTAATACCCATTTCCAAGATGTCTCCCTGCATAAACTAGTACGCTGGAAGGAATTTAAAGGCATCACAGCACACCTGCAGAAAGAGGGGATCCTGTATCACTCGAGTTATCCCTTTCACCTTTATTTTATGATAGAAGACCACAGGTATGTTGTTAGAGAGGTCCACGAGGCACATTCAGCCTCTAAGATCACCCAAAGATCAGGCAAAGAACGGTATGAGAGAAAAAGAAGTCTAGAAGCACTCCTCTGATGAGATTCTATAACTTACACTCTTTAACAGACCACAACTCCCTGGAGGCCCCACAATTTTTAGGTCTCGGCCTGCGAAAGACTGCGCACATGCGAAGTCGAGCTGGCGAGATTTAATGACATAGTGTATTTTCCACTAGCGAGGTTAAGCCCCGCCCCTCTTTTCCATTGGCTGGCGTCACCGTTCATGCAAAACGGTGGCCAGCCATTGGAGAAGAGGTCCTAATGACGTTCTTCTTTCCCTCTAAGCCCCATCCTTTTCAAACTGGGCTCCTTGACTTACTGCTGGCGTAAAAGGTTTCTTATCTTCTTTATGGATCCAGATGGCCCCACAAAGAAGATAAGAAACCTTTTATGCCAGCAGCAAGTCAGGCCGAGGCCGTCCGAATGGGACGGCTCCAAAAGAGAAAAGTCGGCGTCGCGGTGAGCGCGTTTCCTTATTCCTGCTTGTAGCATCTCGCTTAAAGTGAAGCATTTGATTATTTACAGGCTTCCAGTTAATAAAACACTTATCCCGCGCGTGCTCCTGCAAAGACAGACATTTGCTCAAGGGGGGCACCTCGTGCGATTCCAAGCACTTCCCTCACAAGTCAAGGCCCCTCTCCGAAGTGGGGGCTTCGTCTTCAACCTTTCTTACATTCAGAAAACGAGAGACCAAGACTAGGAATAGAGGGTTAGGACTGACCCCCGACTGAAGTGCCATGCTCGGTGTGTGACTGGAAGTGGCCCAGAGAGGCTCGGGTCACATATCCAAGTGATATGTGACTCCGAGGCTGCTGTGTAAGTGCCCTTTGGCGTCCCTTACACTCATTCTGACCCGCTGGTCGCTGCACGAGGAGCTCTGGGCTTCACCCCACCCGCTCCCTTGGCCCTTCTTGAACTTAACGTGTTAGTTATATCCAAGTGATTTAGCCGTCTCAGTCCTCCTCGCAACACTGCGCAGGGGTGTTGTCCCCCACCAATGTACGTGATCCACGAGCTGTGATGCGGTACTTCCATGTGCCGTAAACAACGCACCTGTCATAGCAGGGCAAGGCGAGAGAGCCTTGTGTGTTGACTACAAATGCGCTGTGCACGAGCTCTGACCGTGGCGTTAGGAGAAGCAGATCCTAGAGTGAGAGGTCCTCACAGATGCCAGGATCTTCCTCCCTCCCTCGCTCGTTGCTCAGACTGGATATCCTGTTTGGTAGATGTTTGTGTTTGGGAGACAAGCTCTCTTTCAGTCCAAGCTCATCAGGGGCTGGGCCAGTAGCCAACAGGAGCTGGCGAGTAGGACTTAATAGAAGGCTTCTTGGAACCCAGGACTCGAGGGTTCTTTAGAGACGGTCCCTGTGCTCGGACTCTTGGCTCTGACGGACCCCGGGCTCTGACTGGACTCGTACCCTGCGCTCGGACACACAGTTCTACGGGGTCTGCGGCGACCTGACTACCATGAAGCTCTCACTGGCCCTGGTGGCTGTACCTAAGCTGGGTGCACCGCTGTAAGCCCCCCCCCTTCGAATGCTGTGAAGAGGTAGAGTTCGTAGAGCTGCATGCCCATATGCGGAGTCACAGCGATGTACACTGATCGCATGGCAGCGCTGGGATGAGGGAAGCGCTCCATGTTTGGGGTGGGTGTAAATTGTGAGTTGTGCGGAACACTTCAGGAGAGTTTGTGTAATTTGTAGCACTGCATGCCCGTGTGCAGAGTCACAGCGCTGTACACTGATCACATGGCAGTGCTGTGATGAGGGAAGCGCGCCGTGTTTGGGGTGTGTGTAAATTTTGAGTTGTGCGAAACACTTCAGGAGAGGGAGTGTTATTTGTAGCACTGCATGCCCGTGTGCAAAGTCACAGCGCTGTACAGTGATCGAATGGCAGCGCTGTGATAAAGGAAGCGCTGCATGTTTGTGGTGGGTATAAATTGTGAGTTGTGCGGAACACTTCAGGAGAGTGAGTGTTATTTGTAGCACTACATGCCCGTATGCGGAGTCACAGCGCTGTACACTGATTGCATGGCAGCGCTGTGATGGAGAGAAGCGCTCTGTTTGGGGTGGGTGTGTATTGTTAGTTGTGTTGAACAGTAATCTGGGTGATCGATTGCTCATCTGACCGAAGTGGGATCTGGGGCCCCGAAGACCCGGCTCTGTGACCCCCCCAAAAATCTTATATTTATCAGTTTTCGCCAACTGCCCAGACCCCCATCGGGATGCTGTCCGGAGTACCCACCCAGGGGTGGAGGTGAGCTGGGGCCCTTGGCAATGGAGGAGGGGGTCTTGTCGATAGGTCATTGCTCCCCCCACCCACAAGCACACACCCACCCTCTTGCCGCTGGCAGCCCCTGCCGTGGGCGGGACAGCAGCAAGAGCTTAACTGGCTGTGCTATCTTTCCGAGATCTTGCGTAGCAGAAATGTGCCCGGGGTGGCTGAGGTTGGTTGCGCGGAGTGGGGTTGTTTTGTGATAAGTTCTGGGTTTGTCAGAGCTTGTGGTTGGTGCTGTCTGGGGTGGTTGTTTAGAGGTGTGTGGTTAATTGTGGCTTGTTCTTGTGATGTCTTGTGAGGTGTGAAGATTCCGGGCATTGGTTGGTGAGTGGCAGGGTCTGTTGTGGTAAAGCGTCACGTGGGACTATGTGGCAACGGGTTCTAAAACACGTGAGGAAACTATGCCCATCTGCTCCTCCCCTTAGTTTCACAGTAAAACACAAATACAATTTGGGTGAAGTGGGCAGCTCTGAGCCCTGGTGCCACTGCACCAGTTGCACCCCCGGAACCCGTGGTGAGGCGCTGGGACTTGGAAGTGCTGCGTGCACGGCGATGCTGTGGTGTGTGGGGAACACGCGTAGAGAGGGTGGGTGGGCTGTGGTGTTTGAAGGGGGTGTTGCATAGTGGAATGAAGTGCAGATTTATGCGGGTTGAATTGTGTTTTGAGTCCGGTGTAGCTTCGATGACTTATGTCGACGTACAGCCGAGGTTTGTTGTGGTCATAACTTTATTAAGGTTCTGTGTGAGCTTGTGTGATGTGCGGTGAGGCTGGTGCTGTGTAGCATATGTGTGTTGTGGTGATACGTGGGTGTTATATTGATGCGTGGCGGTGACTGGTTGTGTGCAGCACACATGTGTTGTAGTGATGCGTGGTGGAGGCTTATGGTGAGTAGCACACCTATGTTGTGGTTACTTATGGGTGTTGTAGTGATACGTGGGGAGGGCTGGTGGTGCCTTGCGCACGTGTGTTGTGGTGATGCGTGGCGTGGGCTGGTGGTGCATAGCACACGTATGTTGTGGTGACTTGTGGGTGTTGTGTGGATACGAGACTGGTGGTGAGTAGCAAACCTGTGTTGTGTTGGCTTGTGGGTGTTGTAGTGATACGTTGCGGGGGCTGGTGGTGTGTAGCACACGTGTGTTGTGGTGATGCGTTTTATGAGCTTGCTGTAATGTGTAATGGGAACTTGTGTGAGGTGCGTGGTTGGGTCGTGTTGTGTTGGTGTGGGGTGGGCTGAGGTCGGGGTTTGTGCGGATATGTGGTGGGATTTTTTTTGCAACTCGCTTAAATTGAAAGCGAGATGAAAAAATCCTTGTGAGCGCTTGTTTTTTATTTACTCCATGTTAAAGTCATTCGAGATGCAATAACCTACAGTTACCTCTTAACATATGTAGGTCACGCAAGTACGGTCCCCGCATTCGAAGACACGCAATTGTAAATATAATCTCACCGAATAATAAATGCTCTGTAATTATGACCACTTGTAAAAGCACCACAGTGCAAAACAAAATACATTTCTTTCCACCCGCCACGTGAAAGACGGTAGGATGTCGCATCACCGAGGTGAAGTATCAGATGGTAACTGCATCATTGGTGTGGGGGGGATGGAGCAGGGTGGTGCGCTCAGGAGCAGGCACCATGATTCTTCGCAATGTGAAGCGGCTCATTTACCAATTTTTTGTTAATGTACAACAATACTAATGAGTTTATTTTAAAGCAGAGCTCGCCTCCATTACCACCCATCTTGCGTGCAATGCAACCGCCTTCCTTCAGATCCCAAGTACCCCATTTTTAAATTATTATTTTCAGATACCTCGTGACTGGACTTTCAGGAAAATATACGTATCTGCTTAGCACCGTCTTACCGGTTGATGCATATTGTTTCATCAGTTATGATGGGCCATTCAATGGAAAATGCAGTATCGAGGGGATACTGTGAATGATCTCTAATATTTTTTGTCTTCTGGATTCCGCTGCTTGTTTTATGTTGTTAGTATGCAGCACACATCATTTTGGCATTTGTTTCTTTGTGTGTGTGTGACGCCCCTCCTGTGCGTGTATCACTACTACACTCTACTACACTCTTCTCACTCTACTACTCACTCTCTACTACTCTCTACTACTCTCTCTACTACTCACTCTCCAATCACTACTACTCTCCACTACTCACTCTCTACTACTCACTCTACTACTCATTCACTACTACTCTTTACTACTCACTCTCTTCTACTCACTCTCTACTACTCACTCTCTACTACTCACTTTCTACTACTCACTTTCTACTACTCTCTAATACTCACTCTCCACTACTCTCTGCTACTCTCTACTCATTCTCTACTACTCACTACTACTCACTCTCTACCACTCACTCTCTACTTCTCACTCTACTATTCTCTACTTCTCACTCTACTACTCACTACTCACTCTCTATTACTCACTCTCTACTACTCACTCTCTACTACTCTGCTACTCTCTACTCATTCTCTACTACTCACTACTACTCACTACTACTCACTCTCTACCACTCTTCTACTCTCTACTACTCACTCTCTACTACTTACTCTATACTACTCACTCTCTACTCTGTACTACTCACTCTCTACCTCTTACGCCTCTAACTCTCGCTCTACCTCTCTCTCTGCCTCTCTCTCTACTATTCTCTACTCTCTACCTCTCTACTCTCTACCCGCACACCCGCCCGTGTGAGTGGCATTGAGAGATGAGGGCTTTGGTCTTGAGCACAGAGCAGAATGTACACTGTTATGCACCATGCATGCTTTGAGGCGAAGGCATTAATACTGCACATTCAAAATAATACTTGTTAGTCTTATTTATCCATGACGTCTTAATCCTAACAGGATCCTATACTTTGTCCTTCCTATGATGACCAGATCGTGTGTGGCTCTGTGTGTGTGGCTCTGTGTGTGTCTGTGGCTCTGTGTGTGTGTAGCTCTGTGTGTATGTGTGTGTGTGTGTGTGGCTTTGTGTGTGTGTGTGTGTGTGGCTCTGTGTGTGTGTGGCTCTGTGTGTTGCTCTGTGTGTGTGTGTGACTCTGTGTGTGTGGGGCTCTGTGTGTGTGTGTGTGTGGCTCTGTGTGTGTGTGTGTGCAAATGCAATAGGTCTCGCATTTGCGACAGCTAAAGCTATTGGCATTGTAAATGACAATGCAATTTATTTATCTGTTTTCAAAACCAACCCATAAATAAAAAGTTTGTCATTTAGAACGCCAATAGCTCTAACTTTTGCAAAGGAGAGACCGTTGCATTGTAAATGCTTGTGTTTAATGATACATGGACGCAAGACCATCATCATAGATAAGGTGCGACGGAAGGGGGTACCCATTTCCTGACACAGCCAGCTCCCTAACTTTTTCATTCACCTGCTCGCATAAGACTCCACCTACTTGAGATGACTTTGGCGCCCTCAGTCCCATATTGTGCTGCGTTGGCTGTCGCGTAAAGTATGGTTTACTCTTGAGTTAGTTCGCTTTAAACTGTTTCCTTTTTTGTTAGTTACACAGAAGCTGTTGCTTGAGTGTTACCACCTATGGTGGTTACATTCTAGCAAACACAGTGGGTGTTGTTTGGATCATATGGGAGGTGGCTGTCGGGGTAGGGGTACCGTAGGGGATCTGTGGGGGGCTGAGTTCCTGTCCATGCTGGAGAGCCAGAAATTACTATACTGCTAACTGTGTAGAAATTAGCCTCACCTCTGTCTCAAAATATAAGGTTTGCATTCAGCCGTAAAGCATAGAGCAGTACTAAATTGACTTACACATAGGTAAAAGGAAGTGGTCCTCCTACAAGAAACACATCTGGTGGCCAAAGGCACAGCAAGATTGTGCTCCTATTGGCCCCCCCTAGTTTTATGCAATGAGGAAAACAAAAACGAAAGTGGTGGCAATTTTATTTTGTAGAGGTCTACCGTTCCTCTTAGAGGCAAAGAAGGGCGGATGGTCGGAGTTCGGGGCAAAATGGGAGGTACTGAGATTTCACTTATATCAATGTATGCCCCAATAGCAAAGAAAAGTATTTTTACGTATATATACCCCACAGGATGTCCCATTTCACGCAGCGCAATCAAATTTGAGTGGGTGACTTCCACCCCATCCTTTCCCCAGTGATTGAATGGTCACCTGCCCAATACTTTCTCAACAACACTCCACCCTCTCTCCCTCAGGAAAATGAAGACTTAAACCTCTAAGACATTTGGCGCTACCAACACGAGGAGAATAAAGATTTCACATTCTTATCTATCCTATTCTAGGATAAGGTTTTCCATATTTTCAAGACAGCTGGCTCCTAGAGCAATAAAGTCAGACATCGTGGTCAAAGCAATGTCTGACCATGTTCCTCTTTGGATCCGATTAGATCCCTCAGATCTCCCACAGCTTTGCAGACGCCCCTGGATGGCGAATGATATAGCCTTGCAAGATTCTACCATGCAAGATAACAGCAAAAAAGTGATACCTGGTATTTTTTAACCTGGTATTGTAAAGCGCAAACTAACCACCCATAAGGGTCTCAATGCGCTGGGGCCATTGTGGAGATTAAGCGAGCTATTGCCCAGAGTCACATGGTGCCGGGGATTTGAACCGTGAGCCCGTGCTCCAGAGTCAGACGCCCTGGCTGCTGCGCCACACCTCTCCCCAGGCGCGCAACACCCATTGGGCCCATGGGGCTTCAGCTGCCCCCTGCCCCCCCGTCGTGTGTCTCAGCCCGGCGGAGACAGATTCGCGGGCTGGCGTGGCGACTGTCTAATTGCAGCCGCACCCGAGTACTTAACAGGTCTTTAAAAGACCATTTACTTGCAAATTAGGCTTTTGTTGTGTGTTCACCCCTTCTTACAGCCACTCTGTCCGTGGTTGGAAGAATTAGCCCCCCCATAATATTTTCCACCCCCCCTCCCCCCCTGAAATTTGGCTTTAGTTACCCGCCTGCCTCTCCCTAATAGAAAATTACTTTATAGAAAATGATAGGGGGGGGATGAACCCAGCAACAATTTGGAACGCTGCATAAACAGTTATTAGAGGAGAATTAATTACCCACACAGCTAAGTTTGAAAGGTTGGCCAGGCAAGAAGTGCTGGATTATTGTAGTCAGATCAAACAGGCTAATCAGGAGCATAAACAAAATGGTTGCCTACGCACACTTAGGGAGATGCGCAGAGTAAGGGACGAAGTCAGGCAAGTCCTTGCCAGAACTTCTTCTACATTAAGCAAACCTACTATGAACAAAGGGATAAAGCAGACAGGCTTTTGGCCTGTACAGCGCACCAATACTAATCCAGAAACGATATAAAAGAGGTAGTAGATGACAAACGCAAGACACTAACAACCTCAGACAGATATTGCAGTCTTCTACACTTCTCTTTTCTAGGCCCAACTTCTAGATGTCATTACACAAGACAACTATCTTCAAACCTATTCCCAACTACACTGAGGAGAAGAAAGGTCAGTTCTCGAAGAAGAGATTACAGTCGAAGAAGTGAAGAATGTCATTCAGAGCTTGCCAAGCCAAAGTGCCCCAGGGCCAGGCCGGTTTACTACATTATTCTACAAAGCCTATGTTTCCTTCTTGGCAGGCCCTTTCACAAATGTTTTAAACTTCTTCCTCACATCTAAAATAGTTTCAGAGATCATGCTCACATTCCACCTGACACTACTTTTCAAACTTAACATATATCCCAGAGCCTGTGGCTATTGCCCTACACAATTGTGATGTAAACAAAATGTATCTCAGTCTTGGTGGCAAGACTCCATAGTGTTTGGCCAATGTTTATTTTCTCCCCACAGATAGGTTTCATTTGGAATAGACAAACTGGGGATAACACAAGGTTGTTAATGGCCCTGATGGATGTGGCAAAGCGAGTCTCCAACCATTGGTTCTTTTTCTCCCTGGATGCAGAGAAGGCCTTTGATAGGGTCGAATGGGTATAAGTATTCAAAGTGCTTGACAAGACATAACTTGGCCCGACAATGAACATGGTTATTGAAGTTAACTATAATGACCCTCAAACAAGATTAAAACAAGTGGGAACTAAACAGTAGACATTCCAATCACAAGACACACTACGCACAGTTGTCCCCTATCCCCCTTAATGTTTGTACTCATTATGGAACCCCTCGTTCATCACATTGCCATCAACCCTGCTATTAAGGGCATTAGGTGGGAAATGCGGAGCATAAATTGGCATTGTTTGCCGATGATGTCATATGCTTTATTACTTCCCACAAAACATCATTGCCAGCACTTCTAGAAGTGTTGCCCAAGTTTTTTTTTATAAATCTTTTCATTAACATTGCTCATATCATCATACAATGCAGGACAATCATTATAGTGCATGTGGTAGAATGGCAGTCTACATGATGGTACAGGATCTTCAATGGTACAGGTGGGGCAAACAATGATTGATATCACAATCCCGACCCACCCCTCGTCTCTCTGTACTTCCGCCATGGCCCCCATATTATCCGCCATTTCTTATTGCATCCCCTGCTTTTATAAATAGTTTCCTCAGGCCTTTGACACCAGTCCAAATCGCGCACCCACTGGTCCCAGTGTGGCGGCGTCTGCGGTCCCCAGCCACTTGTAATGTTTCTTTTGGCCACCCCTGCCGCCAATGCCAGCCAGATCTCCTTATGTCTAGTCCAATCCGAATCCTGCCTAATCATTAATAGTAGCCATCTGGGTTCAAGTGGGACCAGTGAGCCCACCACGGCCGACATCGAGTCTACCACCCTAGTCCAGAAAGTCACTATCTCCGGGCATCCAAGTGTTGCCCAAGTTTCAAGAGGTCTTGAGGTACAAGGTTAATTACTCTAAATCGCTAATACTGGGAATCTCGGACTCTAACGTATGACCCATAGGCTGATCTCACAAGAAGGTTTTGTCTGAGCTTCCAACCCTATTCTGCACTTAGGAGTCTCATCGCACCTTCAACTATGGCACTATATGACTAAAACGTCCCCCCCCCCCCCAATCCCCCCAATTCAAACACTCTACAAAGATCTGTATTGATGGTGGAACCATGGCATTTCATGTCTGGCTAGCTATGCTCCCTGTAAACTGCGTGTAAGAGCACGCGGGCAGTCTCCTCTGTTCTGCCAAGCAGAGGGACTATCGGGCCGCATGCCCATAGAAACTAACACACTCAAGAAACGCAGTCTGGACTCAACTGAGAGTTTGGAATACTTACTATGCTGTTGTTTCTGTGTGTCACCGTATTGTGAAAAAACCTAAACTCACTTCTTCTTCAAATGAAGCACTGCCTGATTTAGCAGGCAGTGCTTCATTTGTAAAAAAGGTAAGTGCCAGGGCTCTTCTGGGAAGGCCCCTGCCGTTTGCACCACCCATTGCTCTTGCCAGCGCTGCCAATGACAATACCATGTCACTCTCATGTTTCTAGGTTCTTGGCTCTTGATATGGAAGATGCATTGTATACTCTGTGCTATCCTTGTATCTATCACAAGTGACATCAACTTCCTCTGTAGAACCTCGCTCCACCCAGCCAGGTTTACAGCTGTGCCAAACTTGTCTAAACTTATGTTAAAGATATGTCGGCAATCAGTGTGCCTATTGCTGAATTTCCATCCTGTACAATGAAGAACAAGGACCAGGAGGACCAAAAAGACCCGGAGCACGAGGACGAGGAGGGGTAGTACCAGGAACAGAAGGAAGTCAGCAGTAAGAGTCTGGGCCATATCTAATTACACTTAGTGACAAAAGCCACACCTCATCCAAATGGCTACTTTACAGTCTCCCTCAATTTTTCCACTCTACTTAAACCATTGGGGATATCAGTTATTTAAGCAGGCTATTGGAAAGAGAACTACAGCCTAGGAACAATTCTTTAGAAAACTTTAGAACCGATCTATTTGTTAGTAATTATGAAAAAAGTACGAAAATCCCAAACCCTTCCTTGAAGGTGGTAGCTTCCTCTCTTTGCATCACAACATACCTAACTCCATTACTTGGTTGCACAAGAAAGTGACTGAGAAAAGTGTTCACATAAAGTTCCAATTTCCGCACACAGAGAAAAACAGAGGGAGCATTGCTGGGTAGGGCACATAGTCTAAAAATTAATCTTCTACCTAGGTTGCTATATTTAGCCCAAACACTCCCATTACCATTCCTGAAATCTACACTAATACAAATACAAAAGCAGATATTAAACTTTGTATGGCATGATACATCTCCAAGAGTCTCAAAGGCAACAATATACCGGGTTGCAGCAGAGGGAGGCCTTGGTCTCCCTGACATTAAAGCTTACATCCAGGCTGCCCAAATTCACCCGACTCTAGACGTGGATCCAGCAGGAACAATTGTTCTCCAAAATCCCATCCAAATCCCTCTATGCTCCAACGTACAGCCACCTTACTGGATTCTTGGCAACTGATAACTAGAAAAAAAGGGCTCACATCATACCATCTCCACTGACAGCTCTGCTCTACTGCTCAGACTTCCCCCTCTCCCCAGGCTTGACCATCACAGGCTATCAAACCTGGAAACAATCCAAGTCTCCACTTTTAGGAATTGGTTTTGAGAATTAACTCTTCCTATCTAGAGAACGGGTCAATGAGCATTTAGGTTTAGAGGCAAAAGATGAGTTCTGACTCACCCAGCTGCTGGTTGGACAACAGGAGCATACAAGCCTCATCTGGGCGGGATTGCACACATATTAAAACCCTCGTCACGGGCAATGTGCGGTATAAGGGTATCACCTGGATGTATAGATATATCCAGGAATTACATGCACAAATAAACATAAACGCGAACTACACTGGAGGAGAGACCTTGACAGGGAAATATCAGATGATATATGGTCTGCAGTATGGATGAGAGCTCTTCCATTTGTACATAACATAAAGAAAATGCTTACAAGCTCCTGACAAGATGGCTCTTGACCTCTACCAGATGGAACGCTATGTTTGGAAGCTCGGACCAGTGTTAGAAGAGGTGTGGAGAAACGGCAACTCTGCTACACATGTGGTGGTCATGTATCCATATTCAAACTTTCTGGCTCAGTATCTTATTCCACGCCAGATTGATAACAGTAATCTCATTGCCACTTGATTCTATTAGGGACCTTAGGAACAGCACTGTGTACCCCTTACCGTCCACATTAGAAAGCTGATTACACATTTTTCTCCTAGCCACATGGTTATAATTGGCTCAAAGTGGAAACAACCGGCAGCTCCCTCAGTAAACCAGTGGTGGGGAAAGCTGTGGCCCATATATGCTATTTCTTCCTTCGGTGTTGCTGTACACCGATTTACTCATTCTACTCTATAGCTTATGGAATTACTTCGGGGCCATGTGTCACTCATGTCTGAGCTTTTTTTCCATATTTCAAAACCTAGAGAAAGTTGTTAAAGAAAAAGAAAATGCCCAAAGTGGGTAGAGATGGCCTTGGGAACTTCTACGACATTTGTTAGGGCGGGCCCAGGAGTCAATCCCACCCAGTAGCTCGTGCCAGACTTAAATGTGGCCTCTCCAGGTACCAAATTCAGAACACTACTGGACCTGAGAGAGATCAGAAGAGGACCGAACCTTCTGTCTGTGACCTGAGAGGAACCCTGAAGGACTGAACCTGTTCTCTTTGTACCCAGGACAAAGAAGTGGACTCCACGGGTCATAAGGGTGAACACCTGTTCTGGGCCAGACTGGGAACCCAAAGCAGCCCTGGCAGTTTGTCAGACCAGCCCCATATGGTGCCTAGTGAGTGCAGCAAGGGAGCCTGACTACTAACTACAAGGAGGTTTGGGGTTCTCCCCCCCAAGACAATTTTACCAGAAATGGGACATTCTACAACTAATTTTTCATTATTATTCAATTGTATTAGGGTTCAAAGCACAGTAAATAATGGCCTAACTGCACAACAGGACAATCTTTGTTGTGGCCCTTCAATGAGTCCCTCTCTATCACCTTCCAACAGTGCCCCTCATCTCTTCATAGCCCCTCTCTCACATGTATTTTGTTTGTTTTATAGCGTCTCTCACACCAGTGTAGGGTGTTGGAGCATTTTACATCACACACAAATACAGAGACAGTGAATTATACATGTGTAAATTAGTATATTGAAAATTATACACATAAGACAAAGGGACTTTTAAGGTGTAGGATTCATGTCATCCATACTGGTAAGCATTTTTTAAGATTGCCTGGTCTGAAGAAGCGCAAACCCAGGATTAAAAATATAACACAGTAGTTAGGGTCGGCTTTACCTAAACAAACCCTTTTAGCAACATTAGGATAATGAAAGACTAAAAACAAAACACAACTTTCTAACCTGTACCAAGTAGTTTGCATGCAGCTCTTTGATGACACTTCATAGCTCACTGGCATGAATATGGCAGTAACTTATGAACTGCACAGTAACAAAAGGGTCTCTGTGACAAAAGCAGTAACCCACTAAGCTAGTCACATAAAATACTGTTCTGTGATCTGCATGGTACACGTCCTTTGCAGCAGGCAAATTAAACCTCTGTGCTACCTTAGATGAGTCAAAACAGCTACTAGACAAAACTTCGATCTCTCCCCAGCAGGTATATTAATCAACAGAGTTACCTTGACACTTTTATTTTTGCTTGAAAACGACTGGATTTACAAGGAACTCTGCAGTGGGTGCTTCACAAACTGTTGCACTGCGACAAAACCGGGCCCCAGTAACACAACCGGTTTACCTCCCTTCCAGCCTCTCAGGGAAATGCCTGATGCCCGCTATGGCCAGTCTGCCCTTGCTCCTGTTCAAGCTACAGGGACGCAACAAGAGGCCTTTTCTGCAACTACCAACCAACCAGTACCAGCTGGACCTGTACTCGACCCTGCTGTTGACCTCTACCTGGCACAATGTGAGTTTAAACGCCCATTCCTGAAGTCCTGAGGAGCTTTAGATGTATACTCCTGTGGTGGATTGGGACTTAAAGGACTAAGTTAAAAGGTAAAATCTTTGAGCAGGACAAACATGGTTGATATATCTGACCTTCGCTCTATCACAGTCAGCCTCAAATTGCACCTAGATCCTGACTTACCATGACCAATGCTGATCATTGGCGCGATGTGCTTTTCTGAGCTGTTTCTACTTAAAACTTTTGAAAATCATATCTCTGGTTCTCCTTATTGAACTATGGTCATTTTGTTGTAATTGTGTTTATTACATTTTACACTATTTTTCTAATTCAGGATTTTTATAGTTTAGCATTTTTACCTTACTACTGTTTTGATACTTCATAAATACTTTGAGCATTGCCCTAAGTTAAGCCTTTCTGCTCTGTGCCATAGCTACCAGGAGGTTTAGCTCAGATTAAATTAGTGACTTTGAGGGTTCAGCCTGTTAAGGGTGAACTACTATTTGTGATTATTCGTTGAGGTGGGTTGTCATCCATCCCAAATAACAATCCAGTTACTTACAAGTGTTTTTTTTTATATCAGTTCTTTATTGATGTTCAAAATACTAATATTCATTTACATCTGTGTAAATATGTGAAAGAACCATATCACATTATAACCCACAATGAGTTCAATGTTTACAACAGTGCATATTCCCAAAAACCTTTAAGTACGTACAAGTGGTCTTACAGATCAGAGGCAACTGTAGGAAAAAAATGGAGTGGGAAAGCAAAGTCCAGGAGCAGGAGGTTTGTCTTTATGCCGTCTTATTTCACACATTTAAATGAATCCTATTTACAATTTGAGGCACAGAGTGTTAAAGAGATTTGCCAGGAATCCCAAGATAATTTGTTTTTGAGTGTCAAAATCAAGATTAGAGCCGATGTCGCCAAGCAGGAGTGCCTGTTCGTTTGAGCGGAGAAGCGTTGCCCCACTTAAATACCCCCCAAAGCCCCAGAGATGAAAAATAAAATGGTAATTACCATTTCCTTTTTCATCATCCCGTCCTGAACCGAGTGTCAGGAAGGGGCGGGGCCTGCTGAGTGGCTGCATGGAGGAGTGGTTGTCAGAGGGCTCCCTGTGCACTGTTTAACACTTTCAATGCTCATGACGAGCTGAGCTCGTCATGAGGCACGGTTGAGCTGTGCTCATGACGAGCTGAGCTGAGCTCGTCATGACCGTTGGAACGTTCACACGCGGGGATAATTACCCCGCTGTGCTAAACGTTCCAAAATGGGTGTGGTCGTGACGCGCTCCGCTCGACATGACTGCAGCTCCACTGTGCCTCATGACGAGGCAAGCTCGTCACATCGACAGCGGCGCCGCGCGCAGCCCCCCTCTCCCCCGCACAGCAGGTGAAAACGCCCCACAGCGAAGGGGTTAAAGTGCACATGTCTTGCGAAAGCCAGCCAGACATGCACACTTTAAATTTTCAACTCAGCTGTCCTAAAACACCTTAATTGGAAGCAAGTGCATGCCTATAGTGAGCGGGGAGTGCCCAGAGAGGCCGCTCCCTCAAATTAAGACACTACTCTCATGCTAGTTAACAGCATGTGAGCAGCACCCGGTATGGTCAAGGGAGTTTGCTGGTACCCGCACTGCAGTCGACGGATGAAGCGGTCCGGAGCAGAGGACATGTTCGGTACATTTTTAATTTTATTTGTAAGTGCGGTCTTCCTGCCCTCCCCTAGATGCCGGCAGCCACTGGCTCCAAGGGCTACAATTTAGCCATGAGAGTAGTTCTTCTGTAGCCTCCTTGACAACATCTGTTTTGTCGTATTCATATTCACTAGGAATAAAATGATATGGTTGTAGGCGCAGATGGGACCTTATCTACAGTACTTTCATATCATGCAGGATCTCGAGTGACATTTGCAATATTTTCATTGAAAACGACCACTTGGGCGCTGGCTTAAAGATGTCCAACTTATGGACCTTGAGACATCATTGAGAAATCCATTAACTAGTACTTTTATCAAACTCTTCAGTTTTAGTTCATATTGCCTTATTTTCATCTTTCATGATGGGCAAGTCTCGGTTGGAATCTCTAGGAGCATTTGCAGATTACTTAATACATTTAGGGAGGGCGTGGAACTTCTAAAGCAATTTTTAGTTCTAGTGCAGTGATGCATGTTACAGCAAAAGTTTGTAAATATATTTACTAAAGAACCATTGTTTTTATAGGTAGTTCTGAATAGAAATTCCTGATCTTTCCAATACGTAAGGGTCATAGCGCCCAGGAGTATTGTTTTTTGCAGCAGCAAATTATGTATGCACTTTTCCCCAAATTGGTCTAGGTGGGCTTAAGATCATCTGCCACCATCCCTGAGAGCAGCCTCCTGCTGCAGAGCCCACTAGGGTGTGATTGTACAATCCAGCAATAAAAACAGAGCAGATGCCAGTAGGGTGTAAAGGTGGCCACTTCAGATATATGATCATTTTGATGGTGTGGTTTCAGATACAGACTAAAAAAGCGGAAGGGGGCAATTATTTTAGTGTTGTCTGTGGTGGGTTTTCCTGTAAGAGGTCGAATGTCTACTGGTATGGCAGAGATATTTTCTGGTAATGCTGAAACGTTATTGCGGAGGCTCATTGAGTAGTTAATGGAGCTCGTTATGAATACTAGATGGTGAAGCTCTTTGGACGCTGAACGGTTCCATGGAGAGGTGTTCTGCAAATAGTATTGTTTGCAAAGTGGAGTTTTTTAATTTTTTATGGATTTGTGGTAGATCCTAAAGTGAGTTTTATGAGGTCATTTTTCTATATGTTGACCGCTTTACAAGCAAACTCTGTACAGGTTGTAGTACTTCCTTGTGGTTGTATAGAGATCATCATTGAATGATGCTGTGTCAAGGTACTATTTGGCTTCTACTTTAATTTTAAATGGTTCTACCTAAACGTCTGATCCGGTTCGAGCTGTTAAAGAACTCCTATATTTCCATAATATTGTGACAGTGTTGTTTTGGGTATTGTGATGCAGCTGAAAGCTTCTGGTGGAATCTTGTGATAGTTTTGGTGAATTTGACTTGCCATGTGTTTATATCACATTGTGTTATAGAACAGAAAATCTCTGACAGGAGTACCATGGTAGTCAAGTAATGAGTGGTCCCACCTGGCACATGGTTGCATGGCGTCTATATGCGTATCAAGTAATAGACATGTAATAAACATTTTGGGCCACCGTGAAAGGAACTACCTCAATTGCTTGTGATGAGGTTAGAGTTTCTATCTTGAAGGAAAGGCATGCTTGCCAACACGGGTGACAACTTTTAATTTTCATTGTGGGATCTGCCTGCTGGTGTGTTCGATTAGCTCTTTCCTCCTCAGGCCAAACGCTTACTATTTCATGACAATAATAGTCGTTTGTTCTTTATATAACCCTCCTTATCACAGTTCATCCAAGTGCTGTAACAAATAGTTTATACGTGTAGCTAATGTTATGGTACTCAATTTGCCAACGACAGAAGGATGGAAAACTATGAGGGTTATTTCAGGATTCAAACCTTTTCCTGGAGAGGTCAGTGAAAGGTTCCTCATCCATCTTGTGTGCATCCTGCTTCCATCAGAAGGATCTACCCTTTGCTTATCCCTAACCCCAGACCCATGTGGGGGGAAAAGCACCAAATGGACTGCCAGCAACACAATTTATTAAAATAAATTATTCTTACCATGGAACCAGGAATCCTATGTCAGATTTGTGAATCCTGGACCCTCTCTGGGGATTTGCAAATACAGCTCAGGGTACACAAATCTTGAAAAAAGGAGTGACCAAACCTATTTATTACAATGTGGCTGTTATTTGGGGTTGTCCCTGTGCAGTAGGTTGGGGCAGGGCCAGGATGTAGTCCTGTCACTGCTGCCAACACCTAATGCCTATGGCTGAAGGTCGTGTGCAGTAGGGCTTGGCTGCTCACAGCCGGATGGACCTCTGCGGCCAACCCCTCCTGCACACAGCCAAAGTCCTTGCACAGCAGGGGTTGGCTGAATGCTGTAGGTTGGGTTCAGGGCCTGGTTGCCTGCAGCCCCCCCCCCCCACTGTGCCTAGTCAAAGTCAGTGTGCAAAGAGTGTTGGCCTTCCGCGGAAGGGTTGTGTTCCAGGTTTGGCCAAAGGTAAAGCGTTACAACCCTCTCCTGCCAAGGGCAAAGCTGGGTTTGCCTGCCTACAGAGGGTGGAGTACAGGGACTGGCTACAGTCTTGTCTCTGTGGCCAGTCCCTATTGTACCCAGCTCAAGGATGTGTGCAGTGAAGGATGGTTGCCCATACTTGGTTGGGCATGGGGAAATATTGCATGTGGCATATGATAAAGAAAAAAGATCAATGGAAAAAACAATGATTAAAGTGAAGTTAGGATTAGCTTTGGCTATAATACATTCAGAAACACATTAGAAATTAAACAAACAAAATACGCAGTTAAAGTGGCATTATGATTGTATCATAACATGAACAACTGACATGAAAACCATAACTCACACATCAAAAGCCATGCTTATGACCTCATACTATGTATTGAAATAAGTAACAACACCTGAAAGCACCACAAATGTAGATAACAATACATACGCCCAATAAATAATACTACATTCCTAGTTGTTTCTTTAATAGTGTTAATGGTATTAGGATACATCATCTCATCTGTAAAAATGTTTACATTTGTCATACATCTCTCGCATCAAAGGGGAGGTCAAAGGAATTGTATCTGTTGGGCAAGTTACGGCTTTTCTTTCTGTTGTGTGAATTGTAGATTGCTGTCATAAGCTTAACTTGTAAATGGTGGATTTTTTTGGTTTTAATTCAAAACCATAACTCCACTTTAACTGTGTTTTTTTAAAAGCATGTGATCCAAAGCTATCCTAAATTCACTTTAACTTTGTTATTTTCAAGGAATATCTATATATATATATATATCTATGTATGTATGTGTATATATATATATATATATATATATATATATATATACACACACACAAATACTGTCACCATTGTGTAGTTATAGTTAGAACCAGGTTTCCATATGAAATGTCTATTTTTTTATTTACTAATAACTTTGGTTCAGTTTGACAAATCTTTGCAAAACCTTCTCAAAAAAATGGTTTATCCACTTCAGCTCCTTCCTGCAAAGTCTCAGGATGATCTGTCAAATGGAAGCCAGAGAAAAGGGGCAATCTCAAAATGCTTTTCCCCCCCATGCAATTTCCTATAGGAAAATTGAACTGCACTACAGCCAACATGGCTGAATAGAATTACTCCAAATTTGGCAGAAAGTTAGATCTTTACCCAGAAAGCTTGCTTTTGGTTCAGTAGTGTTTAAGAAATTAAGGTTTAAAATGTATTTATATATCTGACGACGTTAGTACTGCAAGTCCAGTACATCAAATATTAGATCTGAAGGGCTACCTCCCATCAACAAAGATGTTTGACAGCCATGTTAGGAATCAGAGTCCCAATGTCTTGAAAAAAACCCATATAAGGCACAGGATAAGAATGCCATAACCCATTAGACCATGTGGGGGTGCTGGGGTACTGCAGATTGTGTGGCCCATGACCTCCCCCATACATGTGTGGACCTCCCTCCAATATCGAGCTATGTATGGGCACTCCCACAGTATGTGGTAAAATGTAACTTCTTGGCCGCAGAACCGTCTGCTGCTGGAGTCAGTGCCAAATCCTATCCTAACTAATGTGGGCCCCGATACATAGACTCTATGAAGTATTTTCAGCTGTACTAGTTTCAATTTTAAGGAGATTGCCCCCTCATGTGGGGACGCCAACGCATCCATCCATTCATCCTCATCGAGTTCTTGCAGTTCACGCTTCCATTTGGATCGAAGCTGCAGGAGGGGGTCAGGGGATTGGTGAATTAATTTCAGGTACGTCAGGGAAATTGCCTTCTTAGTCATATAACCGCCCAAAAGCCTATCTTCGAGAGGAGAGGCTTCCGGAGCGGTCTCTCCCCTCATGATGACTGTATGTAACGTGTGTCGTTTCTGAAGGTATCTAAATCTCTCCGATTCAGCAAGCACGTATTTTTGTTGGAGGGCTCTGAAGGGCAAAACCTCCCCCCTTTGCCATAGATCAGTCACCTGCGAGATCGCTATCAATTCCCATTTGTCAAACCCTTTAGTCCTCCAGAGATCGCACAGCTGTTCAGAGTACCACAGTGGGGTGCTTCGAGTTATGGCCTTAGCCCATCCCATATTTTTCTGAACTGAGGACCACACCTGTATCGAGTGTTTTGTGGGGCCCGTCAGAGGGAATTTTGCGGGTCTCAAATATAGTGCCCGTGTATATTTACCCCCTGAGAGAAGCCATCTGTCCATGTCATAACCCGGATCAGTAGGAGGTCGGTAAATGTAATGATAGAATGCCGCCAGTTGTGCCGCCTAGTAATATTTCTTAATATTTGGCAAACCTATGCCCCATCATACCACCCCCTCACCAACTTCGGAAAGGAAATACGCAGCGGAGCAGTACCCCAGAGCAGCCTCCTTTGTACACTCTCCACCCGTCTAAAATATGCAGCCGAAACTAAGGCAGGTGAATTCTGAAGGACATACAAAAAAAGAGAGTAGAGACATAATTTTGAACAAGGCGGCTCCCCCAAGGTGCCGCAGTGGGGGCAGAAGGTTTGGTTCATAAAAAAGTTTGGGATCCGTGCTAATGAAGATTCCCAGATATTTGAACCCCCCCATGTCAATCCGGAGCCGATATTCGTGGGGCAAAGCAGGAGGGTTGCCCCTGAGCAAAAAGAAGTGATTTTGTCCGATTGATCCTATACCCCGAGTAGGTCCCAAAGTTAGTGAACATGTTCAAAACCTAGCACAAGGAGCAATACGGAGAGGCCATATACAGTAAAATGTTGTCCGCGTAGAGGGATATGCGGTCTTCCCAGCCATCAGCCCAACGCAGCCCTCGTAGTGTGCATACATTTTAAGGGGAGAGGCCTGTGGTCCCCATCCCTGAGCTAGTAAATGGCACCTGATGGTGGATAGGGCCACTGGGGTCTGATGATTTTTACAGTTTAATATGGAGATGAAGGGGCATGTGCTCCGCCCTCCCGTGCCATAGGATGACACGTGGAGGAGTGTGGCTCACTGATTAGAGCGGCAGACCCTGATGCGGAGGTCTGGCCCGGGACCAGGGTTCAATTCCCGACGCGGCAGGGTCCTGAGCCCAAAAATGTCCACGGACTCGATAATTCTCGCCTCGGTGCCTATTCTAATCATGGGGTCCCACGCTGCAACTCTGGGCAATAGTTGCTTAATCTCCACTACGGCGGCCCACCCGCTGCGGGATGCCTGGCTTTCACCCTGGGGATACCCAGTAGGGGTTATCTCACAGGGAAAAGCCAGGACGGGTTCCCAAGGCAAGCGCCGTGATGCCTTCGGGTGATACGTGCGCTATATAAGTCGCAATACAATACAATACATGGCCCGGGTCCCCATGTAACGAGGCCTGTAGTGAGCCAGTGTTCCGAAGACCCCATCCTGCCTATGGCTGTGCACAACACACGGTGGGGTTGGCCAAACCAACACTGAGCACTGCCTTTTGTTGCATGTGGAGTGGGGTTGGCCGCAAGGCCTGGCTTGCAACCAGTCCAGTGTCAAACTCCACCCAGACAGTCTCCCAGAGGCAGCCATCCCACTATCTGCACAGCCTTTGGGTGTGCATTGAGTTGGTCTCAGGGCCTGACTTGTAGCCATGCCTTGTGACCAAATCCCTGAAAGCAGCTAACATGCCGCAGCACACAGCCTTTGCTCGTGCACAGCAGGGTTGGCCATCAGGCCACCGGGGCGCCCCCCTCGGGGTCAAAACATATATATATATATACCGACACTAGAATGGACATATACAGGTTCACAAGAAAACTCAAACTAAAGAAATTTTTTGAATTACATCCGAAAAAGATTATTGAACCTGCCAATCCATCTAGTCCCATTTTGATTGGTAGCCAAAGTCAAGCGACCTTTGACACACTCTGGGACCTACAAAATGAGCCTTCTATGGAAACTTTAAGGGATGTTCCTCTGGAACAAGTGGACAAGCGGGTTACACCCTTCAAACCAAAATCTACTTTTCTACCGGTTATGGTCCATGACAATCTTGATACTTTCCAGGAGAGTGTGGTCCGCGATATTAAATATCTCTATACTGCCACCAACAAACGGAAGTTTCACATCTCCAAGCAGAATCAATGCTACAAACAACTGATTGTGAAACTCCAACAAAACCACAATGTTATCGTCAAGCAGGCCGATAAAGGCGGCAATGTGGTTTTGTGGCCTAGGGATTTATACATACAAGAAGCGGATTCACAACTAAATGATATTTCCTGTTACCGAAAGAGCAATTTACAGATTGTCAAGAATGCGTGGACCACACAACATCAGAAATTACAGGTATGGAGAAGTGCGGGCCTGCTCACACATGAGGAATTTAAATACCTCAAGAAAGATTATCCTGTCATCCCTTCTTGGTACTTACTCCCCAAAATCCATAAGGACAACCATGTACCACCTGGCCGTCCGATTATTTCGGCCATTGACAGTTCCCTAGAAAATGTGTCCAAATATATTGACTTTTTTTTACAAAACCATGTTAAAAATCTCCCTTCATATGTCAAAGACTCATTCGATTTTCTAGCTAAAATTGAAAACTTTATGTGGGAAGAAAACATGGTTCTTGTAACGATGGATGTTTCATCTCTCTATACCTCAATCAAACATGAGGATGGACTCAAGGCCTTGGCCCACTACTTGAACAGAGATTTACCCCTCTCTACGGCTCACAACAAAATGCTGGTAGAGATGACCAGAACATGCCTGGAACAAAACTTTTTCATTTTCAATGGCGCAATTTACCATCAGGTCAGGGGTGTGGCGATGGGGGCCTGTTTCTCACCCAGCTATGCGTGCTTGCACGTTGGGCTGTGGGAGGAACAGGTCCTAGTCGGGCAGCACCATGATATATTTACTGCTAACATTATGTTATACCTGCGTTACATTGACGATGTTTTTTTGATTTGGAGGGGTGATGCGAATGAGGCCAGAAAGTTTGTTGATTTGATTAATTTGAATACCATTAATCTTAATTTTACAGCAAACTTCAGTACTGTATCCATCTGTTTTTTGGATGTTGAGGTTGTGGTAGATGGCACCAAACTAAATACCAGACTTTATAGGAAGCCAAGTGCAGGCAATACCATCCTACACTCTCTTAGCCAACATCCAGCACATCTAATTCGCAGTATTCCCTTCGGGGAAATGCTGCGAATTAAGAGAATTTGCAGTACTGATGCCGAATGCGCGGCTGCGCAAGAAGCCTGCAGATTACGCTTCCTGGCTAGGGGCTATTCTGCGGAGATTTTGGCCAAAGCAATCTTACGTTCCAACTCTATGAGTAGGCAGGAAGCATTAATACCAAGAACCAAGAGTGCTCAATTGACCAATGATGTGACTGTGGATGTTCAAAGGTGTACTCCCAGGGCTATTCTAACATATAATAGACAACATGGGGCTCTTCGAAAAATTATTAACAGAAATTGGAATTTGGTTCTCAGTGACCCTGTGATCGGGCACTTGGTGGAGCCCATACCAACTTTGACCTTTAGAAGATCCCCTTCAATGTCTAAAGCCTTAGTAAGCAACACCTTGGAACCTAAAGTTTCAGCCACCTGGTCAGCTCTGAAGAAGGGCTTTAAGATCTGCCCCCAGTGCAAGGCCTGTCGTTTTGGCAGTAACAGGACACATTATAAAAGTCCTTTTTTTGAGCATCCCACTGCCATTTCTAAGTGGCTCACATGCAAAACAGAATACGCCGTCTATGTGTTGGAGTGTCCTTGTGGGCTCCAATATGTGGGCAGCACTAAGCTGCCCGCCCACAAGAGAATACTCCAACACATACGTGCGATTTCTGGTCATGATCAAAATTATCCGGTTGCCAGGCATTTTCAGGACAAGCATTTAGGGGTACCAGATTCACTCCTATATTTTTTAATTGATTGTGTTGAGGCGTCGAGGAGAGGTGGGGACCGTGAGGCTAAGCTCCGTCTCCTTGAGACCAGATATATCCTGGAATTAAACACCAAGAATCCCAATGGCCTCAACGATAGGGAAGACTTGTATACTTGTCTTTAGTCCCCTTTTATCTATATATGTTTTTCAATCAATTAATTTTCTTTCTTTGCCTGTCCATGCCTGTCCGGATATTTGAGCTAATTTTTTGGTTCTTACTTTTTGAGCTTTTACTGAATACTGTTTCAAAAGCGCTCCATGCCAGTTAGTTCCAACCTGCTACATGTTGTACATATGATGACATTTTCTCTCTTTTTTAACCCAGTATATAACTGTTGGATTTTAACTTTGGAATCACTATTAATTATTTCTTTGCACTTTTTGCACTTTATATATGCACTTTAATGCCTGCGACTATTATAGTGACTTGCCCACTGGGGTTTGATTCTTATACAAATGTTACGCGTGTCATTACTTTTGCTGCTATTTGAATTTGTACTATTTGCACTATTTGTAAATACTTTATTTTTCTATCCATGGCGGAAATAATTTTTTGAATGTTTATACTACACCATTGTACATAGATGAATTAATTTATCATGTACTTAATTGTGTATTGTATATTGATCAAGTTCTGCATTTTTTACATATTTCTATCGTGTATTTTAGCAAATTGTAATATTTTATTGATTGTAAATATGTTTAGTGCTTTATCTTGAATCAAGTTAGCTCACTTGAGCTTCATTCTCTCTTTTTCCGCTGGATATATTTGCCGCAAAAGTTTTGTATTGTTTGGAATATATATTTTTTCCATTTCTATGACACGAGGTACTGCATTGTCACTTTAAATGGCCGGGTTTGATGTACGCAGTTTGTCATGTGATCAAGCCTCCCTGGAGGCGAAACGCGTCATGGCGGCAGCGCTGGCTTTTATGAAATAAAGACACCGTTCACCAGCACCATTTGGGTCGGCTCTTTGTTGCTGAATATTCGAACTGCTTGTTTTGCTTGCTGTTTGCGGTTCTGTGCGACAATTTCCTCCATATATATATATATATATATATATGTATATATATATATATATATTACTGGAACTTCACTTTTTTTCGATGCTTGGCGCAGAAGAACTAAACGGACCCAAGCAGGTAGAATTGCTATATTTATTTCATTGTGTGCACCACTCCGTCCGCCATGACGCGTTTCGGGCCCTGAAGCCCTTGATCACATGACATGGTCAGCCAATCATTGTGTTTTTAACGTGTGTAGAGGCATCATCTGACCACTGGGCCTGCTGCTCTGGCGAAGGCTGTACTGCTGAAAAGGGCAGATGGCACGGGTCCCAGCAGTTCTATACTGCTTGTGAGACTGGCAAACAGCTGCTCTGCCCTGCCTCGCCTAATGCAGCTCAGCACTAGCACCCTCCGCACTCGTGACTCTCACTATGATCGCGGTGCCCGACCAACTCCCTGAAAGCAGCCTTTGCTCGTGTACAGCAGGGGTTGGCCATCAGGCCACCGGGGCGCCCCCCTCGGGGTCAAAACACACACACACACATATATATATATATATATATATATATATATATATATATATATATATATATATATATATATATATATTACGGGGTGGGAGCATGCCGGCCTCCTCCCCAAGCTTCAAAAGGCCCTAGGGACCCCATTCCCTGGGGCCAAAAATAATTAAATAGGGGAGGAGTGCGTGCGCCCACCCAAGAACCTTTTTGGGTCCCAAGGACCCCATTCTCCAGGGACAAATTCTAAAGTGAGGGAGGCGTGTGGCCCTCTCCCTCAGCTTTAATTGGCCCCAGGGCCAAATACAGTGAAAAAGGCAGCAACTAGGCCCCAGGAACTCTATCCTTCAGGGCCAAATATAATGAAAAGGGGGAGGGGGCTGCATGTTATTATAAAGGAAAGCAAGGCAATTCTAGCTGAAATGCTTTGGCACTGTGAACCTGCACTATTTTGCAGGTTAAAAGATTGGAGCTGATTTTGGAGTGCTGTGTGATGTTGGGGAGAGAAGAATATATAATACATAATATTTTCACTGAAAAAACCCACAGGTTTCAGGGATGTTATAGTTAGTTGGACATTTCACCCTAATATAAACTTTCATACACCTACTCTAAAATACAAACTACCATTCTCAAACAATAGACACACCAATTCCAGTTAGTACATACCCAGTCACTTATTCATAGGTGTACAAACACATCCACTCACCCATACAGTCACTCACCCATATAGTCACTCACCCATATAGTCACTCAATAATATAGCCAATGATATATGCACGAACTCATAAGCCTATACAGATACTCATACACTGCCATTGGTATAGAGTCAAAATATCGAGTTTTTATTATCGAGTAGACATAATATCGAGTAAAAAATATAGAATGGACATAATATCGACTAGCCATAATATAGACTACCAAAATATCGACTTGAAAATTTTAATATCGAATAAAATGGACATAATATCGAATCAAAAATATAGAATGGACATAATATCGACTAGACATATTATAGACAACAAAAATATCGAATTTTAGGTAAGTTAATACTAATTTTTTTTGTGTAATATAATTCTGTAGCGGGTTGTGGGTTTATAGGGGAATAGGGTGGGAAGTCATTTATTTATAATTAATTAAATATGTTATTTTATTTTTGTTATTTATTTAGAATTAATTGTTAATTAATTATTAATTGGTAATTAATTAAAATATACTTGGTAATTAATTTTAATTGATTAATTGATAAATATTTTAATTTTAGTAATTTATTTTCTGTAGCGGGTTGTGGGTTTATAGGGGAATAGGGTGGGAAGTAATTTAATTATTATTAATTAAATATGTTAATAAATTAATTGGTATTTATTTGGAATTAATTGGTAATTAATTACTAATTGGTAATTAGTTAAAATATAATTGGTAATTATTTTTAATTGATTAATTGATAAATATTTTTATTTTAGTAATTTATTTTCTGTAGTGGGTTGTGGGTTTATAGGGGAATAGGGTGGGAAGTAATTTAATTATAATTAATAAATATGTTAATTAATTAATTGGTATTTATTTTGAATTAATTGTTAATTTATTTTTAATTGATAAATAATTAATTCTTAATTGATAATTAATTTTAATTAATTGTTTAATTGACAATTATGTGAATAATATTATTTTATTTTCTGTAGTGGGTTGTGGGTTTATAGTGGAATAGGGTGGGTAGTAATTTAATTTTAATTAATTAAATATGTTAATTAATTAATTGATTGGTATTTATTTTGAATAAATTGTCAATGAATTTTTAATTGGTAATTAATTAATTGATGATTAATTAATAATTATGTGAATAATATTATTTTATTTGTAGTAGCGGGTTGTGGGTTTATAGGGGAATAGGGTGGGAAGTAATTTAATAAAATTAATTAAACATGATAATTAATTAATTGGTATTTATTTTAAATACATTGTTAATTAATTTGTAATTTGTAATTAATTAATTCTTAATTGGTAATTAAAATGTATTAATTGATAAATTTATAATTATGTGACTTAGATTAATTTATTTTCACTAGAGCGGGGATATTAAAATTTACCCCTATGCTATCCAATGCTTTCCTTACTGTTGCACTCTCTGGAGTGGGAATAGTAATTTTTACCCCTACGGTATCCAATGCTTTCCGTACTGTTGCACTCTCTGGAGTGGGAATAGTAATTTTTACCCCTACGCTATCCAACGCTTTCCTTACTGTTGCACTCTTTGGAGTGGGAATAGTAATTTTTACCCCTACGCTATCCAACTCTTTCCCTACTGTAGCACTCGCTAGAGTGGGAATAGTAATTTTTATCCCTACGCTATCCAACGCTTTCTCTACTGTTGCACTCTCTGGAGTGGGAATAGTAAATTTTACCCCTACGCTATCCAACGCTTTCCCTACTGTTGCACTCTCTGGAGTGGGAATAGTAATTTTTACCCCTACGCTATCCAACGCTTTCCCTACTGTTGCACTCTCTGGAGTGGGAATAGTAATTTTTACCCCTACGCTATCCAACGCTTTCTCTACTGTTGCACTCCCTGGAGTGGGAAAAGTAATTTTTACCCCTACGCTATCCAACGCTTTCTCTACTGTTGCACTCTCTGGAGTGGGAATAGTTATTTTTACCCCTACGCTATCCAACGCTTTCCCTACTGTTGCACTCTCTGGAGTGGGAATAGTAATTTTTACCCCTATGCTAATCAACGCTTTCCCTACTGTTGCACTCGCTGGAGTTGGAATAGTAATTTTTACC
This sequence comes from Lissotriton helveticus, assembly GCF_964261635.1. Lineage (NCBI taxonomy): Eukaryota > Metazoa > Chordata > Amphibia > Caudata > Salamandridae > Lissotriton > Lissotriton helveticus. Next base: position 257,377,618 of record NC_136059.1, read on the forward strand.
CCTATGCTATCCAACGCTTTCCCTACTGTTGCACTCTCTGGAGTGGGAATAGTAATTTTTACCCCTACGCTATCCAACGCTTTCTCTACTGTTGCACTCTCTGGAGTGGGAATAGTCATTTTTACCCCTACGCTATCCAACGCTTTCCCTACTGTTGCACTCTCTGGAGTGGGAATAGTAATTTTTACCCCTACGCTATCCAACCCTTTCCCTACTGTTGCACTCGCTGGAGTTGGAATAGTAATATTTACCCCTACGCTATCCAACGCTTTCCCTACTGTTGCACTCTTTGGAGTGGGACTAGTAATTTTTACCCCTACGCTATCCAACACTTTCCCTTCTGTTGCACTCGCTGGAGTTGGAATAGTAATTTTTACCCCTACGCCATCCAACGCTTTCCCTACTGTTACACTCTCTGGAGTGGGAATAGTAATTTTTACCCCTACGCTCTCCAATGCTTTCCCTACTGTTGCACTCTCTGGAGTGGGAATAGTAACTTTTTACCCCTACGCTATCCAACGCTTTCCCTACTGTTGCACTCTCTGGAGTGGGAATTGTAATTTTTACCCCTACGCTATCCAACGCTTTCCCAACTGTTGCACTCGCTGGAGTAGGAATAGTAATTTTTACCCCTACGCCATCCAATGCTTTCCCTACTGTTGCACTCTCTGGAGTGGGAATAGTAATTTTTACCCCTACGCTATCCAACGTTTTCCCTACTGTTGCACTCGCTGGAGTGGGAATAGTAATTTTTACCCCTACGCTATCCAACGCTTTCTCTACTGTTGCACTCGCTGGAGTTGGAATAGTAATTTTTACCCCTACGCTATCCAACGCTTTCCCTACTGTTACACTCTTTGGAGTGGGAATAGTAATTTTTACCCCTACGCTATCCAACCCTTTCCCTACTGTTGCACTCGCTGGAGTTGGAATAGTAATTTTCACCCCTACGCTATCCAACGCTTTCCCTACTGTCGCACTCTTTGGAGTGGGAATAGTAATTTTAAACCTCTCGCTATCCTACGGAATAAATATTGTATATGTTTTGTTAATAATATGTATATATATATATATATATATATATATATATATATATATATATATATATATATATATATATATATATATATATATATATATGTTTTAATTTTTTTAAGTTACAATAATTATTTATTAATTTTAAGTTTATTTAAGTATTTTAAGTATGTTTAAATTAGTTATTTATTATTATAGTACTTTAAAATTACTTTTAAGATATTTAAAAAAATCGATATTTTGACTGTCTATATTTTTTCCTATCGATATATTGGAGTCGATATTTTTGTACTTACCTGTTTGTAGATAGGAAGTCGATATTCTGGCATTCTATATTTTTACCTCGATATTTTGACTGTCGATATTTTGACTGTCAATGATCCACTGCCATTCACCCATAGAGTTACTAACACAACTAGTCAGTCACCGAAAGAATCAATCACACTGCCATTTACTCATTATACAATTACACATATAGACACTCATGTAGCTGCCACTTCCATGCTGCCACTTACACACCAACTAACAGACTGATACATTCATACCGATTAGTCCCTCACCCAAGCATTTAGTAAGACACATTTAATCACTCACTTATACAGTCAGTCATACACCTACTAAATCAGCCATTCAGTCACTCATACACCCACTCATTCTTCAATATTGGTGTGTGTGTATTTATATATATATATATATATATATATTACCTACTGGCGGTCGCCAGTAGGTATATATAGTTAGGATTTTTTCTCTATGGGTTTTTTGAAAATTCTATGTCTAATAACTTTGGCGTTTGTGGACGGAATTGGCTGAAATTTTCAGGAAAATGGCACATTTTGTTTCTGAGCAGCCCTTGAAAATTTGGGGGGGGTTCGTCAAGGGGGGGCCGAGAAAAAAGGGGGGTCCCAAAACGTGTTTTTAACATTGAGTTTTCCATAGGGCGGTTGGCCTCACTTTTAGCCCGAACGGCTGAATGGATTTGCACGAAACTTGGCAAAATTGTAGGGACTGGTAGCCCGATGTGCCTTTTGTAGGTCTCAATATATGTGCTCCAGTGGATTTTGAGAAATTAACGTTTAAAAAAAGATATATATCTGTAACAGCGGACCGGGCAGCGTCCTAGGACGCGTACTTTTCGCGCAACGGAGCTTTGTGAAGCGAAGCTGATTGGTTCTCCGGCGTCTGTCAACATTCCAAACAGTCCGTAGCGGCCGCCATCTTGTCTCTCGGTAGGATCGAGAGACAAGAGGAGGCCAAAGCGAAGGGGCAAATGACCATAAGGGGGAATAGTAGATCCTCGCTGACCCCCTAGGTTTGATGTGGAGGTTTTAAAAGGGCCCCGCGGGGCAAAAAAAAATAATAATAATAATAATCGAACACCTGAATGGATTTGCACGAAACTTGGCAAAATATTAGGGACTGGTAGCCCGATGTGCCTTTGCTAGGTCTCAATATATGTGCTCCAGTGGATTTTGAGAAATTAACGTTCAAAAAAAGATATATATCTGTAACAGCGCTCCGCTTCGCGTACTTTTCGCGTTACGGAGCTTTGCGAAGCTGATTGGTTCTCCGGCGTCTGTCAACATTCCAAACAGTCCGTAGCGGCCGCCATCTTGTCTCTCGGTAGGATTGAGAGACAAGAGGAGGCCAAAGCGAAGGGGGAAATGACCATAAGGGGGCATAGTAGATCCTTCCTGACCTCTTAGGTTTGATGTACCATTTTGCCAAGTTTGGTGTAATTCCGTTCAGCCATTCAGGCTGTAGACGTATGTAAATGTCCTATGGAAAATTGCATGGGGAAAACACATTTGAAAGTGTTGAAATTTAGAACCAATTAAAATGTTACTTTGGTTTTGTATTTGTGTTTGATGAAAGTTAATTGGTTATGTATATATGTCAAATGAGAGGAAACCACAGCCATTTTGTGATACTACTGTCTGAGGTACATTTGTGAGGAATTTTTGGTGGTGAATTTCTGGTGTTTGATTTACACAGTACTAACACTTCTGCTACTTTTAAAAAGGTGAGTTGTTAATTTGTAAGGGGAACTATGTTGTACACTTGAAGATAATTTGAAAAATGTTTTCTGTTATTTATTTGCAGTCCTTCTGTTATACTAAATACTTGATGAAGTTAGTTTTATATTATGTATTACTAAAAACGATAAATGAAAGTGATTATTTTTTTCTGCAATTTACAGCAAGCAATTTCAAAATAAAATGGCTCACAATGAAGAGACCGTGGCAATTTCTTTTGAATTGTCCACTACATTGATTGAAATTGAGAGCACCAATAATGAAATATTGTCACAAGGAGGACATGACTTGTATGATTCCATTAGATTGATTGAAATGGACAGCACCAAGAATGAAATATTGTCACAAGGAGATGACTTGAATGATTCCACTACATTGATTGAAATTGAGAGCACCAATAATGAAATATTGTCACAAGGAGGAGATGGCTTGTATGATTCCATTAGATTGATTGAAATGGACAGGACCAATAATGAAATATTGTCACAAGGAGGAGATGACTTGAATGATTCCACTACATTGATTGAAATTGAGAGCACCAATAATGAAATATTGTCACGAGGAGATGACTTGAATGATTCCACTACATTGATTGAAATGGACAGCACCAATAATGAAATATTGTCAGAAGGAGGAGATGACTTGAATGATTTTTTTGATCAATCTCTTGATGGCGAATTTATCGAGTGTTTGGAGACCATAGAGTTACAAGAATCATCATTGCAGACTTTTAATGAGGAGATTCCAGATGAGATGATTGAAGAGGAAATTACTGATGAGGACATGTTACTAGTTGTTTCAAATTTAGAAAATTTTGAAGAATAAATTTATATTTAGAAATCAAAAATTGTTTGAGACATTATTTATTTTTATTTTTAATTTATGAGGTTGTAGCGAAGTGATTGTAGTATAAAATGAGACTTATAGTATAGAGTGCAACATTTTTATGTTACATGGTAAGTTTACTCATATTTACTTCCCTTCTGCCACTATATTATCTCCAATGTGTATTTGACATGTCTTCTTCATCTCCGGCCTCCTTTCTCTCACTGTGTGTCTCCGATGCATCTTATCGCTGGTATTTTGTGTAATTACAGAAGAGAGTAAAATAAAATAGTTCGGAACGTGAAAAGGGGGCAAAGTAGAGTACTCCTCACCCCCTAGGCCTTTTTAGGCGGTCCCAAAAGGATCAGTTTCTGCTTTCCTGAGAGATTATGGTATGAGTTCCATATACCACAATAACTTGCATTACAACATGCAAGATATCTATCTCCTATTACCAACTTTTGGAGATATTCGCGCTAAGCGCGAATATCTCCAAAAAGTAACACCTGCCCTGAGCAGTTCTTAGCCATGTTATCCAATGGGAGGTGGATAACATGGCTAAGAGTATTAGCTCGGTAATGCATGAATATCGCTGAGTTTTTAGCGATATTCATGCATTGCGGCCGTTTATTATCGCATTTGCGATAAACCTTGATAATAGTAAGGTTTATCTTCGATAATTTCTGACGATGCTTAGTGGTAAAAAATTGGTTGGTAAGCATCGTTAGCGATAAATATCGCTTAACTTTGGTAATATGCCCCAACGTCTGTTAACGTTCGATTCGAAGGAAATGAGGAAGTGTTGAAAAACATTGTCTGCGCCATCTTGCCTTTTTTGAAATGCCACACTTTTGTCGTGCACGGCAGCCATTTTAGATGTCTTGACCAGACCCACTCTCTGCACGCTGTCGATTCGTAGCATGGCTCCTCACCCTCGCAAGCATCTTCCCCAGGCACTGGTCACCCCCGCTCTCTGTCTTATGCATGGGCAATAAACCTCCCCCCATCTGCGCTGCTCTTCCCTGAGAATCACACTGTGCCCGCCCGACACCTCCCTTTCGCCCTATTCACTACCGCACCCTGTGACACTCCTCTTCCTCTGTGTCCGATTGTCCAGGCTATCAGCTAGCCCTGCAGATGTAGTTTATGGCCCCAGCTGTAAAGAATCACCCCTCTTCAAAGGAGTTATAGTAGATCAAGGCCCACACCCGATGAGATCCGTCACACCACACGTGTTCCTACTATCTGAAAACTATCCTGTATTGTGATTGGGGAGGGGACCGAGCCTGAAGCGGAAGATTCCAGGAATGACTCTTTGTACATCAAAGTTTTTACAATTATGTGTCACATAAAAAATATATAGCACTCCAACAAAGTAGTAGGAATATAAAACTTTAATAACATATAAATATATACAACAAAACAAAAACAGTAAAAACATTTAAACAACGAAGAGACCGTGGCAATTTATTTTGAATTATCCAATAGATTTATTGAAATTGACAGCACCAATAATGAAATATTCTTGTCAGTAGCGGTCTGTTGTGCGAATAGTTCCAAGGCAGCAGAACGCGCTGAAATCTGGATGTCACGAAGGTGATGTCTAGCAAGTTGCCGCCCAGCAAATAACGGCGTGGGGCGCCGCGGGGGTGAGTGAGTCCAGTAGGCACCACAGCTATTCTTACCGGCATTGCAGAATTACTGCTGGGGACAATGCCTGTGCTGGAGCAGGGTCACAGCAGAAACAAAAAGGATTCTGTTGAAGATGTTGTTGGTTTTCAATTTGAAAACAGTTCTGGTGTCAACTGCTATGCTAATGTAGTGGTTAATGTTTTGTTTTCTCTAGAAAATGTAAAAGAGGGGGAGGCAGTCCAAAGTTCCGTTAAAAGGGCAAAGGAAAGGATCGGTGGTTTGAACTATCAGTCAAAAAGGGGAGGGGGTGCAACAATTTTTCCTACCGGGTCACACTGTGCTTTCACCGGAAGTGAGGTCTGCAGGATTCTAGTAATTCAAAGTGAGGCTGGCGCCGACGTCCCGCGGATACAGTTTCGTCACTCCACGGGTGATCATGGCAGTCATTCCCCATCGGGGGTGGGAGACTCCCGCGGCTCCTCTAGAATCTTCAAGGTCGTGGAGGACTACGGTGGTGGAGTCAACCAGTGACCGGGCCATTTCTTTATGCTGGGCCCGCTCTTGCCAGGTCGACCGCCATTTTGAGAGTTCGGTAGCTACTGGCGATCGCGGGGTCAAATGAACGGACGGGCTCCACCCTGCCGGGCGAGACGTTGCAGCATGGCCACAGTGGAAGAACTCTTTTCCGGGCGCCTGGACCGCTGAGGGTGCAGCTGGGAAGCCTACACTGGGGAGGCGGGAGAGGCCTGTTCGCACCGTCTCTCCCTCCCAGTGCACCCCACGGCGTCTCGCTTGAGATTTGTTATGGCCGGACCAGGCGATGAGGACGAGGGGGGGGTCGGAGGCATGTGCAAGACATCCCCCCCCAGTGTTGTCGCAGCCATTATAAAAGAAAGAAGTGTCCCGTCCGTCTTCGGGCCGGGCTTCCGGTGGATGTCGGCCGGACGCCCCTGGCTCTGGCCCCATGAACGGGTTTCTTGGTTTATCGGCTGCAGCCGGATTCCGTCGGCCTCGGCCCCCCGACCGTTGGTGGCCGGACCGGAAGAGCATGTGGCGGGACTACCTGCAACTCTCAAGGGCCACCGCGGCCGGACTGGGAGAGAGAGGGGAGGGTCGAGGAGACATTCCCCCCCCCCTGCAACTGTTCAGCGTTGTAAAGGCAATCCCCTGGCCGGGTCCCGTTGGTCTCGGCCTCTCCTCCGGCTACACCCTACGTTAGGATCTCCTGGCCGAGGCGTGGCAGCAGGACCTGCCTTATATGGGCTGCTCCCGGCTGGGCGTAGCCGGAACCCTGCCCCACCTTGGAAGTTTCCAGAGTGGGGGCGGATGTTCTACTGACTTGCATTTTCCCTAGTCTATCGATTTTTTTGGCGTGGCAGGCGGTGGGACAGCGAGGGGTGATTTGGTTTCTCTTACTGTTTTTCTGGTCTCTCACCACTGGCATATTTTAACGTTTTCTTGTTTCTAGGACATTAATAGGTTTTATCATTACGTTATGTTATCGTTTCTTTGTTCGTTGTTTAATAAAAGTTCATGTTCATCAGTGGCCTACTGATTTTCGTTTTCCTATTCTTTTCTTTCCAGGTTGTTTCATGCTAAAGTTTCTGTTAACAGGATACAGTGATCACTTCGTTATTATTGCATATGTCCTTTTCACTAGGGGTGCTCTCTGGTCGGGCCAGATGACGTATGTCTAGTAAATGGTCCGGGTGAAACAGGTGCATCAATCAGTGGGGATAGGCATGATAGATTACAACGGGGGAGAAAGGTCCGCATTACGTACCCTTTCACTACTTGCAAAGATTTTCCTACGTTTATTTGCAAACAGGGAATACCTCCAAAAAGAACTAATTCCCAAACAGTCAATGTTCGGACAATCAATCAATCAATGAGGAATGAAATAGGTACGACGTGTTAAAGGCTTGCGTTACCTACCCTTCACTATCTGCAAAGGGAGAGAGAATATTCCTATTCTTCCTCGTTTGCAGGTAGAGAAGATCCTTAAGAGAATTAACATCGAACAATTCAATGCTCGATTGAAACAATCAACAAGGGGTACTGTGAACACAAATGAACGCCGCTTATGTACATACGCATTGCTATTTTCAACAGGTTGTTCCTAATGTTTCTATTTTAGCGAGGTCAAAAAGAGATCCCATTAGTGGCCTACTGATTTTGCTCGATTCCTTTTGTTTTTTTACACGATTTTTCGCTATCTGCAAAGACTAAACAGAGTATTGCGACTCTGTGCTTGTTTGTAAATAGAGAATGAACCAAAGAGAACAATCAATCAAATGGAGAGAGAAGCAGGCACGACGGATTACAAAGGGGGAAAGGGCTGCGTTAACTACCCTTCACTATCTGCAAAGAGAGAGTACTCCTAATAGAAATGAGGGGTGGGGGGCAGCAATCAAAGCAGATCAGTGTGCATAAACACGAAAAAAAAAATTCTTACCACGTACTTGACATTCGACAGCTTATGATATTTGCTATTAAAAAACCATTGAAATTCACTGAAAAAACCATAGGTTATAGACCATATATAGTTAGGAATTAGCATTTACAAAACCTTGAAAATTCACTGAAAAAACCATAGGTTATAGACCATATATAGTTAGGAATTAGCATTTAAAAAACCTTATTTTACTCACACAAAACCATTGAAATTCCATATATAGTTAGTTGCACTAACTATATATTGCGCACCCGCAATCCACTGCTGATGATGTCACATATTACATCATTCATGACATGGTCAGTGACATCACTGATGACATCACTGATGACATCTCAAATGACATCACTGATGACATCTCATTTGACATCAATGACCACATCACTGATGATATCATTCATGTGACAATACAATGCATCTCCTCACATTTTAATATAACCTCTGTTTCACCCAGTGTTAAAAACAGAGTATAATTTTTGAAACCATTGACACACCAATACTAGTTACTACATACGTACTCACTGATTCCTACGTCTACACACACATTCACTCATTCACCCATACAATCATTCATACATACAATCACTCATGTTTACAACACAATCATATGCACTCATACACCTATACAGACACTCACACTCTGCCACTCATCCATGGAGTTACTCACACACCTAGTCAGTCCTGTAAAGAATCAATCACACTTCCATTTTCTACTCTATACAGTTAAACATAGAGCACCTTACGTTTTCAACCATATACTAACACATACTTACTCTCTTATACAATCATTGATACAAGTACACATTGATCTGTACAGAGTCACACACCTCCCATCCAGCCACACACACACTCAGTCTCCCATGCAAATACTTGGGCAATCAATCAATAACCCATATAGTTACTCATATAGCTACTGATCAACACATGCAGCAGTTTACAGAACAACAGACATAATGATGCACAAATTAAGACAGTTTAGTCACTAACCCATGCACTCAGTGAGACACATTTAATCACTCACTCATACATTCAGTCATGCACCTACTAAATCCTTCGTCCAGACACTTATACATCCACTCATTCTTCAATATGTAAGACATATTTTAACTTTACAGAAACATAGTCACTGGATGTTGTCATCAGTGATGTCACTGACCATGTCATGAATGATGTAATATGTGACATCATCAGCAGTGGATTGCGGGTGCGCAATATATAGTTAGTGCAACTAACTATATATGGAATTTCAATGGTTTTGTGTGAGTAAAATAAGGTTTTTTAAATGCTAATTCCTAACTATATATGGTCTATAACCTATGGTTTTTTCAGTGAATATATATATATATATAACCACACTCCAGGTCACGATTCATCAATGAAAAAACCAGAGTCGGAGCCCAAATATGATGCGGTGCTGTCAGTTTTAATCAGCAGAGACAACCCAACGCGTTTCGAGATCCGCCGATCTCTTCCTCACGGGTGGAGCTTACCAGTACTGACATCCATTTAAAGGGACATACTTTTTTTCTCATGTTTGCAGCACGTGATTATAGACATAAAAGAAATATACAAGTTTAAGGCTATGTTTCTCAAAAAAGTAAACAATGCTTCATGTAAACAATTGTATCGATTCCAAAACAGAAATTAATTTGGAAACACGTGGAAACCACACTCATTGTAGTATCCGATTTAGACTTATCAAAGTATTCAAACAATGTTCGTAGTTGTAGCCAAATTTAATTGAACTGTCCAAATTATATTGTGCCAATAATACCCGGCATCAATGTGATACTGTGTTGAATTTGCCACAGTACACCTCGTCATTGTTCATAAGTTGTACTGCCCAAGTGCATAATTAAAACCAATAAAAATTAGAATTCAGATACCAAGGAAGCAGCAGCTATACTTCAAATCATTTAGAACCACAATTCATGTTTGGAGATGGATGGCTAACTCCTCCCCCAAATTATGTCCTTTAGGTTGCAGAGTGTTATACATTATAATGTATTTGGATTCGAGTTTTCTTAACTCAAGCCACCTGTTGCCTCCCCTCTCGTTGTTCTCAATGCTGTCCAGAACACAGAATTTCATCAGGTTGGGATTTTTATTATGTACCATGGCAAAATGCCTGGCCATAGGATACTGTTGGTTTTCATTCCTTATTGCTCTCTGATGTTCCAAAATTCTTAATTTTGCTTGTTTGGTAGTGCACCCTATGTAACATTTTTTACAGGGGCATTCAAGGGCATAAACAACATACTCAGTCGTACAACTGAGATGTTTAGTGATTTTATGAGCACATCTGTCTTTAGACAATTCAATTGATTTACAAGTGTTGCTGTATTTACAGGCTTTACATCTGCGACATGGATAAAAGCCTTGAATTGAATTGGGTTTCCTGCTTTCTTTTATCAGTGTATTGCTCAGTGTGTCTTTGAGTGATTTTGCCTTTCTGAATGTCAGCGACGGAATTTCATGAATTGCATCTTTTACATCATTGTCCAGTTTCAATGTATCCCAATACTTGGTTAGGCTTTTGCGTAGTTTCCAGGACTGATTACTATAGGTAGTAATGAAACGTACCTTTTCTTCTTTTTTATGCTCTTTGGGGACTAAAAGATCTTTCCTGTCCATCGCATTAACCTTAGTAAGGGCCTGCTGTATTATTTTGTCACTGTACCCCCTCTCAGAGAATCGCTGCACCATAATCTTGCTTTCTTTAGAGAAACCCTCTGTGGAGCTACAGTTTCTTTTGGCCCTTATTAGTTCAACTATTGGAATACTCTGTATGAGACTCTGGGGATGACTGCTCCCTGTGTGAAGCAGGCTATTGCCAGCCGTTAATTTGCGGAATAGAGTACTATTGAGATTTCCATCCTCAATTTCAAGCTTGATGTCCAAGAATTCCAGTCGTTCTTTGCTGATTACACTAGTGAATTTTAGATTGAGAGAGTTATTGTTTAGAGTGGATTCAAATTCGTGTATCTGGTCCAGGGTGCCATCCCAAATACAGAAAATGTCATCAATATATCTTTTCCAGAGGATGACGTGGGCACTGTAGTGGGAGATCTTACTCACCACTAGCTCTTCCCACCAGCCCAGATATAAACAAGCTAGACTGGGGGCAAAGCTAGTACCCATTGCCACCCCCCGGATTTGTTTAAACAGTAATTTGTTGAAAATTAAATAGTTGTTTGTCATGCAATCCCATATCATGTCCAATAACATGTTAGTGTGTGATAAAAAAGAAATCGATCTATTTCTAAGGTAGAATTTGCATGCTTCCACCCCCAGTTCCTGTGGAATACTAGTGTAGAGGCTGGCCACATCAAAGCTGACCAGCCAATACTGGGGACTCCACACAATGTCTTTAATGATGTGTAAAAAATCAGATGAGTCCCTAACATACGAGGGTAGGCCAGTTACATAGGGCTGCAGAAAGTGGTCAATGTATCTGCTAGTTTTTTCATACAGACTTCCCACCGACGAAACAATGGGTCTGTCGGGAGGTATTTGAAGGTTTTTATGTAGCTTCGGGAGCAAGTAAAGTGCAGGTGTTTTTGGATATTTTACCTGGAGGTAGTTAAACTCATCATCCTCAAGTATACCTCTAGCTTTCCAATCATACAATTTGTCATTATAGGCACATTTAGATATATTGTATTCCTCCCTGGTTGCTTTCATGTAATTATGTTCATCAGACAATTGCATTAAACCTTCTTTTAGGTACATTTCAATAGGCCAGACAACCACATTCCCGCCCTTGTCACTGTTCTTAATAACAACGTCAACCCAACTTTCCATTTCCTTTAAAGCAAGAAACTGTTTTTTGTTAAGGTTCCAGTTCATTTTAGGCTTATGAACAATGACGAGGTGTACTGTGGCAAATTCAACACAGTATCACATTGATGCCGGGTATTATTGGCACAATATAATTTGGACTGTTCAATTAAATTTGGCTACAACTACGAACATTGTTTGAATACTTTGATAAGTCTAAATCGGATACTACAATGAGTGTGGTTTCCACGTGTTTCCAAATTAATTTCTGTTTTGGAATCGATACAATTGTTTACATGAAGCATTGTTTACATTTTTGAGAAACATAGCCTTAAACTTGTATATTTCTTTTATGTCTATAATCACGTGCTGCAAACATGAGAAAAAAAGTATGTCCCTTTAAATGGATGTCAGTACTGGTAAGCTCCACCCGTGAGCAAGAGATCGGCGGATCTCGAAACGCGTTGGGTTGTCTCTGCTGATTAAAACTGACAGCACCGCATCATATTTGGGCTCCCACTCTGGTTTTTTCATTGATGAATCATGACCTGGAGTGTGGTTATATGAGAGGGGTTGGCGTACCCCGTCGTGAGCCCGCCGTCCAAGTGGCTTAAGCTCGCCAGACTGGTGTGTGCTTATATATATATATATATATATATATATATATATATATTACCTACTGGCGGTCGCCAGTAGGTAGTTATAGTTAGGATTGTTTTCCATAGGGAAATCGCACCATTCTATTGGGAATAACTTTGGCGCCGGTTGAGGAATCTGCCTGAAATTTTCCTCAAATTTGCCTCGTGGCGCTCCAGTCCTTCCCTGAAAGTTTGGGGGGGATTCATCAACGGGGGCCCAGATAAAAGGGGGGTCCCAAAACGTGTTTTCCCCATGTTAATTTCCATAGGGCGGTTGGACTCACTTTTAGCCAGAACGGCTGAATGGATTCCCACCAAACTTGGCAAAATTGTAGGGACTGGTAGCCCGATGTGCCTTTGCTATGTCTCAAGATATGTGCTCCAGTGGATTTTGAGTAATTTAGGTTAAAAAAAAAATATATATCTATAAGCGCGCCCCGGTACGCGCACCGGGGCGCGCTCCAGCGCGCAACGCGAGTTCGCGCGCGGAAAGCTGATTGGCTCTTGGGTGTCTGTCAACATTTGAAACAGTCCGGAGCGGCCGCCATCTTGTGTCTCGGTAGGATCGAGGCACAAGAGGTGGCAAAAACAAAGGGGGAAATGACCATAAGGGGGCAGGGTAGACCCCTCCTGACCCCCTAGGTTTGATGTGGGGGCCATAAAAGGGCCATAAAAGGGGAAAAAATCAGATTTTCGTGGGGGGAGCGCCCGGTACGCGCACCGGGGAGCATACCAGGGAGCGTACTTTGGTGAAAAATAGTGAAAAAAGTTAGTGTAAAATAATTATTTTGAGTGATCAGAGGTAGGGTAGCTGAGAAAAGAGCTTTTGGGTTCTGTGGCTGATTTAGGTACCTATAAGTACATCCCACACACATCCACATGCACACACCCCACACACACACCCACACACACCTCACACCCACACCTCCACCCACACCCAAACACCCCACACACCCACACCCACATGCACACCTTACACACCAACACAATGTACACCGTCTCCTCTGTAGATATCTTGCATGTTGTTACAGAAGTTATTGTGGTATATGGAATCTATACCATAGTCTGTCAGGAAAGCAGAAACAACATGGAGGCAGGAGATGAAAAAGAGATGTCAAATACACATTGGAGATAATATAGTGGGAGAAAGGAAGTAACTATGAGCAAAATTATTATGTAACACAAAAAAGTTGCACAGTATACTATAAGTCTCACTTTATGTTATATTCATTTTGGTACTATTTCATGAATTACATATAAAAAAGAATAATGTCTAGAGCTATTTTTAATTATTAAGTAACAATTTATTGCTCTGATTTTTCAAAATTTAATAACACTTCCAACATTATATCGTCAGGAATGTCCTCATTTTCAGTCCATGATTCCATTTCTTCCACACAATTAACTAACTCTTCGTCTAGAGACTGATCCATAAAGTCCAAGTCTTCCTCAGGATTGTTTTGAACAACTATTTCAAAAGAAATATTTGCTTCTCCTTCCATTTTCTTGCTGTAAATTGCATTAAAAATAAATATATCAGTAGAGTTAGGGCAGTGTTGGGTTTAAGTTGAGACAGGTACTTCTGAGTTTTTAACAGTGAAGTTATCTTTGGGCAGTGTATGGTATCAAGGAGGAAGTAGAAATATCAAAAAAGTGTATGTGAAGAAGCCTAAGTAATTTCATAATTATACGAGAGAAGCCTAACTCAATCCATAACTATAACAGAGAAGCCTATCTCAATCTATAACTATTACAGAGGGACAGTAAATAACTATCAGAAAACGTTTTTACAAATTAACTTAAAGGGTCCCTTACAAATTAACAACTTACCTTATTAAAAGGTGATGAAGATAAATGGAGAAAATTGTTTCAAGATGTACCTCAGGTAGGTGTAGTCAAAATGGCCGTGTTTCCCTCTCATTTTTCATTTATATTCATGTACATAACCAATCAAATGTCAGGAAAAAATAGTAGAAAATGAAAGTAACATTTTAATTGGTTGTAAATCCTAACTCTTCATATGTGTTTTTGTCATGTAATTTACCTCAGGATATTTAGACAGGGTTACAGGGCAAATGGCTCAATGGAATTCCACCAAATTTGGGAAAATGGTAGGGACTGGTATGTAGTATGGCCTATTCTATATTTGGTGAAAGTCTCTCCAGTGGTTTTTATGTAAATTTTTTGGGGAGCGCTTACCGGTGAGCGCCCGGTACGCGCACCGGTAAGCGCAACGGGACTCCTCCATCTTGTGTTTCGGAAGAATTGAGACACAAGATGGAAGACAAACAACGTTGGGAATGGGTATAAGGGGGCACGGTAGGCACCCCCTGAACCCCTAGGTTTTCTGAGGGGGGCTTAGGAGGCCCATATAGGCCCCAAAAAAATTTTCTCGGGGGGAGCGCCCGGTACGCGCACCAGGAAGCGTACCGGGAAGCGTACTTTAGTGAAAATTTGTGAAAAAAGTTAGAGTAAAATAATCATTTTGAGTGATTAGATGTAGGGTAGCCCTGAAAAGAGCTTTTGGGTTCTGGGGCTGATTTAGGTACCTACAAGTAGGTTCCAATGCACAATCTTAAATTCAGGAGGAATATTCTATTCCCCTCATCTGAGAAGTGCACACCATCTCCTCTGTAGATATCTTGCATGTTGTAACGCAAGTTGTTGTTGTATATTGAACCCATTCCATAGTCTCTCATGTAAGCAGAAACAGATTTATTCACATGTTTCCGTGCTTTCTCAAATTGTGGACAAAATTGGTTGGACCACTTCCATTTCTGTCTTTGGCATATATTGGAATATACCAAGGCAGTTTGTGGAAAAAGTGTCATCAATTGCCCAAAGGTGTCCTTTAACCGCATGCGTGCGGGCGGAATTCCGCCCGTACGCTGAGATTTGCGGTATCGCATGTATCATGACGAGCTGGGCTCGTCATCAGCGTAGCAGGAGGCTACCTCATGACGAGCCCAGCTCGTCATGAGCGTCGAAGGGGTTAAAACCATCTCCAGACCTACCTCAGTCAAAGTGCCTAGGTCATTTCCACCACAGTGCAAAATTATGTGTGGCAGATGGTAAAAGGTTTTCACCAATGGTATCAATTGATGACATCTCAATCCTCTTTGGCCAATCCACTTTATGTGCACATTTGGTAAATCAAGGTTGTGAAAATTTCTGATAGCTGCATACCTTTGAGCCCAGTGAATGTAGCTATGTCCAATAATCCAGACAGAGTACATGGTGAGAGGAGGTTCTGCTGCAGTCAGATGAAGTGTAGGAATGAAATTGCAGTTGAAACAGTAGGAGTTTGCAAAAAAAAACTGTGGAGTTTCAGTGCTCTTGAATCACAAGCAATGATTGGTGGATTCAGATAGTTGAAAACTGAAAGTTAGGGTGCATGGTTCTCTTCTGTGAAACAAGTAATTTGAATGGTCAAGAAAAAGTCATTAAAAGAAAGATTGCACCTGATAAGCTGGTGTATTGAGAGGTCAAACACCCTTGCTGAGTTCATTTGCAACATTGTAGAATAAACTTTTAACCCTGAGAGCTCAGTGAGGAGGGAGTTGCTATGGTAACAGGTAGAAAGGGCTGAGGGGGGAAGGGTGTTGATTTGAAAATAGAGAGGGAAGAGTTTTGATTGGTTACCATGAGGAATATGTGTGTAGAATTAGAGGTTTTCTGTGCCATTCATGGTTGCAGTGCCTGGAGTACATGCCTTTTGCTCTGCTAAAGAAATATTGGTGTGTGTATCTGACACTGTTCTCAATCTCCCAAAGCATTTGTAAAGGTGAGTTATGATTCATTCAATATAGATAGAGAGTTCAGATTAAGAAGCACATTGAGCTTCTTTGCTGTTGGTTTGTGTGATGCTTTTTGAAAATGCATGGTATCAATATTTGCAATAGAGAGGAAATGTATTTTGTAAAATAGTGAGTTTTCAGTACTGAAATGGAATGCTTGTACATAGGACCTGCGCTCTGTTTCTAAAATGTTATTCAAAAAACGATTTTGGGGCAAATCAATGGCTTTTACATTTTTGAGAAGGAATAAATAGTGTGTGCATGATTACATACAAATATTTGAACCTTTCACAATCATGTCACCTGTGTTACCTCAGATTAGGAAGCAGACTGAGCTTCTTTGCTGTTGGTTTGTGTCATTTTTTTGGTAATGCTTGGTAGGAATGTTTGCAAGAGAGAGGAAATGTATTTTGTAAAATAGTG
This sequence comes from Lissotriton helveticus, assembly GCF_964261635.1. Classification (NCBI taxonomy): domain Eukaryota; kingdom Metazoa; phylum Chordata; class Amphibia; order Caudata; family Salamandridae; genus Lissotriton; species Lissotriton helveticus. Next base: position 257,394,239 of record NC_136059.1, read on the forward strand.
AGTTTTCAGTACTGAAATGGAATGCTTGTACATAGGACCTGCGCTCTGTTTCAAAAATGTTATTAAAAAAACGATTTTGGGGCAAATCAATGGCTTTTACATTTTTGAGAAGGAATAAATAGTGTGTGCATGATTACATACAAATATTTGAACCTTTCACAATCATGTCACCTGTGTTACCTCAGATTAGGAAAGACAGTGAGCTTCTTTGCTGTTGGTTTGTGTCATTTTTTTGGTAATGCTTGGTAGGAATTTTGCAAGAGAGAGGAAATGTATTTCGTAAAATAGTGAGTTTTCAGTACTGAAATGGAATGCTTGTACATAGGACCTGCTCTCTGTTTCTGAAATGTTATTGAAAAAACGACTTTAGAGCAAATCAATGGGTTTCAGTAGTGAAATTGAATGCTTGTAGATAGGACCTGCGCTCTGTTTCTAAAATGTTATTTAAAAAACGATTTTAGGGCAAATCAATGGGTTTCAGTAGTGAAATTGAATGCTTGTACATAGGACCTGTGCTCTGTTTCTAAAATGTTATTCAAAAAACGATTTTGGGGCAAATCAATGGCTTTTACATTTTTGAGAAGGAATAAATAGTGTGTGCGTGATTACATAAAAATATTTGAACCTTTCACAATCATGTGACCTGTGTTACCTCAGATTAGGAAGCAGACTGAGCTTCTCTGCTGTTGATTTGTGTCATTTTTTTGGTAAAGCTTGGTAGGAATGTTTGCAATAGAGAGGAAATGTATTTTGTAAAATAGTGAGTGTTCAGTACTGAAATGGAATGCTTGTACATAGGACCTGCGCTCTGTTTCTAAAATGTTATTCAAAAAACGATTTTAGGGCAAATCAATTGCTTTTACAATTTTAAGAAGGAATAAATAGTGTGTGCGTAATTACATAAAAATATTTGAACCTTTCACAATCATGTGACCTGTGTTACCTCAGATTAGGAAGCAGACTGAGCTTCTCTGCTGTTGATTTGTGTCATTTTTTTGGTAAAGCTTGGTAGGAATGTTTGCAATAGAGAGGAAATGTATTTTGTAAAATAGTGAGTGTTCAGTACTGAAATGGAATGCTTGTACATAGGACCTGCGCTCTGTTTCTAAAATGTTATTCAAAAAACGATTTTAGGGCAAATCAATTGCTTTTACAATTTTAAGAAGGAATAAATAGTGTGTGCATGATTAGATACAAATATTTGAACCTTTCACAATCATGTCACCTGTGTTACCTCAGATTAGGAAAGACAGTGAGCTTCTTTGCTGTTGGTTTGTGTCATTTTTTTGGTAATGCTTGGTAGGAATTTTGCAAGAGAGAGGAAATGTATTTCGTAAAATAGTGAGTTTTCAGTACTGAAATGGAATGCTTGTACATAGGACCTGCTCTCTGTTTCTGAAATGTTATTGAAAAAACGATTTTAGGGCAAATCAATGGGTTTCAGTAGTGAAACTGAATGCTTGTAGATAGGACCTGCGCTCTGTTTCTAAAATGTTATTTAAAAAACGATTTTAGGGCAAATCAATGGGTTTCAGTAGTGAAATTGAATGCTTGTACATAGGACCTGTGCTCTGTTTCTAAAATGTTATTCAAAAAACGATTTTGGGGCAAATCAATGGCTTTTACATTTTTGAGAAGGAATAAATAGTGTGTGCGTGATTACATAAAAATATTTGAACCTTTCACAATCATGTGACCTGTGTTACCTCAGATTAGGAAGCAGACTGAGCTTCTCTGCTGTTGATTTGTGTCATTTTTTTGGTAAAGCTTGGTAGGAATGTTTGCAATAGAGAGGAAATGTATTTTGTATAATAGTGAGTGTTCAGTACTGAAATGGAATGCTTGTACATCTGACCTGCGCTCTGTTTCTAAAATGTTATTCAAAAAACGATTTTAGGGCAAATCAATTGCTTTTACAATTTTAAGAAGGAATAAATAGTGTGTGCGTAATTACATAAAAATATTTGAACCTTTCACAATCATGTCACCTGTGTTTCCTCAGATTAGGAAGCAGACTTAGCTTCTTTGCTGTTGGTTTGTGTCATTTTTTTGGTAAAGCTTGCTAGGAATGTTTGCAATAGAGAGGAAATGCATTTTGTAAAATAGTGAGTGTTCAGTACTGAAATGGAATGCTTGTACATAGGACCTGCGCTCTGTTCCTAAAATGTTATTCAAAAAACGATTTTGGGGCAAATCAATGGCTTTTACATTTTTGAGAAGGAATAAATAGTGTGTGCATGATTACATAAAAATATTTGAACCTTTCACAATCATGTTACCTGTGTTACCTCAGATTAGGAAGCAAACTGAGCTTCTTTGCTGTTGGTTTGTGTCATTTTTTTGGGAATGCTTGGTAGGAATGTTTGCCAGTGAGAGGAAATGTATTTTGTAAAATAGTGAGTTTTCAGTACTGAAATGGAATGATTGTACATAGGACCTGCGCTCTGTTTGTAAAATGTTATTCAAAAATCGATTTTGGGGCAAATAAACGGCTTTTACATTTTTGAGAAGGAATAAATAGTGTGTGCATGATTACATAAAAATATTTTAACCTTTCACAATCATGTCACCTGTGTTACCTCAGATTAGGAAGCACACTGAGAGCCTTATTTTTGAAAACAGCGATGCGTCACTTTTCACTGCGCACTCCTTGTGACACCAATGATGTTTTATATTTAATGTATAACGCATCATGTCGCAAGGACTTACAGATAAGTCAGTATTTCTGACGTATCTGTAAGTGCAAAAGTGACGCATTGCTGGAGTGTGTCACAAAAGTGACGCAACTGCAGCAATGCGTCCTTTCACATGGGGAAAGCTCCATGTGAAAGGGCTTGCGTCAGTCTTACGCCTGCTGTGAGGCAGTTGTAAGATTTTGACATAACAGCGTCCTAAAAGTGACGCAGTGAAATCTCATAGATTTTACTGCGTCACTATTACGAGGCTTTTTGCGGGAGAGCGCCCCCTCTGCATACATTATACCTAACACAGGTATAATGTAGCACAGGGGTTTACAAAGTGACGCATCTGCTTAGATGCGTCACTTTGTAAATAGTGCGCAACAGGAGGCATGTACGCTGTCGATGCGTCACAAAAAGTGATGCACTGGCGGCGTAAAAGTGACGCACGGCCTCATAAATGAATATAGGATCTGCGCTCTGTTTCTAAAATGTAATTACAAAAACGATTTTGGGGTAAATTAATGGTTTTAACATTTTGAGAAGGAATAAATAGTGTGTGCATGAATACATAAAAATAGTTGAACCTTTCACAATCATGTCACCTGTGTTTCCTCAAATTAGGAAATGGATTGTGCAGATGAGGTGAGGCATCACTTTGTAAATAGTGCGCAACAGGAGGCATGTTTTACGCTGCCGATGCGTCACAAAAAGTGACGCACTGGTGGCGTAAAAGTGACGCACGGCCTCATAAATGTATATAGGACCTGCGCTCTGTTTCTAAAATGTTATTACAAAAACGATTTTGGGGTAAATTAATGGTTTTAAAATTTTTGAGAAGGAATAAATAGTGTGTGCATGAATACATAAAAATATTTGAACCTTTCACAATCATGTCACCTGTGTTTCCTCAAATTAGGAAGTGGATTGTGCAGATGAGGTGAGGCATGTCCAGGGGTGCAAAGGAGTTGAGGCCTGTGTCCATGAGTGCAATGGAGAGGACTTACCTCCTCTGAACCTTAGACAAGCATTATCTACTCTGTGCCCTTTGGACAGACCTCAATACATTGAGTATAATTGATGGTAACAGGATGCAGATGAGATGAGGGGTGTCCAGGGGTGTAGATGAACTGAAGCCTGTTTCATGGTGCAGATGTGTTGAGGTCTATTCAGGGTTGCAGATGAGGTGAGGATTGTCCAGGGGTGCATAGGAAGTGATGCCTGTGTTGAAAAGTGTAGTGGAAGAGAGGTCTGTCCAGGGGTAGAAAGAAGGTGAGGGCTGTATCTAAGAGTGTAGCTTTATAAAGTCTAGTCCAGTGCACTCTTAGACACCGGTCTGACCACCTATGCTCCCCAGGACAGGCCTTACCTCATGTGCACAATTTGCTTACTAATCTGAGGAAACACAGGTGATATGATTGTGAAATGTGCAAATATATTTTTTTAATCATGCAGATACTATCTAATCCTTGTCAATAATGTAAAGCCAATACATGTGCCCGAAATATTTTTTTAGAATTATATTTAAAAAACAGAGATAAGGTCATATGTATAAGCATTATAGTGTTTATATCGTTTGCTTATTGTCATTGCTTTGTTGTTTGGTAATAGTGGTCTATAATGAGTTTTTTTATTTTTTGTTTACCACAGATTAAAATCAAGATTTCAATAGTAAGGAAATATGCCCTCAAGGGAAAGGAGACGAAAAGATGCTAAGCGGAAAAAATCAAAAACAGCAACGGAATTAAAGCAGTCTCCTACAACAAATACTTCAAAAAACAGGAAAAAAGCTCCTGGTAAGACAACTAAGTCTTTCTTACGGAACATTTGTAGATCAAAAAAAAATGTTGGACAGAATGTAGAAAAAGAGAAGGAGCGAGCAAATTTGAAGAGGAAGGAGAGATCCCTAAAAAATGTTACTACTGCAGCAGGAGACAATAATATGTAAAGGAATAGAAGGCAAAATCAATTTAGGGACATTCGTAAACTAATGTTTCGCAATAGGGTGGTTTTAAATTTGTTAAAAAATATTAAAAAGGTAAACTGAGATCTGCTTTTTATAAGAAAAAGAAAAATGTAGAGAAGATTGTTGATCAGGCTTTTGAAGTTAAGAAAAAAATATTTATTTTAATAATCAATAGAATTAGGACACTTAACAAGACAATTGATGTTTTCAAACAAACAGTAAATGGAAAAGAGTAATTAATCGGACTAATTTTTGTAAAGTTTTTCCCGGAGAATGGATGCACAGTTCAAGTTGTGAGCCATTTTTTAATGAGGAGAGTTACTTCCAGGAGAATGATTTAGTGCATGCAGTTGACACCAGTGGTCGAGCATATGAGGTGAAAGACGGTTGTCCGATTGAAAAAGAGAAACTTGTGCCTAGAGAACCAGAAGAGGTGTTAACTGATGAAGTTTTAGGGAGACGTACTAAGGGTCCAGTGTACACTTGGAAGTGTAGTAGTATTTGTAGTGTGCGACAGGAATCAATCGATTTGTTTTGTAATTTCTTACGTACATATAGTAAGAAAACTCTAAAACAGAAAATAAAGATGTTGCAAGACTTAGATCCTTGCAGAGTGAGAGAAAACACAGGTTTGCAAGGGCATTCACTGGCTTGTCTTTCTAGAAAAGTCTGTCAGAGTGTTTTTCATCATTTTAGGATGTTAGCAGTGCATCATAATAAAATGAGGAAATTAGTGAGAAGGTTGTATTATGCAAAAAGTCCAGCACTTAAGCTTAAACAATTAAACAGTGCTCTTTTGCATGGAACTGAATTAGATGTGAAGAAGATTTGTGAAGAAATTGAGATTTGTTATTTTGGTGAAAAAGAGGACAGTGTAGAAATTGACACAGAAATTCAAGGTAATGTGGAAGACAATGTACAGATTTCAAGTACAGAAAAGTTTGACCAGGAAATTACCAGGTTTAAGGTGAAATCAAGTGAAAGGCCGAATTTTACTTGTGTGTGTTGTCGATGAACTCATTATAAGCATCAAACTAGATTAGTTGATTTATACGTAAAAAGTGAAAAGATAAATAATTATGAGTGGAAGGATTTTGCAACTTATTTGTGGGTGGAGAATTCTTTTGATTTGAGTTCTGATCAGCGTATTTGTAAATATTGTTATGATAAATTAAATCAAAACAGAATGCCTGCTAGAGCTGTTCATAATAATCTTGAGTTGGTAGACATTCCTCCTGAATTGATGGATTTAAATACATATGAGTCTATTTTGATTCAATGTGTCCATCCTTTTCAGGCAAGTGTTGGCATGGAGCCTAAGATAGGGAAATTGCCTCCTTCAGACTTACAGAGAGGATTAAAGGGAAGAGTTGTTTATTTGCCTCTAGATTTCAAGAAAATATTGATACAATTGGTGTAGAGAAAGTGGAAGAGGAACCTCTGGTTATTCTAGTTAATGGGGTTCCGACAAAGACTAAGAGAATCTGGCAAGATTTAGTGGATGTTAGGAAAGTCAAAAAGGCAACTTTGTATTTGGTCAAAAACAATGAGTACTACAAACATGTATGTGTTGGAGCAGAGGAAACAGCTGCAGATGAAGACAGTGATTGTTCAGCTGGCCAAATTGAAAAAGTTGATGTGTCTAGAAGTGAAGAAATATATGAACATTATACTGTTCATCCTTTGCATTCCAAAGAAGTAATGGGGAATGCAATTGACTTGTTTCAAATGAAATCAGCAAAAGGAAGTCCCATTAGTGTATGGGAAGAAAGTTTGGAAGCTCGTTGTTTTCCACAGCTATTTCCAACAGGTCGAGGTGGACGATTTGACGATCGACCACTTCAAATTCCAGCATCTGAATACCGGACTTTAAGATTATATGCTGAAGATCCAAGGTTTCGTCAATGTATCCCATATTTGTTTCATCTACTGTATGAAAGGGACTTGTCTGGGCTTTCTTATGCAGTAAACCATATACTGAAAAGTGGAGCACATCTGCAAAATGTTTCGGCGAGGGACTTTATGGAGAAAGTTAATCTGCAAGGTAATATTTTGGAATCTCATCTAATCAATCTCATGGCATGTCAGCGTGGTACAAACGAGCATTGGTACCGTCGTCATGGGGAATTGAAATGTATGCTAAGAAACTTAGGAACTCCTACATGGTTCCTCACTCTTAGCTGTGCCGAGTATGCATGGGACGACTTACTTCAATTTATACGCGAGGCAAATGCAAATATACAAAATATAGAATTCAAAACACCTGGAGAACTGTGTTCTTTGGATCCAGTGAATGTATGCAGATATTTTAATCATAGATTTGAAGCTATGATGTCTTTCATTACCAACAAAAAAAATCCTCCCCTTGGAAAGGTTTTGAATTTCTTTTGGAGAAAGGAGTACCAAGCGAGAGGTGCTCCTCACATACATATGTTGTTGTGGATTAAAGGTAGTTCTAAAAAGAACTGTTTTTTGTTTTTTTATATTTTTATTGTTTTTTTGAACATTTCTGAACAGTTTTTTTTATTTTTTTTATTTTTTATGGGGAGAAACAAAAAACAGGGAATTGTAAATGGCTCAACTGGAGCAAACTGGAGCAAAAAAAACCAGGAAAAATTAGGGTTTTTTCGGGCACTTATGGTTATCACCAGCAACGATGATAAGTTCTATACTTTGCTCAGCACAGCAAAGTGTCTTTCCACAATATTTGCACACGATTTTATAATCGGCAAACTTGGGTTGAATGGTAGGCATTGTGTCTCTTGCCCCCGGACCCGATGGAGTGGGTTGTTTGGATGTTGAGGGTCTGGATGTTGATGGGGGTAGCTTACTGCAGAGGTCCCTTAACTCTGCATTAGAATAGTTGTTTGGATGCAAACGCATCATGTGGCGAATCATGGTATGATTCCCGAAGGAATATTTTTTGTTAGGGTTCCCCCTGGACAGCTCAGCACCACAAATCAGACAAGTCACCTTCGCAGCGTTGACTTTATATGGGAGTTCTACAAAATCCCAAGGGGTTTCTGTAGAACTCCCATATAAAGTGCTCTTTTGGTTTGTAGGGCTGTTTATCTTCAGGCAGGAAATGCCTTGTCTGTTCCTCCTCTTCCTCATCCTCCTCCTCTTCCTCTTGACCACCAATGTAATCTTCTGGTGTTCTTTTTGATGGTGGTGGTGTGTGGTGGTGGGGCAGATGCTCCAGCTGCTGCTGCTACTGTAGCCATTTTAAAGTAGAAAACATTAGAGACAGAACTCCAAACAGGTCTTCCTCAGTCAAAGGACAAAGTCAGAATAAGGAAAAAAGGTGGTGGCATTCATCATTTGGAAAACAAAACTGTTCTGGACCAATGAAAAGTGTTATTTTCAAGTCACATGATCCAGGCTTTCATCATTTGGAAACCAAAACTGATCTGCACCAATGAAAAGTGTTATTTTCAGATCACATGACCCGACGCGCTTACGCTACGCGCCCCGGGGCGCGTAGCGTAAGCGCGTCAGGACGTTGCGCGATCGTATACGCTCGCGTGCTTCCGGGTGCGCTTACGCAGTGCATCATATGACGCATCACACGGTTACGCGAAACGTCACGATGTTGTTTTCGTTCGCGAGAATAGCGCTAATGGTACGCTCATTGGTACACGCCCCTGGGCGCGCCGTAACATTGCGCTTACCCGTGCGTTCACCGGTACGCGCCCCGGGAGCGCTCCAGGGCAAAAAAAAATAAAAAAAATATTACATAATTATACAATATAAAATTCGTTATAAAAAATATTACTTTTCATACCTATAGACATTTGCTATTAAAAAACCTATGAAATTCACTGAAAGAACCATAGGTTTCACAACAGTTATAGTTAGGAATTAGCATTTAAAAAACCTATTAAATTCACTGAAAAACCATAGGTTTCACACCAGTTATAGTTAGCTGGAAATTTTACTCGCATAAAACCATTGAAATTCCCACTTTATAGTTAGTTAGACTCACTATAACTTGCACGTGCAATGCACTGCTGATGACGTCACTTATTACATCACTCATGACATGGTCAGTGACATCACACATGACATCACTGATGACACCATCCAGTGAATGTGTGTCTTTCTGAAAAATAAATATGTTTTATATGTGTATATGTAAAAGTTGATGGAAGAATAAATGTTTAAATAAGGGTTTAAAAAAATTGATAATGAATCTTGGTGAGAGCAACCGCTGGGGGGAAAGGGGAAGTGGAAAAGAAGAGAGACTGCCCAGGAAGGATGACTGGTACTTTACGCCCTTATGATCAGCTTGGACTGGATACTCAGCATCTGCATAGGGATAGAGCATATAACACTTCTAACAACATTCACTTTAACCTTATTTTCTTTTCTTATTATGTTTTCTCTTACACCTTCATACCCAATTATCCTAGGCCTTTGCTACTCTCTTAGATAATTTAGTTTTGTCGTTTTGTTTCTTCCTGAATTCGGTATCACAATTGATATACTTATAATATGGTATTCTCCAATTAGGTTGTCGTCAATTTGATTTCACTTGTCAATAATTTCTCAACAAGTACAGTTCTTGAAGTCCTTAAGTTCACTAGCTGAATAACAAGAACTTATATCATTGCTGCAGAACTGAAGAATAGCGGGCTGCCTGTTATAACTTCTTGAAGTCAGTGAAAAGATAAACTTAGCGATGGCAATTGTCAGTTAGTTTTTTTTTTTAAGAATAAAAAGTCTTACCGGTTCGTTGCTTCTACGAGAAGTCTTACCGGCACGTAACTTCAAAAGAAAAGGTTCTTTATTTTTGTAGAATGCTGGTAGAGCTCTAGTCTTGTAGCTCACCTTCCGCTGAGGAAAATAGTTGCGCATGCGTTTACAATGTACACTGCCTGAAAATAGTGAAAACAAAATCTCTTCAGTGAATTCCAAACAAACGCTGAGGTCGAAAAGCTACCAAAACTTTACTCCAAAAATACGCAGACACAAAGGCAAGGCGCAGGGCGCCTCGCGTCAAAGTTGAAATGCGCTTTTCCTTAACAGAAACAGCGCATTAGACTCCTGATTCTAGCGCGCGCAGAAGGAAACTAGAACGCTGACCTGAGTTTCCTTTTTTTTAAGTTCACTGTCCACTTCATTGGCCATTTGCAAGTTCCGCAACAGACAGGATAAAATCTTTCGGGTTGCAGAATGTTGCGCTTCCAATGTGGGTACTTGGCAAATTCCTTTAAACGTCTGCTCACTGTCTTATTCATTACCTTTTTACTGATACATCTTACCACAGCCCTGACAGTACCTCCCTCCAAAGGGGGGTTCCCAACCATTGGTTTCTTTGGGTTTTCATGATGAAATCTTTTTTATTAGTTTTGGTGCATGGACATGAGATGAGGGCTCCCAATACCTCTCCTCTGGCCCATAACCCTTCCATTCAATCAAATAGTACAATTTACCCCTAGTTAATCAGGAGTCGAGAATTTTTCTAATTTCAAATTCTTTCAAATTCTTCTTCTGACTCTACTCTCACTGGGCAAGGTTTTCTTTTTAGTCTGACATTGGGAGGGTTTTTCTTCAATAAAGAAATGTGAAACACTGGGTGGATCTTGATTTGATTTGGTAAATGTAATTTAACTACCACTGAACTTATTACCTTCTCAATCTTAAAAGGAACTATGAAGCGTGGTTGGAATTTCCTGTTTCTTTTTAACCTAAGGTGACGGATAGATAACCAAACCTGATCTCCCTTCTGATATTTTGGTTCCTGCCTTGTAGGGTCTTTTTAATGCCCTTATGACCCGCCATTCGATCATCATGACACATTTCTAATGCCTTTTCTTGCAATTCTCGAGTGGGAACATATAAGGCATCTTCATGATAGGGAACGCCTTCCTTAATTTTTCTTTTTGGATCAGCCAACGCCCAATTCGCTAACTTTTGTGAGGAACAGGATTCACGTATTTGACCCAAGAACTCCTCCAAACTAATAACTCCCACAATCTTGTTGGAAGGTATGATAGATTCCACTTGTGACACCTTCAATTCCTCAGGTGCATCCATTCTGGACAAGGCATCTGCTTTGCCATTCTTCACCCCAAGTTTGTAGGTGATTACGAAATTGAATTCAGAGAAATATAGCGACCATCTCAGCTGCCGTGGTGTTAGAGTTTTTGCAGACTTCAAAAACTGAAGATTACGGTGGTTGGTATACACTGTCACACAATGCTTAGCCCCTAACAGATAGTGTCTGCAATCCTGAAAGGCTTCTTTGACTGCCAACAATTCCTTATCAGAGATTGAATCATTCATTTCTGGATCAGATAGTTTTCTGAACCTGTAAGCTACTGGATGCAACTGACCAGGTTGCTTATCTCTCTGTTTAAGAATGCCATCCGTAGCAAAATCTGATGCATCTGTTTCTACAAAGAAGGCCTGATCAGGATCTGGATGCATCAAAATTGGAGCTGTAATAAACGCTTTTTTCAAAAATTGAAAGGCTAACTCTGCATCCTCAGACCATAGAAACTTCCTTCCTTTTTTCAACAGTTGAGTAATGGGACTAACCTTGGCAGAGAAGTTGGGAATAAATAAAAATTGGCAAATCCAAGAAAACTCTGGATTTCTTTGACTTTCTGGGAGTGGTCCAATTTTTAATGACCTCAATCTTATTGGAATCCATAGCAACTGCTTGTTCAGAAAGAACAAACCCCAAGAACTCCACCTGCTTAGCATGAAAGGAGCATTTTTCCAACTTGACATAGAGGTGATTATCCAGAAGTTTATGCAAGATAGCTCTGACATGCTGCACGTGCTCTTCCAAATTCTTTGAATAGATCAAAATTTCGTCTATCTAAACATAGAAGTGGGGAGGAACTTGCTACTAACTGGTCCATTCTTTGCCTAAGTATGTGCATTTCTTGTTGGGACCTTTTAACTTCTTCTCTTAGACTTTTATTTTCTTCTACAGTTTGGGTTAGCTGAATTTGTAAACTCTCTAAGATCCCAGCCAACATCTTAATATAAAACCCTTCGGCCATCCTCGACTCGAGTGGAAAGAAGGCACTTCAATCTGTCAGAAGTACAAACCAAACCACTGAAGCCGATGATGGTCCCACTGCCCCACTACCAGTACGCCCACCAGATAATTATTATTATTATTATTGAATTTTATACCGCGCACGGTTACCCAGGGGCATCCCAGCGCTTATAGAACCAAGGGCAGGCAACTAATGGAAGAAGAGAAGCTGTGTTTATTCTGGAAAGAGATGCGTTTTCAGATGCTTTCGGAATCTGAGAAGATTAGGTTCGGAGCGTAGTGCGAGCGGGAGGGAGTTCCAGGCGCGCGCTGTGAGGACAGAGAAACTCCTGCCCCCTGAACGGGCTCTCCTAATTCTCTTTGTCTGAAGGAGATGTTTATTTTCGGAGCGTAAAGCTCTTGTGGGCTTATAGGGCCGGATCATGTTCTTCAGGATAGCTGGTCCTTGCCCCTGTATGCTCTTATGGGCGATGCAGAGGGCCTTAAAAGTAACTCTCTCCCTAACAGGGAGCCAATGGAGTTCTTTTAAAGCAGGCCTGGCTGACTGCCTGGCCGGAACGTGCTGCTGCGTTCTGCACTTGTTGCAGGATCTTAAACGTTGACTCTGGCGCTCCGAGAAAGAGTGCATTACTGTAGTCCAGGCGAGAGATGATTAAGCCTTGGACTAACAGCTTCCGGGAGAGTTCTGGCAGCAGGGGGAGAACCTTGCGGGCCGACCGGAGCATTCCATAACACACGCCAGCGGTTTTCTTGGCGTGAGTCCTAAAGGACAGATCCGGCTCCAGCCAGACCCCCAGGCTCTTAATCTCCTCCATTGGGTCTGGCAGGGTGCCCATACAATTGGGCCAGCTGCTCGCCGAGAGGGCAAAACTGGACTGGCCCAGGATCATCAGCTCTGTTTTTGATCCGTTCAATTTGAGCGATGACCTGGACATCCAATCGAACACCTCTCTTAAGCAAGAATGGAGCGCCTCAGGTTGTTTCTCAAGCTGTGTCAAACTCACCACAAGCTGAGTGTCATCCGCGTAGCTTATGGTCTTAAAGCCAAACGGAGACACCACATCCTCCAGGGGTGCCATGTATAGGTTAAATAACGTGGGGCTCAAGGATGAGCCCTGGGGCACCCCGCACTGAAGTGGGAGGGGGGGAAATTTTGCGTTTCCTTCCCAGACCTCGAAGGTGCGCCCCTCCAAAAAGGAGGCCAACCATTCCAGGGCCACTCCAGCGACACCAGACTCAGCTAGACGTTGTATCAACACCCCATGGTTGACGGTATCGAAGGCCACACTGAGGTCCAGGAGGATCACTGCCACTGACCCCCCTGCATCCAAAGTGCTCCTGGCCTCCTCCACCACTGCTAGCAGAGCCGTGTCAGTTCCATGGCCCGGTCGGAATCCCGTCTGGGAGTCCCTCAACCGCCCATTCTCCTCAAGGAAGTTGGATAGCCGACGGTTCGCTAGCCTCTCGGCGATCTTACTAACTCCTGGTAACAAGGAGATGGGCCTGAAATTGGCCAAATTTTGCGGGTCCAAGCCAGGCTTCTTCAGAAGCGCTTTAACAACCGCGCTTTTCCAATCAGGTGGCACAGTCCCATGAGAGAACGAAAGATTGACCAAATCGGTCAAGGGTTCTCCTATCACCAATGCGGCCTGCTTTAAGTACCGCATTGGGACTGGGTCCCGCGGTGAGCCACTTTTCAGACTCCCGAGGACCTTCAGTACTTCACCTGAAGACACAGGGCCAAAAGACGTCAGTAGATTTTCCGGCATGCTGAGGACCTCAGAAGGAGCCACTGATCCCATCATCACAGGGAGAGAACTAATAATAATATCAATTTTGTTCTTAAAATAGGTGGCTAATTCCAAACATTTTTCCTGAGGTCTGTCATAGACAGGAGTGAGCTCAGGCGGTTTAAGAAGCTCCTTCATTACTAGGAAAGCTTCCCTAGATGAGGACACAGCCTGATTTACTCTCTCCCCATAGAAGGAGGCCTTAGCGGTGCGTATAGCACGTTTGTATATTCTTAGTTCCATGCGATATTTGTCCCTGTTATCTGTCTCCGGGCTCCTCCTCCATCGTCTCTCCGCACGTTTACAGATCTGTCTCAGAGTTCTGAGCTCAGAGGTGTACCATAGGGCAGACCCCAATCTCTTGTCCCTAATAAGCATCTTCTTAAGTGGAAGCACATGATCCAATGCATTGGACAACCAATTTCTCACTGTGGCGTCTGCAGTTACCGGGTCATAACCCTTCTCAGGCTGGGTGCCCTCAAGGCGGGCGTTCCAAGCCTCTACAGGGAGCCTTGAATCTTGGTGAGAGCAACAGCAGGGGGGAAAGGGGAAGTGGAAAAGAAGAGAGACTGCCCAGGAAGGATGACTGGTACTTTACGCCCTTATGTTCAGCTTGGACTGGATACTCAGCATCTGCATAGGGATAGAGGATATACACTTCTAACAACATTCACTTTAACCTTATTTTAATTCTTATTATGTTTTCTCTTACACCTTCATACCCAATTATCCTAGGCCTTTGCTACTCTCTTAGATAATTTGTTTTTGTCTTTTAGTTTCTTCCTGAATTCGGTATCACAATTGATATACTTATAATATGGGGTGTTATTTGAAATCGCCGCCACTGCCAAGATTCGATATGGGCAGTAGGAAGGAGCGGGGACACTTTATTTTCGCCGCCGCAGCAACATAAACGCCACAGAAGCAGCCGCAGCCGCGCTGGGACTACACTTCGCAGCAGTCCCAGCGGCGCGGCATGCTTGACGCAGCAACATCGCGCCAGGAGGAGCATTTAGTGGGAGCAGCCCCCCGCGTCGCGGGACGCGCCGGGCCAAGGGCGGGCCTGTTTAAGCCCGTTCAAGACCGGTTAAGGACGGGACGGGCCACCCCTCTAATATCAGCCTCAGCAAAAAAAGGTTAGTGACATTCAGTATTGTCTGGCTGTGCTATAATCTGCTATAGAGGAGTATAAGTGACAGGCTCCACATAGCAAACATGTCTACTGTACTAACTGAAGGAGTGAATGGTAAGAAGTCTACTGGAGGATCATTAATGGGCACCCTGGACAATTTCCTCGTCAGGGTAACATCAGCACTGGCCAAGGATATTGAACTTACAGAGCAGAGACTATCCTTGGAAACCCCATTCGACAAGAGATCTTTATTGGGAAGTCTGGCGAGGGTTAGATCACCAGTCTATCACCAGGCTGATTCCCAGGACACGCTGCCCCCTTCGGGGGTGGAGGAGAGAAGCCTCTTATCACAGTCTGTTGTCACCCTCGAAACAAGTCTGAACTTCCCCAATGGGATGAATGCACATAATGTTGTAAGGAGAGTTCCCTCTCCTTATATTAAAACCCGCTCAGCCTCCCATTCAAAAACAGGTCCTGCTCAGCGGGAGGCGGGAGTGACAGCTAAAAGAAAGCGTACCGGGGCTCAAATACATGCAGGGGGAGAAAAGCCAAAATTGGTAAAATGGCTGTGCCTAATAAAGATCTTGCTGCTAGGCCTCCTCCTAGTCCTGCACAGCCTTTAGTAATTTCTACAGAGGGGCATAGTAGGCACAATACTATTGTGGGGGTAGATGTACAACCTGACTTGGGCCCATCGTTCTAGAAGAGACTGGAAAGCACCCTCAAGAAGTTATGTAATCCAATATCCGCCCGGCTGGACTCAATCGAGAATAGACTGGTGTGCCTTGAACTTTCACTCGCATCAGTTCAGAAGCAGATGGGAACCTGGAAAAGTGATTTAACTTGTAGGCAGAAAAAAACTACAGGACAAATTTCTGCTGACCCTAATTCTGTTGGAGTACCAAACGGGTGTACTGGCTCTATCCAAAAAGCCCCCACGTTGTCTACTGACATATCTCTGACTCCTAATTTGCCAGGGGCTGAAAACATAGCTCCCAGGGATAGGACACATCAAGTAGATGCTAGTAGACCTGCAGCTACACATCAAAAATTGCCTGTGACGTTTCAAGTACACAGTGTAGCTACCCTACCCATTATTGATCTCCCTCCCGAATCAGCCCCCTACGTGGTAGTTTTGGCGAGGGTTCCCCCATTGGCCCAGGGTAAAAGGGAGACATATACAGACCTAAAAAATAAGTGCACCTTCTGGCTTAATGAGTATCGAGCATTGCCAACTAATATACGAGCAGACATTTTGTTTGCCAGGAGAGTGAATTGGATAGGTAGGAGTACTAAATCTATGGTGGGGGACTGTGTTATAATTAACTTTAGAGACTGGAGGTGTGTTGAATTTATCTGTAATTGGCCCCTAAATGATTTGTCGCCCGGAATTCATACATTGCCCTTGTCCTACTTCTATGGATCCCCGCATTTCATACCAAGAGAAACCTTCCCATTGGGAGAAGCGCTAAAATCATGTCCTTTGGGGAACATCAGGTTGTTTAATAGATTTGATGCTGTGTCAGGACTGGGGGATTGTGACTGACGGTATGTGTCCCAAAGCCCAGTCCAAAATAGTATAGCCTCAGGAAATGGG
Organism: Lissotriton helveticus; assembly: GCF_964261635.1. NCBI lineage: Eukaryota > Metazoa > Chordata > Amphibia > Caudata > Salamandridae > Lissotriton > Lissotriton helveticus. Next base: position 257,410,417 of record NC_136059.1, read on the forward strand.
GTGGATATAGAAAGGCGGACAGGGCAAGCTATTAGCCAGCTATTTCCAGTAGACCATGGGAGGGTAGGACAAAAGGGGGTAGAAGGTCCCACGGATCTGTTATTATCCACTGAAGAACGTCCCTTTGATGGGGGAGTATCTATGAGGGGAACAGTGGTTACTCCAACAATCACCCGTACTACTGTACCATCTGCCCAAAGTTCGCTTTTACAACCCGCCCCGGTACAACATGGGCTTCTTAATGTACTTGGGGGCCCGAATAGCTTGGTAACTCGTGGCAATTTGGTATGTAGGACATCCAATCAAAATGCGACTTTAAAAATCTTATCCTGGAATGTAGCAGGTCTCGCTGCCAATATAGAAATCCCCGATTGGTGGGCCTTTGTAGACCTTCATGGGATATGCTTATTTCAGGAAACTTGGGCCCTTAATCCCATACACAGACTGGGCTATGTCACCTACATGGAGCCAGCCACAAAGGGACCCAGAGGCAGACCATCGGGGGGACTGTGTATATGGGTAGGTGCTCACCTTGGGTTTACTATGAAAAGAATATACACCAATAGCCCCGATCTGACATGTATTTTACTGTCACACATTAAAACACCTAAACTGGCACTCATTAATATCTATTCGAGGCCAGCCGGACCGGGAGGCACCTCCCAGACTCTAGATTCTTTGTCCATTCTACTTCACTCTCTCCCGGGAGATGCCGCACTGATGATTGGTGGTGACTTTAATTGTCACTTCGAACCACTCATTGGTGTCTCCCAGATCTTAACGGAAGAGGATGAAGCATGGCTAGTCCCGCACCCGAATATTTATCCTGTAAAGCATTGGGCAGCCCTGGTACTTCAGTTAATTTCCCTTACCTATTCTTTCTCTATAAGAGCGTGAAATGGGCGATTCCAGGGGGATAGCCCAGGGCACTCAACTTATAGTGGAATGGGGCGCACTTCTGTAATTGACTACTTTATGGCTAGTATGTCTTTATGGCCCAAGATCCTCAACTTCTACATTTCTAGTCGCACGGAAAGCGACCATAACCCCATGTCAATTTAGATGAATTTTAACTTGACTACTGAGGGTAGTGAATCCCACGAAAACAGTGACCTTAGAATAATCCAAGGTGGGGGGAGAATCCGATGGGCAAACATGAAGATGTCTACCGAAGATATGGGCAAATTGTATCTGAGTTTAATTCCTCTGTTAGAAAGGGCAAATACAATTATGGCTCTCCCATTTGAAAATAGTGGACAAAAGCTCCTTTCAGGATTACACGAGGAACTTACCGCACTATTGGCGAATTCCTTTTATAAAATAGCCCCATTAAACCTAAGATACAGGGTGTTAAACACCCCTGGTTCAACAGGGGTTGTAGGGAATCGAAGCATGCACTACTCAGGGCACTGAAACAAGGTACGCCGGTTGCAGTGACTGAAGCCAGGCGCGCTTATAAGCAAATGATTTTTAACGCAAAAACAGAGTGGGAAGAAGAACGATGGCTCGCCATCAGATCTGCACTCGGGGCTAAAGATACCAGGACCTTCTGGAATCTCGTTCATATCGGGAAACCAGAAGGTAGGACCTCGATTGATCCAAATATTCCCAAAGCATCTTGGTCTCTGCATTTTAAAGAGCTTTACTCCATTCCCCCTATATTAAGAAGTGCAGCCCCCCAACCCTTTTGGCCCCGGATGCTATGTAGTCTATACCGCTATTCACTTTGGATGAGGTACTTACTGCTGTGCACAGCCTGCAATCCAACAAAGCCCCCGGGCTAGATAGGATTCCGGGTGACCTTTTTTTTTTTTTTTTTTTTTAAACCTTTATTGATACATAAAGCAGTTACAAAACCGGGCCTAAAACCATCACAGCCGGCCAGTAATACAGAGTCGGGCAGAGCAAATCAATCAAGCCATAAGAATGCATCAACCCGCCTCCCGAATGCCCCGTTGTAACTCAGGATATTCTCTGTGCCATATTGGTACCAGGATAAAAGAGGTTTCTTTTAAAGTTTTATGAAGGAACAGGATCTGATGCCGCACTAATCCAATAATACAAAAGCAAGGGGTCATCATAGCTCAGGATATTTACAGTCAGGACTACTGCAGGCAGGACGTTGGTGTCGACGCACCTTAAGCAGGATAAACAATGAGCAATACAATTCGCCCACCAATACAGTATATGCCCGATGCAACATAAAAACGTTATAGAAACATCCACCCCTGTAATCCGTACCACTAGGTCGTATAGAGAGCAGCCTATTACACCGTTCCCAAAAGAAATAAAAAGGAGGAAAAGTGAAAAAAAAAAGCCAAGAGAGACAAAGGATAAGAAAGAGGCCCTAGAAACATAAAAAGGAATTAACAATAGTACCCCTCCCCTAACCCCCCACCCTGCACCTCTGCCAATGGCTACGGCCACCCCCTTAACAGCGTGCCTGTCGCCCGGTGTACGGAACCCGAAATATAGAAGAAAGGGGAAATATAAAAGAAGAAAATAGAAAAGAAAAAAAAAATGTATTGGGGGTTCCCCAGTACAGGCCCCCGCCCCCCCCCCCGCGTAGCTTACAGGTACATCAGCGCTGCTGTAAAATATCCAAGGCACCTATCGAATCAGAACAGTAAGCGCCCCGCCAGCTCACCCAGTCACCCAACCTCAATGAGGGCCCCCCTTTCAGCAACTGAAGGATACGATCACCATTTTGTAACCCAGCCCCATCCGGCCTTAATCAGAGACGTGTCCCAGTCCGCACAATGCGTAGTCAACAAAACACCAAAAGTACAATAAACAAGGATATCCGAAGAAGGGCAGGAACTCTTGCAATACGCCAGGACACGACACATGTCACAGCCGTTCACAGCCCACGACCGCATCCCATGCAGCAAGACAAAGTCCGGTTCAGGAAGAGTAGGCAGTTCAATTTGTCTGGGTTACACGACGATGTCGGTCACAAGGGAACTGGCAACAAAGGAGTCACCACAAGTCGCACATCCGATTGAATCCCCGAACACTCCATGAGTCCATGGACCAAGTTCCATGCCAACGATGCCCTTTGTAACGACCGAGGAGACCCCACGCAACAACTTCCACTCATCAGCAACGTGTAGGGTCCCGTAGAGACACCCATCCGGGCCCTACCACAGAGTGTAGAGGGAGGCACTGGACAAAGGCAAACAGTGAAAATACCGACGTCAGGCTCTCTCGTACTTCCACTTATGTCAGGGTCTGATCGTCGCGCGAACCCGACCAACACGCTGTGCTGCCAAAACACGGGAAGGGGCTTCCGAACTTCGCGCTCCTGTTGAGATGCGCATCGCCATCGCCTCGGGTGGGCAGGGGTCCATGAGGGTATCACCACCAAATGGGGCGCACAGCATAAATGCCACCGGAGTTCACACCAGAGCCGCCATTATTTGCACCAACCGAGCGTCCCCCCAGTTGCACACGTTGTAACAGCCCGCTCAACCGCCACACCGAAGGTCTCATCTGTGCCACCCAATGTGTCCGAACGGCTCCAAATCGCCATGCATCAATCGGCCCCGATCGGCCGAGTCGCGGGACACAGACAGTAGCAAACGGGTCGTATCAATCTCCAGCAGAGAGAGAAAGAGCTGCGTCACACGTCCACATTTAGCAAGGCAGCATTCGGGTGGGGGGGGACGGCCCGCCGTCCGACATGGGGGGACGGCATTCAGCAACGGACGCTAGGTTGCAGTTCAGGGCGGGTTCGAGCGCCCCGGCGGGTAACCGGTCCTTTCCGGGTCTTCCCGGCCGTTGTTGTTCCACTCATGGCAGGCTACAGTATCACGCGAGGTCCCGGCTCCGGGACCCGCGTAGGCCACACCGACCGGGAAGCATATCTCAGTCCCTGAAGCTCGGAGAGCCTCTGGAGTAACTCTCGGCGGGACAGATCCTTTTCAGACATCCAGGAAAGTGGCAGCAGCGCCGCCCCGACCGCTAGATCCAGCAGCAAGGGGAGAGGGTCGACGGAGCCGGGAGCCCGGGCGGCCATCTTGGCCGCCGGCCTGGCTCCGCCCCCCCCGGGTGACCTTTTTAAAGAGGAACCGGTAGTCTGGGCCCCTTACCTATTATTACTATACAACGCAATTTAGCAGGGCCTACCTCTCTCTGGTACTTGGTTGGGGGCGGAGATAATACCCATTTACAAGAAGGGTTCTCCGCTCGAACCCTCAAATTACAGGCCGACCAGCCTTATCGATGTAAGCCAGAAAATCTATGCAAGGCTACTCTTACAATGCTTACTGGACTGGGTTAATGACAATAATATTTTGACCCCCCTTCAGGCAGGTTTTAGGGCCAAAACGTCCACAACCGACCAATTATTTCGGCTCCAGGTTCTTCACTGGAAGCACGTTGTTCTGGACCGGGGAAGTCTATGTTTAACGTTCGTGGACCTAAAGTCAGCATTTGACATGGTGGACCGGAACCTGCTTTGGTCTATTTTATTATCTATGGGGGTTCCACCATACCTATGCTACCGATTTAAACTCCTCCACGATGGCACTTTTGCCAGAGTACGTTATGGAAAGCATGGCCAATTAACGGGGCCTTTCCCGGTTGAGAAGGGGGATATTTACAGTCAGGACTACTGCAGGCAGGACGTTGGTGTCGAAGCACCTTAAGCAGGATAAACAATGAGCAATACAATTCGCCCACCAATACAGTATATGCCCGCTGCAACATAAAAACGTTATAGAAACATCCACCCCTGTAATCCGTACCACTAGGTCGTATAGAGAGCAGCCTATTACACCGTTCCCAAAAGAAATAAAAAGGAGGAAAAGTGAAAAAAAAAGCCAAGAGAGACAAAGGATAAGAAAGAGGCCCTAGAAACATAAAAAGGAATTAACAATAGTACCCCTCCCCTAACCCCCCACCCTGCACCTCTGCCAATGGCTACGGCCACCCCCTTAACAGCGTGCCTGTCGCCCGGTGTACGGAACCCGAAATATAGAAGAAAGGGGAAATATAAAAGAAGAAAATAGAAAAAAATATATATATATTGGGGTTCCCCAGTACAGGCCCCCGCCCCCCCCGCGTAGCTTACAGGTACATCAGCGCTGCTGCAAAATATCCAAGGCACCTATCGAATCAGAACAGTAAGCGCCCCGCCAGCTCACCCAGTCACCCAACCTCAATGAGGGCCCCCCCTTTCAGCAACTGAAGGATACGATCACCATTTTGTAACCCAGCCCCATCCGGCCTTAATCAGAGACGTGTCCCAGTCCGCACAATGCGTAGTCAACAAAACACCAAAAGTACAATAAACAAGGATATCCGAAGAAGGGCAGGAACTCTTGCAATACGCCAGGACACGACACATGTCACAGCCATTCACAGCCCACGACCGCATCCCATGCAGCAAGACAAAGTCCGGTTCAGGAAGAGTAGGCAGTTCAATTTGTCTGGGTTACACGACGATGTCGGTCACAAGGGAACGGGCAACAAAGGAGTCACCACAAGTCGCACATCCGATGGAATCCCTGAACACTCCATGAGTCCATGGACCAAGTTCCATGCCAACGATGCCCTTTGTAACGATCGAGGAGACCCCACGCAACAACTTCCACTCATCAGCAACGTGTAGGGTCCCGTAGAGACACCCATCCGGGCCCTACCACAGAGTGTAGAGGGAGGCACTGGACAAAGGCAAACAGTGAAAATACCGACGTCAGGCTCTCTCGTACTTCCACTTATGTCAGGGTCTGATCGCCGCGCGAACCCGACCCACACACTGTGCTGGCAAAACACGGGAAGGGGCTTCCGAACTCCGCGCTCCTGTTGAGATGCGCATCGCCATCGCCTCGGGTGGGCAGGGGTCCATGAGGGTATCACCACCAAATGGGGCGCACAGCATAAATGCCACCGGAGTTCACACCAGAGCTGCCATTATTTGCACCAACCGAGCGTCCCCCCAGTTGCACACGTTGTAACAGCCCGCTCAACCGCCACACCGAAGGTCTCATCTGTGCCACCCAATGTGTCCGAACGGCTCCAAATCGCCATGCATCAATCGGCCCCGATCGGCTGAATCGCGGGACACAGACAGTAGCAAACGGGTCGTATCAATCTCCAGCAGAGAGAGAAAGAGCTGCGTCACACGTCCACATTTAGCAAGGCAGCATTCGGGTGGGGGGGGGCCCGCCGTCCGACATGGGGGGACGGCATTCAGCAACGGACGCTAGGTTGTAGTTCAGGGCGGGTTCGAGCGCCCCGGCGGGTAACCGGTCCTTTCCGGGTCTTCCCGGCCGTTGTTGTTCCACTCATGGCAGGCTACAGTATCACGCGAGGTCCCAGCTCCGGGACCCGCGTAGGCCACACCGACCGGGAAGCATATCTCAGTCCCTGAAGCTCGGAGAGCCTCTGGAGTAACTCTCGGCGGGACAGGTCCTTTTCAGACATCCAGGAAAGTGGCAGCAGCGCCGCCCCGACCGCTAGATCCAGCAGCAAGGGGAGAGGGTCGACGGAGCCGGGAGCCCGGGCGGCCATCTTGCCCGCCGGCCTGGCTCCGCCCCCCCGGGTGACCTTTTTAAAGAGGAACCAGTAGTCTGGGCCCCTTACCTATTATTACTATACAACGCAATTTAGCAGGGCCTACCTCTCCCTGGTACTTGGTTGGGGCGGAGATAATACCCATTTACAAGAAGGGTTCTCCGCTCGAACCCTCAAATTACAGGCCGATCAGCCTTATCGATGTAAGCCAGAAAATCTATGCAAGGCTTCTCTTACAACGCTTACTGGACAATAATATTTTGACCCCCCTTCAGGCAGGTTTTAGGGCCAAAACGTCCACAACCGACCAATTATTTCGGCTCCAGGTTCTTCACTGGAAGCACGTTGTTCTGGACCGGGGAAGTCTATGTTTAACGTTCGTGGACCTAAAGTCAGCCTTTGACATGGTGGACCGGAACCTGCTTTGGTCTATTTTATTATCTATGGGGGTTCCACCATACCTATGCTACCGATTTAAACTCCTCCACGATAGCACTTTTGCCAGAGTACGTTATGGAAAGCATGGCCATTAACGGGGCCTTTCCCGGTTGAGAAGGGGGTTAGGCAGGGTTGTGTGCTTGCCCAACCCTCTTTTCCCTCTTTCTCAACGGGCTCATAGAAGACCTACTAACCATCAAAGACATTGACTCCCCGAAACTGGCCTTCCAGAGATTTCCGATTCAGAAAAGGGGGTGGTGATGAACAGAGTGTCTGAATTAAGCAGACCACTCTTACCCAGTCCAAAGATCAGGGCTTGATCCATCACCGTTATTTAGCTCACTGCCCCATCCCAGCTCAGAACCTGGCTATATGCAAATTAGTCTGTCCCTGGCCCAGTGCATCATGGGAACAGGGCAGACCAAACTACCAAGCCAATTCTTCACCAGAAAGGAGACAAGCTTCCGGGGACCGGTTTCTGCCATTTCAGGCGTCGTCGGCCCGGCTTGCTTGAATCCTGATGGAGCAGTGAGCAAGGGACTCATGTCTGAGTATACCCTTCCACGCTTATGGTGGACAAAATGATTCAGAAAAGGGGGTGGTGAAATGGCAGAAACCGGTCTCCGGAAGCTTGTTTCCTTCCCAGTATAAGAATTGGCTTGGTAGTTTGGTTTGCCCTGTTCCCATCATGCACTGGGACAGGAACAGACTAATTTGCATATAGCCAAGTTCTGAGCTGGGATGGTGCAGTGAGCTAAAAAACGGTGATGGATCAAGCCCTGATCTTTGGACTGGGTAAGAGTGGTCTGCTTAATTCAGGCACTCTGTTCATCACCACCCCCTTTTCTGAATCATTTTGTCCACCATAAGCGTGGAAGGGTATACTCAGATGTGAGTCCCTTGCTCATTGCACCATCAGGATTCAAGCAAGCCGGGCCGACGACGCCTGAAATGGTAGAAACCGGTCCCCGGAAGCTTGTTTCCTTCCCAGTATAAGAATTGGCTTGGTAGTTTGGTTTGCCCTGTTCCCATCATGCACTGGGACAGGAACAGACTAATTTGCATATAGCCAAGTTCTGAGCTGGGATGGTGCAGTGAGCTAAAAAACGGTGATGGATCAAGCCCTGATCTTTGGACTGGGTAAGAGTGGTCTGCTTAATTCAGGCACTCTGTTCATCACCACCCCCTTTTCTGTTCCAGAGATTTCCCGCATTAATGTTTGCGGATGACACCCTGTTGCTTTCAAAAACGCCCATGGGCATGCAGAGGGTCTTGAACCAGTTCATTAACTTTTGTAATTAAAGAAACCTGGTAGTTAACATTGATAAGACCAGGTACATGGTACTAACGCCAATACCACTAACTGTCCCCATCCTATGATGGAAGGTAGACCACTAGAAAGGGTCCCAACTTTTGACTATTTAGGTTTAACTTTAAACGACAGAATGGGGTGGGGTGCACAAATGGCCATGGCCAACTTAAGACTAACTCAGACCTCTGGGGGGATTTTAAAAGTCCAAAAAATCTGTGCTTACAAAATAGTTAGTGCCCCACTCGAAATCTTCAACGTTCAAGCCAGGTCATCATCCCTTTATGGGGCGGAACTTTGGGGGCACGTCCCATCCCCCGAGTTAACCACTACACAAAACAATTTTATCAGGCAAATTTTAACTTTGCCTAGAAACACCCCACTTGTTCCACTCAGGTTGGATTTGAACATTAGTCCTATCGCTGATGCCATCGCCTCACGCCCACTCCTTTATTGGAGGAGGTTGTAGAGCACTCCCGAGTTGGAATGCTACAAGGAGGAATTAAAGGTGGTGCTGGCCTCCTTAGGAGTAGGCAGGATTCCATGGTTATCCTTCGTAAGGCAGTCCTTCACTTTGATCGGACACGAAAATGTATGGTCAAACCCGAGGCATCCTGCTCAGCTATTTCTAAGAAAACATTGTCCAACATTATAAAGGACTTTAATCTCAGGAAGACATTCTGCTCAGCTATACCAACGAGTTTGACTGATGCCTTCCTGGATTATAAGTCATTCTATAGCTTTGAACAGGAGATTGATGTAATTCAACCCACCCTAGCGAAGAAGCTGTACCTACAGTTTAGATATGGAACACTGCCCCTTTATTCTCTGACCGATAGGTGGACGGGGGGTCCTGTACACTTATGCCCAGGCTGTAGAACAGAAGATGAAACGATTCTTCACGTCACCCTCTTCTGTCCGGCCTACGGCACTATACGGAGAAAGTGGATAATACAGCTGTGTAACAATTTGGGTATTAGAAATTATCTAGCTTTCTTCAGGATTTTGAAGTCCAATACAAATCCAGTGATAGTGTCCGTTGTAACTAAGTTCTTGTTTTCAATGTGGATTACTCGAAGGAAATTGCTCAGTTAAGGATGGCACATATGCATTTTATTGTAGAGACATAGGGAACTAAGTGGATCAGCAAATGTTATTTTACATTTTTTTAAACACTTGAAGATTATTTAAAGTTTTATAGTTTTAATATATTGTCTCCTCCCCTCTGATGTTTTAAGATGATGCATTTTAGAGCATATAATACTAATGAATTGTTTAAAAACTGTATATGTATTTGTATGTGCTTTTATGGTTAAAACTAACCGAAATGAAGTTTTTTGAATGAATGAATGAATATGGTATTCTCCAATTAGGTTGTCGTCAATTTGATTTCATTTGTCAATGATTTCTCAACAAGTACAGTTCTTGAAGTCCTTAAGTTCACTAGCTGAATAACAAGCACTTATATCATCGCTGCAGAACTGAAGAATAGTGGGCTGCCTGTTATAACTTCTTGAAGCCAATGAAAAGCTAAACTTAGCGATGCCAAATTGAAGAAGACGATCTTTTCAGTTAGTTTTTTTTTTTTAAGAATAAAAAGTCTTACCGGTTCGTTGCTTCTACGAGAAGTCTTACCGGCATGTAACTTCAAAAGAAAAGGTTCTTTATTCTTGTAGAATACTGGTAGAGCTCTAGTCTTGTAGCTCACCTTCCGCTGAGGAAAATAGTTGCGCATGCGTTTACAATGTACACTGCCTGAAAATAGTGAAAACAAAATCTCTTCAGCGAATTCCAAACAAACGCTGAGGTCAAAAAGCTACCAAAACTTTACTTCAAAAATACGCAGACACGAAGGCAAGACGCAGGGCGCCTCGCGTCAAAGTTGAAGTGCGCTTTTCCTTAACAGAAACAGCGCATTAGACTCCTGATTCTAGCGCGCGCAGAAGGAAACTAGAACGCTGACCTGAGTTTCCTTTTTTTTAAGTTCACTGTCCACTTCATTGGCCATTTGCAAGTTCCGCAACAGACAGGATAAAATCTTTCGGGTTGCAGAATGTTGGCGCTTCCAATGTGGGTACTTGGCAAATTCCTTTAAACGTCTGCTTACTTTCTTATTCATTACCTTTTTATTGATACATCCTACCACAGTCCAGACACATGGCCACTTTAAAAAATAAAAACAACTAAACAGCATTTCAAGGAGGGGTGCCCCCCTCCTGAGGCCATTATTGGCCTCGGGGACCCCATCCCCCGGGCATTGCCTTGTTTAAAAAAATATATATATTATTACAGGAGGGGGCCCCCCTTCCTTGGCCACTTTTGGCCCCGGGACCCCATCCCCAGGGGCCTGGCCACATGTTGGGGACCACCGGGGAACCCCAATGCCCTTGCGGTACCTGCGGCTCCCCGCCTCCTGCGGGAGCCGGCATTGCTTTTGGACAAGGGGAGCTACAAACATGCAGCTCCCCTTGCCCAAAAGCAATTCTGCTTCGCTTCATGGAAGCAAGAGCTTGCTCCTGCCCTGTTATTGCAAACTGCAATGTCCCGTGGGTAGGTGCCACGGGACATTGTTGGAGCCGGCCCTGGGGGGTGGCGGGCCCCAGGGCCATCTAGGGCTCCTATCGGGGGGCCGTGCGGCACCCCTTCCAATTCCTTTAAGGCCCCGGGGAGGTGGCTTATTTAAATAGAATGTGCTCAGGGGAGGTTGTGGTCCCCGGGGCGGTGTGGGGAGGGGGCAGTAGCCCCCCAAATCTTTATACAAATAATTGAAGCACCAGGGAGGAGTTATTTACACATGTTATTTACACATGTTAATAGATTAGGGCTATTGAGAAAATAGGGATACTATTTCCAAGTAACATTAAAAATGTTGCAAAATAATGTAACCAAAAATGACAAATATGGATACTATATCCGAGTAACATAAAGAAAATGCTGAATAATACTCTAAATTTAGATGCACGAAGGACACTATAGCACTAATCTATTAACATGTGTAAATACCATCGAAATGAGCCACACGAGTGACAAGAGTAACAAAGTCTTTTCTTGTAAATAATTTATAAAGTTAAATTGAAAAATGCACTACATTACACACAATGCCATATTAAGGCTCAGTGAGGTATAAATAGTGCAATAGAAAAGGGACTCACTAACTGTGAACAAAGCCTTGGGTAGTCTGAAACGCGTTGGTGGATTGTTGCTAAATTCAATCTTGAAATTAACTCCGGAGTGCACCGTCCTTTGTTTCGAAATTAAATCAGGGCTTGGATCCGGCCACCCGCTTGCACCCGCTGCTGTGCACACCGATGATCAGGGTCACATTGTGGACATTTGAATCGAGTTGGTGGCACCCGTGTTTACACGAAAACACAGCATTGATGAAAAGGTAGCACCTCGAAGGTAGAGTGCCAAAGGACGGAGTCGGAGGACATCATCTACATGGGTGTCTCCCGAGAGGGTGTGGCACTTGTAAAAACGCATTGAAAAGAGTGTATAGCACGAAGTAGCCAAGTATTGACTCAGGGCAAAAAAAGTCAGGCACGTAAATGATACGGCTGACGAACAGAGTCAGTTAGGCGGGAGTTTGAAAATCAAAAAGAATTGGGGAAATTTAAGAAAACCCCACACGCAGCATCCAGTGAGTAACAAAATCTGTCAGGCGAACGGTGTCATGGAAGCGCGCAAAGCGGAAAGACATCAAAGGCAGCAACAATGTTTCAGTCAGGATTTAAACAGAGGAAACCAGGGTAACAGAATCAAACAGACAAGGGGATGTGGAAATGACCTTAAAACAACTATTTAACCAAATGGGAAGAATGTACAAGAAAGAAATCAAGAAAAGCTGGGAAGCAATAGCCTTGGAGAAATATTTTGAAGTAAAACGAATACCAAGAGGATTACGTATCTTCACAATGCCTACACATCTGGCCACAAAAATTGAATTGTTGGAAGAGTGGGCTGAAGACAACACACAATGTTCTCTAAATATGATGAGAATACTCATCAAATATGCCAAGGTCGACCTGGATGCATTAACAAAAAACATTGAGGAAATGGAAGAGAAAATCAATGCTCAAACCAATAAGGAGGAAATCTCTAAACTAAGGAAAGAAATGGATATACATTTGGAGAAATATGAGGCAGAATACAGGAACGAAAACAGAGAAAGTTCAAAAGTGATGAACAAGTTTACAAGTATGGAAGAATTTAAACATTTGTCCAAAGAGTTGAATCACTAAAAAGGAATTACCCTGTCAAGCTCCCAGTCACAACAGGCGAAACAACGAGTGAATCAGACATAAGTGAAGGAGAAGGAGTGCGTGGCACAAATGCATCATCCAAAACTACTTTTTTAGAGGAGATGCGGCTAATGCACATGGATCAGACATTAATGAGGGGAAGAGGACGTGGAAGGGGTACAAACAGAGGCCGTGGCAAGGGAGAAGGAAACACTTAAAAAGCACAAGAAAAAACAGTTGTTCAAAAGGTAAAAAAGCAATACCTATTACGCAATCTGAACAAAAAGAAATAGAAAACTGTAATTTGATTGTAAATCTTTCTAAACACACACTTACTGAAGCAGCGTTCTTTAACAAAGGATTATCATTTTGCCCAGAGAGTCACTATGGTTACACCCAAGTAAGGATTGACTTTTGTAAATATACACGGAAATTAAAACTGGCAAAAGTACACGCAAATAAAATACATGATATCATAGAACAAATTGGAGAGACGAATCAATCAAATCAAAGTGAAAATGAATTAAGTTTTGATCAAATACCGTATTTAAAAAACATGTTCGATCTAATGTTCAACTTAAGTGATGACGAAATTACAGAAGAACAAATATTGCAACAACTAGCTATAGAGACTGACAAATGAATTGATAGTGGTTTCAAATGGAAATCAAAATACTGCCCGTCTTTATCCCCGGGCAACAAATTTGATCCTTTTGCAGAAGCCATTATCGGAGAACTGGCTAAAATGTCAAAAACGAGACATCAAAAATATGAAGAGAATTTAAATTGTGGAGAACGAAAAGCCATGCAAGGATTAATGGACAATCAGGAAATTGTAATAAAACATGCTGACAAGGGGGACAAGATCAACAACTAAATGACACCACTAATTATTGCAAGATTCAAGAAAATTCAATCAATAAGATGACCGTGGATCTAAACAGAAAACTGCAGGAATGGCATGAAGCAAACCTTATCAGTGATGATGAATATCTGTTCTTAACAAAGGATTTCCCATTATTCCAACAATATACTTTTTACCAAAGAATCATAAAACTCTCAACCATACTCCTGGCAGACCAATCGTTTCCTCATATGACTCGTAATATGAGAACATATCTAAATATGTGGATCAAATTCTAGCACCTATAGTCTAAAACCTCAGCTCTTACATCAGAGATACAGGAGACTTTCTGAGGATAATAACAGGGATCAGTTGGAACAATTATATACTCGCTACTATAGATGATGTCCCTCTGTATACATCCATTAAACACAAAATTAGGTTGGAAGCATGTATCTATTTCCTTAAACAGAGACGGATAATGGAATTACAACACACACAAATGCTGCCATCTATGATTGAAATGTGTTTAACCAATAACATTTTTCTCTTCAATAAAGAAATTTTTAAACAACTTCACAGAACTGCTATGGGCATATCTTGTTTACCAACCTATGCCAACATTACAATGGGTTGGTGGGAGAAGACAGTGGCTTGGAGCACAGATTACCAAAATGAACTGGAAAAATAATCCTCTGAGGCCGATATATTGATGACCTCTTCATAATATGGAATGGTACAGAAAAAGAACTCAAGGCATACTGTCAAAAACTCAATACAAATGAAGTGGGTCTATCCTTTGCATGCACAACAAGCAGAAAATAAATTGCATTACTTGATACATTAATTTAAATTGAAGAAGGCCAGATCCATTCAACACTATTTAGGAAGGAGACAGCCATGAATAGCATTTTACATGGAGTGAGTTTTCATCCAAAAACACTAATAGACAGCATTCCGTATGGAGAGTTTGAACGAATGAAGCAGAAGTGCTCCAAGAAAAAAGACGCAGAAGAGAAAATTATGGAAACAATGAATAGATTCAAAATGAGAGGTTAAAGAGAAACAACTTTAAAGAAAGCAAAAAGAAAATAGGCAATAAAATCAAGAGAAAAGCCTTGACACCAAAAAGAGAAACAGAACAAAACAAAAAGGGAAACCAAGAAGCACCCATATTTATTACGACCTACAGCAAAGAAAGTGGGGAAATCGTCAATAAAATCCCAAAATAATGGCATTTAATTGCCAAAGTTCTTTGCTGCCTCAGCATTACCATTCCACACCATGAAGATGTCATCAATGTACCGCAGCCACAGGACCACATTGTTCTCAAACTCATCCATTTGCGTGGACACCTGCTCCTCTCATCAGCCCATGAATAGATTGGCATAGCTGGGGGCGAAGCAGGTGCCCATCGAGGTGCCCTGTGACTGCCTGTACACCAAATCGTCAAAAATAAAGAAATTGTTGGTAAGCCAAAAATAAATCACATCCACCAACATTTCTGAATGATGCAATAAAGAAATGGAGTGTGTCTTCAGATAGTGTTTGATAGCCTGTATTCCAAGATCATGCTGGATGCTAGTGTAGAGACTATACACATCAAGGGTGACCAGGTTGCAGGTTGCTTCCCAATGTATGCCATCAATGATCGTTAGAAAGTGTGTAGTGACTTTACAGATACGCGGGAAGGGCTATTACAAAAGGTCTGAGATAATGATCGATGAACCGTGATGTATTTTCAAGCAGGGATCCCATCAAGGAGATATCCAATAAACTTATTTATTCTCCTGGTAGTCAATTTTAACACACATTTCATTGACCCTGCACTATATATATTTTTCACCACACTGTGTTTAGCTTCATTGATCTATAGGAGATCTAGTCCTCTGTTTACATCTACAAACATCCATGAGCTCCTCCTTTGATACTAGCAAGGAGTTGCAGCTCCTTAACTGCACCAGGTTGCAATTAAGAGGAGATCCCAAATGATAAAGCATGCCTCCTCGGTGGCTGATTGGATCCTCTCCTCTTTAAGAGGACTCCCTTTATAGTTTTAAGTTCTGTTGAGTTATACCAGTCAGTTTACACTTATCTCTGTAAGAGACCCGCGGATTCTTGGCTTTTGTAGATATGTACTAATATGCCCTTGTAATAAGTGGTATGTAGGCAGCACCATACACTGTGCTAAAAAGAGAATATTGGAGCACGTTCGTGCTATTAGGAACAACAACAGGCAATAATACCCTGTAGCACGCCCTTTTCATGATTGCCACTTCCAAGATGAAAAGCTTTTGACAATGGTGGTGATTGATGTGGTTCTCATGGGTGTCAGGGGGGGGAATCGTGAACTGTCCCTGCGAAAACTGGAGTCTAAGTATATTATTGATTTTGAATGTTTGACCCCTAATGGCTTGAATTAGAGTGAGGAACTGGCGGTTCACTTGATTGAATGAAATGTAAAGATGCTAATAATACAGTGCGGTTTCTGACCTTATTGTGATTTTAAATGTTTTTAACTTTAGATTTTTAGGTATGGGCATTACATCTTTCAACTTTGGCGCAACAAAAAGTTGGACAGTTTAATCATGTTTTCCCGTGGTTTAATCTACTTTCATGGGATAACCTATTCCAGTGGCAATATTTATATTGAATGAACTGCCCACTGGGGCGAGAGGAAGAACTTTGTACAGAAATGAAATGTACATTTCGAGTATGAGGTCAGCTTTGAAAACGCCCACTAGGGCATAATTGCTGGGACAAAATATTGATGCGTTTGTACATGGCAGTATGCTACATTGTATTGCCCACTGAGGCAGGAGGAAGAACTTTGCACTGTAATATAGTGTATATTTCGAGTATAAGGCCAGCTTTGAATAAGCCCATTTGGCATAATTGAGGTTACAATACTGAGAAATTCACATACTGCAATGTGTTACTAAAAAGGTTAAATCCCATTATGAGAATAGATATATGTAAAGTAAATGCACAAGCGACTATTATGTTGTAGACTCTTGTTTTGGGCGAACATGTAAATAATTCATTTTTGACTATCAGAATAGGAAATAATAATATGATTTGAAATTTACATTCCTGGTTATCAAAGAAAGGGATGAAATGTATTTTACATGTTACAAGTATAGCGGAATATGAACTTCCAAAATGAATGCCAAAGTTTGGGAGGCTGAAATCCGTATGAGGTGGTTAGTCCTCTGTCTATGTTAGGCATTGGATAAATTCAGTCACTGTTTGATGCATTTTGAAACGTGATCAAGGCGCAAGCTGAAGCGCATTGTTTTCTGCAATTAAATATTTCACGAGCATACATGGGTGTCCGAGTATGTCTGTTGGAGTAAGCAGAGAATTGCACATTATGTTGGGCTTCCGGTAGCCCCAACTCAGACAACCCGCGAATCAGCCAGGCGTATCCTGTAACCGGAATTGGTTAAGATTTTTTATATATAGATATATATATATATCTATATATATATATATATATATAGATATATATATATATATATATATATTGTAGTTGTTATAGTTAGGAATGTGTTTCCGTAGGAAATGTGTCTTTGGGTTGGAAATAACTTTGGTGCTGTTTGACGAATCTCCACAAAACTTTTCAAACAAGTGCTCTTTTTTGCCTAATTTGTGCAAGGAAAGTTATCGGGTATTCTGTCAAAGGTGGGCGAAACAAAAGGCCGGTTCCAAAACACAAAATTCTCATGCATTTTCCATAAACTTCTTCAGGCAGCGCTATTGCAAGAACTGCTGAAAAGAATTACACCAAATTTGTAAGGAAGCTAGACTTTGTTCCGCAGATTTTGCATTTTGTAATTTGATGTAAATTTGTTCAATAGATTTTGAGAAATGAAGGTTTAAAATATTTGTTTTATCTGAACGGTTGGTTTTGAGGGACTCTTGTGAGTCCCTCCAACCCAATTAAAAACAATTGAGCGTTTTTATTTGCCCAGGGAATTTTTTCCCTTGGGGCCAATTTGGTCCAGCGGGCGTCAGACTCCTGTGGAAGCGGGCGCTATGATTGGCAGCCGGCAACATGAGAAAAATGTTGCTGGCAGCTTTTACAGGACTCAGGATTTAGTCTCCTGTCCTGAGGTTTAAAAAAAAAAAAAAAAATATATATATATATATATTCACTGAAAAAACCATAGGTTATAGACCATATATAGTTAGGAATTAGCATTTACAAAACCTTGAAAATTCACTGAAAAAACCATAGGTTATAGACCATATATAGTTAGGAATTAGCATTTACAAAACCTTATTTTACTCACACAAAACCATTGAAATTCCATATATAGTTAGTTGCACTAACTATATATCGCGCACCCGCAATCCACTGCTGATGATGTCACATATTACATCATTCATGACATGGTCAGTGACATCACTGATGACATCACTGATGACATCTCAAATGACATCACTGATGACATCACTGATGACATCACTGATGACAACATACAGTGACTGTATGTTTCTGTAAAGTTAAAATGTGTCTTACATATTGAAGAATGAGTGGAAGTATAAGTGTCTGGACAAAGGATTTAGTAGGTGCATGACTGAATGTATGAGTGAGTGATTAAATGTGTCTCACTGAGTGCATGGGTTAGTGACTAAACTGTCTTAATTTGTGCATCATTATGTCTGTTGTTCTGTAAACTGCTGCATGTGTTGATCAGTAGCTATATGATTAACTATATGGGTTACTGATTGATTGTCCAAGTATTTGTATGGGAGACTGAGTGTGTGTGTGGCTGGCTGGGAGGTGTGTGACTCTGTGCAGATCAATGTGTACTTGTATCAATGATTGTATAAGAAGGTAAGTATGTGTTAGTATATGTTTGAAAATGTAAGGTGCTCTATGTTTAACTGTATAGACAAGAAAATGGAAGTGTCATTGATTCTTTACAGGACTGACTAGGTGTGTGAGTAACTCCATGGATGAGTGGCAGAGTGTGAGTGTCTGTATAGGTGTATGAGTGCATATGATAGTGTTGTAAAGATGAGTGATTGTATGTATGAATGATTGTATGGGTGAATGAGTGAATGTGTGTGTAGACGTAGGAATCAGTGAGTACATATGTAGTAACTAGTATTGGTGTGTCAATGGTTTCAAAAATTATACTCTGTATTTAACACTGGGTGAAACAGAGGTTATGTTAAAATGTGAGGAGATGCATTGTATTGTCACATGAATGATATCATCAGTGATGTGGTCATTGATGTCAAATGAGATGTCATCAGTGATGTCATTTGAGATGTCATCAGTGATGTCATCAGTGATGTCACTGACCATGTCATGAATGATGTAATATGTGACATCATCAGCAGTGGATTGCGGGTGCGCGATATATAGTTAGTGCAACTAACTATATATGGAATTTCAATGGTTTTGTGTGAGTAAAATAAGGTTTTGTAAATGCTAATTCCTAACTATATATGGTCTATAACCTATGGTTTTTTCAGTGAATTTTCAAGGTTTTGTAAATGCTAATTCCTAACTATATATGGTCTATAACCTATGGTTTTTTCAGTGAATTTCATTGGTTTTTTAACAGCTAATATCTGTAGCTGTAAAATGTATTCTTCTTTAAATCCAAAAATATATTTTATATGTTTATGAATATTTTTTTTTTAAAATATATTTTTTTCTTCGTTCCCGCTTCGCGAATCGGGAAGCTTCCCGTTAGCTGACCTTGATGCCGCGAAATAGACCGCGAGCCGGTAAACGTTTCTTTACCGCAACTGCCGCGTTAGAAAACAACATCGTGACGCCTCCCGTCCGCATGACGTTTCACGTTGTCGCGTGATACGTCATATGACGTGCTACGTTAGCGAACTGGTACGCGAAGCGAGTCGCAAAGCGCAGGTTTCTGGAAGCAAACCGGGAGGCCCTGCAAAGCGCTTAACGTAAACACAGCAGGTCATGTGACTTGGTAATAACACTTTTCATTGGTTCATTTCACTTTTGGTTTCCTAATGATGTAAGACTAGGTCATATAATATAAAATGAACACTTTTCATTGGTTGAGAACTCTTGTTTTTCCCAAATGATGAAAATCCCTCCTTCTTTCCTCACTCTGACTTTCATCTTTGTGAGAGAAAGACCCTTTGTTACCAGTGAGCAATGGCTTCTTTAGTAGCTTCAGCTGGTGCTTCCCCACCACCTCCACCACATCCAAGGAAGAGTGGACCACCTGCTCAAGTTATAATTCAACAAGAAGAGGAAGAAGAGGAACAGGACGACGAGCACGAAGAGAGGCAGTTTTTGCCTGAGGAGCCCAGGACGTCTCACCGGAAAGAAAACTTCATTTGGCAATTTTTTAAAATTCCCAAAGGTCAGAAAAAAGTAAATGCAAGATACGTAACTTGCCTTATATGTCAAGATAGACTGTCCAGAGGGACCGAGAAAAAATACAGTTTCGGAAACTACACAATGCATCGCCATATGACTAGGTGGCATCCTAACAACTACAGTGCTGCACAGTTTCGGAACGACCTAGATAATCTCCCTATTATGGCCAGAAGATCTGTTGTACCGGAAGTAACGGGACCAGAGGGCAGGGGGATAGTGCCAAATATACAAATGAGATTTGGTGAAGTAAAACACGTCTGCGTACATTGCGATGGATTCATTTGCTACGGAGAAAGAAGCATCACTCTGATCAACAGAGCTATTGACTATCATATGCAAGTTTGTACGAAACGCCCAAAATAATAAATACTTTTTTTTGTTTTGTTGCTCCTGTTGAGCCCTTTACAATGAATCGTTTTCATTGCCCCCTCCAAGAAAAACCCAAAAAAATATAAAACTGTTCAGAAAAATTCAAAAAAAGTAAAAAAATGTTCAGAAAAATAATAAAAAAAATATAAAACAACAAAAACAATAAAAAAAAAAGTTATTTTCAGAACTACCTCCCCGTTATTAAAAAATTGGTACAATATTTGGAACTGTGCCAACCTCTATTTCTCGTAGTTCGCTTCCCAGTTCGCTCGCCGGTACGCGAACCGGAAGTGAACCAAAAATTTTTTTTTTTAAAAAAGAACAGTAAGTATAAGGGAAGGAAACAGACACTTATGTTAAAAGAAAGACAGCTATAAGGGAGTAAACTAGAGATACTATTACCCGTAATCCACTGCTGATGATGTCACATATTACATCATTCATGACATGCTCAGTGACATCATCAGCAGAGGATTGCGGGTTTTTTGGCAACGTGCCTTATCCACGGTTTAATAACGCTGCCTTTTGCTTTATATAAGTTTTCAAATTGTATGAAATATATACCAATAGGTCGTTATGAACCTTTAGGTAGTGCTTTTCTTCATGAGGTCTGGTCGCTTCCATACACATACAGATGTTTCAAAGATGATCAAGAAGTTTATCTGAATGGAGAGGAATGCACTGAGACGCCACATCATTCACTAATGTGTAGGCACATACAGTTACACGGTTCATGCAACAAACACCGACCAAATATGGCTTGCGTGTTGCAAGGCACGCCAGTTCCTGCTATCATCCCCACGTTCAAGTTGTTGGAAAATGGTAGTTATTTGATGCTCAATAATGAAGATTGTTCTGGGTTAATTAAAAGTATTCCTTTTATCGTAACAGTAAGTGAACGGGTTATTTGCTGCAGAAATGTTCTATTTCCTCCCACACATGAACATAGGGAGTTTTCAATCTCGCCACAAATACCAACCTTGGGAGCAGATTTCAACGGCATGGCAAGAATAAGAGCTCTTTTGTCTCAGAGAGAGGTGGCCTTGAGTTCGGCCCGTGAAACTTTCGTGCTTCACATAGCGAACACCCGTACAGAGGTGCAGACCCTTTTCAATACAGATTTGCCTTTCCATTTCAGCAAGATGGTTCGGACTATCTTTAACGCGTCCTCCACAAAGGCCCTGGCGCACTTTTTTAAAGTTGTTACCAGTGGTCTCGTGACTTCATTTGAGAAAATCTTTGGAGTCATCCCTGCTTTCTTTCATTCTATTTTTTCCACTCTGCTTCGTGGATTCCCATTTTTACTTGCATTACCAGCGGACGCTCTTGTGCTTTTTTACATTTTTAAATATGGATGTCCCTCCTGTGCAAGCTCCCGCCCTGCAGCTGCTGACACTGTTCCGCAATCGCATGCTAGAATATAATGGCACAATGCCGTTGGCGATATTAAGCACGGCATATGGATTATCTTTTCGATTCTCCTACTTCACCTGTGTCCAGCCTGTATTTCACTGCCTGACCTGTGATTTCGATTGGGCCATTGATTTGTGTCTCTGCGGACCGGTTTCTCCTGACGTCGACTTTAATCAGCTGATGACTCCTATCATTACTCACGAGTTGGTTTGTCCTGGCGAAAGGATTATGGCTGTGGCATTGATGCATGGACTAATTGGTCCCTGGAATTTACTGGCGGCAACACAGTCTTTCTTGGAACAGAGCTTTCTTGAAAACCCACCGAGCTGTCCTCTGATGGTGATAGAGGATCCGGTGCTGGGAGAGCACGTATGTTCTTTTCCGCTTTTAAATTGGATGGCTGAACTCTTTTCGGATGAAGACGGTGACTTCCTATTGGAGGCTGTTGCAGCTTATTTTGCATACACAGTTATGTCATAGACCTTTTTCATGTTTGATATGCTGAGTACTAGCATTTTATTGACAATTCATTGACTTATTTGTCAAGTTTTTATTATTTAGCTTGCCTATTGGCTTAAGACTCGATAAAGTACTTGGCTGTTTTATTTTTCTTTAGCATTAAATTTTCCTAGTTTTTAATGCTTTACCTTGCGGACCGTCCACATATAAACTTGCAATCTGCTCTCATGAGATGGCACTTCTATTATCTTATTCAGTTCGTTTCCGGATCATGGGGAGGTGTCATCTAGGTCCTGGATATCTTTACACCGTGTTAAGTTAGCATGGGCTCATTACCGGTTTAAACGCCATTTTTCCTTTTTTGCAACTTCTGCACACGACACTTAGTTGTTGCTTTAGCTTTCAACCTAGTAGTTCATCGTGGTTTACATGAGAATAATATGTTCTTGCTCTACTATCTGCTTTGCTTGTTAAACTATATCTGTACAGCGAGTGCTGAAGTTTCAAGAACAACACGATACAGAATTGTTATGAGGTCTGATTTCCACGACTTCATACTCATAACATAAGTGCAACTTCTGCCAATTCTGGGCATGAGGCGGGTTTTATATTGCTTTGCCGAACACACATACACAACAGTTGATGCGGTTCACATGAAGAGAGAGCTGGTGTATGCTGATGTGATTCCTTCAAATCTAAGACACTAAAGTATGGGCACGCCCTAAACCAACACAAAGAGACCTTCTTAGCAAATAATATAATATGTGTATTAGGGAGGGTGAGATATAAGCAGCCGCGGGCCGTGGAGGGAGTTACGGTGGGGCAGGGAGGCGGGGAGGGGGAGGGGCAGGGTGGAGCCCTCTCCACCCTGCCCCTCCCCCTCCCCGCCTCCCTGCCCCACCGTAACTCCCTCCACGGCCCGCGGCTGCTTATAAGTGTTGCTAACTCTTATTCATTTACAGCATGTTAACATACTGTTACCATTCGCTTTTTATGTACTAGTAACTATTCTGGTAATTTTGCTACTGATAATATGTGTACTTGTATTATCTAACATACTACGCCTGAGAAGACGGCATTAGTAAATAAACATTTCAAATACACATGTGTTCTTCTTAACTCCATGTTCTGGTTTCTAAGAAATATATAACGACCGACTGTTCATGAGTTCCACGTATCCTGAGGTACTATAAGTTCATATTCTGGATTGTCTAAACATTGAGAGTTTGTTATATCCAATGTGACACTGTACCTAGCTTGCTAAGGGGTTTTGATTACTAAGGTGAGTTCTGGGACACTTTAATTCGCCGAGGTTCCAATCCTCTGTCCACAGTTCTGTGTGAGAACAGAAACCCTGCGACAGGGGCACCCCTGAGCCTTGCTGGAGCTTCATCACACTTGCGATACAACTCCAGCAATGCGCCACCTTTACGGCACAGATACGTCACGCATCTGTGCTGTTTTTGCCCCATGATGCGCCGCATTGTAAATGCAGCACACCATAGGTGACGGAACAGCGGCACAGAATGACTAACACATCCCTGGTGATGCGCCAGTCATCATAAATCTATCCCTATGCTTCTTATCTTGTTAGAGATGAACCGCCATATGTATCATCAAAGTTTTTTGCATTTCCTAAATAGCGAACTTTAAGGAATAAATAGCGATTCTTTACCATTCCTAGTTTGCGATGACCTATTTGCTAATTACAAATTACCCATTCATTTCCATGCAGCAGGAGGCCCATAGGAATGAAGGTGCAATTTGCGATTAGCAATTACCTCATCGCAAATTACGAATTTTTCCGAGGGTGCAGGGGTGTCTCAAGAACACCCTGCTGCACCCCAGAAAAAGAAATTTGGGGGCATATGGCGCACATAAATTTTGAAAACATTCCTTTACCTCAAAAACGATTTTCTTTTTTTCTATATATTCATACTTTGAGTTTCAAAACAGTCTCAGAAACACACCAATTTGTCTTCAGCAGAGCAAAAGGTATGCACTCCAGAGTCTGCAGCTATCAAAAGCACAGAAATGCTGTAATTCCTCACACATATCTCTCATGTCACACCAATCAAAACTCTTCCCTCACTTTTTTTCAAAGCAAAACCCTGCCCCCTCTCTGCTTTTTCTGCATAGCAACCACCTCTTGCAAAACCTCTGGTGTTTCCAAGTTCACACAACAATGTTGCAATTGAACTCTGAACTCTCAGTGCACCTGCATATCCAGAGCATTCTTTCATTTAATGATTTTTTCTTCGCCACTAAAAATACATCTTTCAACGAACTCATCCATGCACACTAACTTTCTGTTTTCAGCAATCAAAATCCACCAATCACTCTTACTGCTTCATTAACACAGAAACTCCTCAGTTTTTTTCATTTTACACTCTCATTTTTTCAACTGCCATTTCATTGCCACACTTCATCTGACTGCAGCAGAACCTTCTCTCGCCATGTTTTCTGTCTGGATTGTTGGACATAGTTATATCTATTGGGCTCAAAGGTACGCTGAAAACAGGAATTTACCTAACCTCAATTTACAAGATGTGGAAATTAAGTGGTTTGGCCACAGAGGATTAAAATGTCACCAATTGATACCATTGGTGAAAACCTTTATGCATTTGCCAAAACCTGACCTGTTAATTGTGCACTGTGGAGGTAATGATTTGGGCACTTTGACTGGGGTAGGTCTGGAAATGCTTTTAAAGGACACCTTTGAGCAATTGATGGCACTTTTTCCTCAGACTGCCTTGGTATATTCAAATATATGCCAAAGACAAAAATGGAGGTGGTCGAACCAATTTTGTCCACAAATTGAGAAATCGAGGAAGCATGTAAACAAATGTGTTTCAGCTTACATGAGAGACCATGGAATGGGCTCCCTGTACAACAATAACTTGCGTTACTACATGCAAGATATCTACAGAGGAGATGGAGTTCACTTCTCAGATGAGGGCAACAGAATTTTCACTCTGAATTTAAGACTGTGCATTGGTACCTACTTATAAGTACCTAAATGTACCATAAACCCAAAAGCTCTTCTCAGAGCTACCCTACATCTGATCACTCACAATTATTATTTTACTCTAACTTTTTTCACTAATTTTCAAGAAAGTACGCTCCCCAGAACGCTTCCCGGTTCGCGAACCGGGCGCACTCCACGCAAAAAAACTAAAAAAACGGTATATTTTTTTTTTGCCCTGCGAGACCCTTTCAAAGCCTCCACATCAAACCTAGGGGGTCAGGGACGATCTACTATGCCCCCTTATGGTCATTTGCCCCTTCGCTTTGGCCTCCTCTTGTCTCTCGATCCTACCGAGAGACAAGATGGCGGCCGCTACGGACTGTTTGGAATGTTTACAGACGCCGAAGAACCAATCAGCTTCGCAAACCTCCGTAACGCGAAAAGTACACGAAGCGGAGCGCTATTACAGATATATATCTTTTTTTGAACGTTAATTTCTCAAAATCCACTGGAGCACATATATTGAGACCTAGCAAAGGCACATCGGGCTACCAGTCCCTAATATTTTACCAAGTTTCGTGCAAATCCATTCAGCCGTTCGATTATTATTATAATTTTTTTATTTTGCCCCGCGGGGCCCTTTTAAAACCTCCACATCAAACCTAGGGGGTCAGCGAGGATCTACTATGCCCCCTTATGGTCATTTGCCCCTTCGCTTTGGCCTCCTCTTCTCTCTCGATCCTACCGAGAGACAAGATGGCGGCCGCTACGGACTGTTTGGAATGTTTACAGACGCCGGAGAACCAATCAGCTTCGCTTCACAAAGCTCCGTTGCGCGAAAAGTACGCGTCCTGGAGCGCTGCCCGGTCCGCTGTTACAGATATATATCTTTTTTTAAACGTTAATTTCTCAAAATCCACTGTAGCACATATATTGAGACCTACAAAAGGCACATCGGGCTACCAGTCCCTACAATTTTGCCAAGTTTCGTGCAAATCCATTCAGCCGTTCGGGCTAAAAGTGAGGCCAACCGCCCTATGGAAAACTCAATGTTAAAAACACGTTTTGGGACCCCCCTTTTTTCTCGGCCCCCCCTTGACGAACCCCCCCCAAATTTTCAAGGGCTGCTCAGAAACAAAATGTGCCATTTTCCTGAAAATTTCAGCCAATTCCGTCCACAAACGCCAAAGTTATTAGACATAGAATATATATATATTACCTACTGGCGGTCGCCAGTAGGTATATATAGTTAGGATTTTTTCTCTATGGGAATTTTGAAAATTCTATGTCTAATAACTTTGGCGTTTGTGGACGGAATTGGCTGAAATTTTCAGGAAAATGGCACATTTTGTTTCTGAGCAGCCCTTGAAAATTTGGGGGGGGTTCGTCAAGGGGGGGCCGAGAAAAAAGGGGGGTCCCAAAACGTGTTTTTAACATTGAGTTTTCCATAGGGCGGTTGGCCTCACTTTTAGCCCGAACGGCTGAATGGATTTGCACGAAACTTGGCAAAATTGTAGGGACTGGTAGCCCGATGTGCCTTTTGTAGGTCTCAATATATGTGCTACAGTGGATTTTGAGAAATTAACGTTTAAAAAAAGATATATATCTGTAACAGCGGACCGGGCAGCGCTCCAGGACGCGTACTTTTCGCGCAACGGAGCTTTGTGAAGCGAAGCTGATTGGTTCTCCGGCGTCTGTAAACATTCCAAACAGTCCGTAGCGGCCGCCATCTTGTCTCTCGGTAGGATCGAGAGACAAGAGGAGGCCAAAGCGAAGGGGCAAATGACCATAAGGGGGCATAGTAGATTCTCGCTGACCCCCTAGGTTTGATGTGGAGGTTTTAAAAGGGCCCCGCAGGGCAAAAAAAAAATAAAATAATAATAATCGAACGGCTGAATGGATTTGCACGAAACTTGGCAAAATTGTAGGGACTGGTAGCCCGATGTGCCTTTGCTAGGTCTCAATATATGTGCTCCAGTGGATTTTGAGAAATTAACGTTCAAAAAAAGATATATATCTGTAACAGCGCTCCGCTTCGGAGCTTTGCGAAGCTGATTGGTTCTTCGGCGTCTGTAAACATTCCAAACAGTCCGTAGCGGCCGCCATCTTGTCTCTCGGTAGGATCGAGAGACAAGAGGAGGCCAAAGCGAAGGGGCAAATGACCATAAGGGGGCATAGTAGATCGTCCCTGACCCCCTAGGTTTGATGTGGAGGCTTTAAAAGGGTCTCGCAGGGCAAAAAAAAAAAATATCGTTTTTTTAGTTTTTTTGCGTGGAGTGCGCCCGGTTCGCGAACCGGGAAGCGTTCTGGGGAGCGTACTTTCTTGAAAATTAGTGAAAAAAGTTAGAGTAAAATAATAATTGTGAGTGATCAGATGTAGGGTAGCTCTGAGAAGAGCTTTTGGGTTTATGGTACATTTAGGTACTTATAAGTAGGTACCAATGCACAGTCTTAAATTCAAAATGAAAACTCTGTTGCCCTCATCTGAGAAGTGAACTCCATCTCCTCTGTAGATATCTTGCATGTAGTAACGCAAGTTATTGTTGTACAGGGAGCCCATTCCATGGTCTCTCATGTAAGCTGAAACAGATTTGTTTACATGCTTCCTCGACTTCTCAATTTGTGGACAAAATTGGTTTGACCACCTCCATTTCTGTCTTTGGCATATATTTGAATATACCAAGGCAGTCTGAGGAAAAAGTGCCATCAATTGCTCAAAGGTGTCCTTTAAAAGCATTTCCAGACCTACCCCAGTCAAAGTGCCCAAATCATTACCTCCACAGTGCACAATTAACAGGTCAGGTTTTGGCAAATGCATAAAGGTTTTCACCAATGGTATCAATTGGTGACATTTTAATCCTCTGTGGCCAAACCACTTAATTTCCACATCTTGTAAATTGAGGTTAGGTAAATTCCTGTTCTCAGCATACCTCTGAGCCCAATAGATGTAACTATGTCCAACAATCCAGACAGAAAACATGGTGAGAGAAGGTTCTCCTGCAGTCAGATGAAGTGTGGCAATGAAATGGCAGTTGAAAAAATAAGAGTTTAAAATGAAAAAAACTGTGGAGTTTCTGTGTTAATGAAGCAGTAACAGTGATTGGTGGATTTTGATTGCTGAAAACAGAAAGTTAGGGTGCATGGATGAGTTGTTTGAAAGATGTATTTTGAGTGGTCAAGAAAAAATCATTAAATGAAAGAATGCACTGGATATGAGGTGCACTGAGAGTTCAGAGTTCAATTGCAACATTGTTGTGTGAACTTGCAAACACCAGAGGTCTTCCAAGACGTGGTTGCCATGCAGAAAAGGCATGAAATGGCAGAGGGGGGAAGGGTTTTCATTTGAAAAAAAGTGAGGGAAGAGTTTTGATTGGGTGACATGAGAGATATGTGTGAAGAGTTACAGCATTTCTGTGCTTTTGATAGCTGCAGACTCTGGAGTGCATACCTTTTGCTCTGCTGAAAACAAATTGGTGTGTTTCTGAGACTGTTTTGAAACTCAAAGTATTTGCTAAGGTGAGAAAAGATTTCTTTAATTTAGATAGAAAATAGTGTGCTTTAAGGAGAAAATTATGAAGAAAGTTGTGTTTTTCAAATGTTGCTTTGTCTCAAGTGTTTTACAAATAGATTTTGTTTCTTTGAGAAATTGTAATTGGAGAAAATGTGAAGTATTAGTACTGACAGGGTTTTTATGTGCATAGGAGCTGTGGAGTGTTTTCAAATTATGACTTGTAAATCGTTTTTGAGAAAAAGCAATGGTTTTAATATTGATGACAAGGACATAATGATGTCTGCTTCTTTATAAGGTAATTGAGAGTCTCTGATGTTATTTTTCCCATTTCAATGTAAGAAGTTTGTCTGTGGAGCAAATTGCTTGTAAATATGCTCCCACCTGTGCATGGCAAATTTAGATTTTGAATGTTTGCGTTACATAGGCATGTTAAAGGTGACTGAAACATGCTGCAAAGGCAATCAAAAAACGCTTTTATGTGTCTTAAGGACATTTTAAGTCATTTCCCCATGTGCAGTGTTTTCAAATTATGAGTTGAAAATCGTTTTTGAGGTAAAGGAATGTTTTCAAAATTTATGTGCGCCATATGCCCCCAAATTTCTTTTTCAGGGGTGCAGCAGGGTGTTCTTGAGACACCCCTGCACCCTCGGAAAAATTCGTAATTTGCGATGAGGTAATTGCTAATCGCAAATTGCACCTTCATTCCTATGGGCCTCCTGCTGCATGGAAATGAATGGGTAATTTGTAATTAGCAAATAGGTCATCGCAAACTAGGAATGGTAAAGAATCGCTATTTATTCCTTAAAGTTCGCTATTTAGGAAATGCAAAAAACTTTGATGATACATATGGCGGTTCATCTCTAACAAGATAAGAAGCATAGGGATAGATTTATGATGACTGGCGCATCACCAGGGATGTGTTAGTCATTCTGTGCCGCTGTTCCGTCACCTATAGTGTGCTGCATTTACAATGCGGCGCATCATGGGGCAAAAACAGCACAGATGCGTGACGTATCTGTGCCGTAAAGGTGGCGCATTGCTGGAGTTGTATCGCAAGTGTGATGAAGCTCCAGCAAGGCTCAGGGGTGTCCCTGTCGCAGGGTTTCTGTTCTCACACAGAACTGTGGACAGAGGATTGGAACCTCGGCGAATTAGGGTGCCCCAAAACTCACCTTAGTAATCAAAAACCCCTTAGCAAGCTAGGTACAGTGTCACATTGGATATAACAAACTCTCAATGTTTAGACAATCCAGAATATGAACTTATAGTACCTCAGGATACGTGGAACTCATGAACAGTCGGTCGTTATATATTTCTTAGAAACCAGAACATGGAGTTAAGAAGAACACATGTGTATTTGAAATGTTTATTTACTAATGTCGTCTTCTCAGGCGTAGTATCTTAGATAATAGAAGTACACATATTATCAGTAGCAAAATTACCAGCATAGTTACTAGTACATAAAAAGCGAATGGTGACAGTATGTTAACATGCTGTAAATGAATAAGAGTTAGCAACACTTATAAGCAGCCGCGGGCCGTGGAGGGAGTTACGGTGGGGCAGGGAGGCGGGGAGGGGGAGGGGCAGGGTGGAGAGGGCTCCACCCTGCCCCTCCCCCTCCCCGCCTCCCTGCCTCACCGTAACTCCCTCCACGGCCCGCGGCTGCTTATATCTGACCCTCCCTAATACACATATTATATTATTTGCTAAGAAGGTCTCTTTGTGTTGGTTTAGGGCGTGCCCATACTTTAGTGTCTTAGATTTGAAGGAATCACATCAGCATACACCAGCTCTCTCTTCATGTGAACCGCATCAAGTGTTGTGTATGTGTGTTCGGCAAAGCAATATAAAACCCGCCTCATGCCCAGAATTGGCAGAAGCTGCACTTATGTTATGAGTATGAAGTCGTGGAGATCAGACCTCATAACAATTCTGTATCGTGTTGTTCTTGAAACTTCAGCAGTCGCTGTACAGATATAGTTTAACAAGCAAAGCAGATAGTAGAGCAATAACATATTATTCTCATGTAAACCACGATGAACTACTAGGTTGAAAGCTAAAGCAACAACTAAGTGTCGTGTGCAGAAGTTGCAAAAAAGGAAAAATGGCGTTTAAACCGGTAATGAGCCCATGCTAACTTAACACGGTGTAAAGATATCCAGGATCTAGATGACACCTCCCCATGATCCGGAAACGAACTGAATAAGATAATAGAAGTGGCATCTCATGAGAGCAGATTGCAACTTTATATGTGGACGGTCCGCAAGGTAAAATATTAAAAACTAGGAAAATTTAATGCTAAAGAAAAATAAAACAGCCAACTACTTTATCGAGGCTTAAGCCAATAGGCAAGCTAAATAATAAAAACTTGACAAACAAGTCAATGAATTGTCAATGAAATGCTAGTACTCAGCATATCAAACATGAAAAAGGTCTATGACATAACTGTGTATGCAAAATAAGCTGCAACAGCCTCCAATAGGAAGTCACCGTCTTCATCCGAAAAGAGTTCAGCCATCCAATTTAAAAGCGGAAAAGAACATACGTGCTCTCCCAGCACCGGATCCTCTATCACCATCAGAGGACAGCTCGGTGGGTTTTCAAGAAAGCTCTGTTCCAAGAAAGACTGTGTTGCCGCCAGTAAATTCCAGGGACCAATTAGTCCATGCATCAATGCCACAGCCATAATCCTTTCGCCAGGACAAACCAACTCGTGAGTAATGATAGGAGTCATCAGCTGATTAAAGTCGACGTCAGGAGAAACCGGTCCGCAGAGACACAAATCAATGGCCCAATCGAAATCACAGGTCAGGCAGTGAAATACAGGCTGGACACAGGTGAAGTAGGAGAATCGAAAAGATAATCCATATGCCGTGCTTAATATCGCCAACGGCATTGTGCCATAATATTCAAGCATGCGATTGCGGAACAGCGTCAGCAGCTGCAGGGCGGGAGCTTGCACAGGAGGGACATCCATATTTAAAAATGTAAAAAAGCACAAGAGCGTCCGCTGGTAATGCAAGTAAAAATGGGAATCCACCAAGCACAGTGGAAAAAATAGAATGAAAGAAAGCAGGGATGACTCCAAAGATTTTCTCAAATGAAGTCACGAGACCACTGTTAACAACTTTAAAAAAGTGCGCCTGGCCCTTTGTGGAGGACGCGTTAAAGATAGTCCGAACCATCTTGCTGAAATGGAAAGGCAAATCTGTATTTAAAAGGGTCTGCACCTCTGTACGGGTGTTCGCTATGTGAAGCACGAAAGTTTCACGGGCCGAACTCAAGGCCACCTCTCTCTGAGACAAAAGAGCTCTTATTCTTGCCATGCCGTTGAAATCTGTTCCCAAGGTTGGTATTTGTGGCCAGATTGAAAACTCCCTATGTTCATGTGTGGGAGGAAATAGAACATTTCTGCAGCAAATAACCCGTTCACTTACTGTTACGATAAAAGGAATACTTTTAATTAACCCAGAACAATCTTCATTATTGAGCATCAAATAACTACCATTTTCCAACAACTTGAACGTGGGGATGATAGCAGGAACTGGCGTGCCTTGCAACACGCAAGCCATATTTGGTCGGTGTTTGTTGCATGGACCGTGTAACTGTATGTGCCTACACATTAGTGAATGATCTGGCGTCTCAGTGCATTCCTCTCCATTCAGATAAACTTCTTGATCATCTTTGAAACATCTGTATGTGTATGGAAGCGACCAGACCTCATGAAGAAAACCACTACCTAAAGGTGCATAACGACCTATTGGTATATATTTCATACAATTTGAAAACTTATATAAAGCAAAAGGCAGCGTTATTAAACCGTGGATAAGGCACGTTGCCAAAGCAGCCAACCTTTTGGATTTATACTGGAAATGTTAAAGGAAGAATTATGGAGTAGGGCCTGTAAATCTTTAATGGACAACCGAGTAAAATTACTCCAACCATCATATTCCTCTAACTCCGGGATAGTAGGGGTGTTTAATTTTTTAGAAGTAGCCAATCCAAAGCATTTGGTCTGGGAAATTGTTTCATTCACAAACAACATATGATTTGGGATGAGATATGCACAGTGCAAAGCCTCAGTGCCTTTTACCTGCCAGGTTCGTGAACCCCAAACTGATGTAGATCCTGGATATCTTTACACTGTGTTAAGTTAGCATGGCTCATTATTGGTTTAAACGCCATTTTTCCTTTTTTGCAACTTCTGCACACGACACTTAGTTGTTGCTTTAGCTTTCAGCCTACCTGCGTCAAGATCTATGCCTGCTTCAAGCAGGCGCAGGGTTTTGATGCAGCTTTGTCCTATCTGATTGTAAATGCGGCAGACTGTGGGTGGTAGAGCAGCGGTGCACGTTAACTGGTGCATCTCTGGGGATATGCTAGTTAATATAAATCTGCCCCTTTCCATACATACTGAGCATGTCATGAATGATGTAATATGTGACATCATCAGCAGTGGATTACGGGTAATAGTATCTCTAGTTTACTCCCCTATAGCTGTCTTTCTTTTAACATAACTGTCTGTTTCCTTCCCTTATACTTACTGTTTTTTTGGTTCGCTTCCGGTTCGCGTACCGGCGAGCGAACTGGGAAGCGAACTAAGAGAAATAGAGGTTGGCACAGTTCCAAATATTGTACCAATTTTTTAATACCGGGGAGGTAGTTCTGAAAAGAACTTTTTTTTTATTGTTTTTGTTGTTTTATATTTTTTTTATTATTTTTCTGAACATTTTTTTACTTTTTTTGAATTTTTCTGAACAGTTTTATATTTTTTTTGTTTTTTTTTGGAGGGGGCAACGAAAACGATTCATTGTAAAGGGCTCAACAGGAGCAAAAAAAAAAAAAAAAATTTATTGTTTGGGGCGTTTCGGACAAACATGAGCATGATTGTCAATAGCTCTGTTGATCAGAGTGATGCTACTTTCTCCGTAGCAAATGAATCCACTGCAATGTACGCAGACTTGTTTTACTTCACGAAATCTCGTTTGTATATTTGGCACCATCTCCCTGCCCTCTGGTCCCGTTACTTCCGGTACAACAGATCTTCTGGCCATAATAGGGAGATTATCTAGGTCGTTACGAAACTGTGCAGCACTGTAGTTGTTAGGATGCCACCTAGTCATATGGCGATGCATTGTGTAGTTTCCGAAACTGTATTTTTTGTCGGTCCCTCTGGACAGTCTATCTTGACATATAAGGCAAGTTACGTATCTTGCATTTACTTTTTTCTGACCTTTGGGAATTTTAAAAAATTGCCAAATGAAGTTTTCTTTCCGGTGAGACGTCCTGGGCTCCTCAGGCAAAAACTGCCTCTCTTCGTGCTCGTCGTCCTGTTCCTCTTCTTCCTCTTCTTGTTGAATTATAACTTGAGCAGGTGGTCCACTCTTCCTTGGATGTGGTGGAGGTGGTGGGGAAGCACCAGCTGAAGCTACTAAAGAAGCCATTGCTCACTGGTAACAAAGGGTCTTTCTCTCACAAAGATGAAAGTCAGAGTGAGGAAAGAAGGAGGGATTTTCATCATTTGGGAAAAACAATAGTTCTCAACCAATGAAAAGTGTTCATTTTAGATTATATGACCTAGTCTTACATCATTAGGAAACCAAAAGTGAAATGAACCAATGAAAAGTGTTATTACCAAGTCACATGACCTGCTGTGTTTACGTTACGCGCTTTGCAGGGCCTCCCGGTTTGCTTCCAGAAACCTGCGCTTTGCGCCTCGCTTCGCGTACCAGTTCGCTAACGTAGCACGTCATATGACGTATCACGCGACAACGCGAAACGTCATGTGGACGGGAGGCGTCACGATGTTGTTTTCTAACGCGGCAGTTGCGGTAAAGAAACGTTTACCGGCTCGCGGTCTATTTCGCGGCATCAAGGTCAGCTAACGGGAAGTTTCCCGATTCGCGAAGCGGGAACGAAGAAAAAAAAATATTAATTTTTTTTTATTAATAAACATATAAAATATATTTTTGGGTTTAAAGAAGAATACATTTTACAGCTACAGATATTAGCTGTTAAAAAACCAATGAAATTCACTGAAAAAACCATAGGTTATAGACCATATATAGTTAGGAATTAGCATTTAGAAAACCTTATTTTACTCACACAAAACCATTGAAATTCCATATATAGTTAGTTGCACTAACTATATATCGCGCACCCGCAATCCACTGCTGATGATGTCACATATTACATCATTCATGACATGGTCAGTGACATCACTGATGACATCACTGATGACATCTCAAATGACATCACTGATGATATCTCATTTGACATCAATGGTCACATCAATGATGATATCATTAATGTGACAATACAATGCATCTCCTCACACTTTAATATAACCTCTGTTACACCCAGTGTTAAATACAGAGTATAATTTTTGAAACCATTGACACACCAATACTAGTTACTACATACGCACTCACTGATTCCTACGTCTACACACACATTCACTCATTCACCCATACAATCATTCATACATACAATCACTCATCTTTACAACACTATCATATGCACTCATACACCTATACAGACACTCACACTCTGCCACTCATCCATGGAGTTACTCACACACCTAGTCAGTCCTGTAAAGAATCAACCACACTTCCATTTTCTAATCTACACAGTTAAACATAGAGTACCTTACATTTTCAAACATATACTAACACATACTTACTCTCTTATAGAATCACTGATACAAGTACACATTGATCTGCACAGAGTCACACACCTCCCAGCCAGCCATACACACACTCAGTCTCTCATACAAATACTTGTGCAACCAATCAATAACCCATATAGCTACTTATATAGCTACTGATCAACACATGCAGCAGCTTGCACAACAACAGACATACTGATGCACACTTTCAGACAGTTTAGTCACTAACCCGTGCATTTAGTAAGACGCATTTAATCACTCACTCATACAGTCAATCACGCACCTACTAAAACCTTCATTCAGACACTTATACATCCACTCATTCTTCAATATGTAAAACATATTTAAACTTTACAGAAACACATAATCACTGGATGTTGTCATCAGTGATGTCATTTGAGATGTCATCAGTGATGTCATCAGTGATGTCACTGACCATGTCATGAATGATGTAATATGTGACATCATCAGCAGTGGATTGCGGGTGCGCGATATATAGTTAGTGCAACTAACTATATATGGAATTTCAATGGTTTTGTGTGAGTAAAATAAGGTTTTCTAAATGCTAATTCCTAACTATATATGGTCTATAACCTATGGTTTTTTTCAGTGAATATATATATATATATATATATATATTACCTACTGGCGGTCGCCAGTAGGTATATATAGTTAGGATTTTTTCTCTATGGGATTTTTGAAAATTCTATGTCAAATAACTTTGGCGTTTGTGGACGGAATTGGCTGAAATTTTCAGGAAAATGGCACATTTTGTTTCTGAGCAGCCCCTGAAAATTGGGGGGGGGGTTCGTCCAGGGGGGGTCGAGAAAAAAGGGGGGTCCCAAAACATGTTTTTAACATTGAGTTTTCCATAGGGCGGTTGGCCTCACTTTTAGCCCGAACGGCTGAATGGATTTGCACGAAACTTGGCAAAATTGTAGGGACTGGTAGCCCGATGTGCCTTTTGTAGGTCTCAATATATGTGCTACAGTGGATTTTGAGAAATTAACGTTTAAAAAAAGATATATATCTGTAACAGCGGACCGGGCAGCGCTCCAGTACGCGTACTTTTCGCGCAACGGAGCTTTGTGAAGCGAAGCTGATTGGTTCTCCGGCGTCTGTAAACATTCCAAACAGTCCGTAGCGGCCGCCATCTTGTCTCTCGGTAGGATCGAGAGACAAGAGGAGGCCAAAGCGAAGGGGCAAATGACCATAAGGGGGCATAGTAGATCCTCGCTGACCCCCTAGGTTTGATGTGGAGGTTTTAAAAGGGCCCCGCGGGGCAAAAAAAAAAAATAATAATAATAATCGAACGGCTGAATGGATTTGCACGAAACTTGGTAAAATATTAGGGACTGGTAGCCCGATGTGCCTTTGCTAGGTCTCAATATGTGTGCTGCAGTGGATTTTGAGAAATTAACGTTCAAAAAAAGATATATATCTGTAACAGCGCTCCGCTTCGCGTACTTTTCGCGTTACGGAGCTTTGCGAAGCTGATTGGTTCTCCGGCGTCTGTCAACATTCCAAACAGTCCGTAGCGGCCGCCATCTTGTCTCTCGGTAGGATTGAGAGACAAGAGGAGGCCAAAGCGAAGGGGGAAATGACCATAAGGGGGCATAGTAGATCCTTCCTGACCTCTTAGGTTTGATGTACCATTTTGCCAAGTTTGGTGTAATTCCGTTCAGCCATTCAGGCTGTAGACGTATGTAAATGTCCTATGGAAAATTGCATGGGGAAAACACATTTGAAAGTGTTGAAATTTAGAACCAATTAAAATGTTACTTTGGTTTTGTATTTGTGTGTGATGAAAGTTAATTGGTTATGTATATATGTCAAATGAGAGGAAACCACAGCCATTTTGTGATACTACTGTCTGAGGTACATTTGTGAGGAATTTTTGGTGGTGAATTTCTGGTGTTTGATTTACACAGTACTAACACTTCTCCTACTTTTAAAAAGGTGAGTTGTTAATTTGTAAGGGGAACTATGTTGTACACTTGAAGATAATTTGAAAAATGTTTTCTGTTATTTATTTGCAGTCCTTCTGTTATACTAAATACTTGATACAGTTAGTTTTATATTATGTATTACTAAAAACGATAAATGAAAGTGATTATTTTTTTCTGCAATTTACAGCAAGCAATTTCAAAATAAAATGGCTCACAATGAAGAGACCGTGGCAATTTCTTTTGAATTGTCCACTACATTGATTGAAATTGAGAGCACCAATAATGAAATATTGTCACAAGGAGGAGATGACTTGTATGATTCCATTAGATTGATTGAAATGGACAGCACCAATAATGAAATATTGTCACAAGGAGATGACTTGAATGATTCCACTACATTGATTGAAATTGAGAGCACCAATAATGAAATATTGTCACAAGGAGGAGATGGCTTGTATGATTCCATTAGATTGATTGAAATGGACAGCACCAATAATGAAATATTGTCACAAGGAGGAGATGACTTGAATGATTCCACTACATTGATTGAAATTGAGAGCACCAATAATGAAATATTGTCACGAGGAGTTGACTTGAATGATTCCACTACATTGATTGAAATTGACAGCACCAATAATGAAATATTGTCACAAGGAGGAGATGACTTGAATGATTTTTTTGATCAATCTGTTGATGGCGAATTTATCGAATGTTTGGAGACCATAGAGTTACAAGAATCATCATTGCAGACTTTTCATGAGGAAATTGCTGATGAGGACATGTTACTAGTTCTTTCAAATTTAGAAAATTCTGAAGAATACATTTATATTTAGAAATCAAAAATTGTTTGAGACATTATTCATTTTTATTTTTAATTTATGAGGTTGTAGCGAAGTGATTGTAGTATAAAATGAGACTTATAGTATAGAGTGCAACATTTTTATGTTACATGGTAAGTTTACTCATATTTACTTCCCTTCTGCCACTATATTATCTCCAATGTGTATTTGACATCTCTTCTTCATCTCCGGCCTCCCTTCTCTCACTGTGTGTCTCCGATGCATCTTATCGCTGCTATTTTGTGTAATTACAGAAGAGAGTAAAATAAAATAGTTCGGAACGTGAAAAGGGGGCAAAGTAGAGTACCCATCACCCCCTAGGCCTTTTTAGGCAGTCCCAAAAGGATCAGTTTCTGCTTTCCTGAGAGATTATGGTATGAGTTCCATATACCACAATAATTTGCATTACAACATGCAAGATATCTATCTACTATTACCAACTTTGAGATATTCGCGCTAAGCGCGAATATCTCCAAAAAGTAACACCTGCCCTGAGCAGTTCTTAGCCATGTTATCCAATGGGATGTGGATAACATGGCTAAGAGCATTAGCTCGGTAATGCATGAATATCGCTGACTTTTTAGCGATATTCATGCATTGCGGCCGTTTATTATCGCATTTGCGATAAACCTTGATAATAGCAAGGTTTATCTTCGATAATTTCTGACGATGCTTAGCGGTAAAAAATTTGTTGCTAAGCATCGTTAGGGATAAATATCGCTTAACTTTGGTAATATGCACCAACGTCTGTTAACGTTCGATTCGAAGGAAATGAGGAAGTGTTGAAAAACATTGTCTGCGCCATCTTGCCTTTTTTGAAATGCCACACTTTTGTCGTGCACGGCAGCCATTTTAGATGCCTTGACCAGACCCACTCTCTGCACGCTGTCGATTCGTAGTATGGCTCCCCACCCTCGCAAGCATCTTCCCCAGGCACTGGTCACCCCCGCTCTCTGTCTTATGCATCGGCAATAAACCTCCCCCCATCTGCGCTGCTCTTCCCTGAAAATCACACTCTGTGCCCGCCCGACACCTCCCTTTCGCCCTATTCACTACCGCACCCTCTGACACTCCTCTTCCTCTGTGTCCGATTGTCCAGGCTATCACCTAGCCCTGCAGATGTAGTTTATGGCCCCAGCTGTAAAGAATCACCCCTCTTCAAAGGAGTTATAGTAGATCAAGGCCCACACCCGATGAGATCCGTCACACCACACGTGTTCCTACTATCTGAAAACCATCCTGTATTGTGATTGGGGAGGGGACCGAGCCTGAAGCGGAAGATTCCAGGAATGACTCTTTGTACATCAAAGTTTTTACAATTATGTGTCACATTAAAAATATATAGCACTCCAACAAAGTAGTAGGAATATAAAACTTTAATAACATATAAATATATACAACAAAACAAAAACAGTAAAAACATTTAAACAACGACGAGACCGTGGCAATTTCTTTTGAATTCCTGATGAGGACATGTTACTAGTTCTTTCAAATTATGAAAATTCAGAAGATGTTGCCTGGGGGTGGGTCGTCAGTAGCAGTCTGTTGTGCGAATAGTTCCAAGGCAGCAGAACGCGCTGAAATCTAGATGGCACGAAAGTGATGTCTAGTAAGTTGCCGCCCAGCAAATAACGGCGTGGGGCGCCGCGGGGGTGAGTGAGTCCAGTAGGCACCACAGCTATTCTTACCGGCATTGCAGAATTACTGCTGGGGACAATGCCTGTGCTGTAGCAGGGTCACAGCAGAAACAAAAAGGATTCTGTTGAAGATGTTGTTGGTTTTCAATTTGAATACAGTTCTGGTGTCAACTGCTATGCTAATGTAGTGGTTAATGTTTTGTTTTCTCTAGAAAATGTAAAAGAGGGGGAGGCAGTCCAAAGTTCCGTTAAAAGGGCAAAGGAAAGGATCGGTGGTTTGAACTATCAGTCAAAAAGGGGAGGGGGTGCAACAATTTTTCCTACCGGGTCACACTGTGCTTTCACCGGAACTGAGGTCTGCAGGATTCTAGTAATTCAAAGTGAGGCTGGCGCCAGCATGGGAGCGCCGACGTCCCGCGGATACAGTTTCGTCACTCCACGGGCGATCATGGTAGTCATTCCCCATCGGGGGTCGGAGACTCCCGCGGCTCCTCTAGAATCTTCAAGGTCGTGGAGGACTACGGTGGTGGAGTCAACCAGTGACCGGGCCATTTCTTTATGCTGGGCCCGCTCTTGCCAGGTCAACCGCCATTTTGAGAGTTCGGTAGCTACTGGCGATCGCGGGGTCAAATGAGCGGACGGGCTCCACCCTGCCGGGCGAGACGTTGCAGCATGGCCACAGTAGAAGAACCCTTTTCCGGGCGCCTGGAGCGCTGAGGGTGCAGCTGGGAAGCCTCCACCTGGGGAGGCGGGAGAGGCCTGTTCGCACCGTCTCTCCCTCCCAGTGCACCCCACGGCGTCTCGCTTGAGATTTGTTATGGCCGGACCAGGCGATGAGGACGAGGGGGGGGGGGGTCGGAGGCATGTGCAAGACATCCCCCCCCAGTGTTGTCGCAGCCATTATTCAAGAAAGAAGAAGTGTCCCGTCCGTCTTCGGGCCGGGCTTCCGGTAGATGTCGGCTGGACGCCCCTGGCTCTGGCCCCATGAACGGGTTTCTTGGTTTATCGGCTGCAGCCGGATCCCGTCGGCCTCGGCCCCCCGACCGTTGGTGGCCGGACCGGAAGAGCATGTGGCGGGACTACCTGAAACTGCCAAGGGCCACCGCGGCCGGACTGGGAGAGAGAGGGGAGGGTCGAGGAGACATTCCCCCCCCCTGCAACTGTTCAGCGTTGTAAAGGCAATCCCCTGGCCGGGTCCCGCTGGCCTCGGCCTCTCCTCCGGCTACACCCTACGTTAGGATCTCCTGGCCGAGGCGTGGCAGCAGGACCCGCCTTATATGGGCTGCTCCCGGCTGGGCGTAGCCGCAACCCTGCCCCACCTTGGAAGTTTCCAGAGTGGGGGCGGATGTTCTACTGACTTGCATTTTCCCTAGTCTATCGATTTTTTTGGCGTGGCAGGCGGTGGGACAGCGAGGGGTGATTTGGTTTCTCTTACTGTTTTTCTGGTCTCTCACCACTGGCATATTTTAACGTTTTCTTGTTTCTAGGACATTAATAGGTTTTATCATTACGTTATGTTATCGTTTCTTTGTTCGTTGTTTAATAAAAGTTCATGTTCATCAGTGGCCTACTGATTTTCGTTTTCCTATTCTTTTCTTTGCAGGTTGTTTCATGCTAAAGTTTCTGTTAACAGGATACAGTGATCACTTCGTTATTATTGCATATGTCCTTTTCACTAGGGGTGCTCTCTGGTCGGGCCAGATGACGTATCTCTAGTAAATGGTCCGGGTGAAACAGGTGCATCAATCAGTGGGGAGTAGATAGGCATGACAGATTACAACGGGGGAGAAAGGTCCGCATTACGTACCCTTTCACTATTTGCAAAGATTTTCCTACGTATATTTGCAAACAGGGAATACCTCCAAAAAGAACCAATTCCCAAACAGTCAATGTTTGGGGAAACAATCAATCAATGAGGAACGAAATAGGCACGACGTGTTAAAGGTTTGCGTTACCTACCCTTCACTATCTGCAAAGGGAGAGAGAATATTCCTATTCTTCCTCGTTTGCAGGCAGAGAAGATTCTTAAGAGAACCAACTTCGAACAATTCAATGGTCGATTCAAACAATCAACAAGGGGTACTGTGAACACAAATGAACGCCGCTTATGTACATACACATTGGTATTATCAACAGGTTGTTCCTAATGTTTCTATTTTAGGGAGGTCAAAAAGAGATCCCATTAGTGGCCTACTGATTTTGCTCGATTCCTTTTGTTTTTTTACACGATTTTTCGCTATCTGCAAAGACTAAACAGAGTATTGCGACTCTGTGCTTGTTTGTAAATAGAGAATGAACCAAAGAGAACAATCAATCAAATGGAGAGAGAAGCAGGCACGACGGATTACAACGGGGGCAAAGGCCTGCGTTAACTACCCTTCACTATCTGCAAAGAGAGAGTACTCCTAATAGAAATGAGGGGTGGGGGGCAGCATTCAAAGCAGATCAGTGTGCATAAACACGAAAATGTTTTTACTTACCACGTACTTGACATTCGACAGCTTATGATATTTGCTATTAAAAAACCATTGAAATTCACTGAAAAAACCATAGGTTATAGACCATATATAGTTAGGAATTAGCATTTACAAAACCTTGAAAATTCACTGAAAAAACCATAGGTTATAGACCATATATAGTTAGGAATTAGCATTTAAAAAACCTTATTTTACTCACACAAAACCATTGAAATTCCATATATAGTTAGTTGCACTAACTATATATCGCGCACCCGCAATCCACTGCTGATCATGTCACATATTACATCATTCATGACATGGTCAGTGACATCACTGATGACATCACTGATGACATCTCAAATGACATCACTGATGACATCACTGATGACGTCTCATTTGACATCATTCTTGTGCTAATACGATAAACCTCTTCAGACTCTAATATAACCTTAGATACACTCAGTGTATACAGACACGGGAACGAAGAAAAAAAAATATTAAATTTTTTTTTATTAATAAACATATAAAATATATTTTTGGGTTTAAAGAAGAATACATTTTACAGCTACAGATATTAGCTGTTAAAAAACCAATGAAATTCACTGAAAAAACCATAGGTTATAGACCATATATAGTTAGGAATTAGCATTTAGAAAACCTTATTTTACTCACACAAAACCATTGAAATTCCATATATAGTTAGTTGCACTAACTATATATCGCGCACCCGCAATCCACTGCTGATGATGTCACATATTACATCATTCATGACATGGTCAGTGACATCACTGATGACATCACTGATGACATCTCAAATGACATCACTGATGATATCTCATTTGACATCAATGGTCACATCAATGATGATATCATTAATGTGACAATACAATGCATCTCCTCACACTTTAATATAACCTCTGTTACACCCAGTGTTAAATACAGAGTATAATTTTTGAAACCATTGACACACCAATACTAGTTACTACATACGCACTCACTGATTCCTACGTCTACACACACATTCACTCATTCACCCATACAATCATTCATACATACAATCACTCATCTTTACAACACTATCATATGCACTCATACACCTATACAGACACTCACACACTGCCACTCATCCATGGAGTTACTCACACACCCAGTCAGTCATGCAAAGAAACAATCTCACCCCCATTTCTTCAACTATACAGTTATACACACCTTACTTATTGAAACATATACTAACACATATTTACTCTCTTATACAATCCCTGATACAAGTTCACAATGATCGATACAACCACTCACT
Source organism: Lissotriton helveticus (assembly GCF_964261635.1). Lineage (NCBI taxonomy): Eukaryota > Metazoa > Chordata > Amphibia > Caudata > Salamandridae > Lissotriton > Lissotriton helveticus. The sequence continues at coordinate 257,453,715 of NC_136059.1, forward strand.
CATTCAGTGGCTCTCATGCACAGTTATTTATATATGCCAACTCTCACATGTACTGTGTTTTACATATGTACTTACTATGACATGTAGCATTGAGATATTCATTCACTCATCAATACACTCATGCACACAGTCAACTGCCCATGTAGCTGTTTCCACATGCACTCTTGAACTCATACACCTAGTGAATAAACTGCTCACACATCTATGCACAGAGTCACACACCTTCCAGCCACCCCCACACAAACTCAATCTCCCATAGAAATACTTGGGCAACCAATTAATAACACATATAGCCTCTCGTATAGCTAATGATCAACACATGCAGCAGTTTACATCACAACAGACATAATGATGCACAAATTAAGACAGTTTAGTCACTAACCCATGCATTCAGTGAGACACATTTAATCACTCACTCATACAGTCAGTCACGCACCTACTAAATCCTTCATCCAGACACTTATACATCCACTCATTCTTCAATATCTAAGACATATTTTAACTTTACAGAAACATACAGTCACTGGATGTTGTCATCAGTGATGTCATCAGTGATGTCATTTGAGATGTCATCAGTGATGTCATCAGTGATGTCACTGACCATGTCATGAATGATGTAATATGTGACATGATCAGCAGTGGATTGCGGGTGCGCGATATATAGTTAGTGCAACTAACTATATATGGAATTTCAATGGTTTTGTGTGAGTAAAATAAGGTTTTTTAAATGCTAATTCCTAACTATATATGGTCTATAACCTATGGTTTTTTCAGTGAATTTTCAAGGTTTTGTAAATGCTAATTCCTAACTATATATGGTCTATAACCTAGGGTTTTTTCAGTGAATATATATATATATACACATACATACATACATACATACATACATACATACATACATACATACATACATACAGGGTAGGGATACCCTGCCACCCTACAGCCTGTGGAGGAAGGGCAAATGCACTCCCCTCCAGCGTGGCCGGAAAAAAAAAAAAAGAAAATCTGCAATTTTTGCCACAATCCCAGAGGAGTCCAAATGGGATTACAGCAAAAATCAAATTAAAACAATGGCAGCCCACCATTCATTTATTAATATGGGGAGCGGGGATCAGTGGAGCCCTCTTCTATGAGCCCATTTTGGGCCCCGCGGACCCCATCCCCTGGGGATGCAATGTGATAATATGGACAAGAGGGCTGTATGCCCCCCCAGCCTTTCTAAGCCCCGGGGACCCCACCCCCCTGGGGCTGATAATTATTTTTTCAAAATGGAGTTGGGGATTGCGCGCCCCCTTTCCCGAGCCTTTAAAACCAGATGACCCCAAATCTCAGGGCTGATTGGTTTAAAAAAATGGTGAGGGTGAGCCAAACAGCCCCCTTCCTCAAGCCATTTTAGGTCCTGGAGACCCATTCCCCGGGACCAAAACTAAGTTTAAAGGGAGGGGGCCGCACTAAGTGGTTCAGTTAGTGTGTCCCGGGGAGCCCAACCCTGATACACAGTAGTTTCCCTACCAAAACATGTTTGCTCCTGCTTGGCAGGAACATTTTAAAATCTCCTGACAAATGAGAGCAAACATGCCTTTCCTGCCTGCAGCAGTGCAGGCAGGGAAGGCAAGTCTTCTCAGCCCCGGCGGGAGATTTAAACATGTTCCCGCCCACTGGGAACAGACTTCTGTTCTTTTTTCCTGCCCACACATCTGTGGGTCAAGGAACAGAACAGATATGGCTCCCAGCAGGAGCAATTCTATCTCCTGCACCATGCAGGGAGCTGGCTAAGGCCGTAAGAGCCATGGGCTCCCACCATAGCCCTCGACATATGGTTTGTGGTGCCCCTGGTGGGCACCGGGGCACCCACCTCTGGCCCCTGCTGATAGAGTCCTAGGGGTCTAATAAGGCTCAGGGAGGGGGGCAGCAGGCACCTTCCCTTTTTCATGGAACTTGGCCCCGACAATGGAGTCCCTGGGGCCTAATAAGGAACAGGGAGGGGAGCAGCACAGCTCCCCTCTAATCTATTTTTTTTTTTACTTTTATTTTTGTAAGTGTGAAAGGTACAATCATCAATTCTGTGCATATATCAAATATAATAGATACCGTCCGTAAAGTTTGCATTCTTTGTTATCTTCTAAGTACATTGTAAGAGCGTTTGCACTTTGTCGCTTGCTTAAATAGCGTTAAAAATTAGTGTCATTTGCATTTTGTTATTCCAATTCTTGAGTCACTAGAGGCTATTCGCAGATATCCCCTCTATATGTGTTCCAGCCTCCCCATTTTTTAATCCATTTTTTGGGACAGCCCCTATAAATGTATACAGTCTTTTCCGCTACCATGGCCGTGTTCATATCCCTGCATCATTCTGTGAGTGTGGGGGTGGTTGCCACACTCCAGCGCCAGGCAATATTCTTCTTGGCTAGCATAATCCCTAGGGTAGCCCAGGTCTGTAATGTCAAATTGAGGTCCGTCGCGTCCCAAATATTAAGTAAACAGCATTTGGGCTCTGCTGGGACTAGATTCCCAATCACCCTTGTGATAAGGAACATAACTGATTCCCAGTATGAAGTTATTGCAGGGCATGCCCATATAGTATGAAAGAATGTACCGACCTCCGCACATTGCCCCAGACAGAGCTGGGTGTCGACTTTCCCATTCTTGGAGTAGTTCTAGTGTAGTAGATCCTATGGAAGATCTCGAGTTGTACTAGGCGTATTTTAGATGTGATCGCCACTTCTCTAGGGGATGCTAGTGCCTTCTGCCAATCCGTATCATCTAACTCTCCCAGGTCCGCCTGCCACTTGCCTTTGAGCTTCTGCTCAGGATCTGGCGTGTTGTTGATAATTTTCTGATAGGTCATAGAGATTGCTTTCTTTTCCACGTGATCCGTCAGTAGCTTGTCCTCTAGCAGGAAAGCCTCAGTCAGGGTGGTGTTGGGGAGAATTGCTGCTTCAAGGGCGTGTTTAATCTGTCGGTAGCGGAAGTGCTCAGTTGGCGCCATCTCATACTGCGTCTGGAGCCGTGTAAATGAGATCACCTTTCCCCTTACCCAAAGATCACCCACATTGGATATTCCAATGTGGTCCCAGTGATTAAAGCCTTTTCTTTTTCCCAATCTTCCAAGCTTGTCTGTGACCCAGCGGGGTGTTGCTTGTGTGATTTTGTTGTCCCACCCTAACTTTTTTTGCACTATATTCCATACCCCGAGTGTGTGGTTTGTGGGGCCAATAAGGTCCGGGTCTTGTTATATAGCGCCCGGTATGGCCCCTCCTCACCCAGCTGCAAGCAGTCGAGGATATAGGCTGGGTCCGTGTGGGGAAATGAATCCAGTGGTTAACCACTATCAGTTGGGAGGCCCAATAATATGTTTGGATGTTGGGGAGTGCGATGCCCCCATCATACCAGGTGCGATATAGTTTCGTCCTAACTATGCGAGCAGGTTTATTGTCCCAACAGAGTTTAGTGACTTCTGCCTCAATGGCATGGAAATACGATTGTGGGACCAGGAAGGGTGCATTTTGACGGGCGTAGAGAAACCGTGGGAGCCCCATCATTTAGAAAAGCGCCGCCTTACCCATGAGCGACAATGGCAGCAACTGGCAGTTCTTGGTGTCTCTTTGCAACCATTTCAAAGGGGCTTGAAGATTCAGGGGTATATTAGCAAGAACCTTGTTAAAATTATCGCCATTTTAGAGGCAGGAAACTGCCGCTAAAACGGCGATAATGGGATTGCTAATTTGCGTTATAGAATTCCAACAGAAGGCCAGGTTAGATGTGCAGGACATCTAACCTGGGCTTCTATTGGAATTCTATAACGCCTATTAGCAAGCCCATTATCGCCGTTTTTGCTGCAGTTTCCTGCCTCTAAAACTGCGATAATTTTAACGAGGTTCATACTAATATGCCCCTCAGAGTCATAAATAATTACGGGTCATGGGTGATGTGAATCCACAAATATTTGAAAGTATCCTTGACAATTGTTACATCGCAGCCACCAGGGAGAATTGGCTGGGGACCTTTCAAGACACAACGCACTGATTTTGTCCAATTAATCGTGTACTCTGAATAACGTCCACATCAGCCACAGATATTTACAGGCAGGACAGGGAGCGTCTGGGAGAGGCCATATATAGAAGGATCCTCACATCCCCCAGTCAATGGAAGCCCTCGGATAACCGGATCCTGTTGCGCCCTGGCCGCCAGAGGCTCCAGCACCAGGGCGAAGAGCAGAGGCAACAGCGGGCAGCCCTGTCTCATGCCTCGGTGCAATGGAAACTCACCGTTCTATGCCCATTGGCCACTACGTGAACCAGGGGAGCAGTGTATAGTAACCTAACCCAGGAGCAATTTTGGTCTAAACCCCAATTTCTCAAGAACGACTAAGAGAAAGGGCCATTCGACAGTGTCGAAGGCCATGCACACGTCTAAGGACAGCACAATGGCTTCTTCTTGAATGGTATGCTTCCAGCCCAGCATGTTGTGGAGGCGTCTCAGATTTAAGGCTGTATTCCTCCCAGCTATAAACCCGGATTGATCCGGATGTATCAACGTTGCTAGGTGTGGCATGAGTCTGTTGGCCAGGGTCTTGGCCAGTATCTTGGCCTCAGTGTTAATCAGAGATATGGGTCTGTAGGAGGAACACTACTGCGCGGGTTTGCCGGGTTTGTAAATGGCCACTATTGTTGCCGTTCTTTGATCTCAGGGTAGTTCCCCCCTGTCCAAGCTATCCTCATACATAGCTAGGAGATTCGGTGTGAGTGTTCTTGCGTTACGTTTGTACCACTCTAAGGGAGTACCGTTTGTGCCCAATGCCTTTCCTGACTGGAGTTTACAGATTGCTGTCGCAATTTTCTCCGTGGAGAGTTCTGCCTCTAATAATTGAGACTCCGTCTCTGCGAGTCTGGGAAGTTTGATATCACGGAGGAACTCCTCTGCATCCGTTTGTGTTATTGTTAGTGCGGAAGTGTAAACCTGTTCGTAGTGATGTGCTAGGAGGTCTACTATGCACTGGGAATTCCGTGTGGTGTCACCCGTGGGAAGTTGGAATTCTGCGATCCACCTATCTGCCTTTTCCCGTTTATCAAGCCAGGCCAATAGCTTGCCGGCCTTATCACCACTTTCATATATGGTGTGCTTGGTGTTAAAGTTGTGTTTCACTGCCTCCCAAAGATGGTCTTTATACTCCTGCTTTTTAAGATGCAATAAGTGAGTGTTCGTTTTGGAGGGATCCTGAATGTGGGCTCTCTCTAGGTCCTCTACCTCTTGTTCAAGGGTCGCTACTGTCCTAACTTTCTCTTTTTTATGATGGGTTATGATTGAGACCGCCTGCCCACTAAGCACTTTCTTGTACGCCTCCCAGAAGACAAGTGGAGAGGAGACGGAAGGCGCATATTCGCTAAAATAGTATTTGGTAGTGTCAGTTAGTCCTGCCCAGATCGCAGGGGTCCTGAGGTATCCGGGGTATATAAGGAATATTCTGCTCTGTGCTGTGAAATGGCAGGTGTATAGAGCGCTGACGTGGGAGTGCTCAGAGATGCCTCTTGGTAAGTGTGCTACAGTTAAAAAGTGTCCAAGTTCGACTCCTGGTGCCAGTATGTGATCTATTCTGGAGAGGCTGTTGTGTGCACCCAAGTGATATGTATATTGTCGTGTCCATGGAAAGTGGTAGTGCCAGATGTATCCGGTGTTGTTATCGAGGGAGTGTGTGATCCAGAGTGTCATCTAGTGTGGCGTTGAAGTCGCCTCCTATTATTAACTTGCCTTGTGGGAGCCGCAGTAGGAATTTACTGCGCACCTTAAACGCTAAAGAGTGGAGTGCGGGGGGATGTTGACGGACACTATGTTGACCATACATCCTTCCCACTGACACGACAGCACAGCAAAGCGGCCCTGGTCATCTGTGTAGGTGTGTTTGATGACAATCGGGCATTGTTTTTTAAGAAGGATTCCCACTCCCCGTGAACTAGATGTAAACTCTGAGTGCACCACCACATTAAAACCCCACCTGTCTAGTGCCTTGCAAACTGTTCCTGTTAAGTGGGTCTTCTGCAGTAGAATTATTGATGGTTCTTTACGCTTTAAGTACTGTAGGACTAGCCCTCGCTTGAGCTTATCTTGAAGACCATTAACATTCCAGGATATAATAGGTAGGTGCTGTCGGTGGGGTGTCACAGGTGTTCTGGGATCAGTGAAGGCTAGCATGGAGAATGTGTGAAACCTGCGCTATACGCTCTAGTTTGTTTTGTAGTAGTGCACGAATAGCATGAATGGACCTAAGATGTGCCATATACCATCCATACTCTTAGTGCGCTGTGACATTGAAAAAGCCCGGGTTTTTGACATGTGCATAGATTCTTATACAGACTGTAGGTAATTGTTTGCAGGTCTTCAACAATACTAACATAAACAAAGAAAAAACATTCCTGGAACTTTTGTCATCCCTTATGAATCTTCCCTTTCCCTCCCCCCTCCCTGCCTCCATGCATGACGGACTTAAAACTACCCACCTCCTCAGCATTGCAAAGTGCTTATATCCCATTACCCGTTACCTCGGTGGGGCCGGCCTCTCCAGCAATCCCCCCCAGTTCATCTCTTCGTCAATAGGTTAAAATTACAAAAAGGTTCTGAACACTTTATTAAGGGAGCGGGTGATGGTTTTGGCGTTTATATAGTTATCATTCAGACTGTGAACTGCCGTCCCGTTTAAGTGCATCAGCACGCCATGTGCGCCATTGGTGTTAAGTTGCTGCGGGTCAACAAGTGAAGGAGACTCGTTTTAGCCCTTGTGTTTGGTTCATTCTTGGTTGTAGTGCCTCATTCCTTTAGCATCCTGCTTGTGGATCTCTTTGTATTGTTTCTGCTTCCTCCGTTCCAGGCCCAGTGTTAGCTGTCTGCGGTTGGCGCAATCTGCCGTTGTGCCTCCCTGACGCTTTAGCTGGGCGCCACCCTTCTAGCCAGTCTTGTGCCTCCTCTGCTGCATTGAATAACCACGCTTTTCCCTCCGCTTCAACTCTCAGTCTCCCCAGGAATAGCATGGAGTATTTCAGTTCTCTCTTTCTCAATTCTTTCTTGACCTCCAGGAATGTGCACCGTTGTTTGGTCACTGATGCTGTGTAGTCGGGAAAGAAAGTGATGGTTTTATCTTCAAAGCGGACTGGTGGGGAGATTCTCCCAGTCTGTAGGATTATGTCCCGATCTCTGACATAAAAAATGCGGGCGAGGATGGGCCTAAGTAGTGCACCTGGTCGTGGTTTGCCTCCATGGACTCAATGCACTATTTCCACTGAGAAATAATTAGAGAGGGCTTTGGGTTGGAGGTGCTGCTTAATAAGATCTTCCACAAACCGGTCAACTGCTCTTCCTTCCGCTCTTTACGGCACCCCAATTATTCTGACATTATCACGCCGTGACCGACCTTCATAGTCATCAAGTTTATTGGTTAGCAGTTTAGTTTCTATCTCCAGTCGACGTACTTGGCGTTGTAGTTCTTTGGACTCCTCGCACAGCGTTTCAGTGGTCTTCTCTACATCTGTGACTCTGAGGCTCATATTTTTAAAGTCCGCTCTGAGCAGGAACAGCTCCACTGATACTGCGCCGATCCTTCTCATCAAGTGCTATGTGCACTTTATTAAGGATGGTGAGTATATCCTGTGATGTGACCTCTGGTGTCTCTCCAGAGGCTGAGTCAGGTGCGCGCCCAGTTGGTTGTTCTGTTGAGTCTTGCTGATTGTTCGTTGCTGAGATCGCGCCGACTAGGGATCTTGCCCCCACGGTCCATCTGCTTACTTGAGGTCCCGGCTTCCTCCCTTCGCGTAGGCCGCAATTCTTGCACATGGCGCCGCCTTCACCCAGCGCGTTCTTTTTTGGGTTTTGGACGGCCCGCTGTTTTCACAGGTCCGCTGTGCCGCTCGAGAACTGCAGGTGTGATCGGATTGTTATGCAGATCGTCGGAGACTTCTTTTGGGGTATGGAGCTACTGTAGGTGGTCGCTATTTCGGTTAGCTGAAGGCCATGGCCCCTCATTTGAGGTAACATTCAGCCCTTGGGGATGGGGTTGCCGAGGCCTATGAAGGCTTGAGGAGGGCCGTGTGGTGTCCCTCCCCATTTTTCTTCAATTCAGCCTAGGGGATGGGGATCCGTGGGGCTTGTGACGCTCTAGGAGAAAAGCCCGGCGCCCCTGTCCTTTCTCATTGAATTTAGCCCACGGAATGGGGTCTCTATGTCTATGAAGGCTCGGGAGGGAGGCCAGGCGACCCTCACCACTTTTTATTAGAATTTGGAGTCCCTGGGGCCTACTAAAGCTCGGGGAGGTAATCATGCGGCCCCTCCCATTTTTGATTGCATTTGGCCTGTGGGATGACCACCCCAGGGCCTACTAAGGCTCTGGGAGGGGGGCCACATGCCACTGCTACATTTGTTTATAAGAATGTGGCCCTGGGGTGAGATCTTGAGGCCAAATTAGGCTCAGGGAGGGTGTCTGTGCTGACCCCCTCCAATTTATTTATTGCTCTTGGCCCTGGGGGATGAGGTGACAGGGGCCTAATAAGGCTCAAGGAGGGGTGTGGCACTGCACCTCTCTCCTTTAGAAAAATATAAATGCCAGGGGAATAGGGTCCCTGCAACCCGAAGGCCAACCCTATGCTGCGCATGCCAAAGTGCGTGACGTGGGACTTGCAGCCTCCGGGAGGTTGCTGTCGTTGAGGGGGTTGGCTATAGTTGCTAAACCCCTTTGGCTGTGCGCAGTGTGGAGTTGGCTACCTGCAAGCCAGACCCTTCGGCCAACCCCATGTCACGCATGACCAAAGGCTCTTGAGATGGTTGAGCACATATCTTGCAGCCAACCCCGCTGTGCACGTACGAATAGTAATAACATTATTTTACATTAAAAAAAACTAGATATTCACTGAAAAAAACAATGTTAAAAGTAACATAGTTATGAATTATTATATTTTTCTTTACATTAAAAAAAACTTTAGAAATTCACTGAAAACCCTAAGGCAAATATGATGTTATTGTTAGGTGACTATTATACCTGGGTGCAATTAAAGGAATTTTCTGATTCAGAGTTACTCCAGTAACCCAGAATTACTAATAAATTCCACCACCCCCCAATAATGTAATTGTTAGTAATAGAACTGTTTTTGTCTCCTATTTTTATAAACAGGAATAGCTACAGTTACCAATATTCCTTCAAAATATTACCAGAAAAAAATAAAAATGTATTCTAAATATTTTAAAGGATACACTACACTTAGGAGCTGATTACGATGCGTTAGGAAACGGCTCAGAACCGTTTCCTAATGCATCGTAATCAGTCAGTCGGATTCCTTTCCGACTGACCAATTTCGATGGTGTCGGTTGGAAAGGAATCCGACCGGTGTTACCGACTGGCTTCCGACAGGCTCGGTGAGCCCGTCCGCGAGTCAGAATAACTTCAGTAATCCCAAGGGCGGCTCTTTCCCCCCAAGGAATTACAATGTCAGATTCCGACAGCTTTTCTGTGCCAGCCTTTCTGACACAGAAAGGCTGTCAGAAGTTGACATTGGAGGCCCCATGGGCGCACAGCCTCCGGTTGCTGGGCGAAAGGGCATCTATGGTGCCCCTTGTTAATCCCTGCACCACCTTGAAGTTGGAATGCTTGCTCCCATTGTAAAGAATAGGAGTGCAACCGAACACTGTTCGGGCACATCCTAATTGGTAAGTCCGCCCGACATCGTAATTAGGCCCTTAGTTGCAAAAGGTCAAACTGGATGTTCAAAAAAGGAAAATGGTAAGAGTATACACTGCTTGTTTGCAAAGTGAGAAAAGAGTTTGAGCTGATAATATGCTTGTGCATAGAAAACAAATTTCCGCAAATGATAATATGCCTAGAAAAACACCGACAAATACATACAGGTGAATTGTTCTTTGTTTTGCACTCGTACAAAGAGGGAGGCAATTGGAAATATTATATGTAAACAGTTTAAAACCAGAGTGCTTTTAAATTTACTAAAAATGTATACCACTTGCAAAACCCATACTGCAAAACTGAAACATAAACAATATTTACACTTGATTGTGGAAAAAACCTTTGCTGTGAAAAGAAAATTATTTTTTTAACAGTGAATCACGTGAAAACACTGACACATTTAATTTTAACGTATAAATTCTATACGTTAGGAAAAAAACATTGAATCTCTTAAACTTCAATCATATATTTGAAGGCTCGTGGAGATACATGACCAGTACTGAACTATAATTTCAGGAAGAATGCTACCATACATACACTGATTGGGTGCTATCTGTAAATAGTGAAGGACGCTGGTATGAAGTTATGCATGACTCTGTCGCAGGATTAGAAAAAAGGTAAAAAATGAAACAGACCACTCAAAACAGGATTTTGAAGACAAAACAACAAAACATTCTGTTTACCAATGGAATTGCACCTCAGTATGCAAGATTGAGGCAAAACCCATGGGAAACCTACAAAAATGTATTACCATTTTTAAAAGAAATTATTTGCAGGTAGAATGAAACTTTTGCCAACACTGGACAACTACACATTTCGAAATATTACACAGCTACAAGGCCATAATTTAGGCTGCCTTAAAATCAATATGCGTAATTTGTCTTTTCATTATTTTAAAATGCTTTTAACTCGTCATTCCAGTATATGAAAACTAGTAAGAGCTTTACACTTTGTTAAAAGACCTGCAATACAATTGGAGGGAATCAGTTATGCTCTATTACACTGTAATCCTGAGAAGGTCCTATCAATCACAAAGTATGTACAATCAAAATACTTTGGTGTCAACTCTGAAGATGAAATGTGTCCAAATATTGTATACCCAGAAAGTGCAATGGACAATCCAATTATGGACTTTCAACACTAGGATTTAAATATGTTGCAATTCCATTAAACCATTTCTGAAATTCCAAATAAAGTGTGCATTTGCTGTAGGCATACACATTATGGAAAACAAACTATATATATTGATTTAATAGAAAAAACTGAAAACTAGATAGAGTAGCTTGGACAAAACTTGCTATTTATATTATTGTGGAAAACAGTTTATTCTGATCAATTTGGATGTTGGTATTTGCCTTGGGAAACTTGACCATAACTTTATGCCCTCACATGCAATTTGGAATCACTTGGCAATATACTATACACTACCTGCTGAACTACAACATTTGAAATTATTATTAATAAGTATATTAATTCAAACTTTACATCCTTTTCAAGCTATTATTAGAATGCAACCTAAATCTGGGAATTAAGATCAAGCTCAAGAATTATTGTGTGCACTAATAGAAAAGATTGTTTGTCTACCATTAGATTTTTTTTAAACACATTGAAACTGTGGGAGTACAGCTCAAATTGGAAGATCTTTTAGTTGATTAGTTAATGGAGTACCAACAATTTTTTTTAAATTTGTCAAGAATTGATAAACGTTTCCAAAATACAAGATGCTTTTTCATACTTGTTAGAAAATAACATACACTACCAGAATTTCAAACTGAATTACTTCATAGATACCACTGACCTACTATTTTCAGATGTAAGTAGGCCAGAGTCAGAAAATTGCTAAAGAACGCTCAGAAGAAATATATGAGCACTATAGTATACACCCACTGCATTCAGAAGATTTACTGGATGATGTCTTAGACCTGTATCAAATGAGAGCAGCTATAGGAGATCCTGTTAGTATTTGGGAAAACCTTTAGAGGCTCAATGTTATCCAATTTTATTTAGGAGGGCAATATTATGATCGACGTATTCCAATTTCTGCATCAGAATATCATTCTACAATATGATATTCAAAGGACACATTTTGTAGGCAAAACTACCTTATATTTTCACTTTACTATATGATAGTGAATTATCCATTATCTCTTATGCTGTTGCGCATGTAATGTGAACAGAATTTATTAAGTTAACAGCTAAAGATGTTTTAAAAAATGTTGAACGAATATAACTTAATAAATATTATGGCATGTCAATCAGTAGCAATGAGTATCGGTTCCGAAGACATGGAGAACTAAGATGTATATTGAGGAATTTGGGACAACCAACTTGGTTTCTTACTTTGAGTTGTGCCGAATAACTATGGGATGATTTATACACGTTCCTACTCAAAGCTAACAATAATTTAACAGATGTAGCAGTGAAAGTACCAGGGAAATTATGTTCTTTAGGTCTAGCAAATGTTTGCAGATTTTTTTAGTCATAAATTCCAAACTATGCATAAGTTTATAAAAAATAAAATCAAAAATCTCCTATCAGAGGTTGTTGATTTCTTTTAGGGAAAAGAGTACAAGGCGAGAGGTGCACCTCATATTCATACGCTGTTATGGATATGAAACGCACCAAAATATGGATATGACTCAGATGAATCTGTCCTTCAGTTTATTGAAGAACATGTTACTTGTGACATCCCAAAATAAAGAAGCAAACAAAAATAGTTTAAACAAGTTATTAAATTTCAAAATGAATAATGTGTAAAATACTGTTTAATTTTTTTTAAAACAAATCAAAACAGAACACTAAGGGCCCGATTTGGATGTTGGGCGGAGAGCCTCTGACCAGTGGTCAGAGGCTCTCTGCCCGACATCCTGAGGTTTCCCTCTGACCGCGGTATTTTGATTACAGTGGTCAGAGAGAAAACCGCAAGGGGAGTCCGCTCCTCTTTCGACTGGCTCTGTGAGCGCATCGGAACAGGAGCGGGATAGTAATCCCTTCAATGAGCCAGGCTCCGATCCGTTGTCGGGTGAGCGTTGTTGGTTTCCAACAGCCAATCCATGTCGGCCTTTCCAACATGGATTGGCTGTCTGAAAGTGATTTTGGGGGGCCTAGCAGAGCCCCATTACCCCCTGGCACTCTACATGTGGGCCTGGGGGGCACCTATGGTGCCCCTCTAAACATCCCTGCATTGTGCCTGCCACACATTACACAGATGTTTACAAACTTCCATTTCCCAATGGGAGCTTGCGCTGCGGGGTTTTCAGCCCACCACACAAGAACCCAATGGAAAATTTATGTTTTTGACCGCACTATGGGCCTCATTACAATGGGGGAGGGACCGCCACTGTCAGGCCGTTGGTTGAGGTCACACCACCACCAGACACCGCTTGCCACATTACAATGGCAGGTAGATGGTAGGAGGCCAGAGAGACTGACCTCCACAGGACTTGTATCCCTATAACAGTGGTGGTGCCTGTTCAGGCACTGCCATAGGGATTACAAAGTCCCTTTCCGCTGGCTGTTTCATGGCGGTTAACACACTATGAAAAGGCAGGTGGAAAGGGACTTTGGGGGTTCCTAGCGGGCCCCCATTCCCTCCTTGCTCTTGGCCTTGGGTTCTGGGAGATTCATATCCATGCACCGTGTGGCAGCACCACATGGTGCCTGCCACATAGTGCAGGGATATGCAAAATGTGTATTTTCTGTACTGCGGCGTGTGCTTGCAGCCCTCAGCACACGCCTCAATACAAAACATACCCATTGCGACTGCCTTCAAGGCGGATGCATTGTAATCCCTCTGGCGGGACCGCAGACAGCTAGTCGCCGGAATCCCATCACCAATAGGATGGGGGTCAGACAAAAGTCCAACCACCATCATGGTCGGGCCCTATGTGTAGTCTCATCCAAATTAGGGCATCAGAACAGCCGACCTATGGTCGGTCGGTTCCTTCCTACAATGGTGTCAGGCAGACACAAGTCCAGCCAACATCGTAATGAGGGCCTTAATGTTTTTTGGGATTCCCAAGACCAATTTTTCAATAAAGGAACAGTCAACAATCTTATGTTTTCTGTTAGGCATGTTGTGAAAGGAAAGCCCCTTAAAACACATATCATTTTAAATGAGGACACATATCACAGTGGATAAATGTCTACAACCTTTTAATACTGCATAGGTGGAACAGTAATATCAATATCCAATGTGTTGCTAATAATTTAACTGCCGTTGCCCGATATGTGACTTCATATATTAGTAAAGCTGAGAAAACTGATATGAAGAAAGTGTGCGAAGAAATATCCGCGGAGAAATCTCTACCTAAAAGGCTGTATCGACTTAGCCTTCAAATGCTATTTCACACGGAGGTTAGCAGCTATGAGGCAGGTGACCGTTCATGCTCTTCAAGTGTGTATGCTAAATCTCTGGCATTTTCGTGGCTTAGTTTAAGATAAGTATATTGTGAAGAAGAGTTTTAAAAAGTTTACCAGAAATTGAATATCTTGCTCACTTTGATCCTGAAAAAAAGAAGATTGCCAAAACAAATGTAATAGACATTTACCAACCTAACAGAAGCTCTATATTGGAACCATTATCACTTCATGAAGTAGTTCAGTTTTATACTTACAGAAATAATGTTGTTGAGGAGGTTAATACTGGAAATGTTCATGTGAATGGAACAGACGGCTGCTCAATACGTCATTCTAAACCTACACTAATTAATCATCATAAACCTACAATGAGAATCCTGCAAGCAAAGAATTTTATTTCTTGGCACTATTACAGCGTTTTCAACCATGGCGAAAAGAGGAAAAATAGATTGGAACATTTATGCCATGTGAGGAACCGTTTTATGACTTCAGATCCTATATTATAATTAATGCTCCCAGTTTTCTGTTTTTATTGATTTTTACACATAAATACAGACTGAAAACAATGTGTTTCCAGACTGTATTCATGTTTAAAAGCAGAAAAATACTAAAAATGTTGCTTTTTGTGAAAGACTCCCTGTGTTGTCTTTTATGAATTTCAGACAAAAGCTGAGCAGATAGACAGAATGGGGAGTTACAAAACAAGATCAGATTTCCTTAAATACAGGCATATGTTAACATATATTGGTAGTATAACACTAATATGCACCTTTGGGTGTAGTGTTTAGTTATACGTGGGCCCCTAATTTGCTAGAATGCAAGAGGCATCCATGTATGAGTGTACGAATAAGAGTTATATAAATGTGGAAGTATATCATTTTACAACTCAATTTACTCTCAAAACACAAAATAAATATGGATAAATACCAATAAGATGGCTAAAAAATAAATATGGATAAATACAGATGGAAATAAAAAAAAAAAAATACCATAAATCCGGGAGTCCCAATTATAATACCAGAGTTTAAGATTGACATGTTGGACCAAGACCTTTTACATGAAAACAAAATTAAATCGGAAAATTATTACGCAATACCGCAAGTATCAATAACCATTCAAATATAACACCTGAAGACCCACTTGGGGAACCAAATATTGTTAATGACGGAACAATTGCTATGGGTGAGGTTAAACTTGCTATGGGCGAAATGCGTGAGGACGGAAACAAGTTTGACTTTCTCTCATCAGAATTAAATAGTGATAAACGGGAAATATTTAAGGAAATTAAAACAAGTGTTGATTATGACTTTCAACATGACCATGGTTTATGTATATGATCAGATGTTCAGCTTTGTATTAAAATATATATCAGACAGGTACTGGCAAAACTTTTGTTATAATAGTTATAACTGCTTACCTTCAGCAAGTAACCAATTGAAACTTATTTTGTGTTGTTACTGCTCCAACTGGATTAGCAGCACATAATAGTAAAGGAATAACATTACATTGACTACAACTATTACCAGTGGAATATAATAATGAACTGGAATACTTAAAACTAAATTGTGATACCGCACAATAACTTCGTGCAGTTCTCAAAAAACTACACATTTTCATTATAGATGAGGTTAGTATGGTTTCCAACTTAATGATGGCTTTTGTTCACGTACATATGACAAAAATACTGAAGACATCACATGATAATTTCTTGGCTGGTAAACATTTAATTGTTTTTGGCGATCTACTTCAACTTACTACAGTTAAAGGGGGCCCAATTTTTCAAACTATGACAGCTAAAGAAACTCCTTCAAAAGTATATGTAATGTTATTGTTTGGTTACATTTCTCATACAGTGAACTTACTCAAAATATGAGACAAGCAAATTATGAAGAATATGAGAAACTTTTAAAACATATTAGGCTATGAATTGTTAAAGAAAGTGCCCAAAAATCCTTCTGAATAGAAGTATATCTACTTTATTTTTCTGCATTTGAGAACTCCAGAAGTAATGCATTACCTTCTTTTGAAAGCACTACCCATTGTTTGGTGCCAACCCTAAAAGAATGCTGTGATTTAAATATGGAAATATTATCAATGGAAAATGAAAAAAGTACACATTTATCTTGTAAAGATTATTTTGAACTTCATGGAGCAAATATTCCTGTAAAACAAATTGTATCTACAAAATTATTGATCAGGGAGAAATCTGTGTCACAAACAGCCAAATTAGAAAAAGACTTCTTTCTTTGCAAAAATATCTGTGTCATTTCACAACGCAATTTGGATGCAGAACAAGGACTTGTAAATTGAGCTAAGGGACATATAGTTAAGTTTCTACAATGCAAAAGTAATCGAGAAATGTAATTTGTTATTCACAAATTTGACGATATTAAGGACCCAAAACACACTGCAAGAGCAACAGCATTTAATTAATGAAAAACGTATATATTCGAAGAGCAATTCCCTTAAACTTATGCTCTTACAATACATAAATCTCAAGGTTTAGGCTTGGATTATGCACTAATTGACATTGGCGCAACAGTTCTTAAAGAGGCTATGGCTAATTTTGCTTTATCCTATGAAAAAACATTACAAGGTCTATATATTATAGATGTAAATGGCACCAAAATCATCAATGCAGGCACTTCTAGTGTATGTGAATATAATTGTTTAAGACAGATATATACTCCTTCTCTTGGTGAATATTCAGTGGTGTGCAAACCTAAAATACGTATGAAAATTAAGGAAAGTTTCACAACTAATGAAATGCTTCAAAATGTTGAACCATGTAAAAAAAAGAACACAACCTTGAAATTGTAGGCTTTTACTTTACTGGTATAAATGGTATTAACTGCTATGGTAATTTAATTTTATATTTACCTTTAGTGAAAGATTTACACACATAAACCTCTTTATAACACTATAAGTACCTTGTAGCCCCTACTTCATTTAAACAAACAAGTGTAACAATAGAAAAGTGGTGTAAGAGATATTGAGGCTATATGTACAGGAACAGTTTGTTTTTCAATAAATAAGCAACAGGATGCCCCAGGAATTTGGTATGTTTACTCCGGAAATAGTAGCAAATGAGTTTTCCACAGATTTGTTTGCTCTAAGCTACCATTGTGAACATGAATTTTCCCAATGCTTAAATGTTTTCTCAACTGTCAAAGATTTTGAAAAAATTGCATACTTTCCTATTCCTGATTGTAAATCAATATAATTTTAAAATCTACCAAGCTGTGCACTCGAACTGTTGTTCAAACCATGGATCTAAGGCTGTCTCAACACTTTGTTTAACTATGGTGAATAAGTATTTATGTTTAATGATAAAAAGAAGTGCTCCAGATAATACAAATCATACCATAATTACTGATTTTACTGCTACTCAAATTTCCATTTTTGGGCACACTTTTAATTATCTGGTCATTATTTTCCATCATGGAAAAACACAAATTATGGTCATTACACCATACATTAAAGGAACAATACAGGATGGACTGAATGTGACGAGAGTAAGTAACCCTTTAACACAGATAGCCAAAAAATGTAATGAATTGTTACCTTCTTATACTAACTCCTAAGTTTTAATTGTAGGTGAAAACTTAAAAATCTGTGAAATATGAACTAAATATACTACCTACTGTATTTCTGTCATTATGCGGCCTAGCATGGCTGATGCCTTGTGAAAAAATCTACTGCTTTAGGTAAGAAATGTAGTTAGTTAGTAGAAATTGCTTTACAAATGAAAATACAACTCACAATCCTTTGTTGGTGTTTTCCCCAGTGTTTGATGATGAACAAAAGAAAATGCTTATCTGCACCCTAGTGGGTGATAAATCATAGCATACATTAGTAACTTAGCATCTGAACAATACTAAAGAAAAACATAGTTTGATTATCGATGTATGTTAATTTAAATACATGAAAAGTATTGTATTGTAGTATTTTATGTAAAACAAGGTAATTTCATTTGTATTTTCGAAAGTAAAAATAATATTCATTTACTATACATACCTTTATAGTGTAACTTACTGTTGACTTACCTTCTCCATCGTTCTTTGAAGCCAACTGAGATCAAGTCTATGTACGACATTAAATGTGATCTAATTAATGCAAGATCAATGGTAATACATGCAGCGGAGGTTTGCATGCTGTTTGAAGACAACAAGTTGGACTGTCTGTTTATCACAGAAACTTGGATTAGGGAGGATTTGGGCCTCATATAGCTTTTCTATGCCTACAGGATATACTATTAATAATGTAAGCAGGCACGATACAGTGGAGGAAGGGGTCACTTTGATTTGTAAAGAGAGATTTACATGCTGCCTGCTGACTCATTTCAGAGGGCCACAGGGTATGTAGGGGCTACTAGACCCAACCATGGTGGTTGAGGACTTTTATTGCTGATGTCCTAAGGTCCTGCCTACTATGGGCCCTGAGCAACTGGGCCGAGTACTCTGTCTACACTTGACTCTCAGTGGTAGCTGTGGCCGAGCAGTCAAGGCTCCTTGGGGAGGGATGTAGATACAGGTCAGTGAACACCATTTATAAAACAAAATGCAAACTGTGCACACAATAAATCAATTTCCAGTCCAGTCCAGTATTTGCTTTTTTCTAACTCTAAACGTGCAAAGGTATACGATATTCAGAAGCAGTAACACAATCCCCAATTGGTCAGGGCACTAGTAGTTATCATTTGAATCCTTGTTACACCCTCTTTTATGTAACAAGTTTGGGGCAATATCTCATTGACAGGTGGCAGCATCCAGGAAATGCAAACTATTAGGCCGTACTCCAGAGTCCTCACTATGACTCTTTAGGAATTAGTCAAAAGTGTCTATGGTGCCACAGCACCATTAGCGCAAGTCCCCGAGGCCCCAAGGCCCTGTTTCAGTTTAACCTGCTCCGGTGGTATAGCAGTGGTCAGCGGTGCAGCTAGTGCCCTCTCCTTGGGAACTCCCAAGTCTGGATCCAATGTGGTGAAATCGGGCCACTCGAATAGGACGCTGCAGCACCTGGCGGCACAGGCTGTTCCTGTCAAGCAGCGCTGCCAGTCAGTTTTGAGTGACTGGAGCTGCTCCTGCTCGGTAAACACAAAACGTATGTTTCCCTACCCCCTAGCAGAGGAGAAGGGGGGCTGGTGTGATCTTCTGTATCCTGATCAAAGCTCCAACAAGGGTACAATGTTCTCAGCCGCATCTTGGTAAACCTTGGGGACTTTGTTAGGTACAGATCACAGCATATGGGCTTGACCCACTGGTCACAGTACTACTTCCTTTTGGGCGACGATCCGAACCCCTGGGCAACATGGTACCAGCAGCCCCTCCTGGCATACAGGGTTGCTGTAGTAATCATGATCTGGGTGCAACCTCTCCGTATGTGATCACCCTTTGGGCTATTATTAATAAACCTTTTTTTCTAGGCATAGAGAATACCCCTCTGGATAGTAATATTACTGATACCGAGTGGCTTTCTCATTTTGAATCTATATATGAGGCTTCTCCGTAGGGATTCTCAAAGAATTGTTTTTAAAGAAGGTAAAGTACAACGGGCCATAATGCAAATGACCAGAAATAAGGCTCCTGGCCCTGACGGAGTTCCGGCTGAGCTATATAAACAATACCCTGTCTTCCGGGCCAAACTTTTGACAAGCGTTTTTAATGTAACTAGTCATGAGGGTTTCCCATCATCTTGGTCACTATCTACGATTATTCCAGTTTTTAAAAAAGGACAGAGAGGGGACCCATGGTGTTATTGGCCAATATCATTAATTGACTCCGCAGTAAAAGTTTTAGGGAGAGTAATTTTAACCAAGCTAATGGATTGGCTGAATGAGAACGAGGTTTTAACTAATTTTCAATATGGCTTTAGAAGAGGAAGGACACCTTGGATCAGTGCCTTAATTTACATCTACTAGCAGGTAAATATATAAAGGCAAAATCAGGGTCACTGCATTTGGCCTTTATGGACCTCACTTCAGCCTTTGACTTGGTCAATAGGTCGAAGTTGTGTTTGATCCTGCTGCATATGGACATTGATCCAAGTCTGGTTCACCTCATGGCAGATTTGCACAGGGACCTTTCTGCAAGTGTAAGGGTAAATCAAGAAGGTAAAT
This sequence comes from Lissotriton helveticus, assembly GCF_964261635.1. Taxonomy (NCBI): domain Eukaryota; kingdom Metazoa; phylum Chordata; class Amphibia; order Caudata; family Salamandridae; genus Lissotriton; species Lissotriton helveticus. The sequence continues at coordinate 257,473,907 of NC_136059.1, forward strand.
GCACAAGGCACTTTAAAACTAGTAGAGGTGTTCGACAGGGATGCATTTTAGCGCCACTACTATTCACTTTATACATTAATAATTTAGCTAAGTCTCTTGAAACGCCGAGTCAGGACATCCCGCGAATAGGGGACATGGGGGTTCCTGTGCTCCTATACGCGGATGATGCAGTCTTACGTGCCCGTACAGCCACAGGGCTGCAGAGGCTATTAGACTCATTTGGGGCCTACATGAAATCATTGGATCTTGTAGTTAATTATAGTGAAATCTCAAACAATGTCCACGGGGCAAAAAAAACAAAAAATGTAAAAATTAAATTGTGAAGGCGTTGAGCTGACCAGGGTTTCCTCTTTTACCTATTTGGGGGTCTTATTTGATGAGAAGGGAATATGGGCCCCCCAACAGTTAGTCAAAAAAAATCTGATGGCGAGATCAACTGCTGCTCTTCATGGCTTTGCACAACGGTAGGAGGCCAGACCAATGGAAGCCATGCTTAATATTTATAGGTCCAAATGCATGGCTATCACCTTGTATGGTTCAGCTCTATGGGGTTACAAGATCGGAGAGGGGGTACAGATAGTTGAAAACAAATTTTTACGCTCCCTCCTGTCTGTTCCACAGTCCACCTCAACGGTTATAATACATCAAGAGGTTGGGGTGGGTTATGTGACAGACTTGTCAGGGTTAGCCACGGTAATCTGTTGGTTAAAGACATGGCTTAATCCTGAACTAACTCTTAATCATCAGAATATTAGGGACTGTGTGGTCCTGGAGAACGCTAATAGCATCTCGTGGCTATATTATGTAAAGAATATTTTAAGTGAATTAGGGCGCCCAGATTTATTTCTTTTTCCTGATCAAATAAGAAAAGAAGATGTGACAAGGGTCAGAACACAATTCTTGAACCTGAGGGCGGCTGAGAGGGAAGAGACAGAGCTAACAAACTCTACAGTAAAAGCCTATTTCTTGCTAAAAACCACAACCACGATTGAACCATATTTGACAATTGTGAGGAAGCAATATCATCATCAGCTTTTAACGAGGTTTTGTTTTAATTTAATCCATACCCTCTTAGGTAATTCCCAAGGCTGGAGTAGGGTATGTGATTTAGGTCCTTGTACTTGTGATAATTTTTCAACTCAAGATACTATGCTTTTTATAATGTTCTGTGAACATTATAGTGCTATTCAAAGGAGATTTTTAGTTCCAATTTTAAGGGGTAACGGTTTTATACAGTTCAAACTCACTCTACTTTATCTACAGTTGCTGAATGACCCAAGGGAGATATTTTGCATTGCAAGTTTTTAGTTGCAGCCGTTCGACTCAGGAAAAAGTGTTATACTACATTAACCCTCCAATGAGTGACTTTTAGGTCAGCGGCGATCACTGTACTTATAGTGTTGAAATTATATTGTATCGGTAGCCTGAATTTGTACATGATTTAATGAAATTTGATCTTATACAATTACGTAATTTGGATTTTAAATATTTTTATGGTATTGTCTATTGTGAAATATGTGTTGTACTTTTATGGTTTTCATTAACCGAATAAAGTGGTTTGACTGACTGACTGACTGTAAAGAGAGATTTAAATGCTGCCTGCAGACTCCTTTCAGAGGGCCACGGGTATGTAGGGGCTACTAGACCCAACCAATGGTGGTTGAGGCTTTTTAATCCTGATGTCCTGAGGCCCGGCCTACTATGGGCCCTGAGCAACTGGGCCGAGTACTCTGTCTACACTTGACTCTCAGTGGTAGCTGTGGTCAAGCAGTCAAGGCCCCCTGGGCCCGGATGTAGATACAGGTTAGTGAACACGATTTATAACTCAAAATGCAAACAGTGCACACAATAAATCAATTTCCAGTCCAGTACTTGCTTTTTCCTAACTCTAAACATGCAAAGGTATATGATATTCAGAAGCAGTAACACAATCGACTAGGACACTTGTAACTACGTTATGCCAAGTAGTATAGAAAACCCTCATAAACGTTATGTTTGTTCGAAAAAGCGGTATATTATGTTCTCCGCCCCACATAAACGTTTGTGGCAAGTATCCTCGGGTGATCTATAGTGCGTTATGCCAGCCTCAAACCTGAGGACTACTCTGGAACAACGTGGCAGTGTCCAGAGATGAGGTATAGATATCACCACACTGAAGGTTAATTATTAAGAACAAACCTCACCTGTAATTATTTTTATTCTGAAGAGGTGTGGTTTGTTATTTAAAATCAATTGGGTATACTCTTTGATCACGTTACTCGATCTCAGTATATCGCTTAGAACATACATACAGTCAACATGTTTCAGCCCCTTATGGCCCAGCCGGGTCTGTGGGGCTTTCGTCAGGACAGAACAATATAAAATATATACTCACACCTCTTGTGTAGTATTTAGTAGTGGTATTTCTTATCCACCAATTTGTTTAGTTTTGAGGTTTAAATTACCTGCAAAGAATCATAGATTAATACTCAAGTAGTGATATACCTCCGTATTTATACTGCATTTTTTGCATCAAAAAACAACCAAGAATTTTGGGTTAAGCAACAATGGGTAAACAGTGAGAGGCGAGTTACTCTTGTGGAGTCAATACTGTGAGGTGGTGGCACATAAGAAGTGAAAACATTATGTTTATGATCTCATTTTACATTTTTTCACATTATTATCAGCGTTTGTCATATGAAATAGTTCTTAGGTAACAGTAACGTTATAAACATCCTACTGGATAGCAGAAAAAAGTCTTTGCATTTACCTCGGTCTGAAACGAAGGATTGCCGCTTTGGGGGTAAAAAGACTACTAGTCTCAGGCTGGCATAAGAAGGGGAAACAAATGGTTTCACATCACTGAAATTATCTAGAAAACAGCAGGAGGTCACAGTTTTTGAAAGCCGTGAGCGTTTTACAAAAGCCATTGCGAGTTCTTACCTGCACGGATACACGTGTTCCGCGTCTGGTGCTGGCGCTGCCCCCGGACACGGAAACACGCTTGCATCCCGTTTTTGTATTGTCCGTGCACTTCCTTAATCAAAATAGATAACGGGCTAAGAAACTGATCTCCCAGTTACACAGTGACGTGTGGACATTCAATAATGTGAACGGTCGAGTGTCTTACAAGGAATGAACAGAGAGCTCTGGAATCATTGCGAGGGAATGATAAGATTGTCATAAAACCCGCGGATAAGGGCGGAGGAATTGTCGTTTTAGGAACAGAAGGGTATAAACAACAGTGCCTGAGCCTTTTAGCAGATGAAAGGTTCTACACCAAAATAATTATCGACCCTACACCAAGGCTCCAGAACACAATTGCTATGATGGTTCATGAAGCAGAATCACATATGTGGATTTCGAAAAAAGAGGCAGACTACCTGATCATAAAAGAACCAAAAATACAGTTTTTCTACTCATTACCCAAAACGCATAAAAATAAGTCACCTCCCCCTGGACGACCGATAGTATCGGGGATAGGCTCGGTCCTTGAGCCTCTGTCTCAATTTGCAGATCACTTTCTGAAACCAATTGTTCAAGGTACTCCTACGTATCTAAAAGATACTAGGGATCTTTTGAATCAGATTCTAGAAATACCATTTGATGAGACCACGATGTTACTAGTGGGACTAGACGTCGAATCATTATATACCAGCTTACCACAGCAAGAGACCCTACAAATGCTTGAAGACACTTTATTCATGCAGGAATGGAATTACCAAACACCTCGCCATTTTGTGCTCGAATGTTGTCGCTTGGCTCTAACAGAGAACTATTTTGAATTCGATGGCAGTATTTACTTACAAAAACATGGAACATCCATGGGCAGTGCATTTGCCCCATCGGTGGCAGGCCTGTATGTCAGTCAATTGGAAACGGACAAAATTTTTGTGGACACTAATCCCTTCGCTTCCAGTATCCTTTACTGGAAGCGTTATATCGATGATGTCCTTATGATTTGGAACAAAGGAAAAGATCTCAATCTTTTTGTTGAATGGCTGAACACGAAAGATGAGTGTCTGAAGTTTACATTTACAGCAGATGAGACGAGTATAGACTTCTTAGACCTCACTATCTTTGTAAAGAATGGACAGTTGGAAACAAAGACCTACACAAAACCGACAGCAAAAAACAGCTTGCTGTGTTATAAAAGTTTCCACCCAAAGCCCCTTAGAGACAACCTGCCGTATAGCCAGTTTCTAAGAATCAGAAGAAACTGCAGCCAAAAAAGTGACTACAACCTACAAGCTCATGAATTGAGCCAAAAACTCCTATATCGGGATTATAAGAAAACAACGATTTCAAAATGTCAAAAAAGAGCCAAAAATCAACCTAAGTTATCCCTACTTGAAACCAACCAAAAGTACCTGTCCCTAACTTGGTAACTTGTGTAACGACATACTGTCCAGCTACCTATATGGTCCAAAAGATAGTTAACAAAAATTGGCGTATATTAAACTCAGGGAATCTGGAATGGCCCAAGCCAAGATTTGCCAATCGGAGCACACGAAATTTGAAGGATCTATTAGTCCATACACGTCCGAAGAAACAACTACCTAGCAGGATAGAAAGAAACATCAACATGACGGCTATCAGAGGACATTATCCGTGCGGCACCTGTCGAGTATGTAATTCCACAACTGTGACTAGAACTTTGCAATTAACTGAGACACTGGTATGGACCCAGAGGCAACATACAAATTGCAATTCGTCACATGTGATCTATATGATCACATGTCCATGTGGAAGCAGATACATAGGAATGACTTGCAGAAAAATAAAACTAAGGATTGGGGAACACAAAAGTAATATACGACTAAAGAAAAACAATACGAAACTTTGCACTCATTTCGTGGAAACAGGCCATACTGCAGAAGAACTCAAATGGACTGTCATAGAAATGTTGACAGATAAAACTGGGAATGCGGAGAAAGTTCTATATGAACGAGAACAGAGGTGGGTCGACCGTTTGAAAACCCATATTACTGGGCTGAACGATGTTGTCCTGTGGCACCAGTTTGCTTAAAGTTCTAAACCCAGAAAACTGTAAGTCTCTCTGGTTATTGTTATGTAAGTAATTACAGTGTGTTGTCATAAGAATGGAAAGAAAAAACATTTCAGCACTTATAAAACTGTTGTAAATTAGAACTATAACAGTATAAGATTGTTTACAACTAGAGTAATATCAAAATATCACTATCTAACGAGACAATAGCTTGACCCCTATTTCCTATGTTTTCAAGTCTGTTTTCTGCTGTCTGTTTTCTATTTCTATCCTTCCACGTTTATTCCCTTTTTTCAAACAAAAAGAATTAAGTGAAAGCTGTGGTGATAAATGTACAAATAATACTTTTGGAGATAACTGAGTATTCAATAGACACTCGACCGTTCACATTATTGAATGTCCACACGTCACTATGTAACTGGGAGATCAGTTTCTTAGCCCGTTATCTATTTTGATTAAGGAAGTGCACGGACAATACAAAAGCGGGATGCGAGCGTGTTTCCGTGTCCGGGGGCAGCGCCAGCACCAGACGCGGAACACGTGTATCCGTGCAGGTAAGAACTCGCAATGGCTTTTGTAAAACGCTCACGGCTTTCAAAAACTGTGACCTCCTGCTGTTTTCTAGATAATTTCAGTGATGTGAAACCATTTGTTCCCCCTTCTTATGCCAGCCTGAGACTAGTAGTCTTTTAGCCCCGAAGCGGCAATCCTTCGTTTCAGACCGAGGTAAATGCAAAAACTTTTTTCTGCTATCCAGTAGGATGTTTATAATGCTACTGTTACCTAAGAACTATTTCATATGACAAACGCTGATAATAATGTGAAAAAATGTAAAATGAGATCATAAACATAATGTTTTCACTTCTTATCTGCCACCACCTCACAGTATTGACTCCACAAGAGTAATTCGCCTCTCACTGTTTACCCATTGTTGCTTAACCCAAAATTCTTGGTTGTTTTTTGATGCAAAAAATGCAGTATAAATACGGAGGTATATCACTACTTGAGTATTAATCTATGATTCTTTGCAGGTAATTTAAACCTCAAAACTAAACAAATTGGTGGATAAGAAATACCACTACTAAATACTACACAAGAGGTGTGAGTATATATTTTATATTGTTCTGTCCTGACGAAAGCCCCACAGACCCGGCTGGGCCATAAGGGGCTGAAACATGTTGACTGTATGTATGTTCTAAGCGATATACTGAGATTGAGTAACGTGATCAAAGAGTATACCCAATTGATTTTAAATAACAAACCACACCTCTTCAGAATACAAATAATTACAGGTGAGGTTTGTTCTTAATAATTAACCTTCAGTGTGGTGATATCTATACCTCATCTCTGGACACTGCCACGTTGTTCCAGAGTAGTCCTCAGGTTTGAGGCTGGCATAACGCACTATAGATCACCCGATGATACTTGCCACAAACGTTTATGTGGGGCGGAGAACATAATATACCGCTTTTTCGAACAAACATAACGTTTATGAGGGTTTTCTATACTACTTGGCATAACGTAGTTACAAGTGTCCTAGTCTATTTTGATTTTGACATACTTCTTGGGGAATCGACTAGACACGTAATCCTCCTCCCTAATCCTGATTGTTTCTTGCAGTAACACAATCCCCAATTGATCAGGGCACTAGTAGTTATCATTTGAATCCTTGCTCCACCCTCTTTTATGTAACATGTTGGGGTGTGGAAAAGCAGTTTCTATGCACGACCTTTTCTAACACTGCTTGGCTTTATTCGCCTCTAAACCATTCGATGATTATCAAATAAAGAGGCAGGCGCTGGAAATTGGAAAGCAGGAAACAGGTTTTAATTCTCTCCGGAGCAGAACACTTCAGATCGGATAAGCAGGGTATCGTCTCGAGGTGCTCTAACCGCATCTCTGAGGTCTGGCCTCTTATACATAGGTTTATTGCTTTATTGCATACAACACATTCTTGACAATACTTTGTTGTTCGGAAAGACGTCCTCGGAATCCCCGCTTCAGGCCCGTTCCCACATGTATCTACAGTAGAAGTGCCCACCCTAAACTCAGCAGGTGAAGGCTATCGCGCAGCTGGACATTCCGCTGGGAACAGAAATGTGTGCGATCGGTCGGATCTTGTGGTGTGAGGACATTGATTAATCTCAGCTCCTTTGAAGAGAGGCGAGTTTCTACTGTAGGGGGCAATAAACTGCATCCGCAGGGCTAGGTGATGGCCTGGGATCAGCTCGGACAATCGGGCACGGAGGAAGGGGGTTATCAAAAGGGCCCGTTTGTGTGAAAGGGATGAAAGGGTTCAGCATGGGATGTGGCTCCAGGGCTGGGTCGCGCTGAGGAAGTTTCATGACTCTAACTCGTGCTTGGGGGTTGCCAGCGCACGGGGGATGATCGCACGGTCGGGGAGACGTGCAGGCGATCGGCAATGTTACGAGAGTGATAGTCTGTGGAGGTGTTCTATTGCTTTGTAGACAGAAGGTGAGTAGTACGGGACGAAGGTGCAACAGCTGGCACCGATGATGCGGCATGCTCCTCCACGGTCCGCCAGTACCACGTCGAGCACAAGGCGGTTCTGCAAAGCCACGAGGCGGACCGCCTGCAGCTCAGCTGTATTGTTAGCCAGGATGTCGGCTGTGATGTTCAAAGCTGTTTCGACTGCTTGGGTTAGATGACGAATGGCTCGACTGTTTGACATCGGGCCGCAGAAAGGAATGAGTCCCTTCGAAGCATCAAGGAACTGCGAAGAGGTGGAATCCGCTCGTTCTGTATCCAATGAGCGCCTCTGCCTGTGGTATGCTGCCGGAGCCACATAGGTGGGGGGAAGGACAAAGGAGATGTAGCAAGTGCCCCCCCAGCCTCTAGGGAGCCAGGTGTAGGCTTTAGTGCCGCAGACGAAATACATGTTGGGTGAAGCTACAAATGAAGGGGGGTCAGCAGTATTCAATGTCCTTTTTATGGGGCAGGAGCTGTGGCCCACTATTTTTGTCCCATGGCCCTCGATGCAGACAAGGCCGGAGACATTTACCACAGACAGGGCCACAGTCAGGGTTGCAGCAGTCCGTTTGCGTAGGTATGAAAAAGTGGGTCTGGCTGGATTATTGAATACCTGCATCTCGAGCCGTTCCTTCTCCGGGATGTCCATTTGAAGCGTTGTGTTTGAGGTCTGAGGGCAAAAGGGAGTGGAAGTCTTTTCGTTTTTTCCCAGCCAGAACCCATCTTAGAAGTGTGAAATGGTTTCGCCAGAAGTTGCATTGTCCTTATAACTCTCTTGCAAGAGTATCAGCCAGGCGAGGCAGGACCCATGAATGGAGAAAGGCGAAGGGATGAAGGGGATATAATGTTCAGTTGCATGAGGCAGCAGCCCACAGATCCAGCAGTGGGTGGCATTGGCAGCGAGGTTGTGCTGGTGTAGCAATTGTAGAAAGGAATTGATTCAGAACTCCTTGCGTCTTTCTCGGAGTTGGGGTGGAAGTGAAATGAGATAGTGTTCTCTTTTGGTGGTGGGTTGCACAGTGGGTATCAAGGTCTTATGGGCAGGTACGCTTTCTTCCACAATCCAGAAGGTGGCCATGAGAAGGAGGCAGAGGAGAAAAGAAATGAAGAGGGCGATTGTCTTCGTTTTGTGCAGCGTTTCAGCCTTGGGATTTTTACAGTGGATCTTCGGACGTCCGGTTGCTTCCATCATCTTCATGCCGGGAGCTTCCATCACCTTCAAGAGGGCCTTGTAGCGGGCAGAACCACACACTTTGTCTGACGTCTCTCCTGGTAGCCTTTGTAGTGTTAGCTACCGCTCTGAAACTGTTGACTCAGTTAGTGGCCTGCTTTGCCGGAGCCTTCTCCTTTCGTCGTAAGTTGTACCCTTCCCTGGATGGCACAGTGGGATCGGGAAACGTTGCCAATTCGAGTGTCTCAGTGTCAGGGTGGCAACTCAGGGCTGGTCTGTCTTTGCTCAGGAGCCCTTCTTGGGTGTCCACATCTTCATTTGTTGTCAGAGTCGGTGATATTCTTTTGCAGTAATGTTCATGGAGCCAATTTTGTTTACCTTCCACTCGGAGTGCAGTTCGGGTGGTGATCAAGACTTGCCAGGGGCCCGTCCACCTGGGTTCCAGACTCTTCGTCCTCTGGAAATTTTTTATCAACACAAACTCTCCGGGTTGGATGTCGTGTCCGGGGCCCCTGGATGTGTCTGGGATGGCTTGCTGCACCTGTTGGTGAATAACATCTGTAGGTAATGTTTTTGGTTGAAGCGCCAGGATACCCTTTGGGTGACAGTTGCGCTCTAAAAGTGTGACTACAATTACAATTACAATAACAGTTAGTGTTTTTGTCAAGTTATGCAGGTAATCAGACATCAGGATGTCCGGGACATCATGGATGGATGCTGGCTTCGGCGCGGTCCAGATGTTCATGGGCCGGCCAAAAACCACTTCATACGGGGTTAGGTGGTGCTTAGTAGGAGTGGAGTGCATCGATAGCAATGCCAGTGGGAGGGCGTCTGGCCATTTCAGTCCTGTGGTGGCAACTATTTTTGCTAGTTTGAGCTTCAGTGTGGCGTTATGTCGTTCTACTAAGCCTGCAGATTGGGGGTGGAAGACCGCATGAAATTTTTGTTTTACACCCAATCCTTTCAATATGAGTTGGATAACTTCGGCTACGAAGTGGGGGCCGTTGTCGCTCCATGAAATCCAACAAAGGCCATAGCGTGGGAAGAATTCTTTCAACAACACCTTGGCAGTAGTGATGGCGGTGTTGTCTCTAGTGGGGTAGGCTTCCACCCATTTTCTGAACGCACACACAATGACAAGCACGTATTTCAGACCATGGCACCTGTCTAGCTGAATGTAGTCCATTTGAAGGACTTCGAAGGGAAGGTCGGGGACCCCAAACCCTCCCCGGGGTACTACAGTCCCTTTCCCCGGGTTGTGTTGTAGACATATCAGGCATTGTTGAACCAAATGTTTTGCGGCGTCTGCTATTTTGTCGTTGTGCCAAACTCTAGAAACAAGTTCAGTCATGGGAGCAGACCCTATGTGTGCAGGGGAGTGTGCCATGGTCAGTATGGGAATCAGATAGGAGTTGAGTAACAACCATTTGTTTGTGTCTTTCGTCCGCCAGCAGGCTTCATCGTCTTTTAGTCCCACCCGTGCCCATTCAGTCAGCTCATGTGGGGTGCTAGTCATCTGAATGTCCCTTATAGTCTCCCTAGCGTCTTTCCATTTTTCTGCTTGTGACCTGGTCACGTACATGCGGGTTGTTGTCCTATTTTCAGCTGTGGTTCGGGCAGTGATGTCAGCCAGTGCGTTTCCCTGTCCTATGATGTCCGTCACCTTCTTGTGTGCCTGGCACTTGATTACCGCTAGTTGTTTGGGGAGGAAGACTGCTTCGGTCAGGGCGGAGACTAGATCTCCATGTAGGATCGGTGTGCCATGTGAGGGATCACTATACCTCCAGACAGGGGGCACATCCATGGGCAGTGTTTTGCCCCCAGCGTAGCAGGGCTCTACGTGTATGATTTTGAGCGGAAATACATCCTATCAGGTGATAATCCCTATGCTACCCATATCAAATTCTGGCGTAGATACATAGATGATATCTTGGCAATCTGGCAAGGCCCGCAAGAAACACGCATGGAATTTATAACATGGATCAATACATGTGACCCACATCTGCGGTTCACACACTGTTATGACAGGGATAAAATGATCTTTCTGGACATTGAGATCAACAGGGAAGAGGAACGCTTGATGACGAAAACCCACTTCAAGCCCACAGCCAAAAACAACCTTCTGAGGTACGAAAGTTTCATCCTCGTCCACTCAGGGAAAACCTCCCTTATGGACAATACCTCCGACTACGCAGGAATTGTAGCAAACTAACAGACTACAAAAACCAAGCAGAGGATCTCACCAAAAAACTGAAACAACGGGGGTACCCTTCCAAAATTGTGAACAGATGCCAGAAAAGGGCAAGAAACCAGCCCACGGATGCCCTACTTGAGGAAAAGATAAACGAGAATGAGACAACACCACTCACATGCGTTACCACCTATAACGCAATATCCAACCAAGTGAGCAGAAGCATCAATAAGCACTGGTCAATACTCAATTCTGGAAACTTCCAATGGGACAAACCGCTATTTTCATACAGAAAAGCGCAGAGCCTCAAAGACAGCCTGGTCAATACCAGACCCAAGACAACAACTACAAATGCAAATCCCAGCATAACACAAATCTGGGGGCTCCCTCCCGTAACAGGACACTCCAAGTGTGGAGACTGCAGTGTATGCCACCTCACAGAAAACACCAAAACCCTCAACCTGGAAGAAGGCAAAACCTGGGAACAGCGATCACACACCAATTGCAACAGCAGCAATGTGGTGTATCTGATCTAATGCATATGTGGCAAACCATATATAGGCATGACAACCCGCAAGGTGAAGCAACGTATCAGTGAACATCGGAGTACGATACGCTGCAAGAAAAACACCACAAGACTAACAGACCACTTCTTGGCAGCACATCACACACCCAATGACATGCAATGGACAGTATTAGAACAAGTACAACCAGGTCCAAATTCACAGAACCGCTTGTTTGAAAAGGAACAACGCTGGATCTACAGGCTTTCGACACATAAGATAGGCCTGAACGACAATATTCCTTGGGCCTCTGTTTTAAAATAGCTAGTACCTAGGGATACCTACATACCCTGATGCCTGCCAATCTGGAGTCATGACTTATACTCTCCTCCCATGTAATGCGATGTTATATCCCCACACATCTGCAACTCTGAACCTACAGTATATGACCAGAGCAACCTTACCCCTGCCTGGCAAACTATGTGGATTGGCCACCACCAGATACACACCAGACGACCTATACTATCCCAACCCACATAATCCCATTATTGCAACCACACGGGTTGTTCGATCCGCCAACAATGGCACACCCCCCTTTTCCCATTACTTCCAAATGTGGCAGACTCTACGATTAACAAGTGCACTATTGCAACGAATGACCGCGTAACATCTGTGATGGTCAATCCGTTTTATAATGATGTGCACACCAATACGCGCCGTTTGCAGCGCTTACACCTTCTTGCCAGACGCTCTTAATTCACCAGCGTCTTTTGCAGCCAGATTACAACAACTACTGAAAAGCTATTGTTTTCCCCTCCACGCCAGTGGTTTATCTTCATCAAACTAATGTGCACGTTTATTGTCACGTTCGCATTAGCGGCCCAACACTAACTTATTGGTATATCCCGCTGACGCTTCTACACCATAGCGTCATCCCGTGGCCACCTAACAGCCCAATCCCTTAACACAACTACGGGCTTGTAACCTTAAACCTTTCTGGCCGAGTGCGGCACCCGTAGTAAAATGTAGACAGCAGTTGCCCCGGTTACGCCCACGTGACACGCACAAAACCCCGCCCACCCCCGAAGCCGGCTCCTAACATTAACGCACACGGGAGTCCCGGCCTTTGTAGCGGGGCAGCGGAGGAGAGATGTAGGTTACTGGCCACTTCCATCACGACCAAACTGTAAGTAGAGCAGACTTGCTTTTCAGCTTCTGAGACTCACTGCCATTACCGAGTCCGGAATCTACCGCGATACGCGGCCAACTTGATCGACAACCCCTTTTTCGTGACAGTTGCCTCCATGTAATTGCAGAATACGTTTTACAAGTGGTGATACCACCCCCTGCCCTCCGATGCAACGGACACTAGTATAGGAGTAAGCCGCCTCCCATCTACCAATATATGTTTGTTTGTTTTCCGTGTTATGTGTTAGTAAGTCCTTGTGTGCCCCTTGACTTTTACGGGTAATCTATGCACATCTAAAAACGACCCTCGCGACCACAATAGCAGGGATGTGAGAGTAAGATATCACGCCACTATAATTACTACGAGTGCGCGAGATTGGAATAAAAGTATTGTATGCCACAGAGCACGCACCTTTTGAGTATGCGAGAGTTGGTAAAATAGCATGCCCCCAGTGGGCCAACGAACAGCACGACTATATCACGCTGATACCAACACAATTTCCTAATGAGAGTGGCATGAAGCATGATGACACAGAGACACGACACTGCACTACGTAACAGGCATGTAATAATGATCACGTCTGATGGATGTTCGTTTCTCTCTTTCCTCCCCAACAGGTCTTTTTGATTTTTACTTCACATGCTCGCCCATTGAGGTTAGAGCTTTTTACCATTAGCGAGTTTTGCTAACTTGGTCACGAGGAATTAGGATTGGGTGCGCCTTTTAGGGGGCACAGACCGTCTACTTACTTGTTTTTGGTCCTGACGAAAACCTGGTATATTCCATCTAAGGTTGAAACATGTAGACCAGTACACATACAGAGATACTTCTGGCCGTAACTACCCTCATAGTATCTCGCCACACTTTTTTAATATTGTCCAGTTGCTTGTAAATAAAATTTATCTCCCCACTAAGTTAAACCAGGACAATTTTTAACACACTTTTTCTGCACTTACACTCACAACCTGCTCCACTGTATTTCAGGTGTTGTAGCACACCCTGGTGACGTTAGGCCGCCAGGGTGGACCCCGATGATGAAGCATGTCACCACTAGGCTGGTGAGTGAGGGGTTTTTAACAAAAAGATAAATTCTTTCCTTTTGTCAGTCACACACCCCATTAGGAATGTTCTCGATTCTCTATGGTGGTACTCCTCTCTTTGTTTATTTAGTCCTTTATCAGGGGAACAGGAGTACTCTCCGTTCACTTAAGGTGAACACGATCCCTTGCTCTCCCTTTTGTTAGTCTAGGTCAAGAATCCCCTCTCCTTCCAAAGGAGCCCAAAGTGATGAACCACCCCGAAGGCATACTGGCTGTCCGTATATATGTTAGCTGTCGTCCCTGCCGCTAGGATGCATGCTCGTGTGAGGGCAATCAGTTCTGCTGCTTGTGCGGATCGCTGGGTGATATGAGCAGTCTCAACAACAGTTCGGGCTGTGGTAACGGCGTATGCGGCGGAAGTGGTGCCGTCGGGGAGTTTAATGCACAAACCATCTGCCCACAGTTCACCGTCAGGTTCTGGGAAAGCAGTATCTCGGAGGTCTACTCTGCTCCTAGTCTGTTCATCAGTGAGGGTCACACAGTCATGGAGGGGAGCGGCATTGGGGTCATTCTCGGGTAGGGGCAGTAAGGTTGCTGGATTCAGAGTGGTGCATATTTTCAAAGTTATGTGGGGTGCCAGTAAAGTCAGTTCGTACCCAGTCAGTTGTGCGCTAGTCAGATGTTGGGTTCTGGTCTGGTTCAGAAGTGTATCAACGGAATGGGGTACTAGCACTGTGAGGGAATTAGACAGTACAATTCCTTCACTCTGTCGTATGGAGACAGCAGCGGCAGCTACAGCTCGAAGGCAGGCAGGCAAAGCTCTGGCTACAGGGTCAAGGGTGGCAGAGAAGTAAGCGCAAGGGCGTTGTTTGGAGCCAATGGATTGTGTTAGGACAGATAAAGCGCATCCCTCCCTTTCGTGAGTGTAAAGGGGAAAAGGCTTGGAATAGTCTGGGGTTCCTAGAACGGGAGCTGAACAGAGGGCATCTCGTAATTCTTTGAAGGAAGATTGGCATTCGGAGGTCCAAGGGAGCGGGAAGGGGACATCTTTGGCCAGAAGGGAAAGGAGTGGTTTAACAATGAGGCTGAAGTTTGGCAACCACTGTCGACAGAAAGAGGTAAGGCCTACCAGAGAGCGGACTTGCTTCTGGGTTTTAGGGACGGGAGTTTCTAAAATGGTCTGAATTCTGTCGGGCGTAAGTTTCCTCCCTTCTTTGGACAAGAGGTGGTCTAGATATGTTACTTGGGGCTGACAGAACTGTAATTTCTTCTTGGAGACCTTGTGACCATTCTCCGCAAGGAAATGTAGGAGCTGGATGGTGGCTGTGACTGCAAGTGGGGTGGTGTTGGCTGCTAGGAGGATGTCATCCACATATTGTATCAACACCACTCCATCCGGCAACTGGACTGCGTCTAGCTGTCTCTTGAGGGCCTGGCTATAGATGCTGGGACTTTCAGTGTAGCCTTGGGGTGCTCGACAAAATCTGTATGAGCGGGATTTTAGGGTAAATCCGAAAAGGTAGCGGCTGTCTGGATGGATAGGGATAGAGAAGAAGGCGTTTTTGAGATCAATGACAGTGAAAGTGATGGCAGTGGACGGGATCAGGGTCAGAATGGTGGTGATGTCGGAGACCACGGGGTATTGCGGCACAACTACTTTATTAACCTCTCGCAGGTCAATGATGAAGCGGTACGCTTCTCATCTCCATCTCCTTGCTTCTTGATAATCGTAAGATAGGGCTGTTACAAACGTTGCTGACCACCTCTTCTACCACTCCTGCATCTACTAAGGATTGAATGATCTCTACCAATGCCTTCTCGCCTTCGGGTGATATCCTATAGTGTGGTAGTTTTGGGAGTGTTGCGTCCTGTCGTACAGTTATATGCACAGGGTCAATCATCATCCGTCCTACGTCTGAGTAGGTCTTTGCCCATAAGTACGGAGGTAAGGTGTCGAGTAACGACATGTCGACGTCAGTGACAGAGAACATGTGTTGTGTGGGACAAGGTCTGAGCAGATTAGGGTTGTCGTATAAAATGACTCAGACTCCGTCTGGGGAACATCTGATGGTGGCTTGGAAATGTTTCAACAGGTCAAGACCCATAATGGCATCAGGGGTGTTGGAGGAAAGTAGAAATGTTGTGTCGGTGGTGTTGTTTTCCAAGGCGAAAGGGATTGGAGTGGACATGGGATTAGTGGAGGGCGTTCCATCAAAACCTATCGATGTTACATGTGAGCCAGACAAGGGTGCCATTGGAATCAGTCGTTTAGATAAAGCACTACGTGTTGCTCCTGTGTCTACCAAAAATGGAGACTTCGTGCCTAGGACCTTTGCGGTGACATAAGGGCCTTGCTGGTCAACATAGAGCTCGACTGGATCCCTCCCTTGCCTTTTGGCAGTCCTATGCAAAGTCGTACGTGTTGTCGTAATCAGACTGTTGGCACTGGTTCTGTCGGGGACGGTCAAATGTGTTCGTTTTACCGGGCCTTCCGTCGCTATTGTCATTTGTGTACCCTCGTCCACGTCCTCTATTTCTCGGTCCGTTCACTGAGTTTCTCGTCTCCTTATTTCTGATCATTTCTAGCAGAATCGGGCACTGGAATTTCCAATGTCCGAGTCCTTTACAGAACGCACACTGGTTTTCACTCAGATCTCTACGTCCAGCGTAGGATGTGGGTGCATTATCTCTAGGAGGCGGGTTTCTAGGGACATTCGGCTGGTAGTTTCCTTTGTAGGATTCCTTTC
Organism: Lissotriton helveticus; assembly: GCF_964261635.1. Lineage (NCBI taxonomy): Eukaryota > Metazoa > Chordata > Amphibia > Caudata > Salamandridae > Lissotriton > Lissotriton helveticus. The sequence continues at coordinate 257,490,225 of NC_136059.1, forward strand.
CTATAGTCACTCCCTGCAACTGTGCAATCATAACCCTTTCTTTGAGGTCTTTCTTCTTTTTCTCCGTTGCCCTATCATTTTCGTTCTTTTGATGTTCGTAGTACTGGGCCATCTGAAGGATAGCCGCAGGTTTAGAGGCCGCCCAACTACTCTCGCTGGTCTGTAGTTTCTGTGAGACCTCCTGCAACAGACCTTTAACGTAATTTTGGACAAACAGGTGATGTCCGGTTGCAGTGGTCATGTCCTGACCACTATAGTCAGAAAACACTGTCTCGAATCGAGAAAAGTATTCGGAGACATCTTCGTGGGGTTTCTGACGGCAAGCCGTTACGATCTACCAGTCTACCTTTTTCTCAGGGATCAGCGTTTTTAATTTTTGAAGATTTTGTCTGGAAGTTCTAAAATAGCTTTTAAGGGTTTCTGCCCGGGATCTTGTTGTTTATCTATGCCATCGAGTTGTATCCAGGTATGTCCAAACAGCTCAAGGTGGTCGACTTTCCGGATTTGCTTCCACACATCAGCTGGTAGACACAACCCGAAAAACAAGTCGATGTCTGCTAAGATCATGATTGTTGAACCTAGGGCCGTGCCTAGTTCTGTATAAAAGGCTGTGGGGTTCTTCCGCAAGTCCGGTAAGGATTTTGTCAGGATGTCTTGTCGATCCCAAGGCTGGTATACCCAGTTATAAACCACCCTTCCCTTTGCGTCCTGATGGTTAATGTCATCATTAGTGCCCTGACTTCGTGGGGGGACCCAGTAGGGAGCGGCTTCCTTTATTGGCATCATGGTATCAACTTTCTCCATTGGGGGTTCGTCGTTACAGGAGTTGTGTTCCTAGTTATCGGTTCTTGTTCAGTGAGGTGGCGGAAGACTTCCAGCGTATGCGAGAAGAGTTCCGCCACATCACACTCGCTCTCATCTCCTATGTCTACCTTCCTGTACAAGTCTGCAAGGCGTTCAGGTCTTTTGTTTTGGAATCTCTCCTAATAGGCTGTGAGGGTGTGGTAGCAAAAACGTACAACAAAGTGTCGTCTATGACTATCGGCATATGAGTTGCACATGTCCGAAATGTATTCCTCTGTTTCTTTTCGTTCCACTAGCGTTTTTACTATTTTGTCGATACCCGCTCGTTCATTTTTGTTCAAGCGGTTCGTTCTCACAAGTTCTTTTTCTTTGACTTCAGGTTTGTCTGAAGCTTCCGTTGATGTAGTATTTAGTACAAGAGGCTCAGTCGGCGCGGAGGCCGTGGGTACCGAGCCCCTGGCACTACCTTCATTTAGGTTCAGGGATTGTTGGTGCTGTACTAAAGAATGGGAGGGGGCATATGGAGGGGGCATATAGATGATCGGGGGCCTAGGAGTAACTCATCGTTTGCCTTTTGCTTTGAGGGTAGCTCGGGATAGAGCACAGGGGGTGTTCTCACAGGGCATTGGCCCGATGTCTCGGACTCTCGTTCTTTCTTAATTCTCTCTCTTTCTTTGATCTCTTCCTCTAGCTTTTTGCCAGCTAAGTGAGCTGCCTTTCGTAGCTCTTTATCTGTCTTTGCTTCGTCTCTCTTTTTACGTTGCGTTGCTTCTTTGCGCGACATACCTAGACGATCAAGCATGGTTGGCGTCGTTTTATGTTTATGAAGGGCTATTTCCAGTGCTTCTATTTTATTTATATCAAAAGATCCTATCAGTGGCCACTGACTTTCTCGATCTTTCTTGGTATTTTTATGCGATAGCTTACTATAGGCTACGGCGACTAATCCATATTTCATGAACATGTCCTTATTAGGGGTGCCCTCCAGTGGAGCTGGATGATCTACCTCTAATAAACGGTCCGGGCTAAACCAACTACCAATCAGTGGGGAGAAAATAGGCATGACGTATAGCGGTCAAAAGAAGATTTCAAACAATGGTGGACAAAGGTCCGCACTACCTAACCTTCGCTACTTGCAAAGACTAGACAGAATATTTCTATTCTACGTTATTTGCAAATAGGGAATATCTCAAGAGAACCAATAGAACCAAACAATCAGTGGGGAGAAAATAGGCGCGGCGTATTATCAGCCCTTACCGATATGGACAAAAAGTCCGCGCTACCTATCCTTCACTATATGCAAAGGGAGAGAGAATATTCCTATTCTTCACCGTTTGTAGGCAGAGAATGTCTCAAGAAGAACCAATCTCGTTTAACAGCCAAGGTTAAGCGATTCAAACAATAACTTTTTAACGAGTATTTTCAAACAATCAATCAAACAAAAAGAGTCGTGCTGCACGACCTTACCCGGACCGTATGGACAGTTTCTCGTCTTCCACTTCCAGCGCCCGATCGTCCTCTATTCTCCGTTATCGCCGCAGCACTCCTGAGGGTTCCCAGTCAGGACCGTAGATCACTCGAGAGAGGTCTGTTCGGAACCAGTGAAGTTCAGATGATCGGTCGCCAGACGAGGGTCTATCGGGCGTGAGCTCTTCCCGATCGTTGCAGTCGTTCACTCCGTCGTCAGGACCTCTCCCGCTGGATCCACGTGTCGCTGATGGGCCCCACGTTTGGGACGCCAATTGTGGAAAAGCAGTTTCTATGCACGACCTTTTCTAACACTGCTTGGCTTTATTCGCCTCTAAACCATTCGATGATTATCAAATAAAGAGGCAGGCGCTGGAAATTGGAAAGCAGGAAACAGGTTTTAATTCTCTCCGGAGCAGAACACGTCAGATCGGATAAGCAGGGTATCGTCTCGAGGTGCTCTAACCGCATCTCTGAGGCCTGGCCTCTTATACACAGGTTTATTGCTTTATTGCATACAACACATTCTTGACAATACTTTGATGTTCGGAAAGACGTCCTCGGAATCCCCGCTTCAGGCCCGTTCCCACATGTATCTACAGTAGGAGTCCCCACCCTAATCTCAGCAGGTGATGGCTATCGCGCAGCTGGACATTCCGCTGGGAACAGAAATATGTGCGATCGGTCGGATCTTGTGGTGTGAGGACATTGATTAATCTCAGTTCCTTTGAAGAGAGGCGAGTTTCTACTGTAGGGGGCAATAAACTGCATCCGCAGGGCTAGGTGATGGCCTGGGATCAGCTCGGACAATCGGGCACAGAGGAAGGGGGTTATCAAAAGGGCCCGTTTGTGTGAAAGGGATGAAAGGGTTCAGCACGGGATGTGGCTCCGGGGCTGGGTCGGGCTGAGGAAGTTTCATGACTCTAACTCGTGCTTGGGGGTTGCCAGCGCGCGGGGGATGATCGCAAGGTCGGGGAGACGTGCAGGCGATCGGCAATGTTACGAGAGTGGCCACAGTCTTAAAATGGCCGCTGTTTACGCGCTCCAAAAGGGGGCCTAAGTGGGACAAGATGGCGCCGGTAATGTTCACTTCGTAATTTAATATTCAACAGGGGGCAATATCGCATTGACAGGTGGCAGCATCCAGGGAATGCAAACTATCAGGCCGTACTCCAGAGTTCTCACTATGACTCTTTAGGAATTAGTCAAAAGTGTCTATGGTCATATTTCACAAGGGTTCTTCTGTGGCGGATGGGTGTTATCCCATCCCACACATGTCTGAGGTGGGGACATTCTTACACACAGTCTGGACCTGCTCGGCACTACAGCCCCTTAGGCGTAGGATCAGATCATGTCTCCACAATGTTTTGTCGTGGGACTTCCGGCTAGATCCATGACTCTTCTTATTACACTCGACAGACGATATTGGGGGAAATCAGTACAAACAGCACCTATTGTTTCTAGCTCTCACCGTAGCCAAGAGGGACATAGCGCAAATGTGGAAGGCGACATCGCCCCTTACATTAGGCAAATAGAAAACGGAGCTTGATAAATGTATGGGGGCTGAGATTGCTGTTTTGAGGCCCGAGGGTGCCCTGCGAAACACCGCAAAATTTGGACTCTATGGGCGGTTTATCGTGGAATCGACTTTCCTCCTTTGCCGGAGGTAGATCCCTGAGAGTGGCCCTACTTTTCTTGAGCCTCAGTTTTCCCACTGTATGTTTTAAATTGGTTGTATCGCCATGTTTTATAATGCACGCTACGACAAATGCACCATTTGCTCGAATGTGGAGACCAGAGACTGTCTGTATGTTATATGTGTATTACACCTGTATTAACTGTGTCAGAAATATGGTTGTTGGAACAAATTATCCTTCTGCCTTTCATGCCTTGGCGGGGCCGCGACCCCTACGTATTGCAAAATAACCAAATAAAATCTGTTGTTAAAATAAAAAAAATTCTATGGTGCCGCAGCACCATTAGCGCAAGTCGCCGAGGCCCCAAAGGCCCTGTTTCAGTTTAACCTGCTCCAGTGGTACAGTAGTGTTTAGCAGTTATTATTATTATTATTATTATAGTGTTTTGTATAGCGCGAACATGACCCGTGGGTATCAGAGCGCTTTACAATAAGTGGTAGGTTAAAGATTAGCATATATAGTAACATTTAAGAGCAAACAGATATGAGGTAGATACTTATATGACTTTGGGAGGAGAGTATATATATATATATATATATATATATATACATAACATGAGCGTTTACATTATGAGATAGGTTAAAGGAATAGCAAATATAGAAGATGATTTAAAAGCAAACAAATATGAGGTAGGTAATTATAAGTTATTCGGGCGGTGAGTATATAAATATAAATATTCATATTAGCATGAGGTAGCAGTAAGGATACAACTAGATCCCAGGGAGTGACTCCTGTCCCGAGTCATCGTACAGTAATAATCAATGTTCAAGACGGCATCTTTCCCTTCTAGCGACGAAAATGCTCTGTATCAGGGCAATAAGATCCTACTTGTGCTCAGCAGTCTTCACTATGTAAGGTATTTACTCATCAAGATGCTTTTCACTTCCCTCTTAAATGTTGCTGTATTTTGAGTCTTTCTAATGTTTGGAGGGAGTGAATTCCAGATTCTGGGGGCTGCTCCCGAGAACGCTCGGTCATAAGTTTTTTTTTCTCCGGAAAAAGGCTGGCCGCAACAGCAGCTCCTTGGCACTTCTGGCTGGCTTTATGGGTGATACACGCTATTTTTAGTTGAATTCTGGCTTCATAGGGTAACCAGTTTAATGCTTTCAGGTGAGGAGAGATATGGTCGAATTTCCTCAATCCAGTGATAAGTCTTGCCGCTGCGTTGAGACATGCTTTTAGTGGTGCTATAGACGTTTTTGGTTAAAGTGGTGCATCCATACTCAATCCTTGAGATAACTAAGGATTGGACTGCCAGTTTAAGATCCGCCTCTGAGATGAATGGTTTCAGTTTTCTTATGTAGTTCAAGTGGAAACGGGCACTTTTAGCCATTGATTTAATGTGGGCTTGCACGTCGAGGTTCTCATCTAATGTGATTCCTAGCGATTTCGCGGAGTTGACTAGGGTTGGGGTGCAGTTTAACGCTGTCACCAGTTTGGTCCATTCCTTCATTTCCGTATGGCTCCTTGGAGGTGCAATTAATAGGAACTCAGTTTTGTGAGCATTCAGCTTCAGATGATTGGTGCAGTGCAGCGAGTGCCCTCTCCTCGGGAACTCCCAAGTCTGGATCCAATGTGGCGAAATCGGGCCACTCGTGTAGGACGCTGCAGCACCTGGCGGCACAGGCTGTTCCTGTCAAGCAGCGCTGCCAGTCAGTTTCGAGTGATTGGAGCTGCTCCTGCTCAGTAAACACAAAAAGTAAGTTTCTCTCCCCCCTAGCAGAGGAGAAGGGGGCTGGTGTGATCTTCTGTATCCTGATCAAAGCTCCGAGGGTACGATGTTCTCAGCCGCGTCTTGGTGAACCTTGGGGACTTTGTTAGGTACAGATCACAGCATATGGGCTTGACCCACTGGTCAAAGCACTCTGTCCTTTTGGGCGATGATCTGAACCCTTGGGCAACATGGTACCGGCAACCCCTCCTGGCATACAGGGTTGCTGCAGTAATCATGATCTGAGTGCAAACTCTCCTTATGCGATCACCCTTACTATGACGGACCCTCCTGGCATATGGGGTAGCCGATTTCATCAGTCACAGTCCGGCGCACCTGGCCACAACTCAGTTTACGGCTGACGATACAGCTCAAAACATTGGAGCCCTCTCTTGGCATACAGGGAGTTACAGAGCCAGTACTGTACAGCGTTACACCTCGCTCAGAGAATCCTCTTTCAGCGCTCTTCACTGGACCTCGCTCCCTCCAATGCTCCGCTCTTCCTCACAGGGCGCACTGGGTTTGGCAAATCTATATTTACAATAGAGGCTGGGGTCCAGTACAGGTTTCTTGAGTAGAGGCACCACTTTGGCCAGTTTCCATTCATGTTTATGTGGGTAGAACTGGAAACAACATCTTTAAGATCCATCCGTCCTCTCCAGAGGAGAGGACATTCAGGATATAATTCTGATGTTTTGGGATATAACTTAAATTCCAGCCCTGACCATTTTTTTCTGCTGGATTCCTGCATTCTACTTCTAACATATGCATGCTAGCACAGGGGAGCTCTCCAGTGGTGCGCCTTCACCAGCAGTAGGTCTAGCATGAAGGAGGTCTGTCAGACAACATCAGGATCTCCATGGACACTGCAACAATCTTGCGTTGGTGGACGGTAAAGGAGCACGTCATTCCGCACAGTGGCCACTGTAGTGACGGATGCACCCACCCTATGGTTCGATGATCATCTGATGGAACTATAGATCAGGGACATTTGGTCTTTAGAGGAGCTGGTCCTACACATCCATGTGATCAATGTGCCTGATACTGCAGGCCTTCCTCCCTAGCCTTTATTTCTGGTCTGTTCAGAGTATAACAGACAATACTACCTCAATGTGGTATGGCAACAAGCAGGGAGGAGTGGTTCTCTTTTTCTTTGCAAGGAAGCTCTGCGACTCTGGATTTGTGTGCACATGCATGGGTGCCATCTGGTAGGCTCTCTGGACACCATGTAGTAGCAAGCCTCAGCCAGGCCTACTAGTTCAAGGGATTCGCCCTTCTCTGCTCAGAGTCCTTAGACCAATAGTAAGAAGTTGGCACAGAAACTGGAATAGAAAAGACAGAGTTTATTAAACCTCATGAGGTGGAACTACATTCACACAATACCCTTCGGTACAGTATGAGGTAGCACACTGACTAGAAGGAGCTTGGTCCTTTTATACCCACACAGGGGCTGAAATGAAGGCGGTACAAGGCACAGAGTGCTGGTGTCAATACATACATGGTCATACAGAGAGTGTGCTAGCAACAAGTGGGAAGGACTGACAGTCAGCTAATTTTGGTGGACACAGCTTGACAGTTGGAGACAGCTGTATGCTCTTCTGAGCATGTGCAAAGTAGAGGAGACTAAACATATCTTGTCTCTAGGCAGATTTCAAGAGCAGTTGAGAGGAAGATAGGACAGAGCACATGGCATACAAAATGGATTTCGTAAAACGGGCAAGGTAGTCTTGAAATACCGAATGTCTTCTGCTAATGCTTAACCTAATTATTGCTAAACTACCACAACCAGGGTCAACAGTGTGATTCAGTGTCATCTTGCCAACCATGAGCAGCGTATACTGCAGGATATGGTTCAGAAGAGCTTTTACCTGGGGGGGGGAGGTTCCCCCCAGGTACACTTCTTTGCCACTTGCAAGAATGTGCACTGCCCACTGTTTTGTGAACTCTAGTAACCTTTGCAGGGAATGTTGGGGGCACGTATTTGTTGGCCTGGCATTTTCCATTTCACTACAAATTGCCTGCCATACCCTTCATTCCTCGGGTTTTGAGGAAGTTATGAAGACAGTAGGCATAGGCCATTCTGATAGCCCCAGATTGGCTGACAAGAGTGTGGTATGCAGATGTCCTGTTGCTCTCAGTGTCTCCTTCTCTGACTACCTTTCTGAGTGGACCTCATTTCCAAGTTAGATGTGCAAGTGCTTCAATTCAACCTCCTTTGCCTTCACCTTCATGCATTGAGGTTTAGAATGGACATCTAAGCTATTTTCAGCTGCCTCGAGACGGTCAACGTAATACTGTCAGCTCGTCATCCCTCCACAAAATCTGCCTGTTCAGTGAGGTGGAATTGCTTTGTCACATGGTGGGAATAGTAGATTGAGGACCTGTTAAAGGAAAATCTGTCAGAGGGTCTGTACTTCACCCTTTCTCTAGCTCAACAGGGGTGTGCTGTGGATACTCACAAGTGCTACGTTGCTGCTCTGTCGGCATTTATCTGTCTTTCTTATCAGTCTTCCCTGTTCAAATCCTCAAATGACATCCAAATCTTGAAGGTAACCTAGATATTTGTTTCCTCCTACACCCTTTGTGATGCTGTAATGGGATCTGAATCTTGTTATGACTTTTTTGATTTTTGCTCTGTTTGAACCCCTCCACAGTTGCCAGTTAAGACTGTTAACTTTTAATATTGCGTATCTTCTGGCCATCATCATGGCGAGATGTGTCAGCAAATAACAGGCGCTGTGTGTTATCCACCTTTCACACACTTTTATCCAGACATGTTGGTCTTGAGGGGTAAAGGAGGAGGCACTGCTATCGCGTCTATTCGAAAGGTGAAGAATCTGCAGGAAGAAGTATCCATCAAAAGACAAAGGTCCCGATGTAGGTAATCCCAGATTACCGATTCTTAAATACCGAATCATACCGATTCGGTATTTAAGAACTGGCAATCGGGATGTAGGTAATTTTACCGGATTCATTACCGAATCGGTATTTACCGATTCGGTATTTACCGATTCGGTAATTGCCATTCATTCCTATGGGTCTGGAGGCCCATAGGAATGAATGTCAATTACCGAATCGGTAAATACCGATTCAATAATTGGAGGAAACATTGAAGGGTGGCAGGGTGTCACTTTGACACCCTGTTGCACCCCTCAATTGTGCATGGGTGCACATGTTGCAGACATACATGCCCTTAGGGCATGTATGTCTGCAACATGGCACTGTTTAAAAAGCAAAAAAAAATGCTTTTTAAAGGGTTTTCATTATTTACCACCAACTTCTAGTTGGTGGTAAATAACGAATTCTTAAACCCCTGTAGCACTGATTACAGTGCTACCTACATGTCAAAATACAGATTCAGTAATTTTACCGATTCGGTATTTTACAGAATCGGTAAAATTACCGATTCTGTATTTTAACATGCCCCTACATCTCCATCTTCAAATACCGGTCGGTAACGGCAGAAATCGGCCGTTACCGACCGGTATTTGGTCTCCTACATCTGGCCCAAAGTTACTTAACTTTGACAACACTCCTTGTTGTGGATACTCTACCTGTAGATTCCTCACTGATCCCACCCACCTCCCTGATTTGACCTGTGGTCAGGGCCACTTCTACTAATAAAGTCAAAGTTAGTTGTTCCGCTGCACATCCATGCTTGACCTTATGCTATTTTCATCTCTGCCTCTAAGGCCTTTGAAAAATAGATGATCAATCTGGATTGGTGTACTGAGGTGAGTTATGGCAAAAGTTTCGGGATCAAGACTGGGATATTAAAAGTTGAGGAGTATGTAGGTAGATAGAGTATCTACTGGAAAGATTGTTATTTTAGATAATTCTGGGCCCTAATTGTCTTCCTGTGTTCGTTTAGAGAGCCAGGTTATGTTCTTCATTCTGTGTATGGTTTATCACCATGAGAATGCACAAGGCTCAGCTTGAAATTGAAAAAATATATATAATTTTTCAAGAAGGAATAATTCAAAATAACAGTTAGAGCGAAGCGGAAGAATACGGAAATATAAATTGCTTCATATTTTGGGTGATAGTGAGCATACCATACTTTACTCCAGAGAAGACACAGCACATATAAATACATTTGGGCACACCCATCCACATGAGAACCAGTCTGGTTTTTTTCCTTTCATTGCTTGGTCTACAGGAACACTTGTACGTCGAAAATAATTACATAACAGAGCTGTCAGAAAAGAAAATCTTTTTTTGAAAAAAACGATGTTTCCCAAGTCATCCAACGAATTGTACTGCGCCACCTTCACCATAGGGCGCGGGATAATGAAATATCTGTACAGTCAATTTAAAAGCAAATTCCTGCAGTAACCCGTAGCGCCGACCCGAGGACAGAGCCCACCGCCACCGCCGGCGTTAGATCTTAATCGTATCCCGCCAACAGTGGAGAACATTCCAGCCCGGCGGATCAGACGGGAGGCCGCTCGCTGCGTCGAAAATAAAAGCAGACGCCATGCTGGCTTGGGGTTGTCGGGAGCCTGTGTCTGAGTTCCAAGCAGCCAGTGTGCGCGAGGAGGCGTGCGTGGGTGGGTGGGCACCGGTACCGCCTGGAGCTGTGGTGCATGGGCACGACCGAGTCTTCCCTTCATCTCCTGCTCGAAATCTAGAGGCGCAGAGCGCGGGAAAGTCTTGTCTTCAATTTGTGTAGAATTTCAAACGGTCTTCCTCGATGCGCCGCTGAGTAAAGGAGTTTGTCGCGCGGGGGAAGTGACCTTTTTGCCGCCCGGCCTCTCCCAGTGTGGGCACTCTGGTATGACCTTATTTTAGCACCGGCCCTGGCCTGCTCTTTAGGTCATATTGAGTGTGGTGAACTGGCAGAGCGGAGTACATACACGCACCGCATAGCTGCCAAGGTTTCAGATTGCTATGTGTGACATGTTTATAATGTCAGTGTAATTATGAGTGACATTTCAATGACTATGAGTGACCCTTTCTCCCGATCAAAATCAAGTAATGAAGATGAGGGAAAAACGCGGCGATCAAGGCTGCTAATGTGGGTTACAGAGGCTGCTGCTTTTTATTGTACTCGCTGCTGCTGATTTTAAAAGCACGCTTTGACAAAAGCATTTAATTTTATATATTGTGTATGCAATTGTAACTTCTTTTTAAAACTCGTCTTACTTGCATTGACAGCCGCTCGTGGCCCCGTTCCGCCCCGGCTTGGTGCCGTTTGCTGCGGAGGGTCAGTTTCCAGAGCGTCACTTCTTGCTCGCTACAGCACTTCCGCCCTGCACGCAACCTTTGCAGGTCAGCGGTCTAATGCTGCCGAGCCTGTTTCGGTATTTAGTTCCTGCTCTGTGCCTCCGCCCATTGACAAACGCGGCGATCAAGGCTGCTAATGTGGGTTACAGAGGCTGCTGCTGTTTATTGTACTCGCTGCTGCTGATTTTAAAAGCACGCTTTGACAAAAGCATTTAATTTTATATATTGTGTATGCGTCACTTCTTGCTCGCTACAGCACTTCCGCCCTGCACGCAACCTTTGCAGGTCAGCGGTCTAGTGCTCCCTCACCTGCAGTGTATTTATGACGACATGGAGGAAGCGCAGCGGACGAGCGCAGCGGGAGCGCCGACTTCGCGCCAAAGTCGCGCACAAGTCAAGCCCGTCTGCGCCCGTCCGCGGTCGACCAGGCCCAGGGCCCTGTCGCAATGCCCAATTCTACTCTTATTCCTCCGCCGATCTCCTGAGACTTAAATCTTCAGGATCTATTCCTGCCCGTGCTGTCAAAGCGGCTCAGACATGTGGCATTCTTGTTCCATCTGCCTTCTCGGCACAGGTCTGTCTCCACGACCCTCTCCCCTTAGCTCCTCAGATCTCCGCCTCTCTATCGATTTACTATCTTAACACCCGTTCCCTCATTCGCCATCAGCTCGAGATCTTTCAATTACTGCATCAGAGCTCTATCGATATCCTTCTCCTAGCAGAAACCTGGATCACCGAAGACTCAGCCCCCGACATTCTCGCAGCAATCCCTACGGGATACTACATTATGCACGCCAACCGGCCCGCTGGGAAGACTGGTGGCGGAGTGGCGGCCATCATCCGCTCTGAACATACCTTTTCCCAGATCACGATGACCTTTATCCCTAAAACTGAATACCTGGCACTAAAATTTACCTCCCCTAAATCGTCTTTCATTTGTGTCCTCGTATATGGACATCAAACCTTGACATTTCACCTCCTTCAGTCTTCCCTTGCTCTTGGTCTGATCACTATTTCATCTCCTTTCACTTACATCTGCACACTCCGTGTCCTCCCCCCCGTACTAAGAATATTATGGCTCGTAATTGGAAAAGGGTCAATCTGCCTGATTTTCACGACTCTCTGGCTTTCACTGCACCCACGCTGCTGACCTCACTAGAGAATCAGGCTGACAAACTTGATGATTGGCTGCGTCAGGCTAGCGACAAAGCTGCCCCTCTTAAAAGAATTAAAGATAAGCGCCCCCACGACGCTCAACGTTGGTTTACGGACCAACTTAAAGCGGACAAACTTGCTTTGCGGCAAACCGAACGCCGCTGGCGTCGCCATTATGATCCTCAGCTTAAACTTGTTTACACTGAGACCTTAAAATCTTACAAACAATCAATCTTGGCAGCCAAGACAGCATATTTTTCACAAAAAATCTTGAATTCTAATAACAAAACGAAAGATATCTTCTCAATTGTAAATGAGCTCTCCTTACCAGATAGAGTCACCCCCCATCCTCAGCCGACCCAAACCCTCTGTGATTCGCTTAATTCTTACTTCATAGAAAAAATAACAACAATAAAAAATAATATCCCGACCCCGGCATCTCCAACTCCTCCACCTCTTCCCCCTACAAACACCAGTACCTTGACTGAGTTCCCACCTATATCACTACAAGAGTTCGTCTCCCTCCTTCATAAAGTCAGCTCGGGATCCCCCAATGATTGCTGCCCCCCGCAGGTCCTGAAAGAAGCCTTTCTTGCATGCCCAGGTCCCCCTCTAGCATTACTTAACAACTCCCTTGCTAACGGGGAGGTCCCATCCTCTTTCAAGCAAGCTGCAGTCTTACCTATCTTAAAGAAACCCAATGCAGATCCCACAATACTCAGCAATTACAGACCCATTTCCCTCCTCCCCTACCTAGGAAAGATCTTGGAGACCTACGTCACCCGCTGCTTGAGCTCTTTTATAGAGAAATCCTCTTTCTTAGACCCTCAACAATCGGGTTTCAGACCCCTCCACTCCACCGAGGCGGTCATAGTAGCAGTCATGGACACCCTCAGGAAAGGTGCTGACAAAAACACCTCTCAAGCCCTTGTCCTATTAGATCTCTCGGTGGCATTTGACACGGTCGATCACACCATCTTGATCGACCGTGTCCACAACGCCGGTATTCTGGGAGTGGCCCTTGACTGGCTCAGATCTTTCCTTCACCAGCGTTCACAGTCCGTTCACCTCTCCACCTTTTCCGCTCCCTACACTTCCCTTCCCTGCGGTGTCCCACAGGGCTCTGCACTATCCCCTCTCCTTTTTATTTTGTATCTCCAACCACTTTTAGCTTCCCTCCGTAACTCCCCGGTCACAATTTTCAACTATGCGGACGACCTTCAGTTAATTTTTCCCATAGACTCCTTCCCTTCCTCCCGTATTAACTTCCAGTCTACCATGCTGACCATTGCGGAGTGGATGTATCACAGCCACTTAAAGCTGAACCCTACCAAAACTGAGCTCGTCCTGGTAGGAGCACCCAATCACCCATGGAATGACACCTTCTGGCCTAAATCTCTGGGGACTGCACCCACTCCTGTGAGCTCATTCAAAAGCCTGGGGGTGATCATTTCCGAAGATCTATCAATGAGACCGCATATCAACGCGGTCACTTCCGCCTGTTTCTTCCACCTCAGGCGGATTCGTAAGATCAGTAGGTTTCTTACCAAAGAAGCCCTGACCCAAGTTGTCATTGCGCTCATCACCTCCAGGCTCGACTATGCCAACATTCTATACGCAGGAATTCCTGCATGCCACCTTAACCGACTTCAGCTGGTGCAGAATCAGGCTGCTCGCCTGATATTCCACCAGCCTAAACATCAGCACGTCACTCCCCTCCTCCGCAGTCTACATTGGCTCCCTGTTTCTAAACGCTGCACTTTCAAACTGGCATGCACTACCTTCAAGGCCCTTTCGGATGCAGCCCCCATGTTCATCTCTTCGGCCTTGTCCCGTCACATCCCTTCTAGAGCCCTTCGCTCAGCATCACTAAACCTCCTCGAGGTCCCTAGATTTAAAAGAAAAAAGCATGGTGGCCTGAGTTTTTCTGTCCTGGCCCCCTCCGTCTGGAATTCCCTACCTCCTTCTCTCCGTCTCTGCCCAAAGTACGATTGTTTCCGCAGACTTTTAAAAACCCTGCTCTTTCAAGCCGCTTATGACTAACACACTCACCCTGGATCAACGCTATATGTCAATGAGCGCCAAGAAACCGATGGTGATAGTGCGCGTTATAAATTATTTTAATAGAATTTTAATAGAATAGAGGGAAACACATAAATATCAGAACTTCCACCCATTTGAGCAACTAGAAACTCTTAAGATCTTGAAACAGCTGCACAGTACTAGAAATGTAAGTGCACCAACATAGCATCCAGTAACTCAGAGTGATCCTCATAAACAGTTTTGCGATATGCATAGTAGAGTGGCGTTCTCTGCTGCAGGGATATTAATCCTATGCGATAGAACATGCAGAGTGAACTGCCAGTTGACAAATTTCCCACCTTTGAACAGATACATTTAATTACAGCAGCCTTTTTGACTTGCTTACAGACGTCCTGCGTCACAACTCCTCTACCTACTGCTGCACCTAGCTGGGGAATAAAGTTTTCTGCCAATGTGTTGTTGCTGAAGTGTCTCGAGTCACTGTCACACTCACTGGCTGCAGACTGAGGTGTTGTAGTGTAGATGAGATTAAAGTCTAAATGACACGATGGACGGTGAGGAGAGCTTTGAGAGCAGGTTCGTGTGCCTTCAAAAGACACTGACAGAACCTGCTCTCGGACTCACTGACCGGACAGAACCCGGACCCACAGCAGCCCTCGACGTCAGATAAGTGGTGTCCTAATTTAATTGTGCTGCAGGGTGGCAGCAACAATTCCTGGGTAGGCAGGAAATTGAAATAATCCTGCCATAGCCTGCGCCTGTAGGGACCTAGTCCGTCCTCCCTGGTGTCTGTTATGTTGTCCAGCCGATCGACTTGAGCGGCACCAGCGGACCCATTATGGCGCTGAATAATATAGAAACAAGCATTTACAATGCAATAGGTCTCGCATTAATTAAGTTTGAGCTATTGGCATTGCTAAATATTGCGACACCAGTTGCAACAAAAGTCTATAAATTGTAGGCCAAAATAATTTGTATTTTTTTTTGTAGCAATGGTGGCATGCTGCGCTTTACATGAATATGTTTAAAAGTAAAATGTGACATACTGCGATTGCTACAATAGTTAATTGTGGATGCGTTAACAATTGATGTGTGCACTGATGGCCAGTGGTGTGTGTACCTGTAGAAATGGTGCACTGATGCTGTGTGGTTGTGGTTGTGTGTGTGGTTGTGTGTGTGTGGTTGTGTGTTTGTGCGTTTGGTTGTGGATGTGTGTGTGTGATTGTGTATGGTTGTGTGTGTTGTGTGTGTGGTTGTGCGTGTGTTTGGTTGTGTGTGTGGTTGTGTGTGTGTAGTTGTGTGTGGTTGTGTGTATGGTTGTGGGTGTGTGGTTGTGGGTGTGTGTGTCCTTGTGTGTGGTTGTGTGTGTGGGTTTGAGGGTGTGGTTGTGTGTGTGGTTGTGTGTGTGGTTGTGTGTTTGGTTGTGTGTGTGGTGTGTGTGTGGAGTTGTGTGAGAGTGTGGTTGTGGGTGGTTGTGTGTTTGTGAGTGTGGTTGTGTGTGTGGTTGTGCGTGTGGTTGTGCTATTGGTATTGTAAATTACACATTTTTTATTTATGTGTTGGTTTTGAGAATAGAGAAATTAATAGCTTTGTCATTTACAATGCCAATAGTTTTAACTTTCGCAATTGTGACACCTATAGCATTTGTAGTGCAATATCTGTTGTATTAACGTGACTTAGATGTATTGATATTACAAATAACAATCGCTTTTAATTTTTTTTAAATAATTAATATTTAAATAAAAGTTATTGTAATTTATAATGGCAATAGCTTAAACTTTTGTAAATAACTTTTCTGAAGATTATGTTCAGTGTATTTTATCGCGATGAAAATCCAAGAACAGAAGTGAAATATTAACATCATTTTGTGACATTTGTAATAATGCGTGAAACATTGAGATAACATATTTGAAAAAGTTGTTGTTGAATGGTTGCACAGATTGATGCTGTGGTGGCGCTGAGTGATGTTGTGGTGGCGACGAGTGATGCTGTGGCGTTCAGTGATGCAGTGGTAGCGCATAGTGATGTTGTGGTGCCCCTGATAGATAGATAGAGTGATGGCGATAGATTGAGTGAGTGCGATAGATAGACAGAGTGAGAGCGATAGATAGATAGACAGATAGAGTGAGGGCGATAGATAGAGTGAGGGTAATAGATAGAGTGATGGCGATAGAGTGAGTGCGATAGATAGAGTAAGGGGGATAGATAGAGAGCTAGAGTGAGGGCGATAGATAGATAGAGTGAGGCCGATAGATAGATAGATAGATAGATAGATAGAGTGAAGGCGATAGATAGATAGAGTGATGGCGATAGATAGAGTGAGGGTGATAGAGTGATGTAAATGTAAATGTAGTTGAGCTTATATAGCGCACAGCTACCCGCAGTGGGTTTCCCGGCGCTTGCTTAGGGAACCCTTCCTGGTATTCCCCTGTGAGATAGCAGGGTATCCACAAGGTGAAAGTCAGGCATCCCGCCGCGAGGGGCCGTTGTGGAGATTAAGCAAGCTATTGCCCAGAGTCGCAGAGTGTGAACCCTTGAGTCGTGGAGGCACCGGGGCGAGAATTATCAAGTCCGTGGAATTTTTAGCCCAAGACCCCGCCGAGGCGGGGAATTGAACCCTGGTCCAGGACCGATCTCAGCTTCCGGGTCTGCTGCCTCTAACCCCTGAGCCACACTTCTCCACAGAGTGATGGCGATAGAGTGAGGGTGATAGATAGATAGAGTGAGGGGGATAGATAGAGAGATAGATAGAGTGAGGGCGATAGATAGATAGAGTGAGGGAGATAGATAGATAGATAGATAGATAGATAGATAGATAGATAGATAGATAGATAGATAGATAGATAGAGTGAGGGCGATAGATAGATAGAGTGGGCGATAGATAGAGTGAAGGCGATAGATAGATAAAGTGAGGACGATAGATAGATAGAGTGAGGTGATAGATAGAGTGAGGGCGATAGATAGATAGAGTGAGGGCAATAGATAGAGTGAAGGCGATAGATAGATAGATAGAGTGAGGGCGATAGCTAGATAGAGAGATAGATAGAGTGAGGGCGATAGATAGATAGAGTAGGGGGGCTAGATAGAGGGCAATAGATAGATAGAGTGAGGGCGATAGATAAATAGAGTGAAGGAGATAGATAGATAGAGTGAGGGCAATAGACAAATAGATAGATAGAGTGAGGGCGATAAATAGATAGATAGATAGATAAATAGAGTGAGGGCGATAGATAGATAGATAGAGTGAGGGCAATAGATAGATAGATAGATAGATAGATAGATAGATAGACAGACAGACAGACAGACAGGCAGAGAGATAGAGTGAGGGCAATAGATAGAGTGAGGCGATAGATAGAGTGAGGGCGATAGATAGAGTGAGGGCGATAAATAGATAGAGTGAGGGAGATAGATAGATAGATAGATGGAGTGAGGGCGATAGATAGAGTGAGGGCGATAGATAGATAGAGTGATGGCGATAGATAGAGTGAGGGTGATAGATAGATAGAGTGATGGCGATAGAGTGAGGGCGATAGATAGATAGAGTGAGGGAGATAGATAGAGAGATAGATAGAGTGAGGGCGATAGATAGATAGAGTGAGGGCGATAGATAGATAGATAGATAGATAGATAGGTAGATAGATAGAGTGAGGGCGATAGATAGATAAAGGGAGGGTGATAGATATAGAGTGAAGGGGATAGATAGAGTGAGGGCAATAGATAGAGTGAGGGTGATAGCTAGATAGAGAGATAGATAGAGTGAGGGCGATAGATAGATAGATAGAGTAAGGGCGATAGATAGAGGGCGACAGATAGCTAGAGTGAGGGCGATAGATAGATAGAGTCAAGGAGATAGATAGAGTGAGGGCAATAGATAAATAGATAGATAGAGTGAGGGCGATAAATAGATAGATAGATAGATAGATAGATAGATAGATAGATAGATAGATAGATAGATAGATAGATAGAGTGAGGGCGATAGATAGATAGATAGAGTGAGGGCAATAGATAGAAAGATAGATAGATAGATAGATAGATAGATAGATAGATAGATAGATAGATAGATAGATAGATAGATAGATAGATAGATAGATAGATAAATAGAGTGAGGGCGATAGATAGATAGATAGAGTGAGGGCAATAGATAGAAAGATAGATAGATAGATAGATAGATAGATAGATAGATAGATAGATAGATAGATAGATAGATAGATAGATAGATAGATAGATAGATAGATAGATAGATAGATAGATAGACAGGTAGAGAGATAGAGTGAGGGCGATAGATAGAGTTAGGGCGATAGATAGATAGAGAGATAGATAGAGTGAGGGCGATAATTAGAGAGATAGAGTGAGGGTGATAGATAGATAGAGTGAGGGTGATAGATAGATAGATAGAGTGAGGGCGATAGATAGAGTGAGGGCGATAGATAGATAGAGTGAGGGCGATAGATAGAGTGAGGGCAATAGATAGATAGAGTGAGGGCGATAGAGTGAGGGTGATAGAGTGAGGGCGATAGATAGAGAGATAGATAGAGTGAGGGTGATAGATAGATAGAGTGAGGGCGATAGAATGAGGGCGATAGATAGATAGAGTGAGGGCGATAGATAGATAGATAGATAGATAGGTAGATAGATAGATAGATAGATAGAGTGAGGGCGATAGATAGAGTGAGGGCAATAGATAGATAGAAAGATCGATAGATATACTCTCCCAGAGCAACGCATGCGCGTTGCCTCAGCGAGACCTAAAAAGGCAGGAGTAAATCTGTTTTCTCAGTGGGTAAGACGAGGGAGGAGCCACCGTAAGAGTGTAGAGTAAGGAGGTTATAGGCAGGGGGGAAAAATCCCATTGGAGAAACAGCGAAAAATGTAAACCTTGCAAAAACTCTCATGCCTATATAGACTTTCTACATTTTGGTAGCCGTAATTATTTACATTATACGAGCATCCTTGGAAAACGGTGCCTCTTACAGATTTTCATGGCTGCTCTTTGATTTTCTTTTGAATTTCAAGATAGTTGGAAATGTGCTCCAAGCATAGAGAGTAACCCAAGAAAAGAACATTCCAAACTCTTTGACAATCTGCCCCTGAACTTTCATCCAGCCAGGCCGACGCATTATCATGGACATTTTGAATTCCACTCGGATTCCTTTATCAGGAGCAAACAACCTTACATCCAGTACTAGGCGATAGGGGGCATTCGCTCTCACTCCCGTGAAGTGGCTGCCAACCTAAAAGAAGGTATTATGAAAGCAGCGCTGGCTTTGGACGCATCTTTAGAGCCGGAAAAGTGATTCTTGAGTTAACGCTCACTGCTGACATCTTGAAATTACAAGTTTTACCCTGCCAGTTCAGTTCAGACTCACCATCCACACGAGATTGTCAAACTGAGAACAGTTACATTTGGTAGCAATAATATTTGTGATGTAGTGTGCTTAGAAGCACCAGAAGCTTTCTAGGTAGAGCTATATAACAAATAATTATAGTCAGCACTTTTTAGTGTGAGCTTGTCTCATTCCTTTAGTGTCGTTCGCCTTGGCCTAAAACAGCAGAATCGCCTCCTTTTTTTTTTTTTTTTACAATTTTCCATAGCGCGAACTCGACCCGAACGTATTGGAGCGCTTTACAAGAGCACCAGTTACGTTAGACAAGGACACATGAATTTTTTGATAGGCACGGGGAGATTAAGTGATTTCCCCAGAATCACAGAATGTTGAACCGATGCCGAGGCAGGAATCTGGTTCCCCAGCGCCAAAGTCCCCATCCTCTCCCTTTAACTGCAGTCTCTTCAGGGCTCGTATTTTAACCCTCCAGAGAGCGGGTGCTTTAGACAAGTAGATTATTATGCGAGCACATGGTCACCTCCCCTCTAGCTAGTACGTCTTCGGCAGCCGGCGGAGCATTTCAGCCGCTGCAGAGTCTCGCTTGCTTGTCTTGTCGAGGGTTTGTTGTAAACCACGGGAGTTTGTTTACGTGAACAGCCCACTTCCTCTAAAACGCGCAGTAAATTCTGGGAGACAGCAGGCAGGTGATAACAAACAATGATGGCTCTGCGGCTCACCCCCTCCCAGGGGCTGCCATTTGCGGCGAGGCTGCAGATTGCTGGGAGATGGGCTCTTCTGACACACGCGGGGCCACGGAGACAGTGGAAGAAAATGTCAAAGCAATCCGAGATGATTAGGACGATGAGTCACGCCGAAAGAAATCCGTGGCTTTCTATTGAAATTGATATGTCTTTATAGACACTGGTGATTCTCTCGCTACTGTGATGGGCTCTGTTGACCTGCACAGAGGAATGTGGTGGCTGCAGCTGCAGGAGGATTCCCATAAGGGCACCAACCAATCCAGCGGCAGTGACATGGGAGGGCCCGGCCAGGGTGGGTGGGGGGAGAGCTGCACTCCCCGTGCCCCCTGCGCCTACGCTCTCTGTGCCTTATAGAATGTTCTTATCTGCTTGTTAAATAAACAAGCAGATAAAAATACTCTTTTACGTCTGCCACAAAACAGGATACATTGTCCGGAGGGGCAGTGAGAAAAGCGGACAGGGTGGCACCCAATACCCCTCTTTTCCAATGGGAAGCCAGCGTTTACCATGAACGCTGACGCTACCCAATGGAAAGGAGGGGCGGGGCTTACAGGACCCTTTTTAGCACAAAATCTCTCGCAGGGCGTAGCCAGAGCAGCTTCGCTGCTCAAGCCCACGCCTCTACGTGACCTAAATACTCCACATAGGTCAAGCCAGTGCGCATTTACAATGATTCTCCCGCATTCAGAATGCCCAAAGCCCTGCTGCCGAAAGGTCCCTGGAGTGGCACCGAGTCCAATGTGAGCGGGTGAGGTCTACTTGCAGACTGCTAAATTAAATGAACGCTACTAATACATAAATCAAGAAGAACAAGTCTGCCATGAATAATACTCACAGACCGGAGAGCAGCTGAGACGAATCTTGCAGCAAGTCACTGTGAGGCACAAAAACTGGCAGCACATTGCAGTGGCGCGCAAAGAAACATAACTGCCGCTCGCCCCTCACTCAGAGACTACTTCCTGTAGGCAAAGCACATGGACCCCACTGTGCGATTATTGTTGCGCCCATCACGTGACGCCAATGCGGCCGGCCTGGGCTAAATTTTGCATCAGTAGCTAGGATCAGATAAAGCAGCCACAGTCGCGACCCGGGGGTTGACCTGTGAGAGCCTCAGGGCGCCATAGGTAGGAAAGGTCACTGACTAGGGGTGGTTCCAGTTCAAGTTGCCACAAACAGCAACACTCGCATGCCAACCCCCGATAACTGTGCCTGCCACAGCCACTCACGCAAACTGCCACAGCTCAGGGCAGACCCCGCCTGGGTGTCTCGGTATTGGGCACAGGACTGCCTCGGGCAGGGTGACGTCAGGCCTGGTTGCAGCGAGTGCCAGTGACTCCGCCACGGGTAGGAATTTCAGCTGCAGGCCAGGCAATTTTATACATTGTAGCAGCACAGACAGTGCACAAGATTACTATACTGTTAAGTGTTACTGAGCCTGACAGACAGTGCACAAGATTACTATACTGTTTAGTGTTACTGAACCTGACAGTGGCAGCGCCCCGGCCGGCAAGTCTGCAGGGAGCAGCTGGCAGCACTGAGCAGAGTCGGCCAGATGCAGGTGTCACAGGAGTGCGCGCTAGCAGCCTGGCATGGCGGCCACGCTAGTTACTTGTGAGCTGGTACAGGAGAAAGACAGCGACATTAAAATGCGTGACAATGCATTTCAGTGCGGTGATGCGGAGCACCACACTGAAATGCGTTAGAGTCACGTCTGATGCGTGATACTTGGCAGGCCTGCAAACATCCACAGGGTTGGATTGGGATCAAAAATCGGCCCGGGCACACCAAAAAAAAGTGGCCCACACTTGCGTATTGCTTTTCCGCAAAACACTGCATCAGCGAAGTTTTATGAAAAGAAAGGGGGGTGGGGCATGTTTAATTAACTTCACTTAGATTTTTTTTAATGCACAGATTAGTTCACACTGCTGTGACACATCTGAATGCAAGTGAGACCACTTCTGCTCAGGGCCCCTGCCCCCACTCGATCAGCATACATTAATGGGCCAAGCCAACGAGAGAAAGGGCGTGATACCTCCGCCCATCAGCCTCTAGGAAGGCCACTCAGGCACCCACTGGGCTGCTGGCAGCATCCTAACATACAGACAGCCCCCAGGCTGCCCAAAAAAGCAGCCCACAGCTAGAACTCGGCTACCGGCCATTCAACCATTTCCCGAATGCCCGCGTTACCAATCCGACCCTGTCCACCGTTCAAATTTATTTCATATCTCCCTATACTAATTCACCATTAATCCTTTTTGGGTTCCTGAGTAGCTTGTTGCTAGCTAGAGTAGCGCTTCGACGCATCGTCATAGGTAGCAAGCGCTATAAAAATGCAATTACAAGTGAGTGCAGTGGCGATGGTTTGCAAGCCATTAGTGGGTGTAAGCAGCAGATTTACGAACCTGGAGTTTTTACACACACACGACCTGTCTGTAAAAATGTTTTACTCTGGGTGCCACCTACAGACAGAGCATACATGCCAACATTTCAAAAGAGTGATATTGGGGAAATTAATTTTCCCATTGGCTAACATTGAAATTTAGGTGAGAGGCAGCTAAAATAAAGCCATTTTGGGCTTAAAAAAATAATCAGGAGTGGACCTCATGACTGAATCTGATCTGTTGGCATGTATGATAGAGTGTCCCTGCCTTGTTCCCCTGTAGTCTATTTTTTCAGTACTGCCTGGTCTACAACACGAGCAGTGTTTAATTTGTAAAAGAAGAAGAGCGAGTGTCCTAAGTTTTTCTTAGTCTTTAGGGAACACGCTGTTGAATGCCAGGGGGCCGAATACCCACAAGCTTAGTACACAGTATTTCACCTCATGCCTCTTCAGTGCATTACCACATCAGTGCTTAATTTGAGCCAATGGGGTCCACCCGCACTCATTTTTGGGGACCAGCTCTTACTTGTCTTTTTTCTAAAATGAACCAAGAGCAAGAGAAGGACAACACAAAGCAGAATTGTGGATGAAGAGAAGAAAAAACCTTCACAAGGGGGGGAAGCAGGCATCTGTAAGAGTGAGATAAAGAGACAGGCTATGTATAGTACTAAATTAAAAAAGCATCAAGTGTTTTAAGGCTACTCAGCCTTGTTATTCCGCATGCCAATATATAAATGCAATGGCCGTGGGCTTCTGCGAAGTGCTTCAGGCACCAACACTCAATATTTCATAAATTAAACACTTCCACGCATTCCCTTCCCCTTTATTTCTCTTCTGTAGTTTTTATTTCGTCAACGGTTTATTCCTTTGTCACTGATTTTCCCTTTTTCTCTTGCTTTCCACCTTTCCCTCGATTGTGTTTTTCTCCCTCTTGCTGTGGTTCAAAATCTGATGAAGAAAAATAAGCGGCGGTCCCAAAAGATGAGTGCCGGTTGTCCCCACCTGCAACCACCAGCTCAGATTCAGCACTGAACACGAGTCCGCCAAAAATGTATGTTTTCCAGTTGCTCTATGAAGAACAATAAGCATTTGTGTCTGTTCTCACTAGTCCCCTGTAGTGCATCACCCGTCACTGTTCATTATACTTGAAACTGCATAATTGCACATGCTTTGCGTGAACTGGTGCTCCAACCCATAGAAAGGCACAGCTTGTCAAGATTTTCATTGATACCTTTATCTAAACAGGTGATGAGATTGGACTTGTTAGGTCTCGTGGCGATTACAGCGCGAAAGCGCTGTCTCGCCAGAGACCTATAGTCACCGGCTCTGCTTCCCAGGAGACAGGAGATGGGCAAGCACAGGCTCAGGAATCGGATCGGCGCGGGCTGCGTGCAGACAGCATGCCTGAAACACACGCGCGCACACCCATCTCCTGTCTCCACTGCCAGCCTGCTGCTTACTTTCACTTTCCCTCCCCCCTCCGCCGCCGGCTCCACTGCCCATCACCGCGCACAGAAGTGCTCCTTTCACACAGCACACGGCCCCTACACCGAGGACCCTCCTCCCCACTGCAGTCAGGAGAAACGGGTTATGTAATTTGATCCGTGGTGGAGAAGCGCTCTGCGGCGTGTTGGTGCTCCCGGGATTGGGGAGGGGAGGGCTCTTCTCATTAGATATAGCTGGCACCCCCCGTGATGGGTGCGCGAACGCAGGGCAAGGTATTTATCGGGCAGTGACTCACCCGGTTCTTCGATCCTGTGGAGTCGGCTACCATGCACCAGCTTCCCCCGCCGGAGCCTGCCTCTTGTCTTCTCTTGACTCATTGTACATGGCCTCACTAAAGGCGTGTCCTCTCTCTATATCGATGCCGACTTCCGGTGGTAACAGGAAGTGCCGCGGTGCTGGGGCTGTCATGGCAGAGGTATGGCCCGCCGCCCCCCCCCATCCACCTCCCCCACCCGGGCCAGAAGGAGAAGAAGTTGCTGCGGCGGCGACTCTTTCCGCCCCAGCCCCGCGGCTCTGCCTTGCTCATGGGACGCGTCTTGCGCACCCTCACCACCCTTTCCCGGCTCAGCTCCTAGCCCCCTCCGGTCCCTCCAGCACCCACTCCTCCCGGACCTCCATCCCCCCGGCTCACCCCGGAGCCAGGTTCCCCGCGCATCCTTGACCCCCCTCGGACCCCGGGGCTGTCCGGCCTGAAGAACCATGGAAACATTCTGGTACTTGTCATTTCACGGTTAGCATTTATGCGCTCAGATATGTTTGGTACAGCCCCTTGTGAGTAATCTGCTTGCCGCAGGTACAGTCAGGGCCTCTCATGTTTCGGGGGTTGATAATTGTGTGCTGTGTGTGGGATGAGGTGACGCTCGTACATCGCTTGGCTTGGCACAGAAAGTTTGCAACGCATGCGTCAGCATCTCCTGCCCCTACCTATATCGCGAGCCTGAGTTCAGAAAGTCTTTCATGTGACACATCATTAGTACGTTTGTCATGACGTATTTTTGAGCAGAGAAGCAGGGGCAGTCGCAGAGCCGGTCTATCATTGAAGCAGCAGACTTCATATAGCGCAATTTCAGACGCTTTCCAAAATCACGCACAGCCAGAGTAGAGGGAGGGAGCGCAGGAGAGCCCGGGATCGTCAAAATGGGGAGAAATGGACAATTAATGTATAAAAATCAAGGCTCGGGCACTGCTGAAAAATACCAAACATCAGAACCTTGTCTCCAAGTGCTCCCTCCATCTACAGATAAAGGCGCAGAGCCTGCTGGGGAATGGGCTGAAGGTGTAAGCCCAAGATCACACAGTTCAGCAAGTAAATTGTGAGGGGCCACAGCCCTGCCAAGTTCCCAGCGCCAAGTGTGATTAGCTGCTCCCAGGCCTGCTTATCCTTTTGTTCTGGGACTTGTAGTCTCAACTATATGTCCTACAAGGCTAAATGTCCCATGTGGTCTCACGGCTAGACTGCCGACTTTATCGCTTGGAAACCAAAGTTCGAGCCTCGGGTCGATGTGATTCTGGACAAATCACCTAATCTCCCTGTGCCTACCAAAAAACAAACTTTGAGAATTAATCACGCAGAACTTCCTGAGAGAGCCCGATGATTTATTGGAAGGGAGTGGGAGGGATTGCAGAGAGAGTGGGGTGGAGGAGCTGGGAAAAGACACGAGAGGGAAAACAAAACAAGCCTCGATCTCTTGACTTGGCCCCATAAAGATAAGAACCATGGGAACACGTGCATAATGAACGCCTTGCTGCAGTGCATGAGCAACACCGACCTTTTCGCGGAGTACCTGGCGCTGGAACAGTACCGGGGGCCGAGGGGGCTGGAGAGCTCTGAAGTGCGCTTGGAGAGCCTGGATGGGCTCGATGGCTCCGAGTCTCTGGACCAGTACCGGGGCAGCACCAGGGGGCGAGGCCGAGGTCACCGAGCAGCTGGCCAGCCTCCTGCAGAGCCTCTGGACCCTGGAATACACCCCGCAGCACAAAAGCGAGTTCAAGGTGAGGAGGAGAGGGGACCGAGGGGGCGGGAGAGGAACTAGCCATGTGCGTGGCTCACTCTGTCAACATATCCTCTCCTACACTGTAGATGTCACTTTTGTTTAATATTCTTGTTTCTGAGTGGATTCTGCAGGGGTGGGGGGTCGCCCACTTTTAAAGGGCTCAACTCTGCTCTACCACACTGCTTTCAAGGACAGCATACTCTTGCACACACTCTCACTGCTCACCAATTCAAAGTTTGCTAAACATTTAATGCAACGCATTATCATACACAATGCCAATAACTCAAACTTTAATGCTGTGAGACCTATTGCATTGTAAATGCTTGTTTTTATTTTTAGCAGAAGACAGCGGTTGTTGCTACTTCCATAGGTTCTGGAGTCCTAGGAAGAGCCAGGTGCTGGAATCTCTGTGATGTTCAGTGGTGTACAACATGTATGGTGAGTGGGTGTATAAAGTAATCTTTACTAAATTTAAATCTAAAAAGAATGGAGTTGTGAATCCTGATTTCTTGTTCTATATTTTTTAAGTATCAAAGTAGCGACTACTTCAGAATAAGAAAATTAGCAAACCTTTAAAGATACATTAGTATTTTAAAATGTAGTAAATTATGTAGCCCTCTTGAAACAAAATGAATTCCAACACTCAAAAAAATAATGTCCTGTAAAATTTACAGGCTATATATATACCTTGCACTTAGGGTTGAAGAGTTTCTTCAAAGTGATCTCCTTGATAGCATTTTGTCGATCCTGTGGTAAAGAATGTAGTAACACACACACACAGAGCTGGTGGTTGTGGTGACCTTTGCCAGAGGGCAGTAGATTAAGATATCATTCTAAAAAGAAGCTTTGGCAGAGCCAGTAGGTCTGGTGTTGGCTGCCACTGTTTTGCCTTTGTCGACTCTTATTTTATTTTTTGTTTTGTTGTGGTTTTTATAAAACATTTTTTATGGGGCGGGGGCTGCTGGCCTCTCACCAATACAAAAAAGTCTCTCAAAACAAATTTGTTTTGATTTCATAAAGCACAAATTACCAAAGTTGTCTTTGTCACTGAACAGAACTACTCTGTATGTAGATGTGCTCCTTGTTAAAGAGCAGAATGCAGTCAGTCTTGGTGATGTAAGCTAATGGCTGACGTGGGGTGCTCAAAGACTTTATAAGTGAGTGTGTGGCTAACACTGGACCTAAAAATAAAAGGAAGAAATATGGAAGAAAGAAGAGGTTGAGCAATACGTATTAGAAGGGCTGATAATAGTTGGATTTGTTTGGTAGCAGGACAAAAAGGAAGACTAGCCCCAAGCCCATCCCTCAATAACAGTTATTACTATTACCCAATTTTTTAATGCTAAATTCATGTACTGCACAAGGATGAAATGTTGAGCATACCCTGTTAGGCAATGAACTTTAACCTACAGGGCATACACAGATGTCAGTGGCATCAGTGATATTTTGGGTGTGTTAGTCCCATTTTAGGGGGTAAATGTATAATCCCAGTTATCCTGTGGGGAGATACCCCTTTATATTTAAATGCAGCCAGGTATGTCCACGAGGAGATAATAGTGAATTTATAATGAGGGTCTTAATTTTCTTGCTAGCTACCTAGCCACGTTCACTGCATGCACAGTGTTTTTTTTACCTACTCTATATATAGATTTTCGCTCAAGGTAAGTGACACTTTTGCCGCCCCGCCTGACCCAGTGTGGGCACTCTGGTATGGCCTTATTTTAGCAAAACATAGTAGAGAGAGCTGTGTTAAAAGTCGGGATAGAACCCCTGAATCCAGCTTGACTGTAGTGTTTACCGGTGGCCAGGCGTATCCACTCTCTCTAGGGATTGGTCTGAGAGAAAGGACCACTTAAATAGGTACTACCCAGATATACTCTTCGGTTTTATTTTCATTTGGTATTAGGGTTTTGACTGAAAACGCTAAATGCAAAGGGACAGAACCGTGAGGCCACAAACTGATTGTTTAGGGTCCAGGTCACTGGAATGAGAACATTCTCGCACGTTTTAGGCTGGAAGAGAATCACTTTAATCTTTGGACGTTCGCCTAATCTGAGGGGGTGCTTACAGTCTTTGTCAGGGATAAAATTGTAGTATGATGCAGGAGCGAGAGTAATAGCTTTAACACACAACATGACAGCACATCAGTTTGAGGGGACCCCAGATGACCTTAGGGATTGATGTAGAAAACTCTACACTCACCTGATAAGATAAATTGCCTGATCTAAGATCGCCAAGCATTCCTGTCGGAGGTGGGAATTAGTCCTTGTTGCCTGGGGCTAAATCACAAATCTTTTTTCTGTGAGAATTCCTATTCCAGGCTTAGGTGTTTGATTTACCCATGAATTTACACGAGTGAGGCCTGCTTACTCACATGAAAAACTGTATGATTATGTCCCCAAATTTAATTAGAAATTCACACCTATTCACATACAGAAAAGGTTCTGTCATTTAGACCCTTTGACAATACATGTTGTTTAGTATTTGTTTTGTTTTTCTGAAAGTGTGCATACGAGCAACCATTGTTTTTATCTTCTCCAATGCTATAATAATAATGTTCAGTTCTTAATCTAGTCCCATAGGCTTGGCCATATCATTGTATGACACTCCAATGGTTTACCTGTAGAGCTCACCGGGGGTTCCAATATTGTTGCTCTGCGGCCTTTATTTTTGGATGTGCCACATATTCAGTTTCTAAAACCCAAGGTGGATCTTTGTTCAACACCCTCATGCCCCAGGAGCCAGCAAGAGGATGATGATCAGAATACCGAGGCCCAGTTACTTATGTCATAGGTGTTCATTAAAAAGTCATCAGGAATTGCAATTGCTTTTTGGTTCTTGCAAGTTTGAAGGTAAGGTACCCGCACACATGTAGGTTTTGTTTTCATCCACTCCCCTTGCTTTCATTAGAGGATTCAAGCTGTGGAAACACTCTTACTGGCCTGTTTTCAGAGTCAAACGCAATCTGATGGCACCTTCTTTGATGTCACCTCTGTGATGTGACGGGGCAAATAGTACATCAAATATTTTCTATTACATCTAAGATATTGGTACACTCCTTGAGCCTTTAAACCCAGTTGCTGTATAAATGCATTTGTTAAAATATATATATTGGCGAATTTGAACCTTTAGTGTATTTCTAGATTCAAAGATTATTTTATTTATTTACAGTATTCAATTTTCTCTGTGCTTCTTTCTTTCATTACCCTGGATCCTTGTTGTTATCTCGTTTCTGTGTTTTTAGTGTCACTGCTTCTCGATTGGTCTCCACTTGTGTGCCTGTACTTTAATCCCCATGGCTTTTTCTGAACTTCTGTGCTACTGTCTTGCCTTCTAGCATTTCTATTCTCATCCATCTCGGGAAGAGTTTTGCTGGACGTTGTGGTTGGTCTGCTCCACGTTGTTTTTGGCATCGACCCTGTGCCAGTTATTCATGCTCTACTTTTAAAACTTTCTTCTCCTTGGCTTTTGACTTAAGCACGACTGCCGACGTTCATTGGGAGTGATGACACCCAGGAATCTAATCATGGGGTAACCCGAGATTTTTAGGTCCAAGCCTACCAGACAGCGCAGCTGTTTGTTTAGCTAAAGACATCTTGGGGACATTCAGAAAGCGTCATTGGAAATGCATTCCGCCCTTTGCTTATCATTGGCTTTGTAGTTTGTAACTCACATTTTCTGGCTTTATTAATTTCAGGCTGTCCAGCTCGAGTTCGTCCCTCCCAAGGAGCAAAGCCTTACACACCAGCTGGCCTTGTATTCTTCCATGAGTGCTCCTTTCTGTAAACATGCCTGTGACTCTTGTTCCTATCTTGTTCACATTTCCTGTGAATTGAACCACAGAAGTCATATGCCAGGCTCTGTCTTCCTAGGGAGCTTGGTGTGTACTTTTCTTTCTGTGATATCAAAGTGAGAGGATTTATGTGACAATCTTGCTTGATACTAGGGGGAGGAAAAGCTTTTTGTTCATCACACAACAACATTTAAATTAACTGTGCAAGTATTTCAGAATGTATCAATCAGAATTAGCAATACAAATGAAGTACATTTTTTGTTAATTCTGAAGTGTGTTGGAAACAAATACTTTAATAGGATGAAAATAATAATTATACTAGGTGATGCCATTTCCACACATTATCGTTTTGTGCACTGTGTAGTTTTATTAGAAAATCTGTATTTCTGTGCAAATGTAATGGCCATTTCAATTGGAAACGTGTTGGCAGTAAAGGCAGTGTGCTACCACACCATGCATACCCCACTCTACGCTAATCCATTCTACTCTGCACTACTCCACGCCACTGTACTCTACTCTGCACCACCCCATGCCATTGCAATATGCGCCATTGCATTCTACTCCACTTTACTCTAAGCGTCTCCACTCTACTCTGTACCTCTCTATTCTATGCCAATGCACTCTACGCCACTCTACAATAAACCACGGCACTCTTCTCCACTGCACTCTACACCATTCCGTGTAGGCCACTCCAATATACTCTGGACAACTCCACTCTGCAACTCTGCACTCTATGCCAATACATGCTATGCCTATTTACTTTACTCTGAAACACTCAATTCTATGTCCCTGCACTCTATGGCAATATACTGTATGCAACTCTAATCTACTCTGCACCACTGCACTAAATCCCACTGCACTCTACACCACTTTCCTCTATGCAATTGCACTCTGCGCCACTCTACTGTACGCCATTGCACTCTACACTGCACCACTCCACTCTACTTTGAAACCATTTACCACTGCACTCTACACCACTCTGCTCCCTTCTGTTCCACTCCACTCTATGCCATTGCATTCTACGGCCCTTTACTTTAAACCACTGCACTTTATGCCATTGCACTCTACAAAACTGCACTCTACATCACTGCACTCTACATCACTTCACTCTACGTCACTGCACTCCACGTCACAGCAATCTATGTCACGGCACTCTACATCACTGAACTCTACATCACTGCACTCCATGCCACGGCACTCTACACTGTACTCTACGCCACTGCACTCTATGCCACTCTACACCATTGCACTCTATGACACTTTACTCTGCAACACTGCACTCTCTGCCACCAAACTCTGCATCACTCTACTCTGCAGTACTGCACTCAATGTCAATACACTCTACATCACTCTACTCATCATCACTGCACTCTATGCCACTGTACTGTGCATCACTCCACTCTACTCCACTGCACTCTACTCCACTCTGTCATCACTCTGCACTGCCACTCTGCTCTGCAACACTCCACTCAGTACCATTGCACTCTACTATGCATCACTCTTTAATGTCACCGCATTCTGCGACTCTGCATTGTACGCCGCTGTATTATATGCCAGGGCACTCTACAACATTACACTTTGCAACGCTCTACTCCAGTGCACTCTACACCAGCCCACTCTACTTTACACCACTGCAACCTACTCCATGCTACTGCACTCTACGCCACTGCACTCTACTCTGCCTCACTGTACTCTACATCACTGTACTCAGTGCCACTGCACTCTACTCAACACCACTCTATGCCACTCTAGTCTAAAACATCCCACTGTATGCCACAGAACTCTACACAACTCTACTCTGTACTACTGCATTCTATGCCAGTGCACTATGTGCCACTACACTCTATGCTACTCTACACTGTATCACTCCACTCTATGCCACTGCAGTCTAGGGCATTACATTCTACTCTCCACCACTCTATGCCATGGCACCACTGCACTATATGCCACTGTACTCAAGGCCACTCTTTTCTGTGCCACTCCAATCTGCACCAATGCACTCTACACCATTGCATTATACTATGCAACACTCTAATCTACTCCACTGCATTCTACAACATTGCACTGTACACCGCTGAATCCTATGGCGCTGCACTCTACACCACTATACTCTGCAACACTCTACACTAATCGACTCTACACCAGTCCACTCTACGTCACTCCACTGTACGCAACTCCACTCTATGCCACTCCAATATACAATGCTCTCTGCCACTCCACTCTACAACACTCCACTCTTCCCCATTCCACACTACAACCCTCCATGCCACTCTCCTCTACACCACTAACTTTTAGTCATGCTGAACAGCAGCCACACTGTTGTACAAAATGGCTAAAGCACATTGACAAAGCCAATAGCTCTTGCATAGGCGAGACCTATTGGCTTTGCCAGTGTTTGTTCTCCACTTGCCATCACAAGTCCTACTGCTATCGTATTTTGCAACCAGAACTATTTTTTTCCGTAATCCCCTCTCCGTGCCCCTAATCTACATTTCATGCTTTTTGTACATGGGTTGATGTGTCTTAAGGAACAATGTACTTGCAGTCCTGTTGTAAATGAAGGATGTGTAAATTCTCTTTTCAGCAAAGCAAAACTTCAACATCTAATACTCCAAGATGCCTAGACCTGCTTTCTGGCCCCTTTATGCCCCTTGAGTAGCCATTAAGCCGTTTTAATATCTGTCTAGTCACTTCCCTTGCTTAGGCCTTACAATTGCATAATTGTTTGCCATTCTTTTATATAATAGCCACGATGCCTTATTTAAGGGCTTCTAGTT
The DNA here is from genome assembly GCF_964261635.1 of Lissotriton helveticus. Lineage (NCBI taxonomy): Eukaryota > Metazoa > Chordata > Amphibia > Caudata > Salamandridae > Lissotriton > Lissotriton helveticus. Next base: position 257,522,863 of record NC_136059.1, read on the forward strand.
TTAACAGATAAAATAGAACAGTGGCACTAAGAAGTGAATTGATTTACCTGGGATCACACAATTTGGTCAAGCGAGGAACCCATGGCAGGAGTTCATATCTCCTGGATTGGCTAGTGGCAATTCAACTGTTAGATCTCATTTCCTCCCTTGCTTACATTTTGATTTGCAGAACTGTTTCAATTTGCGGTGTGTATTTCCCTAAGGAGCCGGTGTGGTCTATTCCATCCTTCTGTATGAGCTTGCACTTCTTCTGCAGTCGGCTGCTGGATGACCTCTCGCTTTGAGGCTTGTGATTTGATAAAAAAGCATAATTACAAAAATACCTCACAGCTGAGCTGACGATTCGTCCTTGTGTATATTTTGAGCTGTCAACATCAGCTTAGAGTCTTGGCACTGTGCAGGATTCCTTTGATGCCATTAGGCTTCACATCTCAGCTCTGACTCGCTCCTGCTACCAACACCTTTGCAACAGATGAAGGGTCTGGCCTTTATTTCCTGCCTTCCTGCTGCCAAAACACGCACTCACACCTTGGACGCCTGAAAATCACTCTGCGGATTGGCCACTCAACACATTCGGTCTCCTCACCTAACAATTCAAACCCTGATGCCAGAATCTCTTTGTTATTTTAGAAACTTACGTCACTTACAGAAACATTGTAGACTTTTTTATTCTCCCACACTGATATGTAGTTTACCTCATAAAATAGATCCTTTGGTACTGATCTAACGTAGGTGTTATGACATTATGGTCGGTTCAGTCGGTTAAGTTAATGTGTAAGATCCACCAGTGTTATCGGAGTGGCCTTCGTTCCATCACCCTTCTTCTTGGTATCATGTCTCTTCTTCAATAGATCTTTTTAAATCACTCCCCTTCCTATTACGTCTTCATACTGAATGCATGCTCGAGCCCTTTGGAATGATCATCAGTCCAGAGTTGATGCAACATCAGAATTTCTTCTCCATACCCCTTTTTCTAACCATGATTTACAAAATAAAGTTTCATGGTGGAGCACCTTACATCCCTGTGTAAGTGTTATGCGGTTACAGTACTATTTTATGTCCACTGTACTGGCTATGGAGTCGGTCCATCATCATTGTTTGGAACAGTATGGTGACATGGCCAGCATGTCAAGAGGGTACTTTTTTTTTTTAAACATACTTTTATTAGAGTGTTGTAATACAGTACAGCGCTGGGTGTGTAGAATCCCACATAATTGCGTCATAATGATACGAGTCACATTCCACATAATAGCAATGACAATATGTTATGCCAATAATTACAGCAATGTCCCATCTTATCATGTACACACCTTTACATGTACCCAGTATCATTCCCACTTTCGTTTTATCTTTAAGAATAAACATCTCCTCTTATACATATCCAGTGTTACACAGCCCTGACAGGTTACAATATATGATAAGGGACCATACCTGGTCTATACTGTATCTCCATGTGACAGAGCGTAAAAAGTTGAAAGAACAAAACATATCAACTTCCCCACCCACTCCCTCCCCCATAGGCTCAGCAATGAGAAACTGTCCACCCGTATACATAGTTCAGATCAGCTTATTGTCTGATTGTTATATCCATACATTTGTACGCTGGCCTCTAACAGTCTCCCCTTTCGTACCGCAGAGCCCCAGCACCTCTTCCGCTCCGAAAATCCTTTTCTCGAACATGACACACTTTAAGGACAATACTCTAGTATGTCCACAGCGCCAAGCTCTTTTATCAACACATTCCATTCCATGGATATTGGTGTCTTGTGCAGTCCACGCTGTTCCTCCCTTTTCAATTCCGCCCCTTCAGCTCTGCCCCACTTCAGTAGTTCTTCATACCAATCTTTCAATGCCGGTGGCATTGCAGCTTTCCATTTCATTGTGATATTACGTTTGGCTAAAATGAGCGCCGGGTTATTGAATTTAGTGACTGCACTACCTTTCTTCCCCTTGGTTCCAGTCCAAGCAAACAGTATTCCATGCTGTCGTTATTCCTTACTGGAGCTATATTTGTTAAAATCTCACAAACCGACTCCCAGTAGTGATGTAGGCGTGGGCAGTTCCACCGCATGTGTGTCAAATTTGCCGGCTGCCGCTGGCAACGCGGGCACACATCCGATGCATCTGGGTACATGACCTTTAACTTGCACGGTGTCAGATAGGCTTGATGTAAGAGCATGAGTTGTATGAATTTAAATTTTGGGTTTCTTGATACCTTCCTGGGATATTCCACTACACCCCCCATTCTTTGTCACTGAGCGACCGTCCCACGTCCACTTCCCATTCGTCACGAAGCCTCTGGAGAGACCCCGCTGCCACCATACGGACACCTCTGTATAGCCACCTCCTAAGGTGCCGGCCATTACCCATCAGATGTTGCAGGGTGATCAGTGTGTGAGTGGCTGGTCCCCCCCCAGGAGCTCATGTAGTACGGATGTAGTGGGATAGACTTGCGTGCAATAGGAACAGTGTGTCAGGTGCTCCGTGATCTCTAACAAACACATCATGTGACATCAGGTTACCCTCCCTAAAGAGATCACCCACTGTGGTTATACGCACATCTTCCCATGCCCGTATCCCCCGCTTAGTGATCCTGCCCACTTGGGTGGGGATTCCCAGCAGGGGTATAGTGGGGGCTTATGGGGTCGCCGCCCTAGTGTATTTAAGGGAATGCCTCCAATATAGTAATGCAATTTTCAGAAGGTGTGGCGCCGTCGCTGGAATTTTGCTATTAGGCAACAGAAGCATATGTATTTCTCCTCTGTGCTATTCTACTTGCGTCATGTCTATTTCCTGGAAATTCCGTCCTGCCAGCCAGTATGCCAACCAATGCAATTGACTCACATAGGAGTAGGCCTTCAGATCAGGGACCCCCATACCTCCTTGTTTAGTATCTAGATACAGTTTTGTAAGCCTTATATGCCGCCTGCCCTTACCCCAGATCAGCTCAATCAGTAGGGAGGAGAGAAATCTGAACGTCTTGGATGGGACCATTATGGGTAAATTAGTGAAAAAATATAATAGTCTAGGGAGTACCACCATTTTGCCAGCCACCGATATGAGCAAGGTGACCCAGAATTTTATTTGGGACCTGAGTGATGTGATGGCACAATCCAGGTTGCGCTCCAGAAGATCCGCTGTATCTCTATTGAGGTTGATTCCTAACTACCTGAAGTTGCTGGGCGCGATCTGAAACGACCAGTCCCCAAATGTCAATGTCCCAGTGCGTTCCGCCTCCGTAAAATAATAAACATAGGATTTATTTTCGTTGATAGCCAGCCCAGACAGTGTTTGCAGCAAAGATCGAAGGTACAGGCTCATAATCATTATCCAAGTCCCTAAATTACAGTATTAATCATCCGCATATGCCGATACTGTGTGTGTGGTGGGACCCAAAGTTATTCCCTTGTGACCCGTATTACCGCGTAGCTTCAGTAGCAGTGGTTCTAATGCCAAAATAAACAGCAGAGGCGACAGTGAGCATCCCTGCCTAGTACCCCTCTCTGCCACATATTGCCTCGAGATATCGCCCGAGCCGTGGGTCTGTATACAACAACCTCACCCATTTTACATATTCTTCAGATATCCCATATTTAGTCAGAGCATAAAACATATACTCCCATTTCAGAGAATCAAAGGCCTGTCTTAGATCTAACGAGATACAACCTATTGCGCCGGTTTGCCGTAGAGTATGGGCCATTACTTGATGCAGCCTCCTGATATTGAGAGCAGTGTTCCTGCCTGGGACAAACCTGCATTGGTCATTGTGTATCAACTGCAGTATGTACTGACTGAGCCGAACTGCCAGTATTTTGCTCAGTATTTTATAATCTACGTTTAGTAGCGAAAGGGACCTATACCTCTCCATGTCGATACCATCCCTTTCTGGTTTTAACAGTGCAATCACTGTGGCCTGTAGCGTGGTATTTGGAAGGGTGCCTACCTTCAAGGACGAGTGATATAGTCAAAGTCAAATTTATTATGATTTGGCTCTCGATGAGGGCCACATAAAAAATACACACATAATAATACAACATAGTACATGAAAACATCATACGACAGAAAAAACAGCCACAAAGTTATCTGCAAGTAAGCAAATTATCGACATCTCCCGGAAATTCATTAATAAATATCTAAAAACTCTTTAAAATAATTAAAAATTCTGGAACAGAACATTTCGTTAGGGGGGCAATAAAGTGCATGGAAGAACATTTTTACATTCACAATTCCCAATTGTAAACAAATTGGTTTTATCCATTTTTGGCGCATGGGACACAATACCGGGCAAATAAGCAATACATGATTAAAATCCTGCACAACATTATTACAGAAGTTGCATAGGGGAGAAACCCCGTACCATTTTGCTAAAAGGGAATTCAGTGGAAGCAAATTATGACGTAAAAGGTACCAAAATCTACGGACGCCATGAGGAATATTCCAAATTAAATATTGTTGGGCTACTTTGGGAGTATATGTCATAACCAGGACTTCCCTTTCTTTTTTCTTAGGTTGGGCGAGTATATCCGACTTAATGCAAAGTTCCCAGGACATTCTTTTTAACTTCAACTTTAACTCTAATGGAGAAAGTAAAAATAATGTGCTTTCATCCAGTTCAAGCAGCGATGTCGCTTTTCTAAAGTTTTTTACCAGCTGCGAGAACTCATTAAAGTTGCCCAATAGTTCTTTTTTTATAATTTCTCGTAAGGTGCCCGGTTTACCTCTAGCCAAACAGGCTACCCATCTTACAAGGGCTACCAACCCCTGTGCCCAACAACTTCGAAGTCCGAATTCCAGCCTGCATGATGATGTAGAGCAGGCTGTATTAAGTGATAGTATTTTTCTTAGTACCTTTCCTTCCATTTTTTGCATGAAACCCCATTGTTTCAGCTCCACTAATTCCGTTCCATAAAGGAGGGTTGCAGGAATTTTAGTTTGAAATACATCCAAGCATAGGGAGAAATGTCTCTTCCCAGTAGCTTTATACAATGAACATAATCCCATACCATGGGTCATCGCTTTTCTGGAATTATGTTCGATGTGAGGCTTCTCACTAAGATTAGCAGATATTATTTTGCCTAAAAACATGTAGGTTTTAACCACCTCAAGTTTTTCTCCGCTAAGTATCCAATTATAGCTACTAGACCTGCTTTTCTTCTTTCCAAAGATGCACATAACTTTACTTTTAGAGCTATTAATTTTCATATAATGTGCATCTGCATATTGGTTCAATGCATGAAGACGATTAGAAAGACCTTTCGGGGTCAGATCTAAAACAAGTATATCGTCTGCATACATTAGAATCGATATAGCTGTCCCTCCAATTTTCGGGGCTAATCCCTCACACACTGCAACTGTAGTAGGTAAGTCGGCCGTATACAAGGAAAACAATATGGGTGCCAATATACACCCTTGCTTTAAGCCATTCAGGGAGGGGATAGAATGAGAAAGACCCCTCTCACCTCCTTGTAGCACCTTACACCATGTGCACGAATGTAAAGACTTAACTAAGTCTAATAGGTATCCCGGCATACCCATAGCCGCCAACTTTCTCCACAGCGTTGGACGATCCACCTTGTCAAACGCTGTGGAGAAATCTATAAATGCTACGTATACGCCACCTCCTCGTACACGAGCATATTTATCCATAATTACCTGTAGCAATGTTAGATTATCTAAAGTTCCATGCTCTTTTCGAAATCCTGTCTGTTCCATAGGTAAAATATTATATAAATTTATCCATTTCATTATTTGCAATAACAAAAGTTTAGCAAAAATTTTCCCTATTGAGTCTAATAGAGCTATTAGACGGTAATTAGAGGGGTTGTCCCGATCACCTTTTTTAAAAATTGGGATTAGGATACTTCCCCTCCAAGAGTCGGGGACTGTTCGTAATTTAAAACACGCCAGAAATACTGGAAGAAGAATCCTGCTCCAAGTCGTAACATCTTGTTTAACTATAGACATGGGCAATTCATCGGGCCCCATAGCCCCGGAAGAGCGCATGCTCTTTATTACGGTAGCTATGGATTGCTCAGTGGGGAGTTCCATTATAAAATCACTATTTAGCCCTGGCACCCAAGGGTCCACCCCTGCACCATTAGGCGCATATAGGGTGGACACAAATTCGGTCCAGACATCTTCCGTAATAACTATAGGAGTGGGCGTTATTACAGAACCACATCCTTGCCTTATTATGGACCAAAAATCTCTAGAGTTTTTACAAATTGAGGCCTCTCTTAACTTGATCCATAAAATATCTTCTTTTTCTTTTTTTATTTTGTATCTCAATCTTACCCTCCTTCTTTTTAATAAAGCTAACTGAGACTCAATTTCCCCCGATCTATTGAGGTATTGCTTTCTAACGAGTTTATTTATTTCGTTATTTAACCTTAATAGAGGACTAGGGGAAAAATGCTTCTTTTTTGGTTTTCCTATAGTCCTAGCCATTGAGGTGACTTTTTTAATAAGATTTTCAAGAAATAGGAATTCCCTACCTTGACAGTAGTCCAACTCCAATAATAATTGGCTAAGGATATTTTGTACGTCCTTACTATTAATATTTCCCCAATAACATCTGTCTGTATTGCACTTGATCGAGAAACCTCTATTCTTTAAAGACCAGAGGCTCGTTGCTGGGGGTGTTAATGAGACAGTTATAGTAATTATTTTATGATCACTGAGAGGGGAGTGAGAGATCACCAAATCTTTAAGAAAGGAGAACATATCAAAATCCGTTATTACATAATCCAAAATAGATTCTCCCCTAAAAGATACATGTGTATAATTTGCAGGAGTATCTGAAGGCATCCTGCCATTTATAATAATTCCCTCCAGGGCGCTGAGTTCCCCGAGGAGAATCTTGCCTCTTTTATTAGTTTTGATTTGGGCAGGCAGGACTGCTTGAGGTATATTATATGCTTCTTCCTTATCTTTATTTCTAAACATGACCAAAGAAGTGTTAGACACTTTACAATTCAAGTCCCCCACCAACAATAAGTATGGGGGGTGATCCACCTCTATTAGTTGTTTGACATGGGAAAACATACTTTTTAAAACTATCGTGAAAGTATCTTCTGGAGGAATATAGGCATTTAGTATTATAAGTGAGGACCGTTGACTAACGGAGTCCATATTGGAAATAGTTATGGATTGGAATAGATTACTCTCGTCCTTATAGTGGGAAAATTGCCATTGTAATGCGTTTGATAACAAACAGGCAATTCCACCCTTAGCATGGCCTTTTTTTGATGGAGTTGCAGGAGCCTCTAGGACGAAGTAATCTTTCCCTCCATATGGGAGAGTTTTACACCATGTTTCCTGGATACATATCACATCTGCATTCAAAGAGAAGAGGAAATCAAATTTCTCGGGGCAATTCGACAAACCAGCGGCATTCCAAGAGACAATTTTTAAACAAGTGTTAAAGATGCGAAAATGGTCGTGGGTTTCTCGAGGTTGTATTTGAGAGAACTCCTGGTAACCAGTTCCACATCAAATTGTCTTCATTTAGAGGAACGTCTGTGTTAACAGGTAATGGAAGCACCTGTGAAACCATTCGTTTTCCTCTGGAGACCCAAATTTTTAGGTCTTTATTACACATAGAAAAATCTTCCTGATCAGAGGTCCACTTTGTGTTTCTTTCACTAGATGAAAGACACAAATTATTATTAACAAAGGGTAGCACATCAATTCCTCTGCATTGAAAGGCTTCCGCTTGATGAAGAACTAAATTGGCTAATATTTTAGAGTAAAACTTTACCCTTGTTCGTTGCCCATTTATAGATTTTATTGGGAGAACTAAATCAATGTCATTTGTTAAAACTAACTTTAAACTTTCTATCTCCTTAAAGCAGTTAAGTAACCAGGATCTATTCATTTTTAGATCTGTATCAAATAATGGGAGAAAATCCAATGACAAAGTATCCACATTTAAAGTAGGGCTTTTTGCTGGACGAGGCATTGGATTCCTAACTACCTCCGTCTGTGGCCGAAATATGGGTGCAGACGGATTAAATACTCTTGTTACTATCGGCGTATGTATAGTATCTTCGGGACTTATCGATAGAGGAACAGAGACATTTACTAATGGACATGGGACTGCCCCCTTCATAGATGCTTCAACCGGGGTACTCCCACATTCAACGTTTGTGTTACCTCCAACTTCCGTCATACCGGGGATATCTAAAGGTGGATTTTGACCACTTTCTATAGGAGCAGGCATTTCAGAGGTTACATGTTTTTGAAAAATAATTTGCCTAGGTCTTTTCTTTTTATATTTACGTATCAGTTTCCTATTTTTCCCTCTTGATTTTACTTTAGCAGCACTAATAGTTCCCGAGGGACCTTCAGGCTCCTTTTTATCTTGAATAAAAATAGGAAATAGATCATAACCCTCCGTTTGTATCTCTACAACCACCTTTTCTTCCTTCTCAGCCAACACAGAATCTTTTATCTGTGACAAGGAAGATGGGGGAGGTCGATTAGGGGGCTTTTGAATATCCACCTCTATAGACAATCCTGTGGAGGCAATTCCCCCCACCTCAGTAGTATGATCATCAACTTTTTGAACAACAGAAACAAAATTACTAGAAGTAATAAGAGGATTAATCACATTTTCTATAGACAATCCTGTGGAGGCAATTCCCCCCACCTCAGTAGTATGATCATCAACTTTTTGAACAACAGAAACAAAATTACTAGAAGTAATAAGAGGATTAATCACATTTTCAGCTTTTTTTACATTTTGTGCCAACAACACCTGCAATATCTCAGTAACCGAAGACAAAATACAATCGGAGTGTAGTCATCTGTTCCAACCTCCCCAGTGTATTTTCTATGTCTGTAAGTTGGGTGACAAGGTCATGTCTCATTCCTACTCTCGTGCCTATCCCCACTCCCCTCATCACAGTCTTGAATGCGTTCCACTCTACCTGTCTGGAAGACGCTATATTTGCATTTTCTGAGAAGTAGTTATCTATAGCCGTGGCTAAGGTTGTTTTGAAAACGGAGTCCTCTAACAGTTGCGGTTGCAGTCTCCATGTCGGCACTAGTGTCGGTATTTTGCACCATTGCAACGTAATCTCTACCGGGTTATGATCCGACAATGTTTTCCCCAGGTGCGTGGAGTCACTGACCGCATCCACCAACGTGGCTGAACAGAATATCCTGTCAATGCGAGTATGTAATTTGTGCATTGGGGAGTAGAATGAATATTCCCTAACTCTTGGATGTTTGGTTCTCCATGCGTCTACCATCCTCCAACCATATGCCCAGTTCCTCAGTATCCCCGCCAGCTTCTTACTTAGTGCAGTATGCATCGGCGGGTGTGACCTGTCCAGTTCTATATCTAGCACCGCATTGAAATCACCCCCAATCACCCACGGGTATCCCTCCCAGTCTACCAGTAGTGTGTTCAGAACTTCCCAGAACTTGTCCTGCTCTGTATTTGGCGTGTAAACACTCCCTAATATAACGTGTTCCCCATCACGTAACCCATGTAGTAGCACATACCTGCCATCCTTATCAATCTTCTGCTCTATTAACTTAAAGGGCATGCCATTTTGAAGCCAAATTGTGGGCCCCCTAGTGAAGGCCGAATATGATGTGAAGAATAATTGCACTCACCACTTCTTGCACAGCTTCACTGCCTCATCATGAGTTAAATGGGTCTCCTGTAAAAACGCCACATTCACCTTCCGCCTATTCAACTGTGCCAACAGTCTATGTCTTTTCTGGATTGAGCCGAGGCCCCAAACATTCCAGGAGCAGCATTTATAAGTATTAGGGTGTGCCATGAGGCCGTATACAAGGTGGCCACCCAGGACCACAGGAACTACTGAATCTGAACCGAGTCATATTAGCTAACGCTGAACCCACAAAAACAAAAAAAAAAAACAATACTCGGGTCCCCCTGTAAACGGCAGAGGTCCAAACCAGAACTATCAGTTCAACCAGAACTTCTGCCAAAAGCATACCATAAAGCAGTCTCCAGGGGGGGGGAGGCAACCGCCACAGCTTCCCATATCATTTTCCTCGAACACGTGCCATACTTGCATCGCTCCAGCACAAACCCTTCATGCACCAGTGTGAATACATACCGAACAGGGACACGTATTACTTTAACAGCAAAACAGTCCACTTAAGCATTACATTATACAATACCACTCTTTCCAGGCCCCTCCATCAGTTCAATACTTGTCTGCCGTTTGCGCTGTGACTAAAGGGAACAAAGTTAAGTTGGATTCAGACTCCGAGCAGACCGTCGCCTCATCCGACGAGTGAGTGGAGACTGCCCGGGTCCCTGCGTCATGTTCTGCCAATGCTGCCGCCATCAGTATCGGTACTACTAGGGGGTGGTGATGGACGGAGCATCTGAATCAATCAAACACTCAAACCCAGTCAAAAGATCTGGGTTTAATCCATCACTGTTCTTTAGCCCACTCTGCCACCCCAGTTCAGACATGGCTATATGCAAATCAGTCTGACCCTGTGCCTCATGGGAACAGTCCAGCCCGAACTGCCAAGCTATGTCTTCCCTGGACCGGAAACAAGCTTCCGAGGATCGGTTTCTGGCATTCCAGCCGTCTTCAGCCCGGCTTGCTTGAATCCAGTGGCAAAGTGAGCAAGGGACTCACGTCTGAGCATACCCTGCCACACTTATGGTGGCCAAAAGCGGTACAAAAGGGGGTGGTGATGGACGGAGCATCTGAATCAATCAAACACTCACACCCAGTCAAAAGATCTTGGTTTAATCCATCACCGTTCTTTAGCCCACTCTGCCACCCCAGTTCAGACATGGCTATATGCAAATCAGTCTGACCCTGTGCCTCATGGGAACAGTCCAGCCCGAACTGCCAAGCCATCAGTATAGCATCACGTTGGCAGTTTGTAATTTGTTCCTCAGATGGATTTGTCCCCGGATCCGTCACCCTGCATTCAGTAAATTCCCGAGCCGATGTAGCCCCCCCGTCCCAGAGGGGAACGCATGGAGCCACCCCATGGGAGGGAGTCCTGCGTGGCAAAGGGGGGGGGGGGGAAAGTGATCCCCAGCCAGTCTGCTACCTCCTCCGGATTTAAAAAAAAAAGTGAGGTTTGACCATGTATCACCTTCAATCTGGCGGGAAAGAGTAAGGCATATTTTAGACTGTGCGCTCTCAATTTCTTTTTAACTTCTTGGGATGTAGCTCTAGCCTTCTGGACCGCCAGAGCAAAAAATATGGGTACAAGGAAATCGTTTTATTCTCAAATCGGATAGGAGCATTCTCTCTCGCCGCTCTTAAGATCGTGTCTTGTTCCTTGTAGTTCAGTATACGGGCAATCGGGTTTTGGGGCGCCCCCGGCAGAGGAGGCCTTGGTGGTAACCTGTGTGCTCTTTCCACGCTATACAGCGCTGACAGCACCTCTCTCGCCACATGTTCTTTTAGCCAGTTCTCCACAAACTGTGTGGGGTTGCGCCCCTCGCTTTTCTCCGGTAAGCCCAGAATTGGTACATTATTCCTGCGGGACCTCCCTTCTGCATCGTCCACCCTGTCCTGGAGTCCCCTCAACTGCCGCCGTACCTGTTCCAGTTGAGTAGCTTGTTCCGTCTGTTGAGGTAATAGGTCGTCAATGGCAATTTTAATTTCACCTTTTCTGCCATTTTTTTGTGGTCTGCCTGTAGCAAGTTGAAGCTAGTAGAGAGTGAGCCCAGTTGCGTCTCCATCACAGGTACGAGTCTCTTATTCCTTCAGTATTAGGTCCAATTTGTCCATAGGTTGTGCTTAATCCGTGGGGGGGATCACGTCCGCGTCCGAGTCCTGTGTCCGACCACTTGACTGTGTCCACAGGCTCCAGAACCTGCGAGTCCGGTTGTTTCGCTCAGGTGCGCCCCATGTCACTAAGTACGTCCTGCGTCCGCAGACCCCGCTGCACAAAAACACCATGCCGTCCGGTAGCACCAGCAGTCACAGTTCAAGAAAGTGAAGCTTGGGCTCCAATGTAGTTCCACTCCTTGTTAGGCACCAGTCCTTTTTAGGGAGTCACAGGCTATCCCCTACTCTTAGCCCATGTCTTCCTCGGCATCCACCGGCAGCAGTTCGCGATTCAAACAGGCTGCCCACTCCGCGAGCACCCAGTTGGCAAACTGTGTTAGCGTGGTTCTTCTATCTGCAATCCCAGGGCAGTGCTCTGTAACAGCACCACAAATGTCCTGGACCCAGTTATTTCATCCCGTCATACCAATCTGCTCAGCATGGGACTCACCATTATGCAACTGCTGGTTGACTCGATCAGGCCAATAGCACACAACCCAACTCCAGCCCCTCACCCGTTAGCGCTGGCAGTCAGGTCCACTATTCTCATTGCCCAGGAACAGCAGAAGAGTCACAGTCCGCACGGCGAACCCCTCACAAGCAGCATACCAGTTTAGGCCCGATTCTGTAAAAGGGTGTAAAATACTGAGGGCAGCACGCCCCACTCCCCGTGTGGCACCACGCTTGTGTTTCTATGTTGTGTAGTCCGCTGTCCGGCTTGTACACCCCCTCCGGGTGGGCGCCTCCCTGCGCAAGCCCACAGTCGCACAGCGCCAGTGGCTCTAGTTCTCTGTACCCCACTGCGTGCTCCTCCGAGGCCTCCTATGCTGCCAGCAGTCACTAGGTTTCCGTGCAGCTCCCAAGACGGCCCCACAGTTCATACCTCCCAGTACCCACAGCACGGCCCAGTTTACCAACCTCCGCCATCCGCATGCAGCATATCCCCGGAGTTTCAATTCGCTCGGGGGGGAAGAAGGGGGCCCTGCCCCCACAGCACAGCTTTTCAAGCACAGTCGCTCGCAGTTCCACCTCCGCTCCCTCACTGCATCACCCGTGCCTCCTTGAGTATTCTGCATATGTGACACAGCCACCAGGCTCGGGAGTCACTACCTCGAAATGTCGACGCAACCTGCTGACATGTTCATCTCCGTCCCCCGGACGCCATCTTGGATTGCCTCCGTTCTGCAGCGTCTCCTGTTTTTCCCCCAGTGTCCCTGTGACCTCGGTGCAAGACCGCGGGAGCCGATCACCTCCTCACACGGCCTCCTGATTCGTGCGTGACCAGCGGGAGAGAGGGGTAGAATCGACACAGTGAGCAGCTTCGTACGGCCCATGTTCCTCCGCTCCCCGGATCTCTCGTCCTCACTCTGCTCCAGGCTCACCTCGCGGTGGCAGTGGTCCAGTCCGCTCCGTTCACACAGGGGACCGCCCCAGTTCTCCACCAGCAGTCCTCTTGCACAGTAAGTGCTCTGCTACACATTGCAGGTGTTTGTGTAGCAAAAGTGCCCCGTTCCGGCCGTGTAATTTGGCATAGTGTCGGGTTTGGCACGGAGTTTTCTTAGCTCACGTCCGCCATGCTTGGCAGTTAGCCACGCCCCCTCAAGAGGGTACTTGATAATGCCTTATGCATACATTGAGGTTTGAGTGCCTTGAGTTATGTAACCATAATCCATTGCTCAAGAGATTTGGTTACCCTCAATGCACTAGTTGGAAAAGGCAGGGTTGGCTCTTATAAAATTATATGAATTCGTGTTAAAAGTCTGGTAGACTTAGATAAAACTTTAGCATTGATTTGAAGGCTAGTGTAGATTGAGCTAGAACTCTGCATATTGGTATAGAAATTCGAGTAGCATTATGTGTAACTTTAGTATTGGTTTCAAGAGACCAGTGTTCTCATATAGAGCTTTATGTACTGCTATGGAGTTTCGGGTAGCCTCAAATAGAACTATTAATTCGAGATGCGGGTAACCTCAGATAGAACTTTATAAACTATGCTGGTCAATCAGGTTGAAGTTTAGTATTCAGTCTGTAGTGCCAGGTAACCTCAGATAGGACATTAGAATTGTTCTTGAGAATTGAGTGGCTTCAGATAGAACTTTATGTACTGTTCTAAAGAGTTTATTAGCCTCTAGGATTCTTTTTTAATTGTCTGGAAGCTTGTGCGTGCTAAAGATTTTATTTAAAGGCTTGTCTTTCACCAGTTATCTATCTGACAGCTGGTGTGGAATAAGACGCAGTAAGAAGAAGGTTCCAGGCAACGGTCAGTGACTTTAAAGGACCTGCTCCTAAAGCTTTTTCAAGTTTCTGGAAAATCTTAGTTGAGTGTTTGGGGTTTACTGCAGATTGATTCTCCTGATAGGGATCTGCTTATTCACTAGGTAGGCATGAGTTGTTTGTGTGCAAGGATTTGTGGACAATGGTTTCATATTTATGTTAGTGGAGAAGTGTGGCTCAATGGTTAGAGCGGCAGACCCTGATGCAGAGGTCTAGCCCGGGACCAGGGTTCCATTCCCCGCCTTGGCGGGTCTGGGGCTCAAAATTCTACAGACCTGATAATTCTCGCCTCGGTGCCTATTCCAATCATGGAGTCCCACTCTGCAACTCTGGGCAATAGCTTGCTTAATCTCCACAACGGCCCCCACAACGCTAAGGATGCCTGGCCTCCACCTTGGGGCTGCCCAGGAGTGGACACCTCACAGGGAAAGCCAGGATGGGTTCCACAGCGGTATTCGTACAAGCGCCTTGAGACCCTTGCGGGTGAGTAGTGCGCTATACAAGTATCAATTTACATTTAGTGATTTATAAAGCCATAATTCTAATCCATTCTATTCTATTCTATTCTATCAGTTTGTAGAGCACACAGTAACCCAGAAGGGTATCCGAGGGCTTTGGTAGTATCGATAACCTTCATAGGTCTGATTAATGCCTAATAAAAAATAGAAGGAATGAGGCAAGAATAAAGGACTTTTGGAAGGCTGTGTATCTGGCATTGCTATAGCGTAAACCTAGCAAAAAGGCAGTGAATCATCATGTAAGCTTAGATTAACCAACAAGGAGTCTGTAATGTTGTACTTCTAATTAGATTATTTGTGATTCCCCCTAAAATGTTCCGCATGGTTTATTGAGGGGTTTTGTTCCGCAGGGTTTATTGAGGGGTTAGGATTTCCAAGCTTGTCAGTTGTTAGCAAGCCTTGAAAGAAACTACATGTATCCTGGTTGAAGGAATGAATCTACATTTAAAGCATCTCCTAGTATTGGTCGCGCCATTCAAGACACTAAAGAGTCCAGAAGCTTGGCGGGCAATAAAGTGAAACGGCATGCTCCAAACCATGAGTAAGGACCCTGATCAATGACCAGTAGGTGCAAAGATGAATATTTTAGGGCATGAGGTGAACTGTAATGTTGGAATCTGTTTGGACCATGTTTGTGGTACAGTGTCCATTCTCACAAAAGAAATCACCTCCTTACACTAGGCTAATTCCCCAACTCGTTTGCCAGCTCCTCTACCTTAACTCTAGGTAGATGATATATCATCGTTAATACAACCAGGTTTATGGACTTCATCTAAATCCGTCTTTGTCAGAGAACCACTCTCAGCCAGAGTTACACCTGCTCTTGGGCTCATGCCCCATGCAATGCAGCCATGACCTGCTGGCCGTGCAAACATCAGCAGCACCACCCACTATGACTCACCTTATACTAATACCAAATACAACGCCCACAGAACACCGTGACTCTGCTCAATGGATATCCCAGAGCAGCCAAGGTGCCCAGACTCCAAAGGCTCTATAGACCATACATCTGCTGCACAAACTAATGTAGCATAACGTGCAGGCCACTCTGAAGGGACACTGTGATCTCTAAACACTCCCAAGGCAACGCTCTTATTACCAAGAGCATGCGCTGCACTATCAGCTGGGCCTACAGTGTCACTACATAATGGCTTTCATTAAAGTACTGCTGAAAGGTCATTTAGTTGTAAAAACAGGAGCAGAGTGGTTAACTCTTTACAGTGAGATGAAATCTCACTGCACAAACCTTCCTGAAGGCACTTTCAATTGGATTGTGGAGCTACAGACCTTTTCCATCTCTTCCATCTCTTTTCCATCTCTTCCGCATGAGAGTTTTGTGCATTATTTATTTATTTGTTTAGTTAACCTTCTTAAGTATCCCTCATAGGCTGCAAGGTTTAGAAGCGCTTTAGATGCAACAAGTTTGCATGACATTAAACCGAGGAAAGAGAGAACTGATCCATATTCTCTGGGTTCCTTCTAGACTGAGGACTGTGATTGTACGAATTAATGTTTGAGTGAATGAACAATCACATTGGATTATTGTATAACGGGGCTCTGTGCACGGTATTGGCTGCGGGTGCAGTTTCGTGAGGAGACAGCGGGTGCATAGAAACTGCGGTTAAAAATAATTTGCGTGGGTTTTTCTAAAGTTGAGGTGATGACTCCATTGCAGAAGGCCTTAATATAATAAACCAATGCAAAACTCAGAGCAGTTTGAGTAAGCCAGAATTTGCCCTCGAGTCTTGCATTCCATTAAAGTTTCTTGCTGACCACATGTATACGCTGAGAATGTTTATGGTACAGGAATCTTTGTGCTGTAAACTAAACATGAAGGAAACATGTTATTTGAACCGCAGAAGCAATTGTTACAAACATCCTTCAAGTTAGCTTCCTTTCTCACCAGTGCATGTCAATGGACACGTATTCATGGGATCAGGGTGGAGGAAAATACATCTCTGGAAACCCTTTCCTTGCCTTCCCCACTTTGGGGAGCTTTAGAGGCACGTCCTCTGGAGCAGCACCTTGTAGCATTAAAAATGAATAATCCAGTAAACATATTTACACCTTCTGTTGGGTAATGAGTGTGAATTGCTTAAATTTACGTTTTGTACGGAAACAATTCAATTGTTGCTTATATGGATTGATGTAATTAGATATTGTTCAATTCCAACAGCAGATACATTGATAGGGACGCCAGATAACCAGCCCAAGATGACTACCTGTCCTGGTAAGAGCGGTGGGGCGGGTTTGGGGATTCGACAGACAACCACGAGGGAAAATTAAATAAATAATTTTCCCTCGTCGTCTGTCGAAATCCCCCTTTCCCCCCACCCGGCCCCACCGTTCTTACCTGCACGGGCAGCGGCTGGCTGTTTGTGAATCCCTTACAGGGGCCACATGATGGTGTGCACCCTTAATACTCACCCCAGAATAAACAAATGAGGACAAAATATTGAAAAAAAAAATATTGACAGATTTTCTGTACCTAACTACACATATGTACCTACATGGTACATATATCTTGAAAGTACGTAGATGTGGGGTTAGCAATAGTAAATCTATACTTAACTTTCAATAATTTGTCCCCCGATATTATGTCCTTCATATTCTTGTAACACAATATTCTGGGGATGATATTCAGTAGTACAATGCTAGTTAACAAGGATGCTTTGATGTATTTAAAGTAGTACTCCTTTAATACTCTTTTCCATAAATACCTAAAACCACAAACACCTTTCCTTGTGAATTTCCATTGGTACCAAACTGGATCCAGAAACTCAAAAAACAACTCCAGTGTGCTGATATGTGACGCTGTGCAGCTCTGCACCAATGCTATCCCACTTCAGAAGTGACGAACGAAGCAACGTATAAGAACCATCCATGCACGCTGTCAGTTCCATTCTATCCACGTGCATCTGGAGCTCCGCTTCTCTTTTTTCTTAAATTTGTGAATTGACTTTTCCTTCAAAATGTACTGCTGTGTGTGCCACCTCCTACAATTACAGGGTTTAAGCCTTGTAGGGACTGTCACAAATAGATGTGTCTGACAGATATGCGCCATGAAACCTTTTTGGTATACGTGCGCTTTATAAATTCCCCCAACTTCAACTTCAACTTCAACAGATCCTGAAGAGGTGGATCTCTGGTGTTTGAGTTCAGCACTCGTCTCCAAGGCCTGGGACAACTACGTCCATATCAACCCGAAGGCCAGTCATGAACACAAGGTACAGCTTTATGTTGCAAAACGCTGCAAGACTCCACGTAGGTCTTGCTCCACATCGAAGTTGAGGGGGTGAACCTGTTTCCACTCCCAAAGTCGTTCCTGTGGCAGATCGAAGTCTTTGGGTAACATAAGAAGTCCAGGCTAGACTCAGCCCCTTTCCGTCACTCCCTGGGGAAGGTGCGCAGGTGTCACTGTGCCTCCAGGTCTCACTCCCATTCTACTGAGGAGCAGAGCATGTCTTTAATCCTGATACACCCTGTGTTTCTGGGACTGTTGGCGATGTTGCAGCAGGTCGAAGCCTTTTGAGACGCCATGCTGCACATCTTTGGGATGCTGTTGGCTCCCTCTGGTGCGCCTTTGGGCCCTAAGGCTCCGGAGAGGCTTCCAGTCGGGTTACCCCTGGAGAACGTGGGGGTTTCTGACCATGGTGCTGTCTGTACCCTATGAGCCTGTTTCAGGATTTGTTCTGCCATCAGTGCTGACTTCAGTGTTAGCACCAAACGTTGCACCGGTCCCACATAATTCAATGCTGGCACTGAAAGAGGAGCTGCAACTCACTGTGGTTTCTGACTCTGAGCCAAATACATCACAACTTTGACTGAGGCCATTCCTAGATCCTGATGTGGCACTGCCGATACTTTAAATTAAATTAAGTGATTTGCCCAGAATCACAGGATGTTGAGCTGACACCGAGACTCAAACCTGGTCCCCCAGTTTCAAAGCCAGCAGCTCTGACCATTAGGCCACATCTTCCATTCAACAAGACCCTAACGGGTACACTATTGCACACTTGGGTAACACCGGGATCTTGTCCTTCAATCAATTAACAAGTTGCCCTTTACCATAGACCAGTGCCAGGCGATCCTGACTTTTTCACGTAATCAGAGCTTGGCGGTGCAGGCCTCCACCAGCGCAGTCAACCCAGACACCTTTCCGACAACTCCTCCTGACAGAGAGTCCAAATCCCTGGAAACATTTCACAAATGGATGTTCTCCTTGGCCATCCTTGCCTTGAGGTCAGTCAACGCTAGCTGCTTTCTTGGTTGTTGCACATATACACTTTGGCACATACTTGTTGAGATTTATCGGCAGTCCCAGTAGATTACGGGTTTCCTTAGCCATGCAAAATGGTTTGGATGCGTCCAAGTACACCATCTGCCTGGGCCAAGACAACACTGATTGTCAAGGAATGGCCATTTGGACAATTATGATACTCTGACGGCATGCATAGATGATATCCACAGGCTTCTCAGGGGATGTAATGCAATCCCCCTAACTCTTTCGCCATTTTCAGGAATATCCCAGGGGCTCGGCATATTAATGGGCCTGTCTCCAACACAAAAGGCCTCACTTCCACTTCGAGGTCAGGCCTGTGGGCCTAGTAGACAACAACGATACCATCAAGGGCAGCACACATCCCAAGCTCCCGTCTCTCTGGTGACAACCTCCAAACCTTTTTAGTGCACCCTTAGTTGCACACAGCCACCTGGTAGGAGACAGGGTCAGCCACTTCCTGTTGGGGTGGCAGGGCATTGCATCCAACAGGGTCCTCAACTTGTCCAATGGGGCTACACCAGGCCATTTCCCTACAACCGGTCATCTACATCAGAGAGGCTCTTGGAGGACCATCTGTCCATTTTGCATCACGAAGTGCAGGCTATTTTAGCCAAAGAAGCCATAGAGAAGGTACTGGCCTCTGAAGTGGAGACTGGATGCTATTTCTGCTGCTTCCTCGTGCCAAAGAATGGAGGCAATCATCTTATCTAAGATCTTCACCCTGCCAATGCCTTCCTGTGTTAGAATGCTCACGCTTGTTTGGATCTCATAGACTGATGGTGGCAATCGCCCTGCAGGATGCCTATTATCACATCATTGATCTGCATGATCACACGTGCTACCTGTAGGTGGGCACATGCATTTTCACTTTGTCGTGCTCCCTGTCCGCTTCACTGATGCCCCTTGGGTGGTTGCTGCCCATCTTGCTAGGTCGAGGGTACCAGTGTTTCTGATAATTGGCTGTTGAAGGCAAGCTCACCACATTCAGTCGCAGACCACCTCCAGACCATAGCTAACCTTTTGACATCGTTGGTGTTTTCAATCAACCTACTGAAGTCACGCCTTACTTCTGCACAGGGAAGCTCCCAATCATCGGATCTATCTTGGATATGGCGCTCTTTCAAGCCTTTCATCTGGACCAATGAGTCTACGACATTCGGACTATGATCCCCGTGTTTTAGACTCTGTCATGATCTCGTTGAGGATAATTCTGAGGTTTCTTGGCCTACTTACCTTCTGCATCCTGCTTGCTTACCGTGCCTGATGATATATGCAGGTTCTGCATGGGACATGAAGCCTCAGTGGGCCCAGCGCCAGGAGAGCCTGTAGGATTTCTTTCAGATGCTGGAGGAGACTGCAAAAGATCAGCACTGGTGGCTGCTTCACCACAATTGACTAGCGGCAGACATCCCTCCTTGCCCCACCCAAACTTGACGATGGTGATGGAGACATAACTACTGAGCTGTGGAGGCCACCTGAGAGAAGTGGAGATCAGAGGGTTCTGGTATCCGGCAGAGTCCCACCTTCGCATAAATATTTTGCAGCTGCGGGTGAGTTGCTTGGCTTTGAGCCACCAAGAGCAGGCTGGTACAGGTAATCATGGACAACACTGATGGGCATGTGGTACTGCAGCAAGCAGAGCAGGTCCATTTGCCAGGAGGCTATGTGCCTCTGGGGGCTAGTTGAGCTATCAGAGCATATCCCTTGTGACTCACCACATTTTGGGATCTTTAAATGCCAAGACACTGAAGCTCAGCTGCCACAATCTAGTGGATCACAAATGGTGCTTACAACCAGAGGTGTGGAGCAGGACATCTTCCATCAGTGAGGAGAACCCTGACTTGATTTTTTCACCACTGCCGAGAATGTGCAGTTTCAGCATTTTACTTTTGTGCGTTGGAGTTCCCAAGAAGGCTCTCTCAGCAGTGCAGCACAGGACTCCTGTATGCCTTCCTTCTTCTTTCTCTCCTGCCCAGAGTTGTGAAGAAGTTCAGGAACGACCAGGCCCAAGTTATCCTAGTGGTTACGTATTTGGCCAGGAGAGTATGGTACCCAGTACTTCTGGCCAAAGCATTGTTGAAAATAGCAATGTATATGCACATAAGCAGCATTCATTTGTGTTCACTGTACCCCTTGTTGTAAGCAGAACGGATATTGCGAAGCACTGACTGTGTTATCCCGCCAGCATAGACCCATGCACACACGTACACGACAGCCATTTTAGGCACCATGGCCTCTCTGCCCGTTTGTTAAACCCCCGGTACCCCTCCCCGCGCGCACTGCTCATGCATCGGCCATGGAACCCTTTCCCTCTGCGTGACCCTGCTCTAGAAATAACCCTCCTGCTCGACCCACACCCCCCATTTCCTCCCAAGAACACCCTTCCCCTCAGCTGACGAGCCCCCCCCCCCCAGCTGCACTCGGCCTTTCGACCTGGTCCCAGGTCCTAAGACCAAGCCTCGTGGATGTACACCCCCCCCCTTTTTCCTGCCCAGCATAACAAAACCGTGATACACCAACCGAAGTGCCCCGATCTTATCGCCTGCCCAACCTTTGATCTGATCATCCCCTCCTGCCCTCGTGTCCTGTAGGAATGTCCGGCTGAGAGATCACAATCTCTTGTTACATTCAGGAGGGGAGGATGACATCTGAGCGACTGGTATGGGAATAGGCCTGAAGCTGGGATTCCAAGCATGTTTTCTCCTACTTCAAAGCGTCTTTCTTGCAATAAGGAATGTTTGTGCATCATAAACATGTGTATAAAAGACGAAGCCTCAGAGAAACTTGTTAGAGCACCTCCTGAAGACACTATGCGAGTGTCCGAAATGACAGGCTCTCCTCATGAGAAATAAAACTCTGTTCTTGTTTTCCTGCTTCCAGCGCCCGTCTCTTTATTTGGTAATTTTTCAAGATGGGAACTAAGAGGCGTCCCGGCCCAGCAGCCTGGGCATCAGGTGCGCTATGGGCTGACTTTTCTACAATTGGCGTCCCAACGCGGGGTCCATCAGCGACATAGGGTCCGGTAAGAGAGGTCCAGACGATGGGGTGAACATCTAAATGATTGGAGTATACCTGCCTTGAGAGGGCCCTCGTCCGGCTGCCGATTGAATGAACTTCACCAATTCCGAACGGACCTCTCTCAAGTGACCTACTGTCCTGACTGGAATCCCACAGGAATGCTGTGGTAAAAACATGGAGAAAGAGAACGATTGGGCGCTGGAAAAAGGAAGGCAAAGAATTGCCCACACGGTCCGGTCCGGGTAAGGTTAAGTAGGACGTCTTTACGTCCGATTGGTAGGATGGCTTTATCCATCTGATTGATTGATTGATTGATTGTACTTGAAGTATTGGTTCTCTTTGAGACATTCTCTATTTGCAAACAGCGATGAATAGGAACGTTCCTCTCTCTTTGCAAATAGTGAAGGATAGGTAATGCAGACGTTTGTCCCCCATTGTAATCCGTCATGCCTATCTTTCTCCCCACTGATTGTTTGTTATCGATTTTTATCGATTATTGCTCTTTGAGATATTCCCTGTCTACAAACAGGGAAGAATAGAAATATTCTGCCCCCTTTGCAGATAGTGAAGGATAGGTAATGCAGATTTTTGTCCCCGTTGTAATCCGTCATGCCTGTTTTTCTCCCCACTGATTGATTGATTGTCTGGACATTTCTTGTTCAAGGAATAGTTCTTTTGAGGAATTCTCTGTTTGCAAATGACGTAGAAAAGAAATATTCTGTCTAATCTTTGCAAGTAGTGAAGGGTAGGTAATGCGGACCTTTTGTCCCCCGTTGTAATCTCTCGGGCCTATCTACTCCCCACTGATTGGTAAACTAGTTCCACCCGGACCATTTATTAGAGGTAGGTCATCTGGCTCAACCAGAGGGCACCCCTAATAAAAAGGACATATGCAACAATAACGAAGTAATCACCGTATCCTGTTAACAGAAACTTTAGCGTGAAACACGCTAGAAAAAAAAAAAGGGAAGAAAGAAATAAGAAAGCAAAATCAGTAGGCCACTGATGAGTTTTTTGATTTCGCTACAAATAGGAAAATGTTAGAAATAGCTCACGATAAAACACATGATTTCGCTAAAAATAAGAAATGTTAAAAATAAGCCCGTAATAGGAAACATGAAAATGGTGAAAGAAGCCAAGCTTGACATCGCAACGACCACGAGGCAACCAGGCTTCGCCACCCCTCACTGCTCCAAACATGTCTGTCCCACCGCCTGCCACGCCCAAATAACGGTAACATGAGATAGATACAAGTCGGCAGATACCTACCCCCATTCTGGAAACTCCCGAAGTGCAACAGGTCCGCGGCTACGCCCATCCGGAAGACGAGATCTTCGGCACGTGTAGGGCAGGTCCTGCTGCCAGCCGTCGGCTGGAGGTCATCGCATAAGGTGGGCCAGAAGAGGAGCCGAGGCCGACAGGATCCGGCCGTCCCCTCTTCTTTCTTCAATAATGGCTGCAACAACACGGGGGGATGTCTTGCCCATGCCATCGACCCCCCCCCCTCGCATCTCCTGGTCCAGCCACGGCTTGGTATGAGCTCCCCGTTCGGCCCTGAAGCGGCGCCTTGCAGGCCACCGGGGGGGGGGATGTCTTGCCTATGCCTCCAACCCCCCCCCCCTCTCATCGCCTGGTCCGGCCATCATGGATATTAGCGCCGAGAAGAACGGCGTGGGGTGCGCTGGGAGGGAGAGGCGGCGCGAACGAGCCTCTCCCACCTCCCCAGGTGGAGGCCCCCAGTGGCACCCCCAACGCTCCACTCACCCGACGAGGGTTCGTCCACTCTTGTGATGCAGTGACTGCTGGAACTTGTAAAATGGCGGTCGACCCTGCAGGAGCGGGCCCGGAGTGAAGAGATGGCCCGGTTGCTTGTAGATTAAGAAATAAGTCCCACAATCAGAAGTGTTCTCCTCGACTTTGAAGATTCTATGAAAGCCACGGGGGCCCCCGACCCCCGCAGACACCCCCGATGGGGAATGACTGCCATGATTGCCCGCGGAACGATGAAAATGTAGCCGCGAGACGTCGGCGCTCCCATGCTGGCGCCAGCCTCAGTTTGAATGACTAAAATACTGCAGACTACAGTTCGGATCAGTTCCAGCGAAAACTCAGTATGACCCGATTGAAAAATTGTTGCCTCCTTCCCCCTTTGACTGATGGTTCATACCGCCGATCCTTTCTGTTGCCCGTTAACGGAACTTTTGGACTGCCGAAAGAGGCTCTGGGCCAACCACGAGTTGGTGGAGATTTTGACTATGCCTGGATCTGCCCGGCCGCACCCAAAATGGCGCTGGTACAAATGAAACTTTCAACTCCTTGTTGTACCCCGATTGCTCAGCCTTGGTGTCATGAGATATGTATGCAATTTTTTTAAACACAATGAATTGATATGGGATGGGTACTGATTATGTGTTCGGACAATGAATTGAAGTGAGATGGGTACTGATTGAACATTCGGACAATGAATTGTTGTTAAGTTTTGGCGCATCGTGATTGTTGAAAGTTCGAATTTCAACACTTATGATACTCGCTCACACTGAAGTCTCGATATGATTTTATTGCACCTGTCGCACTTTTTATTATGAAATCAACGACCACCGACTCCATTAGGTTTTCCACTAAAAAGTATCCCCACATGTACAGTTCCAGCCTGCTCCGTGGCCGGCCCACGGGGTTGTAGGCCCGTATTTATGCACCGACATTTGTATTAAAGATTTTTGGGAAAAAAAAGCAAAAGTAGTTGTCACGCGTAAATTGGTAAGTTTCGAATAAATGACCACTATTTCCGATATAACTAGATTACAGGTGAAATGGCTCAAGTCGACTAGTAAGGGTTAAAAAGTATAGTACGCAGAAATATTGCAAATATGAACGGTCCAGGTTTTTGTTGTATGTGTTTTTCATTTTTGTACAAGCCTAAAGCAACTGCTAAAGATCCTGGTATTTAACCTATACTTTATATGCAACCTGTGTCAGGTAAGTTGCTTTAAAATGCCCCTAAGCCGCCCCGAAGGAGTGCCACCTGACCCCCCTAGTATGAACGACAACGACCCCGTACCACTGAAGGTTGTCCATTTTTCTCCAAGAAGAGCACGAGCTCGCCCCCCACGTTGCACCGACTGCCCTTTGTTCTGACCCCCCCCGCGCACGATCCATAATACCACACTTGGGCGACCTATGCTATCCACAGGCTTCCGATAATCATCTCTCCCACACTAAATGGTCCACCTGGGCTTAAACGCCGAGTTGGCAGGGACCGCATCCAGTGGTGATAGCCTGAGTATGTAGTAAGTAAAAGCCTTTTCGAGTTTATGCGTGCTGATGTGTCTTTAAAATGCTGCCCCCGCCCCCCTTCTTTTTCCCTCTTTCTGCAGGTCACATCGGAACATCAATTAAAGTACGAAAAAGAAACTGGTGATCTAGCGGACAAAGAGATGGGAAAAAGGGGTTCGATTATGGTACCTACACACGACGAGCGAACCGTGACTGTTTCTCTCCCTGAACTTAGCGCTTGGGAGGACAGCCTGAAGCAGAAACTACAAAATATGACTTCGCTCGGCACCCCGAATAATACAACCAAGAATGACGTGCACTAATGAATAAATTCCTACGTTTAACTAAATAGGGAAAGTTTAAGGAATATTCCGAGGTGAGGTTTACCCAAGTACCCTCCGCTTGGAAGACTAGGAATGTTGCCAGTGTTTAAAATCTACTACATCCTTTTCGCACCCTCATAGACATGAAACTCAAAGCTGCCCCATTGTTCTCCCAACTGACACCCACTGTTGCCACAGCCTGGAAATTGATTCGAAAATCCCACTGTGAGCATTAGCCCGACCAGGTTAGTTCTTGACCAATTGCCAAAGGCGTAAGTGTGTGCAACCAAAGCCACCAGTGAAGACAGCCGACGATAAAAGAGAAGAAAAGGGTAAAAGAGCTTAGGATGCTAAGGAGGCGCAGCATACAGGAAGAGATCATTTTTTGGCCAATAACTGTTCTATGTTTTGTCTTGGATTTTTGTATATAATACCGGTAACTGTTCTATGTTCTGTCTTGGATTCTTGTATATAATACATGTACTGTCTCCCCCGCCTGAGTTTGTGTGTACGTAATGTATGGATCTACGTCGTCCCTCTGCCTGTGTTTCCGTATTACTTGACCCCTGCTGTTCTGTGTTATGTGCGCACTAAATGGCCTATTATTGTACACGTCTCTCTCTCTCTCTCTCTCTCTCTCTCTCTCTCTCTCTCTCTCTCTCTCTCTCTCTCTCTCCCTCCATGTCATACGTGTACCGAATGGTTCGTTTAGAGTGCGGACGACTCTCTCTCTCTCTCTCTGAGGGTCTCCCTGTTCCCTCCTCCCTTGTGTGGTAACGTTGTACCCCACCGGCACAAACCTAATTGGGTTTCTTCGAACACAAAGGTGTTCGGCAAAATTGACAGGAACTAAAACGATTGTAACTTACCATATTACTACCTCTCCTTTCTGCAAAACGATAGAACCCGAGTTGGTAATGAAAGAAAGGACAGGTAAGACGACTGATGTCCCCTAATCTGACCTTTCTATAGGGGGACTATAACGTCAATGGTCTTCTGTTTTTCAGTTCGTTAGAAATGCAATCCCCAATGCCCAGATTGCTTCTGCACTTAAGTGCGGATGTCCAAAGCGTCCTCCTGCTCGCCCGATTGACCCCAGCTCCCTGTCCTAAGCGTCCTCGCTTCTCCCGATTGACCCCAGCTCCATATCAGCTATCCCCTAAGCGTAATTGATGACCTTGATTAACCGTCGCTCCCCAAGAAAAGCATGTTTAACTTCTGCCCCCATCTCATGATGATAACCCCCCTGCTTTCAAGAGTTAGCCGACCCCGAAGGGAAATGTAAGATTGTCAGTTCTTGGGTTTAAGGACTCGATTTCGAGTTTGATAGAATACACTGTCGATGGGAGTCCGATTTCTATCCACGTACGTCACGAATGAACGCCAAATAGGCTTACGAATTCAGTAGAAATGCCCTCCTACATACTCCATAAGTGATGACTTCTGACTGTGACCGATGAACATATCCCCCACCTACTTAGGAGTGGGGATGGAATTGAGATGTATAAATGTCTTCTCCTGCCAGTTTTTCTAAAAACTTGTTTTGTACCCATTCAAAGATACATACACTGGAGGAGAGGAGCGGGACGTGACGCACAGCCTGGCCACAGATCATGAAGCACGTGTGACCTCAACCAAAGGTGGAGTCGCAGAGCAACGAGACGCGGGACGAGGCACCACTCTCAAACTCGGCAGAAGAAGGAATGAAGGGCTGCTTTGAAGCCCTCGATTTGCTGACCCACTCGTGCCTGAAGTCCCCGTCCCTTTTGGGCCCGACTGATGGGCCTGCCTGCTCGTCGTCCTTTGCTCCTTTGGTCCCTTGGTGCGTTCAAAAGATCTGATCCCACTCCGCCCTCTCTTCCCTCGATTATTCAACAACATCACCCTTTTCACATAACTTTTGACTCAGAAAAGAAGAGCAGCATTTAGATATAATAAGGTTTTGCAACGGAAGAAGAAAGACACGCAGGTGCCCAGCATGAGGCATCCCTAAGAAGATCAGTTAGGAAACAGGACTGTGATCTAACAGCAGAGGACTGATCGCACCCTGCAACGCGTAAGGATGAATCCGAGCTGGACCTATAGCTCCACCGCCGGTGCTCAACAGCGCCAACGAAAGAACACAGACTACCAGAGCCTACCAGTGATGGCTCGCTGTTAAAAAGACATTGTGACGAAGACCCCCTTCCTGAACTTTCTACCCACCCCTTGACTAATTGCTTGTATCGAACTGAATTCCTCCCTCAACCATTTTTTGTATTGCTTTCAAAAATGTTTCATCGGTCACTCATGTGTTTAGTTTTCCAAAAGTCTCTTATAGCACTGACGAGACCTGAAGGTATCAGAGCACTTTTTACTGTGTGTTGATGTCACCGGAGAGAAAGTCAGAACATGATTCTATAATGTGTCGGAACCTTTTTCTTGATTGACCCCGACTAAGTATTATGCCGATCTCTAGACTTGTATGAATAACCCAACAAATGTAAAATCATATGTACCGCATTCCGCCAATCGTATCGACTGTATAGAAATGAACTAGCTTATGTAAAAAAGCGGCGACTGTTGAAAATAGCAATGTATATGCACATAAGCGGCGTTCATTTGTGTTCACTGTACCCCTTGTTGTAAGCAGAACGGATATTGAGAAGCACTGACTGTGTTATCCCGCCAGCATAGACCCATGCACACACGTACACGACAGCCATTTTAGGCACCATGGCCTCTCTGCCCGTTTGTTAAACCCCCGGTACCCCTCCCCGCGCGCACTGCTCATGCATCGGCCATGGAACCCTTTCCCTCTGCGTGACCCTGCTCTAGAAATAACCCTCCTGCTCGACCCACACCCCCCATTTCCTCCCAAGAACACCCTTCCCCTCAGCTGACGAGCCCCCCCCCCCAGCTGCACTCGGCCTTTCGACCTGGTCCCAGGTCCTAAGACCAAGCTTCGTGGATGTACACCCCCCCCCTTTTTCCTGCCCAGCATAACAAAACCGTGATACACCAACCGAAGTGCCCCGATCTTATCGCCTGCCCAACCTTTGATCTGATCATCCCCTCCTGCCCTCGTGTCCTGTAGGAATGTCCGGCTGAGAGATCACAATCTCTTGTTACATTTAGGAGGGGAGGATGACATCTGAGCGACTGGTATGGGAATAGGCCTGAAGCTGGGATACCAAGCATGTTTTCTCCTACTTCAAAGCGTCTTTATTGCAATAAGGAATGTTTGTGCATCATAAACATGTGTATAAAAGACGAAGCCTCAGAGAAACTTGTTAGAGCACCTCCTGAAGACACTATGCGAGTGTCCGAAATGACAGGCTCTCCTCATGAGAAATAAAACTCTGTTCTTGTTTTCCTGCTTCCAGCGCCCGTCTCTTTATTTGGTAATTGTTCAAGATGGGAACTAAGAGGCGTCCTGCGCCAGCAGCCGGGGCATCAGGTGCGCTATGGGCTGACTTTTCTACAGCATCTGTCCTCCTATCAGGTTGCTGATTAACTAGGATCTTCTGTTGCAGCAGCAGGGTTGGGTCTGGCAACTGGACCTACGCAATCTGTTCCTCCAAGCGTGGAGATTGAGCAGCGGCATTTGAACACCTTCAACTTTGCGGCTGAAGTCTCAGTGGCAGCCAGGAACTGTTCACAAAATCAGTGCATGCTGGATAATGACATACATGTGTTGCTTGGTGCTCGAGTCAGCAAGGGGCCCCTTGCAGGCCAAACTGTCAGATGTACTGTTATTTGTTTTTTATTTTGCCCAGCAAGGACATGGTAAGAACGTTTGCTATCACTTAAATTATATAGATAATATACTTAATTTTACATACAGGAGCTTTTAGCCAGCCCTCTTTATTCATTGGTCTTCCAATGCGTCATTCCTATTTTTCTTTAACCTACTACAGCATACTCCATGGGGCCATGGGTGAGCCCATTTCAGCCATTGGCTAACTTCATTATGAGTGATGGTTGTGTTTGATTTTGAGAAACTCAAACATTAAGTACATTGTTCTGTCAAACGTATTTAGTTGAACCATTGTTGACTAGTTTTTCCTTTACAATGGCTTCCGCCAGATTTTGTTTCTTCATGTTTGATTTTGTTTTGTGGCTTTTAAAAGGCATTAAACTTTCTTAACCACTTTGTTCTTTTTCAAGACCATCCTACCTCCCTTCTATGCCCCTTGTAATACTCCCCCTTCTACTTTTCTTCATTTTTTTTACAACCCCCTTAATCCCTTTCTGCTTTACTACTTTATTTTTACTAACCCTAACGTCTCCGGATTTAATCCCTTTTTTATATACCCCAAACCCCCTTCCTGT
Source organism: Lissotriton helveticus (assembly GCF_964261635.1). Classification (NCBI taxonomy): domain Eukaryota; kingdom Metazoa; phylum Chordata; class Amphibia; order Caudata; family Salamandridae; genus Lissotriton; species Lissotriton helveticus. The sequence goes on from NC_136059.1 coordinate 257,552,654, forward strand.
TTTTCGCTCTTTTTACAAAATGATGCTTTACCAGGAGTGACAACATTCTGCTCTTTTACAAGGACCATATTAACACACAAAGTAGTTCATGTCATTGACAGGGACTACTATGGCAATGTGTGCTTTTTTGAGATCAAAAATGTTTTTGCTTTAAATGTAAATGTAAATGTTCAGGAATTTATATAGCGCAAATCACCAAGCGGTTTCTAAGCGCTTGCTTAGGGAACCCGTCCTGGTATTCCCCTGTGAGATAACCCCGGCAGGGTATCCGCAAGGTGAAAGCCAGGCATCCCGCCGCGAGGGGCCGTTGTGGAGATTAAGCAAGCTATTGCCCAGAGTCGCAGAGTGTGAACCCGTGAATCGAGTAGGCACCGGAGCGAGAATTGTCGAGTCCATGGACATTTTAGGACTCAAGACCCCGCCGAGCCGGGAATTGAACCCTGGTCCCGGGCTGACCTCTGCTTCCAGGTCTGCCTCCTCTAACCAGTGAGCCACACTTCTCCAGTGTTTTATAATATTGGTCAGGGCCTGGCAGCTCCCCAACATTTAAGCATTGACAAAACCAAAAGGCTGGCATTCAATGCCAGACCTATTGGCTTTGCCAATGCGTGTTTTGCTATATCACCCTTTTTTGGGACGTCTTATGGATAATGCGTATTGACAGGTTAATGGAGTAATTAACTGACTCGTATTTTATGATCTGTATGCATGTTACAACATTAACTCTAGGAAAAGAGATGAATGAATTTCGCAATCTGTACACCGAACAACCTCTAGGCACTCTGACATTTTGACAAGTGAATGAGGCACCGCACATGTAGATTAAGGGACTAAACAGCTGCACAAAATGTGATGAAGGGTGGAGCTGAAAATCCCAGGCTCCCTGGTTCCCAAGACTGCAACTCAATCGCCTTGAAAATGTCGCATCATGTCACGACTCCTCGATAATATCGCATCATGTCACGATTCCTCGATAATATCGCATCATGTCACGATGCCAAGTTCTGTTGTGACAATGGAATAGTCCTAGTGGGTATTCATTGTCTTTTTTTCTGCTGTAGTTTGTGAAAACCAAAGTGAATGACATTTTAAGATTGTAGTAAATAAATGTTTCATTCTAGAAAGGAAATAGTTTTATGGCACAATCTTCCAGGGACATGAATCTAAACTCATCCACCATTGAACAGTGAGGGGAGAGAACTGCAGCATTCAGAAATATGGGTCCCCGGGGCTTACTCCAGCCTACAGCTTCCACTGTAGCTGAGAAACAGGAAGTGTCCTGAAACCCAAGGTCTGACAATATTATCAGCAGGCAATCTGTATCTCTTACTTAAAAATAGCTGGTTTACTGCACGTGCGCTGTAGTTCTGCGTGGTTCGATCCACAGGTTGTATATTATATTCAATAATAAATAGGCTTGTATTAAGGTGATTTCTGTTCTGCTTGCAATCATGCTGGCCTCAGTCCCGAAGCAACAGTAACACCCTGGTGTGTCCACCGCTACTTTTATCAGTGACCTTGAGGACATACATTCATGAAAATCATGTCCAGCTGAAGATCAAAGGGAAGGAAGCCGTGTTTTGGATTTGCACAAAGGAAGTGGAAATGGGTAGCGCCCGAGAGACTGCAAACGCTAATGTGTAAGTGTCTGCTTCTCCTGTATGGAAGAGCAGGGGCACTTAAAATGCCTGCTTGTCTCTTAGCTCGGAGTAGGCCCAACTAATGCATCAAGCGACTTAGGCATTCGATTCGTGACAAACCTTCAAAATTGTATACATTGAGGTGCATAATCCACTAAAACAAAATGTGTTTCTTACACGGAGTACTTCTTTTTAGGTCTGGTAGACAAAGCAGCTGTCTGCATGACGTAATACTTATAATATGCCATAGTGGGCTTTGCGTCTCTCCCTTCAACTATTGGTGGATTATTCTGCCACCAGTGCATATCAATGCATGAAGGATTATTTTATTTTCTAAAACGTTCACTCGACATCACACTTCTTGTCATGTTCATTTTGTAGTTTCATACATAGATTGGAAAAAAAGAATACTTGTTTTTTTTATTGCAGCAGAATGTTGAATACAATTGTAAGCACACAAGTGCAAACCTGACCTTAACATGTTATGTTATCTTAGGTTGTAGAGCGCGACAGCTGCCCCAGCGAAGGGGCGTCCCGGAGCTAATGCAGGAAAGACAACACGGCAGAGAGCCTGCAGGCGACTAGGGAGCCGAAAAAAGGTAGGTCTTGATGGCTTTTCTAAATGCTGAGTAGTTGTCAAGGCCATGAATCTGCACAGGAAGCGAGTTCCAAAAGGTGGCGGTTCTATAATGAAAAGAGCGGCCACCCGCCTGGGCTCTACGGGGCCGGGAACCGCCACCAAATACTGACCCAGCGAGCGACGACATCACGTGGGGGCATAGGGCAACAGAAGATCAGCCAAGATGGGAGGAGTGGCCAGCTTCAGAACCTTAAAAGCAATGCATAAGGTTTTGAATTCAATACATCTGGCCACCGGTAGCAGGTGCAGGCGGCGGATTGCAATAGACACAGAGCAAAATTTGCATAGACTTAAAAGTGTTCTAGCAGCTGCGTACTGTGCCCTTTCCAACCTCAAGACTTCTTCCTTGTTGGACTCTAAATACAGGGAGCAGGCATAGTCGAGTCTTGACAAAACCGTTGCCTGAATGATGACCTGACGCGTTGAGGCATCAATAAAGTCCAACAGGGGTCTAAGCCCCCGAAGGAGTGCAAAGCACGTCCCAGCTGTTTTTTTTGTTTGGACTCGATAGTTTAAGGAAGAGTAGAGCCATACCCCAAGGTTCTTTACTGCCTGTTTGGGGGAGGGGGGTTTACCAAGACTGGTTGGCCACCAGAGATCTCTCCACCGACCATGGTCCCATCCTACCAACAATACCTCTGATTTGTTAAGAGTTCAGTTGGAGGCAGTTGCTGTTAATCCACTTGGCCACTGCCGCAAGGTCGCCCTGAAACTTGAGGGCGTCTCACTCATTGTTATTAGAGAGTGCCACCACCAGCTGAGTATCGTCAGCGTGGGAGACCATGGTCAGACCCCTTCTGCTGGGGGCTGAGGGAGGAGCCCTGAGGAACCCCTTGTTTAACTGGATAATTGCCAGAGGCAAACAGCGGGGTAATGACCGTAAATGACCTCTTATGAAGAAAGAAACCCAACCACTCCAAAGCCAGGCCCATAATTCCGGCCTCCGCAAGGCGTCGCAGCAGTATGTCGTGCGACACTGTGTCGAACGCCGCGCTCAGATCTAACAGAATCAGCGCAGACGTTCGACCCTCATCAACGGCTGACCAGAGATCTTCCTTAACCGCTAGGAGTGCTGATTCCGTGCTATGACCCGGCCTAAAGCCATTCTGAGAGGGATCCAGAAGGCTATTGGTAGTCAGATAGTCTGATAGAATCGAGTTCACATAGGTCTCTGTGATCTTAGCTGCCCATGGAAGCAAGGAAATAGGGCGGAAATTCTCAGGTCTGGCTGGATCGAGAGTCGGTTTCTTGAGTAGAGGGATCACTTTAGCTTGTTTCCAAGCCCTGGGCACCACAGCTTTTCTGAGGGAATCATTTATCAACTGATTTAGGGGTGGTAGAATTGTTGACAGCACTTTCTTAAATTGGTCAGGCTTAAGAGGGTCGGCAGGATATCCTGACTTAATCTTATAGCAAAGAGCAGAGAGTTGATCAGCCGTAATAGTCGGAAAAGTGTGGAGGGTGTTAGCCTGTTGGCAACCGCGTGACTCCTGCGGGATGCTATAAGTGGTCGGGAAGGACCGATAGACGGCGTCCACTTTTTCCACAAAAAAAAGGGCAAGGTACTCACACTGTTTAATGGACTTGATGGTTGACCCCGCTGCGGTTTGTTTAGATCGCAGACTGGCGAGAATGGAAAATGTACTCTTAGAGGGATTAGTACTCTCACGTATTTGATTGGAGATAAAAGCTGCACGTGCCCGATATATGGCCTTATGGTAGCTTTTGATTGCTGCCCGATAGATGACTTTGGCCTTGGAGCAGAAATCTCTTCTCCAAATCCGTTCTAGTCTCTTGCACCCCTTATGCATGTCAGCAAGTTCCGTCTTGAACCATGGTCGAGATTTGGCTTTTTGATTGGCGGAGCGCTTCAGAGGGATCAAGCTGTCTAATGGGTGTTCTATCCACTCCAAGAATGCTCTGTAGGCTTCAGTGGAATCTTCAACTAGATTTGGGATAGTAGCCAAAAGGCAAACATCCAGATGATCCCAATTAAGTTTGTGCCACAGTCGTTTCCAAGTGGAAACCTGACCCTCAGTCCGAGCAGGAGTCATAAAGGGTCATTGAAACCAAAAAATGGTCCGTCTAACCTAGTCTGATCGGTGTGTGCACTGTAATGTGGTATATGTTAGTAAAAACTGGATCTAATAAGTGCCCCGCAATATGGGTAGAACTTACTACTAGCTGTAACAATTGGCAGGCTGCTAGATCGGCTGCAAAATTCGCCATATCAATATTCTCTACTTTGTCTAAGTGTAGGTTCAAATCCCCCAGAATAGTAAAGTTGGCAGTGTGACCAGCAAGGGTGCTAACCATATCTACCAGGGCCTCCCTAAAACCTAGTGAGGGCCCTGGAGGTCGATATATCAAGAGCTCGGACAAGTTGTGAGTGGGGCTCAAGGTGACCTTAAAAAGGGCACTCTCACAGCCAGTGATCCTCTGCAGACTAAACGAACAAGAGTAACACAATTTAAAAATAATTGCTATGCCCCCACCTCTAGTAGCTCTGTTAATCAGAAGAAAACTGTACGCCCCAGGGAGCGCGAGGCCAGGTTCAGCAGTCATGTCATCCGAGAGCCATGTCTCGGTCAGGAAGAGGACATCTGGAGTGGCCTCCTCTAATAAATCCAGAACGTCCGCATGATGTTTGGCTAGAGAGCGACAATTGAGACTGAATATGTTAATATATTTTTTAGATCTGGGGAGGGGGTGGCAAGATAGTGGTGTAAGTGTAGTTTGGAATCTACATTGCAGGCAGCTGAAACATGGATTAGTAATTTCTTTCTGTTTGTCATATCAGCTGGGCCAGGCTGTTTGGAGCAGATGAACAAGAAGTAATTATAACTGTGTGTGTAGAAGATGTATACAGAAGTGGACACTCGATCAAAACAACCAATACCACACCACCACCATACCAATATCACCATCAATACCATTACCAGTACCACACCCCCACTGACATCATCACAACCACTAATATCGCCACCTCCACCAACATGACTTCTACCGCCAATACCTCACCAACAATATCACTAACAGTACCAGCAAAACCACCACCACAAGCAATACCATTACTGCCGGAAATATCACCACCTCCAACAATACCACCATCAATACCTCAAATTAAATACCAGCACCACATCATCACCAATACTATTACCAGTAAAACGACTACTACTACCAGCAACACTACCAAGCATTTGGAAAGCTAGGAGGGCTGGCTGTGATTTATTATAACATGCCTGTCCTTGCATATGTTGTCACAGTAAGCTCAGTCCTATTGGTAAATTTGAAGATAAGTTAGCACTTGAGAAGGAACAAGATTTTAAAATCTGGAAGGAGAAAAGAGACAATTTTGAGAGGTTTCACAAAATAGTTTTGCGGACTGCGAAGATTAAACTGGAGGGCTTTCCATTATTTTGTGACTAGTAATGGGAAGGAAAACAAAGGTACAATCATAATCAGGCGGCTGCTCCTTCCCATTACTACTATATATAACAAGGGGACCCAAAGTAGCAATAGGCTTGGGACCTTGGGGGTATAGAATATTTCAGGTATAGAATATTTCAAAAGACAGTGGTCCCAAACTTCAATATCAATTTAAAAACAAAGGTACAAGTAGACCAAAATTGGAATCTTTGTTCATTGTCCAGCCGGACAAAATTTAATAATAAATATAAACAGATATAGCAAAATATCTTACAATTTCCAAGTGGGACACACGCCTGTGTCCAGCTGCCACATATACACAACCAACAGATAAACAAACAAACAAATACAAGGCAAAGCAAAAGTCTGTCAATTGGGCTAAAAATGTGTAGAACAGACAAATTAATTGAATACACTTTCTGTGATTTCAAAATTAAGGAGGTATACAAATCATCAAGTGTAAAAAGTGTCGACGACGTTTCGGACCTTATCTATTAAAGGACCATCATCAGGACATATCGATGCATGCCTTTACTACATATATCTCTGGTTGTATTGCGCTCTCCTGATATTATTTAGGGGAGGCTTACTTGCTCTCATCTAGATCTATTGTAGAGTTATAAAGTTTTAATTACATTGCTGAGCAGTATCCATAGATTCACGCTCCAGTAGGTTAGGTGAGCAGCTCCTAACGGGGGGAGGCTTTTCCATATTTGTACGTATACAAGGCGGAGGGGCAGTCAATCAATGTACCATCCACTCGCGTATTTACCAAAATGGTATCCGGTCGTGAGTCGGAAAAATGAAGTCCAGAACTCCCGTAATAGGGGGTCTGTTGGAGCCGGCAAGATACTGCTCCAGAGCAGTATCTTGCCGGCTCCAACAGACCCCCTATTACGGGAGTAAATACGCAAGTGGATGGTACATTGATTGACTGCCCCTCCGCCTTGTATACGTACAAATACGGAAAAGACTCCCCCCGTTAGGAGCTGCTCACCTAACCTACTGGAGCGTGAATCTATGGATACTGCTCAGCAATGTAATTAAAACTTTATAACTCTACAATAGATCTAGATGAGAGCAAGTAAGCCTCCCCTAAATAATATCAGGAGAGCGCAATACAACCAGAGATATATGTAGTAAAGGCATGCATCGATATGTCCTGATGATGGTCCTTTAATAGATAAGGTCCGAAACGTCGTCGACACTTTTTACACTTGATGATTTGTATACCTCCTTAATTTTGAAATCACAGAAAGTGTATTCAATTAATTTGTCTGTTCTACACATTTTTAGCCCAATTGACAGACTTTTGCTTTGCCTTGTATTTGTTTGTTTGTTTATCTGTTGGTTGTGTATATGTGGCAGCTGGACACAGGCGTGTGTCCCACTTGGAAATTGTAAGATATTTTGCTATATCTGTTTATATTTATTATTAAATTTTGTCCGGCTGGACAATGAACAAAGATTCCAATTTTGGTCTACTTGTACCTTTGTTTTTAAATTGATATTGAAGTTTGGGACCACTGTCTTTTGAAATATTCTATACCCCCAAGGTCCCAAGCCAATTGCTACTTTGGGTCCCCTTGTTATATATAGTAGTAATGGGAAGGAGCAGCCGCCTGATTATGACTTTTGTATTTTTGGAAGAGCGAAGTACTCGGCTTGGAATAAGGAAATCTATTTTTTGTTGGAGGAAAACAAGATCTGTGGCATGAAGAGCTCTGTGGCAGATGCATAAGTCCATACATTTAGCTGGCTTTTCTACCAGGTAACAGTGAAGGAGGAAAGGAATGCTGGCCTGAAAATGATGAGTAGGCTAGGAGGCCCAATAGAAGTCTAGTAACTCAATTTCGAATCAGTTGGAGATGCTACAGCAGATGTTTAGGAATGCCTAACTAGAGAGAAGTACAGCAATCAGTGTTGGTGAGAATCAATGTCCGAATACCTGTCTTGCAACAATCAGTGGGAATGATAGGGTGAATGTTGAGGAGCAGATTAAGATAGGACCAGCAAAAACTCCTATGTTATGTCAGCCGTAATGGGCAAAGGTGCATCCCCCAGCTCACGGGGGCCACCAGCCTGGAGTCTAGGTGGACGGACCACCAAGGATAACAACCTCAGTCTAATCAAATTTATTTTAACAACTACCTTGCATCCAAGTGTTGACTGTTCTAAAGTAGGCACGGGCGTTATCTTTAGGAGGCGTATAAGACACAATTCTTTGATTGCTGTAAGCTTATGACATGCAAGCCAATTTAAAATCTCAAATTAAGGAGAAAAGAGGGGCGATATATCAGATGTAAAGATGAGCTTAGGGAAGTTTGTATTTGTGAAAGAAAACCGAACACCAAGGGTGGTAGTCTTTTATCCACTACCAGATACCCCCTGTTCCTTTTCTCGCTCTTGCAGGTTCTTGCTTTCTCTCTTCATGAGTGTTTTGCCATCTTTCTCATCCTTCATCCCTCCGATCTATGCTTTTTCTCACTTTTTTGTACTCAGTATATATCTGATGCGTGAAATAAATGCTGGTCCCCCGAAATAAGTGCTGGTGCCCCCCCCCACCCCTCACCCCAGATCAAATGAAGTACTGGATAAGGGAACACCCTAATGAATTCCACAAATAACCTTTTAGCAGAAGAATGAGGCGAGAGTGACGGCTTGGGGTCTGTTGGTCAACAGGAGGCGATCCATCTAAGGACAGACCCCCGGATAACTAGAGTAGAGCACCTACAAAATAATGTGAAGTGAGAAAATACATCAAGAGCTGCAATGAGGTCAGATCCAGCAAAATGAGGGCTGCCTGACCCCCTTAAACAAGGATGAAACAAATGTCATTTATTGCATTAAGTAAGGCAATTTCGATGCCAGGGACGTGTAGAAAAGCAGATTGAATAGGGGCAAAAAGGGAGTTTGCCTCTACAAATATAGTGATTTGATGAGTGATCTAAGCTGTTAGTAAGTAGGGGCAGTGTTTCATATAGTTTTCGCGACAGAAATGTCATGTGTGATGCAACCTATTTTTGCGGGTGTGGTTGGCTTCTTGATAAGCAGTAAGTGGGAGGTGGAATAAGCCTAAGTATGTAGGACAGGCAGATTGTTACACTCAAAACATAAAATGTTGTTCCAGCTGAGTAGACGCATATGTGGATAGAACTGGAGCCAGAGTGCAGACCTGGCTTCTGATGTCTAAGGAAATGACCAAATGATCTGACCGGATCACTGGAATATTTGTCCATCATAAGGAAAAAGGTAAAGGTGAAAATCAAATCCAATATTTAACTGTCCATGTAGTTGGCAGTGAAGACTAATTGGTTGTGGGCTGTGGATGCCAGAGAGTTCAGCAAGAGGGCAGCGCTAGGGACATTCAAAGCCTCTATCCAACATTGAGATCACCCTGAAGGCGGACATTGGCTGCTTGCATGACACTGGGAGAGATGGCATCAGTTAAGGTTGAGCAGAAATCACTAGAAGGACCAGAGGAATGTTACATTAGTAAACACATTAATGGGGATGTGGGATGTGCTGAAAAAGCAGAGAAGACAGTGCGTTAAGTAACAGAGCAAAGCAATGGTGTCTCAAAAAATTATCATGAACGAGCCTGCCACCAACTTTACCTCGTCGGTCAATCTGTATAATTTTGAAACCATTGGATATAGCTGTCACAAGATTGATCTATTGATGTCCTTTCGCCATGCATCCATGAGAAAGGGGATAGCTATGTTTGAAGAGGTAATCACAACACGAATTGTGACATTGTGTTGAAGCAGAGATCGTGTGTTAAGGAAGACAAAGCGGAATAAACTAGGGGAAAGATTGCGCTTGAGAAGTGAGAAATGGGAGGCGGGAAGGCAACATAGCAGTCTTAGGAATGGTTTTAAGTGAAGGAATCTAGCAGTGACCTTGATAGGCCGGTTTTAACAGCAATGGTTGTTAAGTTTAGCTTTTCACCTTCCTCTATTGCTGGGTTCCTATCAGCAGCAACGTTCTTGCCAGGAGACCATATACATGTACATATATTTGTATGTACGGGCATGTATAAGCGCAAATCTAGCTGCATTATAATTGGGCACTGTGCAGAATTGGAGTCATATAGAGGAGCAGCCTGTTAGGTACATCTGATAGCAGATGGATAGGGTATTTACAGGTAGGGTTCAGATGAGATGGAGGCTTGTAGGTAAGGAGTACATAATGTGAGGATAGTGAGATATATTAGAGGAGAGGAGGGCACTTTCACTTATAGCACAGGCAGATTGTACCTGATAGCTGAATGGAGGCAGGTCGCTTTGGAGGCAGGTTGCAATATTGGGAAAATTACACAATGATGATAAGCCGGTGTTTGAAGAAATAGGTTTTCGGTTGAAGGATATTCATTAGCAGGTTGCTGGTAAGCAGAGTTTTGCACTTGTCCATAACTTGGAAAGACCAGGACTTATACAACTGAACTAAAATCAGATTTCATTTGAAGGAGAAAATGTTGATGAATGGTGCTCATCACTGTATAAATCCTGAAGCGAGCAAGAAAGGTGCTGATGTGGAGCCTCAGAATTTTTACTTGCTCATCAGTTGTGAGTTGAGGCCGCCAATGCTCATAGCAGAGAGGCAGGCCTGCGCTTGCTCTAGTTTTAGGACCCTGGTATATAAATTCCGCTTTCAAGAGATACTGTTTGAAATAGGTAATGTCATTACAGATGAGATCTTTTGGTGTCATCTGCATACTGATGAATCTTAGGGGTTCTATGTTGAGATTGAAGAATACTGGCAAGAAGACAGATCCTTAGGGAAGGCTGCAGAAGACTAGGGTTGGCGTGGACCAGAAAGATCTCAGCTGTAATCTGTGGCCCATTCCGATAGTTGGTGTCCCACGCTGAGGTCTGAACATAGCTTCAAAGTCCTGGAGAAGGCCTTTGTTTGTAATCTTTTCTTGTAGTGTGATGCTGACTGTCTTTTCTATGATCATGTCACAGAATGTTAAGTGGGTGATAGCTCGGTAGTTAGTGCATTTGTTAATGCCAAGGTTAGATTCCTTCAGCAAAGGCAAGATTTGACAGTATTAATTTTGGATAGATCCCTTGCTTGAAGGATGTGTGGACTGTAGGTCTTATTCAGACGCTGCAGGCTCACCAGCAGAAGCTCCCTGCTGATCATCCATCTCTCGATGGAGTGTGCGATTGTGAATTAGGTGGTACATCAGTGGATTTAGGGCACCTTTCCACCAAATTCGAAATGACCCTTCATGTTTAAAACTTGAGAGCTCCACAGGGGATGGCCTTAACTGTTGAAATTGAGATCATGTTTGTCCTCATCAGACTTGTCTTTCAGAGAGTTAAGAAATCTTGAGAGGTTGTCTGGTAAAACAATATCAAAGACAGCCAAATAAGAATGCTGACGTTGTTGATGAGTAGGTCTTTTCTTTGATGAGGTTGTTAACAGCTGAGCACCTTTCTCTGGAGTGCCCATAGTTTAATATACTTTATGCCACTAATATTCAAGTAACATTAAAATGCCCTGATCGGCTCAGTTTGCTGTTCTCTTTTCTATCAGAGCCCTGTCTTAAATCTCAGCACCAGCCTGGGTACTTGCGGACAACCAATAGGGGCAATAGCATGACTTGTGGAGTCTCTGGAGAAGCCTCAACTTCAGCTACATAATGGTTAAGACATTCTGAGTGTCGATGGAGAGTACCCCGGGCTTCACATTGGATTTGCATGCAGGTAAGCAGAACCAGACTGAAGGGTTTAATTAGCAAGTAGGGTGGGAGGAGCTAATGTAACAGTGTGCTTGGATAATGACACTCTGAATTCCTCTGTAGAGAACCTGAAGGCAGAACAGGTTAGTCTTCTGCTGAAATGAAAGCAGTTTGCTTAGAGTCTCAAGGTCTACTGAAGGGAGTTCCCAATATAAATAAAGGAATTCTATACATGCAACAATTTCTCTCTTGAGAAGTGATGAGCGCGTTGGAATGACCTCGATATTTTAGCACACTCACTAGCACCAGTGGTACAGGAAAGTGTGGGTGGTTGTGAACTGTGTTATCATAGGCAAGTCAAGACTCTTCTAGAAGGGTGTGAGACTGAATGTAAGCTCTGTGTTGTGGTATGGCATCCCAGGCATACAGCATCATAGTACTCCAGAAAACACATTACCACTCAGATTATCAAAGGAATTGTCTAAAAAATCTGCAAGAGCGGGAGTACTACTCGTAATAAGTGGAGATGATTGATGGTGTGTTGGAATACTTGGTTTACTTGAGACATGAAACAGAGTTCAGTGTGAAATAACACCTGTATGTTATGTGTCTAACAAGTGGGAACTCTCGGAGGCATAAAGGTGGTCACCGAGTGAGGCCAGTGGAAGCACGTAGCTGTCAAAGAGAGTCAGAGAGATGGCTGATCCTAAGGGATGGCAGATGTTTGCTCCAGGATTTGGACAGGAAAGGACCACATTTTACTTCTTCTGTTCGGATCTGTAAGGAGAAAATAGTTAAGGGATCTGTCTCTATATAGATTAGTGGTCTATAAGAATGACGTGATTTGCAGGGTCAAGCTAGCAGAATAGGGTAAGTGCTCAGGCTTAGCAAACCCTGTTTAGAGCATTTAAGCAGCTCTTCGTAGATAGTAAAATTCTTTCTATTCCTTAAGAAATGTGTTGTCCTCAAGGTTTGCTGAGAGTGTGCTGGCCTGGTGGTTTGGACTGTACTGTTACTATTAGAGCAGGACAAAGTCTGATTTGCATATAACTTATCTTTTGAGTGTCGTAGTGGCAAAAACCACGGTGGACTGCAATGTGACTAAGAGTGATTGTGGGTGGCTGAGAAATACTCAAGCAATCCACCCATCACATTTTGACTTTTCTATGTAGTATTATGGATGGGGTTAACTATTTTCTTGAATCAATAGTGTGTGAGAAATAGATTCTGAAAATAGATAACATTCTGAAAATGTTGTACAATATGACCTACACTATGCTGACATAGATATAGGTTAACGGCAGACCATGAAATTATTCGAAGCCAGAACACATTTGTGTCGGAAATTGATGAGATATTATGGGATAAAATTTCCAGAAACTGGCATATATTTTACTGACCATTCCGATCGCCAGTACCTATTTGCTTTATACGCCAAGGAGTAGACTTCTCTATTGCCCTCAATGGATGCCTGTTTAGGAATCTCTGGCATCTGTTTTCGATGCAAAATAAGTTATAATTTATTGACCGTCAAAAGCTTTTCAGAAGGACCTGGGTATCACTGCAGTGCTCATCTTTTAGTTAATTTAGTAAAGTAAGCCCAATTAGATTGTGAAAAATCAACAGGGAAAGGCATTGATCACTTCTGAAGTCTCAAAGGAATGGGTGGAAGAGGGGAGACTGAGGGACTGAAAGAGCAAGACCAACAGGAAAGTGCAGCAATCATGCATACATGAGTCGAGAGGAATGACCCAGCACCAGAGAAAGGGGATTCAGATTAAGGGGCGGAATCAGAGAATATGGAGTTTGGAATAAATACAAATTTACAAATAGATAAATAGGTTGTAGTGGAAACAGCTTGTGACACACACCCTTGGACATTCTAAACCTTGACAAACTCTCAGTAAAAATATAGAAATTATAGAAATGCATTCAACATTAAGCAAGTAAATTATGTGAGGACATCCTTTTTTTTCTTTTTCATATTTAATGGAGAAGAGTGAAAACCCCGTAATTGAATTTATCATATTCGTTACTCAACCTCAATAGAAAGGATTGAAAAATGTAAATCCATATTTAACTCATATCAAGAAGTTGTGGCCACGGGTGTAATTTCGATTTTGGCAGCCCAGCCACTGGAACACTGTTGTGTCTGAGGCAGTGAATACAACATGTGGCAGCTGGCACACCACCAGATTTAAACTTGTTGGCTTGCATTTTTCTCTAAAAGGTCTTCTACGTACGTAGCAAAAGCAACTTCAGGGTTGACAACAGAAACCATTTCCTTAATGTAACTATAATTGCTGCAGCAAATTCTGCCTAAAAGATGTGCCTGCCTATGACACTTAGAGCCGTTCCTTCACACCCTGGTCCTTGAAACGAGAAAGTGGTGCTTAGCATGCTGAGCCTAAAAAGTTTACATTCTTGTATCAACTGAAGTTTATCTCCTACCTTTCTCATGATTCCAGTCTCCTGTACCTGTGTACTCCTCGTGTGTCTCCAAAGCCATGTGGTTCCCTTTGAACCACTGTTTTCAAAATTCTATATATTAGTGTCACCTTTGCTTAGCAGTGTTTATTTCAATACAGCTGTTGGGTGGGCCTTCTTGTCTGTTGTTTCTTTGGTTCACAGAAATATATTTTCCTTTTGTTAAAAAACATTTTAAGACTTCAACTGACTTGAGTGCAGAGTTTCTTTGACAGACCTGATGCTTTGTTTTGAGAAGTGCCTGCACTTCACCGAAAGTGGGGAGCAGAACTGGACATGACTCCACAACTATGGCAACTTCAGGCCTCAACAGGTAAGATGGAGAAATTGCTAGCTTGAGTGGACAGTTGCCTGGCGTCCGACTCACTAAGCAGGTCAGACAGCGGTGTCGCTCTACTGTATTTAGGAAATATCTCATCTAAGTGTGTTATTGTATAAAGCATTGAAAAGTTGAATTTGTCGTTTGGGTAGGTAATGATAGAATAAACCCACTTCGGGTAGCTATATGGGGGACGTCCTGGGATAACAGGAGGTAGAAGTGCAAGTGTAATCTACGGTGTAGGGCAGGTCTCGCCTATCTTAAAGAAACCCACAGCCAACCCCTCGGACCTTAATAACTATCGTCCGATCTCTAACATCCCTATGCTAGCCAAACTCCTGGAAAAATGTGTTAACATACAACTGAACAGTCACATTGCTCGTTTCAACCTGCTGAACCAATTTCAATCTGGTTTCAGAGCAGGTCACAGCACAGAAACAGCCATGACACACATATTAGATGACGCTCTAAAAATCCTTGACCAAAATGAAGCCTGTCTTCTAATCCTACTCGACCTGTCATCAGCTTTTGACACCGTCAAACACGAAAACCTGCTGAATCTCCTGAGACACAAAATGGGTTTGTCTGGAACTGTATTTAACTGGTTCGCCTCTTTCCTCCAAAATAGATCCCAAAGATTCAAGGTCAACCAATCCCTGTCCACCCCCTCGTCTGTCATGCTAGGAGTCCCACAAGGCTCCTCCCTCTCTCCCACCCTATTCAACCTTTTCATGGAACCACTCACTGATCTTCTCAGTTGCTCCAAGATACACTTCCACATGTATGCTGACGACACCCAATTATACATCAAAATCCACTCTCTGGAAGACATCAAATCACTCAAAACCACACTACAAAAAACCCAAATTTGGCTGGCCGAAAACCACTTGAAACTCAACTCCCTCAAAACTGAATTCCTTCTAATCGCTCCCCCTAACAAAACTCACACTATCATAGACTGGATGAAGCACCTAACAGCTCTCAATGGACAACCGCTCATAGTCGACACAGCAAAATCTCTAGGGGTAACGCTGGAATGTAATCTTAAGATGCAGAAACACATCAGCACCTCAACAAAGGGAGCTAACTTCCACCTTAAGACCCTGCGAAAACTGAAACCCTATCTGCCCGCCTTCGATCTCAAACAAGCAGTTCAAGCCCTAGTTATCCCACGCCTGGAATATGGAGCAGTAACCTTATGCGGACTCCCTAGGTCATTGACAGCCCCGCTAAGAGCCTCGATAAACTCAGCGGCGAGACTCATCACAGGTTCTAAGAGAAACGCCCACATAGCCCTCAACTGGCTACCGTGTGAAGCCAGAATTCATTTAAAAATAGCTTGTATGACTCACAAGGCCCTCTACCACAACACCCCACACTACCTAGCCCAGAAATTGGTGCTCTCTGCGGAAAGCAGAGCTTCCAGGAGTGCCAAGACTCTGCTACTACAACCTCAACGATTTGCCAAGAAAAAAACATATAACCGATCCTTCTCTGGTTTGGCTCCGAGGATATGGAACGCTTTGCCCACTGAAACCAGAATGAACCCCTTCTCTACCGCCTTCAAAAGAGAAGTGAAAGCTATCCTCATGGCTCAATTCACATGAACTCTATGTCTACTCACGGCACTGTATTACCTGCTTCTCTTGGTTCATATTCGTCCTTCTCTTTATCTTTGTTGTTTTGCTCTAGCTAAGCACCTTCCTCTCTTGATCTAGACGTATGTATAACTTACCTATTTTGTGTTATCCTATATCATAATATATCGTATATTTACTCCACTTGCCCTGTAAAGCGCTCTGATACTCGCAAGAGTCTGGTTCGCGCTATATAAAACTTTCAAAAATATAATAAAAGGAAGCGGTGAGAGAAGGCAGGGAATGCTCACATCCCTTAGCACAGACCCTGGTGGGTGAATGTGTGAATGAAAGAGGTGCATTGATCTAGCCATCCTGACGCCCTGCACGCCACAGTATTGGAGGAGGTTGAGAATTCAACTCCAACTATCCTTGGATTGATCTCTGACCAATTGCAACCTCAATACATTCTAGAATAGAGTGGCTCTCAGTTTTGTCTTGGCTGCCAATGGCGGTGCCTGTGCAACTGTAGGTTTTGAATGGTGTACCTTTATACATAATGTCTTGTTAGGTATACAAGAAATATATGGAAGCGGGAAGCAATTAGATAAATTGATAACCGGGCTGACTTTAAAAGGCGGTCCTGGCTAAAGAAACTCTTTGGAGTTCAGGAAATGTAGGGAACGGAGATTCTTGAACTAGTACTGATCATCTTTGCCATTCTTACTCTTATTTATATTATTTTTCGAATTTATGTTGCCTCTCTCAACCGAGTTAGTTGTGTCAAGGGATCTCTCCATCGTAAAAAGTGAAAATAGTTGATGTTGAGGTTAAGGAATAAATGGATTGGAAATTTGATTAGGACTTGTTAGAATGTTTTGAGCCTGAAATGAATTTGGAAGTGAATCCATAGTCCTAAAGTGAATCACTTTAGGGCTATGGATGTGTCCTGAGTTGCGCTAAGAAGTAGTGTAAGACAGAGGGCTTGACCATCTACACCAGTGGTTCCCAACCTTTTGACTCCTGAGGACCCCCATTGAGTCACCACTGGAAGCCGGGGACCCCCAAGCAATTTGTAGGATTTAAATTTCAAACATTAAAACAGTAATTCGGAAAACAATTACTACACCATTGCTGTAGCTTCATTATAATTGCTGCAGCCATGTTTTCTTCCTCATGTGATTGTGCCTGAAGGACATGCGCATCTGTGATGTGTAAAGGCTCTTTTTCATCTTGGCTCATAGGACGAGAAAGTGATAATTGGCTTCTCTGCCTAAAAATGTATATTTTTGTAACAACTCAAGGTCGTCACCTTCCTTCCTCACTATCTCAGTCTCTGGCACTTGTCTATTCCCTTTATTTCACTAAAGCCACGTGATTCCAATTGCAAGCCTGATTGTAAAATACTCCACGTTTGTGTCTCCTCTTTACTTAGATTTGCTCATTGTTTCATGACTCTGTCCCTAATCATAGGTATATATTTTTATTTTGTTAATAAACATTTTAAAACTTCAGTTGGCCTGAGTGCAGAGTTTCTTTGACAGAGGAACAAATGATCCATAGTGTCTGCCATGGAGGACCTGCGGTTACTACAGACCAGGTGTCCATCCTTAAGAATAACATAACTAATGTACCCCACTCATGGCAGTATTTTTGTGGGGGCATTTTTTTGTGTAGGAGTTCTGCCCAGTACAGCCAAGGTTTACATGGATATTCCAGACAGTAGGAATGATACTGAACATGGCATCAGAGGTGTGCCATAAATGTATTGTGGCCTTCTGTCTTAATTGATGCCCAAATTGGCTCCACCACACGGAGGCTTCTGATGCTGGAATCAGCAGATGTTTTGCCACTGGCAACTCGATCTAACGACACCACTACTTAATTTGTGAAAATGTAAGCACCAGGGCCATTCACAGGACACTGAAGCTTGCACTACCCATGACCCCAGCCTGCACTGCCAATGACAGCACCTACACAACGAGAAACCCTCACACACCTAGAAATTTGAGAGTCCAGACTATTCCAAGCCACCCAAAGCTATAGTAATGTCTTGGGCGGCAAGTATTATTGTTTTTTAATGTATATTGACGCACTAAATACTGTTGTTCTTATCTGAATATTAGACAGACAGATAGCACCACAAATGTGGTGAACTGGCATTAGCTGGTACTGACAATTAAGTGCTGGTGCTGAGCACCGGAAACCACCGGCTCACATTAAGCACTGAACTATACACTCTAAATGAGGCGGTGGAATGAACAGGCAGGCAGAATGGGCATCCGCCATTTCGGGATGTCCTTTTACTACCCTCTAAATGAGCCCCTAGGCAATATGATTACATTTATATGACGCATTGACACTGAAAATGGCCTGCTGGGCTGAAATCACTAAAAGCACAAAGACCCGGTACACTCGCTAACTATTACTTGTAATTGTTATTACCGAAGCCACAGTCTTTACTGAATGAAATTCTTAGGCTGTAGTAAGCACCGTGTTGTCCTAAGAAAAATACATGTTTTTGTACTGGAGGAGAATACACAAATATACTAAACACTAATGAAAGAAAACGGCTCAAAACTACTTTACCGTGTAGGTTGGATACAACTATTTTTGAGCAAAACGCAATATTAAATACTATTATATGAATCTACAAATAAGTTTATTCAATATTGCATAGTACATTAAAAAAAATTCTTGTTTATATACCCTTCAGCTAAAAGAAAGCTCTCAGGCATATACGAGATACATAGCGAAACATGTGTCAGCTGGACACAGTTAATAAGTGGAATGTAAGAACCGTATACAATGAACAATGCAATTGACCTATAATGAGGTGTTCTGAAAATAGACACATTAGAAACGTAAACACTAGTTGAAATATAATATCTTTCTATAATGTGTATTGATGCAGTTTCATGTTAACAAACAGGTAATCATAAATATAGCATACATGATCAAGCCACAAATATAAAAAGCAGAGTGCGGATCCTTCTCAGGCAACATTGCACCTAAAGAGGCTCATAATCACACTATATTCTACCTATAATGATGCCTCTACACTGCCTTATCACTCCCATTCCTCAGAGCTCAGTGCGAATGAGTGAACTCTTTGAGGATGAACAGCGATAAAAATGCTAAAAAGAAATTATAAATGAGTCAATGTCGATGCTATCTCTGTGAGAGAAAAAACACTAGAATGAGGATTGATATATAGTCTAAGTCATATAGATATTTAAAGCAATACTGGGGAGCAATTTAGCTAGACAGGAAAATAATTGATCGGTGGGTTCCTGAAGAATCCACTATTGGTGATTTGTCCAATACTGTGAGGCTGCATGGTATGGCAAGAACAGCATGAGAAAGTAAGTGCAGCAACAGCCCGTACTTAAGGGCGGACGGGCCCCGCCCGCCAGTGCTTAATTTGTAAAATATCAAGTGCCAGGGCTCTGATCAGGAGGCCACTGCAGCTTGCACCACCCATCACCCCTGTCATTGCTGCCAAAACAACTACTAACCATCTCTCTTGCATGTAAATGCGACAGTTTAGATTATTCCAGGTCCCCAAAGCTAAAGGAATGGCTGGGGAGGTAGGTATTAGTAATGTTTTAATGTATATTGTTTCCATAAACAACTGTTATACTGCACATCTCTAAATTACATGAGCAGCGCCACCTTGTGGCAGACTTCCCTTAATGTGGTGTTGACAATTAGGTGCTGGTGCTCAGCACCGGAAAGCTCAGGCTCAAATTCGACATTAAGAGTCTCCGTCAGGCTGAGCAAAGGTCAGCCTGACAAACACTTTTTATGTTCAGGTCAGGCAGCCAGGCGCTATACATGCGCAGGCACCTGGCTGCCTGAACTAAACTTTCCGGGTTGAAGATGTCACATCCCTGTGGGCGTGACCTCTTCAGCATGGCAAAGCACCTCGAGATCCATCCACTGGGGATGAGGTTTAATGTCACTGATAGACTCACTGATAGCATCATTGCCGACTCATCACAGCGTAGGGTGGTGAGAGAGCGCAAACTGACTTAAATGTATGAGTACATCACACTTACCTGTAGTAAGCACAAATCATGAGGAGAAATGCCATGAGTGCTAATAGTATCTGTAATTATATTCTGAATGTATAGCTAATGTAGAGATTTAAGTAGAAGTGGAACTAATACAGAAATGTGTGACATTATATGATTTTAGTAGATGTGATTATTTCTGAATCCATGTCGTGTAGCTGTTAAAATGTAAGATGGTATGTGGTTAAACGCAGAATGTGGTAGGCCTCAGGGCCAGAGCTAAAAGGGAAGGTGTTTCTTTTCACGACACAGATTGTATTAATGTTTTGGTCATTGCATTAAATGGGCCATGATTTATAGAGATGTTTACTGAATAATAGAATAAGAATATTAACATGCTTTAATTAATGAAGAAGTTGAATGCTATAATCATGATGAGAAATATTGTAGGCCTGAAATGTTTTAACATTGATTTACACGTACATGTCTGGGCTGAGAAATGTTGCAAGCCTTTTTAGAAGTCTATGAGAGTTGGGTTCTTGGCTGCAGATATCTGTCTGCAAGGGAAAAGGGGGGATCCAATTATAAATGAATGAATAGAGGTCTGTTCAGTAGACGGCCCAGACATGGAGGAGGGTTCCGGAATGTTTGAGGGGTATCAGCGGGCCGGAGAAGAGTCTGAGAAGCAAGGTCAACTCTAACGTATGAGGCCCAATACAAAGCATCATGGAAAAAGCCAGAAGCTACACCACGTGAGGGGCGTCTCGCAAGGGGCGTCTCAAATGTTGTTGACTGTTTTGTATTAGGGACAGCACCCCTGGGTGGAGTTAGAGCAGAGACCTGAGGACCCTTTAGAGAGCGGATGGGTAGGCAGAGAGGGGTCATGACTGGAGAATTATAGGTTTTCACCAAGAGACTTAGAGTGAGTGACTTCCCTTGGGGGTCATTCACTGCTGACACCTTTGTTAGGTTGGGACTTGGTTAAGTAGGGATACCATCTAGAGCAGGGTAGGGACAGCCTAACCTGTGCGTTTTCCTCCAACCTAAATGAAGGAGAGATATGCGTCAATGCTGATAGCTTTATTATTCTTAGAACTTGTGTTAGTGATTTCCGTTGCTCGTCTGAGGGCTTTCCGAGAGCACATGTATGTAATTGGACCTGTGTATCTCGTGAATCTCATTCTGAGATGCCTGTATTTGCAGCTTATCATATCTTTACAATAAACTTTTGAAAGCTAGAAGTTGTTTGTGATCTTTGGGAGCAGAGTCCTTTATTGGGTGAACTAATTTGGAAATGGATGCACTGTTTTCCTCCAAGACAGGCAACAAAGGTTCAGTCGACCAGATCGAGGTTTAGATCAATAGATATAAGGTATCGATCAAAATCTCGCCCTTTCAGTTGGTAGCTATAGAGGATGGTTGCCTTCTTGAGGACGGTGACCTAGGCCAGGTTAGCTTACCCCAAGGCCCCTAGAGATCGATGATCGGAAGAACAGCCCGCTGAAGAAGATCCGGATGACGTGAGACAGAAAAGGCAGCAGTATCGGTCGAGAGTGAGTATAAAGGGTTATGCGTGTTAGATTGCGGTGTTTTGTATTGTATCTATGTTGTAATGTCTGGCGGAGTTGAATGTCTGTAGAGTGACTGTGGAACAGGTTGTGAGCGCGCGCAACCGGTGGAAATCTTAAGTTCAAGGAGAGCTTAAGTGGTTCGGGTGTATCGGACACCCAGAGTAATTGTCAACTAGTGTGAAGGGGGTCATGAGGTACCATTGATCACCCGAAAGACCGAGATAGGGGGACCGTAAGAGTGAGTGCGTGAGTAACGGACGCTGGTCGGAAGTTACTGTGTGTGTAAGCAACCTATCAGAGAGACGATAGACATTTCGTCAGTTGTGTTGACAATTACAGATAGACTGTGGACGTACAGTCGAGAGAAGTGACCGCTTGGTCGGAAGTAGTCATTTTTCGGTGTATGAATGGGACGCATGCATAACCGGGAGACGAGTTGAGAAAGGAGGGGTGCTGCTGCGAAGCGGAGAAAAGTGACGTCAGGTAGTGTCGCGCAGTGATTGGCCGACCGGAGAAAGACCGCGCTGTGATAGGCCAGCTAGCAAAGACGTCAGACAGGGTCGCGACGTGATTGGCCGACCGGAGAAAGACCGCGCTGCGATAGGCCAAGCTAGCAAAGCCGCGACAGGATTGGTGGATTGTCATCAGGAAGTAAACAGAGTAGCGAGGCTGGATATTGTGCGCATAATTATGAAGTGTTTTAAATGGCTGAAAGCGGTGTTTAAAAAAGAGAAGCGGGGATCGTATGAAGGGGAAGAAGCCCCGCCGGAGGGTACGCCAGCTCGTTATATGGCAGTGAATGTTGGGCTGCATACGATCCTTTGGATATCAGAGTGGAGTAAGATTACTGAAGGAAATGAGGAACTGACGTTCCCGAAGTACGGGACGTTCAGATTAGAGGTGTTACATCGATTAAAATCAGTCATGACCTCAATGAGACCCTTGCCTAGACCGACCCAGTTTGAAGCTCTTGATGCATGGATTAGGGCAGCGCATGAAAAGAATATGAACAGACGACAAGAAAGGGTGAAACGATCGGTAAGGGCAGTGCAGGATGCCAGGTGGGATGCGGATGCTAAAAGATGGAGAGTGCATAACATGGAAGTAAATAAACTGTACCCAGTGTTAGAGGTGCCCGTAAATAAAAGTCCCCTAGAAGAAGATGATGAAAGCGAAACAGAGGACAGCCTGATAAACAGATTACTGACAGACAGGCCACCCCCGTATAATAGAGCAGGGGGAGAGGTCGAGAATAGTGAAGGAGAAAAGGGGGGCAATGCAGGAGAGCATGGACCGCTTCCCAGTTCAGAGTGGGATCCTGAGGCAAAGAAAGAGCTGTCCCAGCCTAGTCAGGTGCAACAGGTAGTCGGGAGGTTTGTGGTACAAAGAGCGCCGGAAACGGAAAGCGCCACATCCTACCCATTACCAGATGCACTACAGGTACCTGTTACCATAGGTCCTATAATATCGATATATGACCAAGAGAGAGCAAGAGGGGAAGAACGGGTACGGAAGGACAGAGAAAGAGCAGAGAAGGCAAGGAGGAACGATACGATCAATTCCCCAAGTCAGATGCCGATACCCAGAGAGTGGAGCACCCCGATGCACACAGCAGGGGACCCAGGAGGAGATCCTGGGGGCCCTAGATGGCCAGTAGATCTGAGGGGATCTGGACGAAAATCCTTTCAAGAGCTAAATGAGTACATGAAGCAGTGGGATGAGGCAGTGAAGGCTCAAAAGAGCATCATAGCTGCGGAAGCTGAAAGGGAAAGTCAGGACAGTCGAGCTCGGACTCACTGTGGGGCTGGGGAGAGCAGCCCGGAGTGGGACTGTAGAGAGAGAGAGAGTAGGGGAGTCACCCATTGGGCCCGGAGAGGAGATAGAACAGACCTGGAAAACGGGGGCCCCGGGAGTGGAGGGGTGGCGCGCCCAATACTCAGTGAAGGGGAGAGGAGAGCGCAAGAGTACAGAAACAGCTTTAAGTGTCCACACTGTGTGCCCGGCACCAGAGAACAGAATGGGAGCTGTGAGAGGTCGCACCATAGTCCCTGTGATGACGGAAATGGGCGCAGCCCAGGGAATATGGGGAACCAGGAAGGATCGTATCAGATACTGAGAGATACTAGGCAAAGAGAGAGTAGAGAGCAGAGGGAAAATAACAGAGAGGCGCACGGTGAAAGGAGAGAAGAAGAAGAGAGTGGGCAGAGCAAGAGTAGGGGTAACAGGCCCGTGTTCCATCACCTTCCAAGATCGGATGGCCGAGCATGGGACCTGGAGAGATGGGAGCAAGGGAGGGCACCCATTAACTCTCCCGAGCCCAAACGTAGAGCTCGAAGTTGGGATGGTAGGGAGACCAGTGAGCCCCCTTCGAAAGACATATTGCGAGCTGAGATAAAAGCCAAGAGACTCGATGTCGCCAGTTTAAGGTCAGACCTGGATGACATGGTAGATGGTACCCTGCCTTTAGAAAGAATGGAAATGTATGAACAGGATGAAATACTGTATATGGCAAAGGACATTACTCGAAAAGCGAGAGCAGTCCATGAGAAGTTAGTCGAACTAGCAGGCAAATATATGGTGGACTTGTCAAGAACCAAAGCATTACAGGGTAACCACAGGCTACATTATACAGATCGAGACCTAGATGAGAGGAGAACGATTGGGCTGAAAACGCACATAAGGGAACTGATCGCTGGAATAAGGACATGGAGAGCACTAGATAAGTGGGAAGAGAGGTGGTCCAAGAAAGGGACCGGCAGGAGAAGCACGCTTGGTATGACACCAGGAGGACAGCAGGGAATAGAAGCTTACCCTTTGCGTGAAGTTGCAAATGGGAACTATGTACATGTCCCTTGGAGTAGGGGAGATTTAGCTGCTTTTACCACCTCTTTCCCCAAATTACGGGAAAACCCAGTGGAGTGGTACAAGCAAGTGGAGAGATTTGTAAAAATCTCAAAGGTCCTATGGATAGATCTGAACACGCTGTTTGACATTGTAGTACCAGGCGATCTGTGGACAGCATGCAAGGTTAGCGCTGAGTGGCCCACAACGGAGCCAGAGAGAGATGCTAAGACTAATGGGCCGTCCGAGATTGTGATGGCAAAATTCGAGAGAGTGATGACTTGGCTGAAAGAGAAAGTGCCAATGCAAGACATAGATTGGGTCAGAATAGACCGAACAAGACAGGAACCCAAAGAGACAGTTCACGAATATTACGAGAGATTGCTGAAGGCGTTTAAACAGTATAGCGGCTTGGATGTAATGGATCCAAAAGACATAGGGCAATTTGTGTCCAAGTTCGTCCTGGGACTGAGACCGGATATTAGTTTAATGATTCAGCAACACTCGATTTGTTGGCAAACTAAACCCCTAGACGAAATACTGAGATATGCCAGGTACTGCTGTGATGAGATAGACTCTAAGGCTAAGAAACTAAAAGAAAAGTTGATGGTGGTACAGATGCAGGCAGCAGGGAAGGGGGGACAACAGCAACAGCAGCAAGGAACAGGTACAGGAGGAAAGAAGCAGTACAGTCAGAACAAGGGCAATGAGGAGAGTTCCACCTTTAGACCCAGAATAGATATAGCTGCCTTGAAGAAAACGACTAGGTGCCACCAGTGTAACGAGGTGGGGCATTGGAAACGCGAGTGTCCCTACAATGTAGAGATAGGAGAACAAGAGATAGAGGAGGAAGAGGTCCAGAGCGCGCCTACAAGAGGGGTGACGCCATACCAAGGAAAGGTGCTCAAAGGGGGGGGGGCTCCTCCCCGAGCCCAGTTCCCGCAACCTCCTCGAGTAGGGACTATGGGTAAGACCTATAGACAAATGCCCCTGTTTGTAGAAGGGGAAGAGTGCTATTATGTGGACCCATTAACCGGACAGAGAGTGGAAAGAGAAGACTGCACCCTCGGGGCAGCCTTGGAGGTGGACCAGAGGGGACCCTATGTGGAAGCAGAAGTAGCAGGGTGCCCTACGACATTTCTGGTGGACACAGGAGCCACTAGATCCACGATCAGATCAGCTGCAGTTCCAGACCTGCCCATGTCTGGAGAGACCATACAGGTGGTGGGGGTCGCAAACAGGAGAATAACCAGCCAATTGACAGAACCGGTACAGGTGAAAATAGGGAAGTACAGCGATGAGCACCAGTTTGTGGTTTGCGATTCAAGTCCTGTGTGTCTGCTAGGGAGAGACCTGTTGTGTAAATTGAATTGTACTATATACTGTACACCTCAGGGAGTGGAGGTATTGACCAATGATGATGACGCAGATTTCAAAGTTGCAAACTCAAGAATATGCGTGGAGCTGTACCCTACTTTGACAGTAGATGAGCTCCCCTGGGACTTGAGAGAGACAGTGGCACCAGAAGTGTGGGATTTCACTGGGGAAGAGATTGGATTGGTCAAAGGGGTGGACCCAGTGAAAATTGTAGTGAAACCGCATGCTGAGTTCCCAAGAACACCCCAATATAAATTGACTCCAGAAACGATTGCAGGCATAAAACCCGTGATCGAGTCCATGATTAAACAGGGAATACTGAAAGAAATCGTGGGTAGTCCATGCAACTCCCCGATTATGGGTCTGCAGAAACCAAATGGGAAATTTCGGATAGTGCAGGACCTTCGAAAGATTAATAACATAGTCGTTTCGTGTTGTCCAGTGGTACCGAATCCATCAGTGATACTGTTTCAGATTCCATTCCAAGCTGAGTGGTTCACTGTGATCGATCTTTGTCAGGCTTTCTTTTCGATCCCTCTGGACGAAGAAAGCCATTTTCTTTTCGCATTTAAGCTGGAAAATCGCGTCCTAACATGGTGTCGTATCCCTCAGGGGTATACAGAGAGCCCATCGATCTTTAACCAGCTTTTGAAGAAAAATCTTGAAAGTCTAGTGCGGCCCCAGAAGTCAGTTCTGGTCCAGTACATAGACGACCTCCTTGTGGCGTCAGAAACAGAAGAAGCTTGCAGGGAGGACTCCATTGCTTTGTTAAATCACCTAGCTGCCAATGGGCACAAGGTGTCCCCGGGAAAATTGCAGTACTGCCTGACAGAAGTGCAGTACTTGAGACACAGAATAGAGAAAGGCAAACGAAAGGTGTCACCAGACAGGATAGAGGCGATCATGAAAATGAATGCGCCTAAGACACAGAGAGAGGTCAGGATGTTCCTAGGGATGGTGGGTTATTGCCGACAGTGGATCGTGAACTTTTCACTGAAAGCAAAGCCCTTGCAAAAACTGACGCACAAAGAGGTGAGCGACCCGGTACCATGGGACAAAGACTGTTTGATGGCGTTCCTACAGCTGCGAGAGGACCTGTGTCGTGCTCCGGCATTGGGAATGCCTGATTACAATAAACCATTTTTTCTTTACTGTTGTGAGAGAGAAGGTTGCGCGTTGTCTGTGTTAGTCCAAATCCATGGGAATGCCCGTAGACCAGTTGCTTATTTCTCGGCTACTTTAGACCCAGTAGCCGCAGCGTTGCCCGGATGTCTCAAATCCGTTGCTGCAACGGGTGTCAGCATTGAGAGATGTGAAAATATCGTCATGGGGCACCCGTTAGAGGTGTGCGTGCCCCATTCTGTTGAACTGTTGATGACCAGGACCAAAACACAGCATCTGACCAACAGCAGGCTCACGCGCTATGAGCAAGTTATTCTTGCTGCAGAGAATGTGACCCTCAAGAGATGCTCTGTTTTGAACCCTGCCACCTTGATGCCACTCCCAAATGATATCGAGGATGATGATGAATGTACAGACCATGACTGCCTTGATGTGACTGAACTATGCACCAAACCCAGACCCGACATCGTAGATGAGCCACTGATCGACCCAGACGAAATTTTCTTTGTCGATGGCTCATGTGTAAGAGACGAAGTTGGGCAGTTGAGAGCAGCTTATGCTGTTTGTACAATTACTGGAGTTGTGGAAGCTGGGTGCCTGGAAGGAGTACACTCCGCTCAGGTAGCCGAGATTATTGCCCTGACACGTGCTTGCTTGGCAAGCAATCAAATTCGAGTCACCATATACACCGACAGCCAATATGGTTATGGGGTAGTTCATGATTACGGGCAGTTATGGTCTCAAAGAGGGTTCATGACCTCTTCAGGCTCTCCCATTCGCAATGGAGAGTTTGTGCGCCTGTTGTTAGAGGCGTTGCAATGCCCAGCAAGTATCGCAGTTGTAAAGTGCACCGCACATACCAGAAATGAGGACTTTGTTTCGAAAGGCAATAGATATGCAGATGAAGTTGCGCGGTATTGCGCGGAGCAAGGGTACTCTTTCACAGAGGTGGAAGTGGGTGGAATAAATGTAAGGACTGAATTAGCCATGATACTGGAAACTGTTGATACTTGGGATGAACTGTCAAACATGCAAGAAAATGCTCCTGATTCTGAAAAAGAAACATGGGAAAAGGCAGGATGTGTAATGGGTGAGTCCCATTTTTGGGTCTCAGCAGACGGCAGAGCAGTGTTGCCCAATGAGATGGTGAGTCCAATGGCTAGACTCATACATGGTCCCGTACACTTAGGGAGAGATGCTATGCTGAGAGTGTTTAGACAAACTTGGTACAATCCTAAGTTTAGAATAGCAGCAGAAGCAGTGTGCCAGCGTTGTGTGACCTGCCAGCAGCTGAACGTAGGAAAAAGAACACCAGTTGCACTAAGTCACATAGGAAGGTCTGGAGGTCCATTCAATCGAATGCAGATAGATTTCATTGAAATGCCAAGGTGCAACCGCCTCCGCTATGTCCTGGTGGTTGTTTGTGTGTTCTCCAGATGGGTTGAGGCATACCCTACACGTAGGTGCGACACCCTCACAGTGGCCAAGTTACTGCTCAGGGAACTCATTCCGCGCTTCGGGGTGCCGGCCTTTTTGGAATCAGATAGGGGAACACATTTTAACAGCGAGCTTGTGAAGATGATTTGTGTAGCGCTAAATATTGATCAGAAGTTGCATTGCAGTTACCGACCAGAAGCCTCAGGAATTGTGGAGCAGATCAATGGCACGATCAAGGCCAGAATAGCCAAAGTTTGTTCCTCAACGACCCTGAGTTGGCCTGATGCCCTGCCATTGGTCCTCATGAGCCTTCGTAGTACCCCAGACAGAAGAACGGGGTTGTCACCACATGAGGTGTTAATGGGGAGAGCAATGAGGCTGCCATCTGTCCCAGCTACTGCACTGTTAAATATCACAGATGATATGATCCTGGACTATTGTAAGGGGCTGTCTGACGCCATTCGTTCTGTGTCCCTTCAGGTGCAGGCTGCCGAGGTTCCAGCGTGCCAGGGCCCGTGCCATGACCTGTACCCTGGGGACTGGGTCCTGGTGAAAAAACATGTGAGAAGAAGCTGCTTAGATATTCGTTGGCGTGGGCCCTTCCAGATCATCCTGATCACGAACACAGCTGTGAAGGTGGGAGGCCTGCCCAATTGGATCCACGCGTCACATACGCGAAGGGTTCCAGCACCTCGGGAAGAAACAGCTCCTCTCTCGGATAGACGTCCAGAAGAGGACCGAGAAGCCATAGAGGGGGCTAGCCAAGCTGTAGAGGTGCCAGCGGAAGCAGGGAACGAGTCTGACCAAGCTGAGGACGGTCAGTACAACAGCGAAACGGAAGACGCTACAGAAGGAGAAAGTAGCTGGGAGTACGAGTCAGACCCTGACAGGTCTGAGAGAGAGCGAGAACAGACAAGAAGGAGAAGGAGTAGAAGGGCACGTGGAGAAGCTAATTGGCCGCAAAGAAGGAGCTCTAGCCTGAGGTCAACTCCAGAGGTAACCCTTCCTCCGATATCAGAAGACTCAGACCCAGAAGAAGGTGCTCAGGGCGCTGAAGCACCCGACCGAAGAAGGTCAAGAAGAGTGCGTGTGCCTAACAGAAGATACTCCACACCTGAGTGGACATATCTGGCGACAAATGTCTGTGAAACCGGAGACAGGGAGGATCCGAGCGGTGGTGGTGTCCAGTTCTGAGCCCATTATCACCGTGGAAATACGACTGTTGGTACCCGGAGTCGAACAAGAAGGGTCACTAACATTCATGCTCCCCAGACCTCCCCGCCTCAGCAAGTTAAAACACATGTTCCTTTCAGAATTGCAATTCCCCGACTTTGGTACAACGATAACAGCACATGAAGAGCACAATCTTCGTTTGGAAATACTGAACTATGCTATTGAAGCTACAGGCACAAACCTGATAGTAGACTGTTAAAGGACTTTGTAAATAAAACAAGCAGAAAAAGAAGATTACCTAGCGCCCAGGAAGCAGAGAATTTTAGGGAACTTCCCTTGAGTTGATGGAGAAGGGCTAGGGTTGTCTTTATTGAACTGTTAAAGGACTTTTGCGAAGAAGGTTGTCAGCTTCCAGTTGTGTGGATTTTAAAGACAAAAGGATTAAAAAGAGACTGTAAAGGAACGAGAGGAAAAGAACTTTTTGCTAAGATAAGAGAGAGCCATATTGTCTGACGAAATGGAGGCCGGCACCCAGAACCGCAGAGCTAAATGTATAATAGGTACACTAATAGTAGGAGTGATAATATTAATAGCTTTAGTGGTAACAATTTCTTATGTAAAGGGACATGAGGAAGAGGCAAAGGTAACTGATGTGAATTCTGTAGAAACGCTTACACCTACTGTTGCTGGTGAGAAAAGGGAAAACACTCAAGAGAAGGCGTTATTAGCTGCAGAAGCCCGCAGGTTACACGTAGATGAGTCCCAAGGAGACTTTAGGTCAAATGCTTATGCTAAACTCTTATATGAATACGTGGATGCCATGGAGGTTAAGGATTGCTACGTCTGCATGCAGTTGCCGGCGTCTGTAGATGAAGGGATTCGATATCATCACCTCCCGCTGACATATGGCATTACATGTAGCTTATTGCTTAGTATATTTTATGAGAGAGATAGTTTCGAATACTATTTCTCCAATTATGATTCAGTGTTGCCAGAAGTCCCAAATTATAAGCAGATGAACAAATGGGACTACTGGAAGAGTGAAGACAGATTGGCCAAGTTCTTCATTCCTTGGATTACCTTAGATACTTCACATGCCCGTAGAAATAACCTGACATGCAAGGTGTCAGAAGTCGAGAAGAAGTTCATAGGGCAGGTGGATGATCGTTACAGGAGACAAAAGATTTTGAAAAAATCAGGACAATGGAAAACAGATTGGACCGAGGAAGAGAAGGCACACAAGAGAAAGGGTAGTAGTGGTCCAATAGCTTTAGATAAGACGCAGAGAGGAAAGCTATGTCTTCACCGAGCCAAAACGTATTATGAAAATGTATACGTTGGAGAAGTTGACTGTGAACATGCTTTCAATATAGAGTACTATACTAAGGATTTCCTGAAGGGAATGCAAGTGATTCCAAATGTGTATTTTGTATGTGGAAGAAATGCCTACGTGAGACTACCTGACAACTGGTATGGATCATGTTACTTAGCAATTGTCTTCCCCAAAATATATCATGCACAAGACTTAGTGATCATTGAGGGCAAGACATCTTCGAGGGGAAGGAGAGATGTAGGCGATGCAGAAATGGTTGGAGATGTCTTTGGAGCTATGTTCCCTCTTTTAGGTCTAATCCTTAATGATGTTAAAATTAGACGGCTGGCAACAGTCGTCGACAGGTTGTCTGCCAGCACTGCTCAGTCCTTAATGCTGGTAGAAGGAGAGATGCAATCGATAAGGGCTATGGTTCTTCAGAACCGTCTTGCGTTAGATGTCCTACTAGCAAAAGAGGGCGGAGTCTGTAAGGCTTTGAAGGTCCAGGAATGCTGTACTTACATTCCAGACAATTCGAAGCCCCTTGAGAAAGTTATTAGGAACATAACTAATATTCACAAGGAGATCGAAGACTTGAGTAGAGAAAATGTCTGGGAAAAGGTGGGCCACGGAATGAGTGAAGTTGGAGGGTGGATTTCCACCTTAGGCAAAAGCTTTGTTTGGTATATACTAAAACCTATCATCATAATATTGATCTGTGGGATTATATTGTGGGGATTGGTGAGGGTATTCAAATGGTACAGAGCAAGAAGGTCAGAAAGGGCCCGAAGAGAACAGCTGCAGAGATTGGCTGCCATACAAGATAATCAGTACAGGAGCCTGAGGGCTCTGGAAGCGCAGAGAATGCCAGCAATAACTGCAGTCTAAATGTTAGTGATGACCCCGAGAGGTCATCAAAGGGGGGAACTGAGAGAGCGCAAACTGACTTAAATGTATGAGTACATCACACTTACCTGTAGTAAGCACAAATCATGAGGAGAAATGCCATGAGTGCTAATAGTATCTGTAATTATATTCTGAATGTATAGCTAATGTAGAGATTTAAGTAGAAGTGGAACTAATACAGAAATGTGTGACATTATATGATTTTAGTAGATGTGATTATTTCTGAATCCATGTCGTGTAGCTGTTAAAATGTAAGATGGTATGTGGTTAAACGCAGAATGTGGTAGGCCTCAGGGCCAGAGCTAAAAGGGAAGGTGTTTCTTTTCACGACACAGATTGTATTAATGTTTTGGTCATTGCATTAAATGGGCCATGATTTATAGAGATGTTTACTGAATAATAGAATAAGAATATTAACATGCTTTAATTAATGAAGAAGTTGAATGCTATAATCATGATGAGAAATATTGTAGGCCTGAAATGTTTTAACATTGATTTACACGTACATGTCTGGGCTGAGAAATGTTGCAAGCCTTTTTAGAAGTCTATGAGAGTTGGGTTCTTGGCTGCAGATATCTGTCTGCAAGGGAAAAGGGGGGATCCAATTATAAATGAATGAATAGAGGTCTGTTCAGTAGACGGCCCAGACATGGAGGAGGGTTCCGGAATGTTTGAGGGGTATCAGCGGGCCGGAGAAGAGTCTGAGAAGCAAGGTCAACTCTAACGTATGAGGCCCAATACAAAGCATCATGGAAAAAGCCAGAAGCTACACCACGTGAGGGGCGTCTCGCAAGGGGCGTCTCAAATGTTGTTGACTGTTTTGTATTAGGGACAGCACCCCTGGGTGGAGTTAGAGCAGAGACCTGAGGACCCTTTAGAGAGCGGATGGGTAGGCAGAGAGGGGTCATGACTGGAGAATTATAGGTTTTCACCAAGAGACTTAGAGTGAGTGACTTCCCTTGGGGGTCATTCACTGCTGACACCTTTGTTAGGTTGGGACTTGGTTAAGTAGGGATACCATCTAGAGCAGGGTAGGGACAGCCTAACCTGTGCGTTTTCCTCCAACCTAAATGAAGGAGAGATATGCGTCAATGCTGATAGCTTTATTATTCTTAGAACTTGTGTTAGTGATTTCCGTTGCTCGTCTGAGGGCTTTCCGAGAGCACATGTATGTAATTGGACCTGTGTATCTCGTGAATCTCATTCTGAGATGCCTGTATTTGCAGCTTATCATATCTTTACAATAAACTTTTGAAAGCTAGAAGTTGTTTGTGATCTTTGGGAGCAGAGTCCTTTATTGGGTGAACTAATTTGGAAATGGATGCACTGTTTTCCTCCAAGACAGGCAACAAAGGTTCAGTCGACCAGATCGAGGTTTAGATCAATAGATATAAGGTATCGATCAAAATCTCGCCCTTTCAGTGGCATCATCAGTCTCACTGACCTCATTCCATTCTGTGCCGCCTCCTCTCATCGCCACCTCACCTAACGTCAGTTAATGAGAGGAGATGGAATTCCCAGCTATCAGGAACCTAGGAGGTCGAGATCTCTATTTTAATGATTAATGTGTGCATTCATGTGTGTATGTAAGTATTTTTGACTGAGTGCTGTGAATGGGTGTGCTTGTGAATGATGGGTGTATTTGTGCACACTTGGGATTGCAGGGGGTGTGAGTTAGTGTGCCTGTAGATGGGTGAGTGCAATTATGTGTATGTGGCCCGCCCCACTCCTGCTTGAATTACCGACCGCCACTGGGCCGGTGACCGCTCTAACAACGATCAAACAAAGGATACTCTGGACGGAGTAAATACGAGATGACCAAAGTAACACTACTACACCCTACTCAAGCTAACAAGGACATGTTGGAGCCTTTTTGTAAGAAACAATGAAAAAAGAGCACGTCTCTGGTGCAGCTAAGCTAACATAACTTGTGATATTAAGACGGTAGACAGCCATCACTGCATACTTTCCCTTCTGCATTCTACAGGTGCATGTAGATTGATCTATCAGAATTTACCATGGATAATTGGTGCACATAGAGTGAGTGCAGCAGATGCTGATATATTATAACATCTTTCCTCACAAACGTACGTCGACACTACATCTGAGAATGTTTGTTGATAGAATGTATTTGGTGTTCCTGGAAACATTTTGTTTTCACAGTTTCCTCCTTTTTTTCTTTTACACATCAAGTGTTTCATCAGTTATGTGGCAATGTGCCACTGACAGTTAGCACCAAAGTTCCTCTTTTTTGCAAGAACGTCTGCGGAATGCCTGACCTGTGCTTACTTCTAGAATAG
Organism: Lissotriton helveticus; assembly: GCF_964261635.1. Taxonomy (NCBI): domain Eukaryota; kingdom Metazoa; phylum Chordata; class Amphibia; order Caudata; family Salamandridae; genus Lissotriton; species Lissotriton helveticus. Next base: position 257,586,490 of record NC_136059.1, read on the forward strand.
GAAGTCTTAGGAAATGTTTGTGGTCAAAAACCAATGAGCGCTATTACCCAGTTTCAAAACCCTCCCTGGCATCCTCATTTGTATTAGATTCTTCAGACAGTAGAGGGTGCAGCAATTGTCTGCTAAGGTGCAATATGGAGATGCTCAGGCGGGACATCCCTCTGCAGTGCACCAAAAATCATTTCACAGCATTCAGACTATTTAATAAATCACCGGATCTACGTTTTTCATAGATAAAGGGACACAACGAAAACGTTTTTAATCAGAGTGATGCACATGAATAATTTTTAGGTCAAGCCTCCTACACAGCACATGCTCTCTCTTTTGTGAGACATAGTGTGGTGTATCAAGAATAAACAGTGGCTTCGAGGGGGAGGAGCCTAGCTCGCGGCCGTGATGGTCGCCCTTTAGCTCGGCTCCCGCAGCCCTCCATCCTGACTGCCTATCCTGTCTTTTATCCTGTCCCGGGACGGCACACTTTTGGGGAATTGGAAACATTACGGCTTGTTTGTACTTACCATCTGACCCCGGGGTCTCGACGTGCAGTGGCTCTGGAGTTCTGGCCTCCGAGAGATCGGGGCCTCTGCGAGACTTGGACCGGGACCTGCCGGTGGGATCCGACGGCTCTCGGCCCCGGCCGGGAGCGAGAACCAGTGTTGGGAGCCGATGTGCGAAGATCCCGGCGATCCTGACCCGGACCTGCCCTGGTGGTCGCGTGGCCGACGTGGGTGAGAAGCCCCGGGACCTGATTCTGAGAGGGGGTCCCCCCGCCGCTGCTTTGTCCGGCGGCCCTGGTCCTCGGGGCCCGGACTCCGCTTGTTCGGGGCACCGGTGCTGGTGCGGGCGGAGACCCGTTTTGGGCGGACATCCTTTTGGCATCGAAGCCGCCCTTGCTGGGACCCCCGGCGCTTGTAAAGTCCTACATTTGAGAACTGTTATTTCCGGGGGTCCTCGTGGGCGGCGATTGGGCTGATTCACGAAATGGCGGCCGGCCCTCTGGAACGAGAGTCACCCTGTGGCGGCGGGCCCGAGTTGCCTGATTGTGTGGGGATCGGATCTGGTGGGCGTGAGCCGACGGTCAGAGATATCCTGGAAGCCCTCAGATCCCTGCACGCTTCCCTGGCCCTGGGCGTCTCGGTGGGTCCGCCACGATCCGCCGCCATTTTGGGCGGCCGTTTCTTCTTGTCGCCCTCTTGTTTCGATGCCTCCATTGCCTCACCCCCATCGATTGACCTGAGTGTCTCCACCACTGATCGAAGATCGTGTAGTGTGCTGGTGACTATGGGGCGCCCTGCTTTTCAAGGTTCGGACCCCGGGGACTCGGATGCTGTACTGCGACCCTGTTCGACATTGTTGCCTGGGATTGTGGAGGGACTTCCTCCTGTGCCTGCTTCGATGACTTTGCCTGTGTTTAAAATTGGGACCACCTCGCCAGCTCCAGTGGCGCAACAGAACTCCTGTTTCTCATGGCTCGTGCTTCGATTGTTGATGCATCGATACTTTCAGTTTGGACTACTGCTCACTTGTCGATCTATCTACCCCCCACGTAACTATGCTAGTCACCATCCCACTCGATTATATGCTGATTTCGTATTTAGTATGTGGTTGTACAATGCCATGTGGTGGGTGGGGTTTGTCGCTCGGAAGGGCTGGGGGTGAAATGTACGACTTCTGCTGATTCCCGGTATGAGATTTTGTTGCACAATTGTCTCTGATCGTAGAGGGGTGGGAGGTCCCCTTCTCCTAATATCTTGTGGTGCGTGATGGGGTGTCGTCCTGGTTTGTTTCTGATTGTACTTGTCGGGTTGGGCGGAGGGCTGTGGCCTACCGTTTGTATTATAGTTATTATGCTCCTCCCTCCTGTTTTCTTTCTCCGCTTTTGTGGCTTTTTTGTCTCGTTTTTCTTTCTTTCTTCTTGCTATATTTCGGGTTCTGGTTTAGGGCGACAGGCACGCTGTTTGAAGGGTAGGCCGTAGCCTTCTACAGGGGTGCAGGGTGGGACGGGTGGGTTGGGTTCTATTTTTTGTTTGTCTCTGGTTCTATGGCCCTTTTGTATCTCTTTTTCGTGAGGCCGCATCTGTCCCGACCTCCTATGGTGTGTTTCGGGTGGGGGTATGGCATTGTTACTCCTCCTGTTACACTTCGGCTGTCCTTTCATCCGATTGCCATGCCCCACTTGGGCCGCTAATCCTTTTGTCTCCTGTCCTCCCACCATGGGGAGCCGTGTCGGCGTGTCTTTTACTTTCTTTTTTCATATTTCCTTATCCCCTTTTTTTGTTTGGTTTTTTTTTTTTCCTCCATTTTTTTTCCCTTCCTCTTCCCCTCCCCCTACCTAGTCCCCCTTCCCTTTTTCCTTCCTGCGTCCCAGAGGGTGATGTGACGGGCGGGTTTTCATGCATTGTCTTCCGATCCCTCTGTTTTGGCTTGGTAGTGTCCCGGGTGGTGGGCGGGTTACGAGGATAAGGCTCAGGGGCTGACTGTATCTCGCATATCCTGATTTCTTGACTGCATTGTGTTGTCCCCCTGATATTCTGCCCCATGCCCCCTTTTTAATGTTGAAGTTGATTACGGGATGTCGGATGCCTCCGTATTGCAGGTGTGCCATTTCATATGTCCTCTCCCCTTATTGTAAAATTAAGCCTTATTTACTCCTGTGTTTTAGCCCTTTAGTTTCTGTATTTCTTCTCCCCTACTGCGATTGTACGGCCTCTGCTTTGTATTGAATGATTATGTATTATTTGCCTGATGACTCCTGACTGTTTTGTACACTGCGGCCGGCCGGCTTGGTTGTGGGCCTCGATTTGTTTTCCTTTGATATCAATAAAGGTTTAAAAAAAAAAAAAAAAAAAACAGTGGCTTCGAGCCTGCCCATTGCTTACCATTGGTTGGCTTTTCTGCCACTCTGATTTGCCTGCTTCTTATTCTTGTCCCAGCTTGTCAACCTTGTGTATGTCCCTCCCATGGAGCTTTGCTTCTTTACCATCTCTTTTAATTGGTTGGCATCTCTGCTTTGCTTGCACTGCTTGCTTTTCAAGCACTACTTTTTTTCTTTTAATGTAAGCACTCCATGTGAGTTCATGTGTTTTCATTCCGCTGCACTCCATGTTGTTCTTTGTTGTCTGTGCACTTCTAACAGCCTCCCCTCCTTTTTGTGTGCTCTTTTATTCTGCTTCCCATTGCTTTCTCACCCCATCTGTGTTGTTCCCCCATGCCCTCTTTCTCTCTCCCCATTCTTTGTTCCGCTATCCACCCCCTCTCATTTGCTTTCATGTATCTCTTGTATTGTTTCCACAGCCCCTCTTTTGTGACCCAAGTTACTTCTGGGATGCTGTGCACTGTAGCTAAAGACTACTGGCAAGAGACATATTTGCTTTCCCAATGCTTGATATATACACCTATTAGCCAATAGAAAAAGTGTTATGCAATTTATTGTCCTCTGAAGTATTAAAGTCTGAGTCGACCCTATTACTAGTAAAACCTGCGACCTACAGATCAGATCAGATTTAAGAAGAAAATTATTAACTCATTCAGCTATTTTCACAGATTGTAAAACTGCCCATCAGCAAGCCCTCCTCTCTGACACATTACAGCATATGTAAACTGCTGTGCACAAATTCACCACTTGCCCGTTTTAGATGGAGCCTAGGCAGCGCATGCGCTGCTATGCGTGGCATCCTGTATTCATGTATGAACTTAAAGATCCGCCCACTCTCCACCCATATTTTTCATTGGCTTGTGTCATTGTAATTTGTAAACTGTAGCTTTTCATTGGTCAATAGGCTTAGTAGTCCCTCCTTAGTACTGCTGTGTCTCATTTTGTAACCTCCCATGAGGACACTCCCTGTTACATGTATTGTACTCAGTAGGCTTTAATTATTGCCTACGAGCATTACTTTTTTTAATGATTTTCACCTGCCTGTTGTTGCAGGCAGGACACACTCTCCTGTAAAGCTTTATTTTATTTTTTTCTCATAGCATGGCACGCCGCGCTGATACAGCGGAGGCCGCTACTTTCATTTATATGCAGCACAGAACGGGGCTGCATGTTTTTTTTCTATTTCTTAAAAAAAAATTGTTTACAAGCGCCCCATGCTGCACTTTCTTGTTAAGCAGGCTACTGGCGCGTGTCCTTATTTTGCTTCGGCCATGCAGCGACCCTAGAAAACACTGAATTTTTTTCTCGCCATGGTTGTTGGTGTGTGTTTGTTGTTATCAGACTGTGAATTAAAAATTTGCTAACATTCGTGCCAAGAATTTTCAATTCTATTAAGGACAGGAGGCGAGGATTATGCTTTCTCTATTTCTTTACTGAACACAGCAGCCAATAAGAACACAGTAAAGAAAGTAAAGACTACAATACCCATGAGGCAAATAAGGTCACAGAGGTCACAACTTCCTCTTTCTTTGTCCATAACAGTTAAATAAGAAGAGTCAAAATTGTAGAAGAAAAAACCAAGGATCCATGAAGAACAGTCGGCCCGCAGGTCATCCAAAGGTCAAGTAGAAAAGCAAATCCGAGGACCAGAGGGACGAACCAAAGCAGCGTCCGGAGACGCCGGATCCAGAGTTCACTTGAGGTCGGAACCTGAAAGTAACAAAACATAGTCGTAATACCTACACCCAGAACTCAAGGAAGAGATAACCATGATAGGGTGGGATACATAATGTTAATCAAAAGGAGACTAGCTCACGATTTAATGAAAAGTTTTAATAAAAAGACTCAAGTATGTTTCGTCACGGGATGGGAACACCTGGTGAGTGTGTTCAGAAAGCCCTCACCCACCAACCTAGTTGGTGGCATGCTTCATCATCGGGCCCACCCAGTGACACCTAGCGTGTCCCGGGTGTGCTTCGACGCCTGATTACAGCGGAGCAGGTATGTTGCTGAGTGTGCAGTGAAGGGTGTTATGGTAGTGAAATTTAAAACGGCTAGACGGGGGTCCCAGTACCCGAGGGTAAATTAGACTTTAATACCTGGGCCACCGTCAGCGGTTAAAAATAAGGCTGTTGGACGTTAGAGGCGAGTTACGACCTCCATCATCCGGTGGGTCAACATGTTTCAGCCAGTGCCTTATGTATATGCTGGCTTTCTTCAGGACCTAAGTTAAAAGTGGGTGCAGTTAAACTAGTGGAGTGTAGTTCAGACTATGTGTCTACACGCCCTAAGGTGTTTATCTATGTGTGAGATGGGGATTCCCGTCTCAAGAACACCTGTACACGTAACATATATGGACAAAGACAAAACATACAAGGAAAAAGAGTCAATATGTCGTATGGTATTAGACATAACCGTTTGCCGTCACTACAGCGGTTGGGGTGTAGGCTATAGGAGGCTAGGGTGTAATGGTATTGGTGGTACCATTAGGTGAAAATCGCACATATAATACGGGAGTGAAGTGGCTAAAACACGAGTATCACACATGCAGTGCATATGTGTATGGTGGCGCAAGAGAGCATTCTTACACTAGTTTTAGCTAATTAGGACCTCAAGGTTGAGAGGTGGCAGGGGCTTGGCCCTATGGAAAATAAAAAGTTTGGACCACAGTGATTAGGAAGACCTGTAGGGAGGAAAAAGCGCTTACCTATGGTGATGGTGATAGTTACTCATACTCACAGTACTGCTGGGCAGAGCCTGCTCTGGACCTGTAGTGCCTCCTTCGCATACCGGTAAGTAATGGCCATCTGAGCTTGGCCTTAAATACTGTGCTTGATTGAATGACCGGATGCACCTGTAGGTGGGATACATTGCATAAAAAACATTGACAGTTAGAACAATGCAATTATCAATCAGAAAACAAGGGTGGGATAATCCTCGCCTCCTGTCCTTAATAGAATTGAAAATTCTTGGCACGAATGTTAGCAAATTTTTAATTCTATGGCAGGACGGAGGCTCCGATTATGCTTGTTTAAAGCCCAGCCACCACAACAGATGCAACATCAACAATTGGTTTAAAGTAAAACGTCTTGAACACAGATTCAGAAGACCAATCTGCGGCCCTCATGATGTCATGAAGACTAGCACCCATAGAAAAAGCTTTGGGAGCCATAGCCCCTCTTGCGGAATGAGCACCAAACAAAGCAGTATCAATGCCCGCTTCCTGCATGAGCCAACGTAACCAACGCGCTAGCGTAGCTGGAGTAACAGGTTTAAAAGGCTTTTGCAAAGCAATAAGGAGTTGACCTTGCAAATCATGACGAAAAGAAGCAGTGCTTACCTCGTAATCCTTGATACACTGGACCACACACAATTGAGGATTGTGAGGAACAGAAGGATAAGAAATGGAAGAGGTATTACATTTCGTCCGTTTAGAGATAACAAAGGTGACACCCTCAGGGGAGAAAGTGCTACCGGCGAGGTCCAAAGCCCGCACATCAGAAACTCGTTTACATGAGACCAAACACAAAAGCATAGTAAGCTTGGCCGAAAGTTGCTTACGGGTCAAGAAAGAATTGGAAGGCCAAGAAGAAAGGAAACGCAGAACAACAGACACATCCCACAGGGCAACATACTTGGGGCATGGAGGTTTTACCATCCGAATGCCTTTCAGCAATTTAGAAATCAAGGGATGTTCTCCCGCAGGTTTGCCCTCAATAGGAAGATAACCCGCCGAAATGGCAGAATGAAAGTTGTTAACCGTCCTGTAAGCCAATCCAGAAGAAGCCACAGAGGCCAAAAAATTGCTAATCAAAGTGAGATCCGCTGAAACGGGATCCACCGACCGAAGTGAGCACCAATCACACCAGCGTTTCCAACTTGACGCATAACGCTTGCGTGTGTTGGGGGCCCAATCTTCACTGATAAATCGGGTAGCGTCTCCCGATAATCCAGGGACTTGCCAGCATCCCCCGAAATCCTCCATGCTACCAGTAGGAGCTGACCTGACAGCACCAGGGGGTGAGGCTCGTGAAGAGGATCCAAAAGCAGGTTCCACATGTGTGGAAGAAGGAGCGGCGTCGAGCAGCTCATCTCCAGAAGCAACGGAAACCACGCCTGAGCTCTCCTGAGAGGAGTGATCAGAACAAGGTCCGAGGAGAACTGACGTGCTCGGGTCAGAACCCGGGGAATCATTAGGAACGGAGGGAACGCATAGCACAGGAGAGGAGGCCAAGGCTGGAGAAACGCGTCCGTGTCCAGGGCCTCCGGATCCGGGCGCCAGCTGTAGAATTGGGGAAGTTGGGTGTTGAGGCGGGAGGCAAAAAGGTCGAGATGACAAGTTCCCCAAATGCGAGTTAACCTCCGAAAGACTCGAGGATGAAGCCTCCAATCGCTGAAGTCGTGTAGATGACGAGAATTCCAATCCGCAATTTGATTGCATGAGCCCGGCAGGTATTCTGCAATAACAGTAATCCTGCGTTGGAGACACAGGTGCCAAAAGTCTTTTGCAATCTCCGACAGGAGCTTGGACTTTGTACCCCCCAGTTTGTTCACATACCGGACTGCAGAGATATTGTCCATCCTGAGAAGAATGCAACAATTCGTCTGCTGGGGAGACAGACACCGGATTGCAAAGGAACCCACTAGAAGTTCCAGGCAATTGATGTGCAAGGACAGTTCCTCCGGAGACCAACGACCCCCGGTCGCCACTGACCCGCATCGGGCTCCCCAACCCCAAAGGCTGGCATCGGACTCGATCACAACATCGGGAGTCTTCCCGAAGAGCGCCCGGCCGTTCCAGGACTCCATGTGGTCCAGCCACCACAACATTTCCGTGCGGGCATCCTCCGAAAGGGGAACAAGATCGGAATACCGCAGACCCTTCTGGAGGTCTGATCTTCAGGCGCTGAAGCGCCCGATAATGCAGCAGGCCCGGAAAGATCGCTTGGATCGAAGATGACAGAAGGCCCACAATCCGAGCCACAGAACGTAAGGAAACAGTCTGTTTGGCCAGAAGCAGACGCAAGTCCCTCTTGATGGACCTGATCTTCTGACTGGGCAGGAGGAGTTGGCAGGAGACAGAATCTATCCGAAAGCCCAGGAAATCCAACGAGTGAGATGGAGAAAAGTCGGATTTCAGAGGGTTCACCAGGAAACCCAAAGACTGCAAAAGATCTATGGACCATTGTAAATGAGTATGAAGAAGAAGAGGGCACTGCGCCAAGAGGAGGATATCGTCTAAATAGACAATCAGTCGAACTCCGCGCGATCTCAGAGACTCCATCACAGGACGAAGAAGCTTCGTGAAGCACCACGGAGCCGAAGAAAGGCCGAAAGGAAGGACCTTGTACTCGTACCAACTCCCGAGCCATTGAAACTGAAGGTAACGGCGATGAGGGGCATAAATTGGCACCGAGAGATAGGCATCCTTTAGGTCCAGAGGAACCATCCAGTCGCCCTCCTGTAGCAGATCTCGTAGAAGATGGATACCCTCCATCTTGAAATGGCGGTAAACTACTCCGCCGTTGAAGTCCCTTAAATTGAGGACCAAACGAGACCCTCCCCCTTTTTTCTCGACGAGAAAAACATTGCTGACGAAGCCACGGGGATGAGGAGTCGTGGACACGATGGCCCCTTTGAGCAGAAGGGAAGCGATCTCTGCGGAGATAACCTCCCGATCGTGTTGGGAAAAAACAAGAGGCGGAGGCTGAAGATGCTGGTGAGGGCGAATGTAGAACTCTATCCTGTACCCTTGCACCGTCTCCAGCACCCAGGCATCGTTTGAGATCAAACGCCAGTTGTGGAGAAAAAACTGCACTCTGCCCCCCAACACCACATTTGATGCGAGAATTAGGCTCACCTGAGGCGGAATCCTGTCGTCCTCCTTGGTTACCGTTGTAACCACCTTTGCCGAACCGTCCTCTGCCTTTTTGGAGGGATAGAAGCTGGAATTGTTGGAGGAGAAATTCTGATTTCCTCTCTGGGACTGGTTGCCACGCTACGAGGCCTGATCTGAACCACGGCCGGACGAACGTCCCCTTCGTCCGGCCCTGCCAAAAAGTGGGCGAAAAGCTCTACGTAAGTTGGCTTGGGCTTTATCCAACCCACTGAAGGTGGACACAAACTTGGTCAACTCCTTAAGAAAAGGAGCCCCAAAGAGCAAACCTTCAGCTTGGGATCCCGAGTCCGAAGAGGCCAAATCAGTCAGCCTGGAGTCCAACTTCATCAGAATAGAGTGACGACGCTCCAAAGATAAAGCGCAATTTGCATTCCCCAGGATGCAAACTGCCCGTTGGGACCACCCAACCAGTTCGTCGGGATCAATTAGAGCTCCAGACTCCTTGGCTCGGTAACCCATGTCGAGAATTTTCGTGAGAGGTCCCAACAAATCCAAGAGTTGATCTTGACAGGAACGCCAAGAACGATCCAAACCTTTAGTGGGATCCTTCGAATACTTTTTCATGTAGGTGATCATGGTAGGATCCACCTCAGGAGTGACAGCAAGTTTGTTGGCGAGGTCCGGGCGAGGACACTCAGAGCGCAAACGCGCGCGCACATCTTTCGCAAATGGGGCGCGAATGTGGGCCTGGACGTAGTCAGCGACTTCTGGAGAGGGAAGCCACGAGGAAGAGTTCGGATGTATAATGTCCGACGGATCAAAAGTAAGAACCTGTGGCGTGGAAGGAGCATCCACATAATGCTCCTTTCTAGCTTTCTTTGAAGGAGGCGGCTTAGCAGGCTCTGAGGAGGTAGTGGAGGAAGAAGAGCCGTCGTCAGACTCAGAAGAAGGAACAGCATGAGTCGGAGCAGGACGTTTCTTAGCTGCAGGAGTAGAAGACAAATTTTTTGCCAACTTGGCAAAATCTGAGCGATGGGGGTTCTTGGGCGATTTCTTACTATGATTCAGAAAAGGGGGTGGTGATGAACAGAGTGTCTGAATTAAGCAGACCACTCTTACCCAGTCCAAAGATCAGGGCTTGATCCATCACCGTTATTTATCTCACTGCCCCATCCCAGCTCAGAACCTGGCTATATGCAAATTAGTCTGTCCCTGGCCCAGTGCATCATGGGAACAGGGCAGACCAAACTACCAAGCCAATTCTTCACCAGAAAGGAGACAAGCTACCGGGGACCGGTTTCTGGCATTTCAGCCTCTTCGGCCCGGCTTGCTTGAATCCTGATGGAGCAGTGAGAAAGGGACTCATGTCTGAGTATACCCTGCCACACCTATAGTGGCCAAAAACGATTCAGAAAAGGGGGTGGTGATGAACAGAGTGTCTGAATTAAGCAGACCACTCTTACCCAGTCCAAAGATCAGGGCTTGATCCATCACCGTTATTTATCTCACTGCCCCATCCCAGCTCAGAACCTGGCTATATGCAAATTAGTCTGTCCCTGGCCCAGTGCATCATGGGAACAGGGCAGACCAAACTACCAAGCCAATTCTTCACCAGAAAGGAGACAAGCTACCGGGGACCGGTTTCTGGCATTTCAGCCTCTTCGGCCCGGCTTGCTTGAATCCTGATGGAGCAGTGAGAAAGGGACTCATGTCTGAGTATACCCTGCCACACCTATAGTGGCCAAAAACGATTCAGAAAAGGGGGTGGTGATGAACAGAGTGTCTGAATTAAGCAGACCACTCTTACCCAGTCCAAAGATCAGGGCTTGATCCATCACCGTTATTTATCTCACTGCCCCATCCCAGCTCAGAACCTGGCTATATGCAAATTAGTCTGTCCCTGGCCCAGTGCATCATGGGAACAGGGCAGACCAAACTACCAAGCCAATTCTTCACCAGAAAGGAGACAAGCTACCGGGGACCGGTTTCTGGCATTTCAGCCTCCTCGGCCCGGCAAGCCGGGCCGAAGACGCCTGAAATGGCAGAAACCGGTCCCCGGAAGTTTGTTTCCTTCCCAGTACAAGAATTGGCTTGGTAGTTTGGTTTGCCCTGTTCCCATCATGCACTGGGACAGGAACAGACTAATTTGCATATAGCCAAGTTCTGAGCTGTGATGGTGCAGTGAGCTAAAAAACGGTGATGGATCAAGCCCTGATCTTTGGACTGGGTAAGAGTGGTCTGCTTAATTCAGGCACTCTGTTCATCACCACCCCCTTTTCTGAATCATTTTGTCCACCATAAGCGTGGAAGGGTATACTCAGATGTGAGTCCCTTGCTCATTGCACCATCAGGATTCAAGCAAGCCGGGCCGAAGACGCCTGAAATGGCAGAAACCGGTCCCTGGAAGTTTGTTTCCTTCCTTCCCAGTACAAGAATTGGCTTGGTAGTTTGGTTTGCCCTGTTCCCATCATGCACTGGGACAGGAACAGACTAATTTGCATATAGCCAAGTTCTGAGCTGGGATGGTGCAGTGAGCTAAAAAACGGTGATGGATCAAGCCCTGATCTTTGGACTGGGTAAGAGTGGTCTGCTTAATTCAGGCACTCTGTTCATCACCACCCCCTTTTCTGAATCATTTTGTCCACCATAAGCGTGGAAGGGTATACTCAGATGTGAGTCCCTTGCTCATTGCACCATCAGGATTCAAGCAAGCCGGGCCGAAGACGCCTGAAATGGCAGAAACCGGTCCCCGGAAGTTTGTTTCCTTCCCAGTACAAGAATTGGCTTGGTAGTTTGGTTTGCCCTGTTCCCATCATGCACTGGGACAGGAACAGACTAATTTGCATATAGCCAAGTTCTGAGCTGGGATGGTGCAGTGAGCTAAAAAACGGTGATGGATCAAGCCCTGATCTTTGGACTGGGTAAGAGTGGTCTGCTTAATTCAGGCACTCTGTTCATCACCACCCCCTTTTCTGAATCATTTTGTCCACCATAAGCGTGGAAGGGTATACTCAGATGTGAGTCCCTTGCTCATTGCACCATCAGGATTCAAGCAAGCCGGGCCGAAGACGCCTGAAATGGCAGAAACCGGTCCCCGGAAGTTTGTTTCCTTCCCAGTACAAGAATTGGCTTGGTAGTTTGGTTTGCCCTGTTCCCATCATGCACTGGGACAGGAACAGACTAATTTGCATATAGCCAAGTTCTGAGCTGGGATGGTGCAGTGAGCTAAAAAACGGTGATGGATCAAGCCCTGATCTTTGGACTGGGTAAGAGTGGTCTGCTTAATTCAGGCACTCTGTTCATCACCACCCCCTTTTCCGATTTCTTACTATGCCCAGGAGGCAACCAACCCTGCTGCGCAGCATACTCAGATAAATGCCGCTTTAAAGGCGCAATCGCCTGGAATAACGCCTGACCCATGAAATCATCCATGGAAGCAAAGGGTTCTTCCTCATCATAATAACCATACCCCTCTTCATCATAGTATTCAGACATGGTGACAGTCAACCCAGAAGTGCCCACAGAAGTAACCACAAATTAATAGCCAAAGCTGAATTTGGGGGAGTGGTACCCCTAATGCAAGCCGATAAAGCAGACACAAAGCCTGTCAATCTAGTACAGTAAATTGTGGAGGGAGGGCTTGCACCGTAAGAAAACAGTTTTGCCACTCTAGGCAGAGCCTATGCACAATTATTACAACCCTCGCTATTGTAAACTCAGTCAAAGGCGTTTTGGAGCTCAAGCGGCAGGCTGAAAGGGCACTTGCTTCAGAAGTCAGGAAAACTCCCTCTGAGGCGTTCGTCAGGAAGCCGCGCGTCTACCCAGCTCCGAATCTCCCGCTCCACATACAAAAATAGAAACGCAGACACAGCGCGTTCCACACGGGGGGTGACACACGCCCCCAAGCACAGCGACAAAAATGCCAAAGCCAGAGAAACTGCACACACGCGCCAAAGCCGACTCGCAGCAAAGCAGACGCAGAGACCGCAAACGCCGAAACCACTAGGAACAAAGCGGCAAGGCAAAGTTAGTAAGCGCACAAAGCGACATTAAGAATACAACCACAACAGCGGTAAGCCAAAGACAAGTAACAATAAAGAGCACTTAACTGGCTGCGAAGCTGCAAAGAAAGAGGAAGTTGTGACCTCTGTGACCTTATTTATACTGTTATGCCTCATGGGTATTGTAGTCTTTACTTTCTTTACTGTGTTCTTATTGGCTGCTGTGTTCAGTAAAGAAATAGAGAAAGCATAATCGGAGCCTCCGTCCTGCCATAGAATTATGTCCGCCCTCCAGAGCGCGGAACATCCAAGGCCGGGCCCAATGGACTCTAAGAACAAGACTGACGTCACAGCAGCCCTCCCATAGTCGTCCTTCCTTGCCCTCTCCTCCGATGCCCAACAACGCAGACTGGGGGTGCACACTGAGGGGAACCACCATTAGAGTAGCTCTATTGATTTCTGATTCACACTGCAGCACCGGGGCGAAGAAACTAGGAGGGGCAGCGGTGCAGCAGTGGGAAGGACCCAAAGGAAATCAGCCTTCTTTTGGCTGTGAACCGGAAGCAGATCTTGCACCCGAGAAGATAAAAATAGAGAAGGGACAATGTGAAGTGGACAAGGCTGATGATTGCGCACACAAAAAGCATTTGTTTATAAACTTGCCAAACAGATGCTTCTTTTGTAAAAGCACCCCATAATACGCTTTCACTTTCATGGCGGCTGCACCCCTTTCTTTAGAGGCGGCTCCTCTAGAGAAAGGGTCGTTGCCATGCATTGGGTGCTTTTAGAAAAAAAAGCATTTGTAATGCAATAGGTCTCGCATTTGCAAGAGTTTAAGCTATTGGCATTGTACATGACAATGCATTTTATTTATCTGTTTTTAAAACAACACATAAATAAAAGGCAGTGTCATTTACAATGCCAATAGCTCAAACACATTTGTAAATGCGAGACCTATTGCATTGCAAATGCTTGTTCTTATAGTTTCCATTAAATGATGCCACCAAAAATGACAGGGGGGACATGGCACTCTTCTACCCTCTGATGTTCCATCCATTATGATCTTTCATCTTCTACTTTCAACAATGCTTTTTCAAGTGTGTTCTGAGGAGTCCGCATTTCACACTTTGGCTGTGATTGACAGGAACTTCACCGATCCTAAGAAGTCTGCACCCCATCCCAAATGGCTATTTTCTGTGGGAGCCCAAGCGCTCTCCATCAGTATGTTTTGTATTGGTAATTTGTAGTCCGACTGCTGTACTAATAGGCATTGCATACAGAAACATTACTTAGCACACTGAATTATGCATGCTTTGATTTTTTCGGCATTCCCCCTTCAATAAAATTCTGCAGATTGGCATAAAATTTAAATTCAGTTCCCTGCACAAACTTCTGTTTCCATAGGAATCAGAATTTTGTCATGGCATTGTAATGAGGGAAATAGTAGTGTAATTAAAATACCATCACATGATCAAAGAAAGTATGCCCTTCATTGATAATGGCGTTAGACACAGTTATGTAGAAGGACATGCTTTAAATTGTGGATGCATTTATAAACATAGATTCCAATAGAAACAATATATAGTTGCCATGGTAACCACGTGTAGATTCCATAATGTATCTGCATTTTCTGAGGAAATAAAATAGCTGTATTGTGAACAAGAGCTTCATTAGGAGTGTCCCGTTATTGGAGCAATATTTATTTCATCCAATAAATTATGATCTTCTGGAGATCGTTATTTTATGGATGCAATAAATTAATTAAATTATAAGTTTTATCTGCTAAAAATTAGGCATAACCTCTAGATTTTTGTGTTCACTGCACCACTGACCTGTATTATCAGGGTCTTTTTTCTGGTAAGAAAAAGCCTGGTTTGAAACTTGTGAGTTTGCAAGATTTGCCACCAAAATACTAATTGTGATATTAGCAATAAAAGGAGTTACGAGGAAACCGTTTATCAAAAACAGATTCTAGTTGAACGCACTTCTGTCCACTCAAGCTCTCTTTGCTTTTTTTTTTTATCGGAGAACATGATCTGTATAAAGGAACAAAATAACATGACATCTGAAAAACAAACAATCAGCAGAGAATTGGGGTATACTGATTATAATAAAACAAAAGTAATCATAATAAAGGAAGTTTCGTGAAAAGAAACATCAGAGAAAATACCCATTGTCTTGGCCTGCCAATGTGTCACCCATTCAGAGCCTGACTGGATCCCAAATCTTTCTCAACCAAACATCATTGTCTAACAAAGACATTTCCAAAAAACATATATTCAGAAATGCATCGCACCAAACCTCAGATGCAAAACCTTTGGCCCATCATAGCAGAAATAATTATGACCATCGAATTTAATCCGCAAATTTGCTGGCTCCATAAGAGAAACTGTTGCCCCAGTCTTCTGTAGAACCAAGATATGCACCCAAAACTGCCAGCGCCGCATCACCATTTGACGACAAAATTCAAATAAAAAAAAAATTCAACCCCACAGACTTAAGTGGGGCTGCTCGATAGATCTCTTGTTGCAGTTTAAAATGTTCCACATAGATGAGAATAGCACGGGGTAATGGGGGACCCTCCCATGCTGGGAGGTCTAAAAGGAAAGTGATGTGCCCTCTGTATGATGCTATCCATATCCCAAAAGATTTTCTAAAAAGACAGACAACATACCCTTTAGGGTCGTCTCCTTTCGCCTCGACCCTGATGCCCAAAACTCTCAGGTTATATCTTCGGGATCTATTTTCCAGATCTTTCACCTTCGGCAAAGGACTGGAGAGCTGAGAATTATGCTGGAGGATAAATGATTGATTCTTTTCGATTGCCGCACGAAGGGCAGCTTGGGATTTGTCCACCTTACCGAGGAACATTTGGATAATGTCCATGATCTTTGATAACTTTCTCAGACCTACCTGACTCTTTAGATGGGCTGTTTTCAATGCAAGAGAATCTTTCCTATATTCTTCCCTACGTTGCAGGTGAATGTTGTAGAGAGCAGCCAAAGTAGGAGCATCCTGGACAGATGATCTTTCCTGCAGGAATTCACCCACTGAAGGAGGGTCCTTGGGAGCAGACAGATTAGCAGCTGAAGGGCGTTAGTTTTGTCCCATCAGGGCCCCATTGCAGCTCATCCTCCCCTAGTGAGAAAGCAGGGTCAAGAACCAGTGTTCAATAGCAGACGTAACTAAATTCTCCAGCTGAGTAGTCGTCAAACCCCCATTACCACTTGGGCTAGGCCAAAGATTTGGGGAAAAAGCAGAGCCTGAAACCACCAAAAAAGGGGGCATCTCCTTGTGAGCTGTAGCCAGGTGACTTGCTCTTGATCATCAGTGTCACACAAGCTACCAGATTCTTAAAGAGAAAAATAAGCCTCCTGGGTTTCCATTCCCGTTGCAACAATAGCCGAAGGGTCTGATACCCCCAGAGCGGCTACTTCCCTCAGCAGAGAAGTCTGTATGATATGGATCCGTACATTTCCTAGCTCAAGCTGTTGGTCCTTAAACCGGCATTATCTTCATCAACCACCTTCCTCTGAGCCCCAGAATATCAGTCAAGACATGGGAGGATTCCTCCACTCCTGAAACAAGAGGCGCCACCAGTGAGGCATTAGAAATTAGGATAGCAGAACTGGCACTACCGCACAGCTCCGGATTGCCAGTCTCGAAATGAGGATTTAAGCGGGAGCTGTAGTCCTAGATTTATACTCAGTGAGCACTGCTTTATTCCCATTACTACTCATTGCAGCAGGAAGAGTGGAGATATAGTAATCCATAGTTTTCTGAGAACGTGTAGACGGCCCTCTGAGCCCTGTACCCGTTGGATCCACAGCGGGCAGTGCACTACCAGAGTTAATGAGCAGACCAAATTCAGCTCATTACAGGCTGCCCAGTCTTACAGGCTGGTCCAGTCAGACTCTGATCTGTCCTGTCAGGGCCCAAACTGCAGGGGCAGCAGTGGCACAATGCACAGAACTTCTAGGTCTTCAAGGGCCGTCAGCATTATTGGCTACCAACTTGCTCATCTGAAGCCACTTCCTTTCGAGTCTTTGTGGGGTAAGATGACTAGCTACTCCTGGCCGCTTATCAGCCACTTTTGCTGCCCCCTAGACCGGCATCCCAGCCAATGTATGGTGAGTTAAAGCAGATAGAAATGCCCACAGATCAGTGATCTTATATAAGTTCCTGATGTGTAGCTCTGCTGAAGTTGATGCTCTATACAATATTGCAGCAATTTGGCAATCTGCATGGCAGTCCCCCTGGTGGCTGTGAAGAAAACAATGTAGCTAATGCAGTCCAAAAGTTTCCCTCATCCTGCCACCACTGTATTAATGACCCACTCAGCACCTCCCAGCTGAGCTGCCGAGAGACAGAAGCCCCACCCTCTCTGCAGTGCAGAGGACCATGGGGCGATGCAGACACAACTCCATGCTCGCTGCTCGAAGCTCCACGAACCAACTACAACTGAATTGGTAGGCCGTACAGAAGCAGCGAAAAAGAGATCAGTGGGGCTTCAGTCCCCCCTCGAATGGGGCAGGTAAGCAGGAGGTGGGTGTCTAATGGGCTGATGCCTAAAGATACATCCTGAGACAGCACGGAGACTGGCTGTGTCTAGCCGCAACCCTCCATCTTCAAAAAATATCTTTGCTAAATGACCGAATAC
Source organism: Lissotriton helveticus (assembly GCF_964261635.1). Lineage (NCBI taxonomy): Eukaryota > Metazoa > Chordata > Amphibia > Caudata > Salamandridae > Lissotriton > Lissotriton helveticus. The sequence goes on from NC_136059.1 coordinate 257,603,865, forward strand.
AAGACTGCCTGTCAAGCTGTGACACGTGTTGTCAGCTTCTACAAGAGAATTTTTGAGTCTAAGTGTTGTGTGGTAGTTTTCATGATATCTCACCCAATTTCTTGTATAGATGGTTGCGATTCGTGCTTTTGACTAAGTTAGAGTTTGGCATCATGCTCTGTCAGTTTCAAATGAAATTGCCTGTGTGCAAGGAAGAGGGTAAAACCAAGGAAAGGCCAATTAAGGCTCTCAAAGGCCAATATTATGAGTTGTGCAAAAGGAGAACTCCAGTGTGGAGTTCTGCTGTGCACAATCGTAAGCGTTCAGGGGTCCATTATTTGGCTTTTCTGGATATAAGAATACCAGAATTGATTTACCGGCCATAAATAGCAAGTAAAAAATCACCTTGGGGAAGGACTGCAGTGTAGCCCATCCCCGGTCCCTGACTCCTCCTGACCCCGCCAGGCTACATTTTCTGCTTCTCTTCCCTTCTCTCTCCTGGTCCCTCTCTCCCACCACTCACTAATGCCTCACAGAAGTTTTTCACCCGGTGGTGAAAATCCGCATTAAACTCATGGGATTGAAAATTCAGTGTGGAATTCTGCATGGTAAGTTAGAGTCCACACACATACAACGGCGGCTGGCACTGATCGGAGGTAGGGGATGGCGGGGCGAGGATGCGGGAGGTAGGTGGGAGGGGCGGGATGGGGTTAAGACGTGGGTGGGAAGCGGGAATAAAAAAAACGTACCTGCTCTCCACTTCCTCGCCTCCGTAGTCCTCCATCGCTCGGCCTTACCAGAAGCACACCCAGGTGACCACTCAGCCAAACACAACGCTGCCTAAGCAGCATTTTGATTGGTCTGAGCGCTGTGTTTCGGTACTCAAACGCCGACTGGGGGCCTGGGCATGTTCTCCACATAGGCTATTATGCAGCTTGCATAGAGAACATGTGAAGTGCGCAAGACTGTTTTGGGAAGCCCGAGAGCGCCAGCCAAGCAGTCACTGCACATTTTAGGAGGGTGCTACCACTCCTTCCCTGCCCCCACCCCCTAACGCAAAGCAGGCGGAAGTAAGAAAATATAAAATGATGATAATAAAAGTTATTATCATTTTATTTTCCCTTTGTGTCACTGCAAAAAACGTAGTGAAGCAACACTCCTCCACCTTAGCAAAGGAGCCGCTACTGCAGACGTATAACCCATTCCAGTAGGAATAGTAGGAGTCGTGTGGGGATTCGGTCCAGTAATGGAAATCCCTGTAGCCCCAAATTTCCACCTATAGTTGCTCTTCTCTCTCGTATGCCCCTTATTGTTTTAGCTGTTTCTTTTTGTGCCGGAGTTAAACGTAGTTCTCTTATTGCTTTTTTTATAGCTACTGTCTAACTTTTCAAATGCGTATCTGCTTAGGATTCTGATGTGTTTTGCCTTTCAGGCACTTATTTGAAGTGTGGTGTGGATAATAAGTGAAATACCATTTGCACCATGTGATAGATAGATTTATGTACCAAATAGATGCTTTCATTGGAAAACTGGGGCATAATGCATGGTAATATACGCAAATTGGTTCAGCGCCTGCTCTGTACAGGTTATCACCACATTTTCCCACTTTTTGCACTCTGTGATAATACCAGATCACAGCCGGTTGCATCATTTGAATAAGCCTCTCTAAATCTATTCATTCCCAAGTTGCCCATTAATATCTTTGCACCGACCTCTACACAATGCCTTTAAAGTGCTGAGGGCAGTTTTGGAAATGGTGTTCACAGAACCTCTGATCCTTACCAGGAAAGGCATCTCACTGATGGGGGACTCTTAAAACCACGCTGTTTCTGAGCAGGCATGTGGATATGTTCGACAAGTGACAGCTTCAGTTCACTCACGTTCTATTTTTATAAAGAGACAGCTTGTAGATTGCCTGGAGGCCGAAGCCCCATTCTCATTCTATAATTCTCAGGCCTGGAGGACTTTAAAAGTCCACGAAAAGATAGCATTGACACTCTAAAAGCTTACAGGAAGAAAGGAAAATAAATGGGGCACATCTACCTCTCCGTCAGAGATTTGTATTTTATCCACGTTTGTTCGTAAAATAAGGCTATTTCGAGTGCTCTATATCATATTCCAAAAGCACCGCACTTTTTGAAAAAGAAAAAGAAAACCTGGACAGATGTGATTACCTTCTGGGGATTGTCATAACCTTCGTCTAGGTTTGTTCTGTCTTGGGGAATAGAAAAGAAAGTTTTAAAAGTGAACGGCATGCCATATAAACATGTGATCATCTCCCAGTAACTCCTAATAATTGCATTTCTGTATGAATAGACGCATGTATGTGTAGGCATCGACATTCAAGGTTGTGTATGTAGGCAGGGAGAAGAAGACGAGTCCTTGGTTGCCCAGGAGACGAAGTCATCGAATGGATGATTAAATCTTCTTGGAAGCGAAGTGTTTTAAAATCTTTCCTTAACAACATGGATGATGGGGAAATCGGATGTGCCCGGGATGTTGTCTCATATTGGCAAACATAAATGGAGAAGTCTTGTTTCCGTGTTTTTTGTAGTTCTTGTTTGCCAGTTGCCTGATGTTCTGGCTTCTTCAGATGTTTTCTCCGTCAGAGGCGTCATATTGCTTTGCCAGGTTTGGAGATGGGAACTTTTGGTTACTGCTTTGCATGTCTTGCAACCAGTGGTGTCTGCTATGTACCGAAGGTGGTGGGGCAAGGGGATGCAAAAAAACGAAATGAAAAACTTACTTAAAGGTGCGACGCGTTGTCCTCCTTCACTGGTCCTCTCTCTTCCTGTGGGACCACGAAACTGCACTAACTAATCCTGGCGATGCTCTCAGAGCATGAGAGCATCACCAGGATTGGCTAGAGCAGGCTCTCTCAGTGCTGCTAAGAGCACTGGACATGGCTTTTGTAGTTCGGACTGGACTGTTCCATGGGGCAACAGGGTCAGAGCTGATTTGCATATCGCCATTGTCTAACCCAGGGTGGTGTGGAGTGCAAAAAAACGATGGATTTGGGCCCAGATCTTTTGACTGGGGGAGTGTGTGACATTGATCCACATTCAGTCCATCACTTGTTGTTTTTGCAATTGCCGCCCTAAGTGCGCTGGGGATGCCCAGACGTGGGTCCCAGGCACTCCACACCACTTGGAGTCAAGCTAGCCGGGCTGAAGAGAGGTGTTACCTCGAAACCGGTCCGGTCCTCGGATGCTTGATTCCGTTCTGGGAAGGACATGGCTTTTGTAGTTCGGACTGGACTGTTCCCATGGGGCAACAGGGTCAGAGCTGATTTGCATATCGCCATTGTCTAACCCAGGGTGGTGTGGAGTGCAAAAAAAACGATGGATTTGGGCCCAGATCTTTTGACTGGGGGAGTGTGTGACATTGATCCACATTCAGTCCATCACTTGTTGTTTTTGCAATTGCCGCCCTAAGTGCGCTGGGGATGCCCAGACGTGGGTCCCAGGCACTCCACACCACTTGGAGTCAAGCTAGCCGGGCTGAAGAGAGGTGTTACCTCGAAACCGGTCCGGTCCTCGGATGCTTGATTCCGTTCTGGGAAGGACATGGCTTTTGTAGTTCGGACTGGACTGTTCCCATGGGGCAACAGGGTCAGAGCTGATTTGCATATCGCCATTGTCTAACCCAGGGTGGTGTGGAGTGCAAAAAAACGATGGATTTGGGCCCAGATCTTTTGACTGGGGGAGTGTGTGACATTGATCCACATTCAGTCCATCACTTGTTGTTTTTGCAATTGCCGCCCTAAGTGCGCTGGGGATGCCCAGACGTGGGTCCCAGGCACTCCACACCACTTGGAGTCAAGCTAGCCGGGCTGAAGAGAGGTGTTACCTCGAAACCGGTCCGGTCCTCGGATGCTTGATTCCGTTCTGGGAAGGACATGGCTTTTGTAGTTCGGACTGGACTGTTCCCATGGGGCAACAGGGTCAGAGCTGATTTGCATATCGCCATTGTCTAACCCAGGGTGGTGTGGAGTGCAAAAAAACGATGGATTTGGGCCCAGATCTTTTGACTGGGGGAGTGTGTGACATTGATCCACATTCAGTCCATCACTTGTTGTTTTTGCAATTGCCGCCCTAAGTGCGCTGGGGATGCCCAGACGTGGGTCCCAGGCACTCCACACCACTTGGAGTCAAGCTAGCCGGGCTGAAGAGAGGTGTTACCTCGAAACCGGTCCGGTCCTCGGATGCTTGATTCCGTTCTGGGAAGGACATGGCTTTTGTAGTTCGGACTGGACTGTTCCCATGGGGCAACAGGGTCAGAGCTGATTTGCATATCGCCATTGTCTAACCCAGGGTGGTGTGGAGTGCAAAAAAACGATGGATTTGGGCCCAGATCTTTTGACTGGGGGAGTGTGTGACATTGATCCACATTCAGTCCATCACTTGTTGTTTTTGCAATTGCCGCCCTAAGTGCGCTGGGGATGCCCAGACGTGGGTCCCAGGCACTCCACACCACTTGGAGTCAAGCTAGCCGGGCTGAAGAGAGGTGTTACCTCGAAACCGGTCCGGTCCTCGGATGCTTGATTCCGTTCTGGGAAGGACATGGCTTTTGTAGTTCGGACTGGACTGTTCCCATGGGGCAACAGGGTCAGAGCTGATTTGCATATCGCCATTGTCTAACCCAGGGTGGTGTGGAGTGCAAAAAAACGATGGATTTGGGCCCAGATCTTTTGACTGGGGGAGTGTGTGACATTGATCCACATTCAGTCCATCACTTGTTGTTTTTGCTAAGAGCACTGGAGGCCTGCACTTTCTCTAATCCAGCTATAGGAAAGTAGGATCCTTCTAGCATGGTTACCCCAACTTTTTGCCTGGTGTCAGTGTGTTTTTGACCTAGTCTGCTGGGATCCTGATAATCAGGACCCCAGCAACTGTGCTCTTTCATCTAAATTGGTTCTGGTATGTGCTTTTCTACCTCCACAGTTGGCTACTGGTGTACTCTTAAAAAGCCCATAGTATATAGTACTAAGGTACCCAGGGCATAGGTACACCAAGGGTCTCCCTTGGGCTGCAGCATGTATTCTTCCACCCCTGGCAGTCCACTTAAACTGTGACTACAGGCCTGCAATTGCAGGCTGTGTGAGTTGGTGCGAATACCGCTCACAACAGATATAAATGTTCTTATATCTGAGGTCACTGCACTTAAAACCTATACGTCACCCCTATGACAGGCTCATCAGTCCTGAGTGCAGGGTGCTTGGTTATAAGTTTGAGGGTGCACCTGCATGAAACAGGACACTTCTACATACCCTAGAATCGATTTCCCTGGCTCTTTAAGTGTGGTCAGCCATTTTAGACACATTGTGGACTTCAGTTATTATGAGATGTCTATATAGTGGCCGCAGAGAGCCCTGTCATGTTTGGTATCAAACATGTTGGAATCATACCTAAACACTGATTCCAGTGTTGGAAGTATGATTCAATGTACTGCGGGGCTGCTTAGGTTACCCCCATGTACTCCCGGTAACAGCCTTTCGGGGTCTGTAAGCAAGCTAGTGCTTCTGCTGACCACAGCTATGATTCTGCCCTCCTGCTGCTGAACCAAGCTCGCACAGGGGAAGGTAGAACAATAAGTTTCCTATCACAGGGAGGTGGGACCATCCCCCAGGCAGGACTTACAGCTAGATTCATCAATGTCTGGATCTGCGATTCCTTAATTGGGAGAAAAAGCGAATCGCAATTAAGAAATCGCAGATAGGCATTCATGAAAAATAGCGTAAATAAAGCGAATCGCAATCGGCCGCAATCGCCGATTGTGATTTGCCGAAAATCGCTATTAATTCGCATAACCGGCCGAAAACCGTGCTGAAATTGCGACTTCGCTAATAGCGAGATCGCAAATTGCGATCTCGCTAAGTGCGAGATAGCAAAAACGGGAAGTCGCATCTTGAGCCCAGTGATAACATCACAACCAGGAAGTAGGCAGGTTCCATCCTCATTCAGCAGTGAGAGCCTGTACAGGGAGCATCACATTCAGAGGACCTCTCCAGTGTGCCTACAGGAGTTGTGCAGGATACACCCCAGTGGCAAGCATGACTGAGGAAGCTGCAGCTGGATCTGCTAGTGGGCGCAAAAGAAAGATTACATTTTCGGAGCAGGAGCTAGAGTTCCTGATAGAAGGAGTCTGCAAGGACTACAATCGCCTTTTTGGCAAAGATTCGAGGAGGGTGGCCGAGGCGGACAAAAGGCGGCTATGGTTGCGCATCCGCGCAAAAGTTAACTCTGTGGGGGCGACCCAGCGCTCCGTGGACGAACTCAAAAAACGGTGGTATGACCTCAGAGGGAGGTCAAAGGAGAGGATAGCGGAGAGGCTGGGGGAGCGTGTTGCGACAGGTGGAGGGGAGCCCACTGTCCCACCGAATACACCACTGGAGGACCGTGTGGAGGACACAATTAATCCACAGGCATGCGTGGGTGTGACACAGCTTGACTCCTCCCGACCCACACAGGACACACCAGGTAAGTGCCATGCGTCTGCGATCCCCTGTCCCCTAACAATGTCCAATACTCCAGAGCCTCCCATATGAAAGCCCAGACATGCAGCCAAAGCACACCACTAAAGCCCTAATGCATTGTGGGACATGTAGTCTGACCACATTTACCATCTTGCCCCATCAAGCCACACATGTTTAGTGAGAGTCAATCCTGCAGCCAGTCAGGGAATGGTAGTCTGCATGCATGTAGGAAGTCTAAATGGGTAAGAAACATGTCACTAATCAACGTCCACTTTACATCACAGGTGGCGCAGAAGTCCCAAGCATATGACAGCGATGGCCTGGTCATGGACATCACGGAGGACACAGAGGGAGATGTGAATCTCTCCCCACAGCCCGGACCATCTGTGCAAGCTCCCGCACCAGCGCACATCACACCACCTGCCCCTGTGGCCAGTGCCACCCCTGTGCCAGCACGCGCTGCAGTAGCTCTGCCTGTCGCACAGTCCCCAGTGGGACAAGCTACACCAGCTCCAGTTCGCCAACCAACCCGCCACCCTGCGGCTGTGAGGAGCCAGTCCAGCGGACTGGTGAGGGGTCAGCGCTCCAACATTTCCCGTGCTGGTAGGGGGCTAAATCTGCAAGCAGGTGGGCTATCCATCGAGCGCAAGATACTGCATGTGCATCAGACACAGGCACGTCATCTTGGGGCCATCCACCTGCAACTGGACAAGACTGCCCGGAATGTTGCATTGATGTCCGAGTGGATGACAGCTGCCATGGAGGCCAACACACAGGCCATTAACAGGCAGCGGGAACTAAATTGCCGCAGGCACCGCCAACTGCTGACCCGCCTGTCGGCGTACACGTGCTCGAATTACATAATCGGCAACGCTACCTCGCAGCTCTCGCGACGCTCCTTGGCAATGCAGGTCCAAATGGTCCAGTGCTGCCAGGACGTCGCGACAGCACTAGAGCATGTGACTACTGCAGTCCAGGCCATGCAGGCTACCAACCATGGCCGGGAGGGTGGGGGGACGACACAAGTGAGGCTACATCCAGCCATAGCAGCCAGTCCATCCCTCCGGTGGTAGCACCCCGCCGCAGCAGCAGGCCCTCTGCTGCCTCACGTCCTAATCAGGAGGACGATGGGGAAAGGAGGCTGGGAGCATCTGCCCGGAGGCGGCATTGAACATTGACATTGACTTGAGGGGCCATGCTGCTGGTACAAGCATGCCCTCCTGAAGGACAGGCATATGACGCAATATGTCAGTGATGTACAAGTTAGCTGAATTCCAAGTTTATTGTACTTTAACAAATACAATTGGTTTGACTACCTTAATCTGACTCATGTCATTCTTAATGTCCTCATGCATGAGTCAAGTAATGGGTGTGGGGAGTGGGTGCATTAGAAATGGTTCATGCAGATTTTGTTACGGCGCCTGTGCCCCTCTGCGGGATTTTCCCCGCGTGCGTGACGCATATGAGCAGGTGGCTGGTTGTCCCCTTCCGACTCACTGCCAGATATGTCAACAGGGATCCTGCGCTTGGTAGCAATGTTGTGAAGGATCGCACACACGGCCACGATGTGGCAGCAGACCTCAGGATCGTATTTCATGGCCCCACCTGTCTTGTGCAGTATGCGGAACCTGCTTTTCAACAGGCCAAATGTCCTCTCAATACAGTCCCTTGTGCGAATGTGTGATGCATTAAATCGCCGTTGCTGTGGTGTTGCAGGGTTGAGGTATGGGGTGAGGAGGTACTCACGGAGAGCATAGCCGCTGTCACCTGTATGCAAGGAGCAGAGGGTGAGTGCCTGTTCTGCGCAGCTACATGATCACAATGTACACATTTGGGGCATGTGTACTTACCTAGTAGGTGTCCTTCCCCAAAGTCTCCCCTGGCCAGTCGTGTGTGGATGCCGCTGTGCCTGAAGATGAAGGAGTCATGTGTGCTCCCCGGGTACTGTGCCACAATGTCCATGATTATTGTTTTGGCATTGCACACCATCTGGATGTTGAGGGAGTGGTAGCTCTTCCGGTTGCGGTACATGTACTTCGTCTCAGCAGGTGGGCAAATATGGACGTGCGTACAGTCAATGCATCCAATGACGTGTGGGAATTGTGCTAAATTGTAAAACTGCAGCTTTGTATCATTGAGGTCCTGTTGGCTAGTGGGGAATGATATATAGTGGTGTAGCCGGGTCAGCATTGCCTCCAGGAAACTCCTTAGGCAGCGGGACATGGTGGGCTGGGATATCCCCCCCTGCAACTGCGACCATCCCCTGGAAGCTTCCAATACCTGCACAAGTGTGGGCACGGCATTGGTCCTCCTTGTAGGGTGCTGCATAAGGGGGTCTAGGTCCCGGATGAGCTTGATTATCATAGCCCCACTCAGGCGGTACTTGGCATAGATTTGCTCCCTGGTTTGGCCCAGAAGGGTGACCCGCTGCCGGAATATCCGCTCCTGTATCCTCCGTCTGTTGCATGCAGCTCGCTGCAGCCTACGCCGCCTCACCAGCATGTAAAGTCCAGGCATTGGGGGAATCCCCAGGCTCCAGCTACACCTCCTTAAATGTGTTTGGTCTGCCCTGCACCTGTTGGGCGTGACCTAACTGTTTTTTGAAAAAAAAAAATTTCAGAACTGGTTACCACCTGATTTGAGTTCTTCTTAATTTGCGCGTCGCAAATAGCGATTTCCTCGTTTTTCGCTGTTAGCGATTTTTCATGAATGGCAATTGCGAGTTTTTAGCGACTTCGCTATTAAAAACGCAGAATCCATGGCTTCTCGCTATTTCCGATTCGCAAATGACCATCCTCCTGGATTCTGCGAATTTAATAGCGAATTCGCTATTTTTTAATTGCGAATTCGCTATTATGGTTGTTTGAGTTTCTTGTATTCCTTCCAGTCAAATTGCGAGCGCAATTGCGAATTCACAGCTATTGCGAGCGCAATTTGGCTTCATGAATCTAGCTGTTAGTGTAAAGGGCACTTGCCCACACCACAAGACTGCTCTGAAGAGCACATTTGGTGCCATCCTTGCAGTTTGAACCAGTGCTAGAACCCTTGGTTCCTGCTCCAGCATGAAACTAGACAAAGTATATGGGAGTATCCTCTCCACTGTCCAGCCCCTCTGCTAGGAAGGGCCCCGAGTCAATGCAACCCTTTCCTTTGTGTACTCATGCATTCCTCTGTGGGTGGATCCTCAGATTCGTCGTGGGGCAAGATTCAAACCTGAAAATATGTCGCTCTTCAGTCATCTGGAGGCTTGGATATCATTGGACTACGACTGGAACCCGGACTGGGCCAAGGAAGACACCTGCTGCTCCTGGTCTCCCTTTTCTTCAAGTCTTCTTTATCGTCTGTATCTGTTCTTCATTCAGGTTTTCAACAGACCTGTGGGCATCAAGGACACCCGAAGAAATCTCCCTTGGATTGAAGGAGCCACTCCCCTACATCTGCAGGCTGCGCAACAAAGCTGACTGGTCTGCTGCTCCTGTTGTCCTACGGACTTCCAGAGGCTCAGCAACATAGGTGGTAGTTTTGCAGCTTCCTAGAGGCCTGACCTGTCTTCTCAGTAAATTTGATGACAGTAGCCATCGTCGAGCCGTTGGAACGAATCCCCTATGCACTGCATCGGCTTTCTGGTGACAAGGCTTGTTGGCTCTGAACTCCAGAGATCTTCGGGCTACAAGAACCTCCATCCTCCAGCACCTCTTCCCTTGAGTCCTCACTGCATCCTCTGCACCATGGGCCTCCATCTTTGGCGAGCTGCCTGAGGTCCTCTTGCGACTCCTGTGCCTTCTGCCTGTCGGTCCTCTCGAGGGGCTACCTTTGCTTCAGTGGGCTCCCCTGCTTGTTCTGGGCCTGCTCTGACTCTCCTGCTGTTGGAAGTGCCTTGGACCATGCTGGTCCCAATGTTTGCTCCTTTTCATCTTCCACGCCAGTTGCATCTACCAAAGCTTGTTGGTGCTCCCGCAGGACACCGACAACCCAGATATCGACATCCGATGTGGGACAGCTCATGCACGGTGCCTGGTCTTCCTCAACGTTGCCTGATCCTCATAGCTGCAGGGACAAGGTCTCAGTCGACTCTTCAGAACCTCTTGACATTGGTGGGCATTGTGCTTCTGTGCCTTCTGGTAACCTCCAAGCGCCATAGACTGTCCCCTTGCTTGCAGGTTCTTCACTTCCAGAATTCTCCCTTGGATTCCAGTGGACTCCTTCACAGTTTTCTCAAGAGGCATCTTCTTCGAAGTCTCCCATTGCTCTCTACAACAGGCTCTGACGTCCCAAAACGGACTGACTGCAGTACTTGTAATACGCCAGTCGGACCACTGGTGCAGTGGTCCCCGACCTCCACCGCACCTCCACCATGAGTTCGGGAGTCACTCGTAATCAGGCCCTCAGTCTTTATATCCTGCCAAGTTTTTCACACTGACAATGCGTGATAGACCTGTCAGAATGCACTAACTTGAATTCCAGATCCACCAGCAGCGATGCACTGTACCACAACCATCCATATACAATGGTGACATGTTGGTCAGCAAATGACCTGGGAAATGTGGAATGATATTAGAAAGAGTAAGAGAGAGACATTGGATATTGCCACTCTGACTCATCACATTGCTGGCACTGACATCCACTCTGAGGTCCTGACATCTGCTGGATCATGGTGGATATCAAAAGACAAGACTAATATCTTTAACACATCACTCTGCATAACGTCACCTGCCCTGACTGTAGCAAATTATACACCATTCAGAATATCTCTATGACTCTTTGAATATCATTAGAACTCTAGTATTGCTGGAATAGAAACAAAAATCGAATATTAGTATATTAGTAAATTACATGCATACCTTTCGCATAAATATCTCTTCCTTTCATGATAAGGTAACTACTTCATGTTGTGTGAGTACACACTTCTGATTCAACTATATGCTGAAGGATATCCTATAAACTGCAACACAAATAAGCATATATCCAAATTATATAGTTCACATTTTCAATGAATTGTGTTTTCCTAAAGGTGTTTCACTAACTTAAATAAAATATACACAACATGAGGAAATGTGTTTTAAAGTGGCGAGCATCCTTTCCTTTGTTCACTGAGCTTTAAGCCCAAAGGGCAATAAATATTGTTGATTCTCATTTAAGGTTTATCTCTGAAACTCTATTTTAAATAATTCAAACTAGTTGCTGATGTATGGGTGGCAATTGAGGAAGTACGGCCCAAAAAAGCATTTTGGGGCAGAATCAAGGCTTTCAGGTTGGAGCTTTGCCATAGCTCTGCACCACACAGGGCATCTACTCCACATTTAGCTGTAAAAATGTCCTGGACAGAGTGGCCCATCCCCAGGTTAAACCCAACAGTGCTAACCACATGGGTGGTATTAGATAAAATCTGAGGACCCTTTTTGGACCTGAGCCATGTTCCTTTTTGGCTACACCCTAAGCCAAAATAATCAGGCTCATTTATCAACTGAATTACTGAACTAAAAGGCTTTAAAGTTTTCTCTTGAGAAAGTTACTCCCCACAGTCAACATTTTACATACAGGCACGTTGGTCTCCAGTTTTCACAGCTTACAATAGAGTTCAAATATTAGACAACAAATTATGAAGGGTCATTTCTGTCCTATACAATAAAATCACGCTATCTGCATAAAGCAGAGATGGAAAAGAAGCGCCAATGATTTTTAGCAAATGAATAGGGTCCCTGATGGGTTGAAATACACTCGAAGGATTAGTAACACAGATAGTGCCGGACTGGCCATAGCGCACATCGGGCGTTTTTCCGGTGGGCTGGAAGAATGTGGGTCGGTTTTGGAGCAGGGGGCTGTTTTTGTTGGTGGGGGCCAATTTTGCAGCAGTGCTGCAATATTGGCCCCTCTAACAAAAGCAACATCAGTGCTTCTCACTAGCACCCCCTCTTTCCCCCCCCCTCCTTCCATGGCCGGTTCAACTGAATTGCCAGGGCTGGTTTGTGTTCGTAGTCCGGCCCTGAACATAGAGGAAACCTTTTTGTAGAAGGACTGTGATGGCAACTGCCCAGTTGGACAACTGTAAGTAAGTAAGTAAATCTTTATTTGTTTCAGTTAATTAAAACCATTACAAAAAGATAAGAAGAGTATTAAAACAGAAATCAGTAATACAAACATATCACATTTCCTCGTGTAAGATCAAATAGTCAGATATTGTGGCGGTGGCTAACTCAGCCAACACAGTCAGTGGCTTGAGGCTGAAGTTTCAGATACCAGTGTCTCAAGGTGACGAAGTCCATATACAAATTATACATTTCCATCCAGTAATGAACTCAAAACTGTTCTTTTATGCTTGGCCCGATAGTAAAGTGCTGTCCCTCGTTTCAAAGCATTAGCCAGAAGTCTTATTAGGTCAATGGAAACAACTGGTTATAGTTAAAGTTTCCAATGCTGTGCCTAAGCCGCAATACATATAGTTAATTTTTAAAAACGCCAGTCATTCCAGGGCAAAGTATACAATCATTAACAAGTTAGTAACTTCATCATTGACCGTTTCATTGGTGCTTTCAAATCCCCACTCATTTAGAGTCCTAACCTGTGGGCTTCTGCTTACCACAGTTGGGGGTATTTCCCGGACTGGCAGGCAGCAACTGCGTCTTTGTAGGTTCTCAAAGTTAGTTGCAAGATGACTGGCCGCAGCCAATATCTTCGAAGTGGCATTAGGGGGACACAAATACAAATGATGTGCATTAGAGACTCTGACTGCGCTCCACAGAGTCGAAAAGACCGCTCCATGGTACTTTTCATTAGCCCAAAGCGATATTCTTTCAATGGAATCAGCCCACACCTAATAAACTTAGCTTGATTGGCATTTTCCAGGGCAAGTCTAGAACATCTGAGACTCCCAATTCACTGTATTGGGGGATATTCACAAGGACTCAACTCCGATTTATCCCCACCTTAACGCATCAAAAGTGGAGATACTTTTTAACACCCCATTCTCAAGCTGGTGCAAACTGCAGACATCGCCTGTATTCCCGCGATAACTGATCCCAAAATTTATCTCCACTGTGGAAACCACCAACTAACCCTAATGAGATGCAGAGTAAGCGTTCCCATGCAAAAACACACGAAAAAGCCACAACACCACTTTCACAACGAAATGCCAGATCTGCGATGCGAACCAAAACCACGCAATAAGCAGTGGTAGCAGCTGGTATTTAACACCTGCCTCCTGCAGGTGTAAAGCTGGACGACTACCTGCAGTAGGCAATGGAGCCCCGCACACAGCCACACCCGAAGAACAAACTATGCCATGGAGCTACTCATCATGCAGATCGGAGCCCCAACAGGGCCACAACACCCACCGCCACCACTCCCTTGACCGCCACCACCCCCAGGTCCCGGACCCCCCCTAACCCACATGGCCCACCACAGAGGCAACGCATAGTAAGACAGTAGACCTACCGAAAATGCACCAGTCTCACAGACCTAACGCCCGAGGAAGTCATTGCCCACTACAGGCTCAAAAGGACAACCATCATCCGCATCATGACCCACATCCCCCACAGGTTGACGTTCCCAACACAGCGAAGAACCAACATCCCTCCGCAGACAAAGCTGCTGGCTGTGCTTCACCTGTTGGCCTCTGGTACCTTCCAACCAACAACTGCCAGAGTCAGAGGGGTCTCACAGCCAGCCCTATAAAAGTTCATCACACTTGTCCTGGATGCCATCATCAGCTTCATACCCCAGTACCTTCACTTCCCCCACACTTCGCAGAAACAGCAGGAGACCAAGCAAGGCTTCTATGCCATAGCTGGATTCCCGGCTGTGTTGGGAGCAATAGACTGCACACATGTCCCACTTGTGTCCCCTGCGGATACTGCACACCACTACCGCAACAGAAAGCACACGCATTCCATCAACGTGCAGGCAATAGTGGACCACCGGGGACTCTTCACCAATGTCGTTGCAAACTACCCCGGCAGTGTGCACGATTCCCAAATCTTTCGACAGTCCATCATCAACCAGCGCTTCCAGGATGGCACATATGGAACTGGACTGCTCGTTTGTAAGTGCCAAATCAACACACCACACACCTCAAAGCCACCATCACACAACGCACAACTGTGGGAATGTACAAGTGACCAAACCACATACAACATGGCAATCAACATGCCCACCTACCAGACATGACAACACCACTCCATGGTGATCCTGGGCTACCCCTGCAGACAATACAGCCAAATCATGGCACCACAGCCACATAACAGCTGAACATGTGTAGATGCGGTATGCAGCCATGTGCAAAGGATGCAAGTGACCCGTGAATGGGAATGTACACAACGACAAGTGAGGTGTGGATGTGCATGACAGACGCGGGTAGGCAAACCACAGATATGTCCATGCAGCCCACAACTGCTGGTGACTGGAGAGTAGTGACCAGTGGACGCAATCATGTCACACCTGGCCGTGGCTTAGATAGCAGAAATGTCGGTTGCTGCCTCCCCCCTGTGTGCGTGAGCATAGTGGGTGGGCCCTGAGTACGCCAGGGCTGCGCAGGGGTGTGGACAAAAACCCCATGGCGCAGAGCGTGATTCTCTCCCAGAAAGGCCAACATTCCTGGCAGGGTGGCACCTCGCAGTCTGCCACAAGGCCGACGCCGTGAGCAGCTGGTCTGCGACCCTGTGTGCCTGCTGCACCCCAGGACGCTGATACCCAGACCAGGCCTGCCCACCCCATCGCCCCAAGGTCACACTGCACACCTGCCAAAACCGTTGTGTGTCAAAGAGGGCTCACCACGTGCCGGGGCAAGCTCCAACCCCTCGTCCCGCAAGCTCTTCAGCCTCCGAAGACCATAGCTGGCCCCCACGACGCTGGGTCCCATTACTTCTTTCTAATGGATATTCCCCACGTGCGTCCCCTTCGTCACAGTAGCTCCCACATGTAGAACTGTGTCCTGAGTCCTGAATGGCAGTGACCCCAAGTGGATGGCAGCGGCCATAGCGCCAGACACACTTAGATCAGTGAGGCATAATTCCATATGGCAGGCCATCGACACGTGGTGTCACTAACCTTGTTCGATTCATGAAACAAAAATCTGCTCGCAAAGGGCCAGATTCTCAGAATCTGGCCCTTTGCGAGCGCAATTTTTGCATTTGGGATTCATCATCCCAAATGCAAAATTCGCTATTACAGAATTCGCATTTTAGCGAGGAATTGCATTTAAGGAATCTCTATTTGAGATTCCTTAAATGCAATTCATTAACCAATTTTAAATTGCGAATTCGCAATATTTGGCCGCTATTTACCACGAAGTCAGACTTCGTGGTAAATAGCGAAAAATTAGAAAAAAGCACTTTAGTGCATTATTCTCTGTTGCATGTTACACACACACACATGTCCTTTGGACATGTGTGTGCGCAACACCTGTGTAATGTTGCATTTATGGGGTGCTACAGGGTGTCCTTTGGACACCCCTGGCACCCTTGAAATCGCATCCTTATTTGCGATTAGCAAATTGCTAATCGCAAATAAGGAATAACTCCCCATTCATTCCTATGGGCCTGTAGGCCTGTAGGCCCATAGGAATGAATGGGGAGTTATTCCTTATTTGCGATTAGCAATTTGCTAATTGCAAATAAGGAAGATGTAGGAATCGCAATATTTATTGCAATTCCTACATGAATCCCGTTTTGCAAGTCCTTAATAGCGATTCCTTATGAATCGCTATCAAAGACTCGCAAAACGGGTCTTTGATGAATCTAGCAGTTGGTCTCTTAAACAGGCGACAGCAAGCCGAGTTTCTGACTAACGATATATATGTCGCCAAATTCAAATTAGGTGAGGCACGGCTGATAAATCAAGAATGACGTTCTCCAGTTAGACAAGGAAGTCGATTAAATCGCATAAACGGGGACCACTGTTTCACCTCGTTTTCCGGCACACATGACTACGCGTTTATATGCTCCACGCCATTCTGTTCCTATGCATCATTTTTTTGTTGAATCTGTGGCCTGGGGATTGTCATCAGCAACGAGCAGGTACGGACTTGGTGTCTGGCATGAGTATGTGGCATCCATATACTTCATGTTGCCGGACACATCTGAATGTGCTCTCTGCATCATGCCCTGGGGGTACACCTTTCACTGTCCTGCGAGACACTCTGCGGTACGCTCCTTTTACATCTACGGAAACCTGCTCCGCACTTGTGACTCTGCCCCAGTCTCCCGCAGGTCAGCATCCCATGGCGGTGGGCCCATGTCAGCCGCTGTGCATCCTGGGCCACTAACCCTGTGCGACTCAAGTCATCCCCCCTTATTGTTCTGACATTGTATTTCTGAGTGCCTGATGACTGTTGGAGTTGTTGCCAGCACCAGCTTCTCACTGAGGGCTGGCTTACACTCAGCCCACACACAGCCAGCACAGGCGTCACTGGATTAGTGGGCCTGCCATCACATCCTGCCGAACCAAGTATTGACTCTTTTCTCCTTGCACTGTCGCAGGTGATCAAGGAAATGCACTCTGCTCTTGGATGATGACACCCCTCCGAGACCCGAACACACCCACCCAGAGGCAGTACAATGCGGCCCACATACGCACCTGGGGCATCGTTGAATGCGCATTTGGCGTGTTGAAGTCACGTTTCAGGTGCCTGGGCGGCACAGGTGGAACGCTCCAGTCCTGCTCGGAGATCGTGTGCAAGATGACTGTTGCATGTTGTGTGTTGCACAACATCTGTGTACGCAACAATGCACCATGGATCCCAGTTCCAGAAGTACCGGACGATGATGGGGATGATGGGGCAGGTGGCCCACATCACAATGCGGCTGCAGCAGGAATGGCCCGTAGGAACACCATCATTGACAATTACTTCTCATGAACACGTGACACTGTGGCCGTCCCTGGAAATCATGGGACAGTACAAAATGTCCAAAAAAACAGCAGGTGTGACTAAAACGTATTTGCAGGTTACAGGTTGTACTTGTACATTGTGATGTCATAGTTTCCTGCTGTGCCAGTTGTGATTTGCCATGTTGTGCAGATTTGCGGCACCAGTAGTGTTCTGTGTTCTGTTGTGGAGGTGTTGCTGTTTGTACCGGGATGTTGTCAATGTCGAGGTGCACTTCTACTTATGTGCTTATTGTGCACGGTGGTTGATTCGCTCCTGCGGCTTTGATTTGTCTGCCACTGGTCCCTTTTATGCGGTGTGCCTGTCAGTTCTGTGCTTCTATGGTGCTGAGATGTGGCAGACTTGGGTAACTTGTGCCCTTTGTCGAGTTGTGACTCTTGGGCATGGTTTGTCCACAGATGTGTCATTGACGTCAGGGGTTGTTTGTGCAGGTGGTTGTGTCAGAGTGTGACCTGCTCCTTTTCGGTTGTGGTCCGTACTCAGCGACCTCCGTGTCGTGCTGTGTACATTGTCATGGTGATTGGACAGCAGCCATGCTACTTGTCATGTGGTGTCTCTTGCATTGTCAGTGTGGCTGAAGTATATGCATATTTGCTGTGTTTCCACATGTGCATGTATTGGTTGTGTGCTTGTTGATGTGTTGTGTAAGTGTCCCTTTGGGCACATGGTGCTCGTGGGACTACTTGGTGTTTGTGTGTGTGCTGAGGTGTTCCCGTGGGATCAGGGACATGATCCTGAGTCATTGTGGGTGTGCAGTGTGCTCTGCTTAATTGTGCATGTGTGCCATTGGACACGTCTCCCCCCGTCCACCCACTCCCTGGTCGGTGCACACACTGTTGATGTGGTGTTGGGTCATGTTGGACAGTGTCCGGATCCCTGACTCCTGTCACCGTCTCCCGCCTGGTGACTGTGGCCACCATTTCTCCATGTCATTCAGCGCCTGGTGTTCTGCTGGCCCCCCTCCTCCGGGGTGCGTAGCTGCTTCCAAGTTGGCAGCGGGTTTCTGCTTGGTTTTGCCGTTCACATCAGTGCAGGGCCTCTTGTGCTCTTCCATTGTCTTCCTCTGCCGTGCGACGGCATTCACATGGTCAGAGGTGGTGTGCCATCTTTGCCTCTTTGTTGCCAATGACACGTTGGAGGTGACATACAGTTTGTTGGTGGTGGTGTTCTGGCTCATCCGTGGCGATAATCTGGTTTTCCTGGTGACTGTACCCCGTCTTCCTCTTCTAATTGGCCTTCCTCTGGCCCTGTATTCCTGGGTGTTCCTTCGTGAAGATTGTGGGGTTCATGTTGTCCTCTGCAGTGAGTCAGGGTGCATCCGTGATACTCCGCAGTTGATGTTGTTTTTAGCGGCATTTTCCGTCTGCTGTTCTTGTGCTTATTGCTGGCCTCTCGCTGGTTGTCACTGTTTTCTTATCGCATTTGGGCACATCGCGCCTTTTTACGCGTTGTGGTTTGTGTTTTTATCTCTGTCGCGGTGGTTGTATCGCGGACATTGGCCGCTGTTTCGGCAGACTATCCGCTGCTACCACCTTGTTGTGAATTCCACGTTGACACTGGGTTATTTTCCCGCGATGGGCTGCAATGTGTAAAGGTGCACTAGCATTTTTTGGTGATGTTTAACACACGTTCTTGTAAATATACCCCTGGGAGAGTAGAATGTGTGGTCTCTTCATAGCAGAGAGGGACTCATTGTCCAATGATCTAGAAATGAATCTGGCTTGCTTAGATAGAACTCTGAACATAAGTTTTTTTTTATATTTCTTTTTATTGAAAACAAACACAAGGCAACCACAGAATACATGAATGCATAGACAGATGAGGGTCGTCCACATTATCACATTATAACAAAATAGATGGCAATCGATGGGGGGGGAGGGAGGGGAGGGCCCACCATGGGAGATCACGGGGAAGATGGGACAGAATCAGTTGCGGACACAGGCGGCACACAGATCTTTCCCCTATAATGATTCCAAGGGCTCCAGATATTATTCCATTTACGTGGGCGGCCCCGAGCCAATTAGACAGTCTTTTCCCGGAACATGCACCAATCCATGTTTTCCTTCCATACCTCGATTGTGGGCGGCCTTTGGGACCCCCACAGCTGCGCTATGTTCTGTTTAGCAATCATAGCACCCAAAGTCACCCACTGAATCTGTGCTGCGTTAAGATCAGTTGGCTCCCAAACATTTAACAAACATCTCCTAGCTTCTGGTAAAAGAGCCACCCCTGTCACATTTTGCATCACTTCATGGACCTTGCCCCAATATTCGACCATAAACCGGCATTCCCATATGATATGTAAGAAAGTTCCCAATTGACCACAACCCCTCTGACAGAGCCCCTCTTGTGTAAAACCCATTTGAATCAACCGGGGACCTGTGACATATACCCTGTGCAAGATTTTGAGTTGTACCAATCTGAGACGTGCCGGAATCGCAACCTCCTTCGGAGAGGAGATCGCCGACTGCCAGTTCTCGTCGTCAAGTTCAAAGCCATCTCGGGTCCACTTTTCACGTAACAATATCCAAAGGTCAGCCCTACAATTGATCAGCTTTTTATAAACAAGGGAAATGGTTCTATCTGGCAAGTGACCATCCAATAAGCGGTCCTCCAAAGGGGTCGCCTCCGGTATCTTTCCCCCCTCAGGGAATGCAGACCTCAATGCTTGACAGACCTGTGCATAACGAAAAAATTCCGTTCCACTCAGCTCGTACTCATCCTGCAGGGCTGCAAACGTCTTAATCTGTCCCTTCCCCCAGAGGTCCCCAACTTTAGAAATGCCAATAAGGTCCCATTTGTCAAAACCCGTGGTGTTCCATAGTCTGTCAAGCCTCTCAGAACCGAAAAGGGGTGTCGCTAAAGTTAAACAATCTTTGCATCCAAGCGAATCAGTGGCATCATGCCATATACGTACCGCCGCCCTGGTCGGCCCGGTCAAACTCCTCTCCACTGACCTCGTGTATAGTGCTCTATTATAATTACCGCTGGGAAGTATCCATATATCCATGGTAAAGCCGGGATCCGAGTCGGTCCCGTACGTACCATGGTTGATAGCCCCCAGTTGTGAAGCCCAATAATATCTTTTTAGGTCCGGGAGAGCAATTCCCCCATCATACCAAGGGAGCGTTAGTTTAGCTAACGATATACGCGGCCTACCATCCCACAAAAACTTCCGTTGTAAACCTTCTAACTCACGAAAATAGCTAGCCGGGACAACATCAAGAGTATTCTGGAGGGCGTAAAGAAAACGAGGGAGCGACATCATTTTGATAAGAGCCGCCCGTCCCAGTAGAGAGAGAGGAAGCTTTCGCCAGCCCACTACGTCATGCTTCAATCGAGCCAAGGGAGGGAGAAGGTTTTTTTCGTTTCTGACCACGGGATCTCCGGAGATATATATCCCAAGATATGTAAAGCCCTCCGTAGCTATCTGAATCGGACAATTACGAGGCAGGACAGGCGCATCACCGCTTAGAATATATAGAAAGGATTTCGCCTAATTTATGACTAGTCCTGAGTTCCTACCATAAGAGGCTAAAACGTCACACAGCGAGAGGTTCGAGGGCCAGTGAGAACAGGAGCGGGGAAAGCGGGCAACCCTGTCGAGTGCCCCGCCAAAGACAAAATGGCGCTGAATGACGACCATTAACAACAACCTGAGCGAGGGGCTCCATATAGAGAAGACGCACCCAATCGATAAAGACCGGACCAAAACCAAATTTAGCCAGAACCGCCCACAAATACGGCATCCAGCGACGCCAATACGGCTGGCTCACGCAATGTAGAGGTTCTCGCGATAACCCCGTGCAGATGCCTAAGATTCAGTGCCGTATTCCTGTGCGGTATGAAGCACGATTGATCCGGATGAACAAGCTCACTGATGACCTTAATCAATCTATTGATTTTTTTTGACACTTTTGCCAAAATCTTGGGTTCTGAATTCAACAACAAGATCGGCCGATAGGAGGTACACCTATTCCTAGGCTTCCCTTCCTTAGGAATCAACACTATCGAAGCAATCCTCTGATCTCGCAGGAGAAGACTGCACTCTCGGGATTCCAGGAACATGTCTCGCACATAAGGGGCAATCTTATCTGGCCTAAGCTTGTAAAGCTCAATTGGGAGACCGTTGGGCCCCGTTGCTTTACCAGCATTCAGTGAACGCACCGCTAGGGCTACCTCATCCGCAGTAATCCCACTGTCCATAAGGTCACGATCCTCCACAGGTAGGCACGGGAGTGCTATGTCCCGCAACAACAAACAAGAGTCGCTTTCCGGCCTATCCGACACAGAAGAATACACAATACGGAAGTGGTCGGCAAAACAGTCCACTATCCCTTGCGGTTCAGTTATGCAAGCACCCCCCTCCGTCTCAATCTCAGGGACCACTCGGCTAGCTCTATCCTTCTTATCCAACCAGGCTATTAATTTACCTGCCTTGTCGCCGACATCATGAAGGCGCCCTTGCTGTTCTCTACTCAGGACCTTTGCCTCGTCTGTGACCAACGTTTTGTACTCAAGCTGCTTTAGCTGCAACACGTGAAGTCTGGCGCGGGTCACCTCGATTTCTAGGTCCTGCTCTAATGCAACTATCTCGGCCTCAACTCTCGCAACATCTTCTTCTTTTTGTTTTTTGACACTGGCAATAAGGGACAAGGCCTGATACCGGAGTACCGTCTTAAAAGCCTCCCACAGCGAGACCGACGACGAAACCGAACCCACATTGTCCTGGAAATAATATTCCAACATCTTCAGCAAGTCGCTACGAATCTTAGGGTTACGTAAATACCAAGGATTAATGGGCGCTATTCTACCACACGAGCCAGGAGCTAGTTCGAATCTGAGCCAGAGTGGGTAGTGATCAGAAATGCCCCTAGCCAATTGCGTGACCTCAGCTACATACGGAGCCTGAGCCACCGGGACTAAAACATAGTCTATTCTCGAAAGACTACCATGAGCACCAGAGTGGAAGGTGTATTGTCGCTGGTCAGAGTGTAGTAACCTCCAACAATCCAACAGGCCCAATGTTTGAATAAAGTCCGGCAGCCAGCCGTGAGCCTTTCTAATATCCCTGGGCGGGTATCTATCCAGCACACCGGACACCATAGCATTAAAATCACCACCCAGAACCAAGAAACCCCCAGGAAGATCCAGTACCAACCTTCCCAGGTCAGCAAAAGTCGTGGACTGGAGGCCCGGAGGAACATAAATCGACACAAAAGACAAAATACGGCCCTCCCAGCGCCCCGATACCGCCACATAGCGCCCCCTTTCGTCCAACACCATAGATTCCACCTCGAACAGGAGAGAGTTCCTAAGAAGGACCCCAACCCCACGGGACCCAAATGTAAACCCTGCATGAGCCACCAATCGATAACCCTTCCTATTCATCGCTTTGCAAGTATTCCCTACCAAGTGGGTTTCTTGAAGTAGCACCACATCTGGCGAATGTCGTTTGATAAGTTATAACACCACACTACGCTTGATCTTATCCCCAACCCATTCACATTCCAGCTCATCACCCTCAATTTCCCACCCCCCATCGCGAAAGAGAAAGAAGACCCAACCCCCCACCAAGTCCAGCAAAACGTTGGAACATTCTCGTGATACGGTGCCTTGCCAAAACAGAAACCAAACAACACAAAAAAAACAACCCCCCCCACCACCCCCCAAACATCCCGTTACAACACCCCCGTACGCCTGCATACGACTAAAGAGCCACCCCAACTCACAGTGTGCCTGTAGCCCCCACATCTAAACTAGCACTACAAAAAGTAGATATGAGGAGGAGAGAGACCCACTAAGAGCTTGTTGGCCCCAACATAGTGCTTGCTTCAATAAACCGTTAAAAGAACCAGTGCAATAATCATATCCCCGGTGACCCCGGATACCCGAGCCACAGCCATCATTCCTGCTCCTGCGAGCCCCCCTCTGCACCACTACTCTGTCTCTCAGGCGTGTGTTCTGGCCTCTCAAAAAAAGTAAGCCCGCTCCTCATGTTCGACCCTCAACTTCGCCCGATACAACATAGCGTACTTGAGTCCCATGTCCCGGAGTCTTCTTTTCACCCCCAGAAAGCTCTGTCTCTGTTTTTGGACCACCTGAGTAAAATCTGGGAAGATATTGATGTACGCATTCTCATACTTCAAGGGTTCACCCGCTGTAGAAGCCTGGAGAATGGCGTCTCTATCCCTGAAATTAAATATTTGGGCTATTATGGGTCTAGGCGGGGCGCCACACGCGGCTTTCCACCAGGGATTCTAGGCGCCCTCTCAACAGTGAAAATGTACTCAGTCCTTTGGGTTTGAGGTGATTGACAACCAAGTCCTCGACAAAGAGATCAGGAGCTTGATCTTCCGCTTTTTCCGGCACTCCAATAATGCGTACATTGTTCCTCCGGGCCCTTCCTTCAAAGTCCTCCAGGCGACGGACCACCAGGTCATTTGAGGCCCTCAAGTTGAAGACCTCAGTCTGTAATTTTGTGACGTCGTCGGTGAGGCTCGACGTTTTAATATCCAATGATTTGACCTTCTCACTCGTTTTCGTGAGGTCCGTCCGAATCAGATTCACCTCAATGGATACCGTATCCAATTTATGGGCCAGAGTCTCCATTTGTTGTCCGAGCGCAGACTTAATCCCATCGATGACGGCCATCACGTCCTGCAATGTCGGCTCAGCCGTTGAGACCAGGGGATCTCTCACCTCATCGTGCGACTTACTCGGCCCACCAGGTGATCCCTTCACCTGGGCGTAACGGTCCATAACATTTGACTGGGTATACACCCCCCGTCTAGTGGTCTTCAATTTCTGTTTCTCACCCTCCGGCTTAGTTGCCATTGCAGAACGACTTCAAATCGTCGTTCACGGCAGGGGGGGGGGTTCATACCAATGGTCGCCAAGGTCGATCTTCCAGGACCCAGGTCCCGTGGGACGCCCCAGTAGCGATATGAGGGTGTACCACACCGTTCTGGGACAAAGTACAAGATAGTGTCGCGATCAGGTCACCGATGATGGCCGATCCGTCCCTAGGCACCCAAGGCAAGGGGTCGTCACGTCGAGGGCCGTGCAGAGCAGCCAGCTCACAGACCGCGATGGAAGTGCTGCACCATGGCACCGGAGTCCGAGAACGGCGCACTCAGCCGAAAGTGAAAGCGAAAGCGAAAGTAAAGCAGGACCGCCACTTCCAGGAGACGATGCCGCTGTTTTTGAATTACACCCCGGGCACTCTGCCAACCCAAGCGCCGGGCATCCGTGAGAAAGAGGCCGCAAACTCTCAAACCTCACAACTCCGGCATCCGGGGTCCGATCGGGAAGCACTCAACCGAAGTCAGGATCGATGACAGGATATATTCGAGGGGCTACGAGGTCTCGGGAGCCCTGTGCTCACGCGGCCATCTTGGACGCGTGCAAATCTCCTCCTCCCTGAATATAAGTTTTGGAGGTATATTACTGCCCCAGATTTCTTCTTCTGCTAAGGCATTGACTGCAGATGCAAGATAGTGGTGTCACTTCAAAACCTTACTTGAAATTGACTGCCAGACCAAGTGTCTCAGTGTGTCAGTCTCGACTCTCCTTGCCTTTGCATAGTAGGCAATAAAGCAAGATTTTAATATTATGCTCTGTCTTGGCGGATTGAATTCAAGACGCAGGCATGCAGCAAGTGTACAGATGGACAGCGATAAAGCGGCACGATAACATGTTTTCTAGGCACAATCTAGCCAAACCTTTAAGTGATCATTAAAAGTAAAGGAACCATTGATTATAGTTGGCATTAGTTTGGAGTTTATCACTCAGCATAGCACTGTTACTTGTGGCACATTCATCTTATGTATTAATGTGCAGAACTATTTCACTAGGTCCTCCAATGTAAAGTAAGACACACCACGTTGAGGCCTAAAGTCTAATGTGCATAGTCAATAAGCTAGCAAAATAGTGACTATTGTCATTTCAGTGGACTGGTACATTTGCTCAAAATCCAGTTGACGCATAAAATACTAAAGTCGATGCATTTCTGACTCATTTGTATAGACTTATCTCTTAATACAAGCCAAAGGAAACTTGAAAATGTGATCAAAATTGTCACATCAACGAAATTAATTAGTGAGGAAGAGGCAGGATCTTCTTATGAGGCGAATGTGAGAAGCCCTTGAAATTCAGACACTGATACATAAACCTACTGTACACTGCTGAGCACTTTACTTTCTAAAAAATCGAATTTTTATTGCCAGCATTGGCAGCAAGGCTACACTTTACCATGATATGTATAAAGGGTGCAACACTACATATAAAATGGCTTTTGATGTCTAGGAAAATCATGAACCCTAACAACCACATTAAAACAAATGAGCACTTCAGAAGAATACAAGAAAGACACTGAAATTGACTGTGTAATTTCAATGCATGTTAAGGCACATGTGTAACAATGCATTGATATTAGGGAAATGCGCATAGGCAATTATATATTCTCATCAATAGTGATGCATTCAACCTCTGCACATGTGCACCTTTCACAATAATGGGATACGTTTCACAGATCTTGCAAGAAGTCAGGAATATGTACTGCACACCACAGCAATTGGTCTATTTCCAGTATTCACTCCAGTCAAGCAATGCATGCACTGATTTGGCAATCCAATCACTCAACCATGGTAAGTATTTTCAGAGACCATAGAAGATGCATATAGAATAACTCCTGAATGAATGTCCCAACAATAGGTGATGAGAACTTTTATTTTTCAATACTTCCTTTCAATGTACAGAGTGCCAACTAAATGCATGTTGAAGAAGAGGGTGTACGACTAATTTGGCGACCCCTCTCCAATGCAGAAACATACATTGCTGGCACTATCACTCCACCACTTCTTATCAACTTAAAGACGAAAATGTGGCAGGAGGCACCCACTTAAAAAAACAGAAAATCGGGAACTGATGCAGGCACATGGTGAGTAATGCTATCTAAAAAAAAATGAAGCCCAATAAAAGACAGACAAGAGAAAAAGAATCACACCTTGAAGGTGGCCATAGAACCAGCCCTGGCATTGCTTTGACGTTTTTCCTCAGCTCGGGTATTCTCCAAAACCACTAGAGGGAACGGGAGAAGTGCAGCAGACAAAATAATCATTGGCAAAGCCAATAGGTCTTGCTTTTGGGACCTGTTGCCATTGGAGTTGGGTTTTAACTCTCCCAGATAATTTGCATCATGGCTAAAGCAGAACGCCAGAAGAAAAGTCGCTATGTTGCTGCAGCCGTGTCATTTTATAGGCGCGCTCTCCCAGCATGCGGGTGCCTACAAACTCATGAGGGCTCTTATTTCCATTTATATTTACCAATTTTAGTTGGACTGGTAAGCAAACAAAAAAGAAGTGAAAAAGTGTTCCTTTTTAGGTTTCGCCTGTCGAAAGCTGCGCAAGCAGCCTTTGGCGCAGGCGAAATCTTATGTCTAGAGTATGCGTGCTCATGTCCTGCCCCTCTGTTCCATTGGCTAGCTCCATAAATGGAGGCTAGCCATTGGAACAGAGATCTGTCCGTCAATGCCGGAGCAGATACGTGGGCGTTCTGGCGATTTTTAGGCTTTTCGCAATGTCATGAAGACGTGTCCACTGTGGGGGTGTACTTTTTTTTTTTTTTAACATGGCTGTTTTTCTTCATTTGTTCGATCGTCCTGGTCCCGCATGGTTGTATCCCGCTGTCCGTCCCACCTCCCGCTGTCCGTGTCTTTGTTCGCCCCCCCGCCCCCTCGTGACTCCTGCTGTCCGTGTGCCCGTCCCCGCTGTCACACGGGGCACCTCTAGCCGTATCTCAGCCTGCAATCCCAGTCTTGTTTTTTTATTATTTCATTGCACGGCCCGGCCACGCGGCCAATGCTTTTCCTGTCTCGTCCTCTCATCCCTCTCGCTAATCAGGTTTCTTTTCCTCTTGTCTCACGAGCCATATGAAAGTTCCACAGAACACTCCAGACATTTCCGCAGTCCTAGCCTTGTACTCTACAGATGTTATCATCAGGTTCTATATTTTTATCCACTGATTAAAGAGCTGTTTTCATAACAGAAAGTGGTTCCGTTCTGCCCGCTACTAGCGAAAGGCAGTGTGCCGTACCCACACACCAACGAGGCGCGCTCTTACAAATCCCTTGTTTATCTCTAAGACTTACGTTAGGAATACGAACAACTAGACCGAAAGCCCTGGGTGAGTCAACGCTCGGAATAGGACCGACTATGTTGCCACTTTCTTCACCAACAAGATTAAGGCAATTCAGGCCTCCTTCTCGGAGAGCTCAATGGAGGATGGCTGTGGACCTGGGGCAGGACCTGGAACATCGCCCGTGTCCATGGCAGTACTGGCTGACTTTCCACCTGTCTCCAGTGACATGTCTCGGACACTGTTGGCCAACCTTAAATCTGGCTCACCACTGGACCCCTGCCCTGCCAAATTTTTGGCGGGCATGGCGGCAGTGGTGGATCCTTTGGTCAACCCGATCCTCAATGCCTCCTTGCGGGAGGGGATTGTTCCACGCACCTGGAAAAGGGCGATGGTGATCCCCCTCCTGAAAAAGCCTGGTCTTGATGCCGAGGTGTTGGCCAATTACAGGCCAATTTCACTCCTTCCGGCGTTGGCTGAGATCACGGAGAAACATGTCCATGGCGTCTTGTCGAGCTTTCTTGAAGCTAACAATCTGCTCCATCCATCCCAATCCGGTTTCCGTCCGAACTTTAGTACGGAAACAGCGTTGGTGGAGGTCTCGGAGATCATCAGGGAGACCTTGGATGTGGGTGGCAAGGCCATGCTAGTCATGTTGGACCTGTCGGCGGCCTTCGATACCGTCCCCCATGAGGCGCTTCTCGCCAGGCTCCATGACATCGGCCTAAGGGGGACGGTGTTCAGATGGTTTACATCTTTTCTGGAGGGCCGCCACCAGACGGTCTGGGTGTCCCAGAGCTCCGCCGAGATGCCTCCATTGGGAGTCGGGGTTCCACAGGGGTCTGTGTTGAGCCCGACATTGTTCAACATCTTTATGTCCCCTCTGGCGGCGGCGGTGGAGGCTTACGGAGCCCAGATCGTGTCCTACGCCGACGACACGCAACTCCTCTTCACATGTGGCAAAGATCAGCCATTTGATGGGGAGAGAATTCGGGATTGTCTGGATATGGTCTTCGGCTGGTTCCAGCGTAATAGCCTGAAGGCCAACTCCAGCAAGTCGGAGGTTTTATTCTTCGGCTGTGCTATCGATCCCGAATGGCGGCAGTGGTGGCCGGTTGCTATGTGTCCTCCGGCGCAGTCCTCTACGGTTGCCAAGAACCTCGGTGTTAGGCTTGATAACAAGCTCTCTCTGAGAGCGCATGTTCTCGGCCTGTCCGGCACCTGCTTCGGTATTCTGAAAATGCTCCGCAAGTTTCTCCCTTTACTATCTGCGGAGCACAGACGGATTACAGTGCAGGCACTAATCGGATCTAGGCTCGATTATGCCAATGCTCTCTTTCTGGGCTTACCGGACTATTTGGTCCAGCGTCTGCAGGTGGCACAGAACTCTGCAGCCCGTGCGATCTTTGGTCTGCATAGACGAACACGGGCTTCTGGGCTGCTGCAGACGTTGCATTGGCTGCCGATCCGCCAACGGATTATGTTTAAAGCCCTGACGCTGGTGCACAAAGCTCTGTTTGGCACAGGTGCGGGATATCTGCAGAAGAGATTGGCTTTTTATCGTCCTGCCCGCTCTTTACGCTCTGAATCCCTTTTTACTGTTGTGGTCCCACGGGTGAGGAAGGCTCGTACGGGGGGGCGTTCTTTTAGCCTCAAGGCCTCACAGCTGTGGAACTCGCTCCCACTGGGACTTCGCAGCACTCCCAACCTGCTTCAATTTAGAAGGAACTTGAAAACTTGGCTTTTTAATCTTTCTGTTTAGGTGGATTTTCTTTTTCCTGCTTCTGGGATCTGTTTTCTTGTTATGTTCTACACTGTAGTTGTTGTGGAAAGCGCCGGGACACTCTTTTAGAGTAGCCGTGCGCTATATAAACGCATTTTAACATAACATAACATAACATAACATATGTTTAGTCATGCTGCAGGATCTCGGAAACATTCCATAATTACCAACATTATGTCCAAAATTACAATTACTGCTATGTCGTAATTGAGCCCACTCAGTACTGCAGTAGCTGACATGAAAATCACACTCCCGAATACAACCACCCGGGGCGGGGTCATTCAAGTTGCCTTGCAATAAGGGCATCAACCTCGGCACACGCTCACTCTCGCCCGCCGCGAGCCTGACTACACAGTTTACAATGAACATGGAGGAAGACGGGGAGATAAACGTTTTGTGTCACAAATGGCCCCATACCATGTGGGTGAATTCAGCCATTACTGGCCTCTCAGATTGTAAATGAAACCAGAACCTATAGCCCCCCTTGGCCTCAGAGTGTCTGTCCCTTAACCCCACCAGGCACACCCAGTGGACCGCACCATTTGCTACCTCTTGTATTTTGTTTGCCTTCAATTGTCATTTTTGCCTCATCTAACTTAACGTTTGCTTTTGTAATTTGTTCACTTGTAATGTTCTTCTCATGCATCAGTTCTGTTCCTTTTGTGAAGCGCTCTGACACCTTTGGGTAAAGTCTGCGCTATATAAAAACGCATAAAATAAAATAAATAAAAATCCAAGAGGTTTACTCCACACAGTCTCTATGAAAAACTGTAGTTTGTTTTAGTTTTTGTATGGCAACCATTCGTATGTCTAAAACGTGACAGTCACTCATTTTCTTTTATGGATTCATTTCGGATAGGAGGGAGCTTTAAAAATATCTTGGCGTTCAGTGATGCATTTTAAAGAACACCGAATGTCAGTCATAACCGCAAAACATAGTGCTTTAAGCCGATATATTTGTGTATGAAGTCAATCAATGGTATGCTACTGCCCACAAGGATACCCATTTCAAAAGTTTATATAGCTCGAGGGTAACTGTCACCAAGAACATTTCCCACGCCTCAACAAGACTGATGTGCAACATGACCTGAAGATAATAAGTTTGAATGCCGATAGCTCATTGTTTAATCCCACTGAGGCTGATAGTGACCTCGCCAAATTTTTTAAAGTAAATAGTTATGCCTCGGTTTAGAAACAATGCATCTACAATACTTACTTGTTTAATCTTTCGTTCACGAATATTGTCCATGCGGTGCCTAGTTTATTCTGCTGGTCTTTGGTGAGTGTTCCCTGCACTCTGCCCGTTCAATGAAACCTCGCTGCGCCATGTTACCCCCGAGCTTCTCGCCTCTCGCCCCTCCCCCACACTACCATCACGTAGCCTAGCAGTGTGCCATGCAGGTAGAGTTGCTAGTTTCTCCTTCTGTCAGCACAGAAAAAAATGTATATCTGAAAAGATGGTGGGCGTACCTCTATCACCCACTGATAGTAACAACGATTGAAATGAAACTGAAATGCGCAGCTCACAATGGGGCACGGGGGCAGCTCGCTGGGCGCTGCAGCGGGTCCCCGCGGAGCTATGTGGGTGGCTTGAAGTGCTCTTTTGGAATTACAGGTGACCCGGCCTTGCCTCCAACTTGTGAGGGTACATTTAGCTATACACCTACTGCCACCCTGTTGGGCTTCGATATTGCACCTTCCCGGGCATACACCGAGCTCCAAGGTTGACGCATTAACCCACTCTACAATTTTACTAGAATTGGAACCTTTAACCTCGCCGGCTCGCACAGAGCTCTGCAGTCGGCGCATTAACCTACCGAGATTGGAACAGGTGATCCGCTGAGTACACGTAGAACTCCATTGCCTCACCGCGCTCTCTTAGGGGGACCTAGAACTAACCCACACACGCGTTCCTGCAGATCGTGAAGTAACTGTTAAGGGGAGGGGCAGGCTCCCCAAACGTAGCCTCCAGGAATCAAAGTCTTTTGCACCCGAGCTCCACGGTTGAACCGCTGCAGCCTCTTTTGGGTGGCCGTAGTCACCTTCTCCACCCTCCTCCTGGGGCACTATCACACCGCAGAGGACCACCAACCTCAAAGTTGGGGAACCAGGTTCAAGTCTCGGTGGGGACGCTAAACATCCCGTAATTGTATATAAAACTGCAAAAAGCACAAATTTCAAATGTTATGGACCTTTGGAGGATGAACATCTATTCGACCATACCACCTAATTCCCCTTCACCCACCCAGCTCTAGAGTCAATGAAAATCGGTTCCTACTCCTTGAAATTTATTACAGCAGGATAGCTTTTTCATGGGGAGGGGAGGCAAAATGATGTAACCAATACAATGGGCTCACAGTGCATTATGTAATACAGTTGTTACAATAAGCGCTACCTCGCGGGCATCTTCTGACTCGGGTTTAGTGAGAACTTCCGGTGACAAAGGGCCATTGACGCCGCCTCTCTGTGGGCAAAAAGGAGGTTTTCTATCAGTGTACCACAGTTCCGGTAAACTTCTGCAGACAGGCCTATATGTATTTAATTCTAAAACATACACAACCAAGCTATCAACAAGGGGGGGTCACACACTGGAATGCGGTCATATGGCCAAGATCACACAACCTGTCAACTGTAGACAGACCATGATGGGTGAATGCAAATGTGGTGCGGGGGCCTTCATCTGTACACCTTGTCTGGGTCTGGGTATGTGTGTTTATCGGCATGCGCGCCTGTGTGAGCATTAGTGTGCTTACCCCTGTGCGCCTTTTGTGTAGATTCATGTGGTTTGGAGTTTATGGACGCTGTGAGTTTGTCTTGATGCATGTGGTTCGGCGTGTGTGGCTGGTGTGTGAGTTTTAGCGGTCCAGTTTGTGTGGGTGTATGTAAGGACTAGTGTATAGTTGTGCTTTGGAGACTTTGATATGTGTTGTGGTTCAGCGTGACTAGGGAGTGCTAGGGAGTGCTAGGGAGTGCAGAGTGACTGGGGTGTGCAGAGTGACTAGGGAGTGCTAGGGAGTGCAGAGTGCTAGGGAGTGCAGAGTGACTAGGGAGTGCTAGGGAGTGCTAGGGAGTGCAGAGTGCTAGGGAGTGCTAGGGAGTGCAGAGTGACTAGGGAGTGCTAGGGACTGCAGAGTGACTGCAGAGTGCTAGGGTGTGCTAGGGAGTGCTAGGGAGTGCAGAGTGACTACAGAGTTATAGGGAGTGCTAGGGAGTGCAGAGTGACTGCAGAGTGCTAGGGAGTGCTAGGGAGTACAGAGTGACTGCAGAGTGCTAGGGAGTGTTAGGGAGTGCAGAGTGACTAGGGAGTGCTAGAGAGTGCAGAGTGACTGCAGAGTGCTAGGGAGTGCAGAGTGACTAGGGAGTGCTAGGGAGTGCAGAGTGACTAGGGAGTGCTAGGGAGTGCAGAGTGCTCGGGAGTGCTAGGGAGTGCTAGAGAGTGCTAGAGAGTGCTAGGGAGTGCTAGGGAGTGCTAGGGAGTGCAGAGTGACTAGGGAGTGCTAGGGAGTGCAGGGTGACTAGGGAGTGGAGGGACTGCAGAGTGCTAGGGAGTGCTAGGGAGTGCAGAGTGACTGCAGAGTGCTAGGGACTGCAGAGTGACTGCAGGGTGACTGCTAGGGAGTGCAGAGTGACTGCAGAATGCTAGGGAGTGCTAGGGAGTGCAGAGTGACTAGGGAGTGCTAGGGAGTGCAGAGTGACTAGGGAGTGCAGAGTGACTAGGGACTGCTAGGGAGTGCTAGGGAGTGCAGAGTGCAAGGGAGTGCAGAGTGCAAGGGAGTGCTAGGGAGTGCGAGGGAGTGCAGAGTGACTAGGGAGTGCAGAGTGACTAGCGAGTGCTAGGGAGTGCAGAGTGACTAGGGAGTGCTAGGGAGTGCAGAGTGCAGAGTGCTAGGGAGTGCAGAGTGCTAGGGAGTGCAGAGTGACTAGGGAGGGCTAGGGAGTGCTAGGGAGTGCAGAGTGACTAGGGAGTGCTAAGAAGTGCTAGGGAGTGCAGAGTGACTAGGGAGTGCTATGGAGTGCTAGGGACTGCAGAGTGACTGCAGAGATTAAGCTAATGGCAATGTAAATGACAATGCCATTTATTTATCTGTTTTCAAAACCAACATATAAATACAAATGTTGTCATTTACAATGCCAATAGCTCTAACTTTTCCAAAGGCGAAACCATTGCATTGTAAATGCTTGTTTCTCAATGCGGGTGGGGACAAGCAACAGAGAGGGTGTGGGTGGCAGGAAGCAACATGGAAAGTGCGAGTGCGGGAAGCAACATGGAGGGCATAAGTGGGGAAAGTAAAACGAAGGACGAAGGACGAAGGACGGAAGCAACATGGAGTGTAGGGAAAATTACACAACTTAGTTGAGAGAGCAACGCAGACCACAGGAGGAGAAAGGGATAGAAGCACACAGGTGAGACAGCAACAAGGGAAGAAGCACACAAGGGTGAATGCAACACGGAGGGGGCTGGGAGAGAAGCACACAGGCGAGATAGAGCAACAAGGAGCACTGCTCAGAGGGTAAGACATGTACATGAGTGAGACAGTTGGAAAAAATATGCAGTCTCATGCAGTGCTTAACTGAAAAAGAAAAAGTAGTGCTTGAAAAATAAGAAGTGAAAGGACACAAGTTATAAAGCAATGCTCCAGAGAAGGGACAAACACAAGATGATGAAGAAAAGTCCACAAAAGCTAATGGATGAAAAGCAAGCAAACGAGAATGACAATAAAACCGACCAATGGCTAGCATTGAGTGGGTTCCCAGCCCGATGTAATTGATAATAGCTTTTTTTAAGTCGAGCCTGGGCATCGCATGCGCTGCTGTGCGGGGCATGCTGTATTGGAGTATGGACTTGAATCTCCACCCACTCTCCGCCCATATTTGTCATTGGCTTGTGTCATTGTCATTTGTAAATACTGACTTCATTAATAGGCTTGTTAGTCCCTCCTTAGTACCGCCTTGTCTTCATTTGTAACCTCCCATAAGGACTGCTCCTTTTGCTTCTGTTGTTACCCGGTACACCTTATTTAGTCTGTAAGCACTATTTTCTTTAATTAGTTTCTCCTACTGCAGGCACGGCATGCTTTCCTGCAACATTCAGTGCGCCATGCGCGCTTTCACTTTCCAAGCAACCCGGGACAATGACGGACACTTCTTTGAAATGCAATAGGTCTCGCATTTACAAGAGTTTGAGCTATTGGCATTGTAAATGCCTTTTAATTATGTGGTAATTATCAAAAATAAATAAAAGGCATTGTCATTTACAATACCAATAGTTTAAACTCTTGCAAATACGAGCCCTATTGCATTGCAAACGCTTGATGCCAAGAGACAGCTTGTACGGTAAGTGGAGGGTGGTGGAGAAGAACAAAACGGTTGAGCTGAGAGTGGAAAAGGGTACCAAGAAAATTAAAGACCATGCGAGAGGACTTCACAGTGGAAAAGTCACTGATGTGTGTGTGTGTGTATGTCTGCGAGAGTCTAGGCCAAAGAAGAGCAAATTGTCTATTACACAAAGTGTGGTTTTGAAATGGAATCCTTGCATTTTAATTGGAGCTAACGATGATCCTTAAGATAAAAAGGCTGATCGAGGAACCGTAGACATCAGACCTTAACCCTCTTTGCTCTTAGCAAGCTACAGAAAGCATTTTATAACCGTGTTTCAGTCCAAAATCAATTCTGAAATGCTCGTCTAGACTTGGAAATTTATTAGTTTAGAAACTTCTAAGTAATGTATAACTTTACTTTCCATTAAAAAAGATAAAGTGCACAGCAATGTACATTAGTGGTATCAACTGCTCAAAAATTCATTGGGCGTTTCATCCAATCAGCATGGGCATGCGATAAGATTAAAGTGTGTAGGTGTATTTATTGGAGACCCCGTCGTAAGAAAATGGCGGCATCGTGGCAGCTGTGTGCATTTATTAAAAGGCATGCTTAGTGCGCGGCATGCTAACCCAACGAGGATTTCTCAACAGCGCCGATTTAGCAGTTGGAAAAGCGGTGCCAGGGAGAAAATAACTCCACAGTAGCCTCTCCTAAGTTGCGGAATCTATTCCTGATCTGTCACTATGCCCCTGCCTGAGTCCGGATCATGACAATTACAATGGACCATCTATATTTACTGCTCGTGTGTGGTGAGGGAAACAGGAAAGCACCTAGGGGGGCTCGCAAGGACATGTGGCCTCATTTAGAAATGAAAGTCATCACAGAATCGCTTTTAACTTTTTTTTTAAATGGTGCATAGTGCATTTATCTTATATTCACGTTATGTGCGGGCCACCTTAGCATGTTCCCTCAAAATTGTTGCACATGTTTAAGCAACTTTATCTAGTGTTTTTTTTTCCCAGTACAGAGCAGCATTCATCATGTCACAACTTTTTGTGGAAATTGCACCTCATTAAGGGAGCCCAGGTTCGTGAGTGGGGGACAATGTTGATCACCTTATCATTTTGGGGACGATCATGGCTGCAGTTCAGGCGTGGGGTCCATCGTCACATATGTAAGAAACTGGACCCAAAACCTAGTACATTTGTAAAGACTGTCTTGAACAGTAGCTGTTAGTTCCCCCATGGTGTAAATATTCCACGGTGGGGTCCCCCAAATGCACGTCGGGCTCTTGTGTGTGACCTCCAAAATTTGCAACGCTGGAAGTCTCACAACTAAGAACATTTGTGTGAGTAGTTTCCCTATGGGAGTTTTGATGGGGTAAGAATATCATCTCCGCATAATCAATAGGTCGGGTGTTAAAACAATACTAGTTATTTATTTGATGATGCTCAGTATAGATTTCCTTTGACTATGGCTGCATTGCTGCCACATACGTATCATCATCTCTGCATCCTGACATCCCTTCCCCCATTGCCTAGAGGTTCTGAACATTGCCCCTAGTCAGGGTGGTGTCAAATAGCAGAGCAACAAGATTTTGTAAGTGTTTTCTTTATGCTGAAAACAAATTGAGGACTTAGTCCCCTCCTTCATGTCAGTCTCCGCATACCACATAGTAACTTTTCATGTAGTTCTGCCTCCCTTTTAGTCAAAGACCTATGTTTGTTATCTGCAGCCTGGCTTCATAGGATCTCTGGATATACCTCTACTTGTTTATTGTTGGGCAAAACTCAACTCCATAGGAGTCATGTCGCTTCCGCCTCTCATCTTGAAATGTTTCCGTCCCAGCCCAATGGAGATGCTGAAACAATCAGAAATTATCATGTGGAGATAAGTCAAAAGGTTCCACGCATTGTACCCATTAGGGGGCCCACCATGAAGCAACTTACCGAACTTGAACTGAATGCATTGGATCGAAATAATTATCGCCCCATATCATCAATCCCATTCGCCGCCAAATTGGCGGAGAAAGTGATGAACAAACAACTCTCAGATTAAATGGAGGAAAATTCCCTTTTGGATGACACACAGTATTGGTTTAGAAAACATCAAAGTACAGAATCTGCTCTGATAGAAGCCACGAAGATCTCTTATGCTGGGTACTGGAGGAACAGCGGCTCTGATCCTGTTGGATCTCTCCGCGGCATTCGATAAGGTCAACCATGAGATTCTGGTTGACATTATGCTGAGCTTGGGGATAGGTGCTACGGCATTAGAGCTTCTCTAGTCGTTTCTGGCAAATAGACTACAAAATGTGTCGCTGGGCAATTTTACATCAAGGCTGTTCTCCCTGCCCTGCTCGGCCCTGAACCCAACACTATTCAATCTTATGTTAGACCATTAGCAACTCTTATGAAAAATTCTGGCTTCTCCCTGGCATCATACGCCGATGATACTCAGATCGTGGTATCATTAACAAAAGCTGAAGATAAGACAAGCTCTGCCTTTAAGGCGTGCATGAGCAACGTCAGCAATTGGATGGACAAAAAGTATCTGCTTATTCGGGACCATCTATAGAGGAAATGAAATCAAGTAACATTAGCCGAAAAAAGTTATTTGATTGAGGCAGTTAGAGGTTACAGGAGGATTGGCATTCTTTATCAAGCTCTTATTGAAACATAGCAGGATGATTTTGAGGTACAAAATCTCAAATGGAATACTCGATTATCTCAAGGAGGTGATATTCTACTGGACTCCATCGCATTAGGCGAGAAGATTTTGATATCCTCCAATCTTAAAGCACACCGTTATAAGACCATCTTTAATTTATATAACACTCCAGCTAAAATCTCTCAATGGGGCGGGTTAAAATGATAGTAAATGTGCACGATGTAAGGCTGATCAGGAGGATAGCCCCCATATATTTTGCATATGTCCTAAATTGAGACAGTTGATTGGGGGGGATCAAGACGTTTCTGATGGGAATAATTGGGGGTACAGATTTCTTTCACACCATTGGTTATGCTCTTGGGAGTGCTGGATGATTCTATGATTAGCCGTGAGATGTATTAATCTAGGTATTTAAATTTTTATGGCAGTAGCAGTGGCCAGGTTATGCATAACCTCATTCTGGCAGCAGAAAGAACCTCCATTATTTGAAATGTGCAGAGGAATGCTTTACGCCAGATGTAATTTAGAGTATATCCTGTATACCCTCAAAGGGTCCCAAAAATGTAGACTTGTTATGAAGATCTAGGGAGGCATGTTAGATCATATAGCACATACTGAGGCATGAAATTCTCCATTGCTACTATTGAATTTGTAGACATTTTTTTATACTTAGGTTGATTGTATGAATTATATGATACATGACTTTTAGGTAGTAGTGATAGCACACAATCCTGATGTTTTCTTCTTGTATTAGGGATTTATTTTTTAATTTTAATTTCAAAAGTTTTTATTGGAAGTTTCAGGGTAATATATCATACAAATCAGAAACTGCAATGTACATACAATCACTACTTGTAAATACACATCATACATCATAGTCCCATGGTGGTGGTCATTAGGGACGATCTTGAAAATCATGTGGCAAACCACCATGCAGCCTTCCTAGGCTGGGTTCCTGAGGGGCTGTAAAACAAAGGAATTAGAGTTGGAGTTGGAAAGGAAAGGAATGGAGTAGATAGGAGGAAGAAGGAGAAAATAGAAAGAGAGAATAGAGGTTAGAGGTGAGATGTAAGAGGTAAGAAGCTAGATGTAAGATGTTAGATGTTAGATGGTCCACCACGATGCGGCTTAGCAGTCCAGGTTACGAGTGACGGGCTATTTAAGCTGTGAGAAAATATGATTTATTTTAATCTCACATATTGCATTTTGTATAAGTGTGTTATTTATTGGCTTAATCATTTTTTTTAAAGCAATTGAATGGACAAAAACTGTCTCAAAGTTCATCATTTTCGCCAACAATCCCTCATTTTGGACGATGGCCTGGTGGGCACCTGCGTTGGGCCCTCTTCCCGAACCCACCAATAAAGTGAAGAATCTCGTTTTCCCCTTAGATAATGAGATAAAGCTTAAAGAGAAGGTGAACAGTATCACTTCCTCTTCATTCTGCTTTCTGAGAATGGTAAGAAAGATTGAAAAATTCCTACTTCCTGATCTCCTAAAAACTGTGATCATCATCTTGGTACTCTCGAGGATTGACTACTGCAATAGTCTCTATCTCAATCTCGCAGTAGGTCTCATGAAGAGGCTCCAGACTCAGCAGAACGCAGCTGCACGTCTCCTTTTCAAAATACCAAAAGAAGCCAGCAGGAAACTTCACTGGCTACCAGTCAGAAAACGGTGTAAGTTTAAGGCCTTCTATTTGACCTACAAATTACTGTATGGACCTGGACCAGGTAGCTTCAAGGACACTACACTACACCAACACCCACATTTCCTCAATCTACACAAAGGGCCCATAATATGCGATGGGGCGTGGCTAGCAAGCCTCTAATCTCTCGATTACCCTGTAAGTCTCTGTAATCCCACACCATCACAATACGCATGTCGATACGGCAGGTTGGCGAATAAAAGCTGTTGCCAATCGTGGCTCAAAGAACATATGAGAGCGTGGATTGCCGGTAGAATAGGTGTCTGGGGCCTTTGTGGCAGGAGTGAGTGCCGGAGACGGACAGTTGGGAGAAGCGACTGGGGCCATAGCTGTGGAAACTCCCGGACGGACGGGAGGAGTGCAGTGCGGGCTGTGGACTGGCGCAAGTGAGTCACGCTGCCCACGAAACCCCTGTGTGCTGGCATGCTGTCTGCTGAGGAGACCCATCAGGCGGTCGCTGCCTGCACGCCCTCTGGGAGCAGACACATGGGAGCTCCATGCCCCAGGCTCCAGACAGGACGGTGAGCTCCAGAAAGAGACGTGATGCCATCATTAGGTGAGGAGCTGAGCGGGAGCGAGCCTGCCCCCCCACTGAAGACGGGGGCAGAGCAATTACAGATCCTGTAGAGATGAGAGCTGAAGAGGAGGAAGTGCCTCCCATACATCATAGGGGGGAACTTCCCCTGCATCGCAGGCCTTGCCTGCAGGGGTCATGCGGAACATACGATGCGGTAGCCCGGCGAGGAGCGTGTGAAGAAGGAGTGACGCCCACCTGATGGCAGAGGTTCCTGAATTAGGTCACAGGAGCACAGTGTGACAGGGTCACAATCAAGACGATGTCAGTGCTGTGGCAGCGGAGGAGGCGATCAGAGTGAGCCTTGCAGAGGGCTGTGCTGTACCGGTGCTGCTGGAGGCTAAGGATGCAGGTCAGTGGAGAGCCTGAGTTACGTGTACATAGTGGTGTGCTGGAAAAGCGAAGCAGCCGCCGCAACTTGAACCCTCACCTGAAACGCGGGCCAGTGAGTCCGGGGGTCGGGTCGAGCCCAGGTCACGGCGTCGGTGGGTAAGGGTGGCATCTGGAGATACCGCAAGCACAAGCTAAGGGCCGAAGATCCTTCCCAGAGGGGCTCTAACACGGCGGGCTACACCCCCAAGAAGAGATCAGTACGCAGTAAGATCGACCCTTGAGAGAGGTGCTGGGTCAAGTTTGGTAAGCTCCACTGGCATCATACCCCTTTGGTCAGCCCGGACTGTGGTGGATCCTGGCCGAGCCCCACACAAACTGGTGCTCGGCAAAACCTAGCATTAAGGGGGAATATCATGCTGGGGACAGTGGTCAACCCTTCCCAAAGATACCCTCATTGATTCGTGGGGCTGCAACACAACACCCGCATTCAGTCGAACCGTACAGGATCATTGCCAGACAACCGTCACAGCCCTGCCAGACTTCGCAGACGTATTGGCACACAACATGTGGCTTGTAAGCCTACCGGAGACCTCCAGTGAATGCCTTCAGCACAGCAGTTTGTAATGGGCCGGTTACGCACGAACACACAACAGGCTAATGCACGCACTGGCAGGGCAGAGTCAGTACATATGGGGGGTACAATGCCAGAGAGGCGCCGCACACAGAACTCCTCACTAAGCTGGACTCAGTGCTAGCAGCAGTGGAAAAGATTGGGACCGCACTGGATCAGATGAGGTCCTCACTGGAGTCTAACATCGATAAAGTCACCTCTGACTTTACCCTGTTACGCGTTGACCACCATAAACTGGCAGAAAAGGTACACTCACAAGATCAATCTCTAACGGAGCTGAAGCCCACTACACAAAGTCACACTACGGCCCTACAAGACCTGCTGGACCGTGTGCATGCACTGGAAGACAGAGTCGAGGCTGCGGAGGGGTGCTTCCGTTGCAACAATGTCTGGGTGGTGGGCCTCTCGGAAGGAGAAGAGGGGCGCAATCCATATG
This sequence comes from Lissotriton helveticus, assembly GCF_964261635.1. Classification (NCBI taxonomy): domain Eukaryota; kingdom Metazoa; phylum Chordata; class Amphibia; order Caudata; family Salamandridae; genus Lissotriton; species Lissotriton helveticus. The sequence goes on from NC_136059.1 coordinate 257,644,789, forward strand.
TCAAGCGTTGGCTCAGAGATCTCCTGCCGGCTGGAGTACTGTCGCTGCAATTTGTGGTCGAGAGGTCACATCGGGTAATAGCCCATAAGCCTCCCCCAGGTGCCTGCCCATGCCCATTTCTATTAAAACTGCTCAACTACAGAGACAGAGATGTGGTATTATGCAGCTCCTGACCCTGAAAGGAGGAGAATGGAGAGACAAGATGTGATACCAGTGGCTGCAACGATCGGGCCCCTGTGCGCCGTGGAGACCGCGACCTGAGTCCTTCTGGATCGACAACCGCCAGTGGTTCAACATCTTCCAGGCTTGACAAACTTGATGGTCCGCAACAATCGGATGTCACGCTGCAGATGGTGATGACATCATATGACTGTGAACAGGTCCTCTGAACTGCGATGGGAAATGAACACGCAAGGAGCAGCTAACCTGGCACACAATGCTAAGACACTTGATTGTTTAAATGTATGATGTAAAATGAAGACACCCTGGACATTAACACGAGAAGCATACACATAACACCATGACCAGCGACATGCGAGCCTCGCATACACCTGTAATTATGAGCTGGTCGGGAATGCTAATAGTAATGTTCCAATCCAGAGGGATTCCCAAACCCTAGATAGCTGCACACCCATACCAGACACCGTACTGACATAGTTGTTGCCGAAGTTGGGCATTCCAGTTTGGACGAATATCACTATTGAGTTCGCCTCCAATAGATAAGCATGTTACTGTTCAAGCCCATGCTTTGTTTTTAGCATTGTTACCCCAGAGCACACTCATGAACCACATAAATTGCCGTGCCTTGTTCGCCCTCGGCCGTCCTGAACAAAGCAATGCCCAGACATGACACAAGCAAACGTTGTCACATCGAACATGGGTGGTATGCATATGCCGACGCGTAGATATTTAATATACACTCTTATCTGCAGTGCAGTTCTACTGGCATCACTAAACTGCAAGAAACGCACATGACGCGTGCTGAATTGGAACGCTCGCGTAGGAGATAGAGGGGCCAAATCTACGGTACTACCTACTCGGCACATGCGCGTTGTGCCCTCATTTGGATAAGGGCTGCAGTCCCATTTATAAATGAGGAGGAAGTGACAGACAGCAAGGGCAGGTATGCAATTGTGAGAGGGCTGTTGAATGGTCAAATGTTGCTGATAGGCTCCCTTTATGCCCCAAATGTGGATCAGTCCTCTTTTCTGGATAACCTAACTGGGATGCTCGCCAGGTAGAGTGGAGTCCCATGGTTGCTGGGGGGGAGTTCAACTCAGTGCTTAACGTAGACCTAGACAGATCATTCCTACCCCTCATCAGAACTGCAGCTGCTCCTAAAGCGCAGGCCCTGGCAGACTGGCTCACTCACTGGGCACTATTAGATATATGGCGCACCCTCAATCTCGATGCGCGTACTACCATTCCGTGGTACATGGACTTCATGTGCGGCTTGAGCATATGGAAGGTTTGCATGCTCTGCTCCCCTTGTTCGGAAGATTGAATATCTAGGTCGGACGAACTCCGATCCAAACCCCAGCTGCTGCAGCTCGCCTGGGGAGGTGGACCGGAACCCGGTCCCCACATGGCGACTCCAGCCTGCTGCGCTGGAAGGCTGAAGAAGGCTGTAATGCCAGAAACCGGTCCTCGGAAGCTTGTTTCCGGTCCAGGGAAGGCATGGCTTGGCAGTTCGGGCTGGACTGTTCCCATGAGGCACAGCTCAGACTGATTTTCATATAGCCATGTCTGAACTGGGGTGGCAGAGTGGGCTAAAGAACGGTGATGGATTAGACCCAGATCTTTTGACTGGGTGTGAGTGTTTGATTGGTTCAGATGCTCCGTCCATCACCACCCCCTTTTGTAGCGCTGGAAGACCCAGCATTCCGCTCATCCCTAGGGTCAGTGATCCTCGAATACTTCAAAGTTAATGAGGCCACGGCAGGTGATGCATTAGTGGAATGGGAAGCCTTTAAAGTAACAATGAGGGGGCATTGCCTGGGAGCCACCTGGAATGTACGCAAGCAGCTGTCTGGCTCTCTTAAAAGGATAGAAGTGCAACTGTTGCGGCACAAAACACACAGGGAGAGGGTAGGTAGGGATGCGTGACATCTGGAGGCATTGCGTGCAGAGCATGCAGAGCAGCTGGAACGCCTCCGATGCCATAACTATGTTGCGCACACGACTCCAACGCATGCCACCGCAGACCGGGCAGGTCGGATGCTTGCCTGGCTGATAAGGGAAGAACACACCCGTAAGCCGATAGGCACGTTACTTGCAGTCCTGGTGTGCATACTATATACACAATGTGAAATTCAAGCAGCCATGAGACTAGTGTGTTGTTCTACCCCTGAGGCGGAAGCCGGGGCCTGCAAAGCTTTAAGATTATTTTATTTTCAATTGTGCCATTTTAAAACTGCGGTGCCTTACGCTTCTTTTAATTGAAACTTTAAAAAAAATGTTGTGTGTATAAACTGTTGGTGTATTTTAGATTACGTAAAATTGCGCTTTAGATAACCCCTACCTCATCCATGCCACTCCTGACCCCTACTCCCTGCACAGCCGATTTGGGGCTGGTGCGAGAGAGGGGTGGACGCCATCTTGGGGGTACAGAGGGGTAGCGCTCTAGCTGTTGGCTGCCTCCCGCCCCTGCTGGCTACTTAAGACACGCTGAAACGCGAGCGCACAGACGAATGTGTTGTTCTACCCCTGAGGCGGAAGCCGGGGGCTGCAAAGCTTTAAGATTATTTTATTTTCAATTGTGCCATTTTAAAACTGCGGCGCCTCACGCTTCTTTTAACTGAAACTTTTTTTACATTTTGTGTGTATAAACTGTTGGTGCATTTTAGATTACGTAAAATTGCACTTTAGATAACCCCTACCTCATCCACGCCACTCCTGACCCCTACTCCCTGCACAGCCGATTTGGTGCTGGTGCGAGAGAGGGGTGGACGCCATCTTGGGGGTACGGAGGGGTAGTGCTCTAGCTGCTGGCTGCCTCCTACCCTTCCCTCTCCTTTTCTCAGCTATAAAATGATTATTACTCCCCGACGACGCAGCGGGCGGGCGCAGCGGGCGCGCCAAAGGCAAGCCAGTCTGCGCCCGTCCGCGACCGGTCAGGGCTAGGGGCCACAACCCCTGCTCCCCTTATAGGGCTTCATAATGCCTACAGCTCAAGCGATTTGTATAGAATAAGAACACAAGCTAAGGAGCCATGTCTTCATTTCTACCATCCTTTAGACATGGCTACTCAGTGCCAGAAATGTAATGCCCAACTCAAATCTTCATCCCTCTCCAAGAGCAAGCAAACATATAAAATGTACCTTCTTAACTGTAGGTCCTTACCCAAACATCATATAGAAATATCCCTACTGCTTGATGACCTTAAACCGGATGTAGTTTTTCTCACCGAAACCTGGCTAACCCCGTATTCGGAACCTGATGTAGTACAAGCCCTGTTGCAGGGCTATCAAATAGCAAGGTTAGATCACCCTCATGGGAAGGGCGGCGGCCTGGCAATTATATTTAGAGATCACTATGCCTGCCGATGCTCTCCTAATCCTTTTTCAGATTGCGAAAGTATGTCCTTTTGTCTAGAGTTCTCCCCGAACATTAGTTTCTCCGGGGCACTCATTTACCGCTCCCAGGGCCTGTAAAACAGTTTCATGCATTTCTGCCTTCGGCTGTTGCGGATCTGGCCTCCTCCCCCTCCAACTTCATGCTGCTAGGCGACCTGAACATTCACTTCGATGATACAACTGATCACACGGCCCAAGAGCTGATCGCAGATCTCTCCGCATTGCAGATGGTCCAGCTTGTTCTATCACCCACGCATATTAAAGGCCATCTGTTAGATCCAGTGTTCAGTAACTGCCCTAATTTGAAGGCAGAATCTCCGATTGCTCTCTCTTGGACGGACCATTGGTTAGTCCCCCTTGTCTGGAACACTCACAAAACCCCTGTACTAACACCAGGGCTACGGGAAGCACGGAATTGGTCTAGACTTCCGCTGGACCAGTGGGTCCATGAGTTTGAGACTACAAAATCATCAACTAATCAAGATCCCCTGGCAGCTAATGGCAAGTTTAACAACTGGATAATAAAATCGCTCAATACCATACTTCCTACTAAAAAAATCACCCTAAAAAGATCCAGAATCACTGCTCCCTGGTACTCGGCTGAGCTCCGGGAGAAAAAATGCCAGGGTAGAAGACTGGAAGGAAAATGGCACCTGGGGTACGCCGAGCTGGACAAAAACATCTATAGAGAAGCTATTAGAAACTATAAAAAAAGAGATAAAGAGTGTAAAAGCAATGTATTATACACAAAAAATCTCTGAAGCTAGCTCCAACCCTAAAGAGATCTATCAGATTGTGAAAAGCCTTACCACACTCCCTCAACCCCCTCTAATTAACGATAATTTGCAAGCTCGCTGTGACGATCTAGCGGATTTCTTTTTCCATAAAATCGATCTCATTTATTCATCCTTCCTGGACAGTGATCTGAATGCCCCAGTGGATGCCCCGTCGACTTATGTGCGAGATGCCTTGCGTAATCTATCACCCTCGTTAGATGAGTTTCCCCTGTTAAACCCAGAACTACTTGCTATTCTAATGACGCAAGCGAAATCAGGCTCCCCCAGCGACCCTGCTCCCCCACGCACATTGGTTGCTATTACCCGCACCATTCTTCCTACTATGCTGGAGGTACTTAATGCCTCAATCTCTACTAGCACGGTTCCACCCGCATGGAAACAGGCTATGGTGCGGGCACTTGTGAAGAAACCCAATATGGACTGTTGGACAGGCCGCATGGTCGGGCTGTCCCCCCTCCCCGCAACGGGGCCCGGACCCTGGCTCTCCCTGAATCCCCAACCAGAGTCCCCGGCGACCACCCGAAGTAACCTGCAATCCCTCCACCACAAGACACTAGCTCCGGACCCAGCTGGCCCGGGTCACCATCCGCACCCCGGCCTCGGCCCAGCCGCCATTTTGGGGTACTACAGCACGAGGCCGCGTGGCCTCAACTCGACCCTAACCCTGGGCCCGGCCGGCCCCGACATCGAGGCACCACCCTCCTCCCAGGAGGCAGAGTGACCACTTGGCGAGTCAATGGGAGAAGGAATCGTCAACGGCTCTCCTCCGCCAGGTGTCGATCACCCCAGGCCGCCCTGGGCGCTGGCTCCACCCCCCTGCTGGGTGTCTGGACTCCCTCATCCCGGACCTCCCGGCCCCCAGGCGTGACGGTCCGGACATCAAAGGGGACCAGACCTATAACTGGGGCAGGGCCAGACCAGGAAGGGGTGGTATCCTGGAGTCGAGAGACCCGAGAAGAACTCATCCGTGACTGGCCGGCTGGCGCTGCCGCGGCCCTCTGCCTCGTGAAACCCTCGTCTTGGCCTGCTGGCGCTGCCGCGGCCCTCTGCCTCGTGAAACCCTCGTCTTGGCCTGCTGGCGCTGCCGCGGCCCTCTGCCTCGTGAAACCCTCGTCTTGGCCTGCTGGCGCTGCCGCGGCCCTCTGCCTCGTGAAACCATCGTCTTGGCCTGCTGGCGCTGCCGCGGCCCTCTGCCTCGTGAAACCATCGTCTTGGCCTGCTGGCGCTGCCGCGGCCCTCTGCCTCGTGAAACCATCGTCTTGGCCTGCTGGCGCTGCCGCGGCCCGACTTGCAGACTCGCCAGCTCGAGGATTGTGAGCTCACCTCTTGCCACCTCCTGTACCGACCCGGTACCAAGACTGTCCCGCTACCCCCTTTTTCCCTACAGAGACTAGAAGTGAGAGGACCCTCGGGTCCGATATATCCTGTATCGCCAATATCCGTGCCCTACAAACCTTATATAAAAGTATTGAACTCAACCTGGTGTGGTGGCTGTTTGTGGGGAGGGAGGTGACATATCTGTACAATCGCCGGAGGCGGTCCTCATCGGGGACCTCTCCCTCAGTAGTCGGCCGACCCTCAGGGTCCCCGTCTAACATTGGTGGCCAGCGGCGCGATCCGAACCTACGCGTAATAGTACAGAGAGTCACTCTCCCCACGACACACAACCACCATGACAACAGAGAGCGGAACAACGGAAAAATTCCAGATGGAAAAATTGGAAGACTACAACCACCGGGAACTGAAGCAATATTGCATAGAACTTGGCCTTCCAACCACAGGTCTGAGCACAAAGGAAGACTTCAAACGAGCCCTAGAAGCTTGGGCAGAAACGGGTACGGCCGTACCCCGAACACGAACAACCGAGACGGGCCCCGCACCAATGGAAGAAAGAAGAGCGGGTCTCTCCCTGGAAGAGATCCAAGAAAGAGAAAAAAGCAGACTCCACGAATTAGAACTGGCCCGACTTTGCTTGGATGGAGAACTCAAACTGGCGGAACAAAAAATAACTCTGGAACACTTACGGCTCCGAGAGGAGCGAGAAGAGAAGCAAAAACAGAGAGAGCTAGAGGAAAAGAAACTAGCGTACGAACATGAGCGCAATCTCAAGGAACTGGAAATCCAGAAACAGAATAAAGAACTCGGGTTCCCCGAACGACCGACCCTGCCTGCCTCTACCGAGCCCAAGGTTCACATCCCCAAAGATGTCATCCGGGAATACCACAAGAACGATGATATACAGCAGTGGTTTAAAGCCTATGAGGTGGCCATGACCTCCCACCGGATTCCACGGAGCGACTGGGGAGCCGGATTATGGGGGAGGTTCGTCAACGAAGGGCGGGACGCCCTGCTGCAACTCCCGGACCATCTGATGACATCCTACGACCACATGAAGGCCGCCCTCCTCACTCGATACGGGCTCACACCCGAGATGTACCGCCAGCGGTTCCGCGACTGCAAACGGATTCCGGGTACGACTTGGGTGGAGTACGTGAACTTCTTTAGTCGAGCCTTCGAAGGGTGGATCAAGGGCAACAAAGTGACCACCTACGAACAACTTTTCGACCTTATCGTATGGGAGCACCTGTCTAACAACTGCTTCGTGGAACTCCGGCAACACCTCTTGGACAGTAAACTAACCGAACCTCGACAACTCGCCGCCGAAGCCGACCGGTGGGAAAGCACCCGAGTTGGCCGGAACGGACCCAGCGAATCATCCAGACCGTACCCAGGGCCCCATCCCCCCCGGGGAGGAGGAGGAGGGGGCCAGGGTCGGGGGAGAGACCCCGGCCCCTTGTCGCCCACAAGCAGCCCCTCGACCCCGGTCGGCCGAGGGAGCCCGGCCATTCGGGCCGGTTTCCGGGCCAACGTTATGTGCCACAGATGCCAGCGACCCGGCCACTACGCCAGTGATCCCAACTGCCCAAAGAATCCGAACACTACCCCCCACCAGGTCGCAGCGGCCGCCCTAGGGGAAGAACTAATCCCGGAAGACCAAGAAGAGTACGAGACCGACCCCTCTGAGTGGGCACCAGCCGCCATGGCGCTGGTCTGCTTGGGGGAGAGAGAGATGATTCCGCGGGCCCCCCTTCCCGCCAACACGCAGAAGTACAGCCAGTGGGTCAACATTAATGGCCACCGGGCGGAAGCCCTCCGCGACACCGGGGCCAGTGTAACTGCGGTCCGATGCCACCTTGTCACTCCAGACCAAATCCTGCCGAACATTCTTTGCCCTGTCCGATCAGCAGACAACTCCGAAAGTCTGTGTCGCATGGCCTGCGTCCCCTTCGAGTGGGGAGGAGTAACAGGGATGTTAAAGGTAACTGTCCGCGATGATGCCCCCGTGGATTGCCTCCTAGGAAACGACCTCGAAAGCTCTCCCTGGGCAGCCGTCGAACGGAGAGAACACCTGGGGATGCTCGGCCTCCCCGAATGGGTCTGCGTCACGACCCGGTCCATGACCGCCCGCGCGGTCCCCAGTCTAGAAGAGCCCGAGTGGCCGGAACCTCCTCCCGCGCTCATCCCAGAGGAGGCCGCCCCAGAAGCCAGTCCCTCGACCCAAACAGAAGAAAGATCCGACCAGCTTTGGGACGTCCCTGACCTGGCAAAATGGCGTCAGGAGGGAGGCCCCACTCAGGGACAATTCCGGGCCGAACAGAAAACATGTCCCTCTCTCGAAGGACTCCGGCAGCAAGCCCTGGCCCAGAGCACAGGGGATACCTCGGGGGCCCACTGGATCTACTGGGACCAAGACCTGCTCTACAGCGAGCAGAAAATTGCAGAACTAGGAGCCAGTCGGGTACTGGTGGTGCCCCTTCGCTTCCGAGACTTTCTCCTGAACTTAGCCCACGATGTCCCCCTTGCCGGACACCTGGGACAGGATAAAACCTACGACCGCCTGGTGACCCATTTTTACTGGCCCCAAATGCGAAAGGATGTCACCAACCACTGCAGGGCCTGCCCCACCTGCCAGGCCAGCGGAAAAAGTGGCCGAAAAATCAAAGCACCTTTACAACCCTTTCCTGTCGTCACCACCCCGTTCGAACGAGTGGGAATAGACATTGTGGGGCCCCTCGACCCCCGAACAGCCCAAGGACACCGGTTCATCCTGGTCCTAGTAGACCACGCCACCCGCTATCCCGAGGCCATCCCTCTTCGGACTGTGACGGCCCCCGTGGTGGGCCGAGCCCTGATGGGGATCTTCTCCCGGGTGGGGTTCCCCCGGGAGGTCGTCAGCGACAGGGGCACGAACTTTATCTCCAGATATATGAAGTCTCTCTGGCAACAATGCGGGGTCACCTACAAATTCACGACCCCCTATCACCCGCAAGGAAACGGACTGGTCGAGAGGTTCAACCGCACCCTCAAGGGAATGATTATGGGCCTAGAGGAACCCCTTCGACGCCAGTGGGACGTGCTACTTCCATGCCTCCTGTTTGCCTATCGGGAGGTCCCGCAGAAATCCCTCGGCTTCAGCCCATTTGAACTCCTGTACGGGCACCCCGTCCGGGGCCCCCTCAGCCTAGTCAAGGAAGGTTGGGAGCAGCCTCCCCAGAAAACTCCCCCAGACATCTACAGGTATCTCCTGGCTCTTCGCAACCAGACCCGGCGGTTCCGAGAAACCGCCAAAGCCAATCTCGAGGCCAGTCAGGAGGACATGAAGAGATGGTACGATCAGCATGCATCCTCCATTGAGTTCGAACCGGGACAACGGGTCTGGGTGATGTCCCCGGTTGAACCCTGTGCCCTCCAAGACAAATGGTCCGGACCCTTCAAGGTGATCGAACGCAAGGGGCCCGTCACCTATTTGATCGACATGGAGACTGCCCGGAACCCTCTACGGGTCCTCCATGCCAACAGGCTCAAACCCCATTTTGTGCGATCCGAACTCAGCCTCCTGATGGCTACCGATAACGGGACGGAAGAAGACTCCGAGCCCCTTCCGGACTTACTGAGGACCCTCGAGCGGGATGGCTCAGTGGAAGGGGTCCAGCTATCCGAGGCCCTGTCCCCGGAGCAACGCCAAGACTGTCAAGCCCTCCTGAGGCGGTTCGCCTCCCTGTTCTCCCTCACACCCGGAGTCACCCCCTGGTGCCTTCATGATGTGGACACCGGGGACAGCCCTCCTATTCGACACCGGGCGTACCGCGTACCAGACCGGGTGCGCGCCTGCATCCAGACCGAGGTGTCCAAAATGCTGGCCCTAGGAGTGATCGAACCCTCCGACAGCCCCTGGGCAAGCCCAGTCGTCCTGGTTCCCAAGGCGGCCGCCCCGGGCGTTGCCCCTGAGCTCCGGTTCTGCGTGGACTATCGGGGGCTGAATGCAGTTACCAGGACCGACGCTCACCCCATCCCCCGGGCAGATGAGCTAATTGACCGGATGGGGGCCGCCCGCTACCTGAGCATCTTCGACCTAACGGCGGGCTACTGGCAGATCGCCCTCACCCCTAGGGCCCAAGAACGTTCCGCCTTCTCAACCCCGGACGGGCACTACCACTTTAAAGTAATGCCCTTCGGCATGAAAAACGCTCCGGCAACGTTCCAACGGCTGGTGAACCAGGTACTGGCGGGCCTTGAAGACTTCAGCGCCGCCTACCTGGACGACATTGCTGTGTACAGCCATCATTGGACCGACCACCTCCGCCACCTGCGGGAGGTTCTACACGCCCTCCAGCAAGCCGGGCTCACCATCAAGGCCAGCAAGTGCCAGGTTGGCCAAGGGTCCGGGACCTACCTGGGACACCAAGTGGGAAGCGGGCTGGTGGCCCCCCTCCAGCTCAAGATTGCTGCCATCCAGGCCTGGCAACCCCCTACGACCCAAACGGAGGTCCGGGCCTTCCTGGGGCTCACCGGATACTACCGGCGGTTCGTGAAGGACTATGGCAGCATCGTGGGGCCCCTCACAGAGCTCACCTCCAAGAAGAGCCCCAAAACAGTCAACTGGACCCGGGACTGCCAATCGGCCTTCGAGAAATTGAAGACCGCCATGTGCACGGCCCCCGTGCTCCAGGCTCCCGACTACAGCCGGGAATTCATTGTGCAGACGGACGCCTCCGATCATGGTGTGGGGGCCGTCCTCTCCCAACTCAACACCGAAGGGGTCGACCAACCAGTGGCCTTCATCAGCAGACGCCTACTGCCCCGAGAACAGCGCTGGAGCACCATTGAGAGGGAGGCCTTCGCCGTAGTCTGGGCACTCAAGAAGCTCCGGCCCTACCTCTTCGGCACCCACTTCCGGGTGCAAACAGACCACCGACCCCTGCAATGGCTGATGCAAATGCGGGGGGAGAACCCGAAGCTGTTGCGCTGGTCCATCTCCCTACAGGGGATGGACTTCACGGTGGAACATCGTCCAGGCCAGGACCACGCCAACGCAGACGGCCTGTCACGCTTTTTCCGCCTCAGCGAGGAGAGTCCCCAGGAAGATGGCTGACTCTCCCCGCCTTCAGCTGGGGGGGACGCATGTTGGACAGGCCGCATGGTCGGGCTGTCCCCCCTCCCCGCAACGGGGCCCGGACCCTGGCTCTCCCTGAATCCCCAACCAGAGTCCCCGGCGACCACCCGAAGTAACCTGCAATTTCTCCACCACAAGACACTAGCTCCGGACCCAGCTGGCCCGGGTCACCATCCGCACCCCGGCCTCGGCCCAGCCGCCATTTTGGGGTACTACAGCACGAGGCCGCGTGGCCTCAACTCGACCCTAACCCTGGGCCCGGCCGGCCCCGACATCGAGGCACCACCCTCCTCCCAGGAGGCAGAGTGACCACTTGGCGAGTCAATGGGAGAAGGAATCGTCAACGGCTCTCCTCCGCCAGGTGTCGATCACCCCAGGCCGCCCTGGGCGCTGGCTCCACCCCCCTGCTGGGTGTCTGGACTCCCTCATCCCGGACCTCCCGGCCCCCAGGCGCGAGGGTCCGGACATCAAAGGGGACCAGACCTATAACTGGGGCAGGGCCAGACCAGGAAGGGGTGGTATCCTGGAGTCGAGAGACCCGAGAAGAACTCATCCGTGACTGGCCGGCTGGCGCTGCCGCGGCCCTCTGCCTCGTGAAACCCTCGTCTTGGCCTGCTGGCGCTGCCGCGGCCCTCTGCCTCGTGAAACCCTCGTCTTGGCCTGCTGGCGCTGCCGCGGCCCTCTGCCTCGTGAAACCCTCGTCTTGGCCTGCTGGCGCTGCCGCGGCCCTCTGCCTCGTGAAACCATCGTCTTGGCCTGCTGGCGCTGCCGCGGCCCTCTGCCTCGTGAAACCATCGTCTTGGCCTGCTGGCGCTGCCGCGGCCCTCTGCCTCGTGAAACCATCGTCTTGGCCTGCTGGCGCTGCCGCGGCCCGACTTGCAGACTCGCCAGCTCGAGGATTGTGAGCTCACCTCTTGCCACCTCCTGTACCGACCCGGTACCAAGACTGTCCCGCTACCCCCTTTTTCCCTACAGAGACTAGAAGTGAGAGGACCCTCGGGTCCGATATATCCTGTATCGCCAATATCCGTGCCCTACAAACCTTATATAAAAGTATTGAACTCAACCTGGTGTGGTGGCTGTTTGTGGGGAGGGAGGTGACATATCTGTACAATCGCCGGAGGCGGTCCTCATCGGGGACCTCTCCCTCAGTAGTCGGCCGACCCTCAGGATCCCCGTCTAACATGGACATTAATAATTTCAACAATTACCGCCCCATCTCCCTGCTTCCCTGGGTTAGCAAAATCCTAGAGAAATATATAAACGGTCTTTTAACAAGTTTTCTTGAGAGTAATCAGCTGCTTGACCCCTCACAGACGGGCTTCCGCCCCAAACATGTTGGCAGTTATGGAGGAAACTAGAGAAATCTAGGATCGAGGAGGATCGGTGGCAGTCATTCTCCTCGATCTAAGCGCTGCTTTTGATACGGTAAATCATAAAATCTAATTGCAGCGTCTCTGTGACATTGGAATATCGGGTAGAGTGCTGGAGTGGCTCAAGTCCTTTCTAAGTGACAGAACCTTCCAGGTATACGAAGGAAACACTTCTTCCGCCAGTAAACCCTTGGGCTGTGGAGTCCCACAGTGCTCCTCCCTGAGCCCGGCGTTATTTAACGTCTACATGAGAACGCTGGCTGAGATCGTCCGACCACATGGTATTAAGATCGTCACCTATGTGGACGATACTCAGCTGGTGGTCTCTCTGGCACAGAAAGATGGCTCTTCAGCTAAGGTGGACTTGGCAGGTTGTCTGGAGAAAGTAAAAAGCTGGATGACCCTGTCTTGTCTCAAGCTTAATGGAGACAAGACAGAGCTCATGCTGATGGGCTTATCGGCTCCAGCCTCAATCAGTTCAATCTGGCCCTCCTGTCTAGGCCCGCCACCAGCACCTAAGAACGCCATCAAGAGTCTCTGACGTTTGACTGTCAGGTAACTAGGCTAGCCGCCACCTGTTTCGGCCTCCTCAGAGTTCTTAGGAAGATTCTCCCCCTGCTACCCTTCGAAGCCAAACAAACGGTGATACAGGGCCTGATCCAATCATGGTTGGACTTTGGCAATGCTCTGTATCTGGGAGCCCCTGATTTTACTCTGCGGAAACTGCAGGTAATTCAAAATTGTGCCGCCCGCACTCTATTGCAAATCCCTCGCAGGTTGTCTGCTAAGCCCGGCCTGAAATGCCTGCACTGGCTTCCTGTTAAGGACAGAATTAGCTTCAAGTCGTTAAGTATTGCTCATCAGGCTTTTTGGGAAACTGGTCCGGCAATCAACCTTCCTTTAATTACTCCGTATTATCCTAGCAGACAACTGCGTTCAGCCAATGCTTTTTTGGCTGCAGTGCCCAAGGTCAGAAGAACAAGAGCAGGAGGTCGTTCTTTCTCCTTCAACGCGGCCAAGTTATGGAATACTCTCCCCCTTCATCTAAGGTCCAACCCGGAATTGACCTCCTTTCGGAAACAATTGAAAACGTTCCTGTTTAATAAGTAGAGCCTCCCCTGGCCCCAATATCTCGCTAGACAGCATCCTTAGTCTTAGCGCTTGGACGCCTCCGGGCAGCTATGTGCGCTCTATAAGAACCATTTTCATTTCATTTCATTTCATTCATTTCCATGACACAGCACTTCACTCAGCTGTATCAGTCTAAGGGGCAATGCTGCAGACAGAGCTTAGAGCGGTTTTCAGACCTTATACAACTGTCTGCAGTGACAACAGCGCACAGGGAAACACTTAATGAGCGGATCTCACTAGAAGAGATCCGCATTGCAATTATGTCCCTGGACACGGGGAAGACACCGGGACCAGATAAGCTACCCGGCATAATTCCAGGGGCCCTCATATATATGCCAAGTACATGGTATGAGGGCAGCTCTCAACAAATGTGGTTGCTAACCCCTCATCCACATAGTGTTTGCTTACATCAGTATTCGTGGTATTTATCCAAATCTTTAGTGGTTAGCCATGACTCTGAAGATCTCAAGTTCTGGATATTGCTATATGAGGGCCAAACGATATCTCTTTTAGCCAGTTTACATCTTGATCAGGTTTAACATTTTTCAATGGCCCAGAGAACTTTTACACTTTACTGTTTCCTTCTGTTTCTCTAGTAACTTGCATTCGTGGTTGAGCATGCTCTAAGTTCGATTTTCTTTCAGAAGATGGAGATACCATACTTTTTCATTCTTTCAATTTTTTGTTGACAAACCACTGTCACTGCTGAAGAGTAAGTCACAGGTCAGCTCAATGTCTCAGAATAGCTGGTCTCTTACTTCCACACTGTATGCCAGTCTTTCTTCTATTTCACATAATATGCATCTGACGATTGGTACCATGCTGGCATGGCATCATTTTGTATTTGCTGCATAGCCGAGGATTTAATGGGCATGAGATCTCCAGTACTGGTCTCATTTAGACTTAGGCGTAGGGACCCCCAAGCAGCAGAGGTGGCAGTGGCACTGTGTCCACCGCAACACAGGGACAGCTTAAGGATTTTGGAGGCCCTGGGCCAAACTTGAGGCCCCCTGTTCAGGACAGCTTTGAATGTATGATGATCCAGTTTCAGCTCTTTCATACCCTCTTTGGCCAGGTACTGACAGGGCACAAGCACACTTGTCCAAATTCTAAATGTGTTTACGTCTAACACTCAGGGATAGTGTTGTGTGTTTTCAGTATTGTAACACAGCACCAGCTCACTAACATTACTGCAAATAATCTCAGTGACCCTCTCCCATTATTGATATGTGAGTTCCTATTTTAATATAAAAGAAACTTTTGTTATGGATTGCATGAAACATGGAATCATTTCTCTGCAAAATGTCTGTGATAGAATCTCATACATCACCCCCATTAAAACATCTTTAAGGAAAACTGTATTTAAAACAATCTGTTTAAGAACTATTCAAGGTCATCAGGGGAAGACTTCCTGCAGAAGAGAGCTGGCTCTATCAGAGCCTGGGGCCCTGGGCCAGAGCCCCCTTTACCCATACTTTAAAACGTCTCTGTCGCACCAGCCACATCCTGCTCAGCCAAGGCCTCTTGCCAAATTCTGTGTTTTTGCTTAACTGCTTTTACCAACAAAGCAAAAGCTTTTTTTGGCAAAAACACAGAATGCTGGCCGGCCCGCCATGCCATGTCCGCATGTTGCACCAGCTAACACTTTTTCATATTTCAGAGACAAATAAGTTTTGTTTAATTTAAAATTAATACAAATCTATGTTCCGGACACACCTGAGTTTATTTCCCAAGCTATGGGAGAAATTAATCGTTTTTTCTGACATGTACCACCATGCTGTGCGATCCACCCCAGAACAAACGTGGCCAACATGGCATCAAAAGGCTATCCCTAAATAGGGCAGGACTTCTTGCCAAGCCAGCGACCGCTTCACTTTTGGAACATTGGACAGGGTTGGATTGGGATTAAAAATCAACCCGGGCGCGCAAAAAAAATGTGGCCCACCTTTGCATATTGCCTTTCGGCAAAACACTCCTTCGGGAAGTTTTATAAAAAGAAGGGAAAGGGACGTCTCTGACAGAGGCATGCTTTCTTCACTTTACTTAGATTTAAAAAAAAATGCACGGATTAGTTCACACCTGAAAATGGACGTCACTTCTGCTCAGGCCCTCTGCCCCCGCTCACTATGCATACAGAAATTGGCAAGCCCTGCGAGAGAAAGGGAGTGACACCTCTGCCCCTTGATAAAAGGGAGGTAATGGAGGCCCATCTGCCTCCAGAAAGACCACTCAGGCCCCCACTGGGCCGCTGGCGCCATCTGAACACACCAGACACAGCCCAAATCGGCCATCCAGGCTGCCCAAAAAAACGGCCAACAGCTGGAAGTCGGATACCGGCCCCTCGGCCATTGCCCGAGTGCCCGCCTTACCAATCCGGCCCTGACATTGGATCCCTACCTGAAATGAGGTGGGGATTTCGAAAGAGTGGAGAACAGGGCATTCACCAATGTTTGGCAAATGTGCCAACATTAATAGCCTCTTAGTTAGGCCAATGCTATCATTTAGCTAGCCCGACGCCTACTGTATCAGTGTGAGAAACTTGCAGTGGCGTGAAATATTTTAGCACTCTCAAGATTGCGATCTACACCAGCATCAGAAGCACACCTTACTTTTCACATATTGCGCTGGTCCAGAAAATGTATTATTTCCTCCGTGAGATACTCCTTTGTTTCCTCAGAGGTTTGAAGAACACAAACATATGCCTGACCCCAAATGTAAATGAATCCAGGCTAGACTTTCAGTAAACAAGTGTGGCGCTGGTAAACAGCTCATCAAAAAGAGCAAAGCACCGAAGGCAAATCAGCAGTGTAGAGCGGAAGAGCTAAAAATTGTAAAAAATGGACAGAAAAATGATGACTCGAAAGACAAGACTAATTAACATAGTCGTTGTGACTTTGATAAAATATTCCGGTGCAAAAAATAAAAATGTTTCAGAACATCATCTGATATACATCCCCTCAGCAACATAAAATGCATGGCTAGACAAAAAAATCAGGATATGGAGCAGGTGGGTTGCGGTGCCACTCCAGGGTGGCACAGATTTTGTGCTGGCGCAGGCTAGATCACGAGAAACCTCGTCGCGCAGCCTGAAGGAGCAGACAGCTTGATCTACCTTACAAATCCTTACTCTGCTGGCCTGCTGCAGGATGGAGGCCGTGGCAGGCGACTCCTGTCGTCTTCACATTCCTAATTCAGCCAGCAGAGGGGATACCCTGTTTGGTGGCTTAATGGACTAATGCGACCACTGTATGGATCTGTGTTTGCCCTCATGAGCACAGGTTCAAATCCCAGGGAGTCCACTCAGCCTTTCATCCTTCTGAGGTGGATAAAATGAGTACCATTGAGTTGGGCAACAGTAAACATCTGTTCAGTGCCAAGATACACTTCTGGGTGAACGTGTGCTTTACAAATGCACATGTTATGTTATGTTGGTACATATGACCTCATTACATGTCCCACTCAAATGCCAGGATGGACCGCACACGTTGTTTGTGCTCAGTCATGCTGTTATGAGATGTGCTTAATATTACGCCATGCAGCCCACTTTCCTATTTTCTGCTTATTCGTCCAAGAGGGTAGCCGCCCTAGAGCCTATTCAGTCTTGGGGGAGCAGACCACTCAGCCCCGCCCATAAAAATCTATGTCGGCCCGGGGGTGGGCTCCCCAGGACCTATTGATAAATAAATAATGTTACAATAATTTGAAAGTGCATAAATTATAAACTGAAGTTATAGTTATAACTTTAGAATTTCTAATTTATGTAGTTTGTTTGTTTTGAATAGAATAAATATAGTTTCCCTAACTATAACAAACGGTGAACCATTGTTTTTCTGCAGCACACATAGAAAGAGGAAAACACCTCTCATGATTGTTTTTGTGCAGGCAGGTGTTCCTTTCATGTTGCAAGGATGCCTGTGTTGGCGCATGGCAGCCCATTGTACACCAGTGCAGGGGAAAAGGACAGGAATGCTCTGTATCTTATAGATACGGTGCATTCCTGCCCTTTTCTTTTGAGGCACAACAGCTCTGCAAGATTCCTGGCAGCGCTGCCCTGCGACAAAACCTTGTGGATGAGGCCCCTGGTGCTGTAACATTAGATTGTCATTAAAGCTATCCAATGTGGTCTCATTGATAAGAAGTATTTTGCAATATGCCACTTCCCATTGGACGGTAAACCCCTTGCACTGGGCCTTGTGTGCGCAATAACTCCCTGAATGAAGTGGGCAGGTATTTCACCACAGACGGTCAGTTGCATAAGAAGGACCCGAGTGTTTTTCATAGAAGTCAGTCTTGTGAAAGAAGATGTCTGCAGTAGTAACAACTCTTTCCTGTGGCGTGTTGCAATGATACTTCTGTTCTCGGTAGAAGAAGTGTAATGAAATGGTGCTTTTGTGTGGCGATTACTGTATGTACAAATTGATTGAGCTTAAAAACCTACATTTCCTGAGATCAAACAATCTCCTTAAATATTAACCCCGACTTTTACTCACCGGACCCGCCAAGCCTGGGGTGGCTGCTTTGATCTTTTAATCCCACTGGGACCCTGCCAGCTGTCTCCCCCCGCTGCCGCAGCCTCTGACACCGTGCTGCGGCCGCCGAGCGGGGGAGACTACAATTCCCGGCGTGCACAGCGACAGGAAGCCGCGGGAGCACACTTCCGCGACAGGAGGCGCTACAAATTCCCTCAACAGTCCCGGGGGAGCGGGCGACTTTTACTCACCGGACCCGCCAAGCCTGGGGTGGCTGCTTTGATCTTTTAATCCCACTGGGACCCTGCCAGCTGTCTCCCCCCGCCGCCGCAGCCTCTGACACCGTGCTGCGGCGCCGAGCGGGGGAGACTACAATTCCCGGCGTGCACAGCGGCAGGAAGCCGCGGGAGCACACTTCCGTGACAGGAGGCGCTACAAATTCCCTCAACAGTCCCGGGGGAGCGGGCGACTTTTACTCACCGGCCCCGCCAAGCCTGGGGTGGCTGCTTTGATCTTTTAATCCCACTGGGACCCTGCCAGCTGTCTCCCCCCGCCGCCGCAGCCTCTGACACCGTGCTGCGGCCACCGAGCGGGGGAGACTACAATTCCCGGCGTGCACAGCGGCAGGAAGCCGCGGGAGCACACTTCAGCGACAGGAGGCGCTACAAATTCCCTCAACAGTCCCGGGGGAGCGGGCGACTTTTACTCACCGGACCCGCCAAGCCTGGGGTGGCTGCTTTGATCTTTTAATCCCACTGGGACCCTGCCAGCTGTCTCCCCCCGCCGCCGCAGCCTCTGACACCGTGCTGCGGCCGCCGAGCAGGGGAGACTACAATTCCCGGCAGGAAGCCGCGGGAGCACACTTCCGCGACAGGAGGCGCTACAAATTCCCTCAACAGAACCGCGTCGCGGGAGCGCGCGGGAGCGACGGGCTAAGGCCGGGCAAAGGGCGGGCCCTCATAGGCCAGAGGAGGCCGGGTCGGGCTATCCCACTTGGCCTTCAATGAGGAGGTAAAGCCACAGATCGACTATTCCATTGACTATCACATCCGCCTAGAAACTGTTATATAGACCCCTGAGGGAGTGGTTACCAACATACCCTTTTGGGCTGGACTCTTGCCTTAGGTCATAAGACGGGTACGCATTTGACATTTCAGTACTAATGATTGTATAGCACCGTTGATATAATCACTATAGTTCAGCTCATAGACACCCCAAATAGTATGGAACCTCCTCCAAAAACAATCATTACAGTGTCTAATCTCCCCTGGCTAGACGAATTAAATAGTATGTGTAATATTAGGTATACCTTTGTGACATCACCCCACCCGGCAACAAACACTAGTCCGCTAGCCCGCAGCGCAAGCACACAGGGGCCTTTACCTACACCCATAAAAGCCAATCCACAAAGTACAATTCCCGCTCAGGTCACATCTGCTGAAAGGAAACATGATGGGGTTGGAGTAAATGGGTCCCAAACCAAAACACAAAAATTACAGAACGCGTCTCCCAATATAAACTTCTCTGTTGTCACTGCTTTGTCAACCCCAGAGGTGGGTAAAAAACTATATGATCCAGCATCCTCTTCCCAATTGGCTTTAATGGCCATGATCGAACAACTGATCAAAACCACTATCCATCCCCTGATCGATAAAATTAACACCTTGGGGGATAGACTGACGGTGATTGAGGAAACTGTTAAATCCTATCTGGCACAATCTTCCCATACTGTAACATCTAACTGTTCGCTCCATGCTCCTTTTCCCAATACGCCCAAACAAACCATGCAAAACCAAGCTCCCCCAACTCAAGTATCAGTCCCTACTTCTGTGCCTCCATATGTTCCTAAGGCACCACCCATACCTGTTATAGATCACAATGTTGCCCCCAGATTAGAATGTATTAAGATTCCCTGTATTAATCTTCCCCCAGAGGCCGCTCCATTTGTGTCCATCCTCTCGGGGGTCCCTCCATTGAAACATGGAAAATCTGAGAGACCCACCGACCTGCTAAACAAAGTCAAGTTTTGGCTATCGAAAAATAGACCCTTACCCCATGACCTTGATGGCAGGATAATCAGTGCGAGGAGAGTGGGCTGGCTGGGTCCCCTTCGAAAAGATATTAGTGGCGACCTGGTTCTAATTAGATTTAGGAGCAGACAAGTTGTTCCCTATCTCCAGTCATGGCAGCCCCAAGAAGGTGATGGCCCCATAACAACCTGGGATTTACACGATTTTTATCCAAGCAACTCATATATCCCCCCCGGAAACAAAACGTCGAATATAATACTGAGCTGGGTCATAGAATTTGCTTACCAACTGAGCGTAGCATCCCTGCTTTTAATCGATTTGTTTTACCGCAAAGCAGTTATAAGTATAGCAACTTCTTTCAATTTAGACCTTTGACGTAACACAAGAATTGTTAATATTAGGCTTGTGAATATCAGGTAATCTATTTAGATAATCATAATCGGAGGGTTAGCAAATCCTATTAACTTGTAGATAATATGTTGCTTTTTAAATATATGTTGCTTGTTAAATTATGATTGTAATTTAAAAAATTGTATGCTTTTATGGTTTTTAAACAAAAATCGAATAAAGCAATTAAAAAAAAATAATAAATAACCCCTTGAATGCTGGTGACGGAACCACTCCGTCACCAGCAGCGGACGCGCTGTGCTGGTGACGGAGTGGTTCCGTCACGGCCCGGCCGCCGCGCCTGCGCGGCATTAATTCCACGCCTGCACTGAGCGTTCCATTGAGCGGGCGGGCGGGGCCGTGACGGAACCACTCGGTCACAAGCACAGCTCGCCCGTGGCTGGTGACAGAGTGGTTCCGTCACCAGCATGGAGGCGCTGCGTGGCCTCCCCTCCCCCCCAGCGGCGCGGCGGAATTACCGCCGGGGCCAAGGGGTTAATAACCGAGCTGAAACATACATTTCACCATTTTTTGGGGGGGGAGTTTTATATGGCGCAAACTCGACCGAAGGTATCAGAGCGCTTTACATGAGCACCAGCTGCAACACAGACGGTCACATTCATTTTGTTACCCACGAGGAGATTTGCTCAGGATCACAGGATGCTTAGCGTCCCTGCCGAGACTCGAACCCGCTTGCTTAGCTTCGAGGGCGACCGCTCGAGCCGTCCAAATTGATAAATGAATCACTCACTCAGACATTAAAACCATCAATGGAAAGCAGAGTAAATAAAATTCACAGAACCACATGTGTTCATAAGACATCAATAGACAAATACCTGCCCACAACACTTCAACCGCGACCTACAGACCTGGACTTTACACACCAAAGACAGCCTTAACAAAGACACAACGCACCAGACTGGCAGGGAGAGCAGAATACAGAACTGCAAACGAGGCCCATCCCAAAGCAACACCGAGAAGGAATGCCCATGGCAGAGGACTGGGCAGAAAGGTGGCACGAGGGTTGGCCCTCCCAGCAAGTATTTTTCACCTTGCCTAGTAATTTACCACGTTAGGATGATGTAAATAAAAAAGACGCTGAGGACACAATGTTCCTCATTGCAAGTGGCCTATTTTTATGCAATAATTATTGGATCTACAAAATTTGACACAGAGATCTAATTATCGCCTATGATTAAATGAGGCATAACAATGTGAACAACACACAGGACTCAATAATTGTCCGACTTTTCCTCCTTTTATGGGCTGGCATGTTTGACCTGCTTAAATTTAACAGGTGGTGCGCTGTATATCACATCCAGTATGTACAGGGTACAATGAATAAGAGCACCAACTCATAATTGCGATGTGTTTATCACACTTGTCGGTAATTGTCGGTCCACTTGCACTGAGGGTTATATGGGTTACTTATATTCAGTAACTGCAACCAAGCAACAGTGAGAGTGCCATGGATATACATCAACAGCAGTTTTTTACACAAGACTCCACAACCCACAGCTTCACATTGAGCACGTAAAATGGTAATTCCAATGTATTCTTTTCCTTTACTATTTTTATTTGCATGCCTTAAGTTTACTCCAAAAATCAGTCTTAGCTTCAGTGTCTTAGATGGATCGGATGCCTCTGCCTGTTGGCAGCCCTGGCTCATTCTGTTTGTTATTTTTGTGTTATTGGGAACTGTGCACAAGTCAATAAATGTGTGGAACCCATGTACAACACTTGCATCTTCTCAATGGCCATTCCTTACCCCTCACATGGGCTGAATAAAGATAAGACTTTCTTACCACTCTCCTGCATGAAGGATCTTCAGCACGGATGGATTCTAATCATTAATATACTGCATGTGCTTGCCCTGGCAGGGACTACCCAAAAACCATTGTTCTGATGCGATTTACACAAGTGCCCCAGGGGTGCAACAGGTGTTTGCGCCCGCACTGCATGCACTTTGGTGTTGCAGAAGGGGCCGCAGATGTGTGCAGCCCCTTCTGTAAAACCAATAGCGCTGGTGCACATAAAGCACCAGCGCTATCTTCAGGGGGCGTTCCCTCATTCGCATCGGGAGTGCCCCACACAAATTAGGGAATCCCTTTGCCTCTGCGCCTGTGCCGTATTGAAGACTCAGAGGCAAAGGAGCTGTCAGGAGGTGCACTGACAGTGCGCCACTTAAAAGGTGGTGCACTGACAGTGCGCCCCCTTAGAGCATCCTCTGGAGGGGTAAAAAGAGGTCCCATAGACCCCCCCAGATATCCCCATGCAGGCCAGTGCAGTCACTGACTGCAACCGCCTGCAAGGGGATCTCTAATCCCCTTTAAAAGTGCATGCAGGTTGCTGCCTGCACAGGTAAACATGGAGTGGCTGCTTCAAAGCCGCTCCGTATTTCACTTGAATGCACTACCCCCAGGACAGCACAACTTCACAGCTGTCCTGGCGCAGCGCATTCTATGTAATACGGTGCACTTTCTCTGTCCACGCCCGGCACACCTGTTTTAAGGTGCACCAGGGTGCACACAGGGAAAGTACGCCCTACACATAATGAGGTCCCCTCTGTGCTATTTCAGAAATTACAACCAGGACTCACTAATCTCCAACGAGTAGCTTGTGAGCTACTGGTAGCTCTTCAACTACAAGCTCTCCTTCTTGAATTAGCTGGATTAATATATGTATCACACAATTGAAACGTGTGTATTTGGAATTTAATGGTGTGTATTTTCATAACTTAAAACTGATATTTGGAGAAAAGTGGTTGGATTTCTCAAATATATTTAATAAGCTGATATTTGAGTGATAAATCATGAGGCATTAGGGAGACTTATTACTAATGTTAAAACTTGGTGCCAGGGCATTGCAGCTATGGTTGTTATGTATTACCCATGTAGAGGCGTTCTAAATTGATAAAGCCTTGTTCTCATTACGGATGGCTACCGTGTCTGATGAACTGAAGTGATACTGTGGGTATTCATGCGTGGAGTGTCCACTTATGTAACCTTTTCTGACATGATCACTAATACCACACTAAGGGGCATATCCTCAAAGAGCTATCGCCGAGTTATCAGCACTTTATTGCAGCCAAATTGGCGATAAATGAATCGCCCCATTCCCAAGCTGGCGCAAACCGCCTATATCACCAGTTTTCCGGCGATAGCATCCTCAAAGAACATCCCCACAGATGACCCCGGCAACTATCGCTAATGAGATACAGAGTAGACGTTCCCGAGCAAAAATCCGTGACAACACCACACCTCAACATTCTCAGCGACCAGCCTGATCTGCAATAAGATCACAAAATACGTGATAAGGCGAGTTAGCAGCAGGAAACTAACACCTGCTCTGACCTGGTGCAAAGTCGGACTACAACCAGAACAAGACAAGGGAGCCCAGACCACAGCCGCACCTGAAGAACAACAGATGCCATAGATACACTGATCATGCAGCTTGGAGCACCAACAGGGCCACAACACCCTCCTCCACCACCCCCAGGACCCCCTGGACCCACCCCCAACCCCTCCCGGACCAACACTGAGGCAGCGCAGACAAAGACAGCGACCGCCTGAAAACGCACCAACCTCACAGACCCAACACCAGGGAATATCATTGCCCACCACAGGCTCAAAAGGACAACCATCCTACGCATCCTGACCACCATTGCCCACAGGCTGACGGTACCAACAAAGTGGACAACAAACATCCCCTGCATACAAAGCTGCTGTCTGTGCTGCACCTGTTGGCCTTTGGGACTTTCCTACCAATAAATGCCAGAGTCGGAGGAGTCTCACAGCCAGCCCAATCCAACAATACAAGCCCCCCCCCCAACTGTCATAGATGCCATCATCAGCTTGGTACCACACTACCTATCCTTCCCCCACACTGTACAGGAACAGCTGGAGACCAAGCAAGGCGTCTACACCATAGCTGCCTTCCCTCGCATGTCAGGGGACAATTGACTGCACACATGCCCTACTTGTGCCCCCTGGCCACACTGCACACAATATCCGCTACCAAAAGCACACGCATTCCATCACTGTGCAGGCAATAGTGGACCACCGGGGAATCGCCACCAACGTCGACGCCAACCACCCATGCAGAGTGCATGAGTCCTTCCGACAGTCCATCATCAACCGTCGCTTCCAGGCTGGCATCTACGAAAGTTAACTGCTCGTTGGCAAGTACCAAATGAACACACCTCACACCTCAACTCCACAATCATGCAACTCACAACACTGGGAATGCACACGTCACAAACTCACATTCAACATGCCAAACAACATGCCCACCTACCAGACACGACAACACAAGTAACTGTGGTAACGGTGAACAGCCATGTCATGGCACCTCTGCCACCCAACTGCTGAATGTGGGGAGTGGTGGGAACCAAGTCTGTGGAAAGGAGGCAAGTGACCCATGAATAAGAATATACACAATGCAAAGTGTGGCATGGATGCGGTGGCCAGACTGCTGTATGCATACCACACACATATCCATGTTGATATACACCGCTGGTGTATGGAGTGCAGTGGACGCAACCATGTCACCCCAGCCAGTTGAGAAGATCACAGAAATGTAGCTTATTACGTCCCCCTGTAAGCATGAACAGAGTGGGCTGGCCCGGCGTACGCCAGGCCAGCCTAAGGGTGTGAATAAAAAGCACACAGCTCTGGGCATGGTTCTCTTCCGGAAAGCCCAACGTCTCTGCCAGGGCGGCACCCCTCACCCAGCCACGAGGCCGACGCCGTCTCCATGAGTGGTGTTGCCTACCATGCTGTACGTCAGAAAAGGGAGCCCAGACCACAGCCGCACCTGAAGAACAACAGATGCCATAGATACACTGATCATGCAGCTTGGAGCACCAACAGGGCCACAACACCCTCCTCCACCACCCCCAGGACCCCCTGGACCCACCACCTTCAGGTACTATACATACATTCTCTCCATTTACAAGCATAGCTGCTTCATTACAGCCACATACTAATGCTATCCCTCCCTATCTATGTAGGTGTCCCTACTCTCCTAGGTCCTAAAGAGACACTACATTGCACACAGGGTCGAAACATTGTCGACTGATTACAAAAGCAAACCATTAAAAACCAGCACTTATCATTGTATAAAGCGCGGTTCATATACTATATACTTTCTAATGGTCGTCTATATGATATATAGGAAACCTTGTACATATGTCACAAATATGTCACCACTGTTTTAGGTTCCATTTTTCACTGGGACACCACTCACTATTGTTAGATCATTGTTTTAATACCATGTGTGTATTTTGTAAAAAAAAAAAAAAAGAATATGTATAAATAATTGTTTGTGAAATACAAATTTAAAGTGTGTTCAGCTTCCTCTCCTTTTGACATTACATTAACCCATTACATTGTCATTGTGCATCATTATATCAAGATTACGTTGTCTTTAGTCCACAGGAGCCATTGTTTTCGATAATAATCTGATGCCATCGAAGCCGGAGGAAGAATCTTGGGACTGCGGCGGTCTTCTTTCCAGTGACCAGCCAACATCTATATCAAGCATCTGAACCACCAAGGAGACGGGTGGGAAGACTGCAGAAAAACTGACGGCGGGACCAGTTCCACCACGACCTAAATCAGGCCCTAAATTCAAAATAGAATCCACATGGAAATAATGTATCTGGATTTCTGTGATGAAACAGGTGTCATGGCCGGAGCTTCTCTTTCAGAGGCTTGTCTGCCAGCTCTGGAACTCTAGGTTACACAGCTGATCGTGCGCTCAGCGATTCTTCTTTTGTTATGACGGATTCTTACTAATTGCCTTCCTATACATCAGTCTCAAACTTCTGAAATCCTACTTTTAGAATGTGAAGTTGTTTTCTAGCCTTTTCGGCTCATTCATGTAGACACTATACTAAATGTTTGGTTTGTTTGGAATAAACACTGACAATAGAGTGCATAAAAGAGAGTTGTGTAGGGTGGCTACCACCCTCCCCGGTCACGATGAGCCATTTTCAGGGCTGATCTTTTGTATGATAACCTAAGCATTCTGGATGTTGTAGTTGTGTTTTGCTTCCACTGAACTGATTAGAGTGACACCGCGGATAACAAGGATTTGAAGGTGAAAGGTTCAGGATTGGACTCAGACCTCAAAATGTCCTGAAGTCAGATAGTCATCCTAAAGTAAGGTCTTCTGTGGACTGTAAGAAACTGGGCATTGTGTTTATGCTGAGGCAAATGACAAATAAACAAACTGATGTGACCTCTAGTGCTTTATGGGTTGCTGCACATGGAAATATTCCAAGAGTACCAGGGCAGCCAGTGGTTACTGAGCTCAAAATGTAATACTCTGGCTTTTACCACTGGTGTCCTGGACTTTAACCTGACTACAGAGTTCAAAACTGAGCACCAAGTGCACCTCTTTAGCACTTGACACTCAAGGTAGCAATGTCGAGTAGTCCAGGCTTACTTTGGGACGTTGTGTTGGGTAGGCACTCAGAACTCAGTAAAGTGTAAAGCCTTGAGACCCTACGGGTATGTAGCGCGCTCTATAAGTGTCATTGATTGAAGTGAATAACCTCCGTTAATAAATCACTTCCCAATTAGTGTTTTTTTCTTTTAAAGCAAAGGGTACTTTATTTCTGTACAGACAACTCAATGCTGTACATGAAAGTTCATAAGGCCATCAGGCTGTACAGGTTTATACCTGGGGAATAACTAGTGTGCTGGTGAACCAGCTGGTAGAGCCTAAATGCTTAACAGTTTATTCATGGTAAGCAGTCTTTAGCAGCAGGTTCTGAAAAGAAGGCTGCCTTTATTCCCAGGTGACCCACCCTAATTTTTTTTAGATGCTGTGTCTCTGTAGTCTTCTTGTTGTCCTTTCCCCTGTTTAGAATGTGTGCACATTACTTGGTTGGTTAAGGCCTGAACTACCCTCACTGGCTGAGAAGAGAGGCATACAATTCCTTCCTGCCTCAGACTGCAGGAAAAGGTCACATGGACATTGCTCTCGCCGACACTGTGGAAAAGTCAGCCCATAACGCACCTGATGCCCAGGCTGCTGGCGCAGGACGCCTCTTAGTTCCCATCTTGAACAATTACCAAATAAAGAGACGGGCGCTGGAAGCAGGAAAACAAGAATAGAGTTTTATTTCTCATGAGGAGAGCCTGTCATTTCGGACACTCGCATAGTGTCTTCAGGAGGTGCTCTGCCAAGTTTCTCTGAGGCTTCGTCTTTTATACACATGTTTATGATGCACAAACATTCCTTATTGCAATAAAGACGCTTTGAAAATAGGAGAAAGCATGCTTGGAATCCAAGCTTCAGGCCTATTCCCATACCAGTCGCTCAGATGTCATCCTCCCCTCCTGAATGTAACAAGGGATTGTGATCTCTCAGCCGGACATTCCTACCGGACACGAGGGGATGATCAGATCAAAGGTTGGGCAGGCGATAAGATCGTGCACTTTGGCTGGTGTATCACGGTTTTGTTGTGCTGGGCAGGAAAAAGGGGGATGTACACCCACGAGGCTTGGTCTTAGGACTTGGGACCGGGTCGAAAGGTCAAGTGTAGCCGGGGGGGGGGGGGGTTTGTCAGCTGAGGGGAAGGTTGTTCCTGGGAGGAAATGGGGGGGTGTGGGTCAAGCAGGAGTGCTACTTCTAGAGCAGGGTCACGCAGAGGGAGAGGGTCTTGTGGCTGATGCATGAGCAGTGCGCGCGGGGAGGGGTGCCGGGGGTTTAACAAACGGGCAGAGAGGCCATGGTGCCTAAAATGGCTATCTTGTACGTGTGCGCATGGGTCTATGCTGGCGGGATAACACAGTCAGCGTTTAGCGATATCCGTTCTGCTTACAACAAGGGGTACTGTGAACACAAATGAACGCCGCTTATGTACATATACATTGTCATTTTCAACAGTCGCCGCTTTTTTACATAAGCTAGTTCAGTTCTATATAGTCGATACGATAGGCAGAATGCGGTACATGTGAATTTACATTTGTTGGGTTCTTCATACAAGTCTAGAGATCGATATAATACTTAGTCGGTGTTAATCAAGAAAAAGGTTCAGACATATTATAGAATCAGGTTCTGACTTTCTCTCCGGTGACATCAACATACAGTAGAAAGTGCTCTGATACCTTCGGGTCTTGTCAGTGCTATAAGGGACTTTTGGAAAACTAAATACATGAGTGATCGATGAAACATTTTAGAAAGCAATACAAAATGGTTGAGGGAGGGATTCAATTCGATACAAGCAATTAGTCAAGGGGGTGAGTAGAAAGTTCAGGAAAAGGGGGGGGTCGTTGTCACAATGTCTTTTTAACAGAGTTCGTCTTCTTTTGTTGGCGCTGTTGAGCACCGGCGGTGGAGCTATAGGTCCAGCTCGGATCCATCCTTACACGTTGCAGGGTGCGATCAGTCCTCTGCTGTTAGATCACAGTCCTGTTTCCTAACTGATTTTCTTAGGGGTGCCTCATGCTGGGCACCTGCGTGTCTTTCTTTTTTTTCGTGGCAAAACCTCATTCTATAGTCAAAAGTTTATGCGAAAAGGGTGATGTTGTTGAATAATCAAGGGAAGAGAGGGAGGAGTGGGATCAGATCTCTGAGCACACCAAAGGGATCAAAGGAGCAAAGGACGACGAGCAGGCAGGCCCATCAGTCGGGCTCAAAAAGGGACGGGGACTTCAGGCACGAGTGGGTCAGCAAACCGAGGGCTTCAAGGCAGCCCTTCATTCCTTAATCTGCCGAGTTTGAGAGTGGTGCCTCGTCCCGCGTCTCGTTGCTCTGTGACTCCACCTTTGGTCGCTGTCACACGTGCTTCATGATCTGTGGCCAGGCTGTGCGTCACGTCCAGCTCCTCTCCTCCGGTGCTTGTATCTTTGAATGGGTACAAAACAAGTTTTAGAAAAACTGGCAGGAGAAGACATTTATATATTTCAATTCCGTCCCCACTCCTAAGTAGGTGGGGGATAAGTTCATCGGTCACAGTCAGAAGTCATCACTTATGGAGTAAAGTAAAGTCCACATTTGTAAAGCGCACAATCACCCGTAAGGGTCTCTAGGCGCTGGGGGCCGTCGGGAAGATTAAGCGAGCTATTGCCCAGAGTCACATGGTGCTGGGCTAACCTGCCGCCGGATCCGGGGATCGAACCGTGGTCCCCAGATTCCAGCGTCAGTCGCCCTGGCCGCGGCGCCACACCTCTCCCTAGTATGTAGGAGGGCATTATCATTGAATTCATAAACCTGTTTGGCGCTCATTCGTGATGTATGTGGAGAGAAATTGGACTTTTATACACAGTGTATTATATCAAACTCAAAATCGAGTCCTTATGTAGAGACTCGCCCTTTTTCTCTTTTTTTTAACCCAAGTACCGACAATCTTACATTTCCCTTTGGGGTCGGCTAACTCTTGCAAGCAGGGGCGTTATCGTCATGAAGAAGGGGGAGGGGGGGGGCAGATGTAAAACATGCTTTTCTTGGGGAGTGACCGTTAATCAAGGTCATCAATTACGCTTCGAGGGTAGCTGACATGAAGCTGGGGTTAATCGGGGGAAGTGGGGACGCTTTGGACATCCGCACTTAAGTGCAGAGGGGTGAGGTAATCTGGGCATTGGGAATTGTATTTCTAACGAGCTGGAAAACAGAAGACCATTGACGTTATAGTCCCCCTATAAAAAGGCCAGATTAGGGGACATCAGTCGTCTTACCTGTCCTTTCCTTCATTACCAACTCGGGTTCTATCGTTTTGCAGAAAGGAGAGGTAGTAATATGGCAAGTCACAATCGTTTTAGTTCCTGTCAATTTTGCCGAACACCTCTGTGTTCGAGGAGGCCCAATTACATTTGTGCCGGGGGGGGGCACAATCGTCACCATACAAGGAAGGAGGGAACAGGGGGACTTTAGAGAGAGAGAGAGAGGGAGAGAGAGAGAGAGAGAGAGAGAGAGAGGGAGAGAGAGAGAGAGAGAGAGAGGGGGGGAGAGAGAGAGAGAGAGGGGGGAGAGAGAGAGAGAGAGCGAGAGAGAGAGAGAGAGAGAGAGAGAGAGCGCACTCTAAATGGTCCATTCTGTACACGTATGACACGGAGAGAGAAAGAGAGAGAGAGAGAGAGAGAGAGAGAGAGAGACGTGTACAATAATGGGCCATTCAGTGCACACACAACACAGAACAACAGGGGTTAAGTAATACGGAAACACAGGCAGAGGGATGACGTAGATCCATACATTACGTACACACATACTCAGGTGAGGGAGACAGTACACGTATTATATACAAAAATCCAAGACAAGACATATAACCGTTATTGGCCATAATGATCTCTTCCTGTATGCTGCGCATCCTTAGCATCTAATCTCTTTTTACCCTTTTTCTTTTCTTTTATTGTCGGCTGCCTTTACTGGTCTTTGTGGTTGTACACGCTTACGCCTTTGGCAACCGGTCAAGAACTAACCTGGTCGGGCTAATGTGTTTTCAGGCTTAGGCAACAGTGGGTGTCAGTTGGGGGAACAATAGGGCAGCTTTGAGTTTCCGGTCCATGAGGGTGCGGAAAGGATGTAGTAATTTCCAAACACTGACAACATTCCTAGTCCTCCAAGCGGAGGGTACTAGAGTAAACCTCACCTCAGAATATTCTTTTAAACTTTCCCTATTTAGTTAAGTGTAGAATGCCTAATCATAAGTGCACGTCATTTTTGGTTGTATTATTCGGGGTGCCAAGCGAAGTCACATTTTGTATTTTTCGCTTCAGGCTGTCCTCCCAAGCACTAAATTCAGGGCATTGTTCGCTCATCGCGTGTAGGCACCATAATCGAACCCCTTTTTCCCATCTCTTCATCCGCTAGATCACCATTTTCTTCTTCGTATGTTAATCGACGTTCCAATGTGACCTGCAGAAAGAGGGAAAAAGAAGGGGGGCGGGGGCAGCATTTAGAAACATATTAGCGCGCATAAACCCGAAAAGGCTTTTACTTACTACATACTCGGCCTATCTCCACAGAACGCAGTCCTTGCCAGTTTGGCGTTTGAGCCCAGGTGGACCTTTTAGTGTGGGAGAGATGATTATCGGAAGCCGGTGGATAGCATAGGTCACCCAAGTGTGGTATTATGGATCGTATGCAGGGAGGCCAGGTGGCACTTCCTCGGGCGACTTAGGGGCATTTTTAGCACAATCTTCCTGATACAGGTGGCATATAAAGTATAGGCTAAATACCAGGATCTTTTAGCGGTTGCTTTAGGTTGTACAAGAATATGCAAAGTACATACAACAAAAACCTGGACCATTCATATTTGCAATATTTCTGCGTACTATACTTTTTAACCCTTAACTAATCGAGCTGAGCCATTTCACCTGTAATTCAGTTATATCGGAAACAGTGGTCATTTATTCGAAACTTACAAATTTACACGTGACAACTACGTACGTTTTCTCCAAAAATCTTTAATACAAAATGTCGGTGCATAAATATGGGCCTACAACCCCGTGGGCCGGCCAGAACTGTACATGTGGGGATACTTATTAGTGGAAAACCTAATGGAGTCGGTGGTCGTTGATTTCATAATGAAAGTGCGACAAGTGCAATAAAATCATATCGAAACTTCAGTGTAAGCAAGTATCATAAGTGTTGAAATTCGAACTTTCAATAATCATGATGCGCCAAACTTAACAACAATTCATTGTCCGAATGTTCAATCAGCACGTATCTCACTTCAATTCATTGTCCGAACACATAATCAGTACCCATCCCATATCAATTCATTTTTTTTTTTTTTTTTAAACTGTATACATATTTCATGACACCAAGGTTGAGCAATCGGGGTACAACAAGGAGTTGAAAGTTTCATTTGTACCAGCGCCATTTTGGGTGCAGCCAGGCAGATCCAGGCATAGTCAAAATCTCCACCAACTCGTGGTTGGCCCAGAGCCTCTTTCGGCAGTCCAAAAAGTTCCGTTAAAGGGCAACAGAAAGGATCGGCAGTATGAACCATCAGTCAAAAAAAAGAGGGGGAGGGAGGCAACATTTTTCCCTACCGGGTCATACTGGGTTTTTCACCGGAACTGATCCGAACTGTAGTCTGCAGGATTTTAGTCATTCAAATTGAGGCTGGCGTCAGCATGGGAGCGCCGATGTCCCGCGGCTACATTTTCATCGTTCCGCGGGCAATCATGGCAGTCATTCCCCATCGGGGGTATCTGCGGGGGTCGGGGACCCCCGCGGCTCCTATAGAATCTTCAAGGTCGAGGAGAACTTTTATGATGGTGGGACTCGTTTCTTAATCAACAAGCAACCGGGCCATCTCTTCACCCCGGGCCCGCTCCAGCAGGATCGTCCGCCATTTTACGAGTGGGCGAACCCCTGTCGGGTGAGTGGA
Organism: Lissotriton helveticus; assembly: GCF_964261635.1. Lineage (NCBI taxonomy): Eukaryota > Metazoa > Chordata > Amphibia > Caudata > Salamandridae > Lissotriton > Lissotriton helveticus. The sequence goes on from NC_136059.1 coordinate 257,677,354, forward strand.
GCGTTGGGGGTGCCGCTGGGGGCCTCCACCTGGGGAGGTGGGAGAGGCTCGTTCGCGCCGCCTCTCCCTCCCAGCGCACCCCACGCCGTTTTCCTCGGCGCTAATATACATGATGGCCGGACCAGGCGATGAGAGAGGGGGGGGGTCGGAGGCATAGGCAAGACATCCCCCCCCCATTGGCCTGCAAGGCGCCGCTTCAGGGCCGACCGGGGAGCTTCTACCAAGCCGTGGCTGGACCAGCAGATGCAAGGGGGGGGTCGGTGGCACGAGCAAGACATCCCCCCCCCAGTGTTGTCGCAGCCATTGTTGAAGAAGTGGGGACGGCCGGACCCTGTCGGCCTCGGCTCTTCTTCGGGCCCACCTTACTAGATGACCTCCGGCCGACGGCTGGCAGCAGGACCCGCCCTACACGTGCCGAAGATCTCGTCTTCCGGATGGGCGTAGCCGTGAACCTGCTGCATTTCGGGAGTTTCCAGAATGGGGGTAGGTATCTGTTGACTTGTATCTATCTCATGTTACCGTTATTGGGGCGTGGCAGGCGGTGGGACAGACATGTTTGGAGCAGTGAGGGGTGGCGAAGCCTAGTTGCCTTGTGGCTGCCGTGATGTCAAGCTTGGCTTCTCTCACCATTTTCACGTTTCTTATTACGGACTTATTTCTTAACGTTTCTTATTTCTAGCGAAATCATGTGTTTCGTCGTGAGCTATTTCTAACGTTTTCTTATTTGTAGCGAAATCAAAAACTCATCAGTGGCCTACTGATTTTGCTTTCTTATTTTTTTCTTCCCTTTTTATTCCTATCGTGTTTCATGCTAAAGTTTCTGTTAACAGGATACGGTGATTACTTCATTATTATTGCATATGTCCTTTTTATTAGGGGTGCCCTCTGATCAAGCCAGATGACCTACCTCTAATAAATGGTCCGGGTGGAACTAGTTTACCAATCAGTGGGGAGTAGATAGGCCCGAGATATTACAACGGAGGACAAAGGTCCGCATTACCTACCCTTCACTACTTGCAAATATTAGACAGAATATTTCCTTTCTACGTTATTTGCGAACAGACAATACCTCAAGAGAACTATTCCTTGAACAATAAATGTCCAGACAATCAATCAATCAATGGGGAGAAAAACAGGCATGACGGATTACAACGGGGACAAAAGTCTGCATTACCTATCCTTCACTATCTGCAAAGGGGGGCAGAATATTTCTATTCTTCCCTGTTTGTAGACAGAGAATATCTCAAAGAGCAATAATCGATAAAAATCGATAATCAAACAATCAGTGGGGAGAAAAATAGACATGACGGATTACAATGGGGGACAAACGTCTGTATTACCTATCCTTTACTATTTGCAAAGAGAGAGGAACGTTCCTATTCATCGCTGTTTGCAAATAGAAAATGTCTCAAAGAGAACCAATACTTCAAATACAATCAATCAATCAATCAGATGGATAAAGCCATCCTACCAATCGGACGTAAAGACGTCCTACTTAATCTTACCCGGACCGGACCGTGTGGGCAATTCTTCGCCTTCCTTTTTCCAGCGCCCAATCGTTCTTTTTCTCCATGTTTTTACCGCAGCATTCCTGTGGGATTCCAGTCAGGACAGTAGGTCACTTGAGAGAGGTCCGTTCGGAATCGGTGAAGTTCATTCAATCGGCAGCCGGACGAGGGCCCTCTCAAGGCAGGTATACTCCAATCGTTTAGATGTTCACCCCATCGTCTGGACCTCTCTTACCGGACCTCATGTCGCTGATGGGCCCCGCGTTGGGACGCCAATTGTGGAAAAGTCAGCCCATAACGCACCTGATGCCCAGGCTGCTGGTGCAGGACGCCTCTTAGTTCCCATCTTGAACAATTACCAAATAAAGAGACGGGCGCTGGAAGCAGGAAAACAAGAATAGAGTTTTATTTCTCATGAGGAGAGCCTGTCATTTCGGACACTCGCATAGTGTCTTCAGGAGGTGCTCTGCCAAGTTTCTCTGAGGCTTCGTCTTTTATACACATGTTTATGATGCACAAACATTCCTTATTGCAATAAAGACGCTTTGAAAATAGGAGAAAGCATGCTTGGAATCCAAGCTTCAGGCCTATTCCCATACCAGTCGCTCAGATGTCATCCTCCCCTCCTGAATGTAACAAGGGATTGTGATCTCTCAGCCGGACATTCCTACCGGACTCGAGGGCAGGAGGGGATGATCAGATCAAAGGTTGGGCAGGCGATAAGATCGTGCACTTTGGCTGGTGTATCACGGTTTTGTTGTGCTGGGCAGGAAAAAGGGGGATGTACACCCACGAGGCTTGGTCTTAGGACTTGGGACCGGGTCGAAAGGTCAAGTGTAGCCGGGGGGGGAGGTTTGTCAGCTGAGGGGAAGGTTGTTCCTGGGAGGAAATGGGGGGGTGTGGGTCAAGCAGGAGTGCTACTTCTAGAGCAGGGTCACGCAGAGGGAGAGGGTCTTGTGGCTGATGCATGAGCAGTGCGCGCGGGGAGGGGTGCCGGGGGTTTAACAAACGGGCAGAGAGGCCATGGTGCCTAAAATGGCTATCTTGTACGTGTGCGCATGGGTCTATGCTGGCGGGATAACACAGTCAGCGTTTAGCGATATCCGTTCTGCTTACAACAAGGGGTACTGTGAACACAAATGAACGCCGCTTATGTACATATACATTGTCATTTTCAACAACACCCGTGCTGTTCTTGGGCTTCAGATGCAAGCTCACAAGCTTGTATTCTCCAGATAAGAGGCAGGATGGCCCGGCGTAGTTGAGAAGGGATCTGGGATGCTTCCAATCACAAACCTGCCACCAAACAAAGTAAAAACACACCGACATGGTGATCATAGCCAGCGGCGGCCGGCACAGGTAACTGCGGTGATGCGGGAGGCGTGGGAGCAGGGGTAAGTCAAAATACAATGGAATAGGTATAATTAAATAAATAACACATATTCTGTCGGCTTCCCCCCCTGCCGCGCCACACCACGCTTACCTGTGCTTACCTATGCCAGCCGCCGCTAACCATGGCAGAGAACAAATAATCTGTCAATTGTAGATGTGATCCTCTCACAGCACCGAACCTGTTAGAGGTGCTAGTCGACTTTGATGGTGACCACTGACCATGGTCTCAAGGCTTTTTGGCACCCAGTTATAGAGGCGCTTTGGCAGTCTCTTGATACACTGCCAATTGCAGTATCAAGACTTCAAACTTCTAGGCACTTTGAGGAAGCCTTTATGACCTTCATAGGCTCTCCAACCTCAGGAGAAGCAAAACACTATGATCCAGACATGCTATAGAGGGACAACAAAAGGCCTTACCGCATGGCCCAGCGATGCTGGTCCTTCCCTGGATCACAACAAGCCTATGCTTTCACTTCTCCGCCAGCTCCTCATTGCCCCCTTTTCTAAGAAGCATTACGTTTGCTCCAGCACTCCTCTCCTTATGGTCAATGGTCTTGAGATGGTTTTAGGCAGCTCTATCTGCAAAGATAGAGAATTTCCTAGATTTATGATCCTGATCCTTGCAATTGGAGTTGACTGTCAGCAACTCCAGCCTCCACGCTCAAACCCTTTCCTGGTCTTCACTGGTGTGTAATCCTCGTACTTGTTTGATGAGAAATCCTGGCTCAGTGAATACAGGTTTAGCTCCATCATAATGCTCAGTTCAAAGACAATTTCTTGATTACAGTGGTCCAGCTCTAGGACCAGTCTCAGACAGATCCTGTTGTTTCTTCCCAGACTGGTCCATCCACAGTCTTTGTCTAGTAGTGTCAGCTGGAAGAAGTGGTAGACTGAGAGCCCACAAAAGAGGGAGATGTTGCCCCTCTCAACTACCACAAATCCTATTGTGGTTAATCCCTCACATGGACATATGGAGCAGGTCTGTCAGTGATCTGATGGTCCTTCTTTTTCATAAAATAGGATGCACACGCCCCTCTGAACCACACCGCTCAGTTCTGGGTCTCACTCCAGGCCGCAGCGAACGCTCAACATCATGCATGATTATTGTGTTTTTTTAGGACTACAAATCCCAAACCCATTCAGAACGTGCTATGGTGACCAAGGGCACGGATATACCCTCTTCCAAGTGAAGCACAGGAACAATCCTGGAATACGTTGTCCCTCTATTCTGCCTAATATCAGTGAACCTGAGAGGATGTACCATTGCACCTGCAAGTACTCGCTGTAGTTCCTGCTCCCCACAGGTAGTCAGTTAGGTGCATGCTCAAGTGGCCAGTTACTCAGTACCAATTTTCCCAGTGGAGTAATGCAAAATGATAGCCCCCCCTTTGCAGAATATGAAGGTGGACGCCTGAATTTCCTACATCTTACAGCTTTTCTTTGGCCTTGGGCTAAATTGTGGCCATTGAAGGTTTTGGGAACCCCTACGCCGCAAGGGCCTGTGTTTCGCCCTTACCAGACACTTAGTTTATTTACCCTCCAGACAACTTGGCTTTTAGACAGGTTAAACTCATAGATCACAAACTCATAGATTCCTCTACCTGTGTGTTGCTTTTGTCAGAAAGGGGATAAATCTGGGCCCTCCATGGTCCTCAAACAGAAGATGCAAATCTCTTAGGGCCTGATTTAGAGCTTGACAGATGAGTTACTCCATCACAAAGGTGACGGATATCCTGCTCACTGTATTACAAGTGCCAGCCCATGGCACTTGAAATACAGCGGACGGGATATCCTTGACGTTTGTGACAGAACTTGTAATACGGCGGATGGAATATCTATTATGTTTGTGACGAGGTAACCCGTCCGCCAAACTTGAAATCAGGTCCTAAGTCTCTAAAGATCTGCATAGGATACCGACTAGGTTTCCTTGAACACCCAGGTTCTGAGGGGCACGGGGTTACAACATTATACTAGATGTAGGTTTCATTGGAAGCATGCTCATCAGCATAATAATAAACCAACAGTCTCAGTCTATCAGTGGCATTTGTTCTACTGTAGTCTAGGAAAGATGCAATCTTCCCCTGGCCTGGCTTTTGACCAAGGTCCAAAGGTAGATCTCCGATGCTTCAGAGGGACAGCACACATTTCTTCTATCTACCAGAACAGGGAGAGAAACAATCCGTCTGTAAATCAGGTAAACAATCCTACAATGTATGTCACTGATGGTGGACTTTCCAGTAAATGTGTGACCTTGAAATGTAGGAGTTTATTGGCAGTCTGCACGTATCTAGTCTCCTTAACTTGCTGTTGTGTTCCCCAGTGAGTTGTGGACACCAGTTTTAAGATAGTGTGACAGTCTGTCGCTCTTTCCAATGGAATCTTCGTCAAATGCATCTTCTACAGATATTAAATCGAATCAAACACGTTTTCGTTGATATGGGTACCAGCATAATTCCCGGTGAATTTAATTCTGCACAGGGGCAGAACAGTTGCCATAGTTTCCAGCAGAGGACTTTCATCCATCCACCAAATCTAAATAGGTAATGTATACCATTTTAGGAGAGGATGGTAAATGTACCCTTTTCGTTGTTGATTTTCTTTAGTAATAGGGAGGAGTATCTGAACAGGCTACTTGTTCAAGGAATTTCAGACCAAATTACATTTGTTGTTTTAGTGCATTACACAACTAGTAAAAAAGGCATTTTTGATTAATTTTGCTACAGTTCAGGACCACTTTAGGGTGCTGCCTTAAGGCAGGTCCCTGAAATACTGATGAGGCTGCAGACACACCAGTTACGAGTCCGTTTTGTGCAGGTGTGATGGTGGCAATCACAAGTCAGGCGTTAGCTACTGACACACCACTGGCACTACTGAAGAGTAAGTCACAGGTCAGCTCAATGTCTCAGATTAGCGGGTGTCTTATCTTCCACACTGTATGCCAGTCTTTCTTCTATTTCACATAATATGCATCTGACGATTGGCACAATGCTGGCACGGCATCATTTCGTATTTGCTGCATAGCCGAGGATTCAATGGGCATGACATCTTCAGTACTGGTCTGATACAGACTTAAGTGTGGGCACTGCCAAGCAGCTGAGGTGGCAGTGGCACTGTGCCCACCGAACCAGCCACATCCTACTCAGCCAAGGCATCTTTCCAAATTCTGAGTTTTTGCTTAAATGCTTTTACTAACAAAGCAAAAGCTTTTTTGGACATAAACACAGAATGCTGGCCGGCCCGCCATGCCATGTCGGCATGTTGCACCAGCCGGCCTTTTTCATATTTCAGAGACAAATGAGTTTTCTTTCATTTAAAATGAATACAAATCTATGTTCCTGACACACCTGAGTTTTTTCCCCAAGGTATGAGAGAAATTAATTATTTTTTCCAACATGTACCGCCATGCTATGCGATCCACCCCAGAACAAACGTGGCCAACATGGCATCAAAAGGTCATCCCTAAATAGGGCAGGACTTCTGGCCAAGCCGGCGACCGCTTCACTGTTGGAAGTACAGTGGATCCCTACCTATAAATGAGGTGGGGTATTGAAAGGGTGTAGAACAGGGCATTCAACAGTGTTTGGCAAATGTGCCAACAATAATAGCCTCTACGTTAGGCCAATGCTATCATTTAGCTAGCTCGACGCCTACTGTCTCAGTGTGAGAAACTTGCAGTGTCCTGAACAATTTTACCACTCTCAAGATTGCAATCCACACCACCATCAGAAGCACACCTTACTTTTCACATAATGTGCTGGTCCAGCAAATGTTTTATTTCCTCCATGAGATGGTCCTCTGTTTGTTTCCTCAGAGGTTTGAAGAACGCAAACATATGCCTGACCCTAAATGTAAATGAATGCAGGCTAGACTTCCAGTAAACAAGTGAGGCTCTGGTAAAATATAAAATGCATGGCTAGACAAAAAAGCATTGGCATAGCCAATTGGTCTTGTCTTTGGGACCTCATAAGTGTTTAGCCAGATATATTGACTTTGTCTATGTCTTTAAGCTGTGCTGTACAGAGGTCTGCAGCATGATGAAAAGTTATAATAAAGAAGTGTCAGAAGCATGTTTATTACCTTATATATGACCAATAAAGCATTATGTACAACTGAACGACCATATTGAAAAAGTATTAACAATAAATAATGTCTTGAGTATTTATTTGTCCTTTCAATGCTGGCAACTTCTATCTGCCTGTCTCAATGGTTGCTTCTTATGTTGTTTTTTGTTATGGGGGCATAAATAACAGGAGGGTGAAGGTTGGGAAATAGTACCTGTATAACAGTCAGTGAGAGAGTCAGTCAGTTAGTCAGTCAGTCAGTGAGAGAGTCAGTTAGTCAGTCAGTCAGTGAGAGAGTCAGTTATTTAGTCAGTCAGTGAGAGAAAGAATGAGAGAGTCAGTCAGCCAGTCAGTGAGAGAGGCAGTGAGAGAGTCAGTCAGTCATTTAGTCAGTCAGTCAGTGAGAGAGAGAGAGTCAGTCAGTCAGTCAGTGAGAGAGTCAGTCAGAGAGTCAGTGAGAGTCAGTCAGTGAGAGAGAGAGTGAGAGAGTCAGTCAGTCAGTGAGAGAGAGTCAGTCAGTGAGAGATAGTGAGAGAGTCAGTCAGTGAAAGAGTCAGTCAGTCAGTGAGAGAGAGTGAGAGAGTCAGTCAGTGAGAGAGAGAGAGAGAGTCAGTCAGTGAGAGAGAGAGAGAGAGAGAGAGAGAGAGAGAGTCAGCCAATGAGAGAGAGTCAGTCAGTGAGAGAGTCTGAAAGTCAGTCAGTGAGAGTGAGAGAGAGAGAGTCAGTCATTGTGAGAGAGAGAGCCCATTAGGAAGTGTGAGAGAGAGTCAGTCAGTCAGTTAGCCAGTCAGTTAGTGAGAGACAGAGAGAGGGAGAGAGAGAGAGAGAGAGAGATTCAGTCAGTCATTTATTCAGTCAGTCAGTGAGAGAGTGAGTCAGTCAGTCAATGAGAGAGTGAGTCAGTCAGTCAGTCAGAGAGTCAGTGAGAGTCAGTCAGTGAGAGTGTGAGAGAGTCAGTCAGTCAGTGAGAGAGAGACTGAGAGAGTGAGTGAGTCAGTCAATGAGAGTGAGAGTCAGCAAGTCAGTCAGTCAGTCAGTGAGCGAGTCAGTCAGTCAGTAAATTAGTCAGTCAGGGAGACAGAGTGAGAGAGTCAGTCAGTGAGAGATAGCGAGTTAGTCCGTGAGAGAGAGAGAGTCAGCCAGTGAGAGAGAGAGTCGGAGAGTCAGTAAGTGAGAGAGAAAATCAGACAGTCAGTCAGTGAGAGAGTCAGTCAGTGAGAGAGAGAGTGAGCGAGAGAGTCAGTCAGTCAGTCAGTCAGTCAGTGATAGAGTCAGTCAGTGAGAGAGTCAGTCAGTCAGTCAGTGAGACAGTCAGTCAGTCAGAGAGAGAGAGAGTGAGAGAGTAAGTCAATTCAGTTAGTCAGTCAGTCAGAGAGTCAGTGAGAGAGCCAGTCAGTCAGAGAGTTAGAGTCAGTCAGGGAGAGAGAGATAGAAAGAGTGAGTTAGTCAGTCAGTGAAAGAGAGATTGAGAGAGTCAGCCAGTCAGTAAGTCAGTGAGAGAGTCAGTCAGTGAGAGAGAGAGAGAGTCGGAGAGACAGTCAGTGAGAGAGAGAGTCAGAGAGTCAGTCAGTGAGAGAGAGAGAGTCAGACAGTGAGAGAGAGGGTCAGTCAGTGAGAGTCAGAGAGTCAGTCAGTGAGAGAGTGTGAGAGTCAGTCAGTGAGAGAGAGAGAGACAGTGAGAGAGTGGTAGACCTGGGCTGGACTCTCTCAGTCACAGAACGTCGCAGCGTCACAAACAAGATATATGGAGCATAACTTAATAATCTCTGTGTGACTTGGAGTCTCATTGTAACAAGCCCCAGGCAAACCAGTAATATTGCTCAAGAACCGAAGAAGAAACAAATACCACTACACCTGGGAAGTAATGTTGTACTGTCATATACAGTGGGAAAACCAAGGTACAATTAGACACGGGGCCAGAGATTTACCGCAAAATTACAGACAAATAGCCCTTCTAGATGCCATAGGCAAGGTTTTCACTAAATGCTTGTTGAATTCTCTGAATGACTGGGTGTCTGTGTCTGCAATATTACCACTAGAGCAGACTGGCTTTAGGAAACAGCATGGTACTCTTGATAACCTTACTGCTCTCCAAATTTTGGTTGAAAAATATGTTACTGTTCGTAGAGGAGCCGTTTATGGGGCTTTTATCGATTTCTATACGGCCTTCGATAAGGTAGACAGATCTCTTTTGTGGAGCAAGTTAACTAATTTAGGGATACCTTCCAGCTTGCTGAAATTGATTATTGCACTTCACACAGATACCTGGAGCAGAGTTTTAATGGGTGGCGAGAGAGGACTATCTAAGGTTATACCCACAAACAATGGACTTAAACAGGGCTGCCTATTGGCTCCATTATTATTTTCTTTATATATTGCTGACCTCCCCAAGGCTCTATTGTCCCCTAGCAATGGTATTGCACCAGTTTTGGGAAGATCTCCAATTACGTGCTTGATGTACGCAGATGATATCTTAATTTTGGACCTCACTCCAAAAGGCTTGAATTGTCGATTACAAGCTTTGTTCTCTTACGCTGAGGCTCATTTTTTAAAAATAAACACTTCAAAAAGTAAAATAATGTGCTTCCAGGGAAAGAGAAAGTCCAAATATGAAAATTACTGCTGGTCTGTTGGGGGGGAAAGACTAGAAGTAGTCACCTCCTATCCCTTCCCTGGGAAGATAGTCACGAATAATTTAAACGAAAAAACCCATACTGAGACCAACAGTAGGAAACCTTTGGCTCAAGGGAAGAGTCTCATCTCCCTTTACAAAGCGACAGGTAAAAGGCATTTTTCCATATTGCTCGAGGTCTTCCGAGCAAAAATCCCGGCAACCCTAATCTATGGCCTAGAAATAGTGGACATGGCACGCTGGAATTTTTTAGATTCTACCGAAGGAAAGATCCTTCGTAACCTAGCTTCTGTAAATACGGCAAATTCAACGTCTTCGTTAAGACAAGAATTTGGACTGCGCAGCTCTCGGGCTCAGGCAGCTGTGAGTGTGGTGCGGTGGGTTTTTAATATAGCGGGAGGGATGCCTGGCACACTGAGGTGTTGGGTTCCCTTAATGTTTACTCCTCAATTGTAAGGAATTTCAGACAGGCGATCGCTTTATTGCAGCTAGATGAACAAAACCTCTTCTCACTGTCTATAGCTCAACTAAAATTATCTCTAAAGACCGCGTCTTGGGAGCTAAGTTCTAGAATAGACAGTAGGACAAATAAAGTAAAGAGAGGAATGTTATCTATCGGTAACTTTTGTGAACTAAAAAAATCTCAGCCATATTTATGTTGGAATCTCCCGCATGGAGTCAGGCGATTTATCCTTTTGCTAAGAAATAACTTGCTCCCTCTGAACTGTCTCCTGGCAAAATGGTATGGTGGATCTGATATTTGTGATCTTTGTAACCTTAATCCCCAGGATTTATACCATGTTGTTTTTGTCTGTCCAGCACTTATGGCCTATAGGCGCAAATGGTTAAAGCCCATGTGCCTTCAATTGGGCATTTTTACTGCTTTTGATTTTCTTGTAGCAATGGCGAAACCCCCAAATGAAATGTTTTGTTTTAAATTGTTTAATTACTTTAAATGTTTCCTACCATTGTATTGATATTCTTATCTATTTTGAAGAAATCTTGCTGTGTTTTTTTTTTTGGATATGTGGATCTCAATTGAGTTCCGTTATCATTAATAAATAAATACGAAAATTAGACACGGGTAGTCCACAAGGAATACAGAGCATAGTCACATACAAGTACAAGTGTAACACAAACGACTGAGGGAACTGACAACAGGCAAAACAATGAAGTAGAAGAAGCAAGTATGAACGCAAACGAGTAGGATAAGCAAGAGAGTGGCAACAACCGCCCTGTTGCCAAACATCCATCCATATTTCAAGAGAACCTTAATGGGGATCCACAGCGGGAGGTACAATGAAAGAAACACAACTAGAAGGGAACTCACAACTAGATGAGTAATCATCAAAAGATGAATAAAACATATGATGGGTTGAAAATGATGTAAACATGTGAAAGCCTTGTTAACCCCAAAACGTCTGCCTCTTTGAGAGATGTGATGAAATTGGTGTTTATAGACAGTATAGAGGTTACAACAGGTAGAAAACTGGACCGGTATGGGGGGGTACTTTTCTGTCTTTACTCTCCATGCCATTCATGAACTGAAAGTAAAGGTCACACTGTCAGAATACATTGTCACTTTCAGCAAGCGCGGTCCGCGGTCCCTAAAGTGAAGCCGGACCGAGCTACAAAGAACAAACAAAGAAGCGTGGAAGGGGTGCAAACATGGAGCGCAGGCCGCTAATTAGTAACTTGATCCACGACGAGGGAGGAATGCAGCTGCCAGCCTGCTCGCGCTGCTCGCTCCCGAGAGCAAAACGCCGTGGGAGTGAACGTTTGAAGAAGAGGTGGGACATGCACCCGCCTTTGGCCATTTGCGTGCTTTCATTATTGAAAGAAACCCGCAAAGGCCAATCAGATGTATGGAAGGAGTCCGACCCACACAGAGAGTATGGAGCAGCGCATGAACGCTGCGCTAGGCTCGACCTAAAAATGTGGGAAGGAGCAGGTGGGTTGCAGTGGCACTCCAGGGTGGCAAAGATTTTGTAATTGTGCTGGCACAGGCTTGATCAAGAGAAACCTTGTAGCGTAGACGGAAGGAGCAGACAGCTTGATGTACAATACAAATCCTTACTCTGCTGGCCTGCTACAGGATGGAGGCCATGGCAGGCGACTCCTGTCGTCTTCACGTTCCTAATTCAACCAGCAGAGGGTATACCCTGTTTGGTGGCTTAGCGAACTAATGCACCCACTGTATGGATCTGTGTTTGACCTTATGGTCACAGGTTCAAATCCATGGGGGCTCACTCAGCCTTTCATCCTTCTGAGGTGGATAAAATTAGTACCATTGAGTTGGGTAACAATAAACATCTGTTCAGTGCCAAGATACACTTCTGGGTGAACATGCCCTTTAAAAAAGCATGTTATGTTATATTGGCACATACAACCTCATTACATGTCCCACTCAAATGCCAGGATGGAACGCACACGTTGTTTGTGCTCGGTCATGCTGTTATGAGATGTGCTTAATATTACGCTCTCAAAAGATTTCCCCATGCACACTTAGCCAGGTAATTGATAGTAACATTTGCAAAGAGGTTGCAGTCAGAGATGAGGAACTACAGAGCATCTTCACTCCCAGACAGCAGAAGTCTTAGACCAGGGGTCTTCAAACTGGGGGCCTCAAGTGATCCCAGTGGAGCCGCCAGGATCTGCCAAAAGAAGCATTATGCTGATAACGGAGCTTTGTTTTAAGCAAGCAGCAGTAAACAGCTCTGCAATGGGCCATCCCTAACATCTTTTATTATTTTTATCCTAGCTGGGAGTATGTGTCAAAAGGTAAGGGACACCAAATATTCTTCAAAACCCCCAACCCCCTTTTCTAATAATCATACTGGCCCGATTCACAGAACTAATCTGAGACAAAATCCTAAACTTACTACTTTTGGTATTCACACAATGCACTTACTACTTTTGGTTAAACTTACTACTTTTGGTATTCACAGAAGGCATTTAGTAGTAGTAAACTAACTTTACTACTACTAAATGCCTTCTGTGAATACCAAAAGTAGTAAATTTAGGATCTTGTCTCAGATTAGTTCTGTGAATCGGGCCCTATGTGGATATCTTTACACGTTAGTAAAGCCTGCCTGACCAGAATAGTATGTTTGGCAATCATGTATTTAATTGCATTTTTAAAACCGCATGAGAACTCCACTGAAATGTTTAAATAAATCTAGATATATTTAAGCATTGCCAATTTAATAGAATAATTGTAAAAAAATTCTGAGGGGGTAAGATGATTTGTTTTCCCTCACAAGGCAGAAGCGGCATTAAAACGTTTGAAGACCACTGTCTTAGACAATCCTGTGTGCGCCAAAAGGAAGGCAATTCACTTACAGTATATTTAAATTATTCACTTCATAATAATACTTTGCTCTAGTGCCTAGACGCTAACGAAATAACTGTTGTGTGGTCTGTCAGCAGCATTTTCAATGTCTCTCCTTTGTGCTCCTCTCTCAAAGGATAACCCTCCATTAATAGGTCCTTGTGTGCATATCTGTCTTTGCCATCTCAGCAGGACAGCTAGACAAAGTTGTACTCATTAGCCCACAGCAACAGTGCAGTTTAGAAATAAGTGTTTTTAGAACATAATAGAGAAGCAACTTCAAATATAAACTTGAGTAACAGCAAATTGCTCTTCGACCATGGACAGATAAATCGAGAGGTGATTTTCTTAGTTTTGCAATTCTTTATTCAGACTACTACTGGTTGAGGAAAGTAATTTCCACGCAGAAAACGCGTTTCGCCCAGTTTAGAAATACCCCAGCACTATCATGCACACAACAAATCATACCGTTGGCTGAAAATTTCCCATGTTAACGGCACACTTAGATTAAACCAAATGTACTTTTAGCCATGTAACAAAATTACATGTTAACTCGCACTCCAAGCACCATCATGCACACAGCATAGGTCAATGCCATTTAGAGGGGTAAGCATTTCTCACCTATGTCAAATTATATTCAAATCTCAACTATACCAACAGTAGGCACTAAGGGGCATATTACCAAGCAATAGCGATAATTATCGCTATTGCTTGGTTAGAGACAAAAATTTACCGCTGAGCTGCGGCGATTTTTACCGCAGATAACCCTTGGTATTACCAAGGTTTATCGCAAATGCGATAAAAAACGGCCGCAATGCATGAATATCGCTTAAAAGTCACCTCCCATTGGATAACATGGCTAAGAACTGCTCAGGGCAGGTGTTAGCATTTGGAGATATTCGCGCTTAGCGCGAATATCTCCAAAAGTTGGTAATAGGAGATAGCGATGTTAGCGACTGTTTCCAGTCGCTAACATCTTGGCACGCCCACTTTGCATGTCATTAGTGATAAATATCACTGACATGCAAAGTGGGGCCCAAGATGGTCGCTATCTCCTACTAGCTGTCGCTAACTGGTGTTAGCGACAGCTAGGTAATAGGGAGATAATTTTATCTCCGCCTTCTTGGCTTTTAAAGCCAAAAAAGCGGAAATAAACCCCCTTGATAATATGCCCCCTAAGGGCCAGATGTAGGTGGCCCAATACTGGTCAGTAATGGCCGAAATTACCGAATTTCGGCTGTTACCGACTGGTATTTGGTGTTTAAGATGTAGGGGGCCTTAAATTTACTGATTCGGTAAATTTACCGATTCGGTAAAATACCGAATCGGTAAAATTACAGAATCAGTAAATCTAGATGTAAGTGGCACTGAAAACAGTGCCACAGGCCCTTAAGAATTCGTTATTTACCATGAAATACTATTTCATGTTAAATGACGAATTCCTGTATACATGCACATCTGTGCATGTACACCTGTGCCATGTGGCACACATACATGCCCTAAGAGCATGTATGTGTGTCACATGGCACACAAGCCACAATCAGGGGTGCAACAGGGTGTCAAAGTGACACCCTGTCCCCCTTGTCAATTCGGTAATTTTACCGAATCGGTATTTGCCGATTCGGTAATTGACATTGATTCCTATGGGCCGCAATGGCAATTACCGAATCGATAAATACCGATTCAGTAAATACCGAATCCTACCGATTCGGTATTTTTTACCGATTTTTTACCTACATTGGATTTACCGATTCATAAATACTGAATCGGTAAAATTCGGTATTTATGAATCAGTAAATCCAAATTACCTACATCTAGCCCTCGGACCAGTCCCTAGCCATTCATCTGCACAACATGGGTCCACGTGGTAGCAGGCTGATCTTTTGCCACCTTGAAGGTATGCATATTAGCCATCCTGAAGAAATGACCCTAACAATATCTCATACACATATGAAATGACTTTTATACATAAAATGGGCAAAGATGTCTTGAAACTTCACAGTCACCTTTTTATAAATAAAACACAACACTTTAGGAAGTCTAAAGTCCAACTAGTATTTAATGCAAAATAACATGCAGCACAGCAAAAGATTAAAGACAATTGTCACTTCTAGGGTTAATTCAACTGAATGCCTATGTTTTTTAAATTAAAGTCATATTTTATTACAATATGTTTTTGGTAAACCCTCGCGATGCACAGCTTTTTGGCCATGCATGGGGGGAGTGTTGCTGCCTCAACGCACATGGCCTTTGTGGGTGGCAGTGGGTTGGCGCATGGCGTGGACGTGGCCACAGGGCCTGACCTTATGGGCCCGGCCCTGTATCTAACCTCCTGCTTGAGGCCAGCTGCCTGCTACGCATAGGCACAGATCCACAAACACACATGGAAGGGTTGTGCTGTTGAACCCAACAGTTTTTTTTGTGGTCCGTGGGGGGGTTCCTCTGGGACACCCCCCATAAGGACTATGGGAACAGGGTGCTTATGTATATTGTTTAGGAGTCTCCAAGACCTAAATTTGCAGCTCCAATATTTTTCTTCATGTTGTGACCTCCAATCACATTGCACGGTTCCATGGGTATCTCGCTGGACTGATCAATTAGATTGCATGTTTTGACTGCACCATTTTAAAGGGGGAGGGGTACACGGACCTCCTCCCTGGGCTGATTTTGGCTCTGTGTTAATATTAGGGAGAGGGGAGCATTTATCCCCCCTCCCTGGGAGCATATTGGCCCCAGGCACTCCATTCCCCGGGGCCCACAGCTTTGTAAAACGGGACGGGGTGCACAGCTCCCCTCCCAGGGAAAATCCTGGCCCCAGGCGCCCCATTCCCTAGGTCCCAGCAACATCTTAAAGGGAGTGGGGAGCACGCAGACCACTTCTCTGGACCCATTTCTACTCCAGTGACCCCTTCCCCAAGGACCTGACACCTTAAAGGTAGTTGCCCACCCAGAGAACCCACCATACCCTTGTTAGGGGCTGCGGGAGGAGCCCCAGGCCCTAGCAGGCTCCCCATATACAGCGGGAGCTGACATTGCTCCCACCTGCAGGGAGTAGCTGCTAATGTTGCTCCCTGAAGGCAGGAGCAACAGTTTGATCTGTTTCCCTGCAATGTCAAGTGAGAGCAAACACAGTTTTCCCTGCCCACGGAGCTGCTGGCACGGAAGCTGCTATATCTTGGGAGTGTGCACTCCGGGACACAACTGCTGAGGCGGCCCTGGGTTATGGGATCCCAGGACCATTAATGGCTTGTGGAGGAGGGTCGTGTGTCCCCCTCCCTTAAAAAATCTGCCCCCGAAGTGGGCTCCTCAAGGCCTTTTCAGGCTTGGGGAGGGGGGCCAGGCAGCCCCCTTCCTGATTTTCTGCTTATTCATCCAAAAGGGCTCCCTAGAGCCTTTTCAGTATGGGGGGGGGGGGCGGACCGCTCAGCCCCGCCCCATAAAAAACTATGTAGGCCCCGGGGGTGGGCTCTGTGGGACCTATTGAGACTCAGGGAGGGGGCCCCCGCAAGGCCCCCTTCCCCATAAAAATAAATGGTGGCCCTGGTGGTGGGCTCCTCAGGACCGATCGAGGCTCGGGGAGGGATGCTGTGCTGCCCCCGCCGTAAATAATAAAATTGGCCCTGGAGATAGGCTCACTGCAGAGGGCCCAGAAAGCCCACCCCTGGGCCGAACAATTTACGAATGGGGAGGGGGAATGTGCGCCCCCTCCCTGAGCCATCAGAGGCCTGGGGCAGAACATTTTCAGATTGGGGAGAGGGGCCTCGCGGCCTTGAAAGGCCCAGAGGCGCCCACCCTGAGGCCAACATTTTGTAAAATGTGGTGGGGGTCACGCAGCTCCCCTCCCTGAGCTTCTAAAGACCCCCGGGATCCCATTCTCAGAACCGAAAATGTTCAAAAGGGCCCCTCTCCCCGAGCTAGAGAGCCCACCCCAGGGCCGGCTCGTAATCTATGTCTCGGGAATCCCACTCCTAGGACATAGCCGTTTTCCTACTTGGAGCAGAGCGGGCAGGTAAACCTGTTTGCTCTCGCTTGGCGGGAACATTTTGACAACTCCTGCCAAGTGGGAGCAAACACCAAGTCTAGTCCAAGGGGGTGGGAGCTTCAAAAATACTCCCGCCCGCTGGGAGCAGACCTTTGATCTGTTTCCCTGTACATTTCTAATGTTTGAGTAGTTTAAGTTTTGTTTGTATAGAAAAAATACATAAAGTTACAAATAAGTCGAAGGTGCATAAATTATAAATTTAAGTTATAGTTATAACTTTAGAATTTCTCATGTTTAAAGAGCTTTATTGAAGTAATTGGAAACATAGGTACTGTTAGACCTGACACCTTTTGGCGTGGTTCTTCCCCTATCTTTTTGCCTCTGACTCATGTGTTTTGATGCTGTGCTGGATTTCGTTTTTGCTGATTTAGATGCTTTGGACACTCTGCCACTGCTGATCAGTGTCAGAGTGTAAGTGCTCCCTCTGTAAATTGCCATATTAATTGAATATACCTGATTGGCATATTTGTATCACCATGGGGTCCTTAGTAAAGTGCACTGTGTGTGCCAGGGCTGGTGATGACAGATGCTACTAGTGGGCCTGCAGCGCAGATTGCGCCACCCACATGAGTAGCTTTAAAATAGTGACTCAGGCCTGCCAGCGCAGGGCCTGTGTGCAGTCAGTGGACTGCCCTGTCCCCCTGGCCAGTGTCTCCACTGGCTGGGCCTAACCCTTCCCTGTCTGTGCACATCAGCCACCCCTATGGAAGGCTCAAGGTACCCCCCTGGGCAGGGTGCAGTGTATAGCTAAGGTAGAGCATGTACTAGTGCAGGTCACATGCTCTGGTAGTGGGCAGCAGCCATTTTATGTGCTCACTGCTGTAAGGCTCTCTTGCTCCATAGAGTAACATGGAGGAGACTGGCCCCATGTGATGCCAGCCTATCTTCCCATAGGAACAAGATGGGACATAAGTGAAAGATATCCCTGAACTCAGAATTTAATGACACATCTTTTAGTGAAGGGTGTTTTTAAATCCTGTGTTGGAGAATAGCACTTTTAGAAAGTGGCTGTTCTCTTGTCTAAACCTTTCTGTGTGCCTGGGTTTGTGGAATGCCTGCCTGGTCTGGATGTGACAGGGGGGGCTGCAGAGCCCCGGAGGAGAGGGTCGGAGCCAGCCCGGGGATGAAAGGGCACATCTGCCTGCCTGGGAGGTGGGAGGAAGGAATGCCTGATAAGTGTTGGGCTGCGCTGGCCTGCCTCCCCCTGCTAGCTCCCTCCTGGTGGTCAACTGACACCTCTGGCCCTGAAGCTGACAGGAAGAAGAAAACCAGAGACACCTCAGTGCTCCGCAACCCCCAGAACTGGTTTAGACTGGACCCAGGGCCTCCATGCACAAAGACTTCAAAGGACTTCAAAGATATTGAGGGGTATAAGGAAAGGACCCCTGACTACAGAAGTCAGATTCTGAAATTCTGCAACCAAGAAGGAACCTCGGCTGGAAGGAGGACGGCTAGAGAACCAAAGGGAGATTGCCTTGCTGTGTGCTCTAAGGGCTGACCTGTTCTACTGTCTACCTGGAAGCTGAGGAGGAGAAAGGGACTTTGCTGTGTGCTGTGACCCTGCCTGCTTGCAACTGCCAAGACTTTGCTGTGTGCTGTGTCTACAATCTTGAATCTCCAAGGGCCTGAGAAGAGCTGGCCCCCTGTCTGCAACCCAGGAACATAAAGGTTGCCCAAGGACCACAAGACCCTGCTGTGCCCCCTGAAGCTGCTGTGTGGCGAGGAGATCGTGAAATCCTGTAGGTTGCCCGATCAGTGCGTGGGCTGCTCTCTCATCTGTTTGAGAGCGCCGCGCTGACCCAGCCTGCTGAGGGGCCAAGATCGGCGTGTTCATCGACACGCGTGTGTGTGGGGGCAGACCGGAGACTTGTGGCCCTTCCCAGTGCCAGGCGCACTGAAAACAACTGCCAGCCGTGTCACCGCCGCGGCCCGGGGGCCAGGAATACCCCCCCCAAGATCGCCGATCGTTGGGGAGCTGAAGCGGCGAGGAACGAAGCCGCCGCGCTCCCATTGGTGGAGGGAGCCGAGCCCCCTCACTAACGCCGCGACGGGATTGGCCCGTGCGGCGTAGCGTCATCAGTGGTGTTGGGCCGTGATTGGCCGAAGGCGCGGAGCGTCATCATTGCCTGTCCCGGGAGCCGCTCTGCCGTTGGCTGACTCCCGGGCGTGAGTGGAGGCTCGTCCCCAGGGCCGCGACCTGATTGGCCCAGCGGAGGAGCTTCTGTGGAAACCCCGGAATTGCCGTGCGATACTCGGCGGGACCAGGAGAGACAGACCCGACCTCGCCGAGGGATTGTGCAAGTGTCCCAGCCCCCGGCCTGCCGTCTCTGCCCCCGCCGCTCCCGAAGGACTGAGAGCGGGCGGAGAGCTTGCGGAGACCGGCCGGGTCTGAGCGCGAGTGAGCGCTGACAGGCGAGGTGCACCCGAGGCCCTGAGGCAGTGCCGGTAAGAAGACAAAGAGTCCCCAGGGACGCTGGTGAGGCGCGCTGTCAGCGTGAGAAGCCCATTGCTTTGCGGGCTCGAAATTGACCGAGGAGGATCGGTGGCATAGCTAGTGAGCTCATTTTTAGAGAGCTACTTTTAGATAATTACCAAGGGTGATTTTTAACTTACTGATCTTGAAAGAGACTTGAGACTATCCTTGTTTTTACATAAGAACTTCCTATGTATAAGTACCACCATGAAGATTAAGTGCAACCCTTAAGATTGAATGCAACAGTTTTTCTAAAGAAGTGATTATCATGCAACTGCTTCATTTATTTGCTGAAACTAGATAAAGTTATATATTTTTATAAAATATACTTACCTGTGTGGTCTCAGTTTGTGGTGGATTGGGGATTATTGCTGTGTTAAGTGCAAATGTTATCCACATTGCCTCTGTTTAGCCTAGACTGCTCGCGCCATGCTACCTAGAGGGTGAGCAGGGGTTATCTCAGAGGGTTATTCCGTCGCCCTGACTGGAAGCAAGGGTCCCTACTTGGTCTAAGGTACTTACCTCTGCCAATCAGAGACCCCGGGTTCTAACAGGTACAATATACAACAATACTCATAAAAAGGTAGCAAGAAATTAGCGTACAGAAAACATCATTTGAAGGAATAAATGACTCAAGAAATCTGTCATTAATATAGAGATATTTCAAAGGTAAAAAGCAATAATAAAGAGTTGTACCTAGAAACAAAATAGCATTTTAAATGTTTTTTTCCCGATAAAGGGAAAACCTAGAAAAGAATGAAAGAAGAAAACAGAAAACGCGGAAAAAGAGAAAGAGCAAAGGAGGGGGAAAAGAAAGAGAAAAGAAAAAGGAAGAGAGAAAAGAAAATGTAGGTATAGTAGTATCTTCATCTAATACCATATCAAAACCTCAATATTATAGTAATCATAATGGTTCCTAAAAGCAGGATAATAACTGTACATTTGACACATAGAAAACGTAAAATAGAAGAAAAGAAGGAGATACTCATGGAGGTTGATAAACAAAGGAGCTATCTTGATGACGTAATGCAGATGTGGATAAAAAATTGGTAAGTGGGGACCAGAAGGCTTCTTTACAAATAGGTTGTTGAGAAGTTTTGGAAGAAGCTCTATCCAGTCTGTGAGGTTAGCAAAGAAGGTTCCACCAGGCGGAGAAAGAAACCTTAGAGGCGTCCTTCCAATTAGTGGTGATTACCTGAAAGGTAATAGCAATTAACAAGCCCACAAATATGCCAACCCTGCGAGATCCGAACAAATTTGTAGAGTTACTTCCCAAAAATATGGAGTAAATGTCAAAGGGAAATTCAATAGAACTAATAGAGAAGATTGACTTACATACCTTAGACCAAAATCGGGCTATATTAGGGCAAAGGAAAAAGGAATGCATTAAAGAGCCAAGGGTATTGGAACAGACCCAACAGTTCGGGGAAACAGACCCAACAGTTCAGGGAACAGACCCAACAGTTCGGGGAAAAAGACCCAACAGTTCGGGGATACTTTAGAATTTCTAATATATGTAGTTTAAGTTTGCTTTGAATAGATTAAATATAGTTTCCCTAACTTTAACGAACGGTGAACCTTTGTTTTATCCATTGAATGTCAATGTTTATTTTATTTTTTAATATAAAAGTGTTTCAAATTGTAGAGTTAAGTGTTGTCGAGTGAAAGTGTTGTTAAGTGGACTGTCTTACAGTACATTGTCCTAGAGTGTCACGTCTATTATTATACAGTGGAGTGTCGTAGAATAGAGTGAAGTGGCATATAGTGGAATAGCGTACAGTGGAGTGACGTGGTGTGGAGTGACGTAAAGTGGAATAGAGTAGAATGGAGTGGTATACAGTAGCATGGAATACAGAGGAGTTGCGTAGACTTAAATAGCGTAGAGTGGAACAACATAGAGTGCAGTGGCATAGAGTAAAATATAGTGGCGTGGCGTGCAGTAGAGTCACATAGAGTGGAGTGGCAGTGAGTTGAATAGCATAGAGTGGAGTGGCGTAGAGTGGAATGGCGTAGAGTAGAATGGCATAGAATGGAGTAGCGTAGAGTGGAGTGCAGTCGAGTTGAGTAGTGTAGAGTGGAGTTGTATAGAATGCTGTAGAGTGGAATGACATAGAGTGGAGTGACATAGAGTAGAACAGCATAGAGTGGAGGGGTATACAGTCGAATAGCATGGAGTGGGGTGGCATAAAATAGAATAGCATAGAGTGGAGTGGTGTGTAGTGGCATAGAATGGAGTGGCATAGAATGGAACAGCATAGAGTGGAGTAGCGTAGAATGTAATAGTGTGGAGTGGCATAGAGTGGAATATCGTGGAGTGGCGTGGTGGAGAGTGGAATAGCTTAAAGTGGAGTCGCATACAGTGTAGTAGAGTGGCTTAGATTGGAACAGCGTATAGTGGAGTTGCGTAGAGTGGAATAGCCTGGAGTGGAGTAGCATAGAGTTGAATGGTGTATAGTACAATTGCGTAGAGTTGAATAACGTAGAGTGCAATGTCATAGAGGGAAGTGACGTAGAGTAGAACAACATACAGTGGAGTGGCATACAGTTGAATAGCATAGAGTGGGGTGCCGTAAAGAGGAAAAGCGTAGAGTGGAGTGGCCTAAAGTGGAGTGACATAAAGTGGAGTGGTGTAGAATGGAATAGCTTAGAGTGCAGTGACATAGTGGAGTAGCGTAGAGCGGAACAGTGTGGAGTGGTGTAGAGTGGATTGGCATAGAGTGGAGTGACTTAGAGTCTAATGGCATGGAGGGAATAGCATAGAGTGGAGAGGTGTACAGTACAGTGACGTAGAGTGCAATAACGTAGTGGGAGGGGTGGAGAATGGAGTGGCATAGAGTTCAGTGACATATAGTGCAGTGGTGTAGAGTGGACTAGCATAGAGTGGAGAGGAGTGGAGTGGCGTACAGTGTTGTGGCATACAATGTTGTGTCATAGAGTGTTGTTTTGTATGGTGGAGTGATATACACTGGAGCAGCATACACCAGAGTAGTGTACAGTTGAGTGTCGTAGAGTGCAGTTGCATGTTGTAGAGTGAAGTGTTGTGTCATACAGTGGAGTTGGAGTGGTGTGACATAGAGTTTTGTACAGTGGAGTGGCATAAAGGGGTGTAGAGTAGTGTAGCACAGTGGAATATAGTGCAATACTTTGTCGTAGAGTGGAGTAAAGTCGTGTAGAGTGGCGTGGGGTAGAGTGATGTAGAGTGGCATAGAGTGGAGAAGAATGTCACAGAGTGGCAGAGTGGAGTACAGTATTGTAGAGTGGCATACACTGCAGAGGCATAGAGTGGAGTGGTATGTTGTATAGTAGATTGGGGTGTCAAAGAGTGGAGTGATGTGTCATTGTGTGAAGTGTTGTAGAGTGGACTGTCGTAGAGTGTGAAGTGTCATAGAGTGGAGTGTTGTAGAGTGGAGTGAAGTGGCGTGTCATAGCGTGGGGTGGGCAGTTGTGGAGTGCCATGTCATAGAGTAGCATACAGTGGAGTTGAGTACAGTCTTGTGGAGTGGTGTGTCGTATAGTAGAGTGCAGTGGTGTGTAATAGAGTGGTGTCTTGTCCAGTGTTTTAGAGTGGAGGGGCATAGACTGGAGTGGAATGGCATGTGGTGGACTGAAGTAGCGTGTTGGGGAGTGGCATGTTATACAGTGGTTGGCGTAGAGTTAAGTGGACTGTCACCGGTGTGGAGTGGGGTGTCATAGCGCAGAGTGACGTGCCGTGGAGTGGCATGTTGTACACTGGAGTGGAGTCGCGTGTTGTGTTGTAGAGTATTGTTTAAACAGAAGTAGCATGAAAATGACTGAACAAATTTATATGAAATATGTCCGAAATATAGATTATGGGGTGTAAAGGGCCTTTTTTGGTTGAAGTTCTAATTTTTTTCAATAGTTTTAAAGTTATAGGGCCTCATTCACAAAGGTAAACTTGCATTTTATTGTAAGTTTACAACTGTTTGCTGTTCACATGACTATTAAAGGTGGAACAAGGAGAAATATCCTTATTTCTCCTCGTTATCAGGTCTCGCCTATGCATGTGCGCTGCATAGGAGGACCTTTAGCCGCTGCTCCGCTCATTTTGGAAGCACATACTTGTGTTTGTGGCGGCACCCACCTTCCAGGAGCGAGCAGGGGCATGCCACAAGCACGAGTATGTGCTTCCAAAAGAGCAGACTGTGCGAACACGCATACACGCACCATTCACGGCCGCCACACATTCTCTGCTTTTTTCCTGGCACTGTTCACTCTTCTCCGCCTTTTCTCGCCG
Source organism: Lissotriton helveticus (assembly GCF_964261635.1). NCBI lineage: Eukaryota > Metazoa > Chordata > Amphibia > Caudata > Salamandridae > Lissotriton > Lissotriton helveticus. The sequence continues at coordinate 257,701,048 of NC_136059.1, forward strand.
GCTCGCTCTCCTCTGGCTACTTCCTCCTGCTTTAATTCCTGGGGTATTACTAGGCAATCCTCTCTCAGTAGGTAATCCCAACATTACTGCGTTCAGTGCACCTCATATACCGTCTTCGTCTCTTCCTGTGTATAGTTTCTTTTTCATGTTCGTTTGTCTTCCTGCCTGTCTCCATCGCTCGCCCACTGTTTCTTTTCATAACTTGATTGCCTGGCGTGGATTTCTCATTAACTTGCTCTCTTCACAATGCCTGTCGTCATCTGACCCTCTGCCCCCTTTGTTGCTTATCCTCCCATCTTTTTTGTTTGCCCTGCAGCTCCCCACACAAAAAAGCACTAACCGCTGCCAGCACTAGCCGTGTCATAGCACTTATTTCTGGCATAGTGTGCTGAGTCTCACACAAGACATTGCTTCTAGGCACAGATTTGGGCTATTGGCCTTTGCTGAATGGATAAACCTGATGGGACAATATGGTTATCTTGGCACATGGGCAATGACGATTAATGCAAACCTGATTGGGCAGTATGATACTTGCATTTTCAAAATTATGTACATTGAAGACATAATTGTTGCTTATTTATCCTATGGAACTACCAATCATTGACAAAGCCAATAGTCCTGGATTGTTGTAGTTGTAATGTTACTTGTTGTATCCGGATGAAATGACGAAGCAGCAAAATACCAGTGGGTTGACACACTATGCTAAGCATGGATTTTTAATTTTTGGTTTTTAAGCCACACCCTTAATTACATCGGCCGACACCCCTTCGAAAGCCCCCCTAAGTTTTTCATTCCACTTAAAGCCAAGCTTTCAGTATAGTGTCTTCCTTACGTACAGCGAGAACAAGTTCACTCAGGTCATCATACCTGTCAACTTGAACAACAAGCATTGGCATACGCAATAGGTCTCGCCTTTGGGACCTTATAAGTGTTTAGACAGTTGATGTTGTTGCAGGAAGGATATTGTGCAGCATAACTAAATACTTATAAGGCCCCAAAGGCGAGACCTATTGGCTATGCCAATGCTTGTTTAATCTTTCTATGTGTACTGCATTCTGCAGCACACATAGAAAGAGGAAAACACCTCTCATGATTGTTTTTGTGCAGGGATAGTGTTGCTTGCATGGTGCAAGGATGCCTGTGTTGGCGCATGGCAGCCCATTGTGCACCAGGGCAGGGGAAAAGCACAGGAACACCCTGTTTCTAATAGATATGGCACATTTCTGCCCTTTTCTTTTGAGGCAAAACAGTGCTGCAAGATTCCTTGCAGCGCTGCGCTGCGACAAAACCTCGTAGATGAGGCTCCTAGTGTGCCATCAGTAGATTGTCATTAAAGCTATCAAATGTTTTACCATTGATAAGAAGAACTTTGCAATATGCCACTTCCCTTTCGACGGCGAAAAAGCCTTGCACTGGCCCTTGTGTGCGCAATAACTCCCTGAAAGAAGAGAGCAGGTGTTTCACCACAGACGGTCAATTGCATAAGAAGGAACCAAGTGTTTTTCATAAAAGTCAGTCTTGTGAAAGAAGATCCCTGCAGTAGTAACAACTCTTTCCTGTGGCGTGTTGCAATGACTTCTGTTCTCAGTAGAGGACGTGTAATGAAATGGTTCTTCTGTGAAGAGATTACTGTATGCTTATAAATTGATTGAGTCTAAAAGCCTACATTTCTTGAGGGTAAATAACCTCCTCAAATATCAATAACCGAGGGGGCGGGCTTGTCTCCTGCGGAAGATGTCGGCATCCTGGTGAGGCTCCTTGGAGCGGCGCCGGAGGGCCGTGACTAGCAGACGAGTTCTCAGGTCGGAGGGGCCGCTTTGAAGTCCAGATGCCTACCTGATCCACAAGGTATTCTTCGAGGCAGCTTTCTTGACCCCTGAAGCTTAATTCAATCGGAGGAAGTTTTCAGCCTGAACGCAGGGATATGTGTGGCCGCCATTTTGAATACAGACTTTACCTCACCAGCTGCTTCCTCACAGATATATTTATTACAGTTTCTCATGCTTCTGAATAAGACACACTGAGAAACGTTTTTCACCTTTTTCCTGGCACTATGAGGAGCTTCATGTTAACTATTCCTGTTTGGCCATTTGATTTTCTCTCAGGCTAGCACTTGTTTGATAACACTAGTATAGGCCACCATTTTAGATTTAAAATTGAATTTATGGTCAACGCTGTCTCTACAACTTTGCAGACATATGCATGAATGTCATTTTCATGATGTACAAGACTGACATTTTGCGCTGAAAGGTCAGTCAAGAAGAAACTTTCTGCAGGAGCAACAATATCTGCTAGAAGGGAATAAGTGTACACCTAATAGGCGTTTTTAGTCATTGTGGGCATTCTTCTGGCTAACACTATTATATACTTTTTCTCCTTACTGTGATATCTCTTAAAGGAAGGTTGAAAAAACTGAGCTCTCCAGCTTCACGCTCCACTCGGACCTTTATTAAAAATTTCAAGATTTTTACAGAGTTCTCCAAAATGGAAGATTCTTTGTTGTCAGCATCTAGAAGTCCTATGTCTTCGAATCCTATGCTTGCTATGGCAGGGAAAGTTGCTACAAAACAACTAAAGAAAGATCCACCCTCTCCGCCGAATACCTTACCTCATCGCCTGTCTCCTTGGAAAAGTTGTTAGAAGAGATACACACTCTTCGTCCTCTTATGGAAGAAACTAACACCAAACTACAAGTCCTTACCGACAGCTGGTCTCAGATGGACAACAGACTTACAGTGGTAGAAAAAACCTGTCTCTTCTCTTGGTTTCACAGACGCCAAAATCCCTGTTCTCCAGTCACAGGTTTCCTCACTTCAACGCCAGGTCGAAGACCTTGGAACCGAAACAGAAAAAACAACTTTCGTATTTATGGCTTGCTGGAAGGAACAGAGGGTTCTGATACCCTTGCTTCTTTCAAATCCTTCCTTCCCAAGTTGCTACACCTTCCCATAGGATTTGTGCTTAATATTCAACATGCTCACAGGGTTGGTCATCAACTAACTGGATTATCAAATACACAAAGACCAAGAGGTATGATCTTGCATTTCCTTGAGTACACAGATCTTATCAAAGTTCTTTTAGTTGTTAAATCAAGTCAACGTATTTCTTGGTCTGGTTCAACTTTATTCTTTTCACAAGACTATGCCAAAGCTACTGCAAACAGACACAAGGAGTTCCTCAACATGAGATCTGATCTACGTTCTTTGGGAGCCCGCTAAGGCCTTTTCCACCCCTGCCTGTTTAATTCACCTATAAGAACAAAACTGCAGCTTATGAAGATCCAGCTAAGCTCCAGAGCCTTATTAAATCCTGCAAGACAGAATCTACTGACTTCTCTGGGGCTTCGAAGTCTCAAACCACTTTACTCTATTAGACTCCCAGTAGAATTCCTTCCTCTTCATTATACATTAGACTGGAGCCTCTCTTTATGTTTGACTAGTTTAATGATGTTAGTACGAAATTGTTCAGTGTATTAATATTGTTAATACTTACAATAATTATCTTTTTCTTTTTTTTCATGTTCTCTCTCTCATCACAGGTTTGTTGATGTATTTCTCCACATTGTTCTCTCATCACGTATGATGCGTTCTTCCTCGCCCTCCATCTTGTTGAACTTGGCCGTGCCATCTGTTCCATTTGGTTTCACCCCCTACCCTTGTTTGATGTCTCTAGGTATGTCTCTAATCTCTTATTCGTATACCTTTGTCTTTTATGTCCTTATTTTCTTTTTTTCTCCAAATCTTCTCCTATTTCTTTCCCTTTATCCTACTCACCTGTTTTTTCTTTCATCTACTCAATTTATCCCAATTGCATTTTATAGATTCAGCGTGTTAGATCTGGTGGACTGACTGACCCCAAGTGACCACCGCCCACTGACATTGGCTAAACGGCGGTGCGATAATACTTTGTGCTCGGGGGCTGGGGTAATACAACAAAATCCTGTGTTAAGTGATGTACCGGGGATTATTGAAACTGGTAAACTTTCTATAGACAGGGTGGGTAAGGAGATGGGTAAATCTACAGATGTTATTAAAAATCATTCTGCACTTTATGAGGTTGGATTTGAACCCCAAAAGCTAGCGGTTGTCAACATTAACCATGAGACAACTAAAGCTAGAGTTAGCTGTGGTTCGGAGGTAATTGGTGAGAGTGGGTTGGAAGTAAGAACAAATGGCCCTAGGATCTTGTCATGGAATGTCGCAGGACTCGTGGTGAAACTAGACCTGCCCGACTGGGGTGAGTTTATAGATTCTCACGAGATCTGCCTATTTCAGGAAACCTGGGCATTAAGTCCACCCTATAGAGTAGGCTTCGCAGCGTACTGTGAGACAGCAGTGAAGGTTCCCAGGGGGAGACCCTCGGGGGGTTTATGTATATGGGTGGGTAACCATCTTGGATGCACGGTGAAGAGAATAGAAACCAATTAACCGGATATCCTATGTGTTCTTATGACCCACAGAAATCTCCCAAAGTTGGCAATTATTAATGTTTACTCTCGGCCAATGCAGTATGGTGGGATATCCCCGACGATAGATTGTTTGTCTGGTCTCCCTAATACACTCTCAGGGAAAGCGTATTTTATAATTGGCAGGGATTTTAACTGCCATTTTGAACTTCTCAACGGTTTAATAACACCTATTACTAGTGATGAGAATTCAGCATGGTTAATCCCCGGTGATACTTATTGCTCGCGCTTATCTGTGACTAGACGTCAGACCTCTTTTAAACCTTTAGCTGTAATTGCAAGCATTGCTGGGGACATGTGGGCTGTTCAAAGGCTCGGGGGAATCTTTGTTTGTTTGGGAAGCGTAGTTAGCGTTCTAGCTAGCTTGTCCACGTGCACCTACGCACACAGCTTCGGCTATAAATTAAGCCGATTACATGGCCGCTCTGTGATACTTATTGCTCAAGCTGATCTATGACTAGAAGTCAGACCTCTTTTAAACCTTTAGCTGTAATTGTGACTGTGCATTTTTAAAATAAACTCACTGGGAATTTCTCAGCAGGCTGCACGCATTGCTGGGGATACGTGGGCTGTTCGAAGGCTCGGGGGAATCTTTGTTTGTTTGGGAAGCGTAGTTAGCGTTCTAGCTAACCTGTTCATGCGCACCTACGCACGCAGCTTTGGTTATAAATTAAGCCGATGATGTGGCCGTGCAGCGGGCGCGTCGGAGGCGCGTCAAAGGCATGCCAAAGGCAAGCCCGTCTGTGCCCATCTGTGCCAGGACGGGGCTAGGGGCTGGGACCCCTGCTCGATTTGCCTCTGACAAGCTGGTGTATGATAGGGAGCATCTCCTCACATTTAGAGGTGAGAGTTGAAGGGATTGTGTGTATAGTTTACCATTAGAGGAGGAGAATATCTCTTGTCCCCGGTGTAACTATAATTGGAAGTTTCCACAGGCTACCCCCTCCGAGAGTATTGGCGGGGGGGAAGTAAAATCTATCTCCATGCTATTACTTAATTGCCGCTCCCTTCGAAAACATTCCAGCGAAATTCATCTACTTCTTGAGGAAAGGAATCCAGATGTGCTGCTTCTTACAGAACCCTGGACTAATAAGGACTCAGATCCTGATATAGTTCAAGCTCTTCCCTCTAACTATGCCATATTTAGGTTAGACCGCGTCGGAGGCCGGGGTGGGGGTATTTATATTATCTATAAAGATGTGTATAGATGTAAAGCCACCATCGGCCAATTAGCTGACTGTGAGAATTTAGGATTTGGTATAAGTTTCTCCCCAACCTGCACCTTTTCAAGTATTCTTATATATCGGCCCCAGGACCACTAGGCAATTTTTGTAAACATCTGCCAGAGGTAGCTATTAATGGTTCTAGCTTTTCCTCTAATTTTTCTATCCTGGGTGATCTGAATTTACAGTTCAATGATCCTGATTCCTTTCCGGTGCAGGATCTTATTGATTGTCTGGAAACTTTCCAAATCAAGCAAATAGTGACTGGCCCCACTCATAAGTTGGGACATTTGCTTGATCCCCTATTGACTAATCTCACAGATATCACTTTTGTTGAGTCCATTGCGGTTCCATGGTCCGATCATCTATTGCTATCTTTTATTTGGACTCCTCAAGAGCTTCCTCAGTCCTTTGCTAAAACTAAAAAACTTGGGCGCACATGGTCTAAACTCTCAGTTAATGATTGGGCGACCAATCTCAGAAATTCTGCTCCAGTTTCTCATTCTGATCCTATGGTGGCAAATGAGAATTTTAATAATTGGCTTGAGGCCTCTTTGGACGTTGTTCTTCCGAAAAAAAGAAGTCTCCCACCGAATAGGTTCAAACAAGAAAGCATGGTATACACATACCCTGAGACAGCTTAAACAGTCATGTAAGCAATTCGAGAGGAAGTGGAGGAAGGATTTCTCAGAATCAAGTAAGAGTAATTATAGAGAAGCTATTAAGCTCTTTAAAAATGAGATAAAAGCTGCTCAAATGAGTTACTATCATGGAAAAATCATCGCAGCCTCTAAATCTCCTTTTGAAATCTTCAAAGTTTTGAAATCTCTTCTTACTCTTCCAATGCCACCTAATGATGGCGATAATGCCCAAAAGCGCTGCGAGTAATTAGCCAGTTTCTTTTCCACTAAAGTTCATACCATCTACTCCAGCTTTCAGCATAGGGCTTTGGATATCAATGTTTTACCACCCTTGCAACAAGTTGTGCTGGAAACATTTCATTCCCTTACTCTTGTTTCATTACAGGATCTTTTGCAGCGGTTAAAATCTGGTTCCCCAGCTGACCCTGCTCCAACGGGACAGGTTCCTTGTCCCTGGAAACAAGCTAGAGTTAAAGCCCTTCTTAAGAAAAGTAACTTAGACCCTGATGACTGGTCTAATTATCGCCCGTCTCTTTGTTGCCTGGATTGAGTAAATTGGCAGAAAAACATGTCAATTCTGTACTGTCAGCTCATCTTGAGGATAATAATGACCTTCACCCTACTAAGACCGGCTTTAGGCGTCATCAGGGCACGGAGACCGCTCTTCATGCTGTGGTTGAAGAGTCAAGGAAAATCTTGGACAATGGAGGCTGCGATGCAATTATTTTATTAGATCTCAGCGCAGCCTTCGATACTGTGAATCACCACATTATGATCCAAAGACTCAGAGAGGTGGGTGTTGTAGGCATTGCCCTAGAATGGTTGCAGTCTTTTCTTTCAGACAGGTCTTTTGTGGTTTTTAAAGAAGGTGCACTCTCCGACCAGAGGCCGTTGCAGTGTGGAGACCCTCAGGGATCTTCATTGAGTCCCACCTTGTTTAATATCTTTATGAAGCCATTGGCAGAGGTGGTAATTTCATGGGGAATCCACACTGTTACATACGCCGATGACACCCAATTAGTGATGCCTCTTAGTCAGCAAGATAAAGCTGATTCAGGTCTAGGGGCATGTCTTGCAAGGGTTTCTGAATGTATGGATTTGTCATTTCTTAAGCTAAATGCGCAAAGACTGAGATTATGATTCTTGGCCATGCTGCACCTAATAATCTGGATTCTTCGTGACCCATTTGCCTTTGTTCGCCGCCTGTTTCTAAGATTCAAATTATGAGTCTTGGTGTCTGGCTGGACTGTAATTTTAATTTTAAGTCTCAAGCAAGTAAGGTGGCTGCAAATTGTTATGGTATGCTCAGGATGATGCAGAAGACTCTTCCTCTTCTTCCATTTGATGCTAGGCGCATGGTGGTTCAATCTTTGATTTCATCGAGGTTGGACTACGCAAATTCAGTTTATGTGGGTGCTCCGCAGGGAACTATCAAGAAACTTCAGATAGCCCAGAATTGTGCGGCTCGTCTCTTGATGGACATTCTAAAGCGTAAGTCGGCTAAGTTAACGCTTGGCCGACTGCATTGGCTTCCTGTCTCGGAAAGAGTCAGGTTTAAGGCAATGTGTATTGTTCACAAGTGCATCTCCGGCAGGGGCCCAGCTTTGCTTCAGTCTATGGTGCAATTATATGACACCAAGAGGACTTTGAGATCTAACAATAAACATCCGTTGGCAGTGCCGAGGATCAAGCGGTCTCGGACTGGAGGACGGCGGTTCTCCTATAAGGCGGCCAAACTTTGGAATCAGCTCCCAGATTTCATTTGTCTTGAGTCTGACCATCTTAGATTCAGGAAGCAGTTGAAGACTCTTCTTTTTGCTTGATCAGTGATGGATTATTGGTGTTACAGGATGCACTGGGATGCCCTCGGGTAGCCATTCGCTATACAAGTGCGTATTCATTCATTCAGTCTAATTCCCCCCTTTCCCCCCCTTCACTTTCCCCCCTCCTATTTAATTTATACATCTACCCCCTTATTTTTATGTTACAGCAGCTGGAGGTCACGGTGTTTAATTACGCCGATGACCTCCAGCTAATCTTCAATCTCTCCCACTCTCCCTCATCTGCCCAGAATGTCCAGTCAGTCATGACGTTTATCCACGATTGGATGAACTGCAACCACCTCAAACTCAATCCAGACAAGACCGAGCTGGTCTTGACCGGAGGTGGTTGCAGTCCGTGGTCCCCTTCCTTTTGGCCCCCTTCACTTGGTGCCCCTCCACTCCCTGTGCCTAAAGTTAAAACCCTTGGGATTTTCTTAGACTCACAACTTTCTATCCATTCACAAATTGGTTCAGTTGTCTCCTCTTGTTTCTTTTCCCTAAGAATAATTAGGAAAGTCTCTCGTTTTTTTTCCCTCCCTGCTCTAAAAATTATTGTGTTGGCCATGGTACTGTCTCGTATCGATTATGGTAACGTAATTTACAATGGGGCCCCCGCCTACGCGATCCACCGTCTGCAGCTGGTACAGAACCAGGCTGCTCGCCTGATACATGGCCTTCCTAAATATCATCGGGCCAGTCCATTACTTAAAGCACTACACTGGCTGCCGGTGTGAGAGCGCGCCCTTTTCAAACTCGGCTGCCTCACCTTTCAGGCTAGGTCAGGCACTGCCCCTAAATTCATATGTTCTGCTGTCATGCCCTATCTCCCAGGCAGAGAGCTACGCTCCTCTCATATGGCCCTCCTAGCTACCCCCCGATTTAAAAAACAGAGGGCGGGTGGAGCGAGGTTCGCTGTCCTGGCTCCAGTATTCTGGAACTCCCTTCCTGTTGCCCTTCGTACATCGTCCTCATACCCTCAGTTCCGGAAGGATCTTAAAACCTTCCTATTCACACAAGCCTACTCTGTCTAACCTCCTCCTACTGCTGCCGCCCACTGCAACACAAATAGCGCCATGAAACCGCTGGGTAAAAGTGCGCTGTACAAATGTTTTTAAATTCAAAAAATTAAATTCAAATTCAAATTCTAATGCTTATCCTATAAAGGGGTGGACCCTACTTGTTTTGCAACTGACCTCTCTTACCCTCACTTACTCTTTGAGGCCTTGTAATGGTCGGTTTCCAGATGATAATGCTGGGTACTCCACCTTTGAGAGATCGGGCCAGGCATCAATTATCGATTATATTCTACTAAGTGTTGAAATCTGGCATAACGTCGCGAAGTTTTGTGTTAATTCGCGTGAAGAAAGTGACCATAATCCTCTGGTCGTATTGCTGGACTTTCACTTAGTAGAAATTGAACAAGGCCCTGATAACTGTCAATTAGATAATCTAGTTGTGGCTGAAGGTGGGAGACGTATTCGCTGGGGTACAATAATCCAATCCCCAGAAATAATGTCAGATTTATACAATAGTATTAACCCCCTCCTAGAAAAGGCAAGCCTCGTCACCGGGAATAGCGCCAATTTAGAACCTGGTAATGACATAGGGAAAATCTACCAAGACATGGCTACAATACTGGGGGATTTTTTTTATAGTAGTAAATCTGTTAAGAGTAATCACTGTGGTGATAACAACCCCTGGTATAATAGGAAGTGCAGGGATGTTAACACAGCTCTGCTGTCTTGTCTTAAGGAGGGTAATAGTATGCGCATAAGGGAAGCTAGGGTATCTTTAAAAAAATTATTTTACTAGTAAAATCAGAATGGGAATTTGATAGATGGCAGGCCATTAAGAAAGCTTTGGGTTCAAAGGATATTAGAGGCTTTTAAAATGTAGTTCATACTGGAAAAGCTGAGGGTAGGACTACCATAGAGCCTGATATTGGCGAGGAAGCCTGGCGCCTTTATTTTAGGGATTTATATTCAAGCCCATTGAACGGATCGAGTGTGAGTGAGATTACGTTGTGTTGTTTATCCCCTGACCCTCTATGGGATATACCCCCATGTACTATGGTTGAGGTATTATCTGCCCTAGCCAAGTTATTACCAAATAAAGCGCCGGGGCTAGATAGAATCCCTGGGGATTTGTATAGAAGCGAACAAGTAGTGTGGGGTCCATGCCTTTTAACATTATTTAATGCAATTCTTCGTGGCTCGCCAGCCCCTTCGACGTGGGCTGGTGCAGAGATAATCCCTATTTATAAAAATGGGTCCCCCATTGAACCTGCAAATTACAGGCCAATTAGCCTTATTGGCGTAACACAAAAATATTTTGCAAGAGTGTAACTGGGAAGACTCCAGGAATGGATGGAGGACTTTAATGTGTTAACCCCCTTGCAAGCCGGCTTTAGATGTAAAACATCTACTATTGATCAGTTGTTTAGGTTACAACTGATCTATTGGAAGCATGTAGTTCTGGAGGGTGGGAGCCTGTACCTCACCTTCGTGGACCTGAAATCTGCGTTTGACATGGTAAACCGTGACCAGCTGTGGGGTATCATGCTGAACATGGGTGTTCCACCATATCTTTGTTACCAGCTTAAACGCCTCCATGAGGGAACATTTGCTAGAGTAAGGTTCGTCCAGAACGGGAAATTAACGACTCCCTTCCCCGTTGGGAAGCGTGTGAGGCAGGGCTGTGTGCTTGCACCGACCGTCTTCTCCCTCTTTACCAACGGGTTAATTAAAGATTTAATTGCCGTTAAGGACATCGACTCTCCAAAACTAGTGCACCGTAAATTTCCTGCATTAATGTTTGCAGATGACACCCTGCTCCTCTCAAAATCACCTATGGGGATGCAGCGTGTGCTGAAAGAATTTAGCCAGTTTTGTATTAAAAGGAATTTGGTGGTAAACATTAAGAAGACAAAATATATGGTCTTGAATGCCAACTCTATAAATTGTCCGCATCCAAGAATGGATGTTAGACTATTGGACTATTTGGGTCTCACTATAAATAATAAAATGGGGTGGGGACCCCAAATCAATAAAGCTAACTTAAAGCTAACCCAGGCTATTGGGGGGATTTTAAAAGTCCATAAGAGTTGTGCATCACAGGTTATAGGCCCGCCGTTAGAAATCTACAAAGCCCAAACTAGAGGAGCAACTGTTTATGGGGCAGAACTGTGGGGCCATAGTGTATCGAACCCCCTTACTATAACAGAAAATACATTCTTAAGACAAATTCTGAGTCTGCCCAAAAATACACCTCTAGTACCACTAAGGATGGATTTGGATATCCTCCCAATTGCGGACCTAATCTCTTTACGCCCATTGCTATATTGGCGTCGGCTATGGAGTCCCCCAGAGTTGGCCCTCTATAGGGAGGAATTAAAAGTGGTAATTCTAATTATGGGGGCTGGTAGTATACCCTGGTTGTCCTTTGTCAGGGATACCTTTCGTGCAATAGGGAGGGAGGAGTTATGGACCACACCTGAGGAATCATGCATAGCTACAAGAAAGAAATCTCTAGCTAGTGCATTGAAAGAGTACAAATTGACAAGTATTTTACTGACAGCTAACCCCTCTAGTTTAACCTATGGGTTTCTGGATTTGAAGTTTCATTATAAATTTGAGCAGGTGCTGGATTCAATACAACCGCCATTAGCTAGGAAACTGTTTTTGAAATTTAGATATGGGACGCTCCCGCTTTATGCGACAACGAATAAGTGGATGGGCGCCACCCCTTGCCTATGTCCTGGATGCCTAGTGGAGGAAGAAACAGTAATCCATGTGTTCTTCTGCGAGGCTTACAAGCAGGCTAGGCTTAAGTGGGTTATTCAACTCTGCAGAAACCTTGGTATTAGGAATTACATAGAATTTTACAGGATCCTAAAATCAGATAATAACCCGGTTTATGTTGTTGCAATTTCGAAATTTCTCTTTGCTATGTGGTGCAAGCGGAGGTATTTAGTAAAGTAGCTTTATGATTCCATGTAACACCTGCTTCTACTTGTCACTTTTGTGATATGTACTCTGTAATTATTAGGTGTATGTATGTGCTGTCTAAGCTATGTGAAAAACAGTAATATCTGCTAATTCGCTGTTATTTCGATTCTGGGAGTTGTAAAAATATTGGATGTGAATCGTCTTTTTTAATATTTTTTAGTTTAAATTATATTTTTAATTCATGTTTTAATATCTTAAATTCCCATAATGATCTTTTTTTTTCTCTTTTTCTTTTTCGGTATCTCTACTTCCCAATACGTGATCTTATATTCCCATGATTATTATCCAGTGCATCTGATGTTCTTGATTTTATGTTTTCTGGATTTTAAATTTAAATGTGCTTTTATGGTTGTAATAGCCGCAATAAAGTTTTTTGATGATGACAATTGCATTTTCTCCTTTTCTTTCCTGGTTTTTTATCCCATTTTTTTAATGGTTTAATGTTTCACGCATGTGCTTGAATTATTCATTTTTTAAGACTTGCGAAGAGCCATATCGCATGTGTACATGATTGGGTTGATATCACATTTGCTCTATTTTCTTGTGTGGTTTGCCTAGTTCATTATATTTTCTATGAAGTCATCTTAATATTTCTATGTCTTTGAAAATTGTGTTGGAGTGTTGGAGGTTTGAATACCCCAATTAAACGACAGCGAGTTGATATCATAAAACAAATTAAGCTTATTGAAACTTGGAGAATATGTAACCCTGTTACACGGGAATATACTTTTTACTCTCCATCTCACCAATCACAATCACGCATCAACCACTTTTTCGTATCACATAATGTAGCTCAATCTTTGAGCGATTAGGATATTGGGTCAATTTTAATATCTGGGCATGCCCCTGTTTCTAATAAATTGGATCTACTGTCAAAATCTAATATACCCAGAAGATGGCGTTTTAATAACTCTCTCCTTCTGGAACCCAACTTCAACTCCTCTTTTATTTCCTTTGCCAATTAATTGTTTTCTTTTAACCCCTTCCCTGTGGCACGAATTCCGCTGCGGTGCGGGGATTTACTTAGGGGGCGTAACCCCTTGCGTACTCAGGACGGCCCCTGGTCGTCTTACGTCACAGTAGGCGTGTGCGGAGAACGGCCTCCGCCCACTAATTAATTCTTCCGCACAGGCGGGGAATTTGCGCCGTGCTGTGGAACCGTCCTGAGCAGAAGCCCACCAGTGGCCGGGGGTTGTCCTGAGCACACAAGGGGTTAATCAGACTGATTATTTGCCAGTTTCTGTTATTTGGGATACATTCAAAGCAGCAGCCAGAGAGTTTATTATTGGTTTTGTGTCTAAAAAAAAATAGACGTTCCCACGAAATCACCAGAGATCTTCTGGCAAAAGAAAAGAAATTGGAGCAGTTATATTTTTCCTCAAAATCCAAAGATTGTTTATCTCAACTTATTGAGGCAAAGCTTCAATTCAATAAGGACTCTACTAATAATGTCTCACTCTATCTGTTAAAGTATAGCGCAAAATGTTATGGTGTCAGAATAAGGCTGGTGAACTCTTGGCAAATTATGTAAAAATTAAAAATAATAAACTTGACATTGAATCAGTTTTTGATGAAAACAATACATTAAGGTTTAAAGATTCTGAAATATTGGATGAATTTCTCCTTTTTCAAGAAATTATACACACCAGAATCCCTCAGATCTTGATATTTCTCAGTTCCTTTCAGGTATCCAACGCTCCCCTGACCTCCAAATAGATTACACCCTTTTAGAATCTAACATCTCACAACAAGAACTTCTCACTGCTTTGCAAACACTCAAGAAAGCCCCAGGAGCAGATGGGTTTACAGTGGAATTTTTTACACATTTTGCTTCACTGCTTCTCCCTAAGCTACATGCCCTTTTTAACTCTTTTTTGCAGTCGGGTGAATCCTCTGGTTCCTTTTTAAAAGCACTAATTTGTTTAATTCCTAAAGATGGAGAAGATCTGAGACATTGTAAAAGGTATAGACCTATTTATTTGGTTACTATTGATTATAAAAAACATTGAAAAACCTTAGCCATGCGTCTAGAATCCTATCTCGCTCAATTACTAGGCGTTGAACAACCCAGTTTCATTAAAGGACGCCTCCTCTCAGATAATACTCGCCTTTTTTTGACATTTTGTCTAGATCTTCCCAGTAGCAGCTGTGGCCCTAGACGCAAAGAAAGAATTTGATTGTGTCAACTGGTCGTATCTCTTTCAAGTGCTTAAATGGTTTGGTTTCTTGCAAAAAATGATATCTTTGATCTCCCTCTTATACTCTAATCCTCGAGCAGCAGTCTTTGCAAATGGTAACACATCCTCCTATTTTGATTTGGGAAGAGGTGTGCGTCAAGGCTGCCCATTGTCCCCATTCCTTTTTAACTTAGCTTTAGAACCCTTCCTGTCCAAAATTCATCAAAACAAAGATATTCATGGGTTTAATGTAAATGGCAGACAAGTTAAATAGGCAGCTTACGCTGATGACATATTACTATGTATTTCCAACCCACAATCCTCTAGTCCTTCCTTATTACATGAAGTGGAGCTATTTGCTTCTATTTCTGGCTATAAGCTTAATAAAGATAAATGTGAAATACTACCTTTGACCAAATATACACTCAAAGTAGAATTCAATATCTCAAGTTTTACCTGGAACTCTAAACATATGAAATACGTAGGACTGTTTTTTGCCCCTTCAATTCCAACAACGCTCTCTCTATGCTTGGAAGAATTCATACAGAGAATTTGCACATTAATATCCAAATGGCATACCTTATATTTGTCATGGTGGGGGCGTCTTGATGATGCTCTCTCCCATTGTACTATATACAATTTCTAATATCCCAGTATCTATTCCCTCAAAAAAAATCCAAAAAATTAACTCTATATTGTTATCTCTTTTATGGAATACTAAAAAATCACGTATCTCATTATTAAGACTTAAGAAACCTAAGGCTGAAGGCGGGGTTAATTCTCCTAATTTCCCCAATTATCAAAAATCATTCCTACTTCGTCAATCCTCAAATGGCTTTCTGACTCTCAGTTAGATTGCCCTTTATGGGTGGAACTTGAAAGTTCATATCTTTCTCCTGTCTCTTTCAAAGAATATATCTCTCCTCCACCCGCAAGCCACAGTCTGTTTCTACTTCTATTCTTTAGGTTACTTGTAAACTTCTAGAGCCCAATCCGAATTTACTTCCCTTAGATCTAAACTCCTTTCTTAATTCCACATTATGGCATAATAATTTTATAATACTCCATGGCAAACCTTTTTATTGGAAGTCATGGAGACGCAAAGGTTTGATATGGATTATGATGCATCAACTTTTTTCTCAAGACGAAATTTCATCTTTTTCACAGGTTAGCCAATTTTTTTCCCCACCTTCGTATTAACCTAAATACACTCTCCTAGAACAAGCCATTCTTGCTGCTTATACTAAAGTTTTATCCTTTACCCATCCCACTCCTCACCCTGTTAATCGGTTGCATGCTTTTTTATACTCTGTTCCCAGAGCCTCTGCTATTTATACTTACCTTCGTAATCTGCATTATGACATGGACAAAACTAAAGTAGAGTTGTCTTCGGAGGAGGATTTTGAGGTGAATTGGCCAATTTCCTTTCAGAACAAAATATGGACTAAAATTAGAAAGTCATCTTGAGCAGCTAACACCACACAAACAATATTCTTCATTTACAACAGACTCTTATTACATCCGGTCACTTTCCATAAGAGGCATCCTGACACTCCTGATATCTTCTGGACATGTTCAGCCTCCTCTGCTGATCTGAAACACCTACTCTTTTACATGCACACATGTTCACACTTTCTGGAAAAACTTCTGGTTCCAAACTAACTTATTTTTGGTTCTAGTATTCCTTTTTCTATTGTTCACCTATTTTTAGGTAGCCTGCTTTGGAAAATTGTACTCATAATATCAAGATTGTAGATCTTAGCAGTTGCCTTTCAACAGATCACCAAACATGTGAAGGATTTTACTAAGCTATCCTTTCAGGCCTAGTGGTATGCTGTATGTCATAATCATAGTCTAGTAAAATACAATTTTGCTCCCCTCACACTTTTTTTTGGATTGCGTTAATTTGCAAATACATTAATCAGGACTATTTCTGATTATGTGGGTTTATTTAGTTTCACCCTTTACTTATGAATTCCAAATACAAAAAGGTTCATCATTACATGTATAAGAAAAACACGATACATATAGACATTTAGACAAATTTGTAAAACGATAAATGACAAAAAGAATTGTCCAATTTAAATTATGAAACAATACATTGCACATTAATTAGACATTACAACATTTTGTTCAAAAATACTTAATATCATGAACACATTATTAATGAAAGAAATTGTTTTCTCATGGACAAGTTGAAGGACAAAGAGTCTGAAAAAAGGCTAATACGATACAAATCAATAAATCTGCATAGCAATTAGTCCGGTTTGGTTTTTTGAGCCTTCTTATAAGAAGGCTCAAAAAACTTATAAGAAGGCTCAAAAAACCAAACCGGACTAATTGCTATGCAGATTTATTGATTTGTATCGTATTAGCCTTTTTTCAGACTCTTTGTCCTTCAACTTGTCCATGAGAAAACAATTTCTTTCATTAATAATGTGTTCATGATATTAAGTATTTTTGAACAAAATGTTGTAATGTCTAATTAATGTGCAATGTATTGTTTCATAATTTAAATTGGACAATTCTTTTTGTCATTTATCGTTTTACAAATTTGTCTAAATGTCTATATGTATCGTGTTTTTCTTATACATGTAATGATGAACCTTTTTGTATTTGGAATTCATAAGTAAAGGGTGAAACTAAATAAACCCACATAATCAGAAATAGTCCTGATTAATGTATTTGCAAATTAACGCAATCCAAAAAAAAGTGTGAGGGGAGCAAAATTGTATTTTACTGTTCTATTAAGGTCCAGCCCCCCCCACGTCCCGGGACCTAACTCCTTATATCTTAGCATAATCATAGTCTAGACATGGCTCTTGTTCATCCTATTCATTTAGCTACAAAGCGCTTAATTCTATGGTCACCTGTCACAAATCACATTGAGGCTAGTGCTAGACAGTCTTTTTCTTAAACGCCCATACACAAAGAAGTTACCTAACATCCGTGACATTCCTCAAATTAATAATATATTACTTTGCATTCATCTATGTCTTTTATGCATATCTTATCAAGATTACAGTATTTTATGAATTATGGGCCATATGTATCAAGAAGTCATTTTGCGATTCTCAAATAGCGATTTTTTGCGAATCGCTATTTGAGAATCGCAAAATGCTATGTATGTAGGATTTGCAATAAATTTTGCGAATCCTACATATTCCTTAATTGCGATTAGCAAATTGCAAATCGCAATTAAGGAATGGTATACACCCGTTACGACGCAACTTTTACTCCGCACTACCATTACAACGCGGGCATTACAACGCATGACATTACAACGCATTGCGCTGGGGGGCGCTCTAGGATAAGAGGTAAGTTTAATTTACTATCCAACACCTTCCCTAGGGTCCACGGGGACTGGAGTTAGAATAGTAAATTATACTTACCACTATCCAGCACCCCAAAGCGCTATGCGTTGTAACGGTATTCGTTGTAAATACCGCGTTGTAATGGTATGCGGAGTAAAAGTATGCGTTGTAACGTCATACATCCTTAAGGAATACTTTCACATTCATTTCTATGGGCCAGGAGGCCCATAGGAATGAATGGGAAGTTATTCTCAATTTGCGATTCGCAATTTGAGAATCGCAATTTGAGAATAATTTCAAGTGTGAAGGGTGTCAAAAGGACACCCTAATGCACCCCTGAAATAAACATGTGTGCACATGTGGCGCACATAAATGCCCTAGGGGCATGTATGTGCATCACATTGCACTTTGAAAAATGCAAAAAAGTGAATTTTTCAAAGAAATCGCAAATTACCACCAACTTGATTGCTTAAGGCCAAATTGCACTTTTTTGGTGCAAAATTTGCAATTCCTTAAATGCAATCGCAAAATAAGGGATCGCAAATTTTGCAATTCCTTATTTTGCCTTAATACATACCATTTGGTAAAATTGCATTCGCAAACGCCGAAATTCTGCGAATTTCGGCGTTTGGGAATGCAATTTTGCTTGATACATATGGCCCTATATTACTACTTCTCAATGTTATTCTGGCATTCCACTCCAGTCACGTGTACTTTTAAAAAAAAACATTTTTATTGTTCGTTTACATTAAGTGGTACTGATTTCCGAAATCAGAAATTGAAATAATGTACAGATTACACAGTTGTGCTAATGACCTATACAACTCCATTATAAGTTTGCATTGTTCATATCCCTCACATGCCCCTCATTATTATACACACAGTAATGACAGCTTTCCCAAGAATAACTCCGATTATGTCCATTAGTCAATCAGGTCAGGGTCTGTCTCTTCAGGCGGTGGGGTGTATATGTTCATTGTAAAAGCATTCCATTTCCCCCATACCCGTGTCCATTTCCAGGGGCACCCTCTGTGGACAAAGGGTGCCTTTGCTGCCACCATTGCACTGTCCATGTCGCTACACCACTGCTGCTGTGTGGGGACGACCTATGCTCCCCATTATTGAGCAATGTTTTAGCCAGCATCATACCTAAAGTCACCCAGTCCTGAGCTGCATGGTTAAGATCCGTCGGTTCCCAAATGTTGAGAAGACATCTCTTGGGGACTGGGGGGACAGTAGGTCCACAAACCTGTGTGATTGTATCCATGATACCCTCCCAGTAGCGCATCATTTTGGGACAGTCCCACAAGGTGTGACAGAAAGTACCTGGTATCCCGCAGCCCATCAGACACAACGGGGTGTCGGTTCTATCTATTTTGTGTGGTGTCGTTCTCGTGTAAAATGTTCTGTGCAGCATTTTGAGTTGTACTAGTTGCAATCTAGAGAGTATTGCCACTTCACATGGGGACACTAGCACCTCTTGCCAGTCCGTGTCATCCAGCTTCCCCAGCTCGCCCTGCCATTTCTCCCGAAGGGCGGCCGTGGGATCCCGCTGGTAATTTATAATTTTACGATATGTAAGGGAGATGGCTTTTTTGGTCATGTGGCGAGGACTCGGGGGGGGAACAGTGCCTGGTGGAATAACTTTTATGAGTGCATGTTTAATCTGTAGATATTGGTATTGTTCCGTCGATGCCATCTCATATGTCTCTTGAAGTTGGGACAATGAAATGACCTCACCCTTTCTTCACATGTCCCCTATCTTTGATATACCTATGAGGTCCCACTGGGTGAAGCCTTTGCTATTTCATAGCATACCTAGTCGCCGGGTGTCCCAAAGTGGTGTATGTTGTGTTAAGACCCCTTCCCAACCATGCGCTCGGAGCGCAGTAAAGCAAATGTGTACAGTATGCGCAGTTGGTCCCAATAGTGTACTTTTACAGGATTTATTGTATAGTGTACTCAGAACGCCCCCAGTACCAAGAGTGTGTCTATCCATGCGAAGGGTCGGTTCGTCTTGTGGGGCATGAATTCACTGGTTTAGCACAATGAGCTGCGAGGCCCAATAGTATGTTTTGATATTGGGTAGGGCAATTCTGCCATCATACCAGTCCCTTACCAATTTGTGCATGGCTATTCGATACCAGCCCCTTACCAATTTGTGCATGGCAGACAAGGTGGCTTACAGCTGCATCAATCGCTTTGAAATAGGAGTGAGAAACCGGGAAGGGAGTGTTCTGCAGGATATATAGAAACCTGGGGAGTGCCATCATTTTGAACAGGTCTTCGCGACCCCGGAGCGTCAGTGGCAGGGATTGCCAGTGTTTCATGTCAATGCGGAGTCGTTTCAAGGGCTCTAAAAGGTTTCTCTCAATGAAGTGTGCGGTTGGGAAGTACTATATATTCCAAGATATCTAAACCCCCCCAACCGCGACCTGTATCGGGCAACCCGGAGGTAGCCGCAGAGGCAGGCCTCTAAGCACGTAAAGAACTGACTTGTCCCAGTTGACAGAATATCCCGAAACTCTACCATAGGAAGCGAAGAGTAGTAGCCCAATTTTTGATCATCTGGGGGATGCCATATATAGTAAGATGTCATCAGCATATAAGGAGATGTGATCCTCCCATCCCTCCGTCCACTTGAGCCTGTGTATCATTGGGTCCCTCCTTATCCAGGCCGCCAGCGGCTCCAGTACCAGAGCAAACAGAAGGGGAGACAATGGACAACCTTGTCTTGTCCCACGACCTAGATGAAAGTCGGCAGAGACTCGTCTATTGACTACCACATGCGCCGGAGTCTGTGTGTATAGAAGTTGGAGCCTGATACACAATTTGGGGCCAAAACCAAAGTGTTGTAGAACTAAGAAAAGAAAGGGCCATTCAATGAGATTGAAAGCCATACGTGCAGTCTTTACCTAGAACAGGGAATATTCAATGTACATATGTATGTGCATTATTTTGAGTGCTGAGTGTAGGTTACACCGTCAGGAAGAAATACGGGGCATCCTGTATTCGAATGGAACTTGGGTAATGAAGGACATATATACAAGAGAAGTTCCAAAAGAAATCTTTTGAAGATAACATTCAATTACTTTGTAGGGGCTACTCTGTACAATCAATGTGTAAGAAATCTTTTAAGATGGTTAATTTAATTGTTTTGTACAGAACAAAACTTTTTTGTATGAAACAGAGAATCTAAAGATGACCATTCCAGTTCATGACTAGGTTATACAAGTAACGGTGCAGTGTAGGTGAAGACAAGTGAGTGAACAACAAAAAAATTAAATGTGGTGTGCATAACATATATATGTCTTAACCATCAGGACATTAAGGGCCTGATCTAGATATTGGCTGTATCATTGTCCTGCCACAGTGCGGGCCCAGGTACTCCATTGATCTGACGGCAGTCCGCCTGCCATATTTCGATGTTGTGGCTATAGACAGTAGATCGCACCGTGGCGGCGGTCTTTTATGCTGGCTAAAAGTACTCCTCTGCTGTCAGTCTGGCGGGATTGCACCAAGCTGATTTAGATGTTCCCATTGAGCTGGCAAAGTCCTGGTGGTGGAGTCCTGATGGAGTGAGGGTCAAGAGGGTGTGGAGACTGGTAAGTACAACTTATTGATACGTCAATACACATGGACCACTAGCACTACACCCCTAAGCACCACAACAACAAACATTTTTTCAAGTGTCAATGCAATAAAATAAACACTACTGCATTACACATAAAAACATGCATTTGCTATGCAATAGGTCCCGCATGACTAAAAGTTTGAACTATTGGCGCTGCAAATAATAATGCAATGCCAATAGCTGAAACTTTCAGTAATGTAAGACCTATTGCATTGCAAATGCTTGTTCTTACTTTCTTTTACAGGCACACGATGATTATCTATCAAAGCAATGATGTCTAGTCAGGTATGAAACATAAAAAATAGTAAACCATTCCAAATGCTTCAGTCAAAGATTAAAGGTACAAAAATGTTAATGAATGTGTTCAGTGTGGAAAAAGTACCCAGTATTGGTGAACAAAATAACCAATTGGTGATGTCTTCTGGGAAGGAACCAAGCACCGAAACGGTGGAACAGATGTACAGTATTAACCAACCAGAGAAAAGGAATTTTAAAAAGCAGGCCAACTAACCAACCAAAAGTAGTGGGTGTGTCCAAAGTCCCCAATAGCCCATATACCGAATACAGCATGTCTCACAGAGCAGCGCAAGCGCTGCCCAGGCTCTACCTAAGAATATTGCATGTAAGAGCAATGCAGTAATAAACGAGGCTACAGCAAATGTCAGCACACAATACATAAGATAAAAGTACAAGTACCTTACCTTAGATCTCGTAACAATTAAGTGATTTAGCGTTGTGGTGGTGTCGGAGCAGAAAAGGAGGGACCTGGACTATCGGTTAAAATGCTGAAACGGAAGAGGAAAATAGGAAAAAAGTAAGTTTTTACCTAACAGTTGCCATGACAGAAAGGCACGTCATAATCTGGACAGCGGGAATCTTTGTGGGACTCCTTCCGGCAGCAGCTTTTGCCTTTGAGGCTGTTGAAGAAGAGAAAATAATCTGGCAAGGATGGCGGGACTGTGGTGGTCTTCCCTCCAGTGACCAGCCAACATCTAAATAGAGTGGCTGGACCACCAAGGTAGCGTGCGAGAAGACCACCGAAAAAGTGACTGCGGGACTAGTCCTGCCAAGATCTAACTCATACCCTAAATACAAAATAAAATCCATATAGGAATAATTTTTCAGATGTCTTTGGTGAAACAGGTGGCATAGCCGGAGCTTCTTTTTCAGAGGCTTGTCTGCCAGCACTGGAACTCTAGGTTACACAGCTGATCGTGCGCTCAGCGATTCTTCTTTTGTTATGATGGATTCTTCCTAATTACCTTCCTATACATCAGTCTAAAACTTCTGAAATCCTACTTTCAGAATATAAAGTTGTTCTCTAGCTGTTTTAGTTCAGTCATGTAGACACTATACTAAATGTTTGGTATGGTTGGAATAAACACTGACAATAGAGTGCATAAAAGAGAGTTGTGTAGGGTGGCTACCACCCTCCCCGGTCACGATGAGCCATTTTCAGTGCTGAATGTTTGTACAATAACCTAAGCATTCTGGATGTTGTAGTTGTGTTTTGCTTTCTTTGAACTGATTAGAGTAACACAGCGGATAACAAGGATTTGTACGTGAAAGGTTCAGGATTGGACTCAGACTTCATAATGACCTATAGTCAGGTAGTCATCCTAAAGTAAGGTCTTCTCTGGACTGTATGAAACTGGGCATTGTGTTTATGCTGAGGCAAATTACAAATGAACAAACGGATGTGACCTCTAGTGCTTTATGGGTTGCTGCACATGGAAACATTCCAAGAGTACCAGGGCAGCCAGTGGTTACTGGGCTCAAAATGTAACACTCTGGCTTTTACCACTGGTGTCCTGGACTTTAACCTGACTACAGAGTTCAAAACTGAGCACCAAGTGCACCTCTTTGGCACTTGACACTCAAGGTAACAATGTCGAGTAGTCCAGCTTACTTTAGGACGTTGTGTTGGGTAGGCACTCAGAACTCAGTAATGTGAATAACCACAGTTAATAAATTATTTCCCAATCAGTGCTTTTTTTCTTTTAAGGCAAGGAGTACATTATTTCTGTACACACAACTCAATTGTGAACTTTTGAAAGTTCATAAGTCCATCAGGCTGTACAAAGTTATACCTGGGGAATAATTAGTGTGCTGGGGAACCCATTGGTAGGGCCTAGCTAATCCCTGTAAATGATGAAGAGTTTATTCAAGGTAAGCAGTCTTTAGGAGCAGGTTAAGCAAAGAAGGTTGTCTTTACTCCCAGGTGACCCACCCTCCTATTTTGTAGATGCTGTGTCCCTGTAGTCTTCTTGTAGTCCTTTCCTCTGTTTAGAATCTGGGCACATTACTTGGTTGGTAGTTGTTAAGGCCTGATCTACCCTCACCAGCTGAGAAGAAAGGTATGTCAGTGGTTAATTTGTAAAAATAAAAGTGTTGGGGCTCTCGTCAGGAGGCAGCTTGTACCAGCCAATTTCTCCAGTTAGCACCGCCTAAAACACAACTACTAAACATGAGAGTGGGGAGAGAATGTGGCATGATGGCCAGAGCTGTCGATTGTGGGACTCGGGAACCAGGTTTGAGTCTCGGCATCAGCTCGACAGCCTGTGATTCTGGGCAAATCACTTAATCTCCCTATGCCTATCATAAATTAATGTGTCCTTACCTGGTGCTCTTGAAAAGCGCTGGTGTTGTTGATTAAGTGCCGCTGCTGAGCACCGGAAACGGCCGTCTCAAATTAAGCGCTGGGTATGCTACGTCTTCCTGCCTCAGACTGCAGGAAAAGGTCACATTGACATCTCGCTCACCAACATCAATGCTGTTCTTGGGCTCCAGATGCTAGTGCACAGGCGTGTATTCTCCAGATAGAAGAGGCCTGGTGGCCCAGCGTGATTGAGAAGGGATCTAGGATGCTTCAAATCACAAATCTGCCACCAAACAAGGTAAAAACACACCCTGAGTCGCGATGGTGCTCCTGGAAGAGACAAAAGGATCTGTCAGTTGTAGATGTGAGTCTCTCACAGCACCGAACGTGTTAGAGGTCCTAGTCGATTATCATGGTGGCCGCTGACCATGGCCTCAAGGCTTTTTCGGCACCCATGTATAGAGGCGCTTTGGCAGTTTCTTGATACACTGCCAATTGCAGTAACAAGACTTCACACCACCATGTCTTCCTGGCACTTTGAGAATGCCTTTGACCTTGGTAGGCTCTCCAACCTCAGGAGAAGCAAAACACTATGCTCTGAGCATGCTGTAGAGGGACAACACAAGGCCTTACCGCATGGCCCAGTGATGCTGGACCTTCCCTGGATCCCAACAAGCCAATGCTTTCACTTCTCCGCCAGCGCCTCATTGCCCCCTTTTCTAGGCAGCCTTACGTTTGCTCCAGCACTCCTCTCCTTGTAATCAATGGTCTTGAGATGGTTTTAGGCAGCTCTATCTGCAAAGATAGAGAATTTCCAAGATTTCTGATCCTGATCCTTGCATTTAGAGTTGACAGTGAGCAACACCAGCCCCCACGCAAAAAACCTTTCCTGGTCTTCACTGGTGTGTAATCCTCGTACTTGTTTGAAGAGAAATCCTGGCTCAGTGACTACAGGTTTAGCTCCATCCTAGTGCTCAGATCAAAGACAATTTCTTGATTACTGTGGTCCAGCTCTAGGACCAGTCTCAGACAGATCCTGTTTTTCCTCCCAGACTGGTCCATCCACAGTCTTTGTCTCGTGTCAGCTGGAAGAAGTGTTCGGTTGAAAGCCCACAAAAGAGGGAGAGGCTGCCTCACTCAACTACCACATATCCTGTTGAGGTTAATCCCTCACATGGACCTATGGAGCAGGTCTGTCAGTGAGCTGATGGTCCTTCTATTCCATAAAGTAGGATGCGCATGCCATTCTGAACCTCAGAGCTCAGTTCTGGGTCTCACTCCAGGCTGCAGCGAATACTGAATATAATGCATGATTATCGTGTTTGCTGAAGTCTACAAATCCAAAACCCATTCAGAACGTGCTATAGTGACCCAGGGCATGGGTACGCGCTCTTCCAAGTGAAGCACGGGAACAATCCTGAGATACGTTGTGCATCTTTTCTGCCCTATATCAGTGAACCTGAGAGGAATTACCTTTGCACCTACAAGTACTTGCTGTAGTTGCTGCTTCCCAAAGGTAGTCAGTCAGCTGCATGCTCAAGAGGCCAGTTACTCGCTACCAATTTTCCCAGTGGTGTAACACAAAGTGATAGCCGCAGAATATGAAGAGGGACGCTTGAATGGCCTATATCTTACAGCTGTTCTTTGGCCTTGGGCTTAATGGGGGACCTTGAAGGTTTTGGGACACTCTACGCCACAGGGGCCTGTGTCACACTTTTAGCAGACACACAGTTTATTTACCCGCCAGACAACTTGGCTTCCAGAAAGGTTAAACTCATAGATCATAAACTTTTAATAAAGTACTTCCTGTTCATCTAACTTTATTCATACAAAAGATATCCTTTCAGAGTGCATTTGCCGGGCTTCTGTAAATCGGCTCCCCTACTGTAATAATCTATTTTCATCTCTTCAAAGTTGCTCTCGAAATCAAAGCACGAACCTGTTCCGCCGCATGTTCCGACCACAGTTGTTTGACCTCACCATGATCTGGAGGTCTGCTGGCCGGAAGTACGTGCTAGCGCTAGGAAAATAAGCCCAACTTGCCAGGAATAGAACCTGAAAAACAACCGTGAATACATCTTCATGTGTTTGCTAGGCCCAGGTTACTGATTCATAGGGCCTGCTTTGTGAATGTTTTTTCCCCTCCTTTGATGTCTTTGGCAGCCATTGGTAACATATTTCATACTCCTTGTCGTTCAGCAATGTTGACAAATTTCACTACTACATCACTGAGGTGCCCTTTATGGTTTAAACTTCAAATGAGTAGAGCAACGTTAATGAATCCGCATGCCTCTGCGGTGCTTCGCTGCTTTTGATCCCTCTCTACGTGGAAGACAACCGTAAATATGTAAGGAACATTTTACACTTATGCGGGTGATGGAGGTTGGAGAGGGTTATTTTATTCAACGTCAGTGATTCTTGTTCCTATTTTAAATGCAGTCCCTTCATCTAAACAGGCATTGGCAGAACCAATAGGCCTGGCCTATGCGACAGCTATTGGCATTGGCAATGTGTTTTAGCCTTTATGTACACCAGTGTGGCTGCTGTTTAACATTGCTAAAAGTTAGTGGTGTGGGGTGGGATAGATTAGGGAAGGGTGGAATAGGGTAGATTGGAGTGGGATAGATTGGGGTACCGTGGAGTGGGGGTAGAAGGGAGTGGGGTGGATTGGGGAAGACTGGAGTGGGGTAGATTGGAGTAGGGTGAATTGGAGCGGGGGAGTTGGGGAGATTAGCGAGGTAGATTGGAGTCGGACAGATTGAATTGGGATGGAGTGGGGCCCATTGGTCTGGAGTAGACTGGGGTAGATTAGGGTGGTGTAGATTGGAGTGGGGCAATGGCGGCTCCTCCACTAATGCAGAGGAGCGTCGCCCCACTGCTCCGCAGCAGGAAACATAAAATGATAATAACTTGTGTTATTATCCTTTTAAGTTTCCTTCTGCTGCGGCAGCTTTCTGGCTGTGGCGGGGCTGCTCCAAGAACAGAGGAGCAGTGGTTTGCCCACACCTAAGTGCACATGACTGTTTGGTCAGCCCTCTTGCGCCGCCCAAAAAAGTCATACGCACTTCCCATGTTTTCCATGCAGGGTGCATTACAGCCTGCATGGAGAACATGCCCAGGCCCCCATTCCCTGGTTGAGCGCTGATCCACAGCGCTTAGACCAATCACAACGCTGCATTGCAGCGTTGTGATTGACTATCAGGAGCCTGGAAGCCGGGTGCTTCTTGCTGATTCCTATATCCTGTTGGAACCAGAGTCAGGAAGAAGAGGACGGAGGAGAGCAGCGGCCAGTCATCACAGGTAAGTGGTTTAAAAAAAATTCAGCCCTGCCCCGCGCCTCCACCTCAGTCCCGTAGCAGCCGCTACTGGAGTGGGGTAGATATGATTAGGGTAGACCGGGGTACATTGGAATAGAGTGGAGTGGGACATATTGGGGTAGATTAAAGTGAAGTGGGGTAGATTGAGGAAGAGTTGAATGGGGTGGATTGGGGTAGATTGGATTAGAGTAAAGTGAGGTAGACTGGAGAGGAGTCAGGTAGATTGGGGTGGAGTGGGGTGGGGTAGATTGGAGTGGGTCGATTATAGTAGGGTAGAATGGAATGGAGTGGTGGTAGAGAGGGGTAGTTTGGAGTGGGGTAGATTGATGTAGAGTGGAGTGGAGTAGATTGGAGTGGTGTGGGGTAGATTGGGATGGAGTAGGGTAGATTGGGGTGGCGTGGAGTAGGTTGGAGTAGAATAGAATGGAGTGCAGTGAAGTGAGGTAGATTGGTGTGGAGTAGATTGGAGTGGGGTAGTTTAGGTGAAGTGGAGTAGATTGGAGTGGAGTAGATTGGTGTGTGGGAGTGGGGTAGAATGGCGTGGAGTAGACTGGTGTGGGGTAGATTGGAGTAGGGTAGATTTGAGTGGGGTAGAGTGGGGATATTGTATTGGAGCAGATTAGGGAAGAGTGGAGTGCAGAGGTTTGGGTAGTTTAGAGCGGAGTTGGGTCGATTGGAAGGAGATCTATAGTAATGGGGAGGTTTAGAATTGGGTAGATTGTAGTGGAATAGATTGGAGAGGAGTTGGATAGAGTGATGTGGGGTAAATTGAGTGGGGTGGGGTAGATTGGGTTAGGGTGAAGTAGATTGGAGTGGAGTAGATTGTGGTAGATTGGAGTGGGGCTGATTGGATGGGGTAGATTGGAGTGGGTAGTTTGGGGTAGATTGGGGTAGAATGGGATGGAGTGGGGTAGAGTGGGTTAGAATGTACTGGAGTGGGGTAGATGTGGGTTCAGGTGGTAGATTGGAGTGAATTGGAGGGGGTAGTTTGGGTAGAGTGGAATAGAGTGTGGGAGAGTGGAATGGGGTAGCTTGAGTGGATTAAAGTGGGGTAGTTTGAGGTAGATTGGAGTGGAGTAGAGAGGGATAGGTTGGAGGCGAGTTGAGATTAGAGTGGAGTGACATAGATTGGGCTGGAGTGGAGTGGGGTAGAGTGGAGTGTAGTGGGGTAGATTAGGGTGGAGTGAGGTAGGTTGGGTGGATTAGGGTAGGGTAGATTGGAATTGAGTTGGGCAGATTGGAGAGGGGTTGATTGAAGAGGGGTAGATTGAATTGTGATGATTAGAATGGGGGAGTTTTGAGTGGGGTAGATTGGAGTGAGTTGGATTGTAGAGGGGTAGATTGGAGTGGAGTGAGTTGGATTGTAGTGGGGTAGAGTGGGGTGGGGTGGGGAAGAGTGCGGTGGGGTAGATTGCATTGGGGTGGAGAAAGAGTAGATTGGGGTAGATTAGAGTGGAGCAGAGTAGATTGGGGTGAGGTAGATAGGGAGGGGTAGATTGGAGTAGATGTTAGAGTGGGATGGGGTACATTAGAGTGGGGTGGAGTGGGTTAGATTGGAGTGGAGTGGGGTAGATTTGAGTGGAGTGTGGTAGATTGGTGTGAGTTAAATCTGAGTGAACTGGAGTGGGGTAGATTTGGGTAGAGTAGATTGGAGTGGGGCAGATTAGAGTGTGGTAGATTGGAGTCGGGTAGATTGTGGTGGAGTTGGTTAGATTGAAGTGGAGTGGGGTAGATTAGACTGGACAGAAGTTATAAAGCTTGCAGTGGAGTATGGAATGGAGTGTGGTAAATTGGAGCGCAGTAGGTTAGGCTGGACTGGGGTAGATTGGAGTGGATGAGAGTGGAGCTGGGTAGATTGGAGTGGAGTGGATTGGATTGGGGTACATTGGTTTGGGGTAGATTAGAGTGGATTGGAGTGGAGTGGGGTAGTCTCTGTTGATATGAGCAGAGTGGAGGTAGATTTAGGTGGAGTGCGGTGGAGTTGATTGGGTTAGATTGCGTGGAGTGGGATAGAGTGGAGCAGAGTCGAGTAGATTGGAGTGGAGTGATGTAGATTGAGGTAGAGGGGAGTGGGGAAGTTCGCATCATGTGTTACGTTGTAGAATTTTGTAAACTGTGCAAATGCCCGGAGGCGTCTTGGCACTAGCAGACCTGCCTGCAAAGGAGGAACAAAAAGGATACTCAGGCAGATACAGAATGCAGGAAGGGAGTTAAGTGGTGGAAAACAGCTAGGTTTTCAGAACCTTCCTGAAGGCCAGGAGGTTTGGCCGGGCCTTGATGGCAAGAGGGAGATCGTTCCAAACGAACAAAACCTCTGCCACCCCAGGTAGCACGCCTGAAGCTGGGAACAACGACAAGCAATGTGGAAGCCGAGCGGAGCTCTCTAGCAGGCTTATACAGGTAAAGCCCTGATTGTGCAGTGCTTTGAAGACAATGCAAAGGGCCTTAAAACGAATCCTCAGCCTAACGGGTAGCCAGTGAAGCTTCCCTAAGAATTTGAAGACTGATTGATATTTGGGAACGTGGGGAAGTAGACATGCCTCTGCATTTTGCAGTTTCTGGAGTTTATATGGAGCATGTGTATGAGCGTTTAGATAAAGATCAGTCCAATAATGGATCTTAGAAAGAATAAGTAACATGACTAATGAGTTCTGAAAGTTGACTGGAATGAAAGGTAGAATTTTGTTTCACAAGCCCAAGGGTGTAAAAGGCAGAAGTGTGACAGCGATAGGGTAGCTTGTCATTTATAGTGACACCAAGGTTTTTGGCTGTCCTCACAGGGGCAGGGAGGTACCTAAATCAGATGGCCACCAAGCTAGGGACCAGAAAGAAGGCGAAGAATCAATAGTTAAGACCTCCGTCTTGCTTGAGTTTAGTTTCAGGCACTTAGAGGACATCCAGGAACTGCATACAGTCATGGACATTCGATAATGTTCCTGACACATCAGAATCCAATGCGACTAAAATTTGCGTGTCATCTGTATATGACGTCAGCGAGAAACCAAAAGATTTTATAAGTAATGCCAAAGGAGTGACGTAGATATTTAAACAATGTGGAACAGAGCGAGGATCCCTGAGGGATCCCGCACGGTAAAGAAAAAGGTGTCAGAGAGAAAATCTTGATAAGATAAGATTGTTCCTGTCAACTGGGAAAGGAACGAAGATGCATCCAGGCAGAGCCTGTCACTCCCAACTGCTCATTTGATTCATCAGCAGCCCATGGTCGACTGTGTCGAAGGCTGCTGATAAATCAAGCAAGATGAGGTCAAGTGAGAGTCGGATTTCTTCTGTTGCTTTAATGAGCACGGTCTCAGTGCTATGATCAGTGGTAGAAGTGGGCGGGAACGGAAGGGCACGGCGTGCCCCTACTTCTAAAAACGATTTCAGTCCGTTCCCCTACTTCTTACTTTCAAAAAAGCATCCCGGGACGGCAAACTAGTCCTAGCTAAAAAACAAGAACTTTTTTTTCATTCAGATTCCAGGGGCTGCTCGCACTTCTCAGTTGTACTCCAGAGGCTGCACCAGCCCCTCCCTGAGCTCACACAGACGGAGGGCAGGCCCTTTGTCATTCCGATTGAGGATCATTATCCCCTTTCGAATGACAATGCGCCCGCCCTCTGACTTTAGCATGTCAAGTGCCAGTGAGATCGGAGTTGGTGATTACGGAGGAGCTTTCCCCAGACAGAGTACTGTGGGGAACTTGACACCATGTGAAATTTGTTAATGTTGTACACGGAGTGAACTGGGAATGGACAGAAGAGGAGACAGGAAAGGAGAGGTACTAGGGCAGGAGAGCTGACCGGGTAGGAGAAGTGATGGGGCAGGAGAGGTGACGGGGCAGGAGAGGAGTTGCGGCAGGAGAGGTGACGGGGCAGGAGAGGTGACGGGGCAGGAGAGGTGATGGGGCAGGGGAGGTGACGGGCAGGAGAGGTGACAGGGCAGGAGAGGTGACGGGGCATGAGCTAGAGCGGTAACCGGGCGGGAGCGGTGAAAGGACAGGAGTGGTGAAAGGACAGGAGCGGTGAACGGGGCAGGAGCAGTGAACAGGGCAGGAGCAGTGAACGGGGCAGGAGCAGTGAATGGGGCAGGAGCAGTGACGGGGCAGGAGCAGTGACGGGCAGGAGAGTGAAGGGTCAGGAGAGGCAATAGGGCAGGAGAGGTGACGTGGAAGGAGAGGCAACAGGGCAGGAGAGATGACCGGGCACAAGAAGTGACGGGCAGGTGACATGACAGGCGGGTGATGTGATGGGCAGGAGAGGTGATGCGTAGGAGAGGTGACGGGGCAGGAGAGGTGACGGGGCAGGAGAAGTGACAAAGCAGTAGAAGTAATGGGGCAGGAGCGGTGATTAGGCATGAGCAGGAGTGGTAACGGGGCAGGATCAGTGAACGGGGCAGGAGCAGTGACCGGGGCAGGCGCAGTGAATGGGGCAGGAGCAGTGAACTGGACAGGAGCAGTGAATGAGGCAGGAGTAGTGAATGGGGCAGGAGCAGTGAATGGGGCAGGTGCAGGAAAAGTGACAGGACAGGAGAAGTGACGGGACAGGAAAGTGACGGGACAGGAGAAGTGACAGAACAGGAGAAGTGACAGGACAGGAGAAGTGACGGGACACGAGAAGTGACGGGGAAGGAGAAGTGAAGGGGAAGGAGAGGCAACAGGTCAGGAGAGGCGACCGGGCAGGAGGAGTGACTGGGCAGGAGAAGTGACCGGGCAGGAGAAGTGACGAGCAGGAGAAGTGATCGGGCAGAAGAAGTGACAGGCAGGTGACGTGACGGGCAGGTGACATGACGGGCAGGTGATGTGACAGGGCAGGAGAGGAGAGGTGACCGGGCAGGAGAAGTGACCAGGCAGGAGAAGTGACGGGCAGGAGAGGTGATGAGGCAGGAGAGGTGACGGGGCAGGAGAAATGACGAAGCAGGAGAAGTGATGGGGCAGGAGCGGTGATTAGGCATGAGCAAGGGTGGTAACGAGGCAGGAACGGTGAACAGACAGGAGCAGTGAATGGGACAGGAGAAGTGAACGGGGCAGAAGTGGCGGGGCAGGAGCAGTGAACGGGGCAGGAGCAGTGAACGGGGCAGAAGTGACGGGGCAGAAGTGACAGGACATGAGAAGTGACGGGACAGGAAAAGGGACATGGCAGGAGAGGCGACAGGGCAGGAGAGGTGCCAGGGAAGGAGAGGCACCAGGGAAGGAGAGGTGCCAGGGAAGGAGAGGCGCCAGGGAAGGAGAGGCGCCAGGGAAGGAGAGGCGCCAGGGAAGGAGAGGCGCCAGGGAAGGAGAGGTGTCCGGGCAGGAGAAGTGATGGGCAGAAGAAGTGATGGGCAGGAGAAGTGACGGACACGAGTGGTGATGGGGCAGGAGAAGTGATGGGGCAGGAGAGGGGACGGGGCAGGAGAGGTGACCGGGCAGAAGCAGTGATTAGGCATGAGCAGGAGCAGTGAACGGGCAGGAGCGGGGAACGGACAGGAGCGGGGAATGGACAGGAGCGGTGAACGGGGCAGGAGTGGTAAACGGGGCAGAAGCAGTGAACAGGGAAGGAGCGGTGAACGGGGCAGGAGCGGTGAACAGGGCAGGAGCGGTGAACAGGGCAGGAGCAGTGAACAGGGCAGGAGCAGTGAACAGGGCAGGAGCAGTGAACGGGGCAGAAGTGACGGGGACAGAGAAGTGACAGGACATGAGAAGTGATGGAACAGGAAAAGGGATAGGGCAGGAGAGGCGACAGGGCAGGAGAGGCGACAGGGCAGGAGAGGCGCCAGGGAAGGAGAGGCGACAGGGAAGGAGAGGTGACCGGGCAGGAGAAGTAATGGGCCGGAGAAGTGATGGGCAGGAGAAGTGATGGGCAGGAGAAGAGACGGGCAGGAGAAGAGACGGGCAGGAGTGGTGATGGGGCAGGAGAAGTGATGGGGCAGGAGAGGTGACGGGGCACGAGAGGTGATGGGGCAGAAGCAGGGATTAGGCATGAGCCGGAGCAGTGACCGGGCTGGAGCGGGGAACGGACAGGTGCGGTGAACGGACAGGAGCGGGGAACAGAATATAAGCAGGAACAACATGCTACCTTAATGCTTTTACTCTCATTGTTCAGAAATCCATGATTATTTTTTGTCTCAAACATTGAGGTCACGAATACAGGGCTCCTCTACACATGTGTTAAGCAGGGCTCAGAAGAGAAAGGGACTCTAGACTCATGTAAACCCACTCTGCAAACGAGCCTCCTGGCACACTACTGTTTGGGGGATGAAGTCCACTTTACTCCTGAGTGACTTTGGGGGCCAAGAAGCCCTCCTGGTACCTCCTGTAAGTCCTGCACAGCGGAATTTCTGAGCGCAGTTCGGAGGCTCAGCCCCCTTTCTCCACCACTCTGCAAACATGGGTACCAGTTAAAGAAACATTTGCAATGTAATAGGTCTTGCATTTTTAAGAGTTAGAGCTATTGGCGTTGTAAATGTAAATGTCTTTTACTAATGTTTTTTTGGAGTGGAGTGGATGTAGGTTGTGTGTAGTGGAATTATGTGGTATGTTGTGCAGTGACATTATATGGATAGAAAGTATGTGGTATTTAGTGTATAGGAATTTTGTAGAGTGTATAGGAATTATGTAGAGTGGGATCATGTGTTATGGAGAGTAATTATGTGGTATGGTAGTCTGTGTTGTTGAGCGGTAACCTCAGGTTTAGTCTTCCTCGTTTCCATAGAAGCTAAAATAGAATGGTCACCTGTTACTTATTGCTAAATGTGGGTGTTAAATTGGTACTAATGGTGTGCAAACTACTCTTGCTTCTTTCTGCACCTCTGTTGCCTCTTTCTGCACTTCACTTGCTTCTTTCCACACCCCTGTTCCCACTTTCTGCACCCCTTCTGCCTGTATGTGCACCTCTCTTGCCTCTCTCTGCACTTCTCTTGCCTCATTCTGCACCTCTGTTGCTTCTTTCTGTACTTTTCTTGCTTCTTTCTGCACCTCTGTTGCTTTTTTCTGCACTTCTCTTGCTTCTTTCTGTACCTTTCTTGCTTCTTTGTGCACCCTTCTTGCCTCTTCTGCAACCGTCTTCCCTCTTTGTGCACCTCTCTTGCCTCTCTCTGTGCCTCTCATGCCTCTTTCTGCACCCCTTTTGCATCCTTCTGCACATTTGTTGTTTCTTTCTGCACTGTTCTTGCTTCTTTCTGTACCTCTCTTGCAAATTTCTGCAGTTCTCTTGCCTCCTTCTGCACCCCTGTTGCTTCTTTCTGCACTTCTCTTACCTCTTTCTGCATCCTTCTTGTTTGTGCATCTCTGTTGGTTCTTTCTGCAGTACTCTTGCTTCTTTCTGGACCTCTTTTGCAAATTTCTATACCCCTATTGATTCTTTCTGCACCGCTCTTGCCTCTTTCTGCACCTCTGTTGGTTCTTTCTGCACTGATCTTGCTTCTGTCTGTGCCTTTTTCCTGGTTCTGCAACTCTCTTGCCTCTTTCTGTACTTCTCTTGCCTCCTTTTGCACCTCTGTTACTTCTATCTCTGCACTTCTCTTGCCTCTTTCTACACCAACCTTGCCTCTTTCTGCACCTCTGTTGGTTCTTTCTGCGCTGCTCTTGCTTCTTTCAGCATCTTTCTTGCAAATTGTTGCAGCCCTCTTGCCTCTTTCTGCACCCCTCTTCCCTCTTTCTGTACCTTTTTTGCCTCTGGCTGTACCCCTCTTGCCTCTTTCTCCACCTCTTTTGCATCTTTCTGTACTTCTCTTACCTCTTTCTGCACCTCTGTCGAATGGGAACTGCAAGCTGTCAAGTTGAAAGTTCAGCATGCTCTCAGGCCCGAGGTATATGTCTACTTGTACATGTATTGTTATATGTGTTATGCATCTGAAGATGGTAGCTTAAAAAGCGGGTAACTTCTCCTCTAGGTGGTCAAATCTTCTCAGTTCTGCTCTGTAATTCGGTTGCACAGGCAGACATTTCTTATGTATATAGGTGTTACAGAGCCCTTCAAATATACTATTGAATACCCATTTGCCCTGTATTGTGAGCAGAAATAAAGTCATACTTCTTTTTGTACACAAATTTACTGAGTATGCTGTTTGAAACACAGGTATTCAAGTATTTGTATGTTTATTTTTATGTAACATGTCACAAGGTAAAAGCAGAGACACACGCATGCATACCTTCACAAACTTGGTGAGACTTACAACAGTGATATGGTTAGGATTGCTGTTTTACATTTGGTAGGCATAACATTCTGAGCAGCCGATGAATAGTACACCTTGAAGAAATAAGTGAGGTTTAAGACATCTTGGGAGAAGGATTAGTTATTAGGCTACTTTGTATGAGTCTGTGGAAATGTACAGCCAAAGAAGCCCTTTTCTGCACCTCTGTTGCTTGTTTCTGCACCTCTCTTGCTTTTTTCTCCACCTTTCTTCCTCTTTCAGGACTTCTATTGCCTCTTTCTGCATTTTTCTTGCTTCCTTCTGTGTGAGTGTGTGTGTGTGTGTGTGAATGTTATGTTATGTTATGTTACTGTGAATTTCTAAATCGCGCTCTCACCTGCAGGTCTCTTGGTGCTGAGACTAGTTTTGGAGTGATCGAAACAGGTCCAATCTAATTGTGTGTTTGAGTGAAAAGCCAAGTCTTCAGCATTTTTCTGAAATGCAGATAGTCCATTTCAAGCTTCAGGGTTGTAGGCAGAGAGTTCCACAGTTGAGGGCCCAGCATAGAGAACCATGACCCACCTGTCCATTTGCGTCTGAATCTTGGAACTGCCTTTAGATTCAGGTGCGCTAGGGGAGTATTCTCAGGAATATGTACTTAGGACCAATACCGTGTATGGCTGTGAATGGGATGCATCCTGTTTTAAACAGGGAACACTGCTCCACCGGGAAACAGTGAAGCTCTTTCAGCAGCGGTCTGATATGACATTGTATGTCTTGTTGGTAAATAATATATATATATATATATATTACCTACCAGTTGGTAGCTATGGTTAGGACCACGTTTCCATAAGAAAAAGTTTTTTCACTTGCCTATATCTTTCACGTAGTTTGACAAATCTTCAGAAAGTTTTCCATAAAAAAGTGCCCAGGTGAATATTGTTGTGCATGGAAAGGTTCGGGCCGATCATTCAAGTGGGGGTCTGGAAAAAGAGGGGTCAAAAAACATGAGTTTCCCATGTTAATTCCCATAGGAACTTTAGACACGGCTACAGCCCGAACTGCTGAACGGAATTACACCAAATTTCACAGAAAGGTAGATATTGGTCCAGGAACATGCCTTTTGTGATTTGGTGTAAAGTTGTTCAGCAGTTCTGGAAATATTAGGGAAAATCCAAATTTGTATATATAAGGATGTGGATCCTCTGAGAATCCAACAGAATCAAATCTGATTGGCTGCCAACACTTCAAACCAGGAAGGATTGATAGCCATCTTGTTACTCGGCCTGAGCCAAGTTCTGAACAAAATATTAAACAAAAAGAGAAGGGGACAGGGTAGGCATACCCTGAACCCCTAGGCCTCTTGGGTGGGGTCCTTGAGGAACCCCGCCAGGGCAACAAAATGTTCTAAAAAAATTATTTAGGCAGGAGCTGCACTTAAGTTGTGGCTTCCGCCAATTTTGTTTTAAAAAAGAGACGAGCAGGCTCCTGCGCTTCTCTATTATTAAACCCCCAGGTGAGCCAGGTTCCGGGGGCTTGAGGCCATTAATGTTTTAAACAAATGGGGTAGTTTCGTGGCCCCCGTGTCCTGGGGACCATCACCTCCCCAGGGCTATTTAATTTTGTAATGGGGAGCCTCATGGACCGCCCGGAGACCACCACCTCCCTGCGGTCAAATCTATTTTTTTAAATGGGCGTGGAAAAGCATGGCCCCCTCCCAGGCCTTTCTCAGCCTTGAGGACCCCCTCTGTAAAGAAACAGCGAGATCGATTTAACCCAGATCTGTGACTGGGGGTGCATGTTTGATTGGGTCAGCATTCCATCCATCATCTGTTCTTTTCGCATCTGTCACCCTAAGTGGGACGGGTATGCTCAGATGTGAGTCCTGTGCTTGCTACACCACCAGATTCATGCTAGCCTAGCTGATGAGGGGCGTTACCCCAAAACTGGTCCCAGGATGCTTGTTTCTGGTCCAGGGATGACCTGGCTTGGCAGTTCGGGCTAGATTATTCCCATGAGGAACAGGGTCAAGACTGATTTGCATATGGCTGCGTCCAAACTGGGGTGGTGCAGTGAGAAAAAGAACAATGGATTTAACCCAGATCTCTTCACTGGGGGTGAATGTTTGATTCATTCAGCATTTCGTCCATCATTTGATGCTGCAGCACTTTCGCTCTAAATGGAATGGGTATGCCCAGATGTAGGTCCCTTGCTCGCTATCCCACTGGATTCAAGTTAGCCTGGCTGATGAGGGGTGTTACCCTGAAACTGGTCCCAGGATACTTGTTTCTGGTCTAGGAGGACCCAGCTTGGCAGTTCGGGCTGGACTGTTCCCATGAGGAAAAGGGTCAAAACTGATTTGCAATTGTTTGGGTCCAACTGGGGTGGCGCAGTGAGCAAAAGAATGATAGATTTAACCCAGATCTCTTGACTGGGGGTGAATGTTTGATTCATTCAGCATTCTGCCCATCATTTGTTGCTGCAGCAACCCCCGTATGTCGGTAACCTGGGACGGGGGCATGCAGCTCCCATCCCTGGGGCAATTCTGGCCCCAGGACCCCATCCCCTGGGGTTCAGACAATTACTCCAAGGGGAGAGGGGCTGCACAGCTCCCCTCCCAAGGCTTTTTTTGCCTAGGGGACTCCATTTTCTGGACCCTGGACAATTTCTGAAAGGGGAGGGTGCCACATGCCCCCCTTCTCCATACTGATTTCGGCCCCTGGTACCCTATCCCCCGGCCAAGTAGTAAAAGGCACAGAGGCCGCATGGCCGCCCTCTCTGAGCCAACCTTGGCTTTGGAGACCTCATCCCCTGGGGCTCAGCCATTTTGTGAAGGGGAGGGGGCCACATGTCCCCTTCCCCAGGCTGGTTTCAGCCCCGGGACCCCATCCCCCAGCCATTTCATAAAAGGGAAAGGGGCTGCACTGCTCCTTCTCACTGGGCAGATTTTGGCCCTGGGGACCGCATGGATGGCCACTTCATGCTGATTGCAATGGCCCCACCCACGGCACCCAGTGTGAATTCAACTCCAGGCCCCGGGGCCCACCACCTCCCGGGGCTTTAAATACAATTATTAAATAAAGGTGAGAAATGAGCAGAAGGAGGCAAAATAAAGGTGAAAAACTAGCAGAAAGAGACAAAATAACAGTCAGCAATGAGTAGAAAGAGGCAAAAAGGTGAGAAACTAGCAGAAAGTTGCTAAATAACGGGCAGAAATGGGCAAAAAACAGGTCCGAAAGGAGCAGAAAGAGCCAGAATAGAGGTCAGAAATGAACTGGAAGAGGCAAAACAAAGGTCAGAAATTAGCAGAAACATGCATAATAGAGGTCAGAAACATATAGAAAGAGGCAGAATAGAGGTCAGAAACTAACAGAAAGAGGCAAAACAGAGGTCAGAAATGAGCAGCAAGAGGCAGAATAAAGCTCCGAAATGAGCAGAAAGAGGCAGAATAAACGTCAGAAACTAGCACAAAGAGGCAGAATAAAGGCCAGCAATGAGCAGAAAGATGCAAAATAGAGGTCAGAAAAAAGCAGAAAGAGGCAGAATAAAGGTCAGAAACGAGCAGAAAGAGGCAAATAAAGGTCAGCAATGAGCAAAAGAGGAACAATAAAGGTCAGACGGGGAGCTGAAAGAGGCAAACTAAAGGTGAGAAATTAGCAGAAAGGGGCAAAATAAAGGTCAGGAGCGAGCAGAAAGAGGCAAAATAACGGGCAGAATGAGCAGAAAGAGGCAAAATGGAGGTAAGAAATGAGCAGCAAGAGGCAAAATAGAGGTCAGAAACGAGCAGGAAGAGGCAGAATAAAGGTCAGGAGTGAGCAAAAAGAAGCAAAATAATGGGCAGAACGAGCAGAAAG
Organism: Lissotriton helveticus; assembly: GCF_964261635.1. Classification (NCBI taxonomy): domain Eukaryota; kingdom Metazoa; phylum Chordata; class Amphibia; order Caudata; family Salamandridae; genus Lissotriton; species Lissotriton helveticus. The sequence continues at coordinate 257,740,211 of NC_136059.1, forward strand.
AGGCAACATAGAAGGTAGGAACAAACAGAAAAGAGGCAGAAGAATAAGCAGAAAACAAGCAGAGGAGGCACAAAACTGAAGGCAACAGAGGGTAGCAGGCTACAAGCAAGCTGGACAAGAGGACCATCTCACGGGGGAGCTGGCACTAGGACCTGCTCCCATGTGCTCCCCAACATTTTTTACCATGCACCCACTGACAGACCCACTCATAAACTCATGCACCCACTCCCAGACACACTCACACATCTACTCAGAGACTCACACACTCACTGACAGACATACTCCGGCATTCAAGCACCCACTCACATATCTGTTCAAGCACTCATTTACCCATTCACAGACCCACACACACACTCACAGACCCACTCAGAGACTGACACATACATTCATGCACCCAATAACATGCTCAATCAGAGACTCACAACCCACTCATTCACACACCTACTCACAGATCCACTGATACACTCACACACCCACTCACAGACCCACTTAGAGACTCTTGTGTGCTTTCAAAGACCCACTTAGACACTCATACACCCACTCATAGACCCAGTCGGACACTCAATCACCCACCTGCTCACTCACCCACTCAGATACTCATGCATTCACTCACAGAACTATACAGGCACTCCTACACCCTCTTACATAGCCATGTCCATGTACACACCCATACAGTCACTCACAAATCCACTTACAGACCCATTCAGCCACTCACACACCCATAACCCACTCACACACCCATACCCCACTCACACACACTCATATACCTATACAGCCACTCACGAGCCCACTCTAAAAGGTTACAGGTAGGAAATCAAATGTACAAAAATAAGGAATCATTAAAAAAAACAAAGGTTGCAGGGACATTATAGTTAGGCTCAGATTTCACTCATACAAAACCAATGAAATTCAGCAGTTATAGTTATCTGAGCGAACTATAACTGATGCCCCAAAATGCACTGCTTATGACCTCACATATTACATCACTCATGACATGGTCAGTGACATCACTGATGACATCTCACATGACATCACTGATGACATCATCTACAGAACAACTCAAATACCCATATAAACTCTCATACACCCACTCACACACCCACACAACTACTCACTTAACTATTCACAAACCTATACAATTACTGACACACACACACACTCATACAGCCACTCACACAACCACTCACTCACCCAGACAGCCACACATACAGCTACTCATGGACCCATACAGCTACTCACACACCCACAAAACTACTCACACACCTATTTACAGACTCATACAACCACTTACATATCCATTCACACACCCACACAACCACTCACTCACTCATCCATGCAGCTACTCACTCACAAGTACAGCTACTAACAGAGCTACTCACTCACCCATGCAGCCACTCACACATCTAGTCACTCATCTACAAAACCACTTACATACCCATTCACACATCAATACAATCACTCATGCGTCCAGTCACTCATCTATACAGCCACTCAAACAAATACTTACTGTGCAAAACAGCCACTTACACACCCACCAACTTACTCATACACCCAGTCGAACAGCCAATCACCCATATATCCACTTACACATCCAGTCACTCTCCCATAGAGCCACTCAGCAACCCACACAGCTACTCACATACATACTCATAGTGGAGTAGTGTGGCTCACTGGTTAGAGGCTGCAGGGCTGAGAGCAGAAGTCAGCCCGGGACCAGGGTTCAATTCCCGACGCGGCAGGGTCGTGGACCTTGGTCAGCGGACTCGATAATTCTCACTTCGGTGCTTACTCTAATCAGGGGTTCCACTCGGCAACTCTGGGCATTAGCTTGCCTAATCTCCACAACAGCCCCACCAATTCCGGGGTTGCCTGGCTCCACCTTGGGGACTCCCAGCAAGGGACCATCCCACAGGGAAAGCCAGGACGGGTTCCCCAGAGTTATACAGCGCCGGGATGCCCCGTTGCTGGGGCAGCTGTGCGCTTTACAAGTATACTACATTTACATTTACATTTTTCATCCATAGAACCACTCACACAGTCACTCACGGTCACTCAATCACCCATATAGCGCCTCACTCACACACCCATACAGTCACTCAGACATCCACTCCCACGCTGATACAGACAGTCACAGTGGCACTCAGATGACTTGTATTAGAAATAGTATCACTCATTAGTAGTGCAAAAAGAATAGTAATTTAACTTATGTAGTAGCTTAGTAAATATATTTAACTCTCAGAAACCTTTACAAAATACTTACACTCACTTGTTATCATCAGTGATGTCATTTGAGATGTCATTGATGATGTCATGAATTATTTCACTGACCATGTCATGAGTGATGTAATATGTTAGGTCATAAGCAGTGTATTACAGGGGTTTAAGTTATAGATAGCTCAGATAACTTTAACTGCTGAATTTCACTGGTTTTGTATGAGTAAAATATGATCCTTTTATTGTTATATATATATATATATATATATATATATACATATAAATATATGTATGTATATGTGTGTGTGTGTATATATATATATATATTTATGTGTTTGTATTCATAGACGATGTGTTTTTAATATGGCATGGGTCTAGAGAAACCGCAGAAGAATTTGTGGCTAACATTAACAACAATATGCTCAATTTAGAATTTACAGCTACCATTAGCAATGAGAGAGTTGAGTTTTTGGATGTTGAAGTTTATATTGCTGATAATACCATTCAGACCAAGCTACATAGGAAAACAACTGCTGGTAACTCAGTTCTCCATGTCTCTAGTGCCCATCCCCGCCATCTTATCTACCGAGGCACAAGATGGCTGCCAACACTTCCTGATTTGGAGTGTTGACAGCCAATTAGAATACAGCTCGTGCTTGTCAGGGTGCACTTAGGATGCGCGGATCCTGCATGGCCATAGATATATATGTACTTTTAAGCGTGGTTTTCTCAGGAAATACTGAACGGATTTACACCATTTAAGCAAAGGCACGAGTCTGAACTAAGGACTACCGCTTTGGTGTAATTCTGTTCAGCCGTTCGGGCTGTAGCCGCGATGAATGGTTCCTATGGAAAATTGCATGGGGAAAACATAGGAGCGGACCAAAGCTGGCCATTAGTTTTGAAAATTTCGCGAAGATTCGTCAACCGGCGTCAAAGTTATTCCAAATAGAATGTTGCGGATTTCCTATGGAAAATACTTCCTAACTATAACTATCTACTGGCGACCGGCAGTAGATAATATATATATATATATATGTGTATATATATATATCTATATATATATAGATATATATATATATGCAGGTAAGTCTCTCCTCAACAGAAGAAAGAACCAGCAGCCACAAGGGGAAGTGTAAGGAGGGGCTTTATTAAAATAATAATAACAGTCTGGTGGCGGCGAATGCATTTCGGCGCATTGGCCTTCCTCAGCGCCCAACACCTGACAAAAGAGTCTCGAAAAGCCCGCCAGCCACTCGTTAATGATGGCGCCACTCCGCTCCTCCCCCAAGCAGTTCTCCTCACCTGTTGCGGTGCGGCTTGTGTCTGCGCACCACAACCCCCAGAATGCATCATGTTTACACAACATGTAATACATATATTTAAATATTTAAACATTACTCGCTAATATATGTATTCACTAAGATACATTTAATAAGTCAGTTAACCAATCAATTTTACACAAAAAAACATCCCTTTAGACATTTATTTACCCATTTATTATTCCATCAACCTTTAGATATACATATATAAAAATATTTATTTTTCAGAAAGATACACATTCACTGGATGATGTCATCAGTGATGTCATGAGTGATGTCACTGACCATGTCATGAGTGATGTAATATGTGACGTCATCAGCAGTGCATTGCACGCGCAAGTTATAGTGAGTCCAACTAACTATAACGTGGGAATTTCAATGGTTTTATGCGAGTAAAACTTCCAGCTAACTATAACTGGTGTAAAACCTATGGTTTTTTCAGTGAATTTAATAGATTTTTTAAATGCTAATTCCTAACTATAACTGGTGTGAAACCTATGGTTTTTTCAGTGAATTTCAATGGTTTTTTAATAGCAAATCTTTATAGGTATAAAAAATAATACATTTTAAAACGAATTTTATATTGTATAATTATGTCAATTTTTTTAAATGTATTTTTTATTTTTAACTTGGGGCGCGCCCTGGGGCGCGTACCGGAGAGCGACCCGTAAGCGCTATTCTCGCGAACGAAAACAACATCGTGACGTATCGCATAGACGCGTGATGCGTCATATGACGCACAGTGTAAGCGCACCCGGAAGCACGCGTGCGCATACGATCGTGGCGCGCCCTGGGGCGCGTACCGGGGAGCGTCCCGTTAGCGCTATTCTTGCGAATGAAAACAACATTGTGACGTATCGCGTAGGCGCGTGATGCGTCATATGACACACAGCGTAAGCGCACCTGGAAGCACGCGTGCGCATACGATAGCGGAACGTCTCGACGCGCTTACGCCGCGCGCCCCGGGGCGCGCCCTGGAGCACGACTACGGGCGCGCCCGGGGCGCGGAGCATAAGCGCGTCGGGTCATGTGACCAGAAAATAACACTTTCTATTGGTGCAGAACAGTTTTGGTTTCCAAATGAGTAAAGCCTGGGTCTTGTGATCTGAAAATAACACTTCTGATTGGTTCAGGACAGTTGTTTTTCCCAAATGATGAAAAACCCCACCTTTCTTCCTTATTCTGACTTTGTCCTTTGACTGAGGAAGACCTGTTTCATCTATAGAGACAATTCTTTTGTACTTTGAAATGGCTACTGTAGCAGCAACAGCTGGAGCATCTGCACCACCACCACCACCATCACCATCACCAAGAGGACCACCACAACAATACATTGGTGGTGAAGAAGAGGAGGAGGAGGAAGAAGAGGAGGAGATGGCTGCCTGAACAAAATACCCCATACAAGCCAAAAGAACACATTGTATGGGAGTTTTTTTCACTCCCAGAGGGCAAGAAAAAAGTGAATGCGGCCAAGGTAACTTGCCTAATCTGTGGCGAACAACTCTCAAGGGGCAATCCAGACAAAAAATATTCATTTGGTAATAATACCATGATTCGACATATGACCCGGAGGCATCCTAACAACTATTCTCGTGCAGAGATCAGGGAACTGGCCAGTCACCTCCCCCAGTGTTCAAGGACCAGCTCCAAAAGAAAGCAACCCACTCCATTGGGACCAGATACAACGGAGACGATGCCTTGTATTCAGCCACGATTTGCAGATTTTAGAATCACATGTATTGCATGTGGCAAGCTCATCTCCTATGGTGAACAGAGCATGAAGCTCGTCGTCCTTGCTGGTGACAATCACAAATGCCCCAAAAAACAGTAATTTTTTCCGTTTTTTGTTTTTTGCTCCTGTTGAGCCATTTACAATTCCCTGTTTTTTGATTCTCCCCATAAAAAATACAAAAAAAAATAAAACTGTTTTGAAAAGCCAAAAAAAGTACAAAATGTTCAAAAAAACATTAAAAAAAATATAAAACAACAAAAAGAAGAAAAAAACCAGTTCTTTTTAGAACTACCTTTCATTTATAAAAAGAAACCTATATTTTTAATGAATCATTGTCAATTTTTTTTTCTTATGGTACGCGTACCGGGGCACGCGCCCCAAAAAAATTGAAAAAAAAAATTTAATGAAGGAGTTACCATGAGGGAAGAACACAAAGAGAGTAATGTTATGAGAAAGAGAGCTACAGGATGAACACAGAGGGATTGTTTATTACATAGTAAAAAACAGAGAAGGTGTAATAGGGTGAAAGCGAGAAAAGTAAAATGACTAAAGGAGCGAAAGAAGGGAAAAGAGAGAGGAAGAAGACTAAAGTAGAGATAGTGGGAGAATGTGAGTGGGTGTTGAAAGAAAAAGAAAGTACAGTAAAAAATTGAGAATAAAGGGTAGTGGCGTAACCGGGATAAATGAAGAACGGTGAGTGAGGGTAAGAAAAGACCAGTTAGTGTAAGTAAAGAGGGGTGAAAGAGGGTGAAAAATTGAATTAGGATAAGACATGGGGAGTGACAAAGAGAAAGGACAAAGAGAGTAAAGAAAACAGTACCTGAATGGATTTGAGTGAGACAGCAAAGAAAGATAAGTAATGCAGGGTGTGTGACTTATAGGGAGTCAGTGGCTGTAGGTCGGGGTGTGGGTGTGTAAGGTGTGTCTGTGGGTGTGGGTGTGTGGGGTGTTTGAGTGTGGGTGGAGGTGTGGGTGTGTGAGGTGTGTGTGGGGGGTGTGTGGGTGTGGGGGGTATGTGTGTAAGATATGTGTGTATATGTGGGATGTGTTGGTGTGTCTGTGAGGTGTGTGTGTGTGTGTGTGTGTGTGGGGGAGGTGTGTCTGTGGGATGTGTGGGGTGTGTCTGTGAGGTATCTGTGTGTGCGTGTGTGTGTGTGTTGGGGGGTGTTGAGGTGTGTGTATGAGTGTGGGTGTGTGGAATGTGTGGGTGTGGGTGTGGATGTGTAAGGTGTCAGTGTGGGGGTGTGGGGTGTTTAGGTGTGGGTGGAGGTGTGCGTGTGTGAGGTGTGTATGGGGAGTGTGTGGGTGTGGGGGTGTGGGGTTGTGTGCGTGTGGGTGTGTGTGGGACGTACTTGTAGGTACCTAAAACAGCCACAGAACCCAAAAGCTCTTTTCAGAGCTACCCTACCTGTAATCACTCAAAATGATTATTTTACACTAACTTTTTTCACTGTTTTTCACCAAAGTACGCTCCCTGGTACGCTCACCGAAATTTTTTTTTTACATTTTTTTTACCCGAGGGACCCTTTTATGGCCCCCACATCAAACCTAGGGGATCAGGGGGGTCTACCCTGCCCCCTTTTGATTATTTCCCCCTTTGTTTATACCACCTCTTGTGTCTCGATCCTACCGAGACACAAGATGGCGGCCGCTCCGAACTGTTTCGAATGTTTACAGACACCCGAGAGCCAATCAGCTTTCCGTGCGCAAGTCGCGTGGCGCGCCCGGAGCGCTCCCCGGTGCGAGTACCGGGGCGCGGATATAGATATATAATTTTTTTTTAACCTAAATTACTCAAAATCCTCTGGAGCACATATCTTGAGACATAGCAAAGGCAAGTCGGGCTACCAGTCCCTACAATTTTGCCAAGTTTGGTGAAAATCCATTCAGCCGTTCGAGCTAAAAGTGCGACCGACCGCCCTATGGAAATTAACATGGGGAAAACATGTTTTGGGACCCCCCTTTTATCTCGGCCCTCGCTTGACGAATCCCCCCCAAACTTTCAGGGAAGGAGCGGAGCGCCGCGAAGCAAAGTTGCTGAAAATTTCAGGCAGATTCCTCCACCGGCGCCAAAGTTATTCCAAATAGAATGTTACGATTTCCCTATGGAAATCAATCCTAACTATAACTACCTACTGGCGACCGCCAGTAGGTAATATATATATGCTCGGCTGCAGAAAGTGGCTCAGATAACGAAGGTGCTAGGAGAGTGGCTAATATCAAACTGACTCTGGGGGAAGAGTTGGACATTTTAAAGCAAAACAGAAAAGACACTCTGAGATCACGATTCCAGGGCAAGGCGGTGCAACAAAAGCCCAACGCAGGAGGGGCAGGCGCAACGCAGCCAAACAAAGGATATCCGAGCAAACGAGGTCGGGGCCGGGGGGGAACCCGCAAAAACCTCTATAAGCCCCACAAGCAATATTGGTGAGCCGCAGGAGTTTGGGGAGACTGTGCCTCAGCAGACACAATCTAAATCAATAATCAACCTGAGCTCCTTAGAACTCACGGCAGCAGAAAACCAATTATTAAGTTTGGGTCTAAGCTTTTGCCCTGAGTCCAACTTTAGCTACACAAGAACCAGAGCAGATGTGTATCAATATATACGCAAATTAAAGCTGAGAAAACAGTTTGTGCACAAATCAACATCTATAGGCACTGGTAGACCAGAAATGGAAGCAAGAGCATCAGAACTGACCGTCAGGGACATTGGATTGTTTAATGACATGTGTCAATTGGAAAATGAGAATACCCTTGGGACGCAAGAGAGAACGCTTATGAGTGGTCAAACAAAACCAACCACCGCATTCAAACCCAAGTCCAAATATGTCCCACTAGCAACACATGATGGTCTGGATAGCTTCAGTGAGTCATTGGTGACGCAAATTAAAAGGTTGGCTCACTCCAACAATGATAAGAGAAAGAAATATACGAACCAGGAAATGAAACTGAATCAATTGGTCCAAAAACTACAAAAAGCGGAATTGGTAATCCGCAATTCGGACAAGGGCGGGAACATTGTCCTATGGCCTATAAAAGACTATCTACAAGAAGCATATAGTCAACTGGATGATATCCAATGCTACAGGAAGAGCAATCCACTTAAATACAGGACTATGCATGAGAATCTGTGCAGAAACCTGGTGGCATGGAAAGGACTTGGACTTTTGAGTGGGGATGAATTTAAGTTTATCAAAAAAGACCATCCCTTAGTTCCCTACATCTATTTTATACCTAAAGTCCATAAAAGCACAACCAGACCACCAGGAAGACCAATAATTGCTGCCTGTGGAGGACCAACAGAAAATCTTATAAGTATATAGACTATTTTCTGCAGATTCATATGAAATCACTAAAATCATATGTTCAAGACACGAGTGATTTCTTGAGAAAAATAGATGATATCGAATGGGACTCTGATTTGCTCTTGGTAACGCTGGATGTAAGTTCCTTATACACATGTATTAGGCATAGGGACGGTTAACGTGCATGCGAATATTACCTTGGAAATAGGCCAATGGAATTTGCACATCATTCAAAGATGCTCCTAGAAATGCTGGCCTTTTGTCTGGAAAACAACTACTTTATGTTCAATGGCCAATTTTTCCAACAGATTCAGGGGGTAGCCATGGGGGCCAGCTTCTCCCCCAAGTTATGCCTGCCTATTCATGGGCTGGTGGGAGGAGCTGGTCCTCATGCGCAAATTTTAACACTACTGTACATCGAACATAGTTTCTTGGCTTGGTTTTATTGATGACTTATTTATTGTTTGGCGTGGCTCAGAGGAAAGTGTTTTAAATTTCATACAGGAGATAAATGCAAATGATCTTAATCTCAGTTTTACTTCTAGTATTAGCAAGGAATCAGTGACTTTCTTAGATGTGCAGGTTTTTTTAGCTAATAATGTTCTTAGTACCTCCCTTTTTAGAAAACCCACGGCAGGTAATACCTTACTGCATGCCACGAGTTCCCATCCACAACACCTTATCAAATCCATACCATACGGTGAGATGCTTCGCATCCGCCGTATTTGTAGCAATGATAGCGACATGCTTTTAAAACAACAAGAAAGTCTAAAGCGGTTTGTGGAAAGAGGATACAGTACTAGAATAGTGGAAACCGCCATGAGAAAATCGCAGCTAAAATCTAGAAGTGAACTCCTGCAAGTGAACTAATTGCAACAAGAGTCACAGTTCGGTCATAGAGTCCAATCCTATTAGGTTAATACTGACATACTCCAAACAACAAAAAGAATTGAGGAGTATTGTCAGACATAACTGGCATTTTGTAAAAAATGACCCTACTATAGGTGAACATATGCCCTCTAACCTATCCATAACTTTTCGTAAAGCCAGAAGCCTGGGGAATATTCTATCAAAAAATAGCCAGGAATGCTTTAAAAAGAAAAATTGGATGCCTACAAGCAAGGGATTTTACAAATGCCTGTCTTGTAAAGCATGCCAATATGGGATTAACATGAAAAAATACACTACTGTTATCCCTAAGGCAAACAGAGAGATTATGCAACATCTTACTTGCAAGACCGAATACTGTATCTATATTCTAGAATGTGATTGCCATCTGAGGTATGTTGGCAGCACCAAACTGCCGGTTCATAAAAGAATTCTTCAGCATTTGCGAGCCATTATAAACAAAGACCAAACATATCCGGTTGCCAGGCACTTTGAGGTGTGTCACAACAGTAAGCCTCAATGTCTGAAGTACTATGCAATTGAATCCATCCCGATAACAAGCAGAGGAGGGGATAGGGAGGCTAGCATGCGAAGAACAGAAACCAATTACATTCTCGAATTTGACTCTAAATGGCCAGGAGGATTGAATACTACTGAGGACCTCCACACTTATTTATAAATATTCTATTTATTTGTGAGGATTCCCTTGATCACTCTAACAAACACATGAAATCATACATATATATTTGTTGATTTTAGAAAAACTTGTGTCTCTTGATATATGGCAACATTTACACTGATCTATGAAATTATGTATTTATACATAAATATACAATTATTTGTATGTGTTTTATCATTACCTATTGAAAATTAGCATTTTATGTGTAGTATTATTTTTTCAATTTTAGTGTGAATGTTGCGTGTTGTGAAGGATTTTAGCTGAGTATTTTAGACATTAGGGTAGGTTTTATCTATTGGTCTTTTATCTCAGTTGAAAGCTTTTAACATGTCACTGATTCCACTTTTACATGTTTTTTGTTTTTTTATATATCTATCTATATGTGTTAATGTATGATCAACTGTCTGAAATTTGCAATCAAACCCTGATCCCAATGAATTAAGAACCAACTGAATTTTAACATGGAAATAGGGTACTTCTAGTAGCACTAATCACTTTATTTCATTGTACTGTAGCACAGTGTCACTTTAGTGAATTGAGGGGGATCCCTCGGAACAAATTGTGGCGAATGGATATTGTATAATCTTTATACAACAAACATAACTGTAGTGCTACATATTTTAGAAACCGAATGTTTCTAAAAAGACAAATATAAATTGTATTGGCTAGAAACACTCTTCCCTATTTTTCATGCAAGAACTGCCCAGTGAAATTGAAACTTTGAATTATGCCAAATGTAAAGTCCGGAAACATTTATTCTGGTTTTATCTTATTGAAAAAATGGAAAAAGTTTTTCTTTTCTTTTGTATACTTTTCACGTTTGGGTGGGCACATATATTTGTAATTTAAAAGTAGTAATGTTAATTAGACATTTGTTTGGGAATGCCATGGATTCCAAATGCATTTATGCAGAGAGACTAAAAATGTACAAGGAGAATTATGATAATCAAAACTGTACTCCTGGAGAGAGATTACTATTGTATTTATACATAATATTTGTTGAAGTTATCCATGACGTCCCACCAACACATTTATGTGGATAGTATATTTTCTATGTCTATGGTATCGTGATATGCACTGGCACTTTAAAAGCAATCTGAGCACAATGCATTGTCATGTGATCAAGGCCGCAGGGACGGCCGAAACGCGTCGTGGCAAAGCTGTTTTTGGGAAATAAATAATTTTGAATGCTGCAACAAGTTGGTCCATGCCTCGTGTGCTCATTTAAATGATGGAAGCGCTGCTGCTGCGAGGTATTGCAGATATATATATATATATATATATATATACACGCCAACACTCCCTTGACGCACCGTGTACACAGCACTCCGAGGAAGAAAAAACGGACACCAATCCGGTAATCTATGCAGCAAACTTTTCTTTTATTTTATCATTTGCAGTGTCAAGGGTGCCGCGATCCGACGCGATTCGGCGATCCTGTCGCCTTGCTCACCAGATGAAAGCGTTTATTGGTGCAAACATTTTAAAATAGACATAACCAATCCCTGCACTCCTCGTAACAGGTCACATGACCCTCTCTTGTTTGTAATGGGTATAGATGACAGACTCTAATTTGATCATAAAGATAGACAAAAACAGACCCTGCTGAATGATATCTGCTTAAATGCATTAAGTTAAACGCATCTCCTTGTAATTTGAAATATGCATACGGAACACTGCAATATATTTTCGGATTCAAAATTCGAGAAATCCAAAATGTAATTACTAAAACAATAAATATTATGCTCAAATAGTTTTTTTTTAAAAACATAACATACTATTGCAATGAATATTCGTTTTTTTGATATCTGCTTAAATGCATTGATATTCCTATTTTCACAGATTTTTATCAAAGTGTACATAATTGTGCTAGTCCAGCTACTGGGTCATAAAAACAAGAAAAGGGTAAATGCTATTGACCTGTACATTGAAAAAGTGCTTTTGTGCCAAAAAAGTGCAAACCGTGAAAAAGTGCAGTAGTGTTGATTCTAAAATATTCCCAGTCGGGAACCTCTTTTTTACTTATTTTCAGAGAGAGAATCAGCAATTGTTGCAAATAATATAGATACAGTGAAATAAGATGGACACTGGAATTCATGCATGCGACAATAGATATTGCAAATCATCAGTTCATAATAATACATTTAGTCGCCTGTTCACAGCATGAAAGATATGACAGCTATAACCATAAATACTTTAAATCTCCAATAGGATGTTATAACCAATAATGCAGGAAATTATAGTTGCTCAAAGATAGTGGTACATGTACTCACACATATTCAAACCATGAGGGCTCTTGGTATCAAGTTCTAAAATATAGTGTGTTTCCAGTTGACGCAGAGCTTTATCTCTGTTGCCTCCTCTTTTGTTTGCCGGGACACTGTCAATTACAAAATAAGAGAGAACATTAAGATTGTTTCCATGTTCAGATTTGACGTGTCTAGCAACAGGATAAGTTTGATCTGAATTTACTGTTGCTCGCAGATGTTGTAGAATGCGCGCCTGCACTGGGAGTTTTGTGCTTGCCACATAACGTAGACCGCACACACAACTTAAAACATATACTGCATAATCAGTTTTACAGTTAAAGTTACCTTTAATATCAAATAACTTGTCTGAAAAAGCAGTTTTATATGTTTTAGTGTTGGAGCCAAATTTACAGGCTCTACAACTGCTACACTTGTAAAAGCCCTTCTTGGTAGAGAACCATTCTTTATGGAGCAATTCTGCACTGTTCTTGACCAAAGCTGACCTCATGGAGTATGCTTTGCGATAGGTAATGTTGGGCTTGATAGGTAAGACTCCCTTTAGGACCCCATCTGTTAGCACAATAGGCCACTGAGTGTTGATGATTTTTCTTATATCATGGGATTGCTTACTATAAGTAGTGATGAATCTACATTCAGAACTGTCAGTGTTGCTGGCCCTGTTAGTGCCAGCACCTGTAGATGACTCAATTCCACTACTCTGTACATGAATCAATGGCTGCAATAAGTGTTGTCTATCTAAAGAGTTCACTTTTCTTAATGCCATTTTGATTTTATTAGCTCCATAGCCCCTAGCTGCTAATCTGGCTTTGGTAATCTCTTGTGATTTATTCCATGCATCATCAGTGCTACATGCCCTCCTGATTCCTAATAATTCACCATACGGGATACTTTCTATGGTGTGACGAGGGTGAAAACTAGATGCATGCAAAAGCGTATTGCCAGCTGTGGGTTTTTGGTATAGACTGGTTACAATGACATTGTTCAGAATTGAAACCTCAATGTCTAGAAAGTTTATATGTGTGCTGCTTATGTGACTAGTAAAGGCTAAATTGAGATCATTGTTGTTAATACTATCAACAAATTCATTTGCCTGATCCAAACTGCCTTTCCACACAATAAAAACATCGTCTATATACCTCCACATGTGGGCAATATGTGTGTCAAAAATAGCCCTGTGGTCTCTTCTGAGGACATGCTCCTCCCACCAGCCAACATGTAAACATGCATAGCTGGGGGAGAAGCATGCCCCCATAGCCACTCCTCTCTTCTGTTTATACACCTTTGCATCAAATAGAAACACATTGTTCATCAAACAGGTACGGATCATCTCTACAATCATTTTATTATGTTGATATAATCCTATATCTCTTTGATCTAGATAATATTTGACTGCTCTTAATCCGTCATCATGTCTGAGGCATGTGTAAAGTGCTGTAATATCTAAAGTCACAAACAACATATCTGTAGTCCATTCCACCGTATTTAGTTTGTTCAGAAAATCCCTGGAGTCTTGTAAAAATGTCGGTAAAGCCATAACAAAATCCTGCAAATAATAATCAATGTACTTGGAGGTATTTTCAAAACAGCTATTGATAGCAGAAATAATAGGTCTTCCTTGCAGTGGGGTTAATCCCTTATGTACTTTTGGGAATCAGGTAAAACAGGGGTAGCATTGGGTACTCCTTATACAAAAACTTATGCTCCTCTTTAGTGATTAAACCTTCCCTTAGCCATTTGGATAAATCGTTTTTGTAATCAGTATTGATCTTACGTACTGAAATACCATCACTGCGTTCATAACAATCTGTATTCCCCAGTTGTCTGAAAGCTTCTGCTCTGTATAGCTCTTTGTCCCACAGGACAATGTTACCTCCCTTATCAGCATTGTTTATGACCACCTTGTTGTTGTCCTTCAATTTTTTCATGAGTTGGAAGTAACCCTTGGAATGATCAGTCTGTTTAGATTTTGATCTACAGACATTCCGATATAGAGATTTAAGTTCATCGGTGATCCTTTCGTGAAATATGTCCAAAGCATCTCTAGGCATAATGGGCACAAAAGTGGACGGTGGTTTAAACGGGCTTCTTCCTGGTAAAGCAATATCTATCCCCTCAATCTGCGCAATCTGTTGTGATCCCAGACTTTCAGAATTCTCATCAGATAATGCATGTAGTGTTGTTAAAGTGGGGATAGTACTAGCAGTAAGGCCTGTATATATATATATATATATTAGCTAGTGGTGGTTGCCACTGGGTAGTTATAGTTAGGTCAGCTTTAGCATATCTGGAGCGTTTTTGGTTTGTTAATAACTTTAGCCCAGTTTGACAAATCTTCCAAAAACTTTTCCAAACAAATGTCATCTACCTCAGCTCCTTCCTGGAAAGTTTTGGGGTGATCTGTCAAGCAGGGGCCTAGAAATAAGGGGGTCCCAAAACACAAAATCCCCATGCATTTTCCATAGACTTCTTTAAACAAGGCTACAGCAAAAACATCAGAACAGAATTACACCAAATTCGGCAGGTGGGTAGATCTCTGTCTACAGATTGTGCTTTTTTCATTTGATGTAAATCTGTTCAATAGTGTTTGAGATATTAAGGATCAAATAAATATAGACATTTGGATGGTTGGGCTCGCGAGAGTCTCAGAAATCTCTCGCTGGAGTGCCAATTTAAAAGTAGAGCATTCTGATTGGTTCAGAGTCAGACTCCCACATGCTCTTTGACTGGCTGCCAGAAACATGACAAAACTTTTGCTAGCACTTTGGAACTTGGTGCCCTGTCCTGTAGTTACAAAAAAACATATATTTAAGTGGGCAGGGCAGGGATACCCTGACCCCTAGACCCGATGGGGGGAACCCAGAGGAACTTACCAGTGGGTATAAATGGAATAACAGTGCAAAAAATGCAGCGCTCTAGCGAGACTCTTGCGGGACCAAATATAGCCCCAAAAAACAAAATGACGGCCAGGCCACATTTAATTATATTATGCCCTTGGGAGCCCACACAAGGGTTTTATTTATGAACGAGAGGGTTGCTGCATAGCCACGCAACCCTAGCAACAAAATGCCCTAGGAACCCCATCCCCTGGAGCCGATTCACAACCTATGCCCCGGGGAGCCCACTCCTGGGACATAGCAGTTACCTTATCTGCAGAGGCACGGGCAGGGAAACCTATGTTTGTACTCGCTTGGTGGAAGCATGTTTAAATCTTCCGCCAATCAGGAGCAAACACGAAGAACGCTTCCAATGGGCGGGAGCTTCAAAAATGCTCCTGCCCGCTGGTAGCAGACTTTAGATCTGTTTTCCTGTCCACAGTGATGCGGACAGGGAAACATCAAAATATTGCTTCGGCCTAGAGGGAGCAGCATTATTATCAGGCAGGAGCAATGCTGGTTCCTGCTGGATGAGGTCCCAACAACAATATGGTGGGTGGGCACTAGGGCACCCATCCTTAGGGGTGCTGAGCCCCAGGGGATGGGGTCCCTGGGCCAAAATCAGCCCAGGTAGGGGAAACATTGTGCCCCCCTCCCACTGCATAATGTTTGCGGGCCCCAAGGGATGGGGTTCCTAGGTCCATGACCCCCTCCCCGTAGAATTTCACTGGGCCCCGAGATGGGACCCCAGGAGTTGAAATTGGAACCAGGAAGAGGGGCTCTGGCCCCATTCCCTGCATAATGTTGGTGGGCCCCAGAAGATGGGGTTCCCGGGGTTGAAATTGTCCTGGGGAGAGGAGCCGCATGCTTTCCTCCCACTACAAATATCGCTGGGGTTTGGGGGATGGGGACCGCGGGCCAAAATCATCCTAAGGAGGGGGACAGAATGCCCCCTCAACCCTCCATTTATGCCGGGCTCCAGGAGACGGGCCCCCAGGTACCAAAATCGGCCCAGAGAGATGCCCCACTCCCCCTAATATAATTATAATATAATATATTTAATAAAGATTTAATTCCATGTACAGTTTTGACATAACATAGGATATGTGTTTGCTTTCCTCCAGTATTTTAAACTGTGCTCCTGTCCCTGTCCTGAGAGGAGAAGTTTCCGCACGTTTATGTTTGTGCAGCGGCTTGTAGGTTTACAGACACACAATGCCAAAAGACAGTTTCTTTGCTTTGAATAGGACGTTGTGATCAGGCAAAGAGTTAATTGCCCACAACACTATTGTATTATTTGGGGGTCGAGGCCTATACATGTAAAGGGAGAGCAGAACTAAATTATTCAACACCCCTCTATGCAATTTATTGTTTTTAGAGGGAGGCAGTAAGAAGTGTTCTTACTTCAAAGCTCCCCATTTTTAGCAAGTCGATCTGAGCTTTCAGAGACCTACAAGTGTATATTTCACATTTGTTCCTTCTTAAATATTCACCCTGCCGAATGTTGCTGTGGTTGGTGAGTCTCAGGGAACTAGTAAACCTGGACTGTAATACCAGATTCAGCATATTACAACAATATAGCAGTCGATAATAGCATAAAATGTGTTCTGTTTGAGACACTATTGATAGGATAGAACAAACTGTACTACAACATTTTCTCCATGCTAACAATATATAGAGCTTCTAATGGCTGGCTGTAACCTACTCTGTCCCTCCAGACCCCACTCCTTTCATTTGTCTAAGCACTCACAACACGGGTAGGTGTTTGCCTGTTTTCCAAAGTTTTATGCTAATGCTGTGACATCTTGGCTATATTATTTTTGTTAGTGCTTTGTTGCCGTGACGGGACAGGAATAGAGTAGGTGGGAGGTGTGAGAAGCGTGGACCAGTATTAGCCGTCACTGTAAATTCTTCACTGGAACAAACAATGCCACATGTGGTGTTTTGCAGTGTCATTTACAGATGTGAACTGATTTTACACGTTCCCATAAGTAAATATGCAGACGTTAAAAAAGATTCCTTATCATTAAGCCAGTTAGATAAAGTGCCCCTGTGGTGCATATATATAAAAGTGTGCTATTAGGCATCATTTTACGTTATGTATTACTAGTCAGTTAGTTTGCTCCATTTCTATTTGCAGTGGTCAGTTTGATCTTGCAAGTGTTCATATTTTTAATTTCAAATGTGTTTTATTGATTTTAAGAGCAACAAAAGACATCACAGTACAATAGTAAGGCAGCTGGCATATAAGGCAGTCGAGACAGACAGGTACGTCTTCTCTGCAAATCGAACAGTAGTCTAGGTACATTTGCCAAAACAGAGGTATAGTGCCAAGGCTGCAAATGTCAAGCGCAGTGAGGGAACAAAACCGTGGGAACAGAAACCAGGAACCCACCCCCATCCCCAACTCCCCCCACCCTTCCCACCCCAACCAGTGTGCCGCACTTGTGAAACATTTAACAACAAGGGGTGGTGATGGACAGAGTTTCTAAATTAAGCAGAATACTCTCACCCAGTCAAGAGATCAGGGCTAGATCCAACACCGTTTTTTAGCTCACTGCACCATCCCAGTTCAGAACCTGGCTATATGCAAATTAGTCTTTCCTGTCCCAGTGCATGATGGGAACAGGGCAAACCAAACTACCAAGCCAATTCTTACACTGGGAAGGAAACAAGCTTCCGGGGACCGGTTTCTGGCATTTCAGCCGTCGTCGGCCCGGCTTGCTTGAATCCTGATGGTGCAATGAGCAAGGGACTCACATCTGAGTATACCCTTCCACGCTTAGGGTGGACAAAATATTTAACAACAAGGGGTGGTGATGGACAGAGTTTCTAAATTAAGCGGAATACTCTTGTGAAACAATCACGGATGCATTCACATAATGAGTATCGCAGTTATCCATGGGATCACGGAGGGTAATGTGTAGTCTCTGTGAGTCGCAGTAAGCGGAGGTATCTGGGGCAGGTGATCTCATTAAACTCTTTGGACAGGAGGGAAAGCAGCGGTAGCCAGATCTTCCGAAATGCAGTCGTGGTGTGTGTAAGTGTGGCCTGGATGCGTTCCATCCCCAAGGTAAACCAGATTTTGTGTAGCCACCCCGTGTGAGTGGGCCTGGTGGTTGAACCCCAGAGTGACAGAACATGTTGTGTTGCAGCCTGCATGGCAATCCCCATTTGACGCCCCCGGGGAATTTCAGGGGAAAAGTGAGTGCGTTAGGTAGGCCTAGGATAGTGTAAGCTGGGAATCTCGGGATTTCAGTATCAAAGGTAGAATCAATGTCATCCAGGACCGTATTCCAGTAGTCCTGGACTTCACAGCATTCCCAGAGGAGGTGAGTCAAGGTGCCCCGTTCCCCGCATCCCCTCCAGCACAACGCACTTCGTGTTGGGTTACCCTTAGTGAGCCGGACCGGAGTGAGGTGCCAGTACATCGCCAGTTTCGCTGCCGCTTTTCTACCTGCGGTGTTGCGAGTGGTGTGAGAGGCTCTATAGTATATGTAACTCCATTCCCTGGGGGATAGGGCCCTTCCCAGTTCCGCCTCCCAGCGCTTCTGGCCCGCTGTCTTGCCCGAAATGGCTGGGGGTGTGAGCATTTTGTAGAGGTCTGAGATAAGATGCCTATCCGAGTCTTTTGTCACCAGCCATGTCTCAAAGTCCGTCATATGTCTACCAACTAGAGGGGCGTAATCCGGGTGTGTGAGCCAATGCCGAAGTTGAAAATATTGGAATAGGTGGGGGGAGACAACGTCGTAGCCCTGAGTTATGTCAGAGAGGGGGAGAAAGCCCTGCAGGTCAAAAAGGTGGCCGGCGGAGCGGCAGCTGGTGCCACGCCATTGCGGAAAGGCGTGAGGGTCAGTGCCCGGCGGGAATTCCGGGTTATCCAAGATGGGGGTTAGTGGGGAGGGGAAGGTTGTCAACCCCCTTTTGACAGCGACCGCATCCCAAACCTGCATGATGGTACGAGTGATGGGTGATCGCAAGAGGTATCGCGGCCTGTGCTGCCGGAGGAGGAACGGAACTTTCCAAAGGGACGTCTGGGCCATCGCCCTGTCTTGAAATAGCCACCGTTTCTCGGATTCCGGCCTATACCACTCCACCAGGTAACGGAGTTGGGAGGCCTGGAAGTATTGCAAAAGGTTGGGGATCCCAAGACCCCCCTCGTCCGCGCTCCGGTATGCTAGTCGCTTATGTAAGCGTGCCCGCTTTCCTTCTCAGATGAAATGGTGGAAAGCGGCTTGTAGGTTCGCGATGGTGCCAGCCGGAGGTAGCACCGGGAGGGTCTGAAAAATGTACAGAATTTTGGGCAGAGCCAACATCTTCACTGCCGCGACACGTCCCAACAGGGAAAGGGGTTGCTTGGACCAGCGCGCGAGGTCGGTCAGGATTTGGGAGGTGAGGGCTGCGTAGTTGAGAGCTACCGTCGACTCTGTAGAGGAGGTGAGAGTAACGCCCAGGTATGGGAGTTGTGTGGTCGACAGTAAACCTCCCCCGTATGCGGGTGCGTTTGCCCGTGGTTGGGCATTTTTGCCCAGTGGCAATATTAGGGATTTCCCCCTGTTGATTTTGAAGCCGGAGACAGCTCCAAAAGACTCTAGTTCTCCCAGGAAGGTGGGGACAGAACAGTCCGGACGGTCCAGAGCGGCTATGATGTCGTCGGCGTAAAGGCCGATCGCATGAGGTTCTCGGCCAAAGGTGATGCCATGGATAGCAGGGTTGTCGCGAATCTTTTGCGTGAGGGGCTCCACGTAGTGAGCGAACAGGAGAGGCGAGAGGGGGCACCCCTGCC
This sequence comes from Lissotriton helveticus, assembly GCF_964261635.1. NCBI lineage: Eukaryota > Metazoa > Chordata > Amphibia > Caudata > Salamandridae > Lissotriton > Lissotriton helveticus. The sequence goes on from NC_136059.1 coordinate 257,760,280, forward strand.
TCGTGCCACGCTGGATCTCAAAAGGGCCCGAGCGTAGGCCGCCCAGGCAGACCCAAACTTGAGGACGGTGGTAGCAGCTCGCGAGCCAGGACTGAAAGCGGTCCCCTAGCCGAAAGCACATCAAGACCCGTTGTAAGTAGGTCCTGTCGACCCAGTTAAAAGCTTTCTCAGCGTCAACAGCCAGCAGTGCAGAGTCCGAGTTTTGGAAGTGGGCCTTGTTGATCAAATGGAGTATCCGTTTAGTGTTATTGCTACATTGGCGATTTGGAACGAAGCCCGATTGGTCGGGCTCCAAGATCCCAGGCAGACATGGACCAAGACGCGCCGCCAGGACACCCGTAAAGAGTTTCAGGTCCAGGTTAAGTAAGGAGATAGGGCGGAACGCAGAGCATTGCGTGGGTTTCTTACCCGGGTTAGGCAGCACCACTATCTCGGCTGCCAGCATATCCGGGGGGATGGAGCTTGGGCCCTCAAAGGAGTTGAAGAGCCGGGTGAGAACAGGAGCCAACAACTGGCTGAAGGTTTTGTAAAATCCGGCTGAGAAGCCGTCTGGCCCCGGGGATTTGAGAGGGCGAAGGCGGGATATAGCAGCTAGCACCTCATCCAGGCGGATGGGGGCGTCCAGGGCGTCCGCGTTCGCCTGAGACAGCGCTGTGACCTTCGCTGACTCCAAATAGGCGTCAACGTCCTCCGGCGATACAGAGTCGGCCTTGTATAAAGAGGCATCAAAGGTCCGGAACGCCTCCCCAACCTGGGTCTCCCCAGTGATGCCTAAACCCGAGTCATCCGTGAGGCTGGAGATCTTGGAATGTTGGGTTTTTAGCCTTCAAGGCACTAGCAAGTAAGCGGCCAGTTTTGTTCCCCCCGACGTAATAGGTATGACGGAGGCAAAGAGCGGCAAATTCCGCTCTGTCCGTATCTAGGCTGGCTAACTAGGCTCTGGCGGCTTTCAGTTGTCTCCAGACCCGCGGGGCGCCGGTGCGGCTATGAACCCTCTCCAGTTCAGAGACCCGAGCAGTGAGTTCATCCCTTTTTGCCTTGCGGGCCTTGGCCTCTGCCGCTGCTATCGCGATAAGTTCACCGCGGGCCACCGATTTCAGGGCTCCCCGTAGGGCCGACACCGACGTTTCGGAGATATTATTAATGGCCAGATACTCAGTGATGCACGCGTGAAGCTGCTTGGCGACGTCCGGCCGTTGTAGGAGATTTTCGCGCAATCGCCACGATCCGGGGGACCTTGAACAACAACTCAACCGCGTCATGATCAGACAGGGCCGCCGGTACGATGCAAACGTCACTGAGGGTGGCAAGTAGTTCAGAGGAACCCAGGTAGTGATCCAACCTGGCGTAGAGGATTGAAGCAATTCGGAAACGGCGCCTTTTAAAAAGGCCTCCTGTCCTGTGTTTGGGGTGTAGAGGGAAACGATCGTTAAGCACTGGTCCCCTATTAGAAAGGTATACGCTAACAGCCTGCCTTTAATCTCCCCATCCTATCCCCCACACTACCCTGGAAGCGCCTGGACACCAGAATAGCCACCCCTGCCTTCTTCACTGGGAGAGATGCAAAAAACTGCTGGGGGAAGGCACAGGAGCGCATACTGTGCCAGTCTTTAGGTAGGAGGTGGGTCTCCTGTAATAAACAAATGTTGGCCCCGGAGTTCTCCAGGTATGAGATCACAGCCCTCCGCTTAACAGGATTGTTTAAGCCCTTCACATTAAGGGTTAATACCTTCAAACTGGAGTCTAACATAGGAAGGCAGGCGAGCCGTGTGCTATATGAATGTAATCCCACTTTCGTGTCCGATGGAGACGTAATGAGCATCCTAGCCCTGCAAAACCCCCCGGGACACTGGTTCCCTCCCGCAAACCCGCTCCCAGCCCCAGCCCCATCTCAGTCCCAACAGGACCTCCCCTCCCCCCCTTGCCCCCCCCAGAACCCCAACTCCCCAACCCGGAGGTTCAACACCCCCCCCCACCACCCACCCCCCAGCACCCAAACCATGAGAATGCATAGTCTCAGTCCTGTCAGTCCACACAGGGCCGTGGTAAAGTTACTTACAAGGGTCATATCCAGCGGCATCCATCGTGGCCCCCCACTCATCACCCCTCCAGCCCATGAGCATGCTATATGCTATGATTAACCCCCCCACAGGGTGTACAAATCAGTCAGAGGATGATGTTTCCCTGGCCACCTCCGCGACAGCCGTTGCTCTCTCCTGCGTGATGACGTGGGCTTCGGGCTTCAAGTGCTGTGCCGGGGTTCGTCTACGACCCACTGTTTGCCAGCCTCCTCTGGAAGGCCCCTGCGACGATCTCACCAGTGACGCGCCCTCCTCCAAGTCAACTCCCAATAAAGCACAAGTGTCTTTGAGCAAACGCATCTGTTGTAGGGCGTCATTCCACTTAAATATCAGCCGGAACGGGTGTCCCCAAGTGTATGGAACCTCTTGTTGCCATAAAAAATCCGTTGCCACTTTGAATGTTTTCCGCTTTTGTAGCGTAATGTCCGAGAGGTCCTGATACAAGGTGACAGGGTGACCCTGAAACTGAAGAGGTTGCGCCCGCCTGGCTTCCCGAAGAATCCGCTCCTTGAGCGGGAAGTCGAAAGGCTAAGATGTCTGGAGGCGGGGCGGTAGTGCGCCTGGGGAGCCCCACTCTATGTGACCTGTCTATCCGAATGGCGAAGTCGGCAGGCTCCCCCAAGATGTTCCGGAAGAGATCCTGCAGGTAGCCAGTGACATCTGACCCTTCTGTTTTCTGAGGGACCCCCCGGATCCGTATGTTGTTGCGACGGGACCGGTTTTCCAGGTCCTCCGCATGGGCCTGAAGGTCTAGCTGTTGATCCGTGAGTCTCAGGACCTCCTGCTGGAGCTGTTCGATCTCGTTGCTCCTCGTCTGGTCAGCCTCCTCAATGGCGACCACTCGCTCCCCAAATCTCTCCACATCTCTCCTGAGTTCCCTGACCTCCCCGGCCACTTCCTGCTTCAGGGACCTGAAGTCATCTCTAAGGGAGTTGAACAAGGTCTCCAGAAAGGATCTGGTGATGGGTGTGTGGTCCCCTGATGGCGCCGGCGGTGTTTTTGCGGCTTCGGGAGAGGGCGGCTCTTTGCCAGTCTTGGGTTGGGTTTTTTGCCAGCATCTCCGGAAGTGTCTGAGTCCTCTTGTCCCCCTGAGGCCCGCCATGTCGTGTCGAGCCGCTGGACCGATCCCCCACACCAGCTGTCAGGGATTTCGGGGGTAACTGTTGAGGCCCGGAGAGCTCAAGCGCGTCTGAAGTCTGCGACGCTGCGGATGGCAACGCAGCCCCGGAGCCGTGATTCCGCAGCCGCAATCTCGGGAGCCCCCGATGGGGAGTGATGCGGTAGACCGCTGATTCAGGAATGATCTGCACCTCGCCTCTCACCCCCTACTGTCTTCTGGTCAGAGGGTAACAACTGCTATGTAGGGTCCTGTTGGAGAGCCGGCACACAAGGCTCGCCCCAAGGAGGCCCGTGATAAATCCAAGGGTCGCACCCGGGCGGGTGATCACAGCGTCCCAAGCCTGCTCCGAGCGCGGTCCCCCAGACATTCCTTCAACACCCCTGGATGTGCAGGTAGGTAGTGGGTGGGGTCCCGGTGGCCGGTGATCCCGGTGCTGGTACAGTCAGATGCTTGGCCCCACCACCACTCTGCCGGTGTAGCCCGACCCGCGGTCGCGGCCAGGCCCAATGCCAGGGGCTCAATTATGCCCCCCGAGCCGTACACCCTCAGCCGCCCCGCATCACTCTCCTCACCTCTATCTCCCAGGCCACCGCTCCTGCTGTTCCTGGTGACGCCAGGGGTCTCGTGGTGTCTCGATGCCGGCACCGGCTCGTTGGAGGGCGCACGTCCCAGAGTTCTTATGGGCCCACTCGCCGCTCTCCCCAATCAGCTCCGCTGCGCGCCGCCGGCAGCGGCGTGCCCCCAGCAATGTCCATGCCGGTACCTTCTGGCCTCACTCCGCTGCCGCCCCCGCTCCGACCTGTCAGGCAGGTGCGACACAGGGGCGACTGCGCACGCCGGGCTCCGCTCTCACATCCAGGGCACAAGCTGGTAGGGCAGGTGCGCGGGTCTCCGCAGTGTCCTCCTCACAGGCCCGAAGCCGGGGGCCTCGAGTTTCGCGACTCCCGGACGGCTTCACCTCACGCCGCCGGGAGCGCAATGGAAACAGTGTCGTGTGTTCGACACCGCCTCCCCATCCAGGGCACAGTTCAACAGGGTAGTGGCACGGGTCCGGATGGCTGCAGGAGGGTCCTGGCGGTAGTCGGAGGCCGGGGCAGAGCCAGTCACAACGCCGGGTTGGCCGCCATTTCCTGACTCGCGGACCAGCAGTCTCTCTCCGTCAACACGGGTTCGGGGGCATCGTCGACCCGGCAACAACACTCCGGGGGCGACTGCAGAGCGCGTTCACTGGGTGACCAAGGTACCTGGGGCTCGGGGGGGCAAAATGCACTTTGAGGGGCTTTAGGAGGGATCGGGGCAGGGAGCCACTGAAGTCTGGGTCCGATCAGGTTGCCATCTTGGCCATGCCCCTCAGTGTTCATATTTTTAACACAAATTTCAAACGGTTTTAGGAAAGTCATTCAATTTAAAAGTGCTGCAGCTCTGGCGTGTGTTTTTATTAAGATACATTTATTGAAGTATCATGAGCTGCATAACATACAAAACCAGCAGCTCTCCTGTTAAACCCGATTTACTCATACATTATTTACAACTTATGCTGCAATAGAAGTGCCCCAAATAACCATGTTGCAGCTTCCTTGGAAACCATGACTAAACATCTGTGGAAGGCCTTAGAAACGGGGCAGATGTCGGCACTGATCCTTTCGGAGTGTAAAGTTGTATATAGAGACTGAGATCTGTTTGTAACCACACATTCTCATTATTGTTACAGGAATGAATAGGCACCCTACATCCACTGGATACCAGTACAGAGTACTGTCCACCAGGTTTTGGTAGGGGGTACTGTTATAATGATTGGTAACTCTTGTTATATTTTTTCTTATGATTTTAGAACATTTCGACTAATATTTTTGCAGTAGCGTTTGTTATATTAGGTCCTGACGAAAGCCGGGTTAATAACACCTTTTTGGCTGAAACATGTCGACCCAGATCCTATTGCTATAAGATAGTTATTTTTTCGAACTATCAGTTATTCACTTTTATTTCATCTTGACACTTAATAAAATATGGTTGTGTTCACCGGTAGTCATTTTTAATCTCACTTAGTACTGCACTGCAAAAAAACTTTTTTCAGCACCACTCTTTTGAGATCACACTTGGGCGGCCCAGTTGTCTTCTTTGAACACAGTGCAAGCCAGTTCCCCCTGTTCAGGGGTGGGCTGCACTGGATTCATTTGTTTGACTCCCAGATGACGAAGCTCCGCCAGTGTGGTGGGCTGATGGGATTCATCTCAACATGGTGGAGCTGAATTCACACATCTCCCTACACAAATAAACTTTCTTCTTGGTTCTTCTATATTCTTAGTCTCATCATGGCTTGACCAGTTCTCTCCCATTCTTTGTTGTATGTCTTGATAAATGGGGGTTTGGAGACTGTCTGGTCATTAAATATAATCCCCTGGGACCCTTTTGTTATACGGTGTTTATTAGTGATTAAAGATCATTATTCAGGCCTTGATACTGTCCAGGCCCGATTATGCTTGCTCGCTGTATTTGGGAGCTAATAAGTCTGAAATTCAGAGGCTACAGAGAGTCCAGAACGAGGCTGCAAGATCTCTCCTGGGCCTGCGCAGAACCTGTGCAGTGACTAGTGCTATCCATCGCCTCCACTGGCTGCCCTTGGCCAGGCGAATTTAGTTTAAGGCTCTGTGTATAGCCTTCAAAATGTTGAAACAGGCTACCCCCCAAATTTTGACTGATCTTCTTTAACTTATACTCCCACGCGATCACTTCGATCCATGGGACAATGTTTGGTAGTGATCCCTCGGACGAGAAGGGTCCGTGCCGGTGGCCACTCTTTTCGTAATAGAGCCGCCATTCTGTGGAATTCTCTGCCGGCCTATACTCGAGTGCTCACCAACTATCTTCACTTCAGGAAAGCTATTAAAACATTTCTTTTTCCTTCTTTGTAGGCCTCCTGTGCTTTCTGTGCATGCCATTTTCTTGTTGCTTAGTGCCGGGATGCCTCTTAGCTGGGGCAGCTGTTGCACTTTACAAAACTTTTAACATAACATAACATAACATAACATAACATAACATTAACTATGTACTTCAGCTGTAATTTTTAGGTCTGGCTTTAGCCAAAACAGTTTGGTATTAATAAAATATACATACATTAGACACACTTGTGGAATCCATTTAATTTTGTGCTGCCCTTTGTGACCCTCTATAAGTTTGTATAACGTCCATAGACCTGATGGTCTGTTACTTAGCTTGTAGTGACCGCAAAGCCTTGAGAAATGATGGGCAGTACAAGATTATGACTTAATGTGTGTACATGACAAACTCCAACTTGCTTCGGTTGCAAATTTCATAATGTCTTATCCAAATGTAGGAAATTGTCTGTTGCCAATAATTGATTCGAATAATGATTGGAACACCCCACCCCCCTCCCATCACCTATGCCGGGTTGTGTGCCCTGTTTGGCTGTGTATCTGGAGATGTATAGAAATCTATAAAAACTCATGTAAAATGTTGTGTTTTGAACTAGCCCTGAGAGAGACTCCATGCTTCCGCGTTACATAAAGTATTTTACTTTGACTCTGACAATCTGTTTTATTCATCATTAGGCTTTCACATAGGTATGGGGGTTTTCATCCAGCTCTCTTCATCCATTGGTCTGTCATTCACATTTTTTCTTCCGCCCATCACAGCATACAATATGAGCCCACTTCAGCTGTTGGCGTACTTTTTTGTCTTTCGATGGGAGGGGAGTTCTCTTCCCCATCACCATGCCAGTTTAATACTTTGGGGGGTGGGAGGGAGCGTTTGTGGGAGAGGGGGGAGAGGGAAGGTTTTTGAGCTTGTTTTCCCTTATGTACTTGTCTTGATTTTCTCTGTTTTTGACTGTGATTATCATCATCATTTTCATTTCTACTGTGTATTTTTATTCAAACTGAAGGAATTGCTTCAATGCCGATGTTCACACAAGTGGCTCCTCTCTGGGGAATGTATCCCATATGTTCATGTACCAACTCAAAATATACCTAGTACTCATAATGAGCGTATTATTCATACAAAAAGGAGGTCTACTCGTCAACCAATTTGGGAGAAGCCGTCTGATTAGGACTCCACTATGTAGAGAAATGCATACTATGTCCATATCAAAACTCTCATTCCACAATCCCCACCGATAGCTATGGCCCAACAAAACATTAAGATAGTCTCAATGAATGTTAAAGGCATAAACCACCCAGTCAAAAGAAGGAAGATTCTAGACTATCTCCATAAACAGAGGAGTGACATCATTGTATTACAAGAAACCAAAATTAATTCCAAACAATTTAACTCACTTAGAAATAAGTCATACATCGACGTTGCGGGCTCAGATGCAATAGGTAACAAAAACAGTGTCCTCACCTTAATAGCCAAAAAATCCAACATAGATCTGGTATCAAGCACATCAGACACGCAGGGTAGGTGGGTCACAACGAAACTGGTGAGACATAACGTGGAGTTTTATGTCACAAACATTTACGCCCCCAACAAAGACAACTCAACTTTCTGGGAATAACTTTCTAAACAAATTAAAACAATTCCATGCACATTCTTGCAGGTGATTTTCACCTTCCCTTAGACCCCGCCTTAGACAGGAACTCACACTGTCCTTTTCGTGCCAATAAATCACCTAAACTCTTAACAATTTATGGAAGCATTTTGATATGATTGACACCTGGAGATTACAAAATCCCACAGGTAGGGAATACACCTCTATTCATCTCCCCATAACTCATATTCCCGCATTGACTATATTGTTATCTCTGGTAAAGCGGTAAACAGAATAGATCAAACCTCCATCGAACTAAGAGTGATCTCTGACCACTCCTGTATCAGCCTATCCATTTCGGACACGACTCCCTTCAAAAAAAAAACCTAATGGAGATTCAACAATGAGGTATTAGATTTAGAATCAAACAGGCAAAGCATTGAATGTTTGATCCAGAACTACCTCATCGAAAACAAAATTGGAGATACCTCGGACCTCACGAGATGGGAAGCTCTAAAAAGCACTCTAAGGGGTGAGATTATCAAAATTAGGTCAATAAACTGTGAAGCAGGGCTAGGTTACACCTTGCTCAAACCAATATTACGTGACAATATGATCAAGCTACATAGACAAATGCTCCAGGGAACAAAGACGAAACACGTGTCGGCTGCTTGGCTACATTTGGAGTGCCAACTACATCATTGAGAATCATTGCTTCAAACCTCTGCACTTGTGACAAAGAAAATAAGAAAATAAAGGATATACTTTTTTGAACCTTCAAATTTAGATGTCTACTTGGACTGATTAATCAAAATTAGGTCCTCCATGAATAGGGAAGCCAACAGCAATCTTCAAAAATGAGAAAAAGAGATATCAAAACTGGAAGGGAAACACAGTATCGACCTTGGAAGTTTGGTTAACTTTGTCATTGTGCTGAACAAGGGTTGGGGGCTGATGCTATTCAACAAGGATTGCTTATTCAGTTTTCCTGAATTTGGCTTTTCCCTTCCAGTGATTCCTATCACCTTCTACAAATGACCAGTGTTACTCCAAGCACTCTAGCTGGGTATCCAACTAAAAGCGTAGCCACCATTTGTTGCTAAAAACGAAATTGTGTACAATGGTCGAGGCATCGCAAAACACCAGGGGCCGTATTACAAAAAGTGCCCAGGGGGCGCAAGGGGCATTTGCGCCTGCTGTGCGCGCTCCCAGGGCACTTTAATATTACAGAAGGGTCCACAGACGCTTGTGCGTCCCCTTAAGTAATACCGATAGCGCTGGTGCACTTAAAGCGCCAGCTCTACCATCAGGGGGCGTCCCATCATTTGCATAGGGGCGTGCCCTATGCAAACGAGGGACTTCCTTTGCCTCCGCGCCCGTGCCATATTACAGACGCGGGTGCAGAGGCAAAGGTGGCGCGCTGTGAGTGCGCCCCCTGAGAGAAGCCCTCTGGAGGGGAGAAGGGGGGTCCTAGGGATCCCTCAAACGTCCCCTTGCAGGCGTGTGCAGTGACTGATTGCACCCGCCTGCAAGAGGATCTGCACAGTGAAAACACAGAACGGCTGCAGCTGCTCCGTGTTTTCACATGAATGCGCTGCCCTGGGGACAGCACATTCACCATAATGGGGCGCATTGTCATTGTTTGCACCCAGAGCACCTTTTAAAAGGTGCACCGGGTACAAACAATGACAATGCTAAATATGGCCCCAGGCGTGCGATGTTCTGCTTGACTATTGATGCATATACAGAATCATACAATTACTAAGGGTGTGCTGAACTATGTACAACACAAACGTCGTATGAGAGTACCACTGCATCAATACAATTGCCTGGAATTAGCATTGGTAATTTCCGTTTAGGATTACTCCCCCTACCCCCCCTACCGGTGCTATAACTCACTTTGGCCTAAGACGCAGCATATATTCCATTTTATAACACAGTCAATGCTTATCAGACCCATAAAATCTTCACAACAAGGGCGTATCTCAATAGAATTCAACATATTACATTTTCATCATACCTTCAGAAAATGACAAAATAGAGCAAGAATAACATGCCTGACAAATAGCTCATTAGTGCAAAATACACCCACCAGCAAAAAAGTTCCTATAGGGGAGAACTGAGCAACCTGCCCAACCCCCTAATTGCTGAAGACCTTGGCATGTATGTCAATTTCAAGACTAGATCTCTGAGAGGATTTGAAGGCCAGCTGACCTGGTGTAGAAGAACAAACATGAGATCACTAAAGGCTGTATGACACTCACTGATGTGCAGCTGGTGTGTCTGGAGTGTCTCTGAAGGTGAACCAAGGGTTTTGAGGACCTGTTCTGTTTGAGGTGTCTGATGGCACACTGAGAGTCTCTAAGGACTGGTGGGGGAGTGCTAAGACCAGTGGGAGTGTATGGAGACAGAAGCGCAAGGCATCTTTAAGGTGTGCTCAAGCTATCTGAGGGCACTCTAGCAGTTTATGAGGGTGTCTAGGCCTTTCTGTGAGTGTCTCTTAGCACACCCTTGTGCATTACAATGACGTTGAGTGCACACCTGGAGTCACCTAGAGCAAACCTGTGTTGTTTAAATACGAGATGGTGGTGTCTCAAGGCAGGTTGAAGAACAGATGGAGGTGTCTAATGACAGTCTGACAGCATGCTGGAGGTATCTCAGAGCTGATAGGGGTTTCTGAGAGTGCTCTGGGGATGTACTGACGGAGCGTCAGTGTGAGTTTCGTGTGCCTGGCTGAGGTTTTGCAAAGGCCACCTGGGAATGTCCGAAGGCAGACTGATGGTCTCTGAGGGACAACGGGTGGATCAAATGACCAACTAGCAGTGTTTAAAGGTAGGCCAAGAGATAGTTGTCTAGCATCACAACTGGCTGAAGCAGGCAACTCGTCCAGAGAACTCTACAAGATCTTACAGTCCTTTACCAAACCTGTGGCCTGTGAGAGTCTAGATGACTTCTCTCAAATCCTGTGTGATGAAATATCGCTATTCTTCGAGAACAAAATAGAGCTTATCTATGAGAAGATTAAGCAGTCAGGGATTGTCGGGAGTAATACCATCATTTTCTCCCCGACACTACCCATCTCACTTACTCCATCTCTGCCTTCTGTAGATGCCAGTATCTCACTTACCACATTCCCAGAGGTTATTCTCTCGGATGTTATTTCTCTGGCCAGTCAAATCAAAACAGGATCTCCCTCAGATCTTCTGCCAGCAAAGATGGTGGGCTCTCTCGGGAATCTGCTCCTACCGGGAATTCAAACTGTGATCAATCTCTCTCTTAGAGAAGGTCATGTGCCAGGTGAATGGAAGAGAGCGGTAGTGAACCCTATTCGAAAGAATGCAGCTTTGCCATGGTCGGACCTTTCTAATCTTAGTCCTATTTCCCTACTTCCTCATATCAGCAAGATGACCGAGAAGCATGTGAATATCCATCTTTCCAAGTTTATCGAGGCAGCGGGTGGTCTGGACCATTCTCAATCTGGGTTCAGACCTAACCACAGCACCAAGTCCGCCCTCTTCTCCGTGACCAATACTATCAGGATGGCACAGGATAGAGGAGGCTCCATGATCTTGGTGCTGTTGGATTTGTCCGCTGCCTTCGATACGATTTCGCATGACATTCTTCTCGGTCGTCTACGGAAGGTGGGAATAGGCGGTTTGGCTCTGGCCTGGTTGAAAAGCTTTCTCTCAGGTCGGTCACAAACCGTCAGGTTGGGCTCCCATCAATCAATCTCTAGGGAGCTCACTAAGGGGGTTCCACAGGGCTCATGCCTAAGCCCCACACTTTTCAACATTTATGTGGCCCCCCTGGCGGATATTGTGAGAGAATATGGGTTCACTCCAATATCGTATGCTGACGATACTCAGCTTTTGTTTCCTTTCCATACCCTGACACCGGCAATCAAACAGGCATTTGCCACCGGTATGAGAGCAGTATCTGACTGGATGGCCTCCAATTGCTTGCAATGCAATGTAATTTACAACAAGGGGTGGTGAGGGACAGAGTCTCTGAATTAAGCAGAATACTCTCACCCAGTCGAGAGATCAGGGCTAGATCCAACACCGTTTTTTAGCTCATTGCACCATCCCAGTTTCAGAACCTGGATGTATGCAAATTAGTCTGTTCCTGTCCCAGTGCATGATGGGAACAGGGCAAACCAAACTACAAAAGCCAATTCTTACACTGGGAAGGAAACAAGCTTCCGGGGACCGGTTTCTGGCATTACAGCCGTCTTCGGCCCGGCTTGCTTGAATCCTGATGGTGCAATGAGCAAGGGACTCATGTCTGAGTATACCCTTCCACGCTTAGGGTGGACAAAATAATTTACAACAAGGGGTGGTGAGGGACAGAGTCTCTGAATTAAGCAGAATACTCTCACCCAGTCAAGAGATCAGGGCTAGATCCAACACCGTTTTTTAGCTCATTGCACCATCCCAGTTTCAGAACCTGGCTGTATGCAAATTAGTCTGTTCCTGTCCCAGTGCATGATGGGAACAGGACAAACCAAACTACAAAAGCCAATTCTTACACTGGGAAGGAAACAAGCTTCCGGGGACCGGTTTCTGGCATTACAGCCGTCTTCGGCCCGGCTTGCTTGAATCCTGATGGTGCAATGAGCAAGGGACTCATGTCTGAGTATACCCTTCCACGCTTAGGGTGGACAAAATAATTTACAACAAGGGGTGGTGAGGGACAGAGTCTCTGAATTGAGCAGAATACTCTCACCCAGTCAAGAGATCAGGGCTAGATCCAACACCGTTTTTTAGCTCATTGCACCTTCCCAGTTTCAGAACCTGGCTGTATGCAAATTAGTCTGTTCCTGTCCCAGTGCATGATGGGAACAGGGCAAACCAAACTACAAAAGCCAATTCTTACACTGGGAAGGAAACAAGCTTCCGGGCAATGTAAGCAAGACGGAGGTCGTGCTTTTTGGAGAAGCCCCCTCTTGTGGTCACCTGAGTGGTGGCCCCCGGATTTAGGATCTGCTCCTCTTCCTAAGCAGACAGTAAAAAATCTGGGGGTGCGATTAGATCAGGCGCTACTGTTAAAGGAACATGTGAATCTAGTGGCAGGAGCATGTTTCAGGACCATTGGGCTCCTGAGACGTGTGTTCCCGCTCCTGGATGACTGCTACAGGAAAACTCTGGTCCAGACACTGGTCGTCAGTAAATTGGACTACTGCAACGGTTTACTGCTCTCTGTCAACGAGGAGCAGTTGAGCCGTTTGCAAGTGGTCCAGAATGCTGCGGCCAGATTAATTCTGGGCGCTCCTCCTAGGTCTTCTTCACATCCTCTTTTGTGTAATCTCCACTGGTTGCCTATTCGCCAGAGAATCGAGTTTAAAGTGTGCTGTATAATCCATAGATGTCTTTAAGGATTTGGCCCTAAATATCTGGCTGAACTATTTCAGCTGTATATTCCTACCCGTTCATTGCGCTCTAGTAACCTATCATTGTTACAAGTCCCTCGGATTAAAAAGGCAAGACAAGGGGGCCGTGCCCTATCCTTTAAGGGTCCCACTCTATGGAACAACTTGCCCTTTGCTCTAAGACAAATTACTAACACACAGGCCTTCAAGAAAGCTTTAAAAACTCATCTGTTTCCAGCCTCTTAATATCTTGGCCTCCCTTTCACTATGTTTCTGATCTGGCATCTTGGAAGACCATAAGCGCGGAGATACCCTATGGGTCGATTCCTGCGCTATACAAGAACCTAAATAAAATAAATAAATAAATAGTTGAGGTACCTAATGACAAAGTAAGGATCTCTTGAAGGGTTGCTTTGCTGTATGGTCTCTGAGGATAAGCTGAAGCTGAGTGATGGGCAGTCTGAGGGTGAGCAGAGTCTGAAGGCAGGCCAACGATTTCTATTGCCTTGCTAAGGGTCTGCTGTTATTGTTTGTGGCCTAGGCACAGGTCTCTGAAAGACTTCTTAAGGTGTTCAAGGACCAGCTGGAAGTGTCTGATAGAAGTTGTGGGCCACTGAAGGTAAAGTAATACTCTTTGAGAGCTATCTGTAGGTGACCTATGGTCCTGTAAGGGTCTCTGAGCCTCTTTGAAGGCAGACTGAGAGTGTCTGTGGACCAGCTAGGGCAGTCATAATGTGAGCTGAGGGTCATTGGTATACATTAGGGTGTTTTCTGTAGGCTAGCTTAGAATTTCTAAGGGCTTAGAAGACCTCCTGCTGGTGGACATGGCGCAAATGAGGTTCTCCCACTGCCAGCTAGGGTAGTGTAATTACCAGCTGTGGGTGACTGAGTGTAGGCTGAGGAGGGTCTTTGAGGGTATGTTGGTGTTGTGGATGTGTCTAGGGCCCCATCAAGAGCCTCTGAAGACAGGTCGGGTGTATACAGAAGACTAGATTAGGGTGTCAATTGATGTGCTGAGGGTCTATGAGGGATGGTTGGGGATGGTAAGAAAAAGCTGGGCATATCTAAATACAATCAGATGGTCGTAAGATTCCAGTTGAATCACTCTAAGGGTCTGCTGCGGATGTCAAAAGGCAGACCACCAGTCTGGTGATGTCTAAAGACCATTTGGTGGTATCTGAAGGCAGCTAAGGCACACTATTATTACCTAAAGACCATCTAGGTAAAGGTGCATGAGGGACGACGGGGTATATGAGCAGGGCCGGACTGACTACCGGGCAGTTTGGAATGCTGCCGAGCTGGGGGCTGATTTCACTGCAGTGGGGCCTGATTTTGTTCAGTGAGACCTGCGTGTGTTTCGAATTAATTAAAGCAAAAAAAATTCGTTTAGCACATGCAGGTCTCCATGAACAAAATCAGCCACCAACTCAGCAGCATTCCAAACTGCCGGTAGCCAGTCTGGCCCTGTATATGAGTTGTTCAACTGGATTGTCACAATGACGGCTGAGGGTATCTGCTAATTGTGGCTGAAAGTATCCTGAGGGTTTCTGCGGAATTGGTGCAGTCCTATGTCTAGCTGAGGGTGTTTGAATGTGGACTGCAACTTTAAAATTACTCTCTATCAGAATATAAAACAAAATTCAACATGTGTTGTTAAACATTTTAAAATAAAAAACAGTAGTAACCACAAAAACCTATGTGACATTACCACCCTCCATTTTGTGGTCACTCACTTGGGGATCTTTATGATAATAGAACCAGTGATAGGAAGCTCTGAAAGCATTTCTGCACACTGGCGTGTCTCAAACCGAACAGGTAAGCGTCAGTCTTAAAAAACAAACTATTTAGTAAAACCATTAATACAAAAAAAGACTAGATAATACTTTTTAAACATACAGATTCTCTAAGTATCTGTGTCATAAAACTCGAGACTCGTAAAGAAAACAAATAGAAGTTTAACTTAACTTTTGGTGAATATGCCTAACTATTACTTGCCAGATGTTTCACTTATTCTCCACATAGAAAGTGTTTTCTCCACATTGCAGTGAAGACAGATGAATGCCTGGGTGAAATTCTCTGACATCATCCTGTTGCATCCTGCATGAGTGCCCAGAACACTTTAGACCTGTTGACATGACCTGTATTCTTGATATTATGTTTGTCCGGTGTAGGGCATTTTTGATGAGGTCCTTGATTAGGTAATACTTCTGAATTTGTTACTGGTCAGTGAAGTCGCACAGTGTCTTCCATTCTTTGAATGTTCTTTTCCTACACGCTTTCTTCCTGCTGAACTGGTTGATGAGGGTGTGTGCTAGGTGTACCAGATTTAGTTGCATTTTCATGGTACACAGGACCGGACTGGGAAAGCAAACCGGCCCTGGCAATTCAGTCTGACCGATCGTGAACGAAGAAGGTGGGGGCGGCGTTGTATGTGTGCTTGTTACAGGGGGACGATATGGCAGCCAGGGGCACAACTAGACCCGAATTACGGGGGCCTAACACTCCAAGCCTGGGCTGGCCCTAGCACTGGTCGCACACAGTTCAACAGTCTTTTTTGGTGCCCATCCCCCATCTCCTCCTCATCCATTGATTCCCTCACTACCACTCACCTGCAATGGACATTATCTCTCTATGCCATCCTTCTGACAAACATTTCATTTTTAGATAGCACCACTCATAGTTTACTCACACTCAGTTCTGGGACCTCTATGGGACACATTCTTTGTAGCAGGCACATTAACCCTCTGCGCTGTGTGGGTGGCAGGAGTGCCCATGTGAGTGCATAGTGAGTGATGCAACAGTGTGAGAGTAGGGTGAGAGGAGTGACTGAAGGATCAGTGAGGTGACCATATGAATGTGGGTGCAGATGTAAGTGCAGAGTGGGACCAATGAATGCATGGTTAGTGATGGGATTGTGTTGGAAGCTAGGATCCTTCTTCTTGTTAACCCCACTTTTTGCCTGGTGCTAGGCTGTTTTTGACTAGTCTGACTGGGATCCTGCTAATCAGGACCCCAGTCTCTGCTTTCTCCCTTACATTGTTATGTTCAGTACTAAGGAACATCCTATATTGGACACTGGGGTATGCTTATTAGTCCCTAGTATATGGTACTAAGGTACCCTGGGCAAAGGTACCCCAGAGGTACCCCATGGACTGAAGCATGTACTATGCCACCCATGGGAGATCATTCAAACTGTAAATACAGGCCTGCCATTGCAGCCTGGTAAGCTGGTGCTAGCACCACTTGCGAAAGATATAGGTTTCCTATATCTAGGGTCACTGCACTTCAAGCCTATAAGTCACCCCTATAGCAGGCCTTTACAATCCTGAAGGCAGAGTGCTTGGTTCTAAGTGTGAGGGTGCCCCTGCATGAGCAGGACACTCCTACAGCCTTCGGAGTCCATTCTCCTGGGTTGTAAGTGAAGCAGCCATATAGAGGGACACCGCGTAATTACGCGATGACCATCGCAAAACTGGTGGCATCTAATCCTATCATGTTTAGTATCAAACATGTTGGAATCATATACCCACACGGTAAAAGGTGTGGGAGGTATGATTCCAAGCATTGGAACGGGCCTCCGTTGGGCTCTCAGTGCTCCCGGTGCCAGTCTTTCTGACCTGGACAGCACAACATGGCTGCTGCTGACCATAGACACAATTCTACCCTCCTGATGCTGAGCCAAGCTCGAGCAGGGGAAGGCAGAACAGTAGATATCCTGTCACAGGGAGGTGTGACCACCTCCAAGATAGGATTTAGTGTATTGGGGCAGGGTGGGTGAGCTTACCAGCGCCACCCAGTCCGCATGAGGTGCACATTTGGTGTCCCCATGCAGAGTCCAGTTCAAACCAGCTCTGGGACCCGTTGGCTCCTGCTCTGGTGCAAAACTGGACAAAGGACATAGGAGTAATTTACCCACTGTCCAGACCCTCCCCTGGGAAGGTCCCCTGAAACGTCCCAGCCCTTTTCTTAGGGTACTTAAGGGCTTACCTGTGGGAGGGGCAATAGATTCATCGTGTGACACGATTCAATTCAGACACCACTTCAACTTCTACCGTCTGGGCACTCTGTACTTCGCTGGACTTCATTTGGGCTCAACTTCGTCACCCTTTCAGTCTGCTGCATTGTCTGTGCACCATACAGGAACCTTCCAAAGCCTGTGGGCATCCAAGACACTTGAAGGAATCTTCCTTGAAGTGAAGGAGTCACTTCCCTGATCCTGAGATTCTACGGACTCTGAAAGGTTCTACAACACAGTTGGTGGTTCTCCACAGCTCTTGAGGCCTGCCCTGCCCTCTCACCAAGTTTGAGGCCAGTATCCCTCGTGGGAGCCGCAGGAACCAAACCCCTGTGCCCCACGTTGACTTGCCATTACCAAGACTTGTTGGCTTTCTTCGATCAAGGTCTTCGGGCTCCAAGTAGCCCCAACCTCGAGCATCTCCCGTGACCAGAATCTTTGTCCACACTGTATCGATTGCATCGTGGCCAGCATCTTTTGGTGAGCTGCTCAAGGTCCTCTTGCAACACCAGTGCCTCCGGCCTGTAGGTCCTGTTGAGGGTCATCTTTCTTACTGTTGGGCTCCCCCTAATTGCTTGGGGCCTTCCCTGACTCCCCTGCTTGTGGTGAGTCCCCTGGACCTTGCTTGTCCAGACATTGCACCTTCTTCGGCATCCACATTGTTTGCTTTTGCCAAGGCTTGTTGGTGCTTCCGACGGACACCGACTCCTCAGCTCTTAACATCTGACGTGGGACAGCTGGTGCATGGCTCCTGGTCTTCCTCATCATCGCCTGGTCCTCAGAGCTGCAGAGTCAAGGTCACCGTCACCTCTCTTGCAACGCCCGACAATGGTTGGCATTCGTGATCCAGTTCTCTAGGTTACTCCTGAGTGACATAGACTCTGTCCCCTCTGCTTGCAGGTACCTCTCAACTAGAATCCAACTTCGGATTCCACTGGACACTTACTCCTTCTCCAGCAGCGGTACTTTCCTGAAGTCCTCCATTGGAAATGACGGAGGTTTCCGACAGCACTTCGCACCTATGCACCTGGCTTCCCTGGTGTAGGTAACGTGGGTACTAGGATATCCCCGGGTGGGGTGGCTCTCCAACCTTCTGTCTTCCACTGGGTTTCTTCAGGGTCCACTGGGAAGGGTCTTTTTTCTTTAGAAATTCAACCTCAACTTACACTTTGATTTGTACCGAGAACGCGGTTATGTCCCCACACTGCACACGATCTCCGTGGGGTTCCTATTCACTCATCTTGGGTGGTTCCTTGGGGGCCCAGCACTTCTACATCCTCTAGGCCTTGTCTTGACCCAAGTGCATACCTCCAGGTAGGAGATATCTAAACATGTTAGAGAGTATTATATAATAAATACATATTTTTTATAAATACCTTCAGAGTTTTTTTTCATGTAATCTATACCTATAAGATTGCCTTCTGGTAAAATAAGCTGCTTTACACTCCTTCTGGACCTAGCCCAAAGGCTGCTCTCCACAGCTACTACATAGAGAATCACCATAGGGGTTGTCTGGACTGGTGCAGGGTGTCCACTTACATAAGTGTACATGATATACCATGCCAGCTTCTCACAGCTTGTTTGATTGAGATTGCAGATTGAGCAGTGAGGGAGACAGGTGAATGAAGTGTCACATGAGTGCAGGGTGAGTAGTGTGCTTGTGTGAACAGGGTGAGGTACAGGGTAAACAGCACAAGTGCATTGTGAGTGCCGGGAGATCACTGTGAGTGCAGAGTGAGTGGCTGATTGGTGTGAGTGCATGGTGATCAGTGTGAGTGCATTGTGAGCGCTGTGAGGGCAGGGTGTGCGTGAAAGTGAAGGGTGAAATGAGAAGGGAGTTGTCTGAATGCAGGATGCATTCACAGACACATGAAGTAACTCAGCATGTTATTGACAGCGGCATAGGGTTTCAGATGTAAAGTAAACTATTGCTATTATGGCATTAATCAGGGACCGAGGTGGATGAATAATGAGCTGATCCTGCAACAAACTTCCAGTCTTATGATTAGGGTTGCCAGCTCATTATTTTGATGCCCCAGACGGTACAAAAGTAAACAGTCACCTAAAGCCGTATTTTCAGCACTTATCTGTGCATACTTCGAACAGCAGATATAAATAGAAACTGCTTTTAATTGTGTTCCAGGGCTGTCTGAATGATCCATGACTGATAATTACAGGGAACAAAGGCAGAAAAGTCACATTACAAATGAATACATACATTTTTGCGTTTACCCCTATCATTGTCAAGACGTGGTCTTTGCAGACTCTTTAAACAACACATGGCTGGCATTTTTCTTTTTTATTGCTAACCTACTATATATTCCTTTTCACACTACAGCGGTAAATATAAAATACAAATGTAAGGAATAGGCAGAGTGTGGGACCATGGGGTGCTGCAACCAGAAAAAAACTATGCCTCCGTAACCAGTTTACAAAGGTATGTAAATAGTCAAATGGTCTTTAAAGACCTGTGAGGCGTTGCACGCCTGATTGCAGCTACGCTGCAAAATCAGCCCCTGGTTACTAAGCGGCTCCCAGTGGCCCAAAACCGGCCCCCATCCTGGAGGCCCACCGGGAAAACGCCCGGTGTCCGCTACGCCCAGTCTGGCCCTGATGGTACACCATCTTTCACAGGGTGAAATAACCTGCGTGTAAAAGGGAATGCATGCATAATAGGATTACTCTTGTAATTGATTAGTAGGTATGTACTCTGGGTGCATGGGGGCTCTACTGTGCTGTGGTGCAAATCTTGTTTTATTCTGAAGGTATGATTTCTGAATCAAGCACCGAAGTTTGTTGATTTCTTTTGTTGTATTTCTCCCTTCATGGAAGTTGCATGACTGTTTATTGTTACGCAGTTTACCCTATGTTTAATACATTGACATTTAATTGTTTATCTGATTTTTATGGATGGGTGGTGGGGTAAAATCCTGTTGGTACAATTTAGAATATGCAGTGTTTGCATTCTGTGTTTCTGGATGCAACCACGAGATTTGTTTATCCGGGTATGAGGCTGCATTTGCTGGATTGCTATTATCACCTGTAGGAGTGAGTGTGCTATTGCATATGTATTTAGTCAAATCAGCCTAGCTTCCGACTTGGTTTGGTGACTAGTCTAAAAATATGTATTCCTTGGTTTCTTGATGTTATCAACACCACCAAATATCAATAATTGCTCATTCTTTTACTCCTAGGTAAATGTTCTGTCCCTTCTTTTGTCTGATTTTGCCATTGCTCAATTACCACACCACCTCTCTGTGAACACACCCTCAGGAAACCAGATCAGCCAAAAAAAGTCTATACCATCTGTTGCTTCCCCTTCACTTTGGTGACACTAGCTGCAAACCTCTAGCCATGAAATATCACTTCATTACCTCCTCGTAAGTCTTCCTCGCCACATGACTAACGTAATGAGCTTCAGCTCCCCAATAGAACCCTCCAAGCAATTTAGCGCACTAGTCCTCCCATTCCTCCCTTTCATGGCCAACCTCCTTCACCCATGACCAAGTCCTGTTTTTTTTGGTTCTGCTCTGCAGACTCTCCGAGAGCAACTTTCGGGTAAGTGGGGAAAGGCTGTGCCATAGCCAGCCCTAACACCCTGGGGAAGCCCTGCTAAGCGGGCTTGTTGTAGGCGCCATTGTTTTTTTTTGCTAGGCCTGTGTTCAGAAGCCCGACCTGAGCAGACTCTTACTGTATTCTTGAGGCCCTGCTTCAGTGGGCTCATGCGGGGGGGGGGGGGGGGGGGGGGGGGAGAATCACCAAGATCACATTCTTTTATACCACCCTGTGTCTACAAATAAATGTCAGCTGACATACATTATAAAAATGAATGAAACTCCTAATAGTAATGAAACTAAACTAATGATAATAAAGAAAGGCACCACTCAAACTGGACAATGGCAACTGCCACAAAGTTCCAAATACCTGTAAAGAGGTGGTATACGTGACCCCCCCAACAGGGAGTGCCGAGGCACCACCCTGAGGGCTATAAAAAACTTTTTGCACCACGGAGATGGGTTCACGCGTTCCTACAGGGATATATAGAGGAACAAGGGGGGGGGAAACCAAAGAGCCGGTTATGCTAATATATCAGTTACTCACAGGCTCTCGAGAGAAATAAAGAATCATCTCTCAAAACACGAAGGTAGCCTACCTTCCAAAATATCCAATATAAGGGGAAGAATGTCGAGTATTACTTCTGTGTGTAAATCACCACACTTAGATACACGCTCTCAAGCAAAGTCACCAGGGATGCCTGTATTCAGAAAAGAAATAAACACAGAACAAAGCGCAATCGCAGTTACTACCTGCGTGTGCTTACACAGGACTCGAATCTCAGCAGCGTCACTACATATGGGGTGACAAATATAAACGCCTACCTCTGGTGCTGTAATTCCCCCAAATCACCCGCGGTCAAGGGGAACCTTCAGTATAAATCACAGAGGCTCCGCCGTCCGTTAGTCAAAAGACAATCTCACGGTCGGCATCGCGCGGCATCATTAAAAAGGGGACGCCTCAAGGGGCGTTCTGAACAGCGCGCTAACTTCATGGACAGAGAAACAGGACAGGGAGTGGTGATCATACAGGAAGAGACAACAGACTACGCGCCGAGCGTCATGTCTATCCAAGTACTCTCCTCTTCCTCGAGATTGTCTGCACATCCATTCCAAAAAGAGTATCAAGGAAAGGGAAACCCAGAGTTGCCAAAAGTAAAATAAAGAAAAAACACAACGCTCGCATCACCACCTAGAAAAGTGAATTATTTACAAAAGGGTGAACATTGCAACAACGTATATGGGCTAACATTCTACTCACAATATATCAGGCACAATAATGAGAATTACAAAAAACACCCTAAATGAACAAACGATTTAAACACAAATAAGGATAGACACACACAATCAATTATAAATCTAAATTAGATATACAAAAATAAATACTCATTGTATGTGTTCTCATTCCTGTACTACTCTAAACAGACTGGGTCCTAAGAGAGCTCCCCCGACTGGTGTCATCAAGGGTGCTCATCTGCGGATCCAGAAAGCGTTGCGGGACATCATTAAATTAATGCCCACAGTTCGTCACGGTCATTAAGCCCCCTGGTGGCAGTGTGGTATCTTTCAATAAGTCTAGCTTCTGTACAATTTAGCTTACGTTCCAGTTCTACTTTGTTTTTAGCTGTCACCACTACAAGTACTGCCCAGGTTAAATCCTCTTCGCTGTGTCCACAATCTATGTAGTGTTGCACTAGTGGGGCCCCACTAGTTTTGCATCTAATTCTTGATTTGTGTTGGCCTATTCGCATTTTGATTGCCTGCGTTGTTTGTCCTATATAGGCTAAATTACAAGGACAAAGAACCACATACACGACGTTCTTCGTGTTACAGTTAGAGAACGAACGCATGATGTGGTTCTGGCCATTCACATCGATATTTTTGAGATCTTTAGAATTAGGGCACACAGTACAGTTCATGCAACGAAAATGTCCTGTTACGGCCGGTAGACCTAACAAGTTCCTAGTATCTTTTTTGATCTTGGGCTCTCTACTGGCTCTAACGAGATGTTGTTTGATATTCTTACCTTTACGGAAAGAAAACAGTGGTGATGGGATGTCAAGATGGTCAATAATTCGCCAGTTTCTAGAGATGATTTGCTTGATTTTATTAGCCTTAACATTGAACGTTAAAACACAGGTCAGAGCAGTTTTCTCACTTTTACTTTCTTTGGGGGTTAATAGAGTTTCCCGAGGTGTGAACCAAGCCCTTTTGAGGGCGGCTTTCACTAATTTCCTTGGGTACCCTCTAGAACATAGTTTATTCAAAAGGATTTCTGCGTTGTCAAAATAATCCTTTTTGCTGGTGCAATTGCGCCTAATGCGCAAAAATTGCCCATATGGCAAATTCTCTTTAACACTCCTCGGGTGTCCACTAGAGAATTCCAGCAAAGTGTTTCTGTCTGTAGGTTTGGTATAGAGACTCACTTCTAATGTACCACCAGTCTCCAAAATCCATACATCTAGAAAATTAATTTTTTCATTACTGAAATTCATTGTGAATTTGAGGTCAGGGGTGCAGGCATTTAACCATTCATGGAATCGGTCTAGATCTTTTTTATTTCCATTCCATATCAAGAAGATATCGTCGATGAAGCGAACCCACCTCGACAAGGATTGTAGAAATGGGTTCGCTTCACCAAGGACATATCTGGTCTCAAATTGGTCCATCACAAGGTTGGCAATTTCTGGGGCAAAGCAACACCCCATCGCCACTCCTTTCAATTGCAAATAGAGGACCCCCTTGAAGGTGAAGAAACTGTTTTTTAAGCAAATTTTCGCTAACTCAATAATGAATTTAGTTGGCACCTGATGGGGTCTATTCCTTTTATCAAGTACCAGTTCCATCACGAGGAGTGCTTCATCCTGGGGGATGTTCGTATAAAGGCTTTCGATGTCGAAAGAGACCAACAACTGTTGGTCTCTATCGAACATCGAGCCCTCAACCTTGTGGATGAAATCCATGGTATCTCTAATGTAGGCCTGAGTTTTGCACACAAAGGGTTTAAGAAACGTATCAATGTACTTAGCTAGGGGCTCAAGC
This sequence comes from Lissotriton helveticus, assembly GCF_964261635.1. NCBI lineage: Eukaryota > Metazoa > Chordata > Amphibia > Caudata > Salamandridae > Lissotriton > Lissotriton helveticus. The sequence continues at coordinate 257,783,946 of NC_136059.1, forward strand.
ATTGATCCACATGCCGCAATAATCGGCCGGCCAGGGGGGTTGACCACATCCTTATGTATTTTGGGTAATACATACAAATTGGGGGTTTTCTGCATGGACGTATTCAGATATTCATATTCCTTTTTACTCAAGTATCCGGCATCTAGGGCTTCTGTTGTAAGATGTAAAATCCTAGCCCTTAAGTTACTAGCTGGGCTGTCTGTTATTTGGCGATAGTGTGCACAATTACCCAACTGTCTTAGTACCTCTTTATCATAATCGTTACAATCCCATATAACGATCCCCCCACCTTTATCAGCTGGTTTTATTACTGTTAGGGGGTTGTTGGCAAGTTGGTTCAAAGCTAACCGTTCTTCCTTACTAAAGTTAGACTTAAAGGAGAGTTTCTTAGTATTCAAATTATCAACTTCTTTGAGGACCTGATTCTCAAACAACACAATTTCGTCAGGCATACTTGCACTCTCTGGACAAAAGGTCGATTTGACTCGCAAGCCGCTTACATTGTATTCAACATTCTCCTCTTGTGCAGAAAAAAATACTTGTAATCTGATCTTTCTTAGAAACTGTAAGAATTCGGTCTTAGTATCAACCGGGTCTTGAACAAGAAATGGCACGAATGAAAGACCTTTCTGTAACACCTTCAATTCTATAGGTGATAAGGACTCTTTAGAGAGGTTGTAAATTGGAATAATCTCTGTATCTCTCATTGTGCAGGGCATCACTGGCTCATTCCCCTGATTATTAGTTCTTTCTACCGCATATAAGTCCGTTGTCTCGTTTGAAACAGGTTCTGCTCCTGTGTCGGTGGGGGTTGTGGAAAGGGTTGGAATTGTTGGAACTGGGGTTGCCCCCATCTTCTTCTGAACCCCCTGCCTCGACGTCCCCCTCTGCCTAAAAAAGGTGGCGGGCCTTGGGGGTAGTGTAGAAAGGGAGGATATTGTTGGTATGGTTGGTAATAAGCTCCTCCACTTTGATCTGAGTCTGACGAGGAGTCAGAAAATGTGAGAAATCTTGTTCTTGATCTACCCTTGTATTGAGGATTCAATGCCCCTGGGGTGGTGTTTTTAAAGATATCCTCTTTCAGGTAGGGATAAACTTGTTCTACGGTAAAGTTTTTTATATCTTTACTTAGTTTAGTGGTCTTTAAATTAACGGTATTGATTTTAAACTCCGCTAATGTTTTACCAATACTCTCCAGTAGACCTTTCGCATCCGCTATGGTAGAGTCTCCTAATATTTCTTCCTCTAACTTTTCTATTTCTTTTAACTCGTCTTCACTGATTCGCAATGCAGTATTGATAGATAAAACAATCCAATCCTGGGAACACTTTGTTCCTACCCCACTGAAATCCAACAGATACGGTTTATCTTGGAGGAAGATGACGGGAATATTTTTAACCTGTAGTCCGACAGGGATGGTATTTGTTTTTAAATATCCTAATAGGACTTCAGCATGAAGCTGTGTCCGTGTGTTCTTCTTTTTTAGTTGGATTAATCTTTCTCCCTTGTCAGAGCTAGGTAATCTATTCCCACTTAAATCTGCTCCTAACAAGGAGGGAGTTTGTTTCAACCTATTTATCTCTTCTTCTGTATAGCTTACCAAATGTGGTGCTGACATATTTCATATCACGGAATATCAGTCTCTTTCTGAACTTATGGAGCAGGGGGCGGACATCATGCCTACCCTGGCAGACAAGAGCAAAAGACAAGGATGTTCAAAGACATTTCTTTTGAAACCTTGTAGGCTGCGGCTGCTTCTGCAGGCGCTGTTATTTAGGCCCAGCGACAGGTCTGGTTGTGCCAATGGAAGGCTGAGGCAGCACAGAAGTCCCTTTTGATGAAGATTCCTTTTTCCAGACTTAAACTGTTTGGCGCTCACCTGGAAGAGATGGTAAAGAAATCGGCAGAGGATAGGTAACTGTTGGCTACTATTCGTCCTTCTAGGGGTACATTCTTTGGCACCAAGAGGGCTTTCAGTCCGTCTTCTGCTGCTAGGGGGAACCTGTCCTTTCAGCGGAGGGGATATGACCGGGGTTCCCTTTCTCCCACAAAGGTCAGTCTCAGCAGTCGGATGGTGGTTCCAACCCCTATTCAAAGTACTAACTCTTCAAGGGGTCCCAAGTGTCAGCTCCCTATGGGGGGTCGGTTGCTGAATTTCAAGGAGACTTGGGAAAGGTCAATCTCTGACCAGTCGGTCTTGCGGATTGTCTAGGACGGTTACACAATTGTCTTTACACTCCTTTGCCATCATCTGTGCCAAAGAGGGAGGCTCTTCTCAAAAAAAGGGCTACTCAGGCAGTTATGGTCTGTCAGAGGGGTCAAGGTGTCCACTAGATCCTTTTCCTGGTAAAGAAGGTTTCCGGGGACTTCTGTCCTGTGCTGAATTTGAAACGGTGAACTCGTTTATCCTTCATGTTAAGTTTAAGATGCTGTCTTCACAGGCGATCCTTCTTTTGCTGGTTCAGGGGGACGTGGCGTCTTCCTTGGCTGTGGCGGCCTGTCGCCCCACTGCTTCGCAGCAGTGAAATAAAGGAATCATAAAATAATAATAACTCGCGTTATTATTTTATGTCTCCTTCTGCTGCAGCTTTGCATTTGGGGCGGGGCTGCTCCGATGGCAGAGGAGCAGGGGAGGAGTGATTTGCCTACTCCTAAGTGCACATGAATGTTTGGCCAGCCAAACAGTCATGCACACTTTGCATCTTCTCCTTGCAGGCTGCACTACGCATTACCATGCCCAGACCCCGATGCCCCTGGCTGAGCGCCAATCCATGGGTCTCAGCCTAATCACGACGCTGCATTGCAGCGTTGTGATTGGCTATGGGGAGGCCAGGAGGCTGAGAGACGGGTGCTTCCTGCTGCTTCCTGCATCCTGCTGTGGGACGGGAGTCAGGAAGAAGAGGACGGAGGGGAGGTGGCGGCCAGCCGAATATCACAGGTGTGTTTTCTGTGAGTTTAAAAAAAACTTTTTTCGTTTTGCCCCCGCCCCACCACCCGGTTCCAGTAGCAGTCACGATTGCTCCTTGGATCTACTTGATGCCTATCTGCACGTGCACATTCACTCAGCATCCCAGTGTTTCCTCAGATTCTGTGTGGGGCCCAAGCACTTCCAGTTCCAGGTATTGCCCTTATCTTTGTCCTCTGCCCCAAGGTTCTTTACAAAGGTCCTGGTTCCCTTGGTTGGGCTCATCCATGGGGAGGGGATTCTGGTGTTCCTGTACCTTGATGACCGGCTGATTTCTGCGTCTTCTTTTGCCAAGGGGACTATTCATGTCCAGATGGTCTGCGAAATTCTGGAGGTCCACGGCTTCCTGATCAACCACAAAAGTTGCATCTGATTTCCACCCAGGACTTGATGTTCATTGGGAGTCATCTGGACATGGCCAAAGGACTGGTGTTTTTGCTGGCAGAAAGGAGGACAACCTTGACGAGGGTCCTGGGTTGTTTGCTTGCTCTGGATTCATCCCCGGTGCAGTTGTGGTTGAGGTTACAGGGTTTGATGTATGCAGCAATCATTGTGTTGCAATGGGCCTGGTTGCATCTCTACCCATTGGTGAACCATCTCCTGTCCCATTGCTCCCCTTGTTCCGCTAAGTACGATCCTCAGGTGGTGGTGTCCCCTCAGATTCGGATCACCCTGGGTTGGTGGATGGAGGAGTACTATCTGGCAAGGGGTCTTCCATTTCAGGTGTCCTCCTCCCAGGTGATGACAAGGGATGCCAGCAAGTTGGGCTGGGAGTGACATTGGATTCCTGGTCTGTGCAGGGTCTCTGGGATTGCCTGCATGCTGGTTGTTCTTCCAACTTCTGGGAACTGAAGGTGGTTCTGGAGTTTGCGTCAGCCCTCCGGAGGAATCATATTCTGGTCTGGACAGACAATCAGGTTGTGATGGATTATCTCAATCACCGGGGGGGTTGCAGGGTTCGATCCTTGTGGCTCCTGGCTTAGGAGATTCTGACCTGGGCGGAGGGCAATATATTGCCTCTGCAGGCGGTGTATCACCCAGGTAGAGAGAATTGTGGGGTGGACCACCTGAGTAGGGGTTTCCCCCCTGTAAATTCGAGTTCTCTGTCAACTGAGGTGTTCCTTAGGTTGCGGAACAGGTTTGGTTGTCCAAGGACAATGCTCTACTGCCCTGCTTCTGCACATTAACTCCCTGTCCGGAAGCATGGTGAGTGGATGCAATGTCTTTCAGGTGGCCGAACGGCCAGCATTGAGCATTTCCTATGATCTCCTTGATCGCAAGGGTACTTTGCAAGATCCGCCTTGAGAAGGCTTTTGTTCTGTTGATTGTGCCTGACTGGATTCGCTGCCCTTGGTATCCTCTTCAGAGGGAGCCTGCGGTTCAGGAGTGTTGGGTGATTCCCAACCATCAGTATCCTCTGAGGGGTTTGCCTCTTCCGGCGGGGGTTCTGCGGCGGCTCCATCTTCTGCCCTGGCTATTGAAAGGGTGAGTCTGTTGTCCTGTGGCAGCTCAGCGAGGTGGTGGACCTGCTTCAGGTTTCCTGATGTCCAGCGACTTTTCTGTCCTATTCCCGGCATTTGGGGTCCTTTTCTAGGTGGTGTGGGCTGGACTCTGGTTCAGTGAATCCTATCAGGATACTGTATTTTCGTTTGGCCTGGCTCCATCTACGCTTCCGGTGCAGGGGGCAGCTTTGCAGGCATTCGTAGACCTCATTTGGATGAGCTGGATCCATTGGTGACTGGGTTGATGCATAGTTGTTTTCTTCAGCGTCCTCTGGAGATTTGTCCTGCTCCAACCTGGGATCTTCAGTTAGTATTGCAGGCACTGCAGGCAGCTCCTTTTTAACCTGTGGGGTTGGTTGACGTGAAGTTCTTGACCAAGGTTGTGTTTTTGGTGACCATTGTGTCTGCTGGTCGGAATGGGGAGTTGGGGTAGTTTTTGCGGTCACCTCCTTTCTTGCTTGTCCTGCTGCATTGCATTGTCCTGCACCCCAATCGTATGTTCTTGCCCAAGGTCCCCTCTGGTACCAATCATTCCAGGGAGGTCGCTCTACCCACCTTCTCTCCCGTGCCTGGGTCTAGGGTGGATGCTGGTCTCCCGCTTTTGGATGTCAGAAGAGCGGTGTTGGTGTATCTGGAGCAGACCATGGCAAGGGTGATAGTCTGTTTGGCACTTTTGGCCCTTTGAGGTCGGATCATAAGCCTTCTCTTTCCAACTTGAGTGGGTGGATTAAGCAGATGATCCTCTTGCTTATGGCTAATAGGGGTCAAAGTTGACTGCCAGAATACAGGGGATGTCTACTCCCCTGTGATTCTTTTAAAGGTGTCTCAATTGAGGATATTTGTAAGACTGTGACATGAGCCTCACCTCACATGTTCATGGACCACTATTGGGTGGTTCATCTGCTGGGGTTTTTGCTGAGGCTGTTCTGCAGGCTGGCTCTGCCTATGATTGATTTTTGTCTGCCTGTTGGGCGTCTGTTTGTTTTTCCTCTGTTTGATGTGTGGACTTAGTTGTTGCCTCACATTTTGGTCTGTGTTTTTTTTGGTGATCATGAAGCAGGTTTATCTTTGGTATATGCTAGCTACGTCAGTCATGTGGCGAGGAAAACGTACGAGGAGTTAATGCCCCAGTTACTTATCGTAACCTTCATTACTCCAACTGTAGTCTTTCTCGCCACATGAGTTCCCATCCATCCCTTCTCTGTTTAGCTCTCGGCTTCATGTTGTTGGTTGCTGAGGCTTGGTTCTTGAACAGGAATTGGTGTGGGTCAGGAGTTCCTCTTGTACTAGGTCAGGGGTGAAGGAGGTCGCCATGTTAGGGAGAGATGGAGGACTAGAGTGCTAAATTGCTTGGAGGGTTCTGTTGGGGAATTGAAGCTCACTACGTTAGTCATGTGGCAAGGAAGACTACACTTGGAGTAATAAAGATTACCAGTAAGTAACCGGGCATTCACTGCAGTTGTAATGCATACATGATCCTCAACGTATGCTTCATAATCAATGCTCATCTTTGCTTCAATGCATACTCAAAATGCTTCCCTAGATATAGGCTTGATGCAGCTATTATGAAAGCGAGATAAAAATCCAGATGAATACAAACACAAATAGAGTGGAAATATCTCCTTTAGGTGAGCCTTATTTTCAGAGACAAATCTGACCTTGAAATCCCCACACCTGCAGAGTCTCATGACACTGCCTTGGTACACCAGTTAACTGAAGAGATATATTATCCTGTACCAAAAAACCCAGTTAGTCTGTTTATGACAGTCTGGTTTTGTATAAGAGTCTCAGATATTTCCTTGAACTGAGTTGTAAAACTACCAGAACACTATATATAGCGTTGACATTCTCCCCAGAGAAATTTCCCATTAT